>NC_090929.1:1533540357-1534877483 GCF_040938575.1 Ambystoma mexicanum | reverse complement strand
GGGGTGCAGGGGGACATGAGTTGGACATGAGTGGGGGCCTGCTGGCAGGTGCCCCACAGTGCTGGGGCGTGGGGGTGCAGGGGGACAGGAGTGGGGGCCTGGTGAAGGGTGCCCTGCACTGATGGGGGGTGGGGGGCAGGGAGACAGGAGTGGGGGCCTGGTGGAGGGTGCCCCTGGATGCTGGGGGGTGGGGGTGCAGGGAGACAGGAGTGGGGGCCTGTGGAGGGTGCCCCTGGAGGCAGGTGGGTGGGGGTGCAGGGGGACAGGAGTGGGGGCCTGCTGAAGGGTGCCCCTGTATGCAGGGGGGTGGGGGTGCAGGGAGACAGGAGTGGGGGCCTGGTGGAGGGTTTCCTTACAGCGCTGGGGGGTGTGGGTGCTGGGAGACAGGAGTGGGGGCCTGGTGGAGGGTGCCCTGCACTGCCGGGGGGTGGGGGTGCAGGTAGACAGGACTGGGGGCCTGCTGGAGGCTGCCCTACAGTGCTGGGGGGTGGGGGTGAGGGGGACAGGAGTGGGGGTCTGGTGGAGGGTGCCCTACAGTGCTGGGGGGTACGGGTGCAGGGAGACATGAGTGGTGGCCTGGTGGAGGGTGGCCATGGATGCAGGGGGGTGGGGGTGCAGGGGGACATGAGTTGGACATGAGTGGGGCCTGCTGGCAGGTGCCCCACAGTGCTGGGGCGTGGGGGTGCAGGGGGACAGGAGTGGGGGCCTGGTGGAGGGTGCCCTGCACTGACGGGGGGTGGGGGGCAGGGAGACAGGAGTGGGGGCCTGGTGGAGGGTACCCCTGGATGCTGGGGGGTGGGGGTGCAGGGAGACAGGAGTGGGGGCCTGGTGGAGGGTGCCCCTGGATGCAGGTGGGTGGGGGTGCAGGGGGACAGGAGTGGGGGCCTGCTGAAGGGTGCCCCTGTATGCAGGGGGGTGGGGGTGCAGGGAGAAAGGAGTGGGGGCCTGGTGGAGGGTTTCCTTACAGCGCTGGGGGGTGTGGGTGCTGGGAGACAGGAGTGGGGGCCTGGTGGAGGGTGCCCTACAGTGCTGGGGGGTGGGGGTGCTGGGAGACAGGAGTGGAGGCCTGGTGGAGGGTGCCCCTGGATGCAGGGGGGTGGGGGTGCAGGGGGACATGAGTTGGACATGAGTGGGGGCCTGCTGCCAGGTGCCCCTGACTGGTGGGGGGTGGGGGTGCAGGGGGACATGAGTTGGACATGAGTGGGGGCCTGGTGGAGGGTGCCCTACAGTGCTGGGAGGTGGGGGTGCTGGGACACAGGAGTGGGAGCCTGGTGGAGGGTGCCCTACAGTGCTGGGGGGTGTAGGTGCAGGGAGACAGGAGTGGGGGCCTGGTGGACAGTGCCCTACAGTGGTGGGGGGTGGGGTTGCAGGGGGACTGGAGTGGGGGCCTGGTGGAGGGTGCCATGCACTGCTGGGGGTGGGGGTGCAGGGGGACAGGAGTGGGGATCTGGTGGAGGGTGCCCTACAGTGCTGGGGGGTAAGGGTGCAGGGAGACATGAGTGGTGGCCTGGTGGAGGGTGCCCCTGGATGCAGGGGGGTGGGGGTGCAGGGGGACATGAGTTGGACATGAGTGGGGGCCTGCTGGCAGGTGCCCCACAGTGCTGGGGGAAGGGGGTGCTGGGGACAGGAGTGGATGCCTGGTGGATGGTTCCCCTGGATGCAGGGGGGTGGGGGTGCAGGGGGACATGAGTTGGACATGGTGGGGGCCTGCTGGCTTGTGCCCCTGACTGGTGGGGGGTGGGGGTGCAGGGGGACATGAGTTGGACATGAGTGGGGGACTGTTGGAGGGTGCCCTGCACTGCTGGGGGGTGGGGGTGCAGGGAGACAGGACTGGGGGCCTGCTGGAGGGTGCCCTACAGTGCTGGGGGTGCAGGGGGACAGGAGTGGGGGTCTGGTGGAGGGTGCCCTACAGTGCTGGGGGGTAGGGGTGCAGGGAGACATGAGTGGTGGCCTGGTAGAGGGTGCCCCTGGATGCAAGGGGGTGGGGGGCGCAGGGGGACATGAGTTGGACATGAGTGGGGGCCTGCTGGCAGGTGCCCCACAGTGCTGGCGGGTGGGGGTGCTGGGAGACAGGAGTGGAGGCCTGGTGGAGGGTGCCCCTGGATGCAGGGGGGTGGGGGTGCAGGGGGACATGAGTTGGACATTGTGGGGGCCTGCTGGCAGGTGCCCCTGACTGGTGGGGGGTGGGGGTGCAGGGGGACATGAGTTGGACATGAGTGGGGGTCTGGTCGAGGGTGCCCGGCACTACTGGGGGGTGGGGGTGCAGGGAGACAGGAGTGGGGGCCTGGTGGAGGCTGTCCTACAGTGCTGGGGGGTGGGGGTGCTGGGAGACAGGAGTGGGGGCCTGGTGGAGGGTGCCCTACAGTCATGGGGGGTGGGGGTGCTGGGAGGCAGGAGTGGGGGCCTGGTGGAGGGTGCCCTACAGTGCTGGGGGGTGGGGGTGCTGGGAGACAGGAGTGGGGGCCTGGTGGAGGGTGCCCCTGGATGCAGGGGGGTGCGGGTGAAAGGGGACATGAGTTGGACATGAGTGGGGGCCTGCTGGCAGGTGCCCCTGACTGGTGGGGGTGCAGGGGGACATGAGTTGGACATGAGTGGGGGCCTGGTAGAGGGTGCCCTGCACTGCTGGGGGGTGGGGGTGCAGGGAGACAGGTGTGGGGGCATGGTGGAGGGTGCCCCTGGATGGATGGGGGTGGGATGCAGGGAGACAGGAGTGGGGGCCTGGTGGAGGGTGCCCCTGGATGCAGGGGGTGGGGGTGCAGGGGGACAGGAGTGGGGGGCTGCTTGAGCATGCATCTGGATGCAGGGGGATGGGGTGCAGGGAGACATGAGTGGGGGCCTGGTGGAGGGTGCCCTACAGTGCTGGGGGGTGGGGTTGCTGGGAGACAGGAGTGGAGGCCTGGTGGAGGGTGCCCCTGGATGCAGGGTAGTAGGGGTGCAGGGGGACATGAAGTGGACATGGTGGGGGCCTGCTGGCAGGTGCCCCTGACTGGTGGGGGTGGGGTGCAGGGGGACATGAGTTGGACATGAGTGGGGGCCTGGTGGAGGGTGCCCTGCACTGCTGGGGGGTGGGGGTGCAGGGAGACAGGTGTGGGGGCATGGTGGAGGGTGCCCCTGGATGGATGGGGGTGGGGATGCAGGGAGACAGGAGTGGGGGCCTGGTGGAGGGTGCCCCTGGATGCAGGGGGTGGGGGTGCAGGGGGACAGGAGTGGGGGGCTGCTTGAGCATGCATCTGGATGCAGGGGGATGGGGTGCAGGGAGACATGAGTGGGGGCCTGGTGGAGGGTGCCCTACAGTGCTGGGGGGTGGGGTTGCTGGGAGACAGGAGTGGAGGCCTGGTGGAGGGTGCCCCTGGATGCAGGGTAGTAGGGGTGCAGGGGGACATGAAGTGGACATGGTGGGGGCCTGCTGGCAGGTGCCCCTGACTGGTGGGGGTGGGGTGCAGGGGGACATGAGTTGGACATGAGTGGGGGCCTGGTGGAGGGTGCCCTACAGTGCTGGGGGGTGGGGGTGCAGGGGGACAGGAGTGGGGGCCTGCTGGAGGGTGCCCCTGGATGCAGTGGGGTGGGAGTGCAGGGAGACAGGAGTGGGGGCCTGTTGGAGGGTGCGCTACAGTGCTGGGGGGTGGGGGTGCTGGGAGACAGGAGTGGTGGCCTGGTAGAGGGTGCCCTACAGTGCTGGGGGGTGTGGGTGCAGGGAGACAGGAGTGGGGGCCTGGTGAAGGGTGCCCTACAGTGGTGGGGGGTTGGGGTGCAGGGGGACAGGAGTGGGGGCCTGGTGGAGGGTGCCCTGCACTGCTGGGGGGTGGGGGTGCTGGGAGACAGGAGTGGGGGCCTGGTGGAGGGTGCCCTACAGTGCTGGGGGGTGGGGGTGCTGGGAGACAGGAGTGGGGGCCTGGTGGAGGGTGCCCTACAGTGGTGGGGGGTGGGGGTGCAGGGGGACAGGAGTGGGGGCCTGGTGGAGGGTGCCCCTACAGTGCTGGGGGGTGGGGGTGCAGGGGGACAGGAGTGGGGGCCTGCTGGAGGGTGCCCTACTGTGCTGGGGGGTAGGGGTGCAGGGAGAAATGAGTGGTGGCCTGGTGGAGGGTGCCCCTGGATGCAGGGGGGTGGGGGTGCAGGGGGACATGAGTTGGACATGAGTGGGGGCCTGCTGGCAGGTGCCCCACAGTGCTGGGGGGTGGCGGTGCTGGGAGACAGGAGTGGATGCCTGGTGGAGGGTGCCCCTGGATGCAGGGGGGTGGGGGTGCAGGGGGACATGAGTTGGACATGGTGGGGGCCTGCTGGCAGGTGCCCCTAACTGGTGGGGGATGGGGGTGCAGGGGGACATGAGTTGGACATGAGTGGGGGCCTGGTGGACGGTGCCCTACAGTGCTGGGGGTGTGGGGTGCAGGGAGACAGGAGTTGGGGCCTGGTGGAGGGTGCCCTGCACTGCCGGGGGGTGGGGGTGCAGGTAGACAGGACTGGGGGCCTGCTGGAGGCTGCCCTACAGTGCTGGGGGGTGGGGGTGAGGGGGACAGGAGTGGGGGTCTGGTGGAGGGTGCCCTACAGTGCTGGGGGGTACGGGTGCAGGGAGACATGAGTGGTGGCCTGGTGGAGGGTGGCCATGGATGCAGGGGGGTGGGGGTGCAGGGGGACATGAGTTGGACATGAGTGGGGCCTGCTGGCAGGTGCCCCACAGTGCTGGGGCGTGGGGGTGCAGGGGGACAGGAGTGGGGGCCTGGTGGAGGGTGCCCTGCACTGATGGGGGGTGGGGGGGCAGGGAGACAGGAGTGGGGGCCTGGTGGAGGGTGCCCCTGGATGCTGGGGGGTGGGGGTGCAGGGAGACAGGAGTGGGGGCCTGGTGGAGGGTGCCCCTGGATGCAGGTGGGTGGGGGTGCAGGGGGACAGGAGTGGGGGCCTGCTGAAGGGTGCCCCTGTATGCAGGGGGGTGGGGGTGCAGGGAGACAGGAGTGGGAGCCTGGTGGAGGGTTTCCTTACAGCGCTGGGGGGTGTGGGTGCTGGGAGACAGGAGTGGGGGCCTGGTGGAGGGTGCCCTACAGTGCTGGGGGGTGGGGGTGCTGGCAGACAGGAGTGGAGGCCTGGTGGAGGGTGCCCCTGGATGCAGGGGGGTGGGGGTGCAGGGGGACATGAGTTGGACATGAGTGGGGGCCTGCTGCCAGGTGCCCCTGACTGGTGGGGGGTGGGGGTGCAGGGGGACATGATTTGGACATGAGTGGGGGCCTGTGGAGGGTGCCCTACAGTGCTGGGAGGTGGGGGTGCTGGGACACAGGAGTGGGGGCCTGGTGGAGGGTGCCCTACAGTGCTGGGGGTGTAGGTGCAGGGAGACAGGAGTGGGGGCCTGGTGGACAGTGCCCTACAGTGGTGGGGGGTGGGGTTGCAGGGGGACTGGAGTGGGGGCCTGGTGGAGGGTGCCATGCACTGCTGGGGGTGGGGGTGCAGGGAGACAGGACTGGGGGCCTGCTGGAGGGTGCTCTACAGTGCTGGGGGGTGGAGGTGCAGGGGGGCAGGAGTGGGGATCTGGTGGAAGGTGCCCTACAGTGCTGGGGGGTAAGGGTGCAGGGAGACATGAGTGGTGGCCTGGTGGAGGGTGCCCCTGGATGCAGGGGGGTGGGGGTGCAGGGGGACATGAGTTGGACATGAGTGGGGGCCTGCTGGCAGGTGCCCCACAGTGCTGGGGGAAGGGGGTGCTGGGGACAGGAGTGGATGCCTGGTGGATGGTTCCCCTGGATGCAGGGGGGTGGGGGTGCAGGGGGACATGAGTTGGACATGGTGCGGGCCTGCTGGCTTGTGCCCCTGACTGGTGGGGGGTGGGGGTGCAGGGGGACATGAGTTGGACATGAGTGGGGGACTGTTGGAGGGTGCCCTGCACTGCTGGGGGGTGGGGGTGCAGGGAGACAGGACTGGGGGCCTGCTGGAGGGTGCCCTACAGTGCTGGGGGATGGGGGTGCAGGGGGACAGGAGTGGGGGTCTGGTAGAGGGTGCCCTACAGTGCTGGGGGGTAGGGGTGCAGGGAGACATGAGTGGTGGCCTGGTAGAGGGTGCCCCTGGATGCAAGGGGGTGGGGGCGCAGGGGGACATGAGTTGGACATGAGTGGGGGCCTGCTGGCAGGTGCGCCACAGTGCTGGCGGGTGGGGGTGCTGGGAGACAGGAGTGGAGGCCTGGTGGAGGGTGCCCCTGGATGCAGGGGGGTGGGGGTGCAGGGGGACATGAGTTGGACATTGTGGGGGCCTGCTGGCAGGTGCCCCTGACTGGTGGGGGGTGGGGGTGCAGGGGGACATGAGTTGGACATGAGTGGGGGTCTGGTGGAGGGTGCCCTACAGTGCTGGGGGTGTGGGTGCAGGGAGACAGGAGTGGGGGCCTGGTGGAGGGTGCCCTACAGTGCTGGGGTGTGGGGGTGCATGGGGACAGGACTGAGGGCCTGGTGGAGGGTGCCCTGCACTGCTGGGCGGTGGGGGTGCAGGGAGACAGGACTGGGGGCCTGCTGGAGGGTGCCCTACAGTGCTGGGGGGTGGGGGTGAGGGGGACAGGAGTGGTGGCCTGGTGAAGGGTGCCCCTGGATGCAGGGGGGTGGGGGTGCAGGGGGACATGAGTTGGACATTGTGGGGGCCTGCTGGCAGGTGCCCCTGACTGGTGGGGGTGGGGTGCAGGGGGACATGAGTTGGACATGAGTGGGGGCCTGGTGGAGGGTGCCCTACAGTGCTGGGGGGTGGGGGTGCAGGGGGACAGGAGTGGGGGCCTGCTGGAGGGTGCCCCTGGATGCAGTGGGGTGGGAGTGCAGGGAGACAGGAGTGGGGGCCTGGTGGAGGGTGCCCTTCAGTGGTGGGGGTGCAGGGGGACAGGAGTGAGGGCCTGGTGGAGGGTGCCCTACAGTGCTGGGGGGTGGGGGTGCAGGGGGACAGGAGTGGGGGTCTGCTGGAGGGTGCCCTACTGTGCTGGGGGGTAGGGGTGCAGAGAGAAATGAGTGGTGGCCTGGTGGAGGGTGCCCCTGGATGCAGGGGGGTGGGGGTGCAGGGGGACATGAGTTGGACATGAGTGGGGGCCTGCTGGCAGGTGCCCCACAGTGCTGGGGGGTGGCGGTGCTGGGAGACAGGAGTGGATGCCTGGTGGAGGGTGCCCCTGGATGCAGGGGGGTGGGGGTGCAGGGGGACATGAGTTGGACATGGTGGGGGCCTGCTGGCAGGTGCCCCTAACTGGTGGGGGATGGGGGTGCAGGGGGACATGAGTTGGACATGAGTGGGGGCCTGGTGGATGGTGCCCTACAGTGCTGGGGGTGTGGGTGCAGGGAGACAGGAGTTGGGGCCTGGTGGCGGGTTCCCTACAGTGCTGGGGGGTGGGGGTGCAGGGGGACAGGAGTGGGGGCCTGGTGGAGGGTGCCCTGCACTGCCGGGGGGTGGGGTGCAGGTAGAGAGGACTGGGGGCCTGCTGGAGGCTGCCCTACAGTGCTGGGGGGTGGGGGTGAGGGGGACAGGAGTGGGGGTCTGGTGGAGGGTGCCCTACAGTGCTGGGGGGTACGGGTGCAGGGAGACATGAGTGGTGGCCTGGTGGAGGGTGGCCATGGATGCAAGGGGGTGGGGGTGCAGGGGGACATGAGTTGGACATGAGTGGGGCCTGCTGGCAGGTGCCCCACAGTGCTGGGGCGTGGGGGTGCAGGGGGACAGGAGTGGGGGCCTGGTGGAGGGTGCCCTGCACTGATGGGGGGTGGGGGGCAGGGAGACAGGAGTGGGGGCCTGGTGGAGGGTGCCCCTGGATGCTGGGGGGTGGGGGTGCAGGGAGACAGGAGTGGGGGCCTGTGGAGGGTGCCCCTGGAGGCAGGTGGGTGGGGGTGCAGGGGGACAGGAGTGGGGGCCTGCTGAAGGGTGCCCCTGTATGCAGGGGGGTGGGGGTGCAGGGAGACAGGAGTGGGGGCCTGGTGGAGGGTTTCCTTACAGCGCTGGGGGGTGTGGGTGCTGGGAGACAGGAGTGGGGGCCTGGTGGAGGGTGCCCTGCACTGCCGGGGGGTGGGGGTGCAGGTAGACAGGACTGGGGGCCTGCTGGAGGCTGCCCTACAGTGCTGGGGGGTGGGGGTGAGGGGGACAGGAGTGGGGGTCTGGTGGAGGGTGCCCTACAGTGCTGGGGGGTACGGGTGCAGGGAGACATGAGTGGTGGCCTGGTGGAGGGTGGCCATGGATGCAGGGGGGTGGGGGTGCAGGGGGACATGAGTTGGACATGAGTGGGGCCTGCTGGCAGGTGCCCCACAGTGCTGGGGCGTGGGGGTGCAGGGGGACAGGAGTGGGGGCCTGGTGGAGGGTGCCCTGCACTGACGGGGGGTGGGGGGCAGGGAGACAGGAGTGGGGGCCTGGTGGAGGGTACCCCTGGATGCTGGGGGGTGGGGGTGCAGGGAGACAGGAGTGGGGGCCTGGTGGAGGGTGCCCCTGGATGCAGGTGGGTGGGGGTGCAGGGGGACAGGAGTGGGGGCCTGCTGAAGGGTGCCCCTGTATGCAGGGGGGTGGGGGTGCAGGGAGAAAGGAGTGGGGGCCTGGTGGAGGGTTTCCTTACAGCGCTGGGGGGTGTGGGTGCTGGGAGACAGGAGTGGGGGCCTGGTGGAGGGTGCCCTACAGTGCTGGGGGGTGGGGGTGCTGGGAGACAGGAGTGGAGGCCTGGTGGAGGGTGCCCCTGGATGCAGGGGGGTGGGGGTGCAGGGGGACATGAGTTGGACATGAGTGGGGGCCTGCTGCCAGGTGCCCCTGACTGGTGGGGGGTGGGGGTGCAGGGGGACATGAGTTGGACATGAGTGGGGGCCTGGTGGAGGGTGCCCTACAGTGCTGGGAGGTGGGGGTGCTGGGACACAGGAGTGGGGGCCTGGTGGAGGGTGCCCTACAGTGCTGGGGGGTGTAGGTGCAGGGAGACAGGAGTGGGGGCCTGGTGGACAGTGCCCTACAGTGGTGGGGGGTGGGGTTGCAGGGGGACTGGAGTGGGGGCCTGGTGGAGGGTGCCATGCACTGCTGGGGGTGGGGGTGCAGGGAGACAGGACTGGGGGCCTGCTGGAGGGTGCTCTACAGTGCTGGGGGGTGGAGGTGCAGGGGGGCAGGAGTGGGGATCTGGTGGAGGGTGCCCTACAGTGCTGGGGGGTAAGGGTGCAGGGAGACATGAGTGGTGGCCTGGTGGAGGGTGCCCCTGGATGCAGGGGGGTGGGGGTGCAGGGGGACATGAGTTGGACATGAGTGGGGGCCTGCTGGCAGGTGCCCCACAGTGCTGGGGGAAGGGGGTGCTGGGGACAGGAGTGGATGCCTGGTGGATGGTTCCCCTGGATGCAGGGGGGTGGGGGTGCAGGGGGACATGAGTTGGACATGGTGGGGGCCTGCTGGCTTGTGCCCCTGACTGGTGGGGGGTGGGGGTGCAGGGGGACATGAGTTGGACATGAGTGGGGGACTGTTGGAGGGTGCCCTGCACTGCTGGGGGGTGGGGGTGCAGGGAGACAGGACTGGGGGCCTGCTGGAGGGTGCCCTACAGTGCTGGGGGTGCAGGGGGACAGGAGTGGGGGTCTGGTGGAGGGTGCCCTACAGTGCTGGGGGGTAGGGGTGCAGGGAGACATGAGTGGTGGCCTGGTAGAGGGTGCCCCTGGATGCAAGGGGGTGGGGGCGCAGGGGGACATGAGTTGGACATGAGTGGGGGCCTGCTGGCAGGTGCCCCACAGTGCTGGCGGGTGGGGGTGCTGGGAGACAGGAGTGGAGGCCTGGTGGAGGGTGCCCCTGGATGCAGGGGGGTGGGGGTGCAGGGGGACATGAGTTGGACATTGTGGGGGCCTGCTGGCAGGTGCCCCTGACTGGTGGGGGGTGGGGGTGCAGGGGGACATGAGTTGGACATGAGTGGGGGTCTGGTGGAGGGTGCCCGGCACTACTGGGGGGTGGGGGTGCAGGGAGACAGGAGTGGGGGCCTGGTGGAGGCTGTCCTACAGTGCTGGGGGGTGGGGGTGCTGGGAGACAGGAGTGGGGGCCTGGTGGAGGGTGCCCTACAGTCATGGGGGGTGGGGGTGCTGGGAGGCAGGAGTGGGGGCCTGGTGGAGGGTGCCCTACAGTGCTGGGGGGTGGGGGTGCTGGGAGACAGGAGTGGGGGCCTGGTGGAGGGTGCCCCTGGATGCAGGGGGGTGCGGGTGAAAGGGGACATGAGTTGGACATGAGTGGGGGCCTGCTGGCAGGTGCCCCTGACTGGTGGGGGTGCAGGGGGACATGAGTTGGACATGAGTGGGGGCCTGGTAGAGGGTGCCCTTCAGTGCTGGGGGTGGGGGTGCAGGGTTACAGGCGTGGGGGCCTGGTGGAGGGTGCCCTGCACTGCTGGGGGGTGGGGGTGCAGGGAGACAGGTGTGGGGGCATGGTGGAGGGTGCCCCTGGATGGATGGGGGTGGGGATGCAGGGAGACAGGAGTGGGGGCCTGGTGGAGGGTGCCCCTGGATGCAGGGGGTGGGGGTGCAGGGGGACAGGAGTGGGGGGCTGCTTGAGCATGCATCTGGATGCAGGGGGATGGGGTGCAGGGAGACATGAGTGGGGGCCTGGTGGAGGGTGCCCTACAGTGCTGGGGGGTGGGGTTGCTGGGAGACAGGAGTGGAGGCCTGGTGGAGGGTGCCCCTGGATGCAGGGTAGTAGGGGTGCAGGGGGACATGAAGTGGACATGGTGGGGGCCTGCTGGCAGGTGCCCCTGACTGGTGGGGGTGGGGTGCAGGGGGACATGAGTTGGACATGAGTGGGGGCCTGGTGGAGGGTGCCCTACAGTGCTGGGGGGTGGGGGTGCAGGGGGACAGGAGTGGGGGCCTGCTGGAGGGTGCCCCTGGATGCAGTGGGGTGGGAGTGCAGGGAGACAGGAGTGGGGGCCTGTTGGAGGGTGCGCTACAGTGCTGGGGGGTGGGGGTGCTGGGAGACAGGAGTGGTGGCCTGGTAGAGGGTGCCCTACAGTGCTGGGGGGTGTGGGTGCAGGGAGACAGGAGTGGGGGCCTGGTGAAGGGTGCCCTACAGTGGTGGGGGGTTGGGGTGCAGGGGGACAGGAGTGGGGGCCTGGTGGAGGGTGCCCTGCACTGCTGGGGGGTGGGGGTGCTGGGAGACAGGAGTGGGGGCCTGGTGGAGGGTGCCCTACAGTGCTGGGGGGTGGGGGTGCTGGGAGACAGGAGTGGGGGCCTGGTGGAGGGTGCCCTACAGTGGTGGGGGGTGGGGGTGCAGGGGGACAGGAGTGGGGGCCTGGTGGAGGGTGCCCTACAGTGCTGGGGGGTGGGGGTGCAGGGGGACAGGAGTGGGGGTCTGCTGGAGGGTGCCCTACTGTGCTGGGGGGTAGGGGTGCAGGGAGAAATGAGTGGTGGCCTGGTGGAGGGTGCCCCTGGATGCAGGGGGGTGGGGGTGCAGGGGGACATGAGTTGGACATGAGTGGGGGCCTGCTGGCAGGTGCCCCACAGTGCTGGGGGGTGGCGGTGCTGGGAGACAGGAGTGGATGCCTGGTGGAGGGTGCCCCTGGATGCAGGGGGGTGGGGGTGCAGGGGGACATGAGTTGGACATGGTGGGGGCCTGCTGGCAGGTGCCCCTAACTGGTGGGGGATGGGGGTGCAGGGGGACATGAGTTGGACATGAGTGGGGGCCTGGTGGACGGTGCCCTACAGTGCTGGGGGTGTGGGTGCAGGGAGACAGGAGTTGGGGCCTGGTGGAGGGTGCCCTGCACTGCCGGGGGGTGGGGGTGCAGGTAGACAGGACTGGGGGCCTGCTGGAGGCTGCCCTACAGTGCTGGGGGGTGGGGGTGAGGGGGACAGGAGTGGGGGTCTGGTGGAGGGTGCCCTACAGTGCTGGGGGGTACGGGTGCAGGGAGACATGAGTGGTGGCCTGGTGGAGGGTGGCCATGGATGCAGGGGGGTGGGGGTGCAGGGGGACATGAGTTGGACATGAGTGGGGCCTGCTGGCAGGTGCCCCACAGTGCTGGGGCGTGGGGGTGCAGGGGGACAGGAGTGGGGGCCTGGTGGAGGGTGCCCTGCACTGATGGGGGGTGGGGGGGCAGGGAGACAGGAGTGGGGGCCTGGTGGAGGGTGCCCCTGGATGCTGGGGGGTGGGGGTGCAGGGAGACAGGAGTGGGGGCCTGGTGGAGGGTGCCCCTGGATGCAGGTGGGTGGGGGTGCAGGGGGACAGGAGTGGGGGCCTGCTGAAGGGTGCCCCTGTATGCAGGGGGGTGGGGGTGCAGGGAGACAGGAGTGGGAGCCTGGTGGAGGGTTTCCTTACAGCGCTGGGGGGTGTGGGTGCTGGGAGACAGGAGTGGGGGCCTGGTGGAGGGTGCCCTACAGTGCTGGGGGGTGGGGGTGCTGGCAGACAGGAGTGGAGGCCTGGTGGAGGGTGCCCCTGGATGCAGGGGGGTGGGGGTGCAGGGGGACATGAGTTGGACATGAGTGGGGGCCTGCTGCCAGGTGCCCCTGACTGGTGGGGGGTGGGGGTGCAGGGGGACATGAGTTGGACATGAGTGGGGGCCTGGTGGAGGGTGCCCTACAGTGCTGGGAGGTGGGGGTGCTGGGACACAGGAGTGGGGGCCTGGTGGAGGGTGCCCTACAGTGCTGGGGGGTGTAGGTGCAGGGAGACAGGAGTGGGGGCCTGGTGGACAGTGCCCTACAGTGGTGGGGGGTGGGGTTGCAGGGGGACTGGAGTGGGGGCCTGGTGGAGGGTGCCATGCACTGCTGGGGGTGGGGGTGCAGGGAGACAGGACTGGGGGCCTGCTGGAGGGTGCTCTACAGTGCTGGGGGGTGGAGGTGCAGGGGGGCAGGAGTGGGGATCTGGTGGAAGGTGCCCTACAGTGCTGGGGGGTAAGGGTGCAGGGAGACATGAGTGGTGGCCTGGTGGAGGGTGCCCCTGGATGCAGGGGGGTGGGGGTGCAGGGGGACATGAGTTGGACATGAGTGGGGGCCTGCTGGCAGGTGCCCCACAGTGCTGGGGGAAGGGGGTGCTGGGGACAGGAGTGGATGCCTGGTGGATGGTTCCCCTGGATGCAGGGGGGTGGGGGTGCAGGGGGACATGAGTTGGACATGGTGCAGGCCTGCTGGCTTGTGCCCCTGACTGGTGGGGGGTGGGGGTGCAGGGGGACATGAGTTGGACATGAGTGGGGGACTGTTGGAGGGTGCCCTGCACTGCTGGGGGGTGGGGGTGCAGGGAGACAGGACTGGGGGCCTGCTGGAGGGTGCCCTACAGTGCTGGGGGATGGGGGTGCAGGGGGACAGGAGTGGGGGTCTGGTGGAGGGTGCCCTACAGTGCTGGGGGGTAGGGGTGCAGGGAGACATGAGTGGTGGCCTGGTAGAGGGTGCCCCTGGATGCAAGGGGGTGGGGGCGCAGGGGGACATGAGTTGGACATGAGTGGGGGCCTGCTGGCAGGTGCCCCACAGTGCTGGCGGGTGGGGGTGCTGGGAGACAGGAGTGGAGGCCTGGTGGAGGGTGCCCCTGGATGCAGGGGGGTGGGGGTGCAGGGGGACATGAGTTGGACATTGTGGGGGCCTGCTGGCAGGTGCCCCTGACTGGTGGGGGGTGGGGGTGCAGGGGGACATGAGTTGGACATGAGTGGGGGTCTGGTGGAGGGTGCCCTACAGTGCTGGGGGTGTGGGTGCAGGGAGACAGGAGTGGGGGCCTGGTGGAGGTTGCCCTACAGTGCTGGGGTGTGGGGGTGCATGGGGACAGGACTGAGGGCCTGGTGGAGGGTGCCCTGCACTGCTGGGCGGTGGGGGTGCAGGGAGACAGGACTGGGGGCCTGCTGGAGGGTGCCCTACAGTGCTGGGGGGTGGGGGTGCAGGGGGACAGGAGTGGGGATCTGGTGGAGGGTGCCCTACAGTGCTGGGGGATAGGGGTGCAGGGAGACATGAGTGGTGGCCTGGTGAAGGGTGCCCCTGGATGCAGGGGGGTGGGGGTGCAGGGGGACATGAGTTGGACATGAGTGCGGGCCTGCTGGCAGGTGTCCCACAGTGCTGGGGCATGGGGGTGCTGGGAGACAGGAGTGGAGGCCTGGTGGAGGGTGCCCCTGGATGCAGGGGGGTGGGGGTGCAGGGGGACATGAGTTGGACATGAGTGGGGGCCTGCTGGCAGGTGCCCCACAGTGCTAGGGGGTAGGGGTGCAGGGAGACATGAGTGGTGGCCTGGTGAAGGGTGCCCCTGGATGCAGGGGGGTGGGGGTGCAGGGGGATATGGATTGGACATGAGTGGGGGCCTGCTGGCAGGTGCCCTACAGTGCTGGGGCATGGGGGTGCTGGGAGACAGGAGTGGGGGCCTGGTGGAGGGTGCCCCTGGATGCTGGGGGTTGGGGGTGCAGGGGGACAGGATTGGGGGCCTGGTGGAGAGTGCCCTGCACTGCTGGGGGATGGGGGTGCAGGGAGACAGGAGTGGGGGCATGGTGGAGGGTGCCCCTGGATGCAGGGTGGTGGGGTGCAGGGAGACAGGAGTGGGGGCCTGGTGGAGGGTGCCCCTGGATGCATGGGGTGGGTGTACAGGGGGACAGGAGTGGGGGCCTGCTGGAGGGTGCCCTACATTGCTGGGGGGTGTGGGTGCTGGGAGACAGGAGTGGGGGCCTGGTGGAGGGTGCCCTACAGTGCTGGGAGGTGGGGGTGCAGGGGGACAGGATTGGGGGCCTGGTGGAGAGTGCCCTGCACTGCTGGGGGATGGGGGTGCAGGGAGACAGGAGTGGGGGCATGGTGGAGGGTGCCCCTGGAAGCAGGTGGGTGGGGGTGCAGGGGGACAGGAGTGGGGGCCTGCTGAAGGGTGCCCCTGGATGCAGGGGGTGGGGGTGCAGGGAGACAGGAGTGGGGACCTGGTGGAGAGTGCCCCTGGATGCAGGGGGGTGTGGGTGCAGGGGGACAGGAGTGGGGGCCTGCTGGAGGGTGCCCTACAATGCTGGGTGGTGTTGGTGCTGGGAGACAGGATTGAGGGCCTGGTGGAGGGTGCCCTACAGTGCGGGGGGTGCTGGGATACATGAGTGGGGGGCCTGCTGGCAGGTGCCCCTGACTGGTGGGGGTTGGGGCTGCAGGGGGACATGAGTTGGACATGAGCGGGGGCCTGGTGGAGAGTGCCCTACAGTGCTGGGAGGTGGGGGTGCTGGGAGACAGGAGTGGGGGCCTGGTGGAGGGTGCCCTACAGTGCTGGGGGTATGGGTGCAGGGAGACAGGAGTGGGGGCCTGGTGGAGGGTGCTGTCGGGGGGGAATTCTGCCGGGGTCGGCCGGGCCGTCCGCAGACCTCCGGGCAGGGAGGCCCCAACTCCTCCCGTGTATATCTCGGATCGAGACAGAGTATGAGGCACACACAAGGAGCAAGGCAACTTCTGTCGTTTATTATGCAAACGGCAGGGATGGGTCAAGGAGCGCACGCGTTCGTCCTGACACACACACAATAGTGGGGCTCGCAGGCCCTTTTTACTACATTATGACGCGCTACTTGCGTCATTCCAAAAAGTTACCAAAAGAACCTATCGCCACTCTTGATTGGTTGCTCGAGTGGTGGGGTTAGTATAGTACGCCTATAGAGAATGATATTAGTGGTTAAGGTGTAGTCAGGTGGTATATCTGGGTTGTCCCTACAATTAGATACATAAGAATTGTTACATGAAGACCCCTGAGGATTGGCTAACGTTACTGACGTCTGAGATAAGAACCTCATGTTCTGATTGGTGCATCCGTGAGCTCCCCAGCCTGGGACCACCGTTGTTCCCAGCACACGGTGCACCTGTGGTTGCAACAGTGTTTCAATATGGGTACGTGCAGGCAATGTGAGGATTTATTCATAGGTGGGAGACTGACCGTTCCCACCGTAGCAGGTGTCCATTGAGCCTTTCAAGTGTGTCGGCCTGCGTCTCGTAGCGAGGTACCCAGACGCCTTTTCTCTCCTGGGTTTTGGCATCTCGTCAGGTTCGGCTTGGTCACGTGGGGAGGGACCGTGTTTGAGGCATAATTCTGCACAATTAATATTGTTTTTCCACTGTATGTCTGGTTTAATTTGCAGATATGATTTTAACATTGGTACGTGGAGTGCGAGGTTGCAACATCGTGCCTTTGAAGATTTGTTTCTTGACTGTGGGTTTGCAACATTACGACCTTGGCTGGTTGCTCCACTGGGTTCTTTCTGCAGGCTCAGCAACCTGACTTTTGCTTTGTTAATGTCCACGGGAACTCTTGCTTGGGGCCTACTTGGGCCTGGTGCACGAGTAATCCATTTAGTGCATGGATGCTTTAGGTTATAGTGGCATACAGTTTCATGGCCAGTATCGTGTTTCCATTATATCTCTCATGATGGTAACGGGTTTCAAGAGAAGCGTGAGCAAGCGTTATAAATGAGCTCATGGTGCGTCTTGCGTTTCTGCATTCTGAAAGCCTATGTAAAAATAATAAAGATGCACGTCCGTGAATAAGCCTGTCGCCTACGTCAGAGCACTGAGTATGTTCTTCGTGTAGATTGGTGTGGAAATGTTTAGCGTGTATAATAGTTCAGCGGTGCTTCCCGTTATCTAGGTCGTCATGGCATCTCTAACGATGTGTAGATTTCAGTCTAGTTGGTCCGTGCCGCAGGTGTCGGCATGGCCAGTGCGGGCTGTTGGGCAGGCAGATGGACACATCCGTATGTTTCTGTACCAGGGTATTTGGTCATCTGGTAAATGGGCAAACTCTTCTCGTGGCGGGTGTCTGGGCCGCGACCCTCTAGGCCAAGCGCGAGAGGTGAAGGACGGGAGTCTGGTTTTCCATTCTCCCACTTCAGTCCCCCCTCTGGTCGACTTGTCGACCACAAACATATCCTTCTCGTTATCTCCTCTTACTCTCCATATCTTGGTTATCCCTCCGAGATGTCCATAATGGTTTACGTGATCTTCAAATGACCAATACATGTATTCGCATGTTCCTCCAGGAGTACAGTACACCCATCTTCCTATGTAGCTCCTAGGGTTCCTTGGGTTCTCGATCTTCACTGATGGTGGGTCTAGATGATTGGTGATGATTTGGGTGCGCAACTTCTCCCTTTCGTGTATTATCACACCTGTGTGCTGGCCGTCATCCGCTGGCATCAAGGGGTGCATTCCCACCATTTCCAGCAACTCATCAGTTGAGCGCGCCTTCCGGGCTTTCCAAAATCTAATTATTATCAGTGCAGCTCCAGCCAAAATAGCACATCCCACTATTATTTTCAGTCCATCTGACAGCCAAGATGGCATCCATGACCATAATAGTGAAAACCAGCTTTTATCCTTGTTTACGCCGTTACTTTCGTCCATCATTTTGGAGTGCATCTGGGCCAATTGTGAAACTGCTTCTGTTAGTGTACCATTGTCGGCATCGTTGGCAGGTATGAACGTGCAGCATGATTGTCCTATCTTTGCACAAACTCCTCCTTCCATTGCTGTGAGAAGGTCCAATACATATCTGTTCTGTAGTGCTACCATCCTTACAGCTCGCAGCTCCTCTTTAATTGCGTTAAACCCATTTACTGTCGAATTTATGGTCATCATTAGTTCCCATCTGGTTATTTGCAGCCATTTTGCGTTTGCGTATGCCTGCAGTCCCGGATGTATTATTGAGGAGAAGAACATTGCTGCTCTGCTGAATAGTCTGTGTTCTGGCGGTATTGAGGTTAGTTCCGTTTCCGACCTTCCCCACAGATAATTTCCTGTTAATGGCTCTCCTTGTCTTTTTCTCCTGTTTAGGACAGTATTATTGCTGTTGGTCCTGTTTTCTTGCTCCTTCTGGAGTGGTGCAGATCTCTTTCTTCTCCTGTCTCCTTCATCCATTTTCGGAAATTTCGCCACATCGACATGCTTCTTAGGTACCACTAGTGATGGTACATTGACGTGTACCATTGTGCACACACCACTCCACAGGGGAGGCAGTGTATGATATGCCTTTTCTCCGCAGGCCCAATAATGGTCCATTATTACTGCTGTTCCCGCTCCCCCCTCAGGTAACTCCATCACACTTGCACAATTGGTGTTATATCCCACGTCCACCTCTCCTTTATGCTGGTAACATACTTTGGGCGCAGTCAATGGTAATATAGTTATCGGGTCTTCATCTTCTTCTACCCACGTGAGCATTGGTACATACTTGATCCATGTCGTCCAACATCGATGATTGTGTGTCTCGATGGTTGAGATAGTTTCTTTTGTTACCATGTTGCTGCCAACCACTCCTATCTCCCAGCTGGTACCCAGGAACACCTTTCCTGTTATCGTCAGTAATGGCCTCTCCCAGCATCCTTGTTTACCCGGAACTTCCGTGGCGTACCAATCACATGGTAGATACTGCAGTGTTACCTTCTTTGTTTCTCCTTTTTCAGGGCCACTTGTTATGTATCTGAATGCTTCAGCATGTAAACTGGTCTTGTGATAACTCAGATAGGTCTTGAGGAAGTTGTTTTCATATGGGTATGAGTCTCGTGTTTTCCATGTCATGTGCACTACTGTTCCTTGGAATCTTCCTTTCGTTTGGAACAGGGCCAAATATATTATGCACTGTGCTGTTTTTTCATCTATTTCTGTGGCAACAAATGTTCGTGAAGCGCTCATGGCGTATGGTATTAATGAGCAAACGTAACAGCTATCCTCAGTTGTCTGCTTACCAATGCGGGTCATGTGCTGGTACCATATGTTGTTTGTGACGTGTGCTGAATCTTGTACATAATTATCAATACCTTTATTGTCTGAGTATGTGCTGCGTTTAACTTTATTTCGCTTTTGTTCATTGTTACTGTTACCACCTGACGTAACACCTGTTGCAGCAGGGAGGTGGGGTACATTAGGTTTGGGTGCAGCAAAAAAACTCATAGCATAGCTGTACTGCCATACAGAGGCAGCCAAAACTCCGGTGATCATAAAAATCCCTATTATTTTTATTACATATGCTAACCTCACCGACATTTTTGCTCTTACCTTGCTGCAGTCCTGGCAGCGTATTCTTGCGACGTTAAAGTTGCCCGCCTAAAAATTCTCAAAAAGTGCTTGTTATTAAATGTTAGTTTTGTTTCATTAAGCTCTCCCTATCAAATAGTCATTCAGTGCCCAGGTGAAGAGTTGCTCCCACGCTACTCTAAGTGATCGGTCTCTCAAGACCGGCAAGTATGGGCGGAGGTGGGGCATGTAATTTTCTATGGCCAGGAGGAAGGCCGTGTAGTATACACGTACCCTTTTCTTTTTTAAGTATGTTGGCCTTTTTATTTCGTATACAAATTGGTGTGACAATTCTTCTGGGTAACTATCGTCTGGCAGCACCATCTACGCCTGCACACTGAATTTGTTAGATAACTTTTCTTAACAATACAATATTACGCAGCTCCTGTATGTGCGAGAGAAAAAGAGAACATTCACGTGTTTACATGTGTATTGGTGCAAGCGAAGTCCTTAGTTTTTATTACAATTGTATTTAGTAGTCAATGGGGGGGGGGGTTTGCTCAGATGGCGGGAGCAGTTTTACTCTTTGAACGTGTGACCATGGGGTGGGCAGTGTGGGGATCGCCCCCTTCTTCGTCCGTTATTCTCTCCGAGGGAACAATTGGGTCGTTGTCTGTGGTTGTGTTTTCTTCCGCTGCCGGGGATGTTGTTGGCGTTTTTCCAATGGACCTGTCGTTGGCGCTGGGGCGGGTCTGCAGTTTGTAGATTTTTACATCATGCAGGTGGTTCCACGCACGCTTATCCTTTAGTTTTACTGCTCTTGTTGATACGTCCTCTACTAAATGGGGGCCAGTGAACCTCTGCTGGTTCCACCTTCTATTAAAATTTCGAAGTAGTACGTGGTCACCTTTGGCAAGTTGGCACAAGTTCTCCTTTCCCAATTCTGTATTTTCGTCTATTTCTTGGTTGCTGGTGGACCCGCCCCGTGTGCGCTCGAGCTGTTGAGACACAAACACAACGCTAGTAATCAAAGAAGACACATATTGATACATTTCATCACCTAACACATTCGCAGAACTTTCTTGGTCGGTGAATGCCCTTGACGTTGGTGTTAGGGGAAGGCGCATTTGGCGTCCAGTAACCACCTCGTGTGGGGTGAGGTGGTGGTCGGACCCTGGCCTGTTTCTAAGTTCGAACAGTGCTAACGGAAGGCAATACAACCAACTTTTCTTTGTTGTTTGCTGTATTTTAGCAATTGCCTCCTTCAATAGGCCATTCAGGCGTTCACATACACCATTGGCCTGTGGGTGGTACGCACATGCAAATTTGTGTTTAATGTTCAGTAGGGATGTGATATGCTGGAACATTTCATTTGCGAAATGGGGTCCGTTGTCTGATCTTAACACCTCGCACACTCCCCACCTGGGGAATACCTCCCTTACTATAAATTTGGCTGCTCTAAACGCATCAGGGTGTGAACAGGGCCCTGCTTCGATCCACCTAGAAAATGGGCATACTACTACTATCATGTATCTATTGCCTTGACAAATGTTGATCATATCAACATAGTCAATGTGGAGGTGCCGAAAAGGTCCTTCTGGTCGGGGTATGGTACCTCTTATCACCTTTAAAGTATGACCGGCCGTGAACTGTTGACATGTAAGGCAATTGCTGATAAAATTTGACACATGGGATGTTAACTCGGGACAGAACCAATCTTCTCTAATTCGTGCTGCTATTATTTCTTTGCCTGTATGGGCAGGGTGATGTAATTGGTTCAAGGCGGTATTTAACAATGCCAATGGTATTACAACTTTCCCAGTGCCACCCTGGCGCCATAGTGCGTCGGTTGGTGACATTGTGCATCCTCTTTTCACCCATACTTCTTTTTCGGCCATTGGTGCAGCCGCTTGTAACTCCATAATCTGGGTGGCTGGGAGATGGGTGTACCCTTCTTTTATTAACATCTCCCTCGCTATTCCCCTCCCTCTCCCTCTCTGTGAGTCTGTGAGGTTCCATATCTCACCAAAATATGCAGCATATTTTGCATGTGCGTCTGCTGCTGCATTTCCTTTTGATATATAGTCTTCTCCATTGGTGTGTGCTGTGCATTTTACTAGGGCTAGTTCTTGGGGATCGTTTATTACTTCAATTAGTTCAGCCAACAAGAGGGCATGTTGTACTGGAGTGCCGTCAGCTCTCCTAAACCCTCTTCTTCTCCACTTTGATAGCCCTGAGTGGACAGTGGATGTAACATATGCACTGTCGGAATATATAGTAACTTTTTTATTAAAACTTTCCTTTAGTGCCAATATGAGTGCAACCAGTTCCGCCGCTTGAGCAGAGTAATGCTGTGGTAATTGTACACACTTAATAGCCACACACACTGGCGCTTCCATCATTTGTACTACTGCTGCCCCAGTCCTCCTTATCCCGTCTCCTTGATCAATAGTTGATGACCCATCAATAAACAAAAGCTCACCTCCCTCTAGTGCGTTTTCTTCAACTTTCCTAGTACATGAGTACATCTCAGTTACTTGGGTGCAGTCGTGGGCGTAATCTCCCTCTTCAATTACTTCTGCTAGGAACCTTGCAGGGTTAACCGTGCTACATCTAACAATTGCCAGTTCAGCTTTGGACAAAATAATCTCATAACCTGTTGCCCTCTGTGTCGTCAGTGTGGACTTAGGTTTATTCAATATCGCAAATAGTGCATGTTCTACAAATAGTGTAGTTGGACACCCCATAGTTATTGATGATGCTTTTTCTACTGCAAATGCAGCTGCAGCAAGACCTTGTTCGCAAGAGAATTGTCCTAACATTATTGGATCTAAGTGACCGCTGTAAAATGCTACTGGTTTATAGCCCATGCTAGTCTTTTGGGCCAATACTGCTTTCATTACTGCTGAGTCGCAATGTGAAAATATAAAAAATCGTCGCTCATAGTCTGGGGATGCTAGTACTGGAGCAGTTGATATTGCTTCTTTTAATTCATCAAATGCCTCCTTCATTTCCATAGTCCATCCCAACTTTTTCTCCCCTTTATTTGCTTCCTTCAAACCCTCAAGCAGGGGTCCTATGTAAGAGCTGTAATCAAATACCCATGCTCTACAGTAGTTGCACAGTCCCAGAAATTGCTGCAGTTCTCTTACAGTCTGTGGCACGGGAGTGCCTGATATTGCCTGTGCTCTTTGTGGTGCAATCCTTCTTCCATATTGTGATATCAGTTGGCCAATGTAAAGTACCTGTTCCTGACAGTATTGTATCTTTTCCATGTCTACCTTGTACCCCTTTTCAGCCAATATCGTCAACATTTTTAATGAGTCCTCTCTACATTTATCTTCATTTGTACTGCAAATTATTATGTCATCCACATACTGTAACACTGTGCTTTCCAACTCAACGTTACCCAAATCCATCTGTATTACCCTATTGAAAATTGAAGGTGATTCACAATATCCCTGTGGTAATCTGGTATGTTTCCACTTCCTATTTCGGTAAGTGAAGCTTGTCAAGTCTTGTGAGTCTGGGTGTAATGGTATTGAGAAAAAAGCATTTTTAAGGTCAATCACTGTAAACCGTGATGCTTCTGCTGGAATGCCACACAAAATTGTGGCCGGGTTTGCTGTTACTGGATACTCTGCTTCTACTATGTTGTTCAACGGTCTGAGGTCCTGTATGAACCGCCAAGACCCTCCTTTAGCCTTGCGCACCGGGTACACAGCTGTGTTGCATGGGGATTCTGAGGGGACCAATATGCCATTGTTTATAAGGGCTGTTATGGTTTCGTATATGCCCTCATCTGCCTCTCTTGACAATGGGTATTGTTTCACTCTTGGTAGTATGGCACCCTTTTTTAATTTTATCTTTACACCCCCTATGCTTTTAATGCATCCTACATCATAAGGGCTAATAGTCCATAATGATTTTGGCACCTTTGACATATCTTCTTTAAAAAATGGGACTGGTGTGCCAGCGGGTGCCTCAAGTGCCATTGCAATTTTCTGTGCCACTTGTTTGTGAGCCACTGTTAGCCACATTTCTACACTCATCATGAACACCATTTCATTTTCCTCCTTTTCTTCTGAAAACAACTCTTCATCTGACACCTGGGTCAGCCTACATCCTTCTGCTAGTGCTATCACCGCCCTCCATGCTCTCCCTTCTTTATCTTGGGCGTGCACAGCAACATAATCAGCTGTTGCAATAATGCTCTCAATGTCCACTGCAATGACCTTCCCTTCCAGTTCATTAGCTGGTGTTTCTGGTCGGAATAGATAGGCTGCTGGTCTCCTCCATATTTTCCCTCCTATCCCTGGCATCCATGCAAATGCCATGTCTGTTCCGTACTGGAATAGCTCGCCGTCTACCGGCTCCGCCCTGATCGCTATCTGTCCACAGTATGCTTGCAAAATCTGTCGTGCTGCAAGCATGTTAATCCCTGGAGTAGAGCAAATTATGCCATTCTCTGTAAAGGAGATCGTCATATTTAATCTGTTCATTATGTCCCTCCCCAGTATGTTTACTGGTGAGGCACTATAATACAAAAGTGGTACTGACAGATCGTAATCTCCAATAGATAGCGGAACGTTATCAGTAAATGGAACCAACCCTTTAGCCCCAGAAAACCCTTGTGTGTTCATGGCTTCGCCTGACATCTTAAACTTACCTTCCCTTATGCAAGACCGGGTCGCCCCGGTGTCAACAAGGAATGATAATTTTTTGTCACCTATCGTTACCTCTATGCGTGGCTCCTCCGCACTATTAGGTGTTACTGACAGGATGGGACACACCAAGGCCGTCTGTGGGCTGTCCTATTGGGGGTACAATGACTGGCCATTCCCTGTGTAAGGGTTGTGCCCCAACACCGTCACCCCACCCAATTGCGTTCGTTCAGGTTGTGGTGGTGGTTGTATTAACGCTGCACCAGTTACTTGTGGCAGGTATTGTTTTATTTGTTGTTGTGGTAGGGAATAGTGTTGGTCACTCCCTTGTGGTGACATCTGCTGTGGTTGTATGCCCTGCTGTTCTTGTGATGTCCTATGTTGTGCTTGTTCGTTCCATGCTGGTGTTCCTGGCCTGACCCTGCATGTACGTGACATGTGTCCTAATAGTCCGCAGCTCCAACACACGGGTGGTTCCCTGTTTTGCCATGGGAAGTTCCCTGTGTTGTCCTGGTATACTGGTTGCCCTGTCTGGTAGTTATTTCTGAGTCCCCCAGCCTGTTGTTGGGTATTATATCCGTATCCTCTTCCCCTCATAAACCCTCCTCTCCCTCTATTATAATTATAATACCCAGCTCCTTGCATTGGGTACCCTCCTCCCATGTTCTGTGCGTGTGATTGCAGAGGCAGCACTTGCTCTATTACCTCTTGTGGAGGCGCTATTTGAGCTGGATTTTGTGCAGCCACTACTTGCGTTGGGCTTTGGGCCATTGGTGTTGGCGCAGTTATTAGTGCCCCTTCCATGGTATATTTAGTAAGTTTTTTCTGTACTAATTTGGCCTCTTCTGTTTTCCTGTCCTCTTCCTTTTGTTTCATTTTTCCTTGCCATGTTCTACAGTGATGTACTATAGTCAGTTGTATTTCCGGCCATGGTTTTGCTTCCATCCCCACTACTTTCTTTAATTGTCTCTGAACTCCTTCTGGGAGCCCTTGTACTAGTATATGATAAAATATGGCTGGTGTTTTGTCCCATTGTTCTCTAGTTTCCATGCGCCACTTCTCTTGAATATCCTGGATATAATCAACAGGATCCTCGTTCTCACCCATCTTACGGGAAGTAATGGCTCCTATGTCTGATGTGTCTGGGTACTGCACTCTTAGTGCCTGCCATAGCGCATGTCTGCAGTTTGCAAATGGTGCCCCATCATGCGATGTGTTTGTTATTGTTACCCCATGGAATCCCGCTCTTTTCCAAATGTCATCCGCTCTATCCCCTAATATTGATATTAACAGGCCCTTAACATCTCCCACTGCTAGTTTCTGTCCTGCGGTGTGTTTTTCCATTTCATATATCCATTTACCCGCACCTCCACTTAATGATGGGAGCCTACATTTTATGTTTTCCTTATCCGTATGTTTCCAAGGTACATATTGTGGTCTAACCCCTCCTCTCTCCAGCAGTGGCATTACATTCTGTCTTGTGTCATCCTTTATGCTCCATGATGTTAACTCTTCACACCCCTCCTCTTCCCCCATTCCTTTTACTACTTCAAATCCTTCCTTACTACCTCTTCTCCTACCTCCCTCTTCTTCCTTTCCCCTTTTTTCATCCTTTCCTGTGTTCAATATTGGCACGTCTGTTTGCCTGTCTTGCCTGCGACTAGGGAGGTCCCTAAGCCGACATGCATAAGGTGTAACTTCGTCCATGAAGGGTGCGAGCTTTATTCTGTGCAGAGAGCGTGCAGTTGTTGAACATGTGGGGTGTGGCGTTAGAGAGCGTGATGGTGATGTGGGTGGCGTGTGTTGGTTGGTGAGCGTCGGTGGCGTGTGTTCGTTAGTTTGTGTTTCTCCCATTCTTTTCACTTCCTCCTTACTTCTCTCCAGCTCCTCCCATCTTCTACTCACCCATGGCGAATCTATGTTTGTTCTAGTGAGGTATAGCTTATCTAAGCTTTCCCTTTCACTCTTCCTTCCATCCTCACTACAAAAATCATTCATAAATTGCGCCCCCCACTCTGCCTTTTTTCCTTTTATTGTTACAGTTTTTAAGTCTATTAGGTCTCCCTCTTCCTTTCCGTTGTTACCACCTGTTCCCCTTAGTGCTGACGTTGTTGCTACCTCTCTATTTTTATATACTTCTCCCCATCTTTCACTCTCCCTCTTACTCTCTTCTCTCTCCCCTTCACTCCTCTCCTCCATCTCCCTACTATTTTCCTCTCTTTTCCTTTTTAATTCCTCCATTACTTCGTTGCTCATCTGTTCCAATATCCTTTCATCCTCTCTCCTCCTTTCCCATTTCACCCTTTCTCTTTCTACTATACTCTCTATTACCTTCCCCTCTTCATATTTTTTAGCTGTCTCTGATATTATCCTCCTCCTCCATATTTCCATTTCCTTTTCATTTTCTTCTTCTTCCTTCTTCTTCTCCCTCATCACTACTCTTGATACCCTTTCTGCTGCTGCTTTTACCCTTACAGCTTCCCTCTTTCTCTCCTCACTTTGCTCCCTTAATTTTTCCAATTCGTCCTTATCTTCTTTCCTTTTCCTCACTCTCTCTCTTTCCTCCCCCTCAAGTTGTTTTATCAGTTCATTCTGCTCATCCCTTAGTTTAGCTAATCTTTCCTCCAAAATCTCTTCCTTCTGCCGTAGCAGCTCCTCTCCCCTCATTTCACTCTCTCTTTCACTATCCTCGTTTGTTCTCTTTACCGCCTCCCTTTCCTCTCCAGTTAGTGATCCTCGTAATTTCAACAATATCTGTGCAGCTACCCACTCATCGTTTCCTATCTCTACAGTCTGCTCTTCTCTCCTCCCGTCCCCCATTGGTATCTTTCCATGAGCCACATATGGTGGAGGGCTGTATGCCGGGTTTGAGTATCCTTCAGCCGCCCTTAACTGTCCTTTTATTTCTCCTAATTCTCTTAAAGGGTACAACCCTCCCCCCTCTGTTTTCACTCCCGGTGTTAAGGGTATCTCATTGCTCGGTTCCTGTTTTATGTCAGCTAATTTATCAACCTTTCCTCCACCCAATTTTTCATTCCCCATATTCTTTGTTCCTTCACTCTCCTTTTCCCCATCCGTTCCTTCTTTCTTAATCTCCTTTTCTTCCGGTGTTTCCCCCATAGTGAACATTCCATTTGGTCCTGGTCTAGACCCCTGGAACATCCTCCATAAGTTAAACACCTCCACATGGTTTGCCAACTTCTTCCCCTTGTATGTATTGTGCAGATGGTTTAATAGTGAATGTTGGGCATATGGGTCAAAGCTACCATTAGGCGGCCATGGTGTCAACATTTTGTTGTCCGTCCCCTGGGTCCACTCTATGCTGTACTTAATTAACTTCTCCCTATGTGGTGGCAGTGTGGTGCATATATGTTGTAGTGGGGTAGTGAGGGTATTCCCCCACCCTCCCAACCCTCTCCCGTATGACATACTAGCGCACCCTTTCTTACCCTTCCCCTTGCTATCAGTTTGCAACATACAACCTTTTATTGCTTACCTTGCCCCGCAAGTGTGGGGACTTACGACAATCCTTTGACAATTTATGCAATGATAATAATCACAAAAAAAAAAAATTATAAAACAAATATATTTATGATGTTATATTATATTCCTTCCCCTACGGCCCCCTGCGGCCGAAGCGCACGCAGCCCCCTGCAGCTGCGTACCCCTTACGACGATCTTACACAGTCGTCCTTTTTCCCCGTTCTCCTCCCACCTTTACACTTGCCGTGGCCGGCGTTCTCCGTGCGCAGCCACGCCCCCTTCCCCTTCTCCTCTTTGATCCACTCGTTTATCGTTTATCTCCGTGTCCGCTCCTTTATCATGTTTCTCTTCCCCACCAATGTCAAACCCAAAGCTTCTTGTGTTCACGATATCTTACTAAATCCCTACTGGTGACGTCACCTATTTCTTCGAACTACTGGTATATTCGTGTTATGTTCTTTAAATTCAAAATACACTTGCAATCTACCCCGCTAACCCTACAGCTGTCTTCCTGTCTCTCCTGGAACAAGGTAATCTCATCAATACTATAACCGGACTGCGCACGCTGCGTCGCCTCGCGTGTGATACGCCCCTCAACAGGAGGGCTTAACCAGCCAATTATCTTCCGTTTTGGGCAACTACGTAACTAGCCACCGCCCACAGGGAAACGTCATCTACCTATCGAGTTTCTTGCTCGAACAATAGGGAACCTCATCTACCTATCGAGTTTCTTGCTCGAACAATAGGGAACCTCATCTACCTATCGAGTTTCTTGCTCGAACAATAGGGAACCTCATCTACTCATTGAATGATAAATGTCAAATCGTAGGAAACCACACACACCCACCCTCACACGTAGTCGCGATTTAGGCCAATCAGTGTCTTTCGAGCGGCTGCACGTGATGTTTTCGTGCCCCGCCCCCCTCTTTCGCGTAACGTTAGCTTTTTGTTGCGAGCGTCTGCACGTGTTGTTCTCGTGCCCTGCCCCCCTCTTTCGCGTAACGTTAGCCGCCTTCTCTCGCACTCAATTCACTACCATTCATTCCATTATCATCACTCAATTAAACCTTCACCCCACCTTTTTACAATACCTCCCTCCTCCCTTATTTACTTCCGCCCCCTCCCTCACAATTTCGCATTGCTTGTTGTGCGTGTCATGCTCACCAAGTTCCCTCGATGCAGGGCCGCTCGACTGCGTGCACCCCTCCAAGCGGCTCGCCACCTCCCCTCGTCTGGACCACGTCTGGACACTCGCCGACCGCGGGCGGGATACTTCTCAACCGGCTCCCGAGGGCCAATATCCGGATTGCGCTGTCCGGTCCTCTCGCAGCTCCGCGATGGTCCTGTAGTCCTCAGAAGGGGGCAACGGCAGAGGGGGCCGCGCCGCCGGGCCTCCCCGCAACGGGAGTGCCTGGAAAAATAAAAATAAAAGTCGATCTTAAACAGATCTCAGCAGTGCCTCCAACTTGTCGGGGGGGAATTCTGCCGGGGTCGGCCGGGCCGTCCGCAGACCTCCGGGCAGGGAGGCCCCAACTCCTCCCGTGTATATCTCGGATCGAGACAGAGTATGAGGCACACACAAGGAGCAAGGCAACTTCTGTCGTTTATTATGCAAACGGCAGGGATGGGTCAAGGAGCGCACGCGTTCGTCCTGACACACACACAATAGTGGGGCTCGCAGGCCCTTTTTACTACATTATGACGCGCTACTTGCGTCATTCCAAAAAGTTACCAAAAGAACCTATCGCCACTCTTGATTGGTTGCTCGAGTGGTGGGGTTAGTATAGTACGCCTATAGAGAATGATATTAGTGGTTAAGGTGTAGTCAGGGTGGTATATCTGGGTTGTCCCTACAATTAGATACATAAGAATTGTTACATGAAGACCCCTGAGGATTGGCTAACGTTACTGACGTCTGAGATAAGAACCTCATGTTCTGATTGGTGCATCCGTGAGCTCCCCAGCCTGGGACCACCGTTGTTCCCAGCACACGGTGCACCTGTGGTTGCAACAGTGTTTCAATATGGGTACGTGCAGGCAATGTGAGGATTTATTCATAGGTGGGAGACTGACCGTTCCCACCGTAGCAGGTGTCCATTGAGCCTTTCAAGTGTGTCGGCCTGCGTCTCGTAGCGAGGTACCCAGACGCCTTTTCTCTCCTGGGTTTTGGCATCTCGTCAGGTTCGGCTTGGTCACGTGGGGAGGGACCGTGTTTGAGGCATAATTCTGCACAATTAATATTGTTTTTCCACTGTATGTCTGGTTTAATTTGCAGATATGATTTTAACATTGGTACGTGGAGTGCGAGGTTGCAACATCGTGCCTTTGAAGATTTGTTTCTTGACTGTGGGTTTGCAACATTACGACCTTGGCTGGTTGCTCCACTGGGTTCTTTCTGCAGGCTCAGCAACCTGACTTTTGCTTTGTTAATGTCCACGGGAACTCTTGCTTGGGGCCTACTTGGGCCTGGTGCACGAGTAATCCATTTAGTGCATGGATGCTTTAGGTTATAGTGGCATACAGTTTCATGGCCAGTATCGTGTTTCCATTATATCTCTCATGATGGTAACGGGTTTCAAGAGAAGCGTGAGCAAGCGTTATAAATGAGCTCATGGTGCGTCTTGCGTTTCTGCATTCTGAAAGCCTATGTAAAAATAATAAAGATGCACGTCCGTGAATAAGCCTGTCGCCTACGTCAGAGCACTGAGTATGTTCTTCGTGTAGATTGGTGTGGAAATGTTTAGCGTGTATAATAGTTCAGCGGTGCTTCCCGTTATCTAGGTCGTCATGGCATCTCTAACGATGTGTAGATTTCAGTCTAGTTGGTCCGTGCCGCAGGTGTCGGCATGGCCAGTGCGGGCTGTTGGGCAGGCAGATGGACACATCCGTATGTTTCTGTACCAGGGTATTTGGTCATCTGGTAAATGGGCAAACTCTTCTCGTGGCGGGTGTCTGGGCCGCGACCCTCTAGGCCAAGCGCGAGAGGTGAAGGACGGGAGTCTGGTTTTCCATTCTCCCACTTCAGTGCCCTACAGTGCTGGGGGGTGGGGGTGCAGGGGGACAGGATTGGGGGCCTGGTGGAGGGTGCCCTGCACTGCTGCGGGGTGGGGGTGCAGGGAGACAGGAGTGGGGCCTGCTGGAGGGTACCCTATAGTGCTGGGGGGTGGGGGTGCAGGGGGACAGGCGTGGGGGACTGGTGGAGGGTGCCCTACAGTGCTGGGGGGTGGGGGTGCAGGAGACATGAGTAGGGGCCTGGTGGAGGGTGCCCCTGGATGCAGGGGGGTGGGGGTGCAGGGGGACAGGAGTGGGGGCCTGGTGGAGGGTGCCCTACAGTGATGGGGGTGGGGGTGCTGGGAGACAGGAGTGGGGGCCTGGTGGAGGGTGCCCTACAGTGCTGGGGGTGGGGGTGCTGGGAGACAGGAGTGGGGGCCTGGTGGAGGGTGCCCCTGAATGCAGGTGGTGTGGGTGCAGGGTGACATGAGTTGGACATGAGTGGGGGGCCTGCTGACAGGTGCCCCTGACTGGTGGGGTTTGGGGGTGCAGGGGGACATGAGTTGGACATGAGCGGGGGCCTGGTGGAGGGTGCCCTACAGTGCTGGGGGGTGGGGGTGCAGGGGGACAGGAGTGGGGGCCTGGTGGAGGGTGCCCGGCACTACTGGGGGGTGGGGGTGGGGGTGCAGGGAGACAGGAGTGGGGGCCTGGTGGAGGCTGTCCTACAGTGCTGGGGGATGGGGGTGCTGGGAGACAGGAGTGGGGGCCTGGTGGAGGGTGCCCTACAGTCATGGGGGGTGGGGGTGCTGGGAGGCAGGAGTGGGGGCCTGGTGGAGGGTGCCCTACAGTGCTGGGGGGTGGGGGTGCTGGGAGACAGGAGTGGGGGCCTGTTGGAGGGTGACCCTGGATGCAGGGGGGTGCGGGTGAAGGGGGACATGAGTTGGACATGAGTGGGGGCCTGCTGGCAGGTGCCTCTGACTGGTGGGGGTGCAGGGGGACATGAGTTGGACATGAGTGGGGGCCTGGTAGAGGGTGCCCTACCGTGCTGGGGGGTGGGGGTGCAGGGTTACAGGCGTGGGGGCCTGCTGGAGGGTGCCCTGCACTGCTGGGGGGTGGGGGTGCAGGGAGACAGGAGTGGGGGCATGGTGGAGAGTGCCCCTGGATGGATGGGGGTGGGGATGCAGGGAGACAGGACTGGGGGCCTGGTGGAGGGTGCCCCCGGATGCAGGCGGGTGGGGGTGCAGGGGGACAGGAGTGGGGGGCTGCTTGAGCGTGGATCTGGATGCAGGGGGATGGGGGTGCAGGGAGACATGAGTGGGGGCCTGGTGGAGGGTGCCCTACAGTGCTGGGGGGTGGGGTTGCTGGGAGACAGGAGTGGAGGCCTGGTGGAGGGTGCCCCTGGATGCAGGGTAGTAGGGGTGCAGGGGGACATGAAGTGGACATGGTGGGGGCCTGCTGGCAGGTGCTCCTGACTGGTGGGGGTGGGGGTGCAGGGGGACATGAGTTGGACATGAGTGGGGGCCTGGTGGAGGGTGCCCTACAGTGCAGTGGGGTGGGGGTGCAGGGGGACAGGAGTCGGGGCCTGTTGGAGGGTGCCCTACAGTGATGGGGGGTGGGGGTGCTGGGAGACAGGAGTGGGGGCCTGGTGGAGGGTGCCCTACAGTGCTGGGGGGTGGGGGTGCTGGGAGACAGGAGTGGGGGCCTGGTGGAGGGTGCCCCTGAATGCAGGGGGTGTGGGTGCAGGGTGACATGAGTTGGACATGAGTGGGGGGCCTGCTGGCAGGTGCCCCTGACTGGTGGGGTTTGGGGGTGCAGGGGGACATGAGTTGGACATGAGCGGGGGCCTGGTGGAGGGTGCCCTACAGTGCTGGGGGGTGGGGGTGCAGGGGGACAGGAGTGGGGGCCTGGTGGAGGGTGCCCGGCACTACTGGGGGGTGGGGGTGCAGGGAGACAGGAGTGGTGGCCTGGTGGAGGCTGTCCTACAGTGCTGGGGGTGGGGGTGCTGGGAGACAGGAGTGGGGGCCTGGTGGAGGGTGTCCTACAGTCATGGGGAGTGGGGGTGCTGGGAGGCAGGAGTGGGGGCCTGGTGGAGGGTGCCCTACAGTGCTGGGGGGTGGGGGTGCTGGGAGACAGGAGTGGGGGCCTGGTGGAGTGTGCCCCTGGATGCAGGGGGGTGCGGGTGAAAGGGGACATGAGTTGGACATGAGTGGGGGCCTGCTGGCAGGTGCCCCTGACTGCTGGGGGTGCAGGGGGACATGAGTTGGACATGAGTGTGGGCCTGGTAGAGGGTGCCCTACAGTGCTGGGGGTGGGGGTGCAGGGTTACAGGCGTGGGGGCCTGGTGGAGGGTGCCCTGCACTGCTGGGGGGTGGGGGTGTAGGGAGACAGGTGTGGGGGCATGGTGGAGGGTGCCCCTGGATGGATGGGGGTGGGGATGCAGGGAGACAGGAGTGGGGGCCTGGTGGAGGGTGCCCCTGGATGCAGGGGGGTGGGGTGTAGGGGGACAGGAGTGGGGGGCTGCTTGAGCATGCATCTGGATGCAGGGGGATGGGGTGCAGGGAGACATGAGTGGGGGCCTGGTGGAGGGTGCCCTACAGTGCTGGGGGGTGGGGTTGCTGGGAGACAGGAGTGGAGGTCTGGTGGAGGGTGCCCCTGGATGCAGGGTAGTAGTGGTGCAGGGGGACATGAAGTGGACATGGTGGGGGCCTGCTGGCAGGTGCCCCTGACTGGTGGGGGTGGGGGTGCAGGGGGACATGAGTTGGACATGAGTGGGGGCCTGGTGGAGGGTGCCCTACAGTGCTGGGGGGTGGGGGTGCAGGGGGACAGGATTGGGGGCCTGCTGGAGGGTGCCCCTGGATGCAGTGGGGTGGGAGTGCAGGGAGACAGGAGTGGGGGCCTCTTGGAGGGTGCCCTACAGTGCTGGGGGGTGGGGGTGCTGGGAGACAGGAGTGGTGGCCTGGTAGAGGGTGCCCTACAGTGCTGGGGGGTGTGGGTGCAGGGAGACAGGAGTGGGGGCCTGGTGAAGGGTGCCCTACAGTGGTGGGGGGTTGGGGTGCAGGGGGACAGGAGTGGGGGCCTGGTGGAGGGTGCCCTGCACTGCTGGGGGGTGGGGGTGCTGGGAGACAGGAGTGGGGGCCTGGTGGAGGGTGCCCTACAGTGCTGGGGGGTGGGGGTGCTGGGAGACAGGAGTGGGGGCCTGGTGGAGGGTGCCCTACAGTGGTGGGGGGTGGGGGTGCAGGGGGACAGGAGTGAGGGCCTGGTGGAGGGTGCCCTACAGTGCTGGGGGGTGGGGGTGCAGGGGGACAGGAGTGGGGGTCTGCTGGAGGGTGCCCTACTGTGCTGGGGGGTAGGGGTGCAGGGAGAAATGAGTGGTGGCCTGGTGGAGGGTGCCCCTGGATGCAGGGGGGTGGGGGTGCAGGGGGACATGAGTTGGACATGAGTGGGGGCCTGCTGGCAGGTGCCCCACAGTGCTGGGGGGTGGCGGTGCTGGGAGACAGGAGTGGATGCCTGGTGGAGGGTGCCCCTGGATGCAGGGGGGTGGGGGTGCAGGGGGACATGAGTTGGACATGGTGGGGGCCTGCTGGCAGGTGCCCCTAACTGGTGGGGGATGGGGGTGCAGGGGGACATGAGTTGGACATGAGTGGGGGCCTGGTGGATGGTGCCCTACAGTGCTGGGGGTCTGGGTGCAGGGAGACAGGAGTTGGGGCCTGGTGGCGGGTTCTCTACAGTGCTGGGGGGTGGGTGCAGGGAGACAGGAGTTGGGGCCTGGTGGAGGGTGCCCTGCACTGCCGGGGGGTGGGGGTGCAGGTAGACAGGACTGGGGGCCTGCTGGAGGCTGCCCTACAGTGCTGGGGGGTGGGGGTGAGGGGGACAGGAGTGGGGGTCTGGTGGAGGGTGCCCTACAGTGCTGGGGGGTACGGGTGCAGGGAGACATGAGTGGTGGCCTGGTGGAGGGTGGCCATGGATGCAGGGGGGTGGGGGTGCAGGGGGACATGAGTTGGACATGAGTGGGGCCTGCTGGCAGGTGCCCCACAGTGCTGGGGCGTGGGGGTGCAGGGGGACAGGAGTGGGGGCCTGGTGGAGGGTACCCTGCACTGATGGGGGGTGGGGGGCAGGGAGACAGGAGTGGGGGCCTGGTGGAGGGTGCCCCTGGATGCTGGGGGGTGGGGGTGCAGGGAGACAGGAGTGGGGGCCTGGTGGAGGGTGCCCCTGGATGCAGGTGGGTGGGGGTGCAGGGGGACAGGAGTGGGGGCCTGCTGAAGGGTGCCCCTGTATGCAGGGGGGTGGGGGTGCAGGGAGACAGGAGTGGGGGCCTGGTGGAGGGTTTCCTTACAGCGCTGGGGGGTGTGGGTGCTGGGAGACAGGAGTGGGGGCCTGGTGGAGGGTGCCCTACAGTGCTGGGGGGTGGGGGTGCTGGGAGACAGGAGTGGAGGCCTGGTGGAGGGTGCCCCTGGATGCAGGGGGGTGGGGGTGCAGGGGGACATGAGTTGGACATGAGTGGGGGCCTGCTGCCAGGTGCCCCTGACTGGTGGGGGGTGGGGGTGCAGGGGGACATGAGTTGGACATGAGTGGGGGCCTGGTGGAGGGTGCCCTACAGTGCTGGGAGGTGGGGGTGCTGGGACACAGGAGTGGGGGCCTGGTGGAGGGTGCCCTACAGTGCTGGGGGGTGTAGGTGCAGGGAGACAGGAGTTGGGGCCTGGTGGCGGGTTCCCTACAGTGCTGGGGGGTGGGTGCAGGGAGACAGGAGTTGGGGCCTGGTGGAGGGTGCCCTGCACTGCCGGGGGGTGGGGGTGCAGGGAGACAGGACTGGGGGCCTGCTGGAGGGTGCTCTACAGTGCTGGGGGGTGGAGGTGCAGGGGGGCAGGAGTGGGGATCTGGTGGAGGGTGCCCCACAGTGCTGGGGGGTAGGGGTGCAGGGAGACATGAGTGGTGGCCTGGTGAAGGGTGCCCCTGGATGCAGGGGGGTGGGGGTGCAGGGGGACATGGATTGGACATGAGTGGGGGCCTGCTGGCAGGTGCCCTACAGTGCTGGGGCATGGGGGTGCTGGGAGACAGGAGTGGGGGCCTGGTGGTGGGTGCCCCTGGATGCTGGGGGTTGTGGGTGCAGGGGGACAGGATTGGGGGCCTGGTGGAGAGTGCCCTGCACTGCTGGGGGATGGGGGTGCAGGGAGACAGGAGTGGGGGCATGGTGGAGGGTGCCCCTGGATGCAGGGTGGTGGGGTGCAGGGAGACAGGAGTGGGGGCCTGGTGGAGGGTGCCCCTGGATGCATGTGGTGGGGGTACAGGGGGACAGGAGTGGGGGCCTGCTGGAGGGTGCCCTACATTGCTGGGGGGTGTGGGTGCTGGGAGACAGGAGTGGGGGCCTGGTGGAGGGTGCCCTACAGTGCTGGGAGGTGGGGGTGCAGGGGGACAGGATTGGGGGCCTGGTGGAGAGTGCCCTGCACTGCTGGGGGATGGGGGTGCAGGGAGACAGGAGTGGGGGCATGGTGGAGGGTGCCCCTGGAAGCAGGTGGGTGGGGGTGCAGGGGGACAGGAGTGGGGGCCTGCTGAAGGGTGCCCCTGGATGCAGGGGGTGGGGGTGCAGGGAGACAGGAGTGGGGACCTGGTGGAGAGTGCCCCTGGATGCAGGGGGGTGTGGGTGCAGGGGGACAGGAGTGGGGGCCTGCTGGAGGGTGCCCTACAATGCTGGGTGGTGTGGGTGCTGGGAGACAGGATTGAGGGCCTGGTGGAGGGTGCCCTACAGTGCGGGGGGTGCTGGGATACATGAGTGGGGGGCCTGCTGGCAGGTGCCCCTGACTGGTGGGGGTTGGGGCTGCAGGGGGACATGAGTTGGACATGAGCGTGGGCCTGGTGGAGAGTGCCCTACAGTGCTGGGAGGTGGGGGTGCTGGGAGACTGGAGTGGGGGTCTGGTGGAGGGTGCCCTACAGTGCTGGGGGTATGTGTGCAGGGAGACAGGAGTGGGGGCCTGGTGGAGGGTGCCCTACAGTGCTGGGAGGTGGGGGTGCAGGGGGACAGGAGTGGGGGCCTGGTGGAGGGTGCCCTACAGTGCTGGTGGGTGGGGGTGCAGGGGGACAGGAGTGGGGGCCTGGTGGAGGGTGCCCTGCACTGCTGCGGGGTGGGGGTGCAGGGAGACAGGAGTGGGGCCTGCTGGAGGGTACCCTACAGTGCTGGGGGGTGGGGGTGCAGGGGGACAGGAGTGGGGGACTGGTGGAGGGTGCCCTACAGTGCTGGGGGGTGGGGGTGCAGGGGGACAGGAGTGGGGGACTGGTGGAGGGTGCCCTACAGTGCTGGGGGGTGGGGGTGCAGGGGGACAGGAGTGGGGGCCTGGTGGAGGGTACCCTACAGTGATGGGGGGTGGGGGTGCTGGTAGACAGGAGTGGGGGCCTGGTGGAGGGTGCCCTACAGTCCTGGGGGGTGGGGTGCTGGGAGACAGGAGTGGGGGCCTGGTGGAGGGTGCCCCTGAATGCAGGGGGGTGTGGGTGCAGGGTGACATGAGTTGGACATGAGTGGGGGGCCTGCTGGCAGGTGCCCCTGACTGGTGGGGTTTGGGGGTGCAGGGGGACATGAGTTGGACATGAGCGGGGGCCTGGTGGAGGGTGCCCTACAGTGCTGGGGCGTGGGGGTGCCAGGGGACAGGAGTGGGGGCCTGGTGGAGGGTGCCCCTGGATGCAGGCGGGTGGGGGTGCAGGGGGACATGAATTGGACATGAGTGGGGGCCTCCTGGCAGGTGCCCCTGACTGGTGGGGGGTGGGGGTGCAGGGGGACATGAGTTGGACATGAGTGGGGGCCTGGTGGAGGGTACCCTACAGTGCTGGGAGGTGGGGGTGCTGGAAGACAGGAGTGGGGGCCTGGTGGAGGGTGCCCTGCACTGCTGGTGGGTGGGGGTGCAGGGAGACAGGAGTGGGGGCCTGGTGGAGGGTGTCCTACAGTGCTGGGCGGTGGGGGTGCTGGGAGACAGGAGTGGGGGCCTGGTGAAGGGTACCCCTGGATGCAGGCGGGTGGGGGTGCAGGGGGACATGAGTTGGACATGAGTGGGGGCCTCCTGGCAGGTGCCCCTGACTGGTGGGGGGTGGGGGTGTAGGGGGACATGAGTTGGACATGAGTGGGGGCCTGGTGGAGGGTACCCTACAGTGCTGGGAGGTGGGGGTGCTGGGAGACAGGAGTGGGGGCCTGGTGGAGGGTGCCCTGCACTGCTGGTGGGTGGGGGTGCAGGGAGACAGGAGTGGGGGCCTGGTGGAGGGTGCCCTACAGTGCTGGGGGGTGGGGGTGCAGGGGGACAGGAGTGGGGGTCTGGTGGAGGGTGCCCTACAGTGCTGGGGGGTGGGGGTGCAGGGGGACAGGAGTGGGGGCCTGGTGGAGGGTGCCCTACAGTGCTGGGGGGTGGGGGTGCACGGGGACAGGAGTGGGGGACTGGTGGAGGGTGCCCTGCACTGCTGGGGGGTGCAGGGAGACAGGATTGGGGGCCTGGTGGAGGGTGCCCTACAGTGCTGGGGGGTGTGGGTGCTGGGAGACAGGAGTGGGGGCCTGGTCGAGGGTGCCCCTAGATGCTGGGGGCTGGGGGTGCTGGGAGACTTGCGTTCGTGGGCAGTGGTGCAAGGTGACATGTGGGTTGGCTGGGGGGCATGCCCATGGTGGATGGGCTGCCTGCAGGACATGTGCAGGGGTGCAGGGTAGTCCCCTGTGGTGTGGGCCGCCTGCAGGGGCCGTGGAGGGTGTAGAGGGAACAGCTGGGAGGACCCACACGGCCAATTCACGTGTGGGACTCCCCAGCACCCCCGAAATACACATAGGCTGCTGGATTTGCGTGTGGAATTTCCCGCGCACCCAAAGTACACGTACCCTGCTGAAATCGCATGTGGAACTTCACTCGCACACTGAAATACACGTACCCTGCAAATTTGCGTGTGGAACTTCTCGTGCACCCCGGAATACACGTGCCCAGGCCAATCGCATGTGGAACTTCCCACGAACCCTGTTATACACGCACGCGCTATTTTTCACACAGCGGGTGTCCGTGTTTGTCGGTACCACTTTGCACCTCATTTGTCCTAGAGGGCCACAGTATGGATCATTCATCATAGCTGTATATGGGTGCTTTTTGTTAGCGCACATTTTGGTGCACATTTATTTCAGGCGCAGGGACGCTACCGCCTGCTTTCTTGTGGCGTACTTGTTTGGCCCTGTGCGTGTCTTTGACCGTGCGCTAGTTTGCCCTATTCAATTCCATGAATACGAGTTGTAGGCGAGCGTGTGGGCGTTCCGCGCACTTGCCTCCTGTACTTCCCCTGTGACGCCCATATTTGACGCTTTGTTCCCCATTCCGAGTGTTACGCCCCGTGTTCCGCCTACTTTTGTAATGCGCGCCGCACTATGTGCGATTTCGCACCGGCCGTGGCGCACGCCGTTGGATGGCTTGTGCGCCGGCGTGCGCCGCGCACTTTTCCAGCACACATCCAATATATTTCTCGCGCACTGATTTCAGTGTGCACTGGTTTCCCTGCAATTTTCGCAGTTGCACTGCGATTTTCGCACTTTTACTGCAAATCGCACATTTTGGCACCTCTGCGCCGGAATTTTCGGCGCACATTAATTCCATGAATCGGCCTGTTATTATTAGAAGGCACCCGGTCACTACTATGGCCTTCTGCCCCCTCCTTTGATGACTGTTTTTGAACTGTACAGATTTTTCCTATTTGTTCAGCCAACATTTTCACTTGGGCCTCGAGACACTGGAATCTTTCCATCTCTCTAGAATCTTCTCTCTGCGGCGATATTGGTTATTTTCCCCCTGGTTGAATCTATTCTGATATCTCTCAGGAGAGTGATTTCTATTGGGGTTGTTTCTGAACTCTTGGTTCATATGGGGCGGGCAGCGGGTTGCACCTATCCTTTGGTTGTAGTCCCCCAGTGGCGGTGATTGATTGTATTGACGTGGGCATAAGTCATACTCGGCCTCATGTCCTGTCTCTCATTTTGTGAGTATTGTCCCCTATGCTGATTCCCATTTTCGGTAAATCGATCCACATACCGGGGTCAGTCCTGATTATCATATATCATGGTGTTGGGGTCAAATCTGCTCTGTGTCCCTAATGTCTGGTAGGGACCATTACTACTTTGATCCTGGCTTTGTCTCCGATTATTGTTCATATCTGACATATCAGGCCGATATCCTGCCGGGGGCCTGTCTCCTAAGTACGTAGGGCTTATGTAGCTCTCCCTATTACTAGGATCATGTGACAGAAACATTGGTGCAGAGAGCGGCAACCTCTGTTGACTACTGCTCTGTTAGGGTGTCATATTATTTTTGCCTGGACTTTTAGCGGACTCAAGTGACATTTTAGCTGACCTGATCTCCATTACTGTTGCCGAAGATTCTTTAGATTTTGGTCTAGTATCTTTTATTTTATCACTCTCTCTACACTGACAGTATAGTATAGTACTTTATAAAGCTTTGTACTTTGGTGCACAATCCACTCAAGGGATGTGTCACGATCAAATTCACGGACTAACTGTGATATAATGTCTTTCTGCAACCCATGGAAATAGGCCGTTTTAAACTCATTGGAATTGGAATTGGAATCAAAGATACATCAAAGCGAGAAAAAGCTCTTTTTAAGTCTTGCAAAAACTGGTGAGGAGACGTATTTGGCCCAGCCGTAATCATGTATGCAACTTTATTTGCCTCCTGTAATGACTGGAATGGAGAAAAATGACGTCTAATCTATTTTTCAAACTCTGCCCATGCCTTGTTCTGCTGTTCATTTAGTCCTCTAATGATGCTGTGGGAGCGTCCAGAGTTAAGTGAAAGTATCGTTTGTATTGTTCCATAGGTATCTGGAGGGCTTTAAATATATTGTGCACTGCTTCTAAGTGGTCCTCTATACAGCACTCCCCTCCTTTTTTGAATGGTTTGATCAGGGTCTTGATTGATTTCATTATTTTGATAGGGCTACTTGTTGATATGCTTGGGATTGCCCTACTTTGTGATTCAACCCTTGTTTCCGGCATGTGGGATTGGTGGCGGCCCCCAATGGGTGTGTCAAACCCCCCAAAGGGCACTACAACCAAGTTCAGAAACCGGCACAGCCACTGGGGCACTATCACCCCGTGTAGAAATAGAATTTACCTCAATTCCATTGAATGTGGTGCCCTGTCGTTTGTCCTGGGACCTGGAATTGCATATTTGCTGTTCCGAATGCTTGCACTTTTTGAGGAGCCGATCTGCCTCCTTACGCAAGTAATTGTTTTCATCACCCATCTTATTAATCACATTTTGCATATCGCTCATTTGCATTTGGCATTCATTAAACTCTTTGTCTCTTCTTAAAACATTTTAACTATCTGTTGTAAAGCATTTTGAAGATCACTTTCTTTCTCAAAATGTTATTTTTGTAAAATGTGCATTTCCAAAATAACCTCGTCTTTATCTTGTCTATTTTTTTTACCTTATCTTATTTTATTAAAAAATTGTTTTAGTTGATCAACTTTTTCAATAAAACGTTTACAGTCACAACATCATTACATCATCACAAGAAATACATAGGAATTTTGATAAAATAGAATGAGCTTACTAGGCCTGAAGCAGTATCAAGAGATCATTGCAAACACCACATATTAGTTCATACTATCTTAGAACTATCTTGTCTAATATGATCTAACAATCCTTTCAAGTGTTTTAATTCTTGCTCACTATTCTCAAACTGTTTCTTCATTTGGGACAATTGATTGTCGAGTTCTTTACACTTTGTCTGCATGTCCTTTTGACATACCTCCTGTTCACTAGCTACATCTAGTTCAGCTTTTAATCTGCTAATTAGCTTGGCATAATTTTCTTGCATTCACAGGGACCTATTTAAAATGAGCCTAGCGAACGTGGCTGAGGAGCTTTTTATAAATGGGCTCGAACAGACTGCAGTATACAAATACAGTTGTTCAAGAATAGAGCCCTGTTTTGAGAAAGGCATTTTTATTTGCCAAAACACGTGTTACCAGAAAGGGCAGTAAGTCAAGGCTATTCTTCGAACTACATGTGACAATAAATTACAGTTCGGGAATCACTAAACTTTAAATGTGGCGCATCTATATGCAGGAGAGTGTGTACCATATATATTGCTTTTTAGAAGTGGGGTCATGTACCTCTATCTCTCCAGCCTAGTGAGACACAATCATTATTATCCAAGAATTCACTTTGGGTCACGGAGTGTTAAGTGTTGGCGCAAACTAGCCCCATTTTTTTACCTATTTAAAATGAACCATGTTTTGGCACATAGCCGTATCAGACAATCTTTCTCTGCATGTTGATCAGCAGCATTTTATAATCTCAAAAGACAGACCTGAATTATGCTACCTTCTGTAAAAATGTTGTCCAATGGTACTTTCTGCACTTCCCCATAGATACGGTCATGCCACTCTGTGGCGTTATTTGAGGACCATGTCCCATGTGCATATCATTTTGCCTCCAGATATTGTACCAACTCTGGGAATGTGGCCTCCATTTGAGACATTCTGAGATTCACTTCCAGTGTCACACTGCTCACATAAAATGGGTTCCCTTTAATGCACGTATGGTAGTGTAGAATACACTTCCCACGTCCCAATATATGCTCTACAGTCACTTTCCCAGCCAACACACCATTATTTGTAGCAGATTTTGTTTTATTGGGATAAATTTGAGATTTGGCAGTATTTTCTTACTGTAAAAATATTAGCGGTAATTTGGTGGTAAATTAGTCTTACATTTAGATTGAGTTTGGGATCACCCTATTTTAGTGACTATACCTTGTTAGCTTGTATTGGTGGTAATTGTAGTGGTATCTTGTTATGTGGTATTGTATTCCTGTGGTATAGCGGTATGCATGGTTTCTTTTTTATACTGTAAACCCATCATAAAACAAACCTTTCCTTTCTATTAGAATACCTTCTAGTTGTCTGTAGAGAGCCGCAGACTTATACACTTTAGTGGAACCCAATGGTTTTATTCATAGTGCCACCTACAGTTTGTGGCTTGTATTACTGGTTTATGTACATCCAGTAATCTATGTGCCATTAGGCATTACTGGCTTATTTACATCCAGTAATCTACGTATCAGATCAGACACCTTCCCATCAGCATGCAAGAAAGGAAACATTCATCACACCACACACAAACCTCAGCTTTATAGCTGTTTATTACTAGCTTTCTCTTGTTTGCTACTTTACTTGCAGTGGTAAATTGGCAAATGCACTACTGCACTGATAGGAGACTCCCCTTTATACATCACTTATGTAAATAATTCACAGATGCATGAATGACACAAAAATCCCGATTGTTTTTATTAATACTTCCTGTATTGTATCTTAATTACAAGTCACAAAATCTTACCATGGGTTAATTGCAGCATCATCTGCAATACAAGAGAACAAAACAGAACAAGCAGATATTTTTTTAAACATGGATTAATGTTCCCACATTCTGAAAATAATGAAAAATAAACATGCAATGATTTCCTAACTTCCCTACACTACAATAAATCATAGTCACACATATGGGATTTTATCTGGTCCTCACTTAGCACTTATCTTCCCAAGGTCTGCCTTTCTTTGAAGTCCCCCGCACATCCTCGTTGTATTCGCAGATGTAGACCCAGTGTCAGCTCGAAACTCTTCAGTAATCTACTGTGTGGAGAGCGCCAGCTGATTATGTCCCACAGCTAGCGCTCTACCCCCTGGAACCTCTGTCTGTCTCCTCAGCCCAGCATGAACTAACTGCACTCTTTATTTTTACGTTCCAATAAAACTTTTGCCTGCCCCTTTATTGACGTGTCTTGTCAGCCTACATTTTCTCCCAATCAGGTTAAAAAGAATGTGCTCTGTGCCACCCTTCATATTCAGAACAATGAAAGCTTCAGGCCCGGACTTGCTGTTACACTTTATTTCCTGCAGCTTGCATTTTTTTCTGTTCTCCACAAGCTGAGGAAAACACCAGTGTGCATTTAAAAATGAATATCAGCAGTGCCACCAAAACTTGGATTTCACCTCATTTTGCATAGAAGACTGCATTTTAATGTTAGAGAAGTTAGAATTAGTATTTTAGTAATGTTAATAATGTTATAATGTAAGTTATATATTCTAATGTAGTCTCCATACATGAAGCATCCAAAATGCATTGTGCATTTCATTATTTGAACCTGGCAGCACACTAAGTTTTTCTATGTGTGCTCTGAATATATGCAATTTCAAGTTGGGCCTGGCTGTGTTGTAAATCCTGTACTTTGCATGCCACCAACAACGCTCCATATCACACTGGTAAAGAAAATGCCATATTACATACAGGCAAAACGCCACTAAATGCTGGCAACAAGAAAACTGTTGTCCCGTCAGATCCCTTTTTTTACATCCATTGATCACAGAAGGCCTGCAAGGGCGCTTCGACCATTTGGAGTAGTGGGACCAATTACTCTTGGCACCTCCTGATTCCCGTCCAAGAGAGCCTCATCAGAAGTCTTTGCAGGCCATCCAGTGAACTGAACAGCTCAAACCCAGGGTATCACCTAGGAGCACTTCAGTCCCGAGTTGTCAGTCGAGACTTGGGGAATCGGTAACTTGTGATCTTGGGCACTATCCCGCCAAATTTCATAGTCTGAGCTCCTCTGGGTCACGATTTAGGAGAGTGAACCATGCCACAAGCATTTGTGGTCCCTGTGTTGCCCTGCTGGGGTGATGGTTGTTGTAGGATCCTTGCCTGCCTGCCCCCCTGTTCACTGAGACGTGCTGCACTGGAACTGTCCTCTTTCCTTTACTGTAAGATGAGAAAAGACTACTGTCGCACCATGGACAATCGTCTGGTCCTGCAGCTGCTGAGAGCCAGAGCGACGTGCAACTGCAAGGGTTGAACCTACAAGCGGCTTGGCCTAGACTGGCGAAGTTTGACACGGACTGTGTTGAGGGTTGAGGGTTGGTGAGTACTTGCATCACTTACCGGTGGCCACCTGGCACAGCTATTGTTCTTTATGCATGAGAAAACCTAAAAAGACACTCACCTTAGCGCTCCCTAGCTATTTGTTAGGCGATCCTCTGCACACCGATCCACTGCACACCAGAATACTGCTCACATTTCCCCAACACCTCCCTCCAGGGTTCGAGGCTCATGTGATTCGGTTTTCTCAAAGGACCGAAAGCTCCGTACCAGGTATGATTTACGGGCTCGATTGCAACCCTTCCTGCACTGGCAGTTGCCATGGAGAACATACAGCCGAAGAGGCGGCGTTACATCTCCACGCCGATCGGTCACTTGCTCATGTGATCCAGAGTGGCGTTCCTCACGTGACCTTGGTGGATGTCACATGACCCCGAAACGCTCAATATATAAGGCTTGAGACACGGAACACTCATTGCTTCTCAGCTGTCTTCAGACCCTGTTTGGCGTTACGTTTTGGTTTGCTTTCCTGGTTTACCTTGATCTTGGAACTCTCTCTTGGACTCCTTCGGATTACCCCTTTGTACCTTTGCTTGGAACTGTTTACCTGTTGCTGGATTTGGGACACGACCCTGACTTGCCTTTGGATCATCCCTTGGTACCTTGTTGAACTTTTATGCCATTTTCCTTTTTGTTATTCAAGTCACGCCTTCAGTCCTACAGGTGGTTTATCCTGCATCCACACTTGTCTGCGGTCCTCATGCTCTAGAGACCGCCTCATCTGAGTCTCGAACTCCCTCCTAGGTTTCCTGGGTTTTCCAAACACCTGATAGGTAAGGCTATTCAGATCCTTTGGTTATTGTGATTGTATACTGTAATTGCCTTGTACTTAACCTCGCTCTTTTTGACAGCAGCATTGGTGTTCCAGAGGTTCCGTGGATCCGGGAAGTAACATCTCCCACCTGTGGCCCCAAAGGTCGCACAGCGGGTTTCTTTTAGTTCCCCTGTGCGTCACTTGAGGACGGAGGTTTCAACGGTCTTCACGACACTCAAGTCAGAACAGACTGAGAAGCCATATAGTCGTGTTAGACAATGCAGGGGTCCACGGAAGAACCCATAGCTGCTTTAGTGCAGGCAATTACAGTATTAAGGGCAGATATGGCTGCCGCTAATACAGTGATTCACCAGAGGTTAGATTCTATACAGAGTGTTCAGCATTCTCTCCCTGCAGACCCTGAATTCGGGGATGCTAGCACTTCAACCACACCGCCTCCGTTGGCAAGTACCCCAACTCCAGTTCCGGTGGTCCTCCCAACCCCTTCCCCTTTGGCTGCTCCTGAACGTTATCAAGGTGATCCCAAGAAGTTCAGGACTTTCATCAATCAGTACAAATTACATTTCTTGTGCAGACCTCTGGCATTTCCTAATACCACCGCCAAAGCCGCTTTTGCCCTTTCCCATCTGGCCGGGACAGCTGCCACTTGGGCTAACCCTTTATTGGAGAACAATAGTCCGGTTCTTTATGATTTTGATTTGTTAGTTCTAGAAATGTCTTGAGTCTTTGATACCAGACACAAGGCACAGTCTAGGGATTTGGAGTTGTTAGAACTAACCCAGGGCAGAGGGACTTTGATAGATTACATCACCCAGTTCAATCAATTGGTTGCCGAGACATCATGGCCAGAAAGCAAGCGGGCAGTTATATTTTATAGGGGGTTGAATAACGCAATGAAAGATGCTGTAGCAGTGATTCCTTCCATGCCCACGCAGTATCAGGAACTAGTGGATCTTGCCCTGCAGGTGGGTGCACGGCGATCAGAGCGCAGAGCTGAGTTGGGGGTTTCTTCCCACCCTACAGTTGTCAGTACCCCTGCTTCCAGTACTGAAGAACCTATGCAAGTAGGAGGTTTACATAGCTCTATTACAACATCTGAGAGAGAACATAGAAGGGTGGATAATGCATGCTTTTATTGTGGCACCACGGGACATTATGTGAAGGAATGTCCTCGACGTCCCAGGAAGAGTCAGGTTTTTCGGACAGCTCGACCTTAGATCCGGAGACCAGGTCGAGTGTTCAGTCTTCATCTCCGGGTACCCCTCTTGCCTTTGCTCGTGTCCAGCCCATATTTGTACAGGCCACTCTTTGTCCCTCTACAGGTATTTCTCATGCAGTCACGATCATCATTGACTCAGGTGCCACTGGGAACTACATAGACATTGCGTTAGCCCATTCCCTCAATCTACCTTTAGTGGTAAAAACCCGACCTGAACCTGTTCAGGACGTAGATGGCACTGCACTAGTCTCTGGTCCTGTTAGACACCAAACTGCACCTCTATTGTTGACCATACAAGACATTAACACTGAGACGTTAAGTTTTGCTTTGATTACCACACCTCAATTCGGTATCATATTAGGAGTACCATGGTTACGTGAACACAATCATCTGATTAATTGGCAATCAGGCACGGTGATCTTCGAGTCTGAGATTTGTCAGAACTGTTGTCTCCCAACCCATCAAGCAACCGATACTCCTTCTCGGGCCTTGGGAGCCCTAGCTCAACTCGCGTTGAATGATGATGGATCAGAGGTCGTGAATTCCCATACCGTTGGGGGGTGGTGTCAGGGATTACATCTGAGTATAAAGCATTCGAATCAGTTTTCGATCACGGTTCTTCCGAGGTACTTCCTCCACACAGACCATATAACTGCCCAATTGAATTAATCCCTAATTCCACCATTCCTTCGGGCAGGATTTATTCCTTGTCTCCCTCGGAAGAACAAGCATTGAAACAGTATGTACAGAACGCCCTACGATTAGGACATATCCGCCCCTCTACTTCACCAGCTGCAAGCCCTATATTTTTTGTACCTAAGAAAGAGGGGGACTTACGTCCTTGTGTGGATTATCAGCGTCTTAACGCTATCACGAAAAAGGATAGATATCCAATTCCGTTAATCACACCTCTTCTGGACCACTTATCCCATGCTTCTGTTTTCACCAAGCTGGATCTTCATGGCGCATACAATCTAGTGCGCGTTCGCGAAGGCGATGAGTGGAAAACTGCCTTTTGTACCCGTTACGGCTTGTATGAATATCTAGTCATGCCCTTGGGTCTATGCAACGCCCCGGCAACATTTCAGCGTTTTATGAATGATATATTCAGGGACATTCTGGACATATACATGGTTGTTTATTTGGATAACATCTTGATCTTTTCACAGAATCTTGATGACCATGTAAAGCATGTCCGGGAAGTATTATCCCGTCTGAGGGAACATTCCCTTTTTGCCAAACCCGAGAAATGTCAGTTCCATAAAACATCTGTTGAGTTTCTGGGCTTCCACATTACCCCTGGGGCATTATCCATGAACGAATCCAAGGTTAAAGCAGTCCTAGATTGGCCAGTTCCTCAAACACTCAAGTCATTGCAGGCCTTTTTGGGCTTCGCCAACTTTTATAGACGTTTTATTTCCTCCTTTTCCACAATTGTTGTCCCACTCACGGCCCTGACCAGCCCTCAGGTACCCTATCGGTGACAGAGGGAACATCAGGAATCGTTTGAGGCTTTGAAAACCGCTTTCACTTTCGCACCGGTGCTCCAGCACCCCAATCCCGATCTCCCGTTCATAGTTGAGGCGGATGCCTCTTCTTTTGCTCTTTGTGCGGTATTGTCTCAGACATGTCCTACAACAGGCAAGTTACACCCGGTGGCATACCACTTCCGTAAGTTCTCCAATACTGAGACCCATTATACCGTAACGGAGAAGGAACTCCTGGCTGTCATGGACGCCTTTCGTGTCTGGCGCCATCATCTTCTGGGGGCTAAGCATCCAATCACTGTATACTCAGATCATCGAAATCTACAGGATCTGGCCTCATTGAAGTGCATCAATAGCAGACAGGTCCGGTGGCATCTTTTCTTTTCCGCTTTTGATTTCCATATTATGCATCGTCCTGGAAACTCACATGGAAAAGCGGACGCCTTGTCACGTTCCCCGGGTGGGGTCGAGTTGCCAAGCTTCCCTGACACTGTTCTCGGAAAGAGTCATGTGATTTGTCTCTGCACTCCCTCTTTGTCATTGTTAGATTCTGTACGAGCTTGGACTAGCAATCATTCCGACCAACTGCGGGATTGGGACCCCGTTTATTCTGAGGGTTTGCCTTTCATGCATGAACGTCTGTTTCTTCCCACACCTGACACTCGTAACTTGGCCCTTGAGTGGTCTCATGATGCTCCCTTCAATGCCCGGTCAAGAGCGCACTTTGGATCTCCTAAAGCGCTGGTGTTGGTGGCCCTCTATGAAGCGCGATGTGGAATGCTATGTCAATTCATGCGCTGTTTGTGCTCAGGCTAAATATCAAAGAGGGCGACCGGTTGGGCTGCTGCTTCCGCTTCTGGTACCTCCAAGACCTTGGCATACACTGACAATGGATTTCGTAACCGATCTCCCCAAGGTACGAGGTTTTGACACCATCTGGGTGGTGGTGGACATGTTCACAAAAATGGCTTGTTTTGTTCCTTGTAAGGGTATTCCTTCGGCCCCAGTCTTGGCAGACTTGTTTTTTGAACATGTGTTTGTGTTATTTGGACTCCCTTCGGTCATTGTATCCGATCGAGGGTCACAATTCACCTCTCGTTTTTGGAGGTCATTGACTAAATTACTTGGCATCGATACCAGGTATTCTTCGGCCTATCATCCTGAGACTGATGGGCAGACCGAAAGGACGAATCAATCTATGGAGCAGTATCTTCGGTGTCTTATATTACAGCAACAGACCTCCTGGTTGAGCGCTTTACGGCTTGCTGAGTTCGCATACAATAACGTGGCTCATTCTGCTACAGGTTTTTCTCCTTTCTACGCCCTCTACGGCCAACACCCCAAGGTCTTGCCTGTCCCTGATGCTTCTGTTTCTTCGAATCCTGCGGCCACGGCTTGTCTTAGGGATCTGTCTGCTGTTCATGCTAGTACTGTGGTTCATCTTACTGAAGCAAAGGCTTCTATGAAGGCTCGTGTTGACAGCAAGCACCTGGCTGCTCCTCTGTTAGGCGGAAACCTGTGCAGTTCCCTCTGGGACCACTGCAAAAGATTTAGGACTACAGGTGTTTTGCGGTGAACCCACTTGGTAGAAATCTGTACCACCCAGATTCACTTGGTAGCTGTGGCTGAGCAGTCAGACTTCCCTCAAGAAGGGTTGAGCAGTATGTGGAGTATACAAAATAGGGCAATTCTTCCAAGCAAGACAAGCAAACACGCAACAAGGCTTAGTGTAAAGATATTAAGGTATTTATTTATAACGAAACATCTATGAAAAACACTATAGCAAATTCACGGCAAACAAATCAAACACAATTACTCTACGAAGAAGAAACGATCAATCCCCCTAGCAATATTTCGACAAGTCTAGGTTCTACCGGTACCACTTATTTTCAGACAGAGGTGTATACCTCAACCTAGATGACACTCCAATATTAGTTAGGACGGGAGAGAAAAAGATAGGCAGGTTATGAAATCAACACAGTTCAATACTTTACGGATAAAATGCAAGGCAGGAAGGCAAGAATCACAATAGATCGTAAAGTTCAAAGGCCAGGCCCACTCGGAGAGAGGCAAGGCGCAATGTCCCAAAAAGTCTCTAGTGGAGATGCATTCAAGTCTTTGTAGCAAATTGTTATCAGCAGATTGAACCAGTTCAGAACAATAAATGAGAAAAGCTTGGAGGCGACCCAACGGAACGGAGAGGATTAAGACACCTCACTTGAACCGATCGAAAGGGAAGCCAGGCGGACACGGTACCTTGTTGTGGGGGGCAGCTCCGTCAGGGGCAGTTGTTCCTGGTGGTGGATGCACGTCGGGTCTTTGCCAAGAGTAGAGATGATCTCGTTGTCGAAGAAAAGTGAAGCTCGGTGCACCACCAGGGAAGAGACCAGCCGCGGAGTGCTCCGTCACAAGGCACCACCTTTTGGTCGTGGTACAGGGGTAGTGGCTATCCGGTTGCCGAGGTGCTCTGCCCGGGCAATTCGACCACTGCGTCCTGAGGCGAATAAAAAGCAAAGGGGACTGGTTGTTCCCACCAGTCAGGGGAAGAGACTCTCCGGCATAGAGATCTCCTCTGTCGTCGGGAAGTGGTGAGTCGGTTCCGCAGGGCTCCACCGGAGGTGTCGTTGTGCAGGTCGGCTCAGTGACAGTGACGAACACAGATGCCATTTTACAAACCGAGTTCTGGCAGAAAATACCATCCGATAAACTTATTTAAGATAAGTAGATCGGTGGTAAGTTAGAGTTTAACGAGAAAAAGGATAAATCTCCAACAATGGGACGAATCCCATAGGGTTATGTCCGGGGTCGAACATAACAAGTAGTTTCCACTGCCACCAGCCAAAACTCGACGAGGGGGGACAAGACAGTGCCCCCTCGAGTAACAGATCCAGGAGTAATCGAATTACCCCTTCTAGTACGTCCACAATAAGATGGTTTGTACTAGTTCTGTTAGTAAATTTAGGTCTAGTAAAGCCAATGGTGACTTTATATGCACGGGGAGACAGTAGTCAGTCCCCGGGTATGGAGTCTATGGTGGGGGTCCACTAGGATGCCCCAGTGTTACGGCATGTAGGGTGCGGTGTAACACACATAGAAAAACATATGAGACCCTATGGAGTAAAAGACCCCATAGCCCATCGAACACATTGACATTTCAAAGGTATTACACACATACATGTCCAAGAGTGGGAGAAAAGAGTCTCACTCTTGGCAGGATGGAAAAAAACAAACTCCAGAAATCCAGCAAAGCTGCTGGGGGACTCACTAGGTTAGGAAATTCAGCCTAAACAGAGAATTCTCCCTAACACTCGCCCCCCCCAGACTAAGGGACAGGAGCATTTAATCCACTCCTGGATGAATCTCATACCTCTAGTCGATGACATACATCCTAGAGAGACCATCAGCATTTTGGTGGTGACACCCTGACCTGTGCTCAATGGTGAAATCAAACCCTTGCAGGCAGATCGACCATCTCAATAGTTTTGGGTTTTCCCCTTTCATTTGCATTAACCATCTCAAGGGTTGGTGGTCAGTCTGAATGACAAAAGTAGAACCATACAAGTACGGCCTAAACTTCTTCAGAGCCCACATGATAGCAAAGCACTCTCTTTCGATGGTTGCCCACCTTGTTCAGGATCCTTCAGCTTGCGGCTGATGAAGCAAACGGGGTGCTCCCTACCTTAGTTGACTGAGTACGGCACCTATTCCTACATTGGAAGCATCTGTCTGCACAATGAAGTGTTGGTGGTAATCAGGAGCTCTGAGTACTGGGGCTTGGCAAAGAGCCTTTTTCAGGTTTTCCAAAGCCTGATTGCACTCCTTGTTCCATTTAACCTTTTTAGGAAATTTGGGCGAGGAGATGACATTCAGTGGAGAAGCTATGGTCCCGTAGTTCTCTATGAAATTCCTGTAATACCCAGTGAGGCCTAGGAAGGCTCTCACCTTGGTTTGAGTAGTCGGTGTTGTCCAATTTTGCACAGCTTCAATTTTACTGAGCAAAGGCCTTATTTCTCCACCGCCTACCTCATGCCCAAGATAGACTACCTTACTCTGTCCAATTCGGCATTTGCTCGCCTTTATGGTCAGATTGGCTCGTCCAAGAGCCTGCAAAACATCTCTCAGGTGGGTTACATGTTCTTCCCAGGAATTGCTGAACACTGCAATGTCATCCAAGTATGCCATGCAGAAGTCCTCCATCCCATTCAGAACCTGGTTTACCATCCGTTGAAACGTAGCAGGTGCATTCTTCAATCCGAAAAGTCATTACCTTAAACTGGTATAGGCCAACGGGGGTATAAAATGCAGTTTTCTCCTTGGCATGGTCTGTCAGGGCTATTTGCCAATAGCCTGACGTCAAGTCAAATGTGCTGAGGAACTCGGCGGCGCCAAGTTTATCCACCAACTCATCTGTTCTTGGCAAAGGGTGGGCATCAGTCTTGGTGACTGCATTAAGAGCTCTATAATCCACGCAGAATCTAAGTTCTTTAGATCCGGCCTTTGGTACTAACACAACTGGGCTAGACCATGGACTAGTAGAGGGCTCTATTACCCCGAGATCGAGCATCTTGCTGACCTCACCTTTGATGTGGTTCGTACGTTTTCTGATATGCGGTATCCTCTGCTTTTGACTGGCAGACAGTCACCAGTGAGTATGTCGTGCTGGCCCCAAGGGGTCAAGCCTGGTGAAAGCGAGAACAGAGAGGCAAACTGATTCAACATAGATTTGCACTCTTCTTGTTGCTCGGGTGTCAGATTGGAGGAGAGATTTACTCCTTCAATTTTTTCATGTACAGGTAAGCCTCTGAGGAGATCCGGAAGAGCTTCACTCTCTTCTTCTTCCTCGGATGACGCGAGAAGCAATGCTCCTACATCAGGTCGTGAGACATACGCTTTAAGTCGGTTGGTGTGAAAGACTGTCGGAACCTCCTTGGGATTGCCCAAGTCCACCAGATAGTTAACCTCTCCGAGTTTACCCACGACTCGGAAGGGTCCCATCCACTTATCTTGCAAGGCCCTCTGCCTTGTTGGGATCATAACGAGAACGAGCTGGTCTTGAGCGAACTCAACCATGTTAGCCTTTTGATCGTGCCAGTGCTTGACCAATGCTTGTCCAGCTTTCAAGTTATCGCTTGCTTCCGTCATCATGTGTGACATTCTCCTCCGGAGACCTATCACGTAGTTAGTCACTCTGACTGGCTTGGGGGAAGGAGCACTCTCCAACCCCTCCTTAATCAGGGCCAATGGACCTCTGACGGGATGACCATAGAGTAGTTTGAAGGGTGAGTAACCTACGCCCTCCTGAGGGACTTCTCTATAAGCAAAGAGAAGGCATGGCAGTAGAAGGTCCCACTTACGCTTAAGGGGTTCCTCTAAAGCACCTATCATGCTCTTTATGGTTCGGTTGAACCGTTCTACCAACCCATTGGATTGTGGGTGGTAAGCTGTTGAGAACTTGTAAGTAACTCCACAGGTTTTCCACATGGCTTTCATGTAGTGGGACATAAAGTTTGACCCCCTGTCAGAGATTACTTCCTTAGGAAACCCGACCCTAGTAAAAATACCAAGGATGGCCTTAGCCACAGCCAGAGCTGTAACAGTCCTCATAGGAATTGCCTCAGGATACCTAGTAGCATGGTCTACTACAACAAGTATAAACCTGTTGCTTGAGGAGGTTGGAGGATCAAAGGGACCAACGATGTCAATCCCTACTCTCTCAAATGGGACTCCCACGACTGGGAGAGGCGCTAAAGGTGCCACATTCTTGGAGCCAACTTTACCAGAGATCTGGCAGGTGTGGCAGCTCCTGCAGTGTTTTTCTACTTCAGCCCCCATCTTCGGCCAATAGAAGTAGAGAGAGAGCCTTTCCTTAGTCTTCTTGAAACTCAAGCGACCAGCCAAAGGAATGTCGTGGGCTAACTGCAAGAACTGTGGTCTGTTCTCTTGGGGTACTACAAGTCGTTTGTAGTCTCCAGGTGCAGACTTGGTCGGTTCACTGTAGAAGAGGCCATCTTCCCAGTGCAACCTGTAATTCCCAGGCTCTTGCCCTTCAGCCTGAGCTTCTGCCGGGTGGCGAAGACCTTCCAGAGTTGGACATTCTCTCTGTCCCTTACTGAAGTCTGCCCTGCTGGGTCCACCTTCTGCCAGTAAAGACTGCAGCTCAGGATGGTCAACAGGATCCAGATCTCCAATGAGTTCCTGGCCTTCCATTAGCTCTTCCTCAGAGTCTAATTCTACCACACAGGGTTGTACCTCCCTCTCAGCCTCAGCTGGAGGTGGAGTTACGGGTGTAACTTTGGACAACCGCAGGGAAGTCCGTGTTGGCTGCACTGGAATGCTGGCTGCTGGTTTCGGGACAGAAGTCTTAGGTTTCCCTTTCGCTTCTGATTTCTTGGAGACAGCGGCAGACAATTGCAGTGGAGCAGGAGTGATTTCTTTCTTCATCATCTCCTGGAGAGTACCGCGCATGGTCCTCTCTCTTGCGGATCTGGTTAGCTCCTGTAACCGTTTACTAGGAGGTCTGGGAGTATGCAATACAACTCCGAGAGTTTTCAAATCGTTACCCAACAGTACACGTCCTGGTACCTCACTCTGTATGTTGACAGGTATCTTCACAGTCATGTCGTTACACTGGATGAGAACTGGTAATTGGGGAAGCATCTGCACAGGCCCTCCAGCTAACTTTGTGAGGCGTTTGGGTGCCTTAGCAACATCCTCAGCCTGAAAAAACGATTTATCCACCACAGTTATGCTGGCCCCAGTGTCCCTAATGGCAGGAGTCTCCTGACCATTCACCTGGACACTGTCCTTATAATACTATAGACGCCTCTGACACTGAGATAGGAGCTGTACTATCGCAAGTAGATGAGAAGGGTAAGCAATATCCTATTGGTTTCATTAGTCGCCAGCTTAAGGACAGAGAGCTCAGATGGTCCACAGTAGAAAAAGAATGCTTCTCTTTTGTGTGGGCCCTACGGAAGCTGAGGCCCTACCTCTATGGGACCCACTTCAGTGTGCAAACTGACCATAAACCCTTAAAGTGGCTGATGAACATGAAGGGAGAGAATCCAAAGTTGCTTAGGTGGTCCATAAGTCTACAAGGCTTTGACTTCACTATTGAGCATAGGCCAGGTGCCCAACATAGCAATGCTGATGGGTTGTCCAGAATGTTTAACCGACCTGAACAAGAGACTCATCCAGGGGTGGATTAGTTCCCCCTGTCCTTAGTCTGGGAGGGGCGAGTGTTAGGAATGATTTCATATTGTAGGTAATTTTCCTTCCATGTGGCAACCCCCAAACATTTTGCTGTTGTTTTGCACCCTGATCTAGACTTTGCCAGAGAAGCGCAGCCTTCCACAGCACTCCGCTGGGCTTTCGCTCCATTCTTACGGGGAAACTGACATGCCCTTAAGACAGTCAGTACCGGGAAACATTGTTTTCCGTAGTTCTTTTCTCATGTTGCAGCTTTCGCGCAACATGGCACAAGAGGGCACTGTAAGCTAAGTGACTAGTGACTGCACTCTTCGGTCTCTAGTCATTCTACAGGCCCTAGAAACTCTCGATGGATTTATAACAAACTGTGCAGGTATGTCACGGATGGGACTGGTGGCAGCGATCGTTTCTTTGTGTTTTGAACTCCATTTTGCCCTGTTAACCGCGCTTCTCGCATTTGGCCAAAATGGGTGGCCTGGCTTCCAAAATGGCCAGACCACACGGTTCTTTGTCCTGTCCACTGAACGTCTTGCCCCTTCACCTTCCCCAGGTTGAGCCAACCCAGGGCCATCCTTATTTGGGCATGTACTTTCCTGCGAAACACAGATGCTTTCGCGGGCTTCTACAGGTCTGTTGTGAGACTCCAGGATGTGGGCTGGGATGTCTAGTCCCAATACACATCCTGGGTGCCAGAAAGTCTATTGTGTCCTGAATGCCTGGGACCACCGTGGTCCATGATAGGTCCACGTATGGTGTGAGTGTTTTGTGAGCAGATCTCCCATTGGGCCTTCTCCGTTTTGGCGTGAAGGGAACCCTGGATAAGAGGAGGTTGGAAACACCACTACCATGTCGATCTCCAGAGTTCTCACGAACAAAGGATAAAGGAGACAAGCATCCTGCAACTAAGAAGCTGAGTCGAGGAATCGCTGGTTACCCGCTGAAGGTTTGGCACCCAGCACTGCTGTCATCCTGTGAGACCCCTCTGCCTCTGATCGAATGAGAAGGCCTGTACTGGTGCTTCGACCCTTTAGAATAGTGGGAACAACTATTCTCGGCATCTTTACCAACTCCTGTACGTAAGCCTTTGGAAGCGTCCCTGGGCCATCCAGCAGACTGACCAGCCTACACAGGAAACTTGCTCTGTTACCGCTGTCTGGCTGCTGCTGACATTGAGCCCTCGACACTCTCACACGCTTCGTACACTTGGCGTTCCCAGGTCTGAAGTGAGAAGTGTACATTGGGCCTGGAATACAAGCGGCTGCCGAGTTGCCCTGCTGAGGTAACCATCTGTGCGTGTTTGCTGCGTTTGGGACACCCTCGACCCTGACTTCTGCTGCCGCGGAATCTACACGGCGCCGAGACGTCCTTCTGATTGCATCTGAACCTGCCAGCGAAGAAACTAACTCGGAGAATCCTGGGTCTGCCTGCATCGGGGACCGGTGAGTAGTTTATACCCTGAACCGGTCTCCCTCCTGCAGAAGCCTGTGGCTTTCCCCCGCTGTTTAAAAGCAGCACCCCTTTCTCCGTACTCGTGCCCTGCTTCTGCCCACAAGTGGAGGCTGCGCTTGAGTTGCGGAGGTCTGTTCGCCATCATTTGTTCACCTCTCTGAACTGCCTGATTTCCCCGAAGAGACACTCCTTGGACCGTTGGCACCCGCGTGTGAGGTACTTTTGAGCACAAGGCTCCACTCTTCATAGGGCTCGGACTTCCTCCTAGTTAGGTGGCCTCTGATGTCGAACTGGGCCTAACGATTACTTGCACTGCCTGTTTTCCTCCCCATCTAGGTGGTCTGCATATTTCGTGCTCCTATAAGATAAGACCCCTCGGTCTTATATATATATTGTATTGATTGTGATGTGTTGGTTTACTTGAGTTTTATCGTGATTCTTTACTATGGTCGATGTTACAAAGGCCTTGTAATAAATGTGTCTATATTTTTAATATAACACCTGCCTGGAGTAATTTGTAAGTGTCCTTGCTTTGTGTGCTTATTGCGGGCTTTCAGTCACCCTCACCCCTCTTGAGACCTAGTCTTGACCGCCGCCATTGCTACCCTGATTGGTCTGGCTTGTCCAGAGGTTACCCTGTTCCAAGAAACTAGCCTGGCCTTTTGAACCTTTGCCCCTCCAGGACAGAGTTCAGAAATCCATCTTAACAAGAAGCTAGAGGTCTGATTAAGTAGGTAAAAGGATTGTCAAACCCAGAAGGCACCAACAATTTAAAATGATTAACAGGTGGGAGGGGCTTAGGCCAGGTGACCTAAATCCACTGGCACCTGATCACCAACTGCCATAAGGGTGAGTATACAAAATATTGAGCTTTTTGTATAGTTAATTGACAGTTGCATCAAATTAAGGCAAATCAAATGAAGCACCCCAATGCCATCAGTGTATTTTTCAACGCTTTTACACCAAGACTCGATCAGATTCATCTAAGCGCAATCCATAGGCTAGCCTTCACATTTCTTCTGAATGAAAAACATAGGCTAACCTTCACTTTTCCTCTTTATGCAATCTATATGCCAGCTTTGCGAATCCTAGGAGCAGTACATGTATAACCTGCACAGTATTTTCTTAGTGCAATACATGTGCTATGCTTAACTGTTTTCGTGAGCTCACTTGCATGTGATAGTCTTGTAAGTGTAGTGTCCGGCTATCCTCATATCTTTGTGTATGTCCTTGGCTACCCCCGCAAAGTGCAAAGGATGGGTTAACCAGCATATATCGTGGGTTGTAATGGGCAGGCTAACATTATATGCTTATAAGGTGCACCACAAAATGCCCTCTCCCAAATCCCATAGTGCAACTCACTGCCCACCCTCAGATCCATTTTAAGTGCAATACGTGTGCCAATTTACAAAGTACTTCAGTTGGAATAGATGTGCCAGGCTTCACATTTCTTTATATCTAATACATATTATTACCTACGAAATGCTAAATGCAATACATTTATATCTTCACAATTACTTCCAAACGCAGTGCACGTGCTACCCTTCCGAGATTGTCCCCCTGGCCATCCCCTTATTAATGTCAGATTCAGTACATTGGCTGCACATGCATCACGTCTTGATTCCATACAATGCCTGACCTCCACCATAATCAAAATTAGCCCATCGGTCTACCCATAGCCCATCCCAACTCTGCACATCGGCCATCCTTGAGTATATGAAGGTTGCTATCTTGGCCAACAACAAAATAATCAGCTTCCTGCTAAGCATGGCCAACTGGCTCTTTCCAAGCAGAGCAGATTTTGTTTTTGAGATGGGTTTAGCCCTTTCCTTTGGTTTTAGTCTGTTGGGTTTGTTACTGGTTTCGGGGGGGCTCTTTTCTTGTGTTTTACATGTTTTGCAGTGGGTGAATTTGTCGCTCAGGTGTTTTCTTCAGCTTGGGGGTTAAAAAGCCATGTGTTTAACATCTTCCTGAAATTTAGGTGGTCCTCTGTTGTATGTATTTCCTTTAGGAGGGAGGTCAAGAGTTTCATGGCTATGCAAGACAATGCTCAGCCTCCAAGTTTTTGTTTTGTGTATTGTATTGGTTTGAGGCTTATGTCTTTGCTGGATCTAAGCGTTCATGCTGGTATGAAGACGGTGATTGCTCTTGTGTAAATTCCGCCCCTTGGCCATGGACTGGTCTGTGTGCAATGCAGAGTGTTTTGAAGGCGATTCACTTTTTGACTGGGAGCCAGTGTAGCAGCCTCAGCGCTGGTGTCATGTGGTCTCTTCGGGAGAGTTTGAAGAGACGTCTTGCAGCTGCATTTTGTATTCACTTTAATTTACTTAACAGGTAGGCTGACATTCCAGTGTAGATGCTGTGGCGTAATCTATCTTAGACATGTCAAGAGAGATTATGGCGAGTATTCTGTGTGTGAAGGAGAAGTAGAGGAGTATCTTTTTGATTATGTGCAGATGGAAGAAGCATTTCTTAATTATTGTGCTCGCGGTCCATTGAGATTCTGTTAGGGTATTTTTATGCACAACTTTAAACAAAGCGAAAATGGTTCATGCTGAGTAGCAGCACCTGGTCCCCAGACATCAGCTGGAACAACTCCACTGTTCAACTACTGAAGATGATTGTGACATTCATAGAAACACTATGCACCATGTAGATGTTGAAAAGACACTTGTTCTCATCCACCAGGATGTGCCTGAAAGTGAGAAAGTGAAAAGCTGACTCTATGGTACAGAAATATCTTCACGTATCTTCCCTGCTTAAGCATGAGAAAAGTTCCCTTACTCTTATGAAGCCTGAGACTAAACATCCTCTCCCGCACCGTCTGCATCATCAGTGCCCACAAGCATTGATCTGCATGCTCCTACGGTGCTGGATAATGTAAATCATTGTTATAAAAACAATGCTGAACTGCTGCTATCCAAGTTGTGGGTGCTAAAGATAAAGATTGATGTACTGTGTATGAAGGAGAGACGGTTCATGGCTCAAACCGCTTGGCTTTAATGTGATGCTTCATGCTGAGCCATTCCTTAACAAGACAAAAGTTCCATATAGGCCGGAATTTATTTATGAAGGCTGATACTCAAATCAATGTTCCCTCTACAGTGGTGGGAAATGTCACCAACCTCGAACACCTGTACAGTTTAAAATTGGACTTGCCAACTCTGCATACCCTAACATCGACGCCTGCAAACCGACATCAGAGGATCTAGACGTCACTGTTCTATCCTCAAATATCTTCCTTGGAGTATGGCCAGAGTGTTCTAGCACCTTTTGAATAAAAAAAAACACACTTTTTGGGGTGTCGCGAGGAAAGGGGGGTGGGGAAGTGCTGGTCGGGCCAAGGTGGAAAATGCCTGGGGAAGAGGAGAAAATGGAGGATGAGTGTGGTGGACAGGGAGGACCAAGTTGGGCTGGTTCTATGTGATGATATCCCCACAAAAATGGAACCTCCGGGGACACCCCCAGAACCACCACATATTTTTAAATGGAGCGGGGGACACCCCCAAAACCCTGCTCCCATTTACTGCATATATTATCCGCCTAAATAATGTGGCCTGGGCCGTTTCCCGGCGACTATATGTATGGCAACATTATTTATAGGAATAATATTACCTGATAGCATTGGGCTATCCCGGGAAAGAAAATTCGACAGCAAGTGCTGGCAAAGGATGCTGGGCGGACTGGTAGGGGTTAGTCTGGCCCCCGTATGACTCTGAAGGGACCAGACCACAGTCGCAGGTCGAGAGTTAGCACGTGAGGGGGAGAGGAAAGGAAGAGGAGAAAAAGGAAGTTTTGAGAAGTTTCCAGAACTTTAGAAGACCTGGCTCAAGTCTGAGGGGCAAGAAGAAGACGGTCCAGAGGGAGGAGCCAGCCGAGGAAGGGGATCCACCTCCCACTCTCTGCTTGGAGAAATGTGTGACCTGCAGAGAGTTGGAGCCAGAGGACCAAAGGACTGTGGCTTGGAGGTATTTAGGGAGGGAAAGCTGGATGTAAAGAGATCCCAGGTCACAAACAGTCTTGTGGATTATGCAAAGGGTCTTGAATTTGATCCTTGAGGTCACCATGAGCCACTGGAAAGATTTTAGGGCTCGAGAGATCCATTCCCTGTGCTTGAGGCCAAGGATATGTCTTGCAGTCCTATTCTGGATTAGTTGAAGGGGTGAAGGGAAGAAAGAGGCAGATTGAGGAAGAGTATGTTGCAGTTGTCAAGCCTAGAGATAATGTGGGCTCTTTTTTTTTTATTGTTTATGGTTAAAAATAAACCTTTACAGTTAAAAATTCATATAAATTCACAATTAACAAACAAAACAAGAACGAATCAATTAACTAACCACATCTCAATTTCATAACAATAACTTCTCCAATTCATATACACATTTCATGAATTCCTCAAAAACTATTTGACCAATTAACAAATAAAACTTTCATTTTTCCATTGATAGCTAAAATACTCTTAATAGTCACCAAATATTTGGTCGCCTAAAAATAAACATTACAATAAATCTTTTTTTTTTCCACTAAACAAGATAACCCATATTCTCAATCAAATAACCAATATAATACATCTTTTCGTGATCATTTAGTCAATTCCACCAACTCATCCCTTGGAATAAGTGCTAACTTTTCACATAATTTTCTTTCTACAACCATCACGAAGTTGGTTACACTCAAAATAAGGCTTTCAGACCTTCCCCACATACATCTTTGCCAAAGATTCTCCCTGCTTATGATGAAGTCTGAACAGAGGTACTGACCCAACATAACTTTTCTCTTAGATTCGAAGTACTCACAGTATACCGTTAGATGTTTAAGTGATTCTATAGTGTTGTTGTTATTACAGAATCGACACAGCCCATTCACACTCTTATCTTTGTACTTTTTCCAATTCATAATTTTTTCATTTGTTGGTAATAGATTAATCCGAAATCTCATATATATTGACCGTGCTAAACTACATGGAAAAAATCCTTGGTACCGCGGACAATCACCCCATTGTTTGGGGAATTTCGCATATTCAGAGTACGATTTATAAGTGTTTATTTTGTCTAATAACAGACACCAATAGTAGCGACAATATTTCATTTTGCACGAGGGTCGTCGTAGTATTAGATCCTCATGAGTAATCAGGGTAGAGGCAAGTATCCCCTCCATTGTATTCCTAAATTTCAGGATCGAGGGTGGGTAACCTTGGATAATCATCAACCCTAAGTCAATATATAATGAGTTTTTCGGGGGTGATAACATTTTAGCATGATTCGCAAGGGTTCTCCAATGCCATTTAACAGATAAAGGCAGTAGGCCTAGCTCATGACAGATGATTACATTTGGTGTTGACATGGCCAACCCTAATACTTTCTTCCACATTTTGCCTTGGCTTATATCAAGTATCCCCTCAATATCATGGAGGCATATATCCAAGGCATAAAGAATAGTCGGCTCAACCTTCTGTAGGTAAAATTTAAGAATTGGGAGCATAGAAAATGTCCCTAATCTATTATGAATTAATTTCATCTGAGCCGATAGTGATTGGATTTTGTTCTCAATAAGCATTTTCCAGCCTGCCAGTGAGTATGTACTCGATAATTGATAACCCAGATAACGAATGGAAGATGACTTGGGAATCACAATCCCATTAAGGGACCATGTGAATCTCGCCACCCTTTTACGTCCCTCTGTAAAGACAACGATATAAGACTTATCAGGGTTAACTTGTAAATTATGCTTGTTAGCAAATTCACAGAATAACGCCAATTTAGTCTGAAGCCCGAAGGGTGTCCGATCGAAGAACAATAAGTCATCGGCAAAGCTCACCCAATTCAGTGATAGATTACCCATTTTTAGCGGATAAATACAAGCCTCTTTCCACTCTTCATCTAGGTCCAATAAGTACAAATTAAACAATACCGCCGCAAGATTGCAGCCTTGCTTAAGGCCTATTTCTGTGGCGATGAAATCAGTTAAGACACCAGCTTTTGTTAATCGGATCCTATAATTCGTTTGTTTGTGTAAAGCGGCAATTAAAGCAACCAATTGGGGTGCAAAACCAAATTTAATCATCTTTGCCCATAACAACCCTCTAATGACTGAATCAAATGCTGCACTTAAATCAAGTGCTGCCATATAGATCGGCCCCGAACTAGATGACCTAGTCAATTGATACACATGGGCAATGACAGTAGCATTTAATTGGCATCCCATATAACGGCGAAAACCAATTTGGAATTTAGACAAGAGATTATTAGTACAAATATGATGTTGAATGGATAGCAATATTAAACTGGTAAAAATGTTTGCAGACGAGTCCATTAGAGCCATGGGCCTAAAATTAGCTGGCTCATTCATAGGCCCCTTCTTGTATACTGGGATAATAATTGCAGAGCGCCAAGACCTCGGAATTTCACCTAAAAGATGAATAGCATTGAATTTAATCTTAAAAATCGATGCCCACATCTCTGGATTAAGTTTAATTAAGCATGGTGGAATCCCGTCAGGGCCAGCTGCTCTTGAACCATTTGATTTTACAATCGCCATACATATATCCTCTTTAGTCCAACTACAGACACCGATTCTGGGCTCAGGCCAGTTCATATCTAGGGAAGCTTGAAACCCTTGTGGCATAGCATACTTCGCTTTAATGTAACTAACCCATGTAGTTGCGGCAATAGATGGTTCTTCGAGGATTTCAGACCTTCCAATCAAAGTCCGCAAAGTGCCCCACACCTGTCTGGTTTTGTTCTTTAGTAATAATACTAGGAGATTCTGGTTATCAGTGTTTATCAATTCATATCTCATGCTTTTTACTTGTGTTCTATATGTCAAATTGATCTGTGCTTTCAAGATACGATACTCATTTTCTGTACATGCACACAAGACAAGTTGTTGAAGTTTGTATCGTTTCTCTTTACGCAAGTTTACCACCCTCTGATTATAAAGGTAACAATGGTTTGAGCAAGCATTTGTTTCCTGAGTACTAGTAATATAGCAATTCTTATTAGATTCAGTATCTCAGCAGTCACACAGGCCTGTTGGTCTACAATCGTCCCCAGTATCAGTAACTGGTCATCCTGCATATTCTCTATAACTTATTGACATCTCTTTGAGGTCCATTTAACCGATAACCGGTCACGATTAAATTCAATGGTAGATAGTCCAGAATTAAATTCATGACTACCCATTTTAACACCAATTCTTGAGCTCAATGCTAAATGATCACCTCTACATAGATTAATAATCGTAATCGGCTCTATGGACTGCATCCACATTGAAGAGGCAAAGACATAATCGATCAAGGAAAACCATGAACTTCTAGTCCAAGTGTAGTTATGCGTTCCTAATTTAAATGGCACCATTTGAAGATCCCAAGTCAACAGATATTCTACCCACTTTTTGCCATTTATTATCGATTTTTTATTATGGTCATTATGCCCAGGTTTTCCGTCGTTATTTAGCCCTAGGCATGAGGAGTTGAAATCTCCACCAATAATGACCTTTACACTTGGATTATCTGAGAAGGCCTGTTCCAAGATCAAGTCAAGTTGTGTGGTAATTGTAGCAAATGAGGACTTGGCTGGATTCCAATAAAGATTAATTATAAGGAAGACCTGATCTAACCCATCCTTGTAATTAAATTCCACTTCCAAGAGTGAATCATCAGACCACTTTAACGCGGACTCTAACCTCAGCTTTTTATCAATTAGGAGCGCAAGGCCCCCTGCAGGCCGACCCAAGACACCTCTAATAGCAGGTTGTTGATGGGTATAATATCCATCCAAATCCAATACACCTACTGACATGGTTTCCTGGATCAAACATATCCCTGGCCTGGTATAAATGTCAAGTGATGCAATCCATGCCTTCAAATTTGAATTCCCACAGAGTTCCATGACACAAACGATAGCGCCTTTGTATGATCCTACTGTCTATCCATTGTTTTAGGTACAGCAGTTGGATTAGTGGCACCCATACCCATCATACCCGAAAAGGAGGCTGCGAAGTTCATAAATTGTTTCATAAGGTCCTCATTCATCAATGGGAGGATTCCACCCCCATTTGGGATTGCAGGAGGTTCTGGGAGGGTATCAATAAAAATTTCAGCTAACTCGTCAGAGCGAAACAGACATGGAGATAGGCCCAATGATTCCAAATCATCCCGTTGTTCCCAGATTAATCTCGTAATAATATGGGAATGGTAGCCACAAATCATTCGTGTTGGATTGTTTTGTGATAATCTTACCCAATCAATATCATCGCTTCTGATAGTGCGCAGTGCCGGTATGGCTTGAAAAGCCTTCAGCATCGCCAAGCGATTCAAACTAATTTTTCCACTAGTTACATTTTTGGATTCCCAACCCATTGGCATGTCTGCAGTTACAGTCATAACATCAGACTTTGGCATAAGCTCATACATACTTGCATTCAGTTTATGTGCACGGACCTGGGGCTCTACAATAGATCTATCCACTGATCTCTCTAACTCTTTTTTACAAGGCATACTCTCTTGTAAATCACCCATTACACCATCATCATTAGGCCAGGGTAATTCAGGTCCTTTACTCTTATTATTCAATCGCCTTTGCTTGGGGGAAGTTATTTTTGTTGGCTCACCATCCTGGGTAGGTTGTAATTGTGGACCATTGTTGTTAAGACTGCCTTGTTTGCTTTTACTAAGAGCAGCATTATTTGGCAGTTTGGCCGGCCCAGCTACTTTAATTTTCTTCAGCGCTTTTTTTATATACAAAGCAGGGAAGAAATTTAGCAGGTCAGATTGTTTTTGTTTGGCACCCACCGTAATTTCTTCATGGAGTAGGTCGCTTTTGTGTTTCTCATTCAGTTGTTTCTCGCCCTCTTTCATCTTACCTGCCGAGTCCTGACTAGCGTCTATGTTTAATAACGCTCTGGACTCTTGGTTTAATTGTTGGAGATCAATCTTCTCTTCTTCCATTGACATATTTTTGGCGTCAACTTTAAGCAACTGTTTCACATCTATGACTGCACCATCATTTTTATGTTTTTTGCATGCTGAACCTTACGTTTTTCTTCTCTTACCAAGAATCTCTTTTGTTTTCTGGTTAGAACTGGTTCGTAAGCTTGATCCTCCACTTTCACTACCTTCTGTAAGCCTGTCATACCATGCATCTTCTGAGATTCGTCATCAAGATCAATTAAATTAGTTATTGCCGAGGGAATATCCAGATGTTCTTCTATGCCTACAGCAATTGGATGTGGGACTAGCTCGATCCTATCTTGTCCAGTAGGCAGTGTTTCTTGAGCTGACTGTACATTTTGGGGATTGGTTATAGTTCCTAGAAGGATCTGTTGAACAGCTACCGCATTTGCTGATGCCATCATTATCAACTGATCCAATTGTTTAGCTGATAAATTAGATTCCTCTTTTTTGTCAGTATTGGCAATGACAGCGGCAAATGTGGGAATCGATTTTATCCCCAATGTCGAATCGACTTGAGTTTGGGTAGCTTTATCACTCATCTGAGTTGGAAGATTTCGCCTACCCCCTGTTAAAGCAGCCACCGCATCACAGGTGAATAGAAGCCCTTCAATCCTGTTAACTTTTGATATGACCTCCATTAACAAAGTCTGAGAATAAGTAATTTGTGCATGTGTATGTTCGTGATCTTTGTCTAAGAGATTTAAAATTCTATGCAGTACTGGAAAATCCGCACCTATAGACGAGGTCCCCAATAAATTACGTTCAACTTCTTTCTGTAATTCATAGAGAGTCGCTCGTTGTTTCACAGGCACATTGGAATTCTCTGGTTCATTCCCAGTTTGCCCATCACCAGAATCAGTGCTATTTCTAATTTCGGAAGGGGAGCTGGTCTCAACATTGTCTAACCCACTAGTGGCCATCTCAACGTTGGGGCACTCCTCAAAATATGTGTATACCTGAGCGCGGCTAGTGATCAAGTTACCTGGAGCAGTATGCACATGCACATCTTCCATAGCGTATCTGTTTGCTTTAATAGGGGTTGATGGCCCTTTCGAGAAACGCATCCTTTTATCTAATAATGCCTCTATTGCAGGGGCTATAATCGAAACATCTGAAAATCTTGGAACAGTTGTAGTAATGCCCATCTGTGTTAGCAAATCTTTGCCAACTGGCAACTCCCCCTGCCTACTCCCCGCACTGACACCTTCATCCTGATTCATCTCTTTCAATTTATAGGTACACAATACAATTGCTGGGTCAATTTGCCCCAGGGTTTGGTTATTTAAAATTGGAAAGTTGGAGTCCTTAAAGAAACTCCCTCATGCCTACTCGATTCCCCTTGCAGTTCAACACATATCGATGTACCTACAACATTCGAAACATTTGTTTGATTATTAATCAATAAGCTCGAATTTTCCATAGTTAAATGGTTATTTTCAATAGCATTTCTCATTTCCTCATCGGAATCGTCTAACTTACGTCCACTGCGTAGCCCATTCACCATTTTAAGTACTTACTTAAAGCCTTAAGCACTGTGGATAATACAGATTAAACAAAAACCAGCAAGAAATCGTCCCAATGCAGGCGGTTGCTGCTCTCTGCACACGGTAATCAGTTAACAAAAATGTCAAGTACTAGCCCGGTAGCAGACTACGGTAGCAGCCCTGGCTTTTCCTTTTCTTTTTTCCAAAGCGGTGCCCTACCTTACCTGCACACAAACAATCCACCAACCAGCCACACCTCCAAATTTAGAAGGTGGCTCTATCAAGGCACGGGCTAGGAGCGAACACAACAGGGAAAAAAATGTATATGTCGGACTCACCACTCCTCACCCGCCCACCCGAACAGCCAAACAGCACACTTGGCAACACTTGGATGCGCGCGCAGGATGCGCATGCATTCAAGTTTTATAGGGAACTGTGGGAGCAGATTCTGGAAGGGGGTGTGTCTATGACACGCTGTGAATCTACGGGAAAAAAAATAAAAAAAGAAAACGTGTCTGAGTGCAGGTGTTTAAACACTGAAGGGCTTGCAGGCGGGAAGTTAATACAATGGAGGAGTCTTCAGCCCAGCCCAGCCCAGCCTTGCAAAAGCACTACTAGAGCCCATCCCAGCCCAGCCCTCAGACACATAACAACATCCACTCAAACGCTGTTTGTAAATATAATTACTGTGGGATTAGAAGTCCATTAGCACGAGTCCCAATAGCCGCGTTTCGCCGCAATTGCAGAATCCAGGCTTCCTCTTGCGCATACAGCCTTCAGAAGCAAATGGAAAATCCAGGCAGAGTCCAGTACCAAGTCCGGCAGAGTCTCTCCCAAACCCCAAACAGCACACTTGGCAACACTTGGATGCGTGCGCAGGATACGCATGCATTCAAGTTTTATAGGGAATTGTGGGAGCAGAATCTGGAAGGGAGTGTGTCTATGACACGCTGTGAATTGTGGGATTAGAAGTCCATTAGCACGAGTCCCAATAGCAGCGTTTCGCCGCAATTGCAGAATCCAGGCTTCCTCTTGCGCATACAGCCTTCAGAAGCAAATGGAAAATCCAGGCAGAGTCCAGTACCAAGTCCGGCAGAGTCTCTCCCAAACGCCAAACAGCACACTTGGCAACACTTGGATGTGGGCTCTGGAGATGTTGAGCTTCTGGGGGAAGGTGAAGAAAGGTAGAATGCCCCTGAGAAGGTGGAACTTGGCAAGGTCTGTTATGTGTGGAGAGAAAGAGAGCGAGGTGTTGAAGATGATCCCAAGGTTTTTTGCCTCACAGGTGGGTGAGGGGAGGGAACCCAAAGAGTCTGGCCAGAGAGTGGGGGGAAACAAGGAGCAGGTGTCCCAATGAGACAGATCTCTAGTTTACTGACATTAAGGCAGAGATCATTTGCAGAGAAACATGCCTGGATAGCAGTCAGGCCGACAGACAGGTATGATGGTGGAGGAGGTAGAGGATGACAGCTTGAAAGAGAGCTGTGTGTCATCTGCATAACACTAGAAATGAGTGGAGAATGTGGAGATCAGGTGGGCCTGAGGGGTCAGGTAGATGTTGAAAATCAAAGGCGATAGGATAGAGCCCTGAGCGATGTCAGAGAGAGAGTGTGGTTGAGTAGACAATAGGACCCATTTGCACTTGGGAAGGTCTGTTTGAAAGTTAGGAGGTTAGCCATGCCAGTGCCCTATCCATGATGCCTGATGCCCATGATGACGGTTTATGAGGGTGGAGTGGTTGACTCTGTCAATGACAGAAAAAGGATCAAGGAGGATCGGAACAGAGAGAGTGTTAGAGTCCAGGTTAGAGGGTAAGTTTTCAAGGGTGTTAAGGAGAGCAGTTTGCATGCCCCTGGAGGCCCTGAAACTAGACTTCTGGTCATGGAGGCAGCCAGCAACTTCACTGTGGAAGGTCAGTTGAGGGATGAACAAGTTCTCTATGATTTGCCCAAAAAAGGGGTGATAGAAATAGGGTGATAGTTAGCCAGGCAAGAAGGGCCTGCAGATGGCCTTTTTAGGAGAGGATGCACAAGAGAGTACTTAAGGCATTGAGGGAAGGAGCCAGTGGCAAATGGGTGGTTGCAGAGGTCAGCAAAGGCTGGAATAAGAGAGGTGATGTTGTCCTTGAATGTTCTGGAGGAGCAGGGGAGCACTTGTTTAGAGTAAACTTTCATGGAGCGGACAACTCTAGAGATGTTCTTTGATGCAATTGGAGAGAAAGAAGAGATTATAGGGGATTGGGGAGCCAAAGGAGGCAGGATAAATGGGGGTTGGGGTTGGAGGATGAGTATATAATAAGGACAGATTACCACTGCTTTAAGGTTTAAAAGATGTTGGGCTGTAATTAAATTATTTTCACCATGTAAAGAGGTTTTTGGAGTTGAAATAAACAAAATGATCACCAATTTGACCTATCATTTTAAAAATATAATATATATTTTTTGCAATAAAGAATGATCAATACCAATACCTGTGTACATCCTCAAACTGTAATCTGATAAAAATAAAAATAAAAATATCTAGCCATTGAATATATCTTGTACCTTGTGTACGTAAAACATGTTTTCAATGCATATTTGCATGTAAGTGATTGTCCACTTCTAATAAATTGAAGTGAACAATGATGATTGCTTATGGTTAAAAAATGTGCTATGGTTTCACTATGCATATTCTCATGTATATAAATGACTTGCTTGTATTTTTTATTTTCTAAAGTAAATAAAAACCGGTAATCCCGTTATTGGGCTACAGCTTTTTTAACAGCTATCGTTTGGAGTTGCCTCAAACATATTTTAACATGTTTGATGTCTGATACTCCCATAGAACATGTCAATGCCTTTTCTCTTCTCTTCCCAAGCATGCCCAGCCATGCCCTGAATGTTGAATGGCCCGTTCAGCTAATCCTCCCCCTTCTTCCACCTTATCAGATTCCTCATCTTTGCATCTACATGTCCAGACACGCCTCTTCCCACTGCTTTTGATTGGCCAGTTTACACTCATCTTTGTCCTGCATAGCACAGCTTTGGGAGGAGGATGAGGGGTATGACCTTGATATTGGGGGCCTGCATGAAGTTAATAAAAGAATTGTGGCACAATTACCTTGAAGAAAGTGCAGGGCTAATGATGTATATGTCAAAAAGGGGCATGGGCACCTGTCACATTATGCAACAATGCCCGTTTTCAGTTTGATTGAAGGCATCACTATATACTACTCATGACATTATGAATAGACTCGGCTTTCAACCTTGTTCCTGGCATTAGTAATGGAAATCCTTGATGACTTTCAATGTAGAAAATGGCTAAAAACCCTACTTTCCAAGAATGCTTTTGTATTGTACGAAGCAACTCAGTCATTCTTAGATTGGTGTGTCTCAGCGTCCTTGTGACTTCAGAGATTGAATCCTGCTGCGGCTGTAAAGCATGTGTACGAATTGTCACATTTCCTGCACTTGTCGTTTTATTGTGCTTTGATTTGCCCCACACTTACTCTGGACTCTTTGGGCCTCATTACACGGAATGCGGTAAGGGTTTACCGGTACCGGTAAGGGCACCGGTACCGGTAAACCCTTACCGCCTTACTACGAGGTCCCTTTGCGGGACCCGACCTCAACAGCTGGTTTTACCAGCCGTTAAGGAACGGGCCCGCAAAGGGACCTTGATGCAAATTACGGTACCGCAATTTGCGATACCGTAATTAGCTCCTTCCCCATTCCTATTGAGCCCTATGGGGGCAAAAATGGGAATGGGGAAGTGCCGTGGTGAATGGGCAATTACCACCCCCGCTCACCTTGGAGTAGGGAGGTTATTCCGCCATCCACCAAGGTGGACACGGTAAAATACCGGCGGCAACCATGGCGCTAATAGCGCCATGGTTACCGCATACCGTGTAATGAGGCCCTTTGTGATTGTGATTTACATCCCCTTGCAGAATGTTCCAAGGTTGTGAGTATGGTCCCCTCCTCCCTTTCCTATTTTCTTCCCCTTTGTATGCTACATGCTACAAATTAAATATACCATTATTATGAATGTAAGTAGTATACGTTTTAGTAGAAGAAGCATAATAATAATAATAATAATAATAATAATAATAATAATAATAATAATAATAATAATAATAAATAGCAGATGTACCCATCTTATTATATGACAATTAAGTGCTCTCTTTTCTTTCCTTTCTCTCTCTCTCTATTATGCTTCCACTGACCTCTATTTTTCAATCTGTCTTTCTTTTTCTTTCGCTTGCCTTCTCTCTCTCTTTCTTTCTCTCTATCTCTCTCTCTCTCTCTCTCTCTCTCTCTCTGTGTTCCTCTCACTCTTTCTCTCTTGATCTCTCATTGCTATTAACTGCACGCCCAGAGGGAGAAAAAAAGAACAAATATCCCCAGGTGTTTTTTTTTTTTAAAATAAGCTATTAAATAAGGAACATATTTAATTGTAGTAACATTGTGAACCTGCTGCTTTTAAAATTTGATGAGGCTTATTTCTAATGATCACTTCAAGTATAAATTGTAGCCATGAGAAGAATGTTTGAATGATAAGCAAATCACATTATCAAAACATAGAATAATCCTAGAAGAAGAGGCAAAAAAACAGGGAGACAAATTGGCAGAACTGGAGAAAATGTTTCTAGACAACAAAAATATCAAAGATGCAAAAAAACTGTTGGAAGATCTAGAAGTAGAAATACAGAAATTCGAACAACTTAATCTGGACCGAAAAATTATAAAGTTAAAAAAAGATGTGTCCAATTATAAGGAAGAAAGAACCTACCCATATTTGAGAGAGGGGTTCTTTGCGGATCTTGCCAAAACACAATCCAATAGAAGAAACAATAGATATGTGTCGTTTTCCAACACCTCGGGGTCCTCCATTGGTTCTGATCCCTCCATTAGCAACCAGGGAGGAACCATAGGTTCTAACACAGGAGGCAGAGGAGGGCCCTCAAACCAACAGGGTTTTCCCAGGGGCCATCAACGAGGACGCCCAAGACAGGGCCCAGGAATGCGTACCAGGCAGTGGTACATGAACCAATAAGCCAAGAACAAATCCCTGTGTTTAACTTATCCACTGAGGCTCTAAATGAAGTAGAAGTTAGCCTTCTGTCAAGGGGTCTGTCCTTCGTACCGGCAACGAGAGCAGACTGTTTTAACATAGAAGTGGAACTACACAGATTTTTCCGGAACATTAGATTCAAACACTATTTTGAGATTTTTCTGCCTAATCAAAAGAAAGACAATCAATCAGCCAATACAGCAGAAGATGTCCCCAATGTGACAGGTCTGAAAATAAAATCGAGGTTTAATCCACCTCCATACGCTTGTCCACCAGAGATTGAAACTTTCGAAAATCGGGTAACTAAAGAAGTTCTGAAGGCTATCCAGAGAAATAACTATACCCCAGATAACCTAAATAAAAACGAAAGAGAGGCCCTGAAACTATTGTGTGATCGGAAAGACATCACGATCAAACCCGCCGACAAGGGGGGAGGGATAGTCATCCTATCTACAGAGAATTATGAAAAAGAATGCATACGTCTGTTGAGTGACGAAAATGCCTACTTAAAGCTAGCTCTAGATCCGACATCTAGACTAGAAGAGGAAATAAAGAGCCTGACCAACCATGCAGAAAGGGAATCATGGATAAGCAGTGAAGAGGGTTGTTTCCTCAGAAAAAAGCCACCCTAAAAAGGTGGCTTTTTATATTCTGCGCAAAATTTACAAAAGGATGTCAGACCCACCAGGGAGGCCTATAGTGGCGGCAATAGACTCATTATTGGAACCACTCTCTGTTTATGTGGAATTTTTTCTCAAACCTTTTGTGGGTAAGATGCCATCTTACGCGAAAGACTCGGGAGATATGATAAGAATAACGCAGAACCTAGTACTAGATGATAATGATATCCTAGTCACAATGGATGTAGAGTCACTCTACACCTCCAGCCCCCAGACAGAACGTCTGGAGGTGTTCGGTAGAATTCTGAATACAAGACCAAAACCACATACTCCACCCACTGAGTTTATACAAGAATGTGCACGGATTGCAATGACCGAGAACTTCTTTCTATTCAAGCAAACCCTTTTTAAGCAAAGAAAGGGAGTCAGCATTGGGGCTACCTTTGCGCCAGATGTGGCAAATTTGTTCATGGCTGAATACGAAGAAAGATATATCTTGGGTGAACATAGCCTTCTAAAACAACAAGGTGATATGTGCCAAGGCCTTCGGGCTTGGTACAGATACATCGATGATGTGTTTATGATATGGAGGGGCACAAATGAAATATTGAACCAATTCCATCAGTGGCTAAACACATGTGACAACAATATCAAATTCACAATGGAATGGCATAAAAATCAAGTAAGTTTTCTAGATCTAGTCATTAAGAAGTCACACCAGCAGTTGATCACTACCCTCTTTCGGAAAACAACCGATAAAAACACACTACTCCACTACTCTAGCTTTCACCCAGTGGGGCTACGCCAGAATTTACCTCATGGTCAGTTTTTAAGGATACGGAGAAATTGTACCGATAAGGATGAATACAAAAAACATGCAGAGGATCTAAAAGGAAGGCTACTAGAAAGAGACTATCCACGCAAGTTGGTGAAGAATAATCTAAAGAGGGCTCTGAACAGAAACAGAGAAGAATGCTTGGTACCAAAAGAAAAAAAGAAACAAGACAGATTAGTGTGTGTTACTACTTTTAATCCGGTAAGCAATGAAATCAAAAAGATTGTAAACCGGAATTGGGATCTTATTAAACAAGTAGGAAGTCTCTCGAAGAAACCCATGTTTGCCTTTAAAAAGAACCTAAATCTTAGACAACGTCTAGTGCACACTTAGAGAGATTCATATTCGGAACAAACTATATTGAACCAATGGGGTCTACCCCCAATTACAGGCCATCATAAATGCGGCAACTGCGTGTCCTGTCCACTGACAGAGACCAGGCACGAGTTCGATCATGGGGCGATAAAATCGAAAATGAAAACACACACAAACTGTCGTACTAAGAACGATATCTATATTATCAGATGCCCCTGCAATTTGTTGTTTGTGGGAAAAACAACCAGAGAGGTGAGACAGCGAATAGGGGAACACCGTAGCTGTATTCGGAACAAAGTGGCGGAAAAACCCTTGGTGGACAACTTCAGTCTGAAACAACATAAAGACACCGACCTGAGATGGTTTGTGTTACAGACTATCAGACTACCAAAAAGAGGCGGGGACATATCTACTATGCTCCACAAATTGGAACAACGATGGATATATTGTTTAGATACGGTGAAGAATGGCCTGATTGTTTTGGTGGATGGGGAGCTTTGATAACACATTAAATAGATGTGGAATGTGCTGGAATCTCTTTTTACTTTATATGCACAAATATGAGAAATTTCCGGTCGTACTATATCCAGAACATTGAGATATGTTAATGCACAACTAATGCAAGAAATGAGGAAGGGTTAAATTCTCAATGTCCACGAATGAATTAGTAAAGGCAGTCCGTTCTTTATCGAGACTAAAATGAAAGTGTAGCCCATTTGTTACGGTGACGACTGGAACACTAACAGCAGTCCTCTTTCTATTGCGACCAACGCAGAAGTACAAATATATCCGCGCTGCGCTTATGTAAACAATGCCGGACGATAACGCTTGAAGACGAAAAGCGAGACGGCATGTAGTTGGGACCTGAAAAGAAGAAGCAAGGTAAGCAAGTTAGTGGGGATGGCCGCCTGCAAACAACAGAGAGAACCATATGGCAGGAAAGTACAGAGTAGAATACAGCTTCTACTAGATTCATTAGATCATGTTTAAAGCTCGGGTACATGTAGGGGTCTATACTAGAAAGGTCACCATGAGATGTAAGGAACAGTTCTAATTAGGATCAGTTCGATGTAGAGGAACACGAACACACTTAGCTGTTTTCATCCGTTTTTGTCCGACAGACCGCGTCAAATGATATAACGACCGCAAGTGATATCGGCTAGTTGTTAAGAATTGGTGCACGACGTACACATTGGTGAATTAAGACGTATTAAGAATTGGTGCACTACGAGATCGTAGCCATTGTAAGTATCGATTCGGCTTACATAGATGTAAAAAAGAGACTCCGATAAACCCGCTTTGAAAATGCTCTTTTCCTTCTTTCCAGGGGCCAATGAGAATTAATACGTTCCTCCTGACTGAGCTGCGAAGAATCCCTCTTGAGGAATGAGCTTGAATGTCCTGTAGTGATACAGAAAAGGGAGACACAATCTAGTTGAGTAAGTACAATGCTCCACAAGTAGTGTTCCAACATGTTTGTTTGCATCTTCGTTGGGGCTAGATAAAGGTGGTTACTATACCGAGATGTAGACAGGATCAATCCAGTTAACAATGGAAATGGGGGGCTAAAAAAAGTGTGTCACCCTTAGACATTGTCATGATGATTACTATTGAGAATCATACCTTCACATTAATTGTGGTTCAAATCAGTGGGAATAGCCTATGTTTTCCAGAGAATGTATGAAACTGAGTTCAACTGATTTTAGAGTGTTTTTGATATTATATATTGTATTTTAGGTGGTGATACTCACCCTACTCGATGCGTATTGGAATAATGAAACTCCCCTAATTTTGTCCTGAAGAAGGTTGTATGAACAAAGGGTCGATTAATGTTGATGTGCCTAAAAAAGACAACCGAAACACGTGTAGACGAATGTCGGTGTAATTAGAAACACACAGACAGAACCAACAGATAATCGAATGGAGGACTTTTGTGTAATGTGGAGTTCGGGTCAGAGGCCGTCCATATGTGAGGCCATATATATTTACATGTCAAAAATTGATACGAAAAAGAAAAAATTGAACGAATGGTAGGAGTGTCTGAGTATGAGTGGAACTTGTAGATACTTGCCTGTGGAAATGTTCTAGTATTTCATATGAATTTGATATGCAAATAAAAGTTTTTAGAAATTGAAAATTGAACATTTATTGGTATTTATGAAATAAATACATGTATTGAGAGGCTATTCCCGGTTCCATAGGTCCAATTGTTTTGTTGACTATTATATAACGCCTGAAGGACCTGGGACTGTAATCAGGCACCCCTTTGTTTTATAATGCTGAATGGCCCGTTCAGCTAATCCTCCGCCTTCTTCCACCTTATCAGATTCCTCATCTTTGCATCTACATGTCCAGACATGCCTCTTCCCACTGCTTTTGATTGGCCAGTTTACACTCATCTTTGTCCTGCATAGCACAGCTTTGGGAGGAGGATGAGGGATATGACCTTGATATTGGGGGCCTGCATGAAGTTAATAACAGGATTGTGGCACAATTACCTTGAAGAAAATTCAGGGCTAATGATGTATATGTCAAAAAGGGGCATGGGCACCTGTCACATTATGCAACAATGCCCGTTTTCAGTTTGATTGAAGGCATCACTATATACTACTCATAACACTATGAATAGACTCGGTTTTCAACCTTGTTCCTGGCGTTAGTAATGGAAATCCTTCATGACTTTCAATGTAGAAAATGGCTAAAAACCCTACTTTCCAAGAATGCTTTTGTATCGTACGAAGCAATTCAGTCATTCTTAGATTGGTGTGTCTCAGCGTCCTTGTGACTTCACAGATTGAATCCTGCTGCGGCTGTAAAGCATGTGTATGAATTGTTAAATTTCCTGCACTTGTTGGTTTTACCAGCCATTAAGGAACAGGCCCGCAAAGGGACCTTGATGTAAATTACGGTACCGCAATTTGCGGTACCGTAATTAGCTCCTTCCCCATTCCCATTGAGCCCTATGGGGGCAAACATGGGAATGGGGAAGTGCCTTGGTGAATGGGGAATTACCACCCCCACTCACCTTGGAGTAGGGCGGTAATTCCGCCATCCACCAAGGCGGACACGGTAAAATACCGGCGGGAACCATGGCGCTAATAGCGCCATGGTTACCGCATACCGTATAATGAGGCCCTTTGTGATTGTGATTTACATCCCCTTGCAGAATGTTCCAAGGTTGTGAGTATGGTCCCCTCCTCCCTTTCCTATTTTCTTCCCCTTAGTATGCTACATGCTACAAATTAAATATACCATTATTATGAATGTAAGTAGTAGACCTTTTAGTAGAAGAAGCATAATAATAATAATAATAATAATAATAATAATAATAATAATAACGAGCAGATGTACCCATCTTATTATATGACAATTAAGTGCTCTCTTTTCTTTCCTTTCTCTCTCTCTATTATGCTTTCTCTGACCTCTATTTTTCAATCTGTCTTTCTTTTTCTTTCTCTTGCCTTCTCTCTCTCTTTCTCTCTCTCTCTCTCTCTCTCTCTCTCTGTTCCTCTCACTCTTTCTCTCTTGATCTCTCATTGCTATTAACTGCACGCCCAGAGGGAGAAAAAAAAACAAATATTCCCAGGTGTTTTTTTTTATTTTTTTAAATAAGCTATTAAATAAGGCAAATATTTAATTGTAGTAACATTGTGAACCTGCTGCTTTTAAAATTTGATGAGGCTTATTTCTAATGATCACTTCAAGTATAAATTGTAGCCATGAGAAGAATGTTTGAATGATAAGCAAATCACATTATCAAAACATAGAATAGTCCTATAAATCGTTTTTTTAGGAGGTTATAATTCCAAGATGGACAGTCCGATACCCACTCCTGTTGTATCGCTATATATGTAGATACATGCTGGGGATTTGACCCACAATAGTTTATACAATTTAGTGCAGGTCACTTGCCCACAGAAAAGAACAACTCAACCTGCCTGCTATTGTTTCACTAAGAGACTATGCACACAATCATCTTTTCATTTAAAATCCAATCAAATCTCATTAACTATTCTAGACAAATGTACAATGAACCTTCAAATGATCGCAGCTTGTCGGCTTATTTACCGTGTAATACTTTTTATCAAAAATTGACAATATATATGGTCGATTTTATTTTCAAATATTTTGTAATATGCATTTCTGTTGGCATCAGAGTAATACATATATTGAAAGTATATGTAGCTTTCTTTGTCTCAAAACAATCCATCTCTGATTTTGGACAAGTATTTCAAATAGAAAGTGTGATACTGAATATCTCGGCCTTTGTGCTTAGCTTTAAAAGGAGGGCATACCACCAATGTGTCTTTAAAGTGTCACACAAACATGAAAATCTAAATTTCTAGGACCTAAACAACCTCTGTCCCACTTCATTTTAAGGATACATCTTTATTCAGGATGTCTCTTTTTATTTACCATCTTTTCCACAAGTAGGATTATCCCTGTGAAAACCAAGGCATTCATGTAATACTGTCAAGTAATACTATGCATGCATTTCACACTCAAATTACTATGGCATTCTATGTTTACATAAACTTGCCCAATGTTGCCCTTACACCACCTCTATATTCAATGGCCTAGCTGGTAAAGGTTTCCCATGAAGGATGTCAAATCCCTATGAGGGATGAAACGTTTTCTAGTGACAAATATCTAAATGCACAGGGATTGTTATAATCACTTTTGAATTTTCTTTTGAGGGCACAGGGCAGGTAGAAAGATCAGCAGTTACAGGCAATCTCCTCCAGGTAAGCTCTAGTCTCAGTCTAAGCGTTGCTTTCAGAATAACTTTCATGTAATGTGGTACAGCATTGGGCAAAGATTCTGCATCAGGCACAATCTGGAAAAACCTTTTCTTATGGAGATCTCCATCAGCTTTAACCAAGGCAGGATACTATTGAGCAACTTTACGGTCAGGCAAGCCCCTCTCCATGTTTACGTTTTTGGGCATATATAGCTAATAATTGTCAATAAGCAGCATCGTTGGATGCAACCATTTATCATTTGATGGGTCTTGTCATTAGGCATCTTCCTATATTGATGCTGAACATTGCTGTCCTATTCATTTGGGTTGGTACGAGGTAATTGGCTTTGGGAGGATTGGACCACTCGTTCTGGAGTTCTGTTCAGATTTGGATTCAAACCCATCTATCTCTCATCATTTCTGTAATTAACCTACCACATTATAGAGGTATATATTTATGAAACTGCACCAGATTCCTCAATCCTATGACATTTTACATGCCCCCAACCAATTGTAATATAACAACATAATTGATACAAATACATGTATTAATAATTCATCAGTGTGACTATCTCGTGTTTAGTTCTATATTATGGTGCATTATTTGCTTAATCTAAATTTGTTTTTGTTTCTTTAATCAAACAACATGTTGAGAAGTTATGAACAATAAGGTGATTTCATTTCTGGGCAGTCAAATAAATCCAATGCAGAGGAGCAAGTAGATACTTTCTCACTAGTTCCAGTCCCATCACCACCATCATACTGGAATAGTCAAAGAAGAGCAGTAAATGGGACCACTGTATTGTTCCCATACCACATTGAGTGTATGAGAAACATTATGCACTCAGACAGCCATACAGAATGTGCCCTCACACTGAAAGTGTGGAAGGATGCTACACAGATGTATGTCAGCATGCCCCTATGGCAAAACAACAGAGGTGATGGCTGGAAGGTTAAGAATTAATCTTAACCTCTGGGCAAACCTCCAGACCATCATTCTTTGCCTGCAAAGCCATTACAGAAAGGGGAAAAACCATATGCAAATCAGGCTTGTTCCCACCCCGAAGGAGAAGTCCAGCCCAAACTTATTGGTCAGATCCCTTCAGAACGAGCCCACAATCATCCCCAAACATGTTTCATCCTTGTTGGGCCTCAACAGTGAGGAGTAGCTTGGGTCTCTAGGCCCAGCAGGCACAGGACCCACGTCTGGGCATACCTGTCCCACTCTGTGTGACTAAAGAAAAACAAACACAGCTATGGACATCATGGAACATTTAGTGAAATTTGACGAGAGCACAGTGATGTCATGAAGAGGATATATAAACCTATGCTGAAACGATATGAAAAAACTTGAGTAACAATGTAACAGATGCACCAAGAGAAACATTTACCTAAGGCTAATGTAATCGTGAATACAAAGAAGATGAAGAAACTTACTGGCCGATAACTGTAAATGCGCAGTAACACAAGGTAGAAAGGAAACACATAGAGGCTTGCTTTAAAGAAATATATAATGTGACAAGGACAGCCATAATAGGAAAATGGATGAATGCGTGTCTCAAATTCAACCAAGGCTGTAGAATCAGTAGACACAGAAGAATAGTTCTGTGCAGAACTGACGATAAGTCAAGTATGGCCCATAATTAAGGATGCTATTTTAAGGAATAAGTCCAGAGCACAAAGGGAGTTACATGGATAAAATCTTCTGAATGTGGGACATTCCTCGTAGATTGAAGAAGAAGAAAACCTCTGCAGAAGCCAACAGTTGGTCAATTAAAAGTGTGCAAAGTTTATATGAGATAGAGTGAGCAAGTCTCTAGAGGGCAAGATGAGCAAGTGCACCCTGCATAATTGAATCAAATAGCAGTAAATAGAAGGTTGAAATTAATAAATTCATGGTCTGCTAACACTTGATTTTGAAGAAGAGAACACGGGCTGTTCAATAAGCCTTAGACGAAGATTGTGGTGTGTTCAAGCTCCCTTGAATGTTCCAGGACAGTGATCAGGGTGCAGGGTCAACTACAAACAGCAGTCTTGGGCTTATGGCCGACCAATGAGAGATGATGGACTAATTTGGAAAACGGGAGTAGTCTGATATGATTCAAACACCTAAGTTTTCGTTTCACGTACATGCAGCTAAAGAGCCAAAAGTCCAACGCTGGGATAGTATGCCAACCAATCAGTGTGGCAACCTTGCATACAATGCTGGATACATCAATCCACTGTTATTTTGTCCGCTACAATCAGTACTATACGTATTTAGAGGTATTTCAAGGCGTGACCTATAGATAAGGGGCAGCCAAAGATGTATTAATTTGTATATATTCTATATTTATATATGTGCCCTTAACCAATCCCTCCCCTCAAAAGGTTTTGCATTTTTCCACGTAGAATGACGTCATAGATGATGCATATTGGGGTAAAAGGTCTCTATGTAATCAAGCTACTCTGTGCGTGTGCATCCATCAGTCTGATAATTGTCTTGTTTCTTTTGAAAATAAAGAATGTGTGGCACCATCAGAGCATTACAATGTACAAGTAGGTGTTTCCAAGACTCTTGTTCATTATTATTTCTACACAATCTACAATGAATATTTTCTTTAGGTATTTTCCCTCTGCGCACAAGAATCTGACTCGTCGGATGCAGATTCATTCTAAATCTCAAAAAGTCACTACTTGAGACATTGCTGGGATACAGATTTAAATAGCAATGTTAGTAATGAGCAGGTTTCATCTGAACATTGCTGTACTACATTGTGAACTCTCATCAAAGGTGCAGCCTGAAACGGCATTATTATCCTTACCACAACTTCAATATAATGAGGCTTTTAGCTATTTGTTTAATAGTTCAAAATAGCTTTTTAGCATGAAGAAACTCTGAATAAAGGACGAACATTTGGACATTTTGCGTTAAGCAGGGGTTGCCTAACATGAAGGACATCAGCTGTGTCACATGGTTTGTGAGAACTACTGAATCGCTCTAATAGTTGTTATTATATTTTGAACCGTGCAAGAATACAGAGATTACTTTGGCTCTGGAAATTTAATACAAGGTTATCTTTTATATGAACACGGTCTGGATTTGAGGTTAAGCCAGGTTAGGACAACTATCTGATTCTGTATTGCCGTTTAACTCATTTAATTCCTAAGTCATTTAAAGATCATTTACAAACTGCAATATAAAATGGGGAAAACACGTGTGCTCTTGGAGGTATTTGTCATACTTATCTTATGATAGTACACTGTGGAAATTCGTTTTATCCACTTCATAGTTTAGTTTAGTTTATTTATTTGTAGAGCGCTCCAAGCCCTGAGGCATAAGGGCACCTTCACTTACAAGTTGCATAATTACATTTTACAAAATTACATATATTCATTTACATTTGAGTTTGATAGGATATTGTCCGATTGCATATACACTGTTACATTTTGCAGATAAACAGTAGGTAGAGAGCAGGGACATACCTATAATAGTTACAATATCAACGGACAACTGTACAAGGAAGGCAGTGTTATGGGGACTGGCTGCGTTCTTGCTCATGTATACACTTTATGCATTATTCCATGGACGAGTTGTTTCCAATTGTGTGCATAACTTGTGCCCTTCACTTGTGTTGCATTACTCTGTCTCTCCAGGAGTCCTTCACCAATCCTACATTAAGAATTGTACATCCGTTCTCACATCTTGAAGTGCAGATTTTCATGATCAACAGTGTCCAGATACTCTTACTGGTTATGAAGAATCTATTTCATGCTGGAAATGATGGTGTAATATGTTCAAATCTTGGCTTAGTGTGTGCAGAGCTTTGCATGGGATGTTCAACGCATTGTTGAGTGTGTGCAGAGCATGTCTGAGGGTATGAAAAGGTCAGATGAGCATTGCTGGGGCCTGGGTAAGTGAGGAAAGAGCCATCAAGAGAGTGCCCAGAGCATGGGCGAAGGTGAAAAGAGGGCAATCGGAGGTGTGGGAAATATGGCTTTATATTGGAATTGTGCTTGGCAGGAGTGCTTTTTGTGGGTTTGCAGAGAGTGCTTATGTTTTTAATGTAAAGTTGAGCAAGTGCAGAGCACGGTCAATGGTCAGCAGAGCATGTGATTCTGGGGGTATATTGTGCACATGAGAGTGTGGCCTATGGTTTGCAGGGTGTGGATGAAAATCTACAGAGGATTCTTTGTGGAGTAAAGAGTGTGGGTGATACTTTGCAAACCGGTTAAATACATACTTAGGTGTGTATAGTTCAATTTGATAGTGGTTGATTAGATATTAATTAATGGAGTGTATACTGACTGGGTTTCAGGGCGTGGAGTGTTTGGGTCATAACCACGGCAGGTGCAGAACTACATTTTTCTGTACCATAACCAGTGGCGTAGCCAGGATAGTCTTACAAGTGGGTCCTGAACCTAATGTAGTTGGGCTAACTGCAGTGACATTAACATCTGTAAATACCCACACAGTGCTGCTGAGTGGGCATTTACAGATTCTGGGTGGGCCTTGCCCGCTCAGGCCCTACCTTGTCTACGCCTCTGACCATAACATTCTGACAGCATAAGTTCGAAGCAGGATTGTAATAGGCTAGCATAAGGTCTAATGGTACATTGTAGCACAGTGTTGCAGTTAAAACAAATGTATACAATACATCCAATGACTGCATGGTTTTAATCATTGTTTTAACCATGTTCATTTATTGTTGGTTTTGTGGGTTTTTGGAACAGGTTAATCTTCCCTTGAATATTTGATTAACAGTATTAACAAACTATATCGTACGAACAGCTGAAGCAGCCAATGTGTTTCACCCACCTTTCAGGACTGATGTCAAGTGGTGATCTTCTTCATTCGCTGGATGGGTGTCTGCCTCGATAATCTCTGTGCCTGGACCTGCCCGTGTGGAGAAAAAGCTAATGGTAGACGTGGGCTCCCATTAATTGGGCCCCTTTGAGCTTGACTGCTGAAAGTAGGATCGCCCAATATACTTTAATTAGGCAACACTTATGATGCATATTTCGAGTGGTCTAAGTTGTCAAGCATTCATTATAAGACTTGTGGTCACTTGAATGTAGATGCAGGTACTCGGATTGGGTTTTCTTATATAAACATTGCTTGGACAGGTCAGGCAAGAGGCAGTTACTTCAGGTGAGCATGAATGTGACCTGAGTTGATTACCTCAGTGGTTTAAAACAGACAGAGGAAGGTTACGCTATTTTATTTGGGCTACTTGTGATTTAACTGATAATAATGACTTGCAAAGGGAGGCACATCAAGAGACACTGCTCGGGAAGTCTTACCATGATTTTAGACAAACTCAGTTCTAAACAAATTAAGAAATATTGGCATTGAAATGTCTGTGGCAAATCACAAATCACTCATGTATCCACAAATGCGCGTACAGTATCCGAAATATAAACTTTGTTACTGGAGCAAATGGCACCTGATTCACAAAGCCTGTTAAAATGCTGCAATTTCAAAACAATTTCCTGCATCTGAATCGGCTGACAGGGACGCTAATTCCAAAGAGAACCAACTTGGATTTGGAAAATGGGCGTCTCTGGTGTAGAGTTAATGACTAGGTAATGCAAATGAAGGCCACACCTACATATACAGTGCAATTGTTTGTGTACATTTTTTAAAAAGGTCATTGGATGCAGCGTTACACCACTTTATCTGAATTATCAAATGCAATCTAAATGTCATATACATGATTCACTTACTACAACTGGCGCCAAAGTGTGAACTTACTTTTCGATACCCGATGGGGATTGAAACATTCTAAGCATTGTTTAAATGTCCACCTCCCGTCTATTGGTATACTAGTGTGGGTAACTTCCTATTGGGCCTCACATGTATGGGTCTGAGTCTGACCTTCAATATTATGGACAGCCAGCTCTTATGGGAGACTTTAGAACAATGGTCTCTCCAGAAGGCCTTACTGAACAAACCTAGTCAACAATAAGCTCATGTACAAGGGACAGTCTGGTTTGTATCAAGAGCGTCCTTGCATCATGATTGTGCACTATTTACATAACTGGGCTTGAACAATGTTTACAAAATGTTATGAGGGATGTTTCAGTAATCACAGGTTGTTCCCTTCCATTACTCTAATATGCATATAATCGAGTGTCAATACCCACCGCTGGCTCTCCAATGTCTAGTTTCCACATATGTAGAGCACACGAGGAAAGAAAACTGAAAGTCAACATCACAAAGTTTTCTATTATGTGGCTTGGTATGTAGAGGAAAAACAGTAATGAAAATCCCTACAAGGAGATTTTAACTGGAGGTAGTGCAACACTACACATATTTAGTCCTTGGGATTTTCAATGGCAGTGACTAGAAAGCCCTTATGTGAGATATATATTGTAATATTTCTGTGTAATATCACCACCTTGGATATGAAAAATGTTGTTTTAGTTGCTAAGGTTTAAGCCAACATGAAACAACTTAATATTTGGGGTGAAATGTCCTAAAATGTACTTTTACTATGAATTTGAATGTATTTTAAATGCCACACAAACTCTACTTTGATTGAAATCAGGTTCATGCTGGCAAATTCGCAGATGCCCATTTTCGGTTTGGATAGTGACTCAGTTTGTCCAAAATGTAACTTTACGTTCATACGAAAATGAAAAAAAACAAAAACATTTACCCCTTTTCATGTTACTTTTTCATCCAGGTTCTTACATCTGTTATTTTGTTAATCAATTTCATTTCTATGTTATATGTGAGGTAAGTGTGTACAGATGTGTGAATTTGCTCTTACTGCGTTTTACATTTGCACATGCAATTCATAGTGGTTGTGCGTTCAGCTTTATTGGACTTATCTGAGGTCTACATTTATCTTTGATTTATTGGTTGGGATTGTTGAAAGTGAATTCATACATGTGATTGGGGGAGACCGGGAGTATTGTTTTTTTTTGGGTTCTTGTTACGTTGGATCCAAACTTCTGTTTCAGGGGGAGTGGGTGGGGTTTTTCAATTGCATGCAGAATTGTTGAACTAGTACTTATCACTCGTTTTATTATACAAGTTTTCACAATGTCCTCTGACAAAGGAGCTCTTTTGTCTGTCTCCTCTTGGAACGTCAATGGTATTAATAACCCGGTTAAACAGCAAAAAGTGTTCAACTGTTTAAATGGTATGCATTGTGACGTGTTTTTCTTGCAAGAAACGCATTTGGTGAAGGATGAGATAAATAAATTGCAGAGGCACTGGATAGGTGACTTCTATGCCTCATGCTTTACCACCAAAAATAGAGGGGTTGCCGTTTTGGTGAAGAGAAATGCACCTATTAAAATGTTAGCAATTCGTTCAGATGAGGGTAGGATTATTGCCCTGCAGGTGGACATTCAAGGGGTTAAGGCTATCCTTTGTAATATTTATGCTCCTTCAGTGGATGATGGCCTTTTTTTTGGTAAAGTTGCTCAAATCTTGCAAGATTTAGATTCTCCTAATATTGTTCTGGGGGGGATTTCAACCTGGCTCTTGATCCAATTTTGGATCGTACTGGGTCAAGAATGAACCAAACGAGGGATCCCACCTTCTGTTCACTCCAGTCACTTATTGCTGAGTTTGATTTGAAAGATTGTTGGAGATTACAGAATCCAATTTTAAGAAAGTACACTTTTTTTTCTGGTTCTCACAACACACATTCTCGTATTGATATGATCCTGACTGCGGGTTCGATGACAGTTAATCTGGCAAATTGTAGAATTGGCAGTATTGCAGTAACAGACCATGCACCAGTGTTTTTAGATTTGAAATTGGGATTTGATACTCACAGATCCTTCTGTTGGAAGATGAATACTTCTATTTTGCAGGATGAGGGTTTGGTGGAAAAAATTAGATTAGAAGCAGATCATTTTGTGACATTGAAGAGAACTGATGGAATGAGTGTTAAGACTATTTGGGAGGCCTTCAAATGTACTATGAGAGGTCGTTTACTAGGCTTATCTAGTAGTAAGAGGAAGAATGCGAAGAATGAGAGAATGGATATGGAGGAACGCATCAAAATATTTACAAGTGACTTGTTACGCGACCCCAGTGATTCTGATAAGAGATTGAAACTTAAAAAACTAAAGAGGGAGTTGGATGACATTTTGATGGCAAAAGCTGAGAAAGACCTGTACAGATTAAAGTGTGCATATTTTGAACGGGGGGAGAAGTGCGATCGCTGGCTTGCCCATAGACTTCGGCAACAACAAACAGAAGGGGCTATAACCTCTATTAAGGGGAGGGATGGTCTCATAATGTTCAATCCTAGTGAGATTAATAGGACTTTCAAAGAATATTATGTGGAGTTATATCAGAATGAGCCTAGTATCAGTGGTTTAGGTGATACTTTTATGGAAGGCTTGGAGATTCCAAGAATTTCGGAGTCGGAAAAGTCACATTTTAACAGAGTGTTGACTATTGAGGATATTAGGTTTGCAATTGGTAAACTGAATTCAGGCAAAACTCCCGGACCAAACGGATTACCTGCTGAATTTTATAAGATTTTGCCAGAGTCAGCTGTGGTACTTTTAAGGGACATGTTTAATGAGTCTAAAGAAGCAGGATTGTTGCCGACCTCTACCAATCATGCAACTATATCAGTTTTTAAAAAAAAGACAAAGACAGTAGTTTGACATCTAGCTATCGCCCGATAAGCTTGTTAAATACGGACAACAAAATATTGGCAAAATTATTAGCTGTTCGTATAGAAAAATTGCTTGAAAAACTGGTACACACTGATCAATCTGGTTTTGGTCATGGACCCTGGACTTCTAGTAATGTTAGAAATCTATTGTTGTTAATGTCGCAAGCCCGAGATTCAATGGAAGACGTCACAGTGTTCTCACTAAATGCTGAAAAAGCATTTGACCGGGTTAACTGGCAGTATCTGTTTTCTGTCTGGCGTGCTATGAACTTAGGTGAGGAATACATTTCGTGGATTACCCTGTTGTATGCGTGTCCAACGGCCAATGTCAAAACGAATGGACAATTGTCGATTTCTATTCAGTTATATAGAGGTACAAGGAAGGGGTGCCCGCTATCGCCTCTGTTATTTGTTTTGGCCATTGTGCCGCTGGAGATTTCCTTAAAGTATAATGCTGGGGTACGAGGACTGAACTTCCGGGGTGCTGAACAAAAGGTATGGTTATATGCAGACCATTTGCTGGTGGTATTGAAGGATTTGGCTACGTCATTGCCTAATCTGATGAGTCTATTGGACAGGTTTTATGGTGTTGCGGGGTACCAAACTAACTGGTCTAAGGCCGAGGTCTTACCCATTACACGACATTGTGATAAACGTTTGGTATCTGACTGGGGTTTTCAGTGGTGTGCCAAAAAAATGAGATATGTGGGTGTTTGGCTAACCCCTGAGATAGAAGATATGGTGGGAGAGAACATGAAGAATGTATGTGTGGACCTGAAAATGAGTGTTCAGAGATGATCTTTATTACGATTATCGCTTTGGGGCAAAGTTAACGCTCTGAAGATGACTGCAGTTCCGAAAATTAATTATATATTGGGCATGCTTCCAATGAAAATAAGTCAGTTCTATTGGAAGAAAATTGATGGCTTGCTGCAATCATTTATTAGGGATGATAAGCCACCAAGACTGCAGTTATGGAAGTTGCAATTGCCCATGGAAAAAGGAGGACTTGGTGTGCCGAATTTTAGAGCTTACCATCTGGCCTTTTCTAGCCGCTTTGTTATCCCATTCTTGGAGGAATCACTGGATAGGTGGGCTGTGGCAGAGGCAAGTCTATTGGGTCCACTTCCCCCAAAGGCTATCCTCATGGCCAGGAATAGGCACTGTAAAAAAAATCAATGGACTGTGTTCTTGAGGGACACTTGGAATAGCATACATAAAATGCTGGGCTCGGAGGCTTTGAAAACTTCCCATGCTTCTATTTGGTTGAATCCGGGAATAGTTGAGAGGGGTAAACCTTTTTTTTTGGCCAGAATGGTCCCTCAGTGGAATAAATTGGATTGGTGATGTTCATAAGGAAGCTAGATGGGTTGAGGAGGAGGAATTATGTGCCAAATTTACTATATTCCAGTGGTGATTTCAGGAAATTAAAAAGACGTATAAAAGAGATGGATGAGCAAGGAGATACTATTGTGGACCTCTTTCTACAGAAAAGTGAACCAGGTGGCGGTTCCATTGCCAGCAGAATGTACAACTGGATGGTGTCCAATTATAGAGAGAATATAGGCCTAAGAGCAGAGTGGGGCAGGAGGTTAGATTGTGAGATTTCTTCTGAGATGTGGATGGGGATGTGTGCTAACGTTAAACTTTGCTCGATTAACTTAGAAGAACATTCAAGGCAAATTAAAATCCTCAACAGAGTGTATTGGAGCCCGGAGAGATTGAAGATGAGAGGTATGTTGGATTTGGGTGACTGCTGGAGCTGTTGAAATGGAGTGGGACGCTTAGAACATATGATATGGGACTGTATACGTGTCAGTGGATTGTGGCAAGATGTGTGTAACATATGCCTACGGTTTTTACATTGGGATATTGCTCTAGATTTCAAAACGATGGTCTTGGGTTGTGACAATCTACTTGAAGATCTTTCAGTCTCTCAGAGAAAACTTCTATTCAGGTGGGCTTGTCTCTGCAAGAAGATGATACTGAGGAGTTGAAATTCTCGAACAGCACCAACGTTTGTGGAGTGGATTGAGGAGATGAATTGTCTTGCCAGTATGGAAAGGATAATCTACAGGAAATAAAAGAAGCTTGGCTTGTATGCTAAGATCTGGGATGAGTTTCTAAACATGTACTAGTTCATTGTTTGTAAATATGTGTTCAATTATATGTGTGCCTTTATATTGTTTTAATTCCATCTTGGTCTCCTACACAAGTTAAAACACAATATTCAGTAAAATAAATGTAGTAAACGGGACGTTATGGCTAACTTGCTAGAATGAACACCTTTGAAATTCAATGCAAAAGCTTTTTTAAAGATTGGTCTAATATCAACAGAACTTCATTAGAATGTTTCTGTTTCAATAAGTACAATTTGTGATACATTGATTAGTTCATGAGCAAACTATATTTCACCCTTCATAAATTGGTTTCAATACTCTACTCAGAAACCCTCCTGAGGACTTTCAATGAGGCTTGTTAAAGAGTAGTATATGTTATATGTGATGTCATCAATGATGCAATTTGTGATCTAGGTGTCAATCTGAGCAGTGCATGGCATGGTATCGAGTTATGGCTGCGTAGCTTACCATAACTGGTGAATTACCAAAACAGTATTTAGAGGTGGGCTGCAATTCACCAAATTTTGTAAAATCAGTACTCAATAAAGGAGTACTCAAAATGTACAGCAAAACCAAGCTTTATTCTAAACACAGAATATCGGCCAGGATAGCATGCATGTAGCTCTCAACAGAACAGTAAGTGTGAGCAGATTGTGTACTAAAAATACATAAGCAATGATGTCATAATGCAATAATAGTTACAAAACTTGCAAGGTGGTATAATTGGTTAATATCTTACGATTAACATGAAATACATATGTGTTAGTTTCCTTATTGGTTCATACCTTTCTAATTAATCCTCCCTAACCCAACCCATCACAGATAATATTTTTACTACATCATTTCTTTGGCCACTAATTGGCTGGCGTTATTTATCATGGGTGGTGTGGCAAGAGGGATGTCTATTGGTTTGCACTATACTCACCAGCCTTGGACATCTTGACAAGATGTCAAAATATGAGAGACAAATCCGGTAGGGAGAGAGAGAAATCCAGGGTCTACACTAATTCCAATTAAAAGTACTCCGCTTCATTTCCAGGCCATATGGCCTATCTGTTGCTTTCTATTTGGTCTTGTGTATCGTATTGTGTCAGTGTGTGTGCTACGGATTTCTGAAGGTGTCTTATCTGTAATTGGCTCATAATGAATAGCCGGTGTTCTTCATGTTGTTTAGGGGACCATTTTGGAGAATGAATGTCTTCCTATTTAATGGACTTTTAGCTAATTGTAACATGCATGTTGTATTCTTTGTGACCACTAGAGAAACACTTTTTCTACCCATTATAGTGGCTCTTGGTGTACTGATTTCATGCAGCTGGACATCACTGGCTGTTTGTGTTCTTATCTCGTCCCTGCATTCTGCACATCTATAACTCCCTTCCATGCATCTGACCTTGGCGCTTGCTATGAGCTACTTTCTAAGCAGATACAAAGATTCTAAAGTAATTGTGTTTTTTATGCATTCAGCACCTTGTCCTTGTCTGGGGCCTTACTAACTCCTAGGCCTGCTCTGGCCTCTGTGCTAGGAAAATAGCTGCGCTTCTGGCCTCCATATTGGCAACCTATATTTGTCTCTGTTCATGTTACATTCACCGTGTGCATCTGCCATACGTCGGTTTCCCTGCCCATGTATGCTGCATCTTACCTGACTATAATTCCATTCTGCCCTATCAGTTTAGTGAGCCCCTCTCTTGTTATTCCAGAATCCTCCTCCCTTCTATGCTATATACAGCACACTACTTGTGCGTTCTGCTATCTAACTGGAATCCCCACTATTGTCGCACAATCTAAGAATTCTTTATGGCAGAGCCGTGTTCATTGATTGTCTAAAGTATTGTTTTCAGAATCTGCCTTAGTTTGTCTCGTCTATCACCCATAGACTCATGGCGCAGTGAGGCTGCCTCATCTGGTATCGTTTATCACCTATAAGGTAATGGTGAAAGATAGGGACAGGAATTGGAAATTGCACATTCATCTGCCCCATTACAGTCACAATGGCAACATGATGACATCACTGATGAAATCACCGTGACTAGAAAATGAAACTATGATTAGAGTCTGTCATTGTGTATGTAACATCTCCACATTATATTATCTATCTAGGATCTGCATATTGTTACATGTATGCACACCATGAATTTAGGCCAAACTCTAAGGAAAGTATGTTAAAAACATTGCAAAACATTAAGGTCTACATATACAGAACCTTGTGTATCATGCTTTTAAAGCAGTACATCCAGTCCAAGTAGAGTGTTTAAACTGCTTACTGTCACTAAACAAAAACAATGTACTGTGATATGTGATTTCATCATTGATGTCATCGATGATGCCATTTGTGATGTCATCTTTAATGTACTGGGTTAATCTGAACAGTGCATGGCAGGTGTTCAAGATATGGTTCTGTATTTTACCATGACTGCCATTTATTGTTTTTTAGATTTTCCGCTGAAACCATGACGTCCCTTCATCAAAACTTTGGATTAAATTTCAAAGATTTTTATTACTTAACCATAATGTTCCTATAACAACATTCTTTCAATGAATTTCCCAGTTTCTTATTAGGGCAACTTAACCATTATATCCCTTTAATAACGTTTCTCACTGAATTGAAATGCTTTTTTTTTATAACAGAAGATGTTTAATGATGTTTCAGCATTTGATTTAAGTCATTAATAATTCCACTATTACCATATATGCGAGATCTATAACGGCACATTAACAAAGATGCCTTTTACAGTGCATACTGAAGTGGGTCACTTTGAGCATCACATGAAGTGGCTCCAAGTCATGGTTGACTTGCACTGGGCATGAGGCTCAACCATGAACTCGACCACACCAAACCACCCTCAATATCCACTACACCTAGCCTGCAGCCTTTTCCAGTGTTCATCTTCTGACAAAATGGCATACGGGCTATAGTACCTTGTTTGAGTGTGACCACAATTCCTGGTGCATGGTCTTCAGCCATATCACCAACCAATCTGCAGTCAAAATTGGGCAGGGCAATATAAACAAAACGCACCTTTAACACAAGCACTTGCCCATCTTTAATGGTTTGGCCTGGTGAAAAACGATTGTCTCCAGGATTGCCAGATTTCTGTCCATATTTTGTTTGCACGGTTTCATGCATATTCTTCGAACCGTGTCAAAGTTATAAGCTGCCCAAAATTCTTATTTTCGGACCACCATACACCTTTCCAAAAATAATCAGTACAAAGTCTCTATTTTGTTTCCTGTGTTTAGTGTAAATACGCTGATTGGTGCCAAAGTTACAAGCTGCCCAAAAAATGCTTCTCACATGGGAAAGCCAATTTATCCACAACTGCATGCTCTCGAACATTTGTCAAGGTCACAACCAATACAGAAATGTCCCGAACATTTGAGATGTTTGTGGATTTTGGAGAAGGAAAAACACCTAATGTTAGGCCTTTTTTGGGCATATTCCACCCGATCCTTACTACCTCTCCCCACCAAAGATATTGTTTCATTTGTAAAACACGTGAAATGTGTTTTTAATATTTTTCACTGTGGCATTCACTGACTACGAGTGTAATTCGCAAATTCAACTTGATGTCCATTTCAAATGTTTTGTGGCACATCACAATTGACCAATCAGCACCTTTTTAGGGATGTCTGCTAATGTTTCAGGGTCCCTGATTTGTCAAGAGGTGTCGGCAGACAATTAATCAAGAAGTGAGTTGGTGGACCGGACGGAGATATCACTAAATAGTTATACCTACGTTTTTGGCATTTTAAAACAATCTAATGGACAGATTTACATCAAACTTGCAAAAGCACACTTTCGAGACCAGGCTTCCACTCATTGCACACGTTTGGTGTGAATCCGTCCAGCATTTAGGGCTGTAGATGTGAGCAACATTTGTTTTCCATTCAAGTCTATCCGGATTTCAAAACGTTTGTGACCCCTCCTACAACTTTGCACCCCCTTGACAAAACCACACAAAACTGTTAAAAATATTTATAATTGTTCTTCTATAACATGCTTAATATCAACAAGTGGCTTCTAAGCGCAGGATCGAGATTTGCACCTGGGTTGCCTCCAGGACACATTGCCCCTGAGCTCTCCTTCCTCCCCTTTCCAGAGTCGGGTTCCAAAGTTCTCTGTGGATTTGTCAAACAGCGCCAAAGTCATAAGCCACCCAAAAACCGCTCTTCCTATGGGAAAGCCAACTTAACCATAGCTACAGGGTCGCTGTCGAATACCCTGTAATAAAGAGGAGGGAGTTAGGTGGGCCAATGAAAACTAGAAAAATAGGAAGAGTAGTTGGAAGAAGGAAAGGAAAACATAATTGACAGTCAAATATATTTGCCCATTTCTGAAAATAGTAAAAAGTTATTTTGACACATTCCATAATTTGAAATGTGTATTGAAAGTGACCTTTCATTGCAAAAAAAAAAAGAAATTGATGTCACAAAGGCCAAACGCATATGCCTGATAGTCAAAGCATCGTCACATGTAGCTTTTTTTAAGGAGATTAATTGTCCCTCAACCTATACCCAATGTTTAGTCGTCTTGTCTGCTTTTTTTGCTTCCGCTCAATGCCGGATGGCCAGATGTCACAGATTAGGGTCTTTAGGAGAACATTTTAAAATCGGAGCATTTCAAAGTTATGTCTTTGCTGCAGCTTAGGAACAGGAGCCTTTGAAAGTTATGTTTTTGCTGCAGCTTAGGAACAGAGAGACGATTAACTGTCACAAAGCTGTAAGTAGTGACCAGGCTCCACTTCAATACGCTATGCCTCAGTTAATGCAATCTTACTGCACGAGTCCTAGATTGCCCTTAAACCAGTCACTAACCTTGTTTTCCAAAGCATCCTTTGGCTTCACATTCTTCATGTTCACAATTTTTATACTTATTTTCTTTTTTCGTTTCGTTGCGTATTCATTCAAGTTTTGCCTGAGACAGGTGTGTTCCTTCAGTTACAAAGGTTTCCCCTTTGGGTTGTATCAGTCGTTTTGGCATCACCCTTACATTGGGATCGCATTGTCAATGGTTGATTTGTGTTGTAGGTGCAGTGGGGCCAGCATGTTTTGAACATGCTCACCCATCCCTGCTCTCTATTGTGCCTTACTCCATCCTTCAAGACAGATTGATTTAGGGCACCTCGATTATTACTGGTGTAATACTTACCGGCTCCTTTAACATAACACATTATGAATTTTAATGGTTTCAACACAAGGGGATGATAAAGCTTTTATGACTTGACTGCAGCCTGTGGGACCATATTTTGTGCTTAGCAATTCCCAAACGTCTTAAACACTGCTGGGGTTATTTCCCACCGGTTTCATTGTGTATATTATTATTATTATAATTATTATTATTATTATTATTATTATTATTATTATTATTATTATTTAATTATATGCCATTAAACCCACATGTGTTTCCTGATCTGCTATGCCTTCTACCAAGAGGATACTCCAGAATCCTTTTCCTTCATCTGGTTTTTATATAATCAGTAGTTTTGCTGAGGGATGTTGGGTATTTTGTGGATATTTGGGGCTTTGCGGTATTTTCATACCGCCAAAATACCTTTAGCAATAATCACTCTCTGTATTCATATTGGATCACACATAACAATAATACATTGCATTATTTCAGAATTCAGACCTATTTAGATAATGTGCACGATAATTTGCGTGGTTGGTTTATTTGTGGCCCCAATATCCAACATCCCTTGTTTTTTATCTAGATTGTTCTTGATCACTAGAGAGACCTGAGGCCTACATTTTAGGGATACCACATTTTCAGTGTCAGTGTTGTGTGCCACCATGGGCTATTGTGGTATTTTTGTGGTAATTTCCACTACCTTATATACGGTATGGAACTATGTCCAGAGAGTCTCTCTTCCCGTTGGCTCATGTACCTCCAACAAGCTATGCTACAAACAGTCACTCACAACTGTCCATACTGAATATAATCATGCACACATCTGTTTTAAAATGACAATTGCACTGTTTAAAAATCTACCCACGTTTAAACCTTTTCCCATGCAAAATGAAAGAGAGAAATAATACACACTAGCTATCTGTTTTCAGATATTTTTGTATTACAGAAATTTCCTTTAAACACAGTTTAACCCTTTTTTACAGAAATAAATGAAATGGTACAACATTATTTGTGATAAAATGAACAGAGAACTGCGAGAATATATTCAATTGCTAACATTACATATGCTGATAAGGGACTGGGACTCCCTCGAATACACTGACTGAACAGTTTTGCACACTTTCGCACAGCTCCCGCACTTCTGTAATTACCTTGTCTGTTCAGCATGAGTTTTCTCCGGCTATTCTCTTTCTGAATTTGGCTCCCTTGAAGATTAACCCCAGTGAAAACAAGCGTCTGTCGTTCTCAAACCGGGGTTATTGCCTGGAATTCTCAGCTTTTGCAGCAGGAATGCTTCAGCCAGGAAACAGGTTCTTCTCCCAGCTCTGCCAGATCTCGATTGTTCTCCCCCTCTCCTCGAGCTTCCCCAGCAAAACTCTAATCACAGCCTCTAGCATGATACTTGCTATGACGCTGCTCCAATCAGAATCAATCATGTCATCTCCTCCCTCACTAGACAATGGCTCATTTCTACAGTAAAAATTTGTAACCAACTGATTTCCTGTTCCTTCGAGCTCTTTGCTTCCTGTAGTTATGTGGACAGAGCAGCAGAGAAAAAAAAATGAATGTGCGTTTAAAAGTTCACTTTCAGAGTAGGCCTAATTCTGCAGTGGAGACACATTTTTATTAGTGGGTTATGTTAAATGCAGTTTTATTAGTCAGGTTAGTTATTAATAAGGTTCGTTATTAATTTTCAAATGTGTCTCTTGCACCATAGGCATTTCAGGTGAAAAATAGTGTGCATTTTTGAATGTGCACATGTGTTTTTAACTGTAAAAATAGATTTGCATCTTATATGTAAAAATCGTTTTTGACCGAATAGCCTGTCTTTACTTATATGTCCATGTTACTCTGGCAACACATATAGCAATGCACCACACCCATGTGGTGGTGCTGCATCAAAAAAATTGCTACCTCTGCAGTAGTGCTGTACTCTGTGCTGTAACACGCCAAATATCCTTACAGGGATCAGTCTGCACTAATGGGGATGAGTGTCTCCTCTTACACATTTTTTACTAATTCATTTACGCTATTTGCAATTCACGATGGCATTGTGTGATATTGTATGCAGGAAGATATTTCAGAAGTGTTTGGCCCGAGGGCTGAGGCTTTTGGAGGCAGTTTTATTCTAATGGAGGACACCTAACACTGTGATCTCTTCTATCATTTCTAAAGTGTGTTGTCTGCCACTTTTCGCTTCTTTCCAATATGAGAAGAATGAGGCTTTCGGCAAATGAAATGTTTTGCCTTGCTCCTCCGTCTATGTGTATGCTCTTTGAATGTGAACATTAATAACACATCTCACTCACTAATGTTATATTAGGCTATGTTATGTTATTAGGATTTGTACCATGCACCACTGCCTTTTCCTGAACTTCAGGTGCTCTGGCAGATCTGGAAGAGAGTGAGTGGATTTGGTTGTTTGGGAGTGGAGGGAAAGGTAAGATTGTAGTGCTTTTGTGTTGAGGTAGTAAATCGGAAGTACCCTGATAACTGTGTGCTTGTAAGCTTTCTCGGTGTAGGAGACATTGAATACTTTGGTTCCAGTGAAGGGTAAGCTCATGCCTGTTCTGTGGTCTTTCTTGGCCAGAAGCGGAGTATGACAGCCGTCGTTAGAGGTGTACATTTGTGATGTTTGAAGCATGTGGAGAGGGTATTCTTTTTCTTAAGGTGGTTGCAAGTGGCTGGTTTGCATTTGTATTTGGTGGAAATTGAGGGTTGTTCAAAATGTGGGAGGTGTTCTTTGGTTTACCTTAGGGTTTTTAGACAATTGCTCTTGCTGTCGGTTGCATCAAGGTCAGAGGTGTTTGGCTTTAATAGGTGATGTGTGAAGATGAGGAGGCATTCTCTTTTGACTTTTGCTGTGCCTTGATGTGATGTCTTGTAATTGCTTAAGTTTCCTGGGTGCCAGGCAATTTTGTTTTAAGCAGAATGTCAGTGGCCAGTATGATGTTCCCTTAGGTTATGCATGCACATTATATAGGAACTATTGAGAAGTTTCGTTTTTGCTATTTGATGGGTGTAGGTTAAATGTGTGCTCAGTTAAGCATTAAAGAGCAATGTTTTTAGAGATTTCCTGGCTTCAAGCTGGTTCTTTATGGTGCAGATTTTCATTGGCAGCATGTTCCAGTATCTGGTCATCATAGAGGAAAAGGCAGAGTTTGTCGATCCTAGGCCTCTGGTTGATTACAACAACAATCAAGTAAATTTAGCTAACAACTGAAACCTTAAATTGGCATACATAACCAAAGACCATATACAATTCAAACGTGTGAACTAAAAAAAGCTTCTGCTAACATGTCTTGAAATTATCATTTCCACTATTACACTATATCAATAAATATTGATACTTTTAAGATTATCCTGTTTTAGCATCACGGATGTTCGTCCCTGATGGATTAATGTTCAAAACAACAAACACACATTAATGAGAAACGCATGGGTTTGTCAACGGGTGAGTATAACACAGCTTTGCAGATGTTCTCCATGCATCTGCTGCTTACTTCTACCAGATGCCCGATATAGAAAAATCCCCAAAGCCATGGTCAGAGTCTCAACCACTGAGCATGTAAAACAGAGACAATCTGCACAAGTACAATCCATGCGTTTTTAACTGGGCCCATATAGCAACTTTTTATACACTTGTGTTTAGAGCAGAAAATAATTTCATCTAACAGTGTTTCTAGAGAATCATAATTTAACGAGTATAAACTGGCCTCGACATCCGGCCTTTTCCAAATGGAGGTTGAAAATGTCATGCCCAACGGGAGAATCGTATCTTTGTTATTAACCTTCTTATAAAAAAAGGGCCTAAACGTTTGTGGTATGGTTTATATCCTGGGATCGTTTTAACCAACAGATATGCCCTAATGCAATGCGGCTCTCTGGTGGAGTCCTACACTGTTTCCTCTAGCCTATACCAGTTATTCTTGCTAGCTCAAGATTCTTGCCCTTCCTCGTTATTGTGTTCACCTTCACGTAGTACACCAGTCCCACATCCTTAAATTGTTTTCTCAATGGTCTGCACTAGATCACAGCCCCTTTATTATCATATGTAAAAGCTTCCTTATCAGGAAGGTGAGTGAGTTTATCCATGCTAGTAACCAGCGTGCCTCAAGAACAAAGAAAGCCACTTATCTATTGGTCCACCTCCGAGCCTAACCTTCAGGTAATCCTGCTCGGCTGCGCCACGTCCCTTGCGCCATTCCTCATCTTTCTTCTATGTTTCTTTATGCCATCGCAGAAAGGGAGAAGAGACTATTGCAGCCATTTTATTTGTTTACCTTTTTTTACATTTGAGTCAATGGCCGCCATGGAAATGGAAAAGGGACTATCTGTAGTCCCTTCTCCCATTCCATGGTGGTCATTTTCTTTGTTTACTAAGGTCGCCATCAAAAGGGAGAACGGACTACATTTCCCTGACTGCGGTAGACATTTTGCTTTTTTTTGGCTGGAAACATGACGTGTTTCGCAACTGAAAAAAAAAAACACACCCTGATCTAACGGGCAAGGGTACTAATGGCAATAAGCCCCTCACCGGCGGGCCATTACCACATCAGGTAATGCCCCAGGGACATTCATTAACTGTAATTAGGGTTCCCAGTGGCATTACCTGACAGGGTAAAGGCCAGCCGGCTCTGGACTTCTTGCCTAATTGAAGCCCAGAGACGATCTGGCCCTATAGCATCAGCTGTCTGCATAATTTAGATGAAATCCTAACTTTAGTTTGGGGATTTTAATGTTGTGCCCCTTTATGAAAATATGAGTCCTACCACGCTCGTGCGAATGTTGCATGTCTGTGAATATGTGACCAACACAATAAAAGGGAAGAACGTTTTCCCTCTCATCACTCAGTAACATTGACTCCTGTCTGCCATGTCATCTTTTGGAGCGCCCTGGAACGCTGCGGCCCCGGCAGAGGGCCAGCCCTGTAGGTCCCCCACTGTGACAGTTCCTCTGCGAGGCAACGCTGTCCCTGCTGCGTGTGTTAGCAGAGTCTCTGCCAGGCAACTATGCATGTATATGCCAGTGCCCCTGCTGGGCAACTCCGGCTGCATATGCCCTGACGGCCTGGGTGCCCCCAGGCCGTGATGAGCCCGTGTTACCACGGGCTGACAGGGGGCTCCCTGTCATTGTGTGCTGACTGGGTGCCCCCAACAACCATGAGCCTGGGCCACTGTGCCCTGAGGGTCCAGGCACAACCGTGATCATTGCAGTTGTTTGAGCAATCATTTCTCCTCTTCTTCGTTATGTGGAAATTGTTCAGGGCCCAACATTGTCATTGCATACTTTGTCATCCATAATGTTTTAGCTTTGTATACTGCCAGTGCAACTTTGGAACTGTATGGATTTAGCATTACCCCATTTGCCTGTGTCGTCCATACTCTCATATTTTTCTTTTTTTTTCGTGAGCTGGTATTAGATTACCCGAGCCTGCTGTGAACAAATGCTTTTTCTAAGAAGATGCTTCCGTGCAAAACCACAATTGACAATGGAAATCGCACACACACAGAAAGAGAGTGGGAGTAAAATGAAGTACAATGTGTGCGAGCGAGAGAGAGAGCATGATAGACGTGTGAGAGAGAACGATTGAGAGAGAGAGAGAGAGAGCGAGAGAGGAACAAATATAGATCAACACATTATTCACTGGGTCCAGCTAATCCAGGGGTCAGCAACCTTTGGCTGCAGTTATATTGGACTGAAACTCCCACCAGCTCTAGCTAGCATGGGTAATGGTGATGTCTCATGGACGTTATGGTCCAAGACTTCTGGAGAGCCAAAGGTGGCAGCCCTTGAGCTAGTCTAATGAAATAAAAGAACGTAGCTTCTGCTATTGTGCTTCACATTTGGGCACATTTTCTCTACCAGTAAGTGTAATCAATTATGGTATTTGCATATGTATGAATTCAGTCAATTTGCACGTCCGCCATCACTCATTTACAATTTCAATGCATTGTCAAATCCGTCTCTTTCGGTCTTCAAGCATAAAATCTGCTTTCAGAAACGCGCCAGGAAATGTGAAGTAACAAACTATGGCACTTAAATGAAGGTGGGCTTTGGATCCCGCTCGGCGCATATTTTATTCATGATCGACGTGTCTATGGATTTTCAAATAACATTGTGATCCATCTGACGGTGAACCATGGGAAAAAACGGATTCAACTGCCATTCAAGATTTGCATATCATTAAAGAAGCGCACTGTGACTTTCACCGTATAAATACATATAAGATATTTCCTGCTCCACATTTGTGAAGCTGATTTTCAATGATACGTTTATATCAAACGCAGTCCATTCAATTTTTATACAGACTGTAACTTGTCAATTTAAAGACGCAATGTAGAGATGTAGAAACGAGAGATATTGATCTGGTTATTTATTTATTTATTTTCAATGTGCTTGATCAAGCATCAGACACGTTTCATAGCACGCCATTATGGACAAGGCTGATGGATAAATTGCCAGTGTGCCTTTAGAATGGATATTCAGGAGGGCCAACTCATGCTTGATACCCATGGCAGAAGGGCCCATGAAATGATAGCACTGGCCAGGGTTTTCTGAATATAAGTAGCCAAGCCAGAGATGTGTGTTGATTTTAAATTATCATTGCTTTCAACAGAAATTGAACAATTACGGAAGTGCAATTAGTATGGAATGCTAATATTAATGTTGAATTCATTATGCAGTTATAGAAAACATATGCCAGATATTAAAACAATTCAATACGTAGGTTTGTTGCTTTCCGTGTGTTACTAAGAAAGGTAATCATGTTTAGGTTTTGATATTTGAAGATTTTGAAGTGTGAACACATATGTTATACTTTATGGAGAGTCTCTGGTGTATTTGTGCCATATAATAATTATTACTTTTATTAATATTAGTGGTAGTAGTAGTTTTATTATCATTAGGGTATTTATTGAGTGCGGACCTAGCTTCGGGTAGCAACGGAGCCCTTTGCCATCAGAGGGGTAAGAGCAAGATTAAGGAGCATGCAACAAGGCGTGAAGCTCGAACAACAGGGCCTGGGAGACAATTGTCATCAGTAGGTCTACAAGTAAGCACGGGCGGAAACAGTGGCCACCATATGAAGAAGCTTTGATACACGGCATGACCAATGAAACATTTTGTGGCAGATAACAAAGGAATAATGGTCTTACAAGCCTTGTAAAGTCTTGGGTCGGGCAGTTACCTAAAGATAGTCATTTTCACTGGAAGCAGGTGAGCCCCTCATAAAGTTGCCTATAACAAAGAACAGGTCACTGATTAAAAAATGTGGTGATAAAACACCCCTCCACTCTTCTATTTCCAGACAAAAACTGTGTTGAGAATATGGCCCATAGGAATTTGTTTTAATGTTTTCCTTTTGATAAAGACTTTAGAACTGTTCCAGCTTGACATGCTCATTGGTAAACGTGTTTCTTTTTTGGGACATTTTAGACTATGGGACAAAGTGAGAAGATTATCTATCTATCTATCTATCTATCTATCTATCTATCTATCTATCTATCTATCTATCTATCTATCTATCTATCGATCTATCTATCTATTCACTGACAAAAACGTTGTTAATGAGACGCTATGGTTAAGTTGCACTAGTAAAAACCTATGCAATTCAATGGACAAACGTTGTTACAGGGACGTTATAGTTACAGGTAAAAACGAAAAAAAAAACAGAAATACGCCACTCAGGCTACCACTGTGCACTACAAGGACTAACACCCATGACATAAAAGATGACATCACAGATGTCCTCCGAGCACTCCACCAACTGCAAAGATACAATACTTCAAAATGCAATTCAGTAGTTAGTAATCTGCAGAATGCACACTACCCAAGCACATACACGATGCAGGTGAACCCTATGCACTGGTACACACAGACTTTCTCACCAAAGCACTCAGTGGACACGCTGCAGAACTGTTCACTCCATAAGCTCATGCCATGCACTGGAAAATGTACCATGTGCTAACAATGAGCACACCCATGGAATCAACAATGCATGCAAAACTCACAAACCACACATGAAACACAACACTCTGAAGAGTAGTTGCAAGCAACCCTCTTTGCTGTTCATGTAAGGCTTCCAGTCATGCATCCAAGATGCTAGGGCCTCACCACACACAGCACACCCTAGTGCACCCCACGTTTAACTCCTCATGTCATGTGTAATGCACTCCCCATCTGTAATTGCGCCTGCCAACTTTCACCCTGGCCACATCTTTACATGCATGTGAGTGGCTGTGTACATTTTCCTTATTGCAACTTTCTGATGCTGATGAATTCCTTTCATGGCGCAATGTGTTAAAGCAGTTCCTCAAGCAAGGGTCTTATAAGGGCCTAACCATAGCACATGCAAATGGTGACATGTGGGTCCCTATTGTGCAACAGGGGCAATGATGTGCACCATATGCTAATGTATGCATAGCAGCTCACTTTTGCTGTTCTACCCAGTGTGCAATGTCCACCACAACCATTGTGTGATACTCACCAACTTCAAATGCATGCACAGTGACAACTGCATGGCAGCATTATGTTGTACACCATATGCTATTGTACGCATAGCAGCTCACTTCTGCTGTTCTACCAAGTGTGCAATGTCCTCTGCATCCATTGTGTGAAACTCACTACCTTCAAATGCATGCAGAGTCACAACTGCATGGCTGCATTATGTGGTGGTGGCTGTGATGAAACCCTAGGCTGTTGGGTGCACGGCCTATGGCCTTCACCCATGTCCCAACAGTCTAGGACTTGCCCACACCCACCACAACATAACATAGCCATGCAGGCGAACATGTAGGCATGTGGCCGAATTCACAAAGACAACATAGGCACCAGCACTTCCACCCAACCACAGCACCATAAAGCAGGGATGCAAGCACACATGTTCCACTTACCGTAATGCAGAAACATATTGCAGTGTTTGGCAGTGCTACCCACTTCCAATCACAAAGCATTTTAATCATGCCACACAATCCTCACAACATTGGTCCTGCACCCAACAATAGTATGTGCATAGAAGCAATGCTACTTAGTGCACTGCAACACTTATTAATGTGTGCACTGCACCCTTTTAGCAGGCATTAAGGAAGGGACCCGCAAAGGGACTCCGGGGTCAATAATGGTATCGCAATTTACTGTACCGTTATTGCCGCCTTCCCCCTTCCCATTGAGCCCTATGGGGGCTCAAATGGGAATGGGGTAGGGCCCTGGTGAATGGGGAATTACCGGTCCCTCCGACCTCGGAATGGACCAGTAATTACTCCATTCACTAGGCCGGAGTTTGGATGAGTTCGGAGGCAGCCATGCCGCAAATAGCGGCGTGGTTACCTCTGAACTCGGAATGAGGCCCACTGTCTTAGTTGGAGATCCTGACCCTGTTGACCATCCTGAGCTGCAGTCTTAACTGGCAGAAGGTGAACACAACAGGGCATACTTTAGCAAAGGACAGAGAGAGAGTGTCCAACTCTTGAAGGTCTTCGACAACAGGCTGCTAACCAACTTGATGGGCAAGAAGTAGGAAAGCACAGGTGGAGCTGGGAAGATGGCCTCTTCTACAGTGAACTGCCCAAGTCTATCCCTGGGGACTGCAAAATACGTTTAGTGCCCCTTTCCAACAGACCCCAGTTCCTACAGTTAGCCCACAAGATACCTTTGGCTGGTCACTTGAGTTTCAAGAAGACCAAAGAAAGGTTCTTTCTCTACTTCTACTGGCCTAAAATGGGTTCAGAAGTTGACAAATTCTGTAGGAGCTGTCAAACTTGCCAAATCTCTGGCAAGAGTGGAGCCAAGAAACTGGCACCCCTAGTGCCTCTCCCAGTGGTGGGAGTTCCTTTTGAGAGGGTGGGCATTGACATTGTAAGACCCCTTGACCCTCCCACATCTTCAGGGAAAAGGTTTATCCTTGTTGTAGTAGAGCATGCTACAAGATACCAAGAAGCCATACCTATGAGAACTATTACGGCTCAGGCTGTTGTTAAGGCTCTACTTGGTATTTTCACCAGAGTAGGGTTTCCTAAGGAAGTGATGTCCGAAAGGGGATCCAATTTTATCTCCCACTACATGCATACCATGTGGAAAAACAGTGGTGTCACTCAGGTTCTCTACAGCCTACCATCCACAGACAAATGGACTGGTAGAGAGGTTTAATCGTACTATGAAGAGGATGATAAGTGCTTTAGAAAAACCCCTTAAGAAAAAGTGGGACCTTCTACTGCCATGCCTTCTCTTTGCATGTAGAGAAGTCCCTCAGGAGGGAGTTGGTTTGCACTTCTCTATGGCCATCCATTTAGAGGTCCATTGGCCCTGATTAAGGAGGGGTTAGAGAGTGATCCTTCCCTGAAGCCAGTCAGAGTGACTGACTATGTGATAGGTCTCCAGAGGAGACTGTCACACATGATGGCAGAAGCAAGTGATAACTTAAAAGCAGGTCAGGCTCTGGTCAAACATTGGCATGAACAGAAGGCCAGCATGGTTGAGTTTACTCAAGACCAGCTTGTATTAGTTATGGTGCCAACAAGGCAGATGGCCTTGCAGGACAAATTGATAGGACCCTTCAAGGTTGTGGCCAAACCTGGAGAGGTGAGCTATTTGGTGGACTTAGGCAGACCTAAGGAGGCTCCCGGAGTCTTTCACACCTACCATTTAAAGGCTTATGTTTCGAGACCAGAAGTAGGACCTTTGCTTCTAGCTGCAGCTCAAGAGGAAGAGGAGAGTGAACCTCTACCTGACCTCCTCAGAGACCAACCTTTAGATGAACAAATAGAAGGAGTTGATCTCTCTTCTCAGCTGACTTCTGAACAACAGGAGGAGTGCAAAGTTCTGTTGATTCAGTTTGCCTCCCTGTTTTATCTATCACCAGGCTTGACCCCTTGCGGCTAGCATGATATTCTCACTGGTGACTCTTTACCTGTGAAAAACAGAGGTTACAGAATGTCAGAGCATGTGAGATCCCACATCAAAGGAGAGGTCAACAAGATGCTTGATCTCAGGGTTATAGAGCCATCTACAAGTCCATGGTCTAGTCCAGTTGTTCTAGTACCAAAGGCAGGATCCAAGGAGTTGAGATTCTGTGCAGACTATAGATCTCTTAATGCAGTCACTAAGACTGATGTCCATCATTTTCCAAGGACAGATGAACTGGTGGATAAACTTGGCTCAGCCAAGTACCTCAGTACATTTGATCTAATCTCAGGCTATTGGCAAATAGCACTAACAAGCCATGCCAAGGAGAAAACTGCATTTTCCATCCAAGCTGGCCTCTATCAATTCAAGGTTATGCTTTTTGGACTAAAGATTGCACCTGCTACATTTCAAAGGATGGTTAATCAAGTTATGAATAGGATGGGGGACTTCTGCATGACATGCTTGGATGACATTGCAGTGTTCAGCCCTACATGGAAAGAATATATTGATCACCTGGGATATGTTTTGCAGGCTCTTGAGCAGGCCCATCCCACCATAAAGGCAAGCAAATGTCAAATTGGTCAGAGTAAATTGGTCTACCTTGGTCATGTGGTACGAGTAGGTGAAATAAGGCCATTGCCCAGCAAAGTACAAGCTGTGCAAAACTGGGCCACTCCTACTACTCAAACCCAAGTGAGAGCTTTTCTAGGTCTCACTGGGTACTACTGGAATTTCATAGAGAACTATGGGCCCATAGCTTCTCCCTTGAATGTGATCTCCTCTTCAAAATTCCCTAAAAAGCTTAGATGGAATGAGGAGTGCACTCAAGCCTTTGAAAACCTGAAGAAAGCCCTTTGTCAAGCCCCAGTCCTAAGAGCTCCTGACTATCACCAACCCTTCATTGTGCAGACAGATGCCTCCAATATAGGTATAGGTACAGTCCTTAGTCAACTGGATGAGAAATGTAGGGAGCACCCCATTTGCTTCATCAGTAGGAAACTGAAGGAACCAGAAACAAGGTGGGCAACCATAGAGCGTGAATGTTTTGTCATTGTGTGGTCTCTGAAGAGGTTTAGACCATTCTTGTATGGATCTACCTTTGTGATTCAGACAGACCACCAACCCTTGAGATGGTTAATGCAAATGAAAGGGGAGAACCCAAAACTTCTAAGATGGTCAATCTGCCTGCAAGGGTTTGATTTCACCATTGAGCACAGAGCAGGATGTCGCCACCAAAATGCTGATGGTCTCTCTAGGATATTTTTAAATGACTAAAGGTAGAGATTCATCCAGGAGTATATTAAATCCTCCTGTCCCTTAGTCTGGGGGTGGGAGGGGTGAGTGTTAAGGAGAATTCTCATAAATGGCTGATTTCCCTTACCTAATGAGTCCCTCAGCAGTTTTGCTGGATTTCTAGGATTTTATTTTCACCTGGTAAGAGTTTGAGCCTTTTTTCCCACTCTTACATGTGTTTTTCTGTGTGTGTTTTCACTTTTTGTGTGATCTTGAGCACTGGAGCCTCACCTACTCCATGGCCTCACATTTTTCATGTGTGTTACACCGCACCTTCAGTACAATGACACAGGGTTGTCTTTGAGACTTCCCACTGACTCCATTTCCTGGGGCTGACTACTGTCCCCCACAAAAGGTAAAGTTGCCATTAACTTTATTTTTGTCACTTTAAACCATGGACCCAGTACAGACCCCATCTTACATGGACTATTGGAAAAGGTTCATTCTTATCCCTTGTTGTCTGGGTCTCTTGGAGCATTACTTGGCTCCCTTTACATCAAGACTTGGCTGGTGGCAGTGGTAACTACCCTAAAATTTCTACCGCAGTTATTTTATATAACCATGGTATTGTTTTAGGCTATTATATTAGCCTCGAACATAAACCCGCTTGACCAAATACATTTTATTTTGGCTCTGGCTGGGTTTATTCACCATTTGTTTTTGTTAAAGTCTTTCTCGTGTTTTTCTCTGTGCGCCAAACCATGGATGATGCCTTTGTTTGCTGTCTTTTTGCAGGCTTCTGCACAGAAGTCCTCCTTAAGGCGCCTAAAAGTCTAGGTAGGCAGGATGTGAGGGAGGGATCGTCAGACCCCTGCCATGGGTTCCCTTGGTAACCCAAGTCGCATTCCTGGTTGATTGGTTGAGGGGAGTGTCCTTGCCAGGACAGCCACCCTGCTGCGTGATTGACAGCCAGGCTGCATGAATGGGGGAAAACTGCATAAAAAGCAGGTCTCTGGGACTGGAAAGGCAGAGTCGACGCTGATGGAAGAGGACCCCCACAATGTCTGAACCGCCCGGTGAAGCCCTGCTGCAGGTCCGAATCTTCAGAATCCGACGACAGAGAAGATCCTCCACAAAACTTCTTCCCTTGAGCTGGTGGGACCTACCCGTTCACCCAAACTGGAAGCCAGGACCCCTCCTCTGGTCGAATTCTCTGTACAGAGCTACAGTGGACCAGGTAGCCAGGAAGGTCGGCCCTGCTTGCGTTTTAATGAGCGCACCTTTTATTTGTTGCTTTGCTCTGCTGCTGGTTTCTTCCCTGGGTAGTGCAGGAACCTCTAGTCTTCCTACTTCTTGTCAGTCCAACAGTCGCTTCAGGAACCGTGAGCCTGCAGGAATTACCAGGAACGTCCGCCTCAGCTACAGCTTCCTCTCCGTTTTAAGGTACTGTGTAAATCCAGTTGCTGGTTTCGTTCAACCGCGGTGAAAGTGTTTGAAATCTTTCCCCAATCGGAGTGCTTGTCCTTCTCTTCTCTTTGAACTAACTTTTCTATCAACCAACCTCGTCCGGAATCCGTGCCACAAACTTTACTGCGAATTACCCTGAACTGTGTGATCTTGAGCAAAATACTTTTGATCCATTGACTTTGGCCGTAAGCCTTTTCAGCCTGATTCTATCTCTGTAGTTCCTCTCGTTCAATTGCCCTGAGTACTTACCTGTTTGTTTGATCTAATTTCTATTAACTTTGTCTTTCCCTCCCTTTTAAATTGCTGAAGCGCCATTTTGCTCCCACTTCATTTTGTGAGCTTTACTTTTTGGAATTTAAGGGAAGTGGTGTGGTGTATTAAGAGTGTGATTTTTAGTCTGCTTATAATAGTGTAAAGTTATACAACTGAAGAGTGAAATAAATGTATATTCTTTTATTTGAAAACCTTGAGTCAGTGTTTGCCTGAATCATAGTAATTGCTTTCCTTTCTGTAACTATCTGGTACTGCTCACTTACTCTTGAGATAAGTCTGGCTGGTCAGCCATCGCACCCACTTTAACTGTGTAGTACAGGCTTGTACCAACGGTGAAATTGTACTGTCACTTGCAGTCTTAATTGTGTGTGGTGTTCCCAAAGGGTACTGCATATAATGCTGCCTAACACTGTGCATAAGTATGAAATGGAGTGAGAGCATTGCATTATCTTCTGTTTTCAGTGTAGCTTGCCCAAAGTCTATTTTCATCTGACGATGTCACACGAGACGAGACTGTGTTTTGAGCTCCTTTTTCACATTTAACACTATTAAATTAATAAAACTGTCACTTGTAGTGTTTTTCCATTAGACCTCAACAAGAGCTTGTCTTGCTTCTCACGTTCATTGTATCTCCTCAAATAGATAACCAGTTTCTTGGCAGCCCCAACTCTTGACACTGGACCAGGCATACCTTCTTGTTTACCTTTGCACTTCTTCTGAAACTTCCTTCAGAAGTCCGTCATTTCTCTGTGGATACATCATGTAGGGTTTTCTCAATGGATTTTATTTCAAGGACTCTTCGCGATATAGGTACCATCACTGACGTTGCGCATGTCACAATTTCCGGTTTCCAACATATAGGCAGAATGGGGCCAGGACTTCTGGTAGAGATGCTTGGCTCCTCCTCTACAAAGGCGACAGGCCAATTTGTCAGAGGGTGAGCCTGAAGTTTGTCACTTCCGTTCCTCAGCTCTGCACTTGCGTTTCAGGGCTCGGTGTTATGCTTGGTGAAATGTTTTGGACAGATCCTCATGACTGGGGCAAGAATGTCAAGAGTGTCAGTGATGGCAAGATGGAGTTTGAATCTGTGGTAGGGGTGGGGCGATGAAGCTGGATGTAAAGACAGCAGCTGTCAATCATTTCATCGGGCGGGTGTCTGTGAACAAGGTTGGCAGAGTGGGGGAGATGCAGTCTGGTGGCAGAGAGGACCCAGGTGCGAGGAGAGGAGGGAGTGGTCTGACCAAGAGAGTGGGGTGGAAAGTGGGGGGGAGTAAAATATATGTTTGGATCAAGGCATTGGGAGTGTGTCCACTGCATGGGTAGGATCAGAAGGGAGAATTGAGCAGGAGAGTGAGGTGCAGAGGTGATGGAAGAATGGAAGAGAGTAGACACCAGGAATAATGAGTCAAGGTGGGTGCTGAAGTCATCCAGGAGAAGGACTATATATAAAGGACTATATCCATCTGATGAAATGGACATTTTTATGATCACTGAGTCCTGGTTTACATCATTCTGCCTGTCGCGCCTTCACTCTCCAGTGCCAGATAGTTACCTGATAAAGTGGCTCAACAGCAAACAACAAAATGGAGGCAAAGTTGCCATTATATATAGAGACACTATAGAAATTCAGAATATGTGTACCTTTAGTTGGAATAATGCCTTTCAGGTATTGGCTTGCTCCTGTTGTTTACCCCTAATGATTTTTTTTTAAATTAATACATTCTGTGCTACAGACCCCCTGGATCGGCCACTGCCTTTCTGGATACTATGGATACCTGCCTAGGAGTTGAAGGAATCAATCACTCAAAGATTAGTTTATTGGGACATTTAAATATATGGTGTAATGAGCCAAACAATAGTGACTGTAAATATTAAAATGAAATTCTGGACTCACACAATCTTTGTATTCTTTCCGATCTCCCAACTCACAAAAGTGGACACTTTCTAGATCCCATATTCTTTAGATGGATCATTTTTCAGGGTATGGAACCTTTGAGCTGGTCCGACCATTTCATGGTTCATTTTTACATGGACAAAGGAGGTGACAACGGCTAATAGTTAAGTAACCATTATATCAGAACCTCACAGTTGGAAAAAAGATTTGGATTGTATCTCTGACAACGACCTTCTGAGTCATATATCTACACTATATGATATTACAGCTGGTGCTGATGCTTATACAAACTTGATGAGGCAATTGCAAGCTAACTATGACCCCATTGCCCCAGTACAACATACTAAAATGACACCTAGGAAAAGGAATCAGTGGTTTAATGACAAATTAAATTAAAGCTCTGTCAGAGTCTATATCGAAAAACTGAAAAATGTGCTCATGACTAGAGCCACTACAGACCACATAAAATACAAATCTGTCTTAAAAATCGATAAGGCGAAAGCACTGAGTCTACAAAACGAATAAACTCTGCAGCAAATAGACCTTAAGAATTATTTATGGTTATTAGGAATTTTTCAAACCCAATCTGTGTAAATACCAACATGCCACCAACCCAGAAGATGGCTAATGATCTTAACACTTGTTTTCTTAATAAAATCGAACGGATTACACTGAATATTAATGCCCAACTGATCCCTTGTCTCCCCAAGCTGGATTTCATAGTAGGAAAAAAACTTTGATATCATTAGTTCTATATTAACTTCACTGCCACAGGTATCGGAAAAGGCAATGCAATGGTTTAATTAATTTGTAACCAACCGACTCCAACAAGTGAAACCTGGGCCGTACCTCTCTTGAAAAATTGACAGTATCTTGTGGAGTGACGTAGGGGTCATTTCTGTGACAATATTGTTTAACCTGTATAGCTGCCCAATATTAAAAATGTTCGCTCAGTTTGACTTACAGTATCATTCATATGCAAACAACACCAGATGTATGTCCATTTAAAACAGCCTTTGGAGGCATCGGAGCGTGTCCTGAAGTGCGCAGAAAGAATTTGCCTAAGGATGCTTGAAAATAAACTTCAATTGTGTCCAACAAAGATGGAAATGATTGTATGTGGCTCCAAAAATAAACTGGCAAATCTTTTTCTGATAATCCCCGGTCTTACACTTTTTTGGAATTTCTTCCAAATACATGGACTCTGTAAAGGACTTAGGATGCATTTGACAGTCCAGTTTGGGCAGCAATTTGCGAGTGAATCAGATAAATAAGTCTGTTTATTTCCAATTGAATCTTCTAAAACCTCTTCTCCCTTTTATATCAGAGCACAATCGATTGGCATTGGCAGGCACTCAAACCAATGCCACACTAGATTAAAGTAATGTCCTCCTTTTAGGCAGTCCAAAATATCAAATATGTGTTATTAGCTTTCCCTCTCCAATCTCCCTTCTGGCCCAACTCATACAGCTGGTTACACTCTGGAAACCCTCATACACTCTGACCTCTCCCTCTCCTCCCCATTAGTCAACCCCTCTCCTAGTCAGACAACTCTCTCCTCTCCTTCCATCTTGGTCCCATTTGCTCCCTTATGGCCTCCACAAAATCCCTGCCTATCTCTTTCACTAACATACGCAAGATGAAACAAGTGACTGTGGCTGCCTTCGCCTCCACCTTCACCCCCTCATAGCCCGATCTCTGACTCTACCTCTGACTCTGCCCTCAGCAACCTCCATCTTTCCATCACCAACACTCTTCACATTCTTGCCCCAGTCATGAGGATACATCTGAAACCTGCCGCAAAGCATAACACCTGGAGCGATTCCAAACTTGCAGCCCTGAAACGAAAGTGCGGTTCAGCAGAATGGAAGTGGCTAACCTCAGGCGCATTCTCTGACAAACTGTCCTGCTGCCTACTCCAAGGGCAATACAGACTCGCCATTTGTGCAAAGAAAAGATCCACATTCAGGCTCTGGTCTCCGGTGCATCCAATAACTTGGCTGAACTATTCAAAATCTGCAGGGAACTAGCCAACTCGTCCGCAGTCTCCTCACCTCCTTCTCCTTCCCAGACCCTCTGCAATGGACTGGCCTCACACTTTGCCACCAAAACTTAGGACATTCTGATCACCCTTTCTTCACTCCCTGACAACCCATCCCACACCCCCACCACACCACTCTCCCTCCTCCTTCTTCCATTTCCTCCTTGTCTCCTATCACACCTGAAGAAGTTACCAGAGTTGTCCGCTCCATGAAGGTCTCTTCTAAACAGCTCTCCCCTTGCTCATCCAGGACTATTAAGGATAACATTGGCTCTCTTTCCACTGCTCTCGCTGATTTCTGCAATCACTCTTTTGTCACTGGATCTTCCCCTCCACCTTAAATTCTCCCTTGTGCGTGCACCCCTGAAAAAACCTTCCTCTGACCCTACCTGCCCTGCCAGCTATCACCCTATCTCCATCACCCCGTTCCTGAGGAAGCTACCTGAGAAGCTGGCCTTGCCCCAACTTAACTCTCACACTGAACTTGTTGGGGGCCTCCACAACCATCAATCTGGAATCTGAGCCCTGGGGTCTGTCCAGCTACGGGACAGCATGCGCGTATGATGAGACGCATTCACGTGACATGCTTGGGCATGTCACGTGACGCGGAAGAATAGACGACTCCTCCCATTCTTCCTGTCTCTCCTTCATAACACGGAGAGCATTACACAGCCTCGGACACGCTTGTGTTGGGCGTTTTTAGTTTAATCCATGAGATGCCCATGGAAGGTGCGAACAAGTAAGTGCTGGGGAACCATTGTTATACGTAACATTTAACATCTCGGGTAAGTGTCACCTTTCAAAATCAAGTACTTGCCACGCTATGTCTCCCATCTCGCTGCTTCTTGCCAAAATCTGCCCAATCCAAACAGAATCACTAACTCGGCGGTGGCACCAAGATCAGTGGATTATATAAACTGGCACAATAGAGAAGTCAGTGCCTTAAATAAGCCTTAAATATGATTATAACTCTGTATTCATTCACAGATGTACAGCACATGGACTGGTCAGCCAAGCTATGCCATAATTTGAGGCATACCCTGTTTTAAGTCTGAAGGGAAGGAAATTTAGGGTGAGTGTGTTCTCTCTGATAACCACAAATGAGTAACCTGTATTGATGTAAGAACATTTATAATCAACATTCATTTTCCAACATACAGTACTGTAGATATTGGATACAGGTGTTATGCTATTCAGCAAGGAGAGGAGAACTATATACTTAAACTGAAAGATGAAGTGGTGTTTTGGGACAGCCTCTGATTGTTTTTGCATGGATGACACGTACTGTAATGTCAATCCATAATCCAATACATGGAAATTAACAGCTGCCTAGTGACTGTGGTTTACTTTGTTTTGATCACACAGGTTCCTTCCCAGACTGTTCCAGTCCCATGACACCAACGGCAAGGTGGTAACGTACTACTCCATCTACCGTTTTTTTATTTTCTCATAAACTAATTTTCGAGTCACGAAATATACCAGTGTTTGAGGAAGCTTAGACTGTCCTGATGAATGTGGCCTTATCAAAGTTAGGCTACTGAAACCGGTCGACGGTGTTTGTTACATCTAAGAAGGCAACAATCTGCCTATTTTTTAGCTTGAGCAAACCGTTTTCGTCCTACTTCCCGTTAGTAAAAATAAGTTCTGTATGGGAGGTGGTGACTGTATTTTCTTTGTGTTGTCGGAATAGGAATCTATCCTCTTCCTTTTTGTGTAATTTGTAACCCTAGCAACCCAGGGTCACTATGACAATCAATGGGTTATTAAAGAATTGTCTATCCCATTAGATGCCACACAAGTCTCTAAAGAGGAAGAATGTATCCTCTTTACCCCCCCGGAGTGCTTCTTCTTTTACTTGTAGTCTTTTCCGATTTAAACTAATCTGGAGGAGAGTGGTATTGGACTTACAAGGCTGAATGTATTACACATCATAGAAGTTGGTAATTTCATTCTTATTCTGTCACTATTAGACAGGCGTTGTAACAGTGCAACCTAGTTGAGGGTGCACTGTAGGCAGGGATAGCATTTCTTTTTCGCTCTATCCTTCTGTCTTCTGTCACAGCCTTGTTACCCACTCTACTAATTATAATCAGGGTCCACACCACAGTAACTCTTGGGTTTGGTTTTACCAACTGGACCTCTCTTGGGTCCTTTTTTCGGCTGCAAATAACGTATAACACAGATGTGTGTTGCCTACTCCTTTTGTGTGAACATTATCTACTAAGGGCAATACCCTGTCAACTTTGTAGAATATACCCTATTGTTTGGTTATAACTCTTTCCTCACTAACAACTCTTCCCAAGACATCATGGGCCCCTTTTCCTCTCTTACTTCCATCTCCCCCTGTGGTGTCCCACAAGGCTCTATAACATCTACCTTACTCTCCTTGCATGCCTCATCTCTTCTTTCTCCTCCAATTATCAGTGTTACGCAGACTCCCTTCTGACCCTTTTGCATCCTCCATCATCTCTGACTGCCTATCTGCCACCCAGTCCTGGTGAGCCTCCAATAATCTGTGCCTCAATGCCTGTATAACTAAGATCCTCCCCATTGGGAACCCTGATCCCTCCTTCTTCTCCTCACTCTGTCCTTCCTCCTTGGGCACTCCACCTGTCCCTTCAACTGAAGACAGAAACCTTGGAGTCATCTTCGACTCCTCTATCTCCTCCCTCAAACGCAGGACATTGCTTAGAATTCCAACTATCAGCTCTTCTTTCTCAAAGGAATTGTTCCTTTTCCAACTTTCACTCAGATGCTCAATGTGACTGAAGCCCTGGTTCTCTCTAGACTTGACTACTGTAACAGCCCGCTCCTGAATCTTCCTTCTTCCACTCTGTGATCCCTTCAGGTTATCCAGAATAGCAGAATAGGGCAGCGAGACTTATCCTTGGCCTTAAACCCAGGGACTTCATCTATCCTGCACTACAAAGTCTTCACTGGCTCCTCGTTGCTCCACGGATTAAAGTCAAATCCCTCTGCATCATCCACAATGCTGTCTGGGCCAGGGGACCACACTATCTTCAAATGTATCTTAGCAAATATTCTCCCTCTAGACCACTTCGCTCATCTGGCACCAACTTGTTGTATGTAAAGCGTTTTGTAAAACAGAGGGCAGGGTGTCACTCACTTTCCTCTGCGGGATCCCTTCTTTGGAATAGCCTCCCCTCGCCCCTGCACCAGGAGCAGGATCTTCTTAAGTTCCAGAAGCTTCTTAAGACTTTCCTCTTTTCCTCCTCTTTACCTCCTTCCCTCCTCTGTTAATCCCACAGTTACTGAATCGGTCTCCTTGTTCTTTATGCATCTTTGAGGCCTTGAGTCCCCACACCAATTCTACCCAGCTCCTTTCTATCCACAGCACTTTGCATCTGAACTCCCTCCGCTCTGGAGACTTGCACGTACACCTCCCGCTGCCCAGGCTGTGCATCATTCAACATTCCTAGCACTTCATCTATGGCTCACCCACAAGCTCACACCCCTAGCACTTCTCCCCTCTTCCCTCTTCCTTTCTGCACTTGCACATTCAGAGTACTCACAAGTCATAGTATGTTTGTCCCTCTCCATCTTCCCTTAATTATTGTGTTGTAATGTATTTCCAACCCTCGCTCCCTCGCTGCCTGTGGGCGCTTTGGAACACTATATTCTTATTGTATGAGCACCTAACAAGCAAACAATAAATGAATAAATAAATAAATAAAACTAGAGTGCCTTCAGGTGGCCCAAAACTCTCCTCCTTAGGCGCCTGAAAGTATGGGTAGGCAGGATGTGAGGGAGGGGTTTTAGGACCCCTGCCATGGGTTCCCTTGTTAACCCAAGTCGCACTCCTGTTTGATTGGCTAGGTGACTGTCCGGCCAGGACAGCTACCCTGCTGTGTGATTGACAGCCAGTTTGTGTGGATGGGGGAAAACTGCATAAAAAGCAGGTCTCTGGGACTGAGAAGGCAGAGTCGCCACTGGAACGAGAGAACCGAAGAGAAGCTGACAGAAGAGGACCTCTACCTCGACTGAACCTCCCGGTGAAGCCCTGCTGCGGGTCTGAATCTTCAAACTTCAACGACAGGGAAGATCTGCAAGGAATCTTCTCCCCTTGAGCTGGTGGGAAAAACCATTTCGCCAAACTGCAAGCCAGGCCTCCCTCCTCTGTTCGAATTTGCTGTGCACAGCTACAGTGATAGCCAGGAGAATCGGACCCTGCTTGGTTTTAAGGAGCGCACCTTTTATTCATCTCTTTGCTCTGCTGCTGGTTTCTTCCCTGGGCAGTGCAGGACCCTCCACTCTTCCTACTTTGTGTCAGTCCGACAGTCGCTTCAGGAACCGTGAGCCTGCAGGACCTGCCAGGAACGCCTCCCTCAGCTAAGGCATTCTACTGCTCTAAAGGTATTGTGCTAACCCGGTTGTTCGTTTTGTCCAGCTGCGGTCAAAGTGTGTGAAATCTTTCGCCAGTCCGACGGCTTGTCCTTCTCTATTCTTTGAAGCAACTTTTCGTCCGACCAACTTCGTTCTGAACTCTTGGCAAAGACTTAACCGCAAACTACTCTGAACAGTGTGATCCTCTGCAAAGACTTTGGTCCATTGACTTTGGGCCAGGCCCCTTGATTTGATTTCCTCACTGTAGTTCCTTTTTCTAGATTGCCCTTCTTACTTACTTGTTGGTGCTGCTAAACTTCTATCTAACGTTGTCTTTCCCTCCCTTTTAATTACTGGAGTGCCATTTTGCTCACACTTCTTTTTGAGCTGAACTTGTCCAGAACCCATTGGGTGTGGTGTAGTGTGTTAAGATTGTGATTTTTCAACTGCTTGATAATAGTGAAATGTTTTATAACTGATGTGTAAATAAATGTATATTCTTTTACTCAGAAACTTTGAGTCAGTGTTTGTTTGAATCATAGTAATTGCTGTCCTTTGTGTAACTATTGATACTGTTCATTTTACTCTTGAGATAAGTCTGGCTGCTCAGCCATTGCTACCACTTTGCTGTGTAGTACAGGCTTGTACCAAAGGGGAATTTGTACTGTCACTTGTATTCTTAATTGTGTGTGGTGTTCCCAAAGGATACTGCATATAATTCTGCCAAATACATTACCACCAGGTATGGATGTGCACTGTCATGCATTGACAAGGCTGGTGATATTTGCATCACAATTGTAGTATGCTGTGGCACACGTAAGGTTCAGCATGTACATTATATGATGATGATAATTGGGCGATAACCACTGTCACTTAAGATGTGATATGTCCTACATGATTGAGTGTGTGCTTGTCTCCTTGATCAGCTATGCATGTGCTTTTTGTTACTGGTTACAGCTCAACAACGTACTGCTTGGAGTCAGTCTACCCAGGATATTCTTGTGCACATGTTTTTGGTCATGGGCCATGCAGTAGGTTATTTGTTGTGTGGCACATGTTTGACACTCCTCTCATGTCAGAATTGCATGCCATCTCCTGACACATGTCATTTCAAGTAGCCACTCCATGATGCATGTGCATGCAACACACTTGAATCGCACAATCCACCTAATGGGATGATCCAGTGTGCATGTGGATGATGTGTGAAGTATGCTGTGCATTACTGGTGAGGTGCGTATGTTGGAGGCCTAAATTACTTTCTCATGTCACAGGTGTACTCCTGCTGCTGTATTTGCATTAATGTGTACTCTTGATTGTGAGTGTTGTGTGGCCTTACATTATTCATCCACAATGGTGTAGTCTGTTAGTGAGTATATTGCCTTGTTGAAGATTTGGAGAACACCTTCATGATAGGACAAGGGATATGTTGAGGGTATCATAGACATGCATCAGGAGGGGGGGCAGTGTATTCTCTTTGAGTGGTGCTAACCCAACCAGGGGTGGTAACAGGGGGATGCACTTCACACTGTCAAGATAGGGTGGTTGGTGGAACTGTGTAGAGGCAAGTGTTAAGGCATGTCTTCACCTTGCAGAGGAGGGTTAAATTCTCTTACAGGAACTTTGATTCAGTTGTTGTGGGGGTGTAGTATTACAATTTTCCTAAATGTGCTCAGTGAAACAGTCTGCTGGATCTCTCATTATTGTAGCAACAGAGTAGTCTATACTTGCCCTCACTTCACTTGTTGTCTGGGCCAGAGGTCAGGGGTGAATTTCAATGAAAGGTGGGGGCATGGACAACAAGTGATACAGAATGTGTGCCGTTGTCACATTTGTAGGGCATGTATGTGCCAGCTGGATGAATTGGTGCCAGCCATGACATGTCAGGTGGGGGTGGAGGAGGGGATGCCTCAGAGGTGGGTGCACTGGCACAGGGACTGACAAAGTGGTAGGACATCACACCAGAGAATCAATGTGCAGGCGCATGGATAGAGGGGCATGGTTAGAGGAGCAGGTGGATTTGGGGGAATTAGACATGGAGATTGGTGCTGGTGATGGCCTTGATATGGTGTAGGTGTGCTGGCAGAGACTGCAGGTCCTGTGTTGAGGAGGCATGGGAGGTGGGGGACACACAGGGAGAAATAGGTGCAGGGGTGGAGGATAATGTAGGACATTGTAACGGTTTATTTTTTTATAATTTATTTGTTTTGGTTTTACATGAAAAACCTTTACAAAACCACAGTAAAATATAAGACCAACAAATATATATAAGTACATACAAAAATAGAACAAGGAGAAATATTCTGAAATATTCTGAAAAGAAACCAGGGGCTGCTGAAGGAAACCAATCCAGGCATTCTTATGCTCATTCAGGTGGGCAGTGTGTTAATAACTTGAAAGCATGGAAACATTTTCCAGAACCTTTACATTTGCAGCCGTGAGCATATTTTCTTGGCCAGTGATCAGTCTGTCCCAGAAAAGATCATGTGATAGGCTCTCTTCTTTGGCCACACATCTCCCAAGTAATAGCAACCTTATTTCCCAGGTGCCTTCGCACTCCATTAATAGGTGTCTGAGAGATTATTGGCTTGGTGAGTCACATTGTCTGCAGAGTTTTTTTCTTTGTCCCCCTGGTTTCTACGGACCAGAATTTCCCCTCTGTGCGCTATGTTCAGTGGTAGTCTTAGAAAATTATTTCTTATACTTTTTCCAGGAAACCTTTGAAGATAGCCCGGGAAAGTGCCCAGCTTTCTGTCCACCTTTAGGAAGAGATTTGGAGGATTAAGGTTCCTTACTCCATCAATCGTGGAAATCCAATCTCTTATTTCTAGTAGTTTTTTGACTTTCATAGGATTATGAGCAAGGGTTTCTGATGTCAATTCAAGCCTGAGCAAGATACCTCCCACTTTCTTCTCTAAACCGAGAAGTTGCTTCGATTTTTCTTTTTTAAGATGTTCATTTACATCACAATAAAGAGTGGACTGGCTTGCTGTTATTATTTCGTAGTATAAAGACAAAAGATTCCAGTCTGCTCGACAACCCAGAGAGGTCAATCCCAGTTCAAATCGCAGACTCACAAGTGGGGTACACATTGGGGGATATAAGGATTTTTTGCACAAAAGACGCTCAATTTTATTCCAATCAAAGTTCCAAAGCAGGGGCTTCACTTCCAGACCATATAGAAGGACCGGGACTGCTTTGCCTATATAATATTTAATGAGTGGAAGTAATGAAAATTTGCAGAATTTTCCATTCAAATTCTTCATCTGCGAGGTGATTTTGGTGGCTTTGTCAAAAATAGCTGCAGTCACTTTATTCTGGGCTGGAGAAGCTAGAATTTCATAGCCCAAGTTTGTAAGTTCATCGACACGGGGGACTACTTTTGCATCCAGAGACCAGTTTCTAGAGCCCAAGTTCTTTTGAGGATGTTTAAATACAAGAATCTTGGACTTGAGAGAGTTGATTATAAGCCCATTTAGTGTGGCATATTCACCTAATTTAGACAATAGCCGCTGTAAACCAATCGCTGAGCTGTCCAGCAGGACTATATCGCCCGCATAAGCCAACCACTGTATTCTCCTCCCGTTAATCCTGGGACTGGCCAATGATGAGGAGGCCAACAAGTCACCAAGGTCTGACAGGAATAGGCTGAAGAATAGAGTGCTGAGAAAGGATCTGCCTAGAGTCCACCCATGATGTGAGTTCTTTTAGCAACAGCCGCATAAAGATTTTACTGTCAATGTCAGGGAGGGCGATTGGGCGGTAGCTTACTGGACTTAACCGATCGTCCCCCTTGAAGAATGGAATGACTAATGCATTCTTCCATGATGAAGGGAAAACCCTATTCTTGAGGATTTCCTGGAAGGGATGATTTAGCAGCTTTGCCCACAATTTCGGGTGTTTTTTTAATATCTGATAGGTTAGACCATTGGGGCCTGCAGCTTTAGATTTGGAGGACGATGATATGAGTTCCTCGATGTCATGTTCATTGAATGTCAGGGACCAACTGGTATTTTGCAAAATGAAGTCTCTGTACCCCGTTGGTTCAAAATATTTAGACAAATAAGCCACCCATTGTCGCTCTGGGACCAGATTACATAAGGAGCTGTTGTAGCCAGTCTCAAGTTGGCTCAGCGCCGCCCAAAAATGTCTATATTTTTTTGCGTTAAGTAAATAGAGCATTCTCTCGCCATCTTCTTGCAGTTTCTGTTGTTTACGGTTCTTTGTCCAGTTTCTATAGGTTTGGTTAACCATCCTTAGTTCTTGCTTGCAGGTAATGGGATCGTCAACCTCTTTTTTTATATAACACAGTGTTTTGACGCAGGATTCTCTTTTTATTATGTGTTTCTTCATCAAAGAGATGAAGATGTTCTTGTTTACCTGCGGCCTTTACTTCGCTTGGAGGGTATATAGACCAAACAAAGTTCCCAAATTTCTCCGGGTGGAATTTGTCAGTCCAGATTGAAGATGGAACTGCTTCAAGTAGTTTATTCAATGTTTTTCCCCCATATTTATATTTTGCGACTCTCAGATTCCCCTTGACGCTTTCAAGTTCCTGAGTGTTATTCTGAGCATGGGCCTTCTGTATGTCGGGGAACAAGAGTTCTGAACTTGCATGGTCGCTACCCTCCTCACAGTGTAAGGTGAGACTGGGACAGAAAAATGAGATATCGGAAGAAACAAAAATGTAGTCTAGGGTGGACTGGAGGGACCCTTGGCACCAAGTTGCTCCCACTTTTCCCACTCCCTTGATCTAACGGTTTATTGAGGCATGTGCCACAATGGTTAACATATAGGTTAGAGGGGATTCCTGGGGAAGCAGGAGGGAGAGTGGCTGTTTGGGCAGGGTTTCACCAACAAACTGTGGCCACTGATGACAGGAAAAGTGGCCTGACGCTGCCAGGGGTGGTGGCAGGGCAACAGTGGCAGAGTGGGGGTTCACTGTGGTCTGGGACACTGATGGGGCCATCAGGTTGTAAGGCCACTCATGCCATGTGCGTCAGGGTAGTAGGTAGGCCACTACCCACCCAGGTAGGGACATATATGTGTGTGGATATCAGACCACACTGGTGAAATGTGGAGGAGACAGTAGGGCAAGGGGCGTGTGCAGAGGCACAGGGTGCTAAAGGAGTCATGAGGGGGCATAGGTGCTTTAATGGGAAGGACATGATAATGATTGGAGGGAGTTACAGAGCATTGGAGTGAGTTAGATGATGGGGATAGGGTGAGAAGATGCAAGTGGTAGGGTTGAGATTATACTGGGGAAGTGGGGAGAGGGAGACGTAGGTAAACAGGTACAGTGTTTGGGCAGCAGTGGTTTTGCCCCATTGCAGTTACATGTACATGACAGTGGCAAGTGAAGGTGAGCAGGACCAGCAGCAATGGTGCAGTGGGACCCAGCATGACGTTTTCTGTCCTGTTAGAATCTTTTTCTTGAAATACATGTGATAGAGACATCATGCTAGGGGCTGGCTTTGAAATATCAATAATTTTGAGCGTGTGACATGGACACTTTTCTTTCGACTTGACATACGTGTAGATGTGGCTTCTGCACTTGATGTGAAGGTTGTCAATGAGTTGGTAGTGCACTATTTATGTTATGGGGCACACAGTGTTTGCCAATCAATTAGACCCATTCTAAGGGTGTTGGTATGGGAAAGTTGAAGCAGTCTGATTGCATCAGTGAAGTCAATGATGGATGTGGATTTACTGTTTGTGTTCCACAGGGGTTGTAATTTATGCAAAATAGATGTGTACTACCTGTTTGTGTTTTTCCAGTCCCTGAGCCTTTTGGCCTGCTAGGGGAATGGGTGGTGTACGTAAATGACAGCAGAAGCTCTCCTGTGCCTCTACTGCTATGCCACAATGTGTGGCATTTTATGCAGGACACAACATGACACAATGATTTTCCATACTACACAGGGTGCATATAGCAACACCCCACCTGAGTGGTCATGGGAGCAGAAGCGTGACTTAAGTACTCTGCATGTGCGCTCCACTATGCCCCTATTGGCTATGTGTGCTGCATTGAAGCACGCCTCACCTGGGGTGACTGGATTCCTGATCTGTGTCAACAGAAATAGGTACAGTGGGTATGCACTGTCCTCTGAAATGGATAAAAAGATAATTGATGGGATCATTTATGTACATGTGTTTCACCCTTCTCTCCCATCAGACCATCCCTGCATTGCCACTCATCGCCAACCACACCACTCACCAGCATAATCATGGATACCACATTACAGCAGCCTCAACCACATTAATGTACACCCCATCACCACTCCGGCATCCACCACCATGCTCGACAATGTCCGCTCACCAATCAACCATGCAGCTGACATCACCACCTCATCACCATGCATGACTTGAATGACATCTTCATTACTGAGACATGAATAATATCCACCTCCACTTACATCCTAGACATAATCAACCCCCACTAGTGCAGGATTGTGTAATTTCACCATCCAATCAAGTTTTGTTTAACAATCATGCCACTTCTTGCTCTCCCCAGCAGACACAGTCACTTTTCACCTCTTCTACAGACCACCCAAACCCAATTCATCATTTGTAGAATACTTCAAGGATTTGATGAATACTGTATCTCTCACACATGCCAACCACATCTTCTTATGCAACTTCAACATCCCTGGCAACCCAACAACCAAGTCAATGAGGGAAGGTCTCCCCTACCTACTCTTCACACTGAACCTCACAAAACACACATAACTCACATGAGGATTAATAATCTCAACCACATCATCAATGCCATACACACCCCATCACAGCTCCCCTATTGCATTTGACTGTCTGGCCCATTAGGTAATTCCATTTGACATTAGTCACACAACACCTTTCAGCCATATCTATTAGTGACCCTGTTAAAATGCCTACAGGACCTTCATGAACCTCTTAGTGGCAGCTCTCACAGAAGACCTCCACGTACCAACCACAGTACATGGGGTGATCTACCTATGACATCCCAGGACTGCTAGTGGCTTCTGCTAGATCTCAACATCACCCTCACAAACTACATCAACCGCCATGCCCCAGTAAAATGGAGCTCTCTTAGGCAGAATCACCTGCAGTACCCTTTGGGAACACTACAGGCAATTAGGACGACAAATGTAAGCACAAGTTCACCTTTGGTACATCCTGTACTACACAGTAAAGTGGTAGCAATGGTTGAGCAGCCAGACTTATCTGAAGAGTTTAAGTGAGCAGTAGAACAAGTTACACTAAGGACCAACACACACAGTGATTCAAATATACACTTAAACAAGGTTTCTTGGTAAAAGAATATACATTTATGTACTCAGTCAGTTAGAACACATCCCACTAGTATAAGCAGCTCAATATCACACACTAATACACCACAATTACACAACCGTTAAGGAAATGAACAAGTTTAGCTCCCTGAAGTGGGAGCAAAATGGCACTTCAGATACTCAATAAAGTGGTAAAAAGACTGGGTTATAAAAATAGTCAGCCCAAATACATTCATAGGCAGGGCAAGGGGTTTCAGTTAAATACAACCAGCAATTCTTCTCAATAGGCCTGAATGAAGAAGAGCTGTAGCTGAGGCTGTTGTCCCTGGCAGTTCGAGCAGATCTCGCTGTTCCTGTGCTTTAGTCATGGGGACAAGAAGGAGGACGTCAGGAGGTTCCTGCACTGCCCAGGGATGAGTTCAAAAGCTTTAGCAAGGTGTCGGTTTAAGGGATGAGTGTCTTAAAGTCCACAAGGTAGTTTCCTTCCCTCTGGCTATCCGGTTTTCAACAGCACGGTGTCCAGGAGGCTTGCGAGTTGGTTGTTCCCACCAATTTCAAGGGAAGAAGTTAACCTTGAAGGGCTTCTTTGTCGATGGAGTTTCAGGCAATTCTGACCTGCAGCAGGGCTTCACCGGTCTTCCAGGAGTTGCAGCAGTCCTCTTCCTTCAGCTCGTCTTCGGTTCTTTCGTTCCAGTGGTCGACTCTACTTTCCAAGTCACAAAGACCTGTTTTTAAACAGTTTTCCCCCATTCATTCCAGCCTGGCTGTCACTCACACAGGAGGGTGGCTGTCCTTGCCGGACAGCCAGCCAGCCACTCACACCAGAGTGCGTTCAGGTCTCCTAGGAGACTAAGCACAGGGAGTTTCAGGCGCCTCTCTCACATCCTGTCCACCCCAGACACCCTGGCGCCAAAGGAGGGCTTCAGCACTGAAGCCTGCCAAAGGCCAACAAACAAAGAGACCAAACCTGGTTTGGCGTGCATAGACAAACACAATAAGGACCTTTCCTAAAAGAAATGGTGAAAAAAGATGACCAGAGTCTGTTTTTACAGATAGGTCTCTGGCGCCAGATTGAAAAACATGGCTGACCCGATTTTTAACTACCGTTGTTAGTGGTCAGAAAAAAACATGGTAGTTTGATCTAAACCACTGCCACCAGCCATTTAAAGTAGGAAAGGGTAACAGTTTACTGTTACATGAGTGTTTTGACTCATGGGAAGCTAGGCAGACCCTCCAGCACTCTATAGAAAGATAGTGTGTGCTGGGTCAGTACATTTAAAGAGACTAGTAAAGTTAATTTAACTTTTACATGCTCTGGGAGATGGTAGTCAGTCCCAGAGCAGGTATTTAAACCTTGGGAAGTCGTGAAGTATGAAAGACAACCCTGTGCCACTGCACTGAAGGTGCAGTGTGACACACAGAAACAGACAATGCCTATGGAGTTGTTTAAAAACTCCATAACCAAAGAACACAAAAGTAAAACGCACATCAAAATACATGAAAGAGTGGGAAAAAAAGCTCACACTCTTTCCAGGTAAAAAGTAAAATCCTAGAAATTCAGCAAAGTTTCTGAGGGTCTCAAATGGAAATTAGCACATTTGGAGAACTCTCCCTAACAAGCTCTATGAAGCATTCACCTACTGTATCGTGGTACACTCAATAACTGAACACCAACAGAGTTACCATTATAGTACAAGTATCACAATGGCAAATTATTCACCTGCACATCCAACTCACCCTTCTTAAGGAACTCCACACTGTTAGGCAGAATCATATGCAGTACCCTTTGGGAACACCACACATAATTAAGACTACAAGTGCAAGTACAAATTAACCTTTGGTACAAGCCTGCACTACACAGTAAAGTGGTAGTGATGGCTGAGCAGCCAGACTTAGCTCAAGAGTAAAGTGAGCAGTATCAACAGTTACAGAAAGGACAGCAATTACTATGGTTCAAACAAACACTGACTCAAGGTTTCTGAGTAAAAGAATATGTATTTATTTACACATTCATTTGTAAAACAGTTCACTAAATAAAGCAGCAGAAAAATCACACTCTTAATACACTGCACAACACCCAATGAATTCTGGACAAGTTAAGCTCAAAATGAAGTGTGAGCAAAATGGCACTCCATCAATTTAAAAAGGGAGGGAAAGACAAGGTTATACAGAATTAAGCAGCACCAACAAGTAAGTAGGAAGGGCAATCTAGAAAAGTCTTTGCAGAGGATCACACAGTTCAGAGTAGTTCGCAGTTAAGTCTTTGCCAAGAGTTCAAAACGAAGTTGTTCGAAAGAAAAGTTATTTAAAAGAGTAGAGAAGGACAAGCCCTCGGATTGTCGAAAGATTTCAAACACGTTCAGTGCGGTCGGCCATGAACGAACAAACGGGGTTAGAACAGTACCTTAAATGAAGAAGAAGGCTGTAGCTGAGGCAGAAGTTCCTGGCAGGTCCTGCAGGATCACAGTTTCTGAAGTGACTGTCGGACTGACACGAAGTAGGAATACTGGAGGGTCCTGCACTGCCCAGCGAAGAAACCAGCACCAGAGCAAATCAACAAATAAAAGGTGCACTCTTTAAAACCCAAACAAGGTCTGGTCCTCCTGGCTATCAGGTTCACTGCAGCTGTGCACAGCAAATTCAACCAGGGGAGGGAGGCCTTGCTTGGTGTTTGGCAAACTTGTTGGTCCCACCAGCTCAAGGGGAGAAGATTCCTTGCAGATCTTCTCTGTCATTGAAGTTCGGACCTGCAGCAAGGCTTCACCGGGAGGTTCAGTCATAGTAGTGGTCCTCTTCTTTTAGCTACTCTTCGGGTCTCTCGATCCAGTGGTGACTCTGCCTTCCAAGTCCCAGAGACCTGCTTTTTATGCAGATATCCCCATTCGCACAGCCTGGCTGTCAATCAGACGGCAGGGTGACTGTCCTGGCAGGACAGTCACCTAGCCAATCAAACCAGAGTGTGACTTGGGTTTTCAAGGGAACCCTGTGCAGGGGCCCTAAAACCGCTGCCTCACATCCTGTCCATCAGACTCTCAGGCCCATAAGGAGGGCTTCTGTGCAGACGCCTGCCAAAGGACGGCATACAAAGGAACAAAACCCGGTTTGGCATGCAGAGTAAAACAAGAGAAAGAACTTTACAAAAAGAAACGCCGAATAAACCCAGTCGGAACCAAATAAGGGTCCAGTAGATTTAAGTTTGAGGCTACTAACATAGCCAAAAACAGTACCAAGGCTATTTTCATAGACCGTGGTAGGAGAAATATGGTAGACTCCACCGTCACCAGCCAAATCGTAAAGAAAGGGGAATGAAATAATGTTCCATGAAAGACAGACTCAAAGGGATAACTCTTAACCCTTTCGAGTACTCTATGTAAGATAGTTTGTACTGGGTCTGTGAATTTAAAAAGATTAATACCATCAATGGCAACTTTAAATGTTCTCAGAGACAGTAGTCAGTCCCAGAATATGGAGATTAAAGTGGGAAGTCTGAAAAAGACAACCCTGTGTCTCTGCACTAAAGTTGCTGTATGACACACAGTAAAAAGATGATGCCTATGTAGTAGGTGAGGCTCCACAGTCTAAGAACACAAAAGCGTAAAACACACAGCAAAACACATGTAAGAGTGGGAAAAAGGTTCACACTCTTACCAGGTGAACAAAATAAATCCTAGAAATCTAGCAAAGCTGCTGAGGCACTCAGTAGGTAAGGGAAATTAGCCATTCTGGAGAATTCTCCTTTAAACCCCCGACCCAGAGGCTAAGGGACAGGAGGATTTAATCCACTCCTTGATGAATCTCGTCACTCTAGTCAGTTATAAACATCCTAGAGAGACCATCAGCATTTGGGGAAATTAGCCATTCTGGAGAATTCTCCATAACAGCCTTTTTGCACAGGAAAGGACCTGAAGCCAACACTGATGCGTAACGTGCTCACAGTGTCAGAGTGTCAAGCTGCACTGGTTTTGACTAGGAATCAGCCACTTCCGACAAAGCATATAATCTTTTACTGTGCAAAGTGACAGATTGTAGCCAGATTAGGTGGTTAAACGCTTCTTGTTAGTTTGATAATCATTTATTTCGGCATATAATTACCATAAAAACAAATAGATAAAATACACATTAATAAAGACAAAGTAAAAACATGGCCACATCAAAAGAATCCAGTGCTGAACAATAACAACACACATAGGTTCAAACATACAAATCTAGGTCTAATTTAGACGATTCTATTGTATGAGGTGAGTTCTTACTGGGTGGTGATATACAATTGCTTCTGCCAATTTGTTGGGGAAACAGAGGCCAAACACAATCATCAGGCAGTAGACCCTCTTTTACATAATATTAGGTTGGGAGCAGGGATGGAAAATTAGGAAATTTTTAACTAAACCAATAGTAGCCTCCTTAGGCTAACTAATTGGCTTGGTTCTTCTCCAGACCCTCAGCAAGTACCATCCCATAGCAAAGGTTGTGACTTTAGTGCCAAGGCCTCTGCCACAGTATGTATTCCACGATCAATCAGGAGGAGCTTTAGGGAGCAACTCCTGAAGTCACCTTTGAATGGGCAGATTAGGGCAAAAAGTACCATATCTCCGGAAAGATCCATGCAAAATTGACAGGTTGAGTTGACATTATGATTCCACATGTTCCTCAAGGCAGCCATGGGTAAAATTCCCCTACGAGCCTTGAGAACCAGGATTCACATATGCTTGGTTGCATTAGGTCCAAATAGCCCTTGTACCCCATAGAGAGCTTCAGAGAGCAGTACCCAGAGAACTGGTCTGATGCTACCAGCCCTGCACTCATTTCAGCCTCCCTTGCCACCTTAAGTGCTTGGGTAACACATATTTTGAAATGTCTACCAATATCATTAGGGCGGGTTCAGTAATGGTCAATGCCAAGTGTCTGAAATTCCTTCTTCAGGAATTAGTGCCAAGGTAACATCATTAGTCCCCCGAACAGTAGCACTTACAGGAATGAAGCAGAAGAGGAGCTTACCTCGATTAGCTTGGGACTTACCCACATTACCCACTCAACCCAAAAAACTCGGGATATATAGGGTATGGCTTCGGCTCAGATTTAAGCTCAGTACAGCCCCTTAGGAATAACAATTTTAGCACCATTGGATAGTAGGCTATCAGAGTTCGATTCCACAATATAGAGGAGCTATAATAGTATTCCAACATGCATAATAACCCCAGGTGAAAAACGTAAATGTTGTTTGCCCAATACCAGATCATTAGTAAAAAATGCACAGAAATATCTGATTTTGTCTCTGAACAAGATCTAGATATGTTGTTTCTTACAGAAACATGGATGAATAAAACAACATGCTAAACAACATTTACATTGAAATCCAAGCCTGGATGGCCAACAGTCTTTGCCTCAATGACAACAAGACTAAGTTAATGATCGTGGGTACTCAGGCATGCTTGAATAAATTTGATACCAGAAACTCATCTTTCGTCATTGACAGTAATATAATCAAAGTCTCTAAAGAGATAAAAACTCTGGGGTCTACCTCGTCTCAACTCTTTCACTTAAAAAAACAGGTCAGCAGTGTGGCGTCTTCCACAGCCTGCACTAATAAACTGATCTACAGCTGTAAATTGTACTTATCTACAAGGAGCTGTCTAACGCTAGTTAGAACACTCACTTTATCTAAACATGACTACTGCAACACATTATTCCTTGGTTCTGCTGAGCACAATCTAAACAGACTCCAGGTACTCCAAAATAACTCACTGAGAGCAGCACTTAGTCTCCCTAGCCTTAAATGAAGAGAAAACTGAGCTACTGATAATAGACACATCACAGAAATTATTGGCAACAAGATAAAAAGCCTGTGTAGGAAGAACCCTTTGCTCTAATGGAAATCAAATGCTGCATCAGCCACAATTGACCCTTAAAAAAAAAGGCAGAGCCAATTTACATGTTTGGGGTCCTACTATTTGGAATCCTCTCCCTCATTATCTCAAAGACATTGTGGTTCGAAAGAGGGACAGTGTAACTACCTAGTACCTATATTACCCTAAACTACTAGATCCCTACTACTTTTAAAGTTTTACATGTTTGTCTTTGTCTATGTGAGCACCTTGAGGCCTATGGGTAAATGGTGTAACAATATAGATAGATAGATAGATAGATAGATAGATAGATAGATAGATAGATAGATAGATAGATAGATAGATAGATAGACAGACAGATAGAGATAAGCCTCCCTCCTGGGAAAGCACAATATCCAGTGCATGACTGTAATAGCTGCTCACTGGTCCACAGCCTAGCCCAGTAGAATAGCTGTTTAGCCCTACATGCATTTTCAATCAGATACAGATTTAACTCCAGTCCGACAAGGAGGTTGGGGGCACAGATTGGTAAACCCAGCAAGTTCTTCAAAAATGTTTTTTTCTGTTATCCCAGGGATGTGATGTTAGTGCAGACCCACAGCTCTGCATTATAAACCGCTGCCTGCCGAACCTGGGCATTATACGCCTCTAAGGCTACCCCCACCTCCACCCATGCTCTCTGGTAAACTTGGCCAGGGCACTGCTATACCTAGCAAGTACCAGCCCAGCTTTGCCCAGTTGATCAGACCATGTGCAGTTATCTTTGATTCTTACACCCAGATAGTGATAGGCATGCACCTGTTCTATCAGACCATCCCCCAAGGTGAGCTTGACATTAAGTTGTTACCTCATCTTGCTCCCTCTAAGGACCATGGCCTTGGTTTTCTAGAAGTTAATGGAGAGCTCATTCTCCTGACAGACGTCCTCGAATATCCTTATGTGACAATGCAGACCCACCAGTGTCAATGATAGTAGAACTGTGTCATCAGCAAACCTAAGAACTGGGATGTTGTCAGATCCCAATGAGGGCACTTCCATTGACGCCCTCATCATCTCAGTAATTACTCCATTTATAAAGGGACAGAACAGTAAGAGGCCATCACACAGCCCTGCCAGGTGGCCATGTTTATTTTCACTGTTGCAGACAGTACTCCATATTGCCTCCCACAGATCCTTGTGCCATTGTCCCCATAGGGGGACCTAATGGTATTCAATTGCTCTTTAGGAACACCCATGTCCATCAGAATGGCCCTTATCCTTGATCGGGAACTATGTTGCATGTTGTCTTTAAATTAATGAAGACGGCATAGATGGGCATTTTCCTCAGGGCCATATACTTATTAGCTTAGCAATCATAGTCTCAGGCACTGCTCCACAGTGCTGATTCCCCTCTGGAAGCCCGCCTGGAGGTGGCCCAGGACTCCCGTAACCCTCACCCATTGCTCGAGAAGTCTGGGAAGTGCCTTCACAAAGATCTTGCACCAGCATCAAGGAATGAGAATGGACTGTAGTTGGCAGGCTGACTTCTATCTCCCTTCTTGTAGATGGGGACTATGACTGCCTGGGTTCAAGACTCAGGAATCCTATTCATGCTAAGTGTCACGCTAAATATTCTTTGTAAATAGGGGACCCAGATCAGTGGTTCATCGTGAAAGAGATCCAATCGGAATCATATCTGAACCTGGTGCCTTGCCCTTTTTCTGAGACTTGGGGGCATTCCTGACCTCCCCCTTTGTTAGGGTCAGAATTTACACTGGTAGTCCAGTGGGGACACTACCACTAGGGCCAGTGTCAAGGACTCATCTCTCCTAGTATAGGCTCGTAAAATGGTTTACCCACTTGGTTTCTGGTATTGCCCCCAGAAGATGGTTTTGATTAGTGGGCCGTGCAGTGGCCATGAGCACCCAGAGCCTTTTCATATTTCTCCTCTTAATTGCCTGCAGCAGTGAATCTTACCGATAATTTTGTTATTTGCTAAGCTTTGCACCTGTGCTTCATGTCTTTAGGGCAGTATTACCAACACATTAAAAGAATTGCCCTAATGCAAAAAGTAATATTTTGTCAATGCATTTTTGCACCAGGGAAAATAACTATGACTGGGGTCACTATCGCATCATAAGAATATTTTTGTTGCACAAGTGCAATATGTGCCCTAATGGTAATGGCACTTTCATGATGCACAATTTCCGTAACACAGTGCCTAGAATGGGCATGTGTTCACTACCCTTTATGCTGGCATCGACTGCTAAACAGGTGAAATAAGGTGATTGCAGGACACCTTTGAGATAAAACGTCACCAGCAGCCTGTATAAACACCCTGAGGGATCTTTAAAAGAAAATGCAGAACTCTTGACTGCATCGTTGAAATTAAAGACATGCTTTATGTCTGCTTAGTGATGCTACCAACATGTCCATGTGAATGTCTAATTGTTTGACAAGGTCATGTAACCAAACAAACAGCAGTGTATGCCCAGCCTGTGGTGCTAGAGAGGAGTGAGTAGTAGTCAGGCAGTAGTGGGGAAGTCCCATTGAAAACATTTGTGTAAATCAGCCCCAAATTGTTGCCCTCTTTATAGCGATTTTAGAGTTGTGTACCCTAAACCCATCCTAAATTTCAATAATATTCTCAGCCATGAGAAGGCCATAATGATGTGTAATCTGACACTTGATTACAATGTGGTACGCTTCGTAGCTACATAAATTAATTTCAGCTTCAGGAGATGTTTAACGCTGAGGAATGCGAACAAAACAAAGGGCCTCATTCCGAGTATGCCGATATTATGGCGGTAGAGCCGCCAGGATACCGGCATGTTGTACTTAACTTTATCGGCACTCAGCCCACCGGAAATGCTGGTGGCGGTATTGAGGACTTTTTTGGCTGGTAGGGAACCTGCATTACCTCCAATATTTAGCTGGGGGTAACCCAGGTGCCCCACCTACAATCCTCGAGTCGGGTGGATACCGGCACTTTGGACCAGACCGCCTGACTCCGAATGAGGCCCAATGACTGAAAATATGTAGTAAGGTATCATTGATATAAGTGATATAAGTGATCCTGGTAATCAATTGTATTGATGATTATTTTATAAAAAAAAGCTTGTTAAGATAAGAACTGCTGTTTGCTTTTAATCTTCATATTTTTATTTTCATATTGTTCATTTGTCTGCATTGCAATTTTAACTTTGAATGATCGAATCTTAATTAATTCAATGCAATGGGTTTCTTTATGTGTGCAAAGGGCCTGCAACCTTTCCTTGGTCTTTTAAAACCATTGTAAAGATGAGGTGTTTGTTTACCTGATGACTTTAAGTCGAATAAAGGTATTTTGAACTAAATTAAAGTCCAATTGCCACAGAATCAGACAGCCCCTGTTCAGAGAAGATATGTGGTCAGGTTACCAAAACTCTGCCCTGGTGAAAGTGTAATTGTTTGTGATATTAGTACTAGGGAAACGATTGCTGTAGTGTAAAACAATATGTTGATTGGTATTACAGAACCTTAGTATCAGTGCAAGTGTAATTAGACCTAGGGTACCAATACATACTATTTCAATGCATATTTGCATCAGGCAAAAGTACTAGAATTGGAATGCCCTGGTGTAAAATTGCATTTAAGGAATATGCTTTTTGTGCAAGAGCAATATGCTCCCTTAAATGAATTGCACATGGACCATTGCACATTTTCAGTAATATCCCTTATGGGACCATGTTACCAAAAACTTTCAGTGGAGCAATTGGTGTTTTGCTCAGTACTAACACTAGAACAAACATTGCCCTGCTTCAGAAATGTGTTGAAAGAATAGATGTTTGATCTAGTGAAAGCATTGGCCAAATATATTGCATAAGTTGCTTTCTCGGTCACATAACTTCAGTGCTGTAAAACTGTATGTTATATTCTTGCTGAGCTATGCCTAGATCAGCCCCTTGGTGTTACTCACTTAGGACCTCTGGTGCAGATAGAAAATGTGCCATAGGTTAAGAACTAGCAATCTGTGACAAAATCATTTCTGCTCTACAGAAATACAAGGGTGAGTAATTGCTAAACTGCGCACTCAACTCTAACACATTTACAAACTAACAGTAATGCCAATCATGAAGGTAACACAGGCATTCCAATAGATATGCCTCCTTCACCTTTTGTGGTAAAATGGCCCGAGAAAAGGTTAAACTCCAAGATGTGGTGTGATTTGTGAACATGGCAACACAAACAGCAATAGTACAATAGCTTTAAAATAAAATAACTTCCAATTGGAGGGTCTAAACAATATATGTACTTTAACTAAACACATCAATTATACAACTAACTCATAAAAATAATACTAAAACCAGCGCTATAAAGGAAGACAGAAGCTGTAGAACAGTAGTGTATATGCACTCTGGACACTTTATGAGTGATGAAGCAGGCAATACATGCACCAATGTAATTCAGAAAAATATGTCTTTGTTGGGAAAATGTGCAAAGAGGACTTAAACATTCTCTAGGGCTCTGGAAGGCTGACCTGGGGGTCATGGTCACTTGAAAGAACCTGATTCTAATGTCAGGTGGTTCAACAGTGTCAAACCGGCTTCAAACTTTTGTGCTTGTGGGTTGAACCAAGTTCAAAGGAATTGAAACGGGACGATCAAAGGCGGCGAGTTTGCATTAAGTTGGGTTTGGGAATGTGCTCTGCACAGTTTGAAGGTGCCATTTAGCAATGCAGTCTGATGGGCCACCAGAAACAGTTCAATGATGGAGTCTGCTACTAAATAATGAGTACTGCTGATTCAGGTTGATAAGTGACATGGTGATCCAGAGGTTTGAATCCAGCTGCAATGCAAATTCCTGGTGGTGCAATGTTTGGTCTGATGATGTTGCAGTTCAGTCATCTGCATGGGCACTGTTTCTCAAGCCAGATGAGTGACAAGGCTCAGCCGGGGTGATTCAGCGTCAAGCCGGTTCATCGTATGCAACAGCAGTGGTTCGAAGTTTGAATGAGGGCCAAAGTCAACACGAGCAGATCCCATTGGTTGAAAGGTGTCAAACATCGTTCGAAGATGGCTCAAATTGGTTTAAATGGTGAAACCAGGGTCTCTGGCTATTTTGGCTATTAGGATGTTGAGAGACATACTGCATGTGGCCACAGGACAACTTGAGTCGTTTTCAGTTGCTGTCTTCCCAGCCAAAGTAGGCTTGCAAGCAGAGTGGCCAGCCATAGCCCTCAGCAAAATACACTGTGTGGGTAGGGAGCCTTTGCCTTAGGGCACTAACATATTCACGTCAATGACTGTGGACTTTGGAAAAATCAACTCTCCCAAAACATGTCCAAATGAATTCTTCTTGAAGTCCAGAAATGAATGAAAGAAAGAGTTGGATACCCCTCCTTTATCGGTAAAATGTAATAGGGGATAGGATAAAAGCAGGCCTTCTTTAAGCAGGAAATGGAGGGGAGGGGAAGTCGAGAACAACTCACAGAAAAGTAAGATGTGGAATCCTTCAAGCAACCCATTTGTTGCTCTCTGACTCTGTTAACTCCCCCTCATTCCCAGTCTGCAGCATGAAAGGCTCTTGTGCGTGCATCCGGCTAGTGTGAGGCAGGTTTCGTTATTAGTTTGTCTCTTTGAAGCCAGGATCTCAGGACTTCTCCTGCTGGCAGATAACAGGAACAGCAAAGGAGCATAGCATAGTGAACAGAGGCATGAACCCTGCCATTTGTCTCATTCAATGAAACAAAGATAGTCAGGTGGCTGAAAACCACAAAGCCTCTCATTGCTTGGTCTGAGCACTCAGGGATAACACTGGTATACAAATCAGCTGTGACTTTAAAAAGTGTATGAGCTACTAGCCACCATACCAACACCTAGGTATGGCATGTATTTCCAGATTAGCCTGCCACTATGTTTATCATAAATAATGGTAGTTATACAGACGTGAAGATTAAAATTCGATCTCTGCACTGCAGTGACTTTGCTGTCACAGTAGCAGTCAAGCAGGGCACCTGTGACATCCAAACCTACTCCGTGCAACTTGAGAGCTGGGACTGCAGCACAGCATACTGAGTTTAATGGAAGGGCGTATTGTTAGCAGACCACCCATTCAGAGATGGATTGCCCTCAACATGTTATCATCAATACAACATAAAAAAGCTAGGTATTTTACACACGTGCCAGATGGCAATCCTTCACACAACCCCTCATTTCCATGGACAGTTCTGTAGTTCTTGTATATAAATGCATTTAAAAATGACAATGATTTGCTTTAGAGCCACAATGGCCAATGTTTTTGGGGCATGCATCACTGCTTTGATGTGGGTGCAAGATCTTAACACTAATCACAGACATTAACTTCATAGTAACAGCAGATTTGGAAGTAGCATATCACATTTTCGTTATGGCATGGAGTAAGATGTATGCATGGGCTTTTTTGCATACAATCTTAACCCATACAATTTACTCCATGCCATATTGTCATTTTTTTTTTTATTATGGACATAGGGCATGCCAACATGAAGCATGATATTTTCTGGTTGGACTACATACAGTGGATTCCCATGGAATCCAACTGATTTTCATACTGGCAAAAAGCAGGTGGATTCCATAGGAATCCTTTATAAATACTGACTCGCATGCCTAAATGGCAGGCGACATTTACACTATTTGCACTGCGAAATGCCAAAACAAAGGTGTACAGACAATGTAGCCTGCATTTACACTTTTGTTTTGTATTTCGTATTGCAAATAAAAAAAATAGTGCACATAGGGAACCTGTTCACACTTAACTGCCAATGCAGCTGGCTCCCTCTTTGCAAATGAACGTGGAGTGCTGTGTGAGTGCTGTTACACTGGGAGAAGACTTGCTGTGAAGCCAGATTTCCCGTTTTTCACATCGTGTTACTCAGCCTAGTATGCAATCTGCGAGCCGTGTGCTCGAACTAGACATCGGACTTTGGAAGCTCTGGATGCTAACATATTATTACAAAGTAGTGCCCTAATATGATGTTGTTTGTTGCTTTATTCACAGTGTGAGCAAGCCACACCCTTTTGAAGCCATCTGTAATCAAGCATGCTTGCACACACACGTGGAGTGCTCTGTGAGTGCTGTTACGCTGTTGCACTGTGCACGGTGCATGGTGTTTGTGTGGCTGGTTCACATACACGTAGTTGCTCTTGGTGTTGGAGATAATTTGTAACAAGCTCGCGTGTAGCTCGCGGTTTACTTGCCTGAACTAACTGAGATAACTAGCGGAATGGCAGCATACAAGCTGACGTTTGCTAAATGCCAACTGAAGCAGCAACAACTTTTCTCCAAACAGGTAACAGCTGCAAAGATCGAAGGGGACATGTGCAGATAGGGCCTATTAGACCAGGAAACAAAGTCAGTCAGCAATTATCTAATGTTGTAGAAACTGCAGTACTGTCCGCGTCGCAAGAAGTAAATCACGCGGTGACTGCAAGTGATTACAAACTAATGATCACAAGCACAGTAGCATACAACCAACAATTAACAGACTCAGAAGTCCTTAGCTTGTTAAACTCCTACAGGAAATACGTTCAACACTGCATGGGTTGCCTTGTAACAATCTCACAGAATGGGTTGAATTAAGAATGAAAGTGTGTGATCTCGCTGAACACCCTTTATCATATTCTGAGGTGGTCCAAATGAAAACCAATATAAAGGAAAACGGAGAAACAGCAGAACTGAATTTAATGGAACCAAGAGATACGTCTCTGGCATCAGTTCATGTTAATTAACATATAAACAGTAACACCCTGAGATCACCTAGACATATGGTGGTAGATATGCATTGGGAAGCCAGTGCAGCAAAGCCTAGGTCTAATCTATGTAATTCACCAATTTTAATACCCGACACTGAGCATAGAGGAAATTCCTCTTTTTCCTCAAACTCACTGGCTGCATCATTTGCCATACGGACCGCAAGACCCTCTTTTGGCATCACCCATTCCGCAAATCTTATGTTTGAAACAATATATTCGATGGCAAAAATTCACAAAATATTAGATAGGAAAATTGAGGGAAACATTGACTGTCTTAAATTAATATTAGCTATGGTAGACTGGTTGGCGTCAGAAATAACACAGTGGGCCTCATTACGACCCTGGTTGCCTACAAAACCTTACCGATTCCGCCATGGTGAATGGAGCAATTACCGCCCCATTACAAGGTTGGCGGGGGCGGTAATTCCCCATTCACCATGGCCCTTCCCCATTCCCATTTTAGCCCCCATAGGGCTCAATGGGAATGGGGAAGGCGGTAATAACGGTACCACAGATTGTGGTACCGTTATTACCTCTAAAATCCCTTTGCAGGTCCCGTCCTTAACCGGTACCGGTAATCCCTTACCGCCCGGGTCGTAATGAGGCTCAGTGTCCTTTGGGGGGTAAGGAACAAGGGAAGTCCCTGAGGCCGGCAATGAGAGGTTTACTCACTGGCAGATCCTTGCCAGTGGGGGGTGGTGCGAGAGAGGAGGTCTCAATAGAGCTACTGGAGACTGTAGTAGAGATCCATGATTGCACCTGAGGTACCTGAAATCATACAACCCGAGGATGATGGTAATTCTGTGATACCTGATCTGACAACAAAACCGACATATACGCTATTTCAGCACTTGCCTTGTAAACATAAACCAGAAACCGCAAGAATATGGTTCAAACCATACCAGTGAAAATATTGAAAAATCAACCAGTAACAAAAAAATCGACTCAATCCAAAGTAAAAAAAAAAATAATCGACAACTTGTCAGGCTCTCTGTTAACTGGTGCAGGGAATCAGACATTAGATATTCCGATGGATGAGACAAATGTGACGGTGACAGTAAAAGTCGCCTTGAATTTAAACCAAGTAACTAAACGACAAGAGGCAGGGGTCATGGCATCTGGTCTAGGTAAAGCCTCATCTGAAGGATGGGAGAGTAATCAGAATGTAAATAGAACTCATGAGAATGATTCCGCTAGGCAGGTTGTAAAAGTACGGGATATGGGAATAAATGAAGAGCTTATTAATCTATCTTTGTATTCAGTAACGTCGTTACCACAAACAGATGCAATCATGGAGAGTTTACATTATCCACAAATAGCAACTAAGGAACGAATAATAACTTGCAATAACGCAGCCAATGAGATCCCCAATTTCCGAACAATGGAACAAAAGAGAGCACATATGAAGGGAATTGAATTAGTTTAGCCCCGGAGCGAAGTCCTTAACACATTTTATATCACGAGCCCATTCTCTGAGTGGGAATCAAGAAGTAGAAAGTTGGCATCATTAAGACACCGCAGATTGCAACAAATAATGTCACTGTATATCTTTTTTTTTAATTATTTCTTGTATTTGGTTTAGTTGAAAATCAACTTTGCAAATATATATAAAAAGAAAATATCATCATTAATACAGTACAAGTCACTGTATATCAAGATCAACTGACTTTGAAGATGCAAGACAGACAGTGGAATAACCCATTCCCAAACCGCACCACTATTTAAGGACATTCCATACAATTGAAAATCTGATACATGTACGCTCAGAAGACATAAAAGCAATGTGTTGTATGCCAAGTACAACATTTGACACTTTAGATCTACAAATACCATCACAGATAATTAAAGACTTATTATGGCCAATGAAAGATACACTTGCTCAATGTGGCCTTGAGCTGCAAAGAAATAGTGTGCCTCTTCCCACAAACCGAGATCACAGGGAGTCTAGTAGCAGATTGAGTAACTCCTCAGCCCCAAGTAAAAGTGAAGAGACATGTAATAGCAAGAAAGGAGGACACTGGGCATTATCAACCATTATCAATTACATATAACCTGTCTAAAGAAAGCTCATATCGAGAGGTATGCTTTAAAGAACAGGAACCAGAAAAGATAACTTCCAAATGGGACTGGTTTGTTAAAGCGATAAATAATACAAATGCATTGACAAACTATTACGCCAGTTAGCAATAAAACATAAAAACAAAAATGTTACTATGGCCATTTGGAACACAAGAGGATTCTCGCATTTAATTTAATGAACATGAAAGGGAATCCTCTGCATAATTATGATATAATGGCCCTGGACGACACTTGTATCACGACACAACCAGTATGGCCTTCCTTTAAAATTGCGTGGACCCCGCCTGTGAAACAAACTAAAGGCCGTCAAGCGGCAGTCCTATTAACAGTCGCTAAACTGGATTCAGACGTAGATGTGGAACCATGGGCCACACCTTATCCAGGTAACCAATTATTCAGCTCCATATCAGGTAGATGTGATTCACCCTTTACTCCTCAAACTGCAATGATAAACATATATTGGAATCCTACTGCGATTGCAGATGCAACTTTACTAAAGCATGTCGAACAAATGCTAGACTTAATTACCATGGATGGACAGTCAGCCTTAACCATAATAGTGGGAGATTTGAATATACATTGTTTTCCAACTAGTACCTAGCCACACTCAACACGTGCAATAAGATGGCTCTCACTCATGAAACACCGGCTCTAACTATGTTAAATGGGGAAGTTGAGAGCAGTGTTCTCCCCGGCGCATTCATTTGAAAGGGGGATCTCGCCTGCGACATTGGACTATGTCTTTGTTTCGACGCATGCTGTGAATCGGATAGTTTCCTTTTGTGTCATTCCAAATGACAGCAACAATCATAATATTTTAGAGGTGGAATGGAGTCTTCCAGATTCAAATACAAGGGACTTTTACCAATGCACTGTTGAAGTGAATAGAGGTAGAAATAGAATTAAATGGTCATTTCAAAAACTAGAAATACTAAAAACTCAGCTGCAGGCAATTCTTAACCTGTCAAATCAAAGTGATCTGGAATGCACTGATACTCTCAACTTGATTATTGAAAATAATAAAATAATGCAACCAATGTTTAAACATAAGCATCCGAACGATCCATCTATACATGCCTTAAAGGTAGAATTGCACAAAGAGCTTAAAAATTATTCGCATTTCAATCAAACAGAAGAAAAAAAGAAAGTACTATCACGATATAGAAATGCAATGAAAACTCTTTGATCCTGCAAAAAGCAACAAGAAGGAGAGGCCATGTTAGCAGCCATTGCACATAAATCCGAGCCCCAGATGTGGGATTTATTTAGCAAAGCCCTACTGTGTGCCAACTCATAAGTCTTGATAAATGCTATAAGTGAGTAGACATGCGTTACAAACCTTTCTAAACCTTTTGAGGAACCAATAGAACAACTACCAATGACAAATATACCTATAGTGCATATGGCTTGCTTACTTTTGATCAGCATGATATCATAGGTCTCATCAATACATTGAGCACATCTCAGGCTCCTGGACCTGTGAATCTGATAAAATAAGGAGCCTGGTATTGTTATCGTTAGACTCATCATTAGTATCTGTAGAGAACCATTACCCATTATAACACCCATTATTAGAATCAGTGCTCTCTGTTAGAATCACCATTACCCAATCATTACTCTTTGCTATGGAATCATTCCATTATTGCATTCTGTTTAGTTCTGATTAGTACATTGCTGAAGTAGACACTGTCCACATATTAGACTGTCACCTTTGTATGCATTTGCAATATGCTTTTAGAATGATATTGCCTCATATTGTGCTTACCATTAGGAGAGAAACATGTTGCCATTTTGCACATTGTCCATTTGAAATAGAATGACACTTGCACTGCTATATATCTGAAGTGCCATGTAGTGTTTTAGAGACACGATATGATATGCTATGTATTTATGTTTGCATTAGATATAGCACTTAGGCTGAGAGAGAAAATGCATTGCTTGCACTACACACACAGTGTCATATTCCATTTAGAATGACACACATTGTTATGCTTTGTGGAGACACATTTAGAGATATGTTTGGTATGTCATGTATGTATGTATGTATGTTGAGTCACTTAGACTGAGTTTGCATTATGTAGTTAGCGCTTGTATTGCGAGAGATTTGCGGTAAACATTAGGAAGCATTCAGAATGAGACATGAGGCCTATGAGCCATTTGTTGATGGAGAAAGACAGAAGTTGCTCAGTGCGGAGAAATGTTATGGTACACTGTTCGTAAACATTGGCAGACATACACAGATAACATGAACCCTTGTCCGAGAGGGAAGCTTATCAGCTTGGCTGGTGTGCTTCGCGGAGACAACCCAAGGGTGTGGGCTGCATGAAGGGAGTGACGATGGAGAGATGGAGAGGTGCCTTTTGTATGAGAGGGACGGGGCCTAAGAGCATTTTGTAGCGAAGCCTACAGTGGAGAGAATGGAGAAACAGGGAATAGATGATGTATTTCGCAACATACTCGGAAGGCCAAGGCAGAGAGATATGAGGTCATGCTGACAGCACACGAAGTTACAGGACATGCCATGCAAGGAACACGCAAACACAGACAGGCAGGCATTTTGCTAAACTCTGAGGGAGAGACATTCTTAGACATTCTGTGCGTCATTGGAGACTATAACCAAGAGGGCTGGAGAGAGAGAGAGAGAGAGAGAGGAGTTTGGAAGAGTTGTGAGAGACGGAATAGTTGTGGGAGTCTGAAGAGAGGGGACTGCACGAGAGATCGAGAGTTGGCCAGAGAGATCGGGAGAGCCACAGAGAGAGAGTTGGCGGGAGATGGTGATTGGTGCAGCAGCCTGATGACGCTCTGATGAGATCGAGAGCTTGGGAGTTCGAATGACCAGATCTTGAAAGGCAGCCACTGACTGATTGAGGCCTGGTTGGAAAGACAGCAGATGGGGAAGTATGGGTTTGGCCTAGGCTTAAATTGATTGATAAGAACAGACACACACACACACACACTCACACACACACACACACACACACACACACACACAGAGCTTTGGGAGAGGAGAGTGTGGATGGTGTGGATTGATTGTGTGGATTGAAGGTGTAGATTTATCCATGAAGGTGATGGATGATGGATGATTGAAGCTTGCATTAGATTGCATTAGAACCACACACTCGCAGCACAGGCTTATAGATACTACATGGTAGCATTGCACCAGAAGTAAAAAAGGTGCAAATTAAACATAGCATTAGAACTGCCTGCATTGTTATGTATTATGCTTAGCTGTGTGTATATAAATAAATGTATCCCATTGTTATAAATTGAATCGATTCTTTGTGTTTTCTTTGTGTCTTAGTGTTATTTGTTATTGCCCACGGTAGTAGGATAGGTGTATGTTATTTGGCGTAATCTAGGAGTACACAGTGCACATGGGGCCTGATACAAATGCAGCCAAAGGGGGTGTATAGTGATCCACACCCCCAATAGGAGATTGTCAAAGATTGTCTGAAGACCGCAGCTTGGTTGCCCAAGGGGGGGCAAGACGATGGTTAGGGGTTTGGGTTTTTCAGACTGACAGACCAGATGGGCTAACAAATTGGGCTCTCACAAGTAATCCAAAAGAATGGGCATCCATCCTGGGACTCATATTTATCAATATTATTAAAACAGGAGTGATTCCAAAGTCATGGAAAACATCAATTATTATATCTATCTTTAAAAAAGGTAATAGAACTGACCCTTTAAACTATAGGCCCATTGCACTTATGGAAATTCCAGGGAAAACAATGTGCAAGGGTAATCTTAAAAGAGCTTACCAACTGGATACAATCCGAAAAGCTATGTGATGTAAATCAATATGGCGTTGTCAAAGGAGTAGGTATCTCCCTTAACATTTTGCTATCCACTATTACAAAACAGGCAATTCTAGCAAAGCAGCCAATTTTCTTGGGTTTTATAGCTTTCAAGCATGCGTCTGACTCTGTGTCAAGAGAGAGATTATGGACTAAATTGTTGGAAGCACATTGCCCCCTTCATATTATACATTTAATACATCAATTTTATACTGATACACCTATTTGGGTAAAACTGACAAAGGATGGGCTGCTAACCAAATACATTAAAACTTTCTCTGGCCTAAAACAAGGTTGCATTTTAGCCTCAACGCTTGAAAAAAAAATAATTAAGGAGATTAATTCCTTTTTAGAAAATATTGGATCTTTTTCCCCGAAAATTGGACAGGCCCGAGTTGAGTGGGGATTTTATGCGAACAACCTTGTTTTAATTGATCAGACACAAATAGGCCTACAAAGAAAGCTAAATGCTCTTGAGAATTACACAAAGGCGAATGGACTGTGTATTAGCGTAGCTAAATCGAATGTGATGATATTATTACCTACAGTATGCAAAGGAAAATTTAGTTGGATCTTGGACAAAATCCCTTTGGAAATTTTGAATCAATATAAACACTTAGGGGATCTTATTAGTAATCACCCGTCAGAGCTCCTGTGTAGAAATGAGCTCAAATTTAAAACACACACGCTAGCGTCACAGGACAAATAGAATCAAAAGTGATTTGGCAAATTCACATTCACCCCAGCCCTTTATTTATACAAGCAGAAAGTGGTGCCAGTTCTAGCGTACAGAGCGCAAGCACAATATCTGCAAAATCATCCTAATTTGGCGACTCTAGAAGGCATTGTCATGGGCATGAAGTTAAGGGCACAGGCATGCAGGGATTGCATGCACAGGAGACCTGGGTGGACACTGTCCTGGTGCCAAAGGCACCAGGCTCATGAACAAAAGTAAACAAGAATATCCATTTAACACCAAAAAGCCTTTATTATGGACATAGCACTTCAGATGCATTAACCTTGAACATTCCATCCATTAAGCAGGATGCAATAGCCTTTAACATGCCATCCATTAAACAGCCCCAAGTGCATTCTTGGGTGTGGCTGCTAATGGATTGCCTTTGCATGTGCTCACTCTCTAGGAGTGGCAGGATGTGGCTGGTAAGCCGGCTCTAATGGGCGAGCCCACAATCTCAGCTATATAAGCTGCCCCGATCCTCAAAACAGACATCTTTGCGTTATTCTGCACTTGCAAGCGGCGTAACACTCACCGTCGCCTGAGGTCAGACTTACCTTTGAAGATCCTGCTTCCTGGACATCCTGCTTCCTGCCAGAATACGTACCAACTGGGGGAAGCTTTTCTTACCTGTACATCTCTTCGGCGAACCAAGTATTCATCTTTACACTTTCCGGAACGCCAAAATCTTCCTCTTGGCACCGAAGCACGACATGCTCCATCGTTGACAGCAGCGCCTGCAAGGAAAAACAGAATACAAGTTAAGACATCTAAAAAACTGTCTGTTTAAAGTTGTGCTTCGCCATACTTCGCGCTTTTCCTTAAACCATCACTTACATGCTGTCGAACATTGCAGTAGCATCCATCTTCCATTCGGCCGCGTCTCGCGTCTCACAGCTGCATTTCCATCTAAGGGAAGAAAACAGAAGAGAGACATTATTGCGGGCATAAACAGGAGCAACATATAAAGACATTAAACTGAACGGACAGCATCACAAGAGCTCAAAAAAGATTTACCAGTCATAAGGAGAAGCATAGTCGCAGCTGGACTGGACTAATCCTTATCAGGGATCAGTGAAGGAACTAGATCACATTCGATGCGCCCCTTCCAAAAGTAGCAGGATAGAGAGCTTATCTTCCATAATTCACAGGTGAGCTTTATGGGCCGGCGTATGCTCACAGAAACTGTACTTTGGGGTGAAGGGTTCGAGAGGTACAACAATCACAGATTGGCGCACTCACACACGCTTATCTCCACGCAGGAGCAGTATCACCACGTACCACCGCTCACAGCTTTTCTACTGATGGAGAGGCCTGCAGAGGTGATTCAGTTTCAGGGAGGGCTGCAACCATCCCCAAAAGCCTCCGCAGAGACCAGGTGAGCGTAACAGGCATATACTGGAAGAAAATCTTGTCCCTGCCCCAGAGCACCCCAATTGCGATTATTCATTATGAATTGGGACTGATCTCGCTGGCTGCAGCAATTGCCTGGCAGGCCCTCTCACTCCTGAGAAAATGTGCAATGGCGGGTGAAAGCGCCATGACATTGATGCCGGTAATAACTGCTGCATTAAAAATCTAAACTCCAGGCCTTTGATAGCATGGGAAGCCCACTATGTGAACATTATGAAGAAGCCAGATATCTCGGTTGAGTTGTTAGTTGAAGATCCAGACAAGGCCAAAAATAAACTATGGGCATGGGACTGGTGTATGACTTGGGAAAGGTAGAATACTTATGTATTATTTCGAGAAGGGAACTTTCAATTAAAAGTGAGACATCAAATTGCTCATTATTTAGCTAAATTCCCAGACATAGAGGGGCCGATTCATGGAACAAATGTGCGCTGAAATTTGTGGTGCAAGCGTGAAAAAGCAAGCGCACGCGTGCGATTCATGGGAGGCCCTGTGTGTGTTTTTCCCGCGATGTGCGCCAAATCTGCGGGTGGCGCACACAGGCGCACACGTCACTGGGACATCCAGAATGCTGTGCGTGACACGCACAGCAAAAGCACACAACGTAGCACAAACCAAAAAGGCGCCGTAACATGTGGAATGGGGAACAACGCGCAAAAATGAGGGCGCAACTGGGGAAGTACTGCTGGAAAATACACAGAACGCCCACACGCGCGCGAACACCACGTATTCATGGAATCAAATATGGGAAACCCGCGCACGCCAAAAGACACGCACAGGCTTAAACAAGTATGCCACACGAAGGCAGGCGGAAGCGTCCCCGCACAGTATAAAAGTGCGCGCTAACAACAAACACACATATACAGCTACGATGAATGTCCCATTTCTCGCAGCACTGATCGTGGGACACCACAGGAGGAGTAGACTAGCCAGGCCCCACATTTTTTTGCCCACGACCAGCCTCTTTGGGATGCCTGATGACGAAGTCTATGGCAGGTATAGGTTTCCACCTTACATCATCCTAGACCTGGTCACTGAGTGGGAGGATGACTTCACATCACCCACCTTGTGCTCAAAAGCACTGAGCCCCGTGGAAAAGGTGCCCAATGTCCTGCATTTTCTGGCCACTGGGTCATTTCAGCAGACAACTGCCATAGTTGGGGGTGTCTCACAGGCCACGCAGTCACGCTGCCTACACCAAGTGTTGGAAATCATGACTGTGTGCCCCTCAGTCCGCAGGCACATATACATGCCCAGAACACCCGCAAAAAGGCAGGCCATGGTCCATGACTTTTGCAGTGTGGCACACTTCCCCAAAGTGCTTGGTACCATAGATTGCACCCATGTGGCTCTACGTCCACCTAGGGTCACTGAGCGCATCTACCGCAACCGCAAGCACTGGCATTCCATCAACGTGCAGGTTGTATGCCATGTCCATGGAATCATCACCTCTGTCTATACAAACTATCCTGGGTCTACCCATGACAGTTTCATATACAGAATGACTGCCCTGAGTGGGGACCTGGAAGCTGGGAAGCATGGTGACACATGGCTCATTGGTGAGTACAAATGTCTGTGCACATGCATGCATGTCACACACAGACAAATACACAAACCCAACTAATGACAACCATCCTCACCTCCCCAGGGGACAGTGCCTACCCTCTGAGCAACCCCATGATGATGCCAATACGGAACCCCACCACACCACCCCAAGTAAGATACAATGCTGCCCATATTGCAACCAGGAGCATAGTGGAGCGCACATTTGGAGTGCTCAAGTCACGCTTCCGCTCCCTTGACCGCTCTGGCGGGCAGCTACTATATGCACCCCCAGTAGTGTGCAGGATCATTGTGGCAGCATGTGTCCTGCACAATGTTGCAACACGGCAGGGTGTACCGGTGGACATGGTGGTGTCCCAACATCCCCAACCACATGCACAGGCACTGCACATGGGAGGGGAACATGGCGAGGCAGCCTGGACCCAGCTTGTGGCCACATTTTTCACCATAACTCCCTCCCATGCAGAGTGCACACAGGCCTGGCACATACCAGGTGACAATCGATGATGACAACGAGACACTCAACTGTCACAACCATACCACCCTGAGAATGTTTCCATGGAAGTGCTACATTGTGTGCATCCCTAGCTACTGAAACATAACCAATCCTGTGTGACCAAAAGGAACACATGCAAGGTGCATATCACACCACCCCCCTGCAAAACAGGCCATGACAATCACTGATATGTCACCCAAACCCTCCCAACCCACATCACCCTTGTTCGTCACACCATGACATAGCATGCAACATCAAAAGATCAAACCAAAAGCACAGCACATGACCAATTAGATACAAAGTGACACATGATGAATGGAAAGAAGCCTGAAACAATCACACCTGACATGGAATCAGATGAAATGACTGACCAACAACCTCCCACACATACAAAGTCATACACAAATGCATGCCACCAGCGATACCATCAACAAAAGACAGAATGCCTGTCTGCAATCCAAATCTGCAAATCACAAACCTGTGTGCTGTGTGTGTCTCCTGCAACACACCTCTCAGCACATAGCACAGTGAGCAGCCATTGTGTCGGGAATACACCTTGAGCATCATATAAAAAGGACAAGCAACTAAAATAACCCAGTGACGCATGTACACGATACCCAAATGGTAAGTGATCATACGCTGCAGGGACACAGCATGCCAGAGAAGGCAATCTGTGTGCACGTGTGGGCATGGAAGGGTGTTTGTATGTGTGGTGGAGCATTGTGTAAGTGTGTGTGTCAGCAGGGACATGCACTCAATACATGCATGTGAAATCAAGTGACCCTCAGTATCCTGTACACATCACATGTGAACATTGCCCATGTGTGCACCCCAGTATGTCAAACCACAACAATCCCCTGACACTTGAAAAGTAAACCCAACACAGGAACATCCTTTGACCCGCAGAACACATCATGTACATAGTACCCCACAATGAGAATGTCAGACAGTGCCCAAACACTGTAGCCCAAGCGTACTGTCTGACAACAAAAGCCACTCCCTCATTAACTCATCACCATGACCTTCAGAAGAACTGTGTCTGGGGTCTGTTGGCTTCTTCCTTCTAGTGTACCTGGCTTCAGGATCCCCCTTCCCCTTGGTTTCCTTGTTCTTCCTTTCGTGTAAATAGGTTCCAGCCCCCTCAGAGGCCATCTTGACTGGTAAAAATACCAAATCGCATAGAACACCAAGGAGCCAAACCCCCAAATCAGGGAAAAAGCCTGTAGATACCAAAGAAACCTGGAAGAGTCTCCAGTAGATGACTTGAAGTCGCTGAATATGGCCAAGCACAATGATATAATAACTACCAAGGTAGCACACTTGAACAATGGTTCAACAGGATGGGTAGCAATTTCAGTACACAATAATCAATAGGGATGCCACAACTGATGGGTAGTGTCACAGCTCTGGTCTCCAGGCTCAGGACTGGCATGAACCAACCACCCCCTCTGCGGTCTCGGCACCTGTAATGTAAAACATATACAGGCCTCTGAGACCCCAGCGGAGAAAGAGGGTTAGGGATCCGTTGGTTGGATAGGCATCAGTATTTAGGATAACCAGAAAGAGGGTCAGGAGAGGGGAGGTGGATGGGCAAGGGAAAGTAGGCAAAATACAAAATACAAAAATTGACAATTACACATACTCAATCAGAGAAACCATGTTCTTCATGCACATTGAACAACATGGCACAAAGGTGAGCCAAAGAGAGACTTATCTCTGGGGTGAGTGCTGGCCTCCTGCCTGCGCACTCTCAGGTCCGGTAACAGGAGCAGTTCAATGCTGAAAAGAGAGAGTGAGTTACTATTCTTTGTGTGTTTTCCCAACACACACATAACACCATTCATGTCTCGAACTAAGTGACTCCACCCCAAACAAGCACTCTTGTCTGCTGCTTCGTTCGTATACTTTTGCTTGCCCCCGTGTGGTTCATACACTGTTAATGCGGTAAGGCATCTGCACGTGGCCCTGCGGTAAATGGAAGACCATGTGTTAAGAATCACACATGATAGAATGGGCCTTGGGTGAGCTGCTAGCCGTGTGTGACGAGGTGCGACTTCACTACAAGTCGTGTTCTGCCAGCCACAGATTTCTATAGGTAGCTCACGTGTCAAATTCCATATGCTAATGATGTGCACTGCACTCGAGTTTGAGCGTCGCTGGGTGCCCCCCTTGCGCTGTATTAGTTTGTGGCTACGAACGCTACTGCGCTAATAACTTAGCTTCTCTGGCGCAGGGGGGACTCGAGGATATGAGCGATGGCCCCTGCATGTGCCCCTGACAACTTGGAAAGCTTCTTGGCATTTGCTCCTCAGTGTGGCTTAGCTGTACTGTGTGCATCTTCCCCAACACCTGGCTAAGCTCCCCAGCATTGGCGCTACTTAGCTTGCATGTATGAGGGTCCTGGAGGAAAGTCGGCTGGGGTGTGGCCCCTTGTGCTGCTCACCTTGCTCGGAGCTCCTGGAAACACGTCTGCTTCTGTCGGACGTCTGAGCACAAGCCCCGTGCTTCTGCTTGTGCACGCATGTGCACGTGTGCCCCACCCAACGTGGCCAGGGTTTTGTAGTTCTTGGCCCGGTGTCTGTTGGGAAAGGTAGTCTGGAGTCACCTTTTCCTGCAGAAAGGGCATACAAGCCTTTTATAAGGCTGGAATCTTTTCTGTGTGTGTGTCTTAATTCTGCTTGTTACTGGGCCATGTCTGAGACCTACATCTGACCTCCTCCCACACAACCCCAGGATCTGTACTCTGACAGGTAGACCTGAAACTTGAGTAGAACATAACCAAGGAGGCTGGCAAAACTGGATGGTTGAGCTGAAACCCAATCAATCCTTGATAGCGTGAACAAAGCAAGGCAGAGACAGCACAAGTCTAGAAAGGCACAGTGAATGTGAGATAGCTGGAAACAGCAAATTAAGAGCCACAACAGTTGAACAGCATTGTTAAAAGCCAAAAGTCAACATAAAGGCATGGATATAACAGACGAAAGACAGGAGGAGCGATAGAGAGATGCTGTTGAACAGAAGTGTACGGAGGCAAACCGAGGCAGTGTAAGAGTATGTGGAAATAACTGCCCGAGAGGCGGGCAGACAGATCTGCAAAAAGGACAGTAGCAGGAAAAAACAGGGACTAAAGTCACCAGAGTGTGAAAAACAAGTAAAAGAGCTGTAGTCCAGTAGGAAAACTGTGCCGTCAGGCAGCATCGAATTCCAAGAGGGAAGACAGATACAAAGTGCCGTCCAAATGGAACAGAGCGTAGTAGTAGTATAGGCGGACATCTCAGGTGAGTACTGGACCGTGAGTTGTGCCTCTTGGGTCACATTCCTAAAGCATCCTCCTTTGACACAATCCCCAGTGGGTGAACTCAACACGTACCAACTTGACATTGTAAACACCCGACCCCCTCCCACCATCAGTGTGACTTTGACAGCTAAAGGGTGCAGGCTACCATCTACAGCATGAAGTGCATCAAGCACGTATACAGGAAAGAAATGAACATACATCACACTCAACATCAATAAATGGACAGTTCAAAAATGTACTCACCAAAATTGATTGCAGACATGCCGTGGAGAAAACATTCATAATCCCCACTAGGGGTGTAAACACAAGTAGTACAGCAGCAGACAGGCCACAGATATGACGAAAGTCCAATGCCCTTGTGTAAATGGCTGTCACACCAAACCATCCTTGCAAACCCATGGAAAGAGGATGCAGGAGTGGCATGTGTGTCAGGACCCCAAGCCACAAACACATACACGAGACAAGCTTGAATGGGCCCAGCTGGAACAGACAGTAGATGCTTTCAAAAGCCACAAAGCACCACACCGTCACATGAATGCACAATAGACAAACAATTTTAAACTGTATTAACTAATTGAACTAACTAATAAAATAGAATATGGCCACATACGAACTGGGGGGGCACACAGGAGGTGGGAGGTACAGGGTGCACCTCAACACCCACATGCGATAATGTTGAAATAAAACAAAACCTCCATGTGCTCAACGCCTGCACGGTCCGACCTGTGAGGGAGATAAATCGTCGTCCAAGTCACCTTCTGGATGGAAAGCAGAAGGTGGACGTGGCACAGTACCCTGACCATGCCTATGCGCAACTTGCCCCTCGTTGGCAGCAAGTCTGTGGGACTGGTAAGCCTGGTCTTGTGCGGTGATGACACGTAGGTCAGCATGCAGCACCTCACGTGATATGAGTGCTTCCTCTTGCAAGGTAGGACATGTAACACAGAGTTCTTCCTGCATGGCCTCGCATGACATCCGGAGCACCTTCCGGCATGCACGTAGCTCAGCCGAGATGGTATTCTCAAGCTGCTCCAATCTCTCCTCTGACCGCTTCCTCTGGGACACGTTGAGCTCACCCAAAGTAGATCTGAGGGATTGATGGTCATCCCTCAGGGCCTTCCTGTGTGCCTCTGTGTGAGCAGCAAGTGATTGACGCAGAGATACCATTTCAGCCCGGCGTGCCCTGTATAAGGCCGCCATGCCCAGCCTGCTGCAGATCCACCAGCCTAGCAGGGGGGAGCACAGATTGGGCCACATGTTCCATGCTCTGAGTGATCTTATCAATAGCTGGCCCCTGTTGTTCAGAATTGGCATTCATGGATTGCTGCCGGGCATGACACCTGCAGGGCCGAAGGAGCCGTGGTCCTCACTGGATTGGCACTGCCAGCGGCTGCAGGACTACATCCTCCATTGACGTGATGCCTTGGGAACATCAGCAACTGGTGTGGAGTGTGACCGTGCGTCCCGATCCACCACAGGCAGATGTTCCAACACCGTCTAGCCCCTCAGTGCAGGTGTCGCGGACAGATGATCGTCCACATCAGAATCACTCACTGTCGAGGAATGGACATGATGCGCATCCAACTAAACATCATAGTCAGAGTGATCATCTGAGCTAGACTGATTGCCAGCCCTGGACACGATGGTCTGGAGCACAAGTGGGTTCTCATGGCCTACCACCCCACGACCCCCACTTGTGCTGGGTTGCTGATGTAATAGCAACCCTGTGTCAGGACTGATATCACCATCCTCTGGCTCCATTGCGTCATCATCTGTAATGTGGAAAAAACAAACATGAGTGCACATGTCAGATGCAAATAACACACACACATAGACATCACATGGACAGCCAACACATGAAGCAGACAAATGAAATTCCGGCATGCATCCAGTGGCATTGATATGCAAACACATCCCAAAAGCAGAAATGGATGTGCGTACATAGCAAAGTCTACACATGTACTGAATGTAGTATATCACCTCCATCACACACCACCTCTGTCAGGCACATGTCACAGGCAGAAATGACAGATGGCAACAACGAGATGACACATACTAAAAGCATGTCTGAACTGCCAAATGGCCACAGCTGCAAGTGAATCCAAAAACACCATGACACATGTAATATGCATGTACACACCGTACCGGGCATCATGGGCCATGTAGACATAGTGAATGTCCCGAGCAAAGTGAGGGCCTGCAACCAGGCATGAGGGACCAAAACTCTCTGTACGGTCCGAGCTGCCGGCCATGAAGCCTCCAGAACACCCCTCATTGCCTGATTGAGCACATTGTGCTATGAATTTGCCCTAAACCATAATTCAGTGTGTCAAATCATCACGGCCAGGCCCCACCAGAATAGCTTAGTTTTCCTGGGCGTACACATACTGCACGACAGTGCACCTTCAGGATTGTGCCAGTTGAACATAACGGGCGCAATGCTGAAATCTCAGCAGCATTAACATTAATCAACTACATATTAGTCATTAAACATAAAAGCTGCAGAGGACACATGTGTAAATGAACACTATCACACACACATAAGTGAGTAGCCGAAATGTTGCACTACACAACGTTGAAGCTGCTTGCAAACGTATATGTGAAAGTGTTAAAAATACACCCGTGTCCATATAGACCCGTATGGTGATTATGAACAGCATCCTATACAGCAAAGCAAGCAGCTACAACGCTACTTGCTTTGATGTATGTGAAAGTGTACACATACACATATGCAGGCAGCTCTACAGTCATTACAACCCAATTGGCAGGCTATAGTCAATCTGCAGCCTATGCCAGTTAGTATAGGCCGCAGATTGACCAATCAACTTTGCTGAACACCCGCTAGAGTGTTCCCATACTGAGTACATGTGTCACATGATGCATCTGTGCCTGTGCCTTTCATGACAGTGAAGGGATGACAATCTGACCATACATGGCAGGTCATTTTGACATTGCAGCAGTGAGTCGGGATGTAGAACGGTGTAACATGGCTCAGAAGTGGGTTGGTGCAGTGCAGAACATGTGTATATAACCGACTATCTACATCAACAAGTACATTATGATTTCAATCAACAAACATGAAGGCAGTGTAAGGGCAAGATCAGGCAGTGTAAGGGCAAGATCAGGCAGCACATGCTATGTGCATGAAATGGATTGCATGGCTGCAGGTAACCCCCCTTAGTGAAAATGCAGAAATGCAGGGTGGCATGGCAGTGAAAGGTTGACCAGAAAACTGTGTATTGGCAGTCAGTGTTGAGTAGCGTCGATTGCATCATCTGAGTCTACTGGCAACACAGCAGATGAGAATGGGACAGTAAGCAGGACACATGATGAACCCTCTGTTTTACACCCATTTGTGCAGAAGTCACTACACCAGTGGGACAGAGTCAGGGGGACTGAAACCGGGGGAGGCCTGTGCCCCACACAGACCATGACACCCTAAACTTGTGCAAAATCAGGAGTGAGCCAGTGTGTGCATGGAATAGTTGATCAAAAGCCATTAAATGCATGTCATCCTGGACACGTACTACTATGATCATCTTGCCAAGGACACATAGGGGCATGCATGGAATGCACATGGAGCATGAATGGGCACTCATGTCCCTGCGGAGCATCTGCCATCTGCACAGTCCGAGTGAGACACCCTGCATCAAGGAGAAAGGATGTGCCCCACATTATGTGTCTGGCAGGTGGCAGGGGGAGTGTGTATGCACACAGGAACATTGAACAGGCCATTGCAGTAGTCCAACATGTTACCCACCAGTGTAATGGTGTAATAGTGGTGCAGGGGGGTGGAGGGGCAACGGAGCATGCCTACGTGGAGTACCCACATGCAGGCAGAACACACATGCACGTCATTCATGCGATGACATAATCCGAGTGCTGAGTGGAAAGACACCCCAGGATACATGCAGAAGGGCCAATGAGCAGGAACATGGACCGGAGGGGCAGCTGGGTGACTAGCATGTGTGTAGGGTGCAAGTGTGGTGATGAGGACAGTCCCTGTCTGAACTACATGTCCAGCATGCTGCACAGCAGGCACACATTAGTGAAGCATTGCATGACTCGCACATGAGAACCATGTACACATAACATGTATTGGCAGTCAAGCACAACACATCACACAAGAAAACCACATATGGCCTGGCAAACATGCAAAAACACTCACTGGATGGGGCATCAAAATCCAGCATCTCTCCCACTCCTTGGACCAATTCTGCCGGGATGAACTCTGCAGCGATCACCTCGCGCAGAGTATGTTCTTCCTCCGCAGGTGGTGGCCCACTGCCAGTCACCCGAGTCATGGCATAATTGGAGGCACGCTTTAGCTTAGCACAGCGTCGGAGGTCATCCCAACACTTTTTACACGCCTGAGCTGTGCGCACCTCATGTCCAAATGAACGAACACCCTCTGCAACACGCTTCCAGTGGTCCCAACGCTGGCCAGCCGTAGTGTGATAATTTGGGCCCACTGGCATATCACGGTAGTGTTCCAACATGTGGCCCACAAGGAAGTCCAGTTCCTGCTTTCCGAAAGGCTTCTTCCTCAACGTGCCGGAGGCCGGAGCCGTGTCTGGGGTCCCAGCCTCTTGTGCAGGTGCAACCTTCCTCCTCTTGCGCAGTGATCCTGACCCTGACTGGCAAATGCCACCCTGATCAGTAGGGGCAGTGGCACTGGTGGATTGAGCCAAGGGAGTGGCAGGTGCAACTAGGACGGAAGCCATGACTTGTGTCAGTGGCTGCTGGGTGCTCTTGACCGGACCCTGCGCAGCAACAGCCGCTGTGCCATGGTCATTGACCAAGACTGTCCTGGCTGGCAGACTCACAGCCGGGGTGGTGTCAGCTGCATCTGCCCATGCAGTTGCCAACACCAGACTGCTCGGGGCAGCAGATGACAACACTGCCCCAGGGACATGTGCCCGTGTCAGAGCAGCCCTGTGTGCACGTACCACGTGCCTCCTGACCACCTAGAATTCATCCTGGTACTCTTCAGGTGCCAACGCAGCATGCGCTGGCAGACCCTGAGCCTGGGTGGTGGTGTCCACAGCTGCACCTGCAGCTACCACTACCCATGGGCCTGTGGCAGTCGATGAAATGGACTGCCCGGTCACACGGGCACCAGTGCCAGATGCAAGAGCTGCATCTCCTGGAACCACGGGGGGTGGTGGCATGACTGCACCAACACGTGGCAGAACATCCTACCGAATTGTTGCACCCCTGCCTCTTCCCCCTCTGCAGCCAACCTGGACACCCTGGAGTCCCCGTACTCCTTGGTCACCCCTGCTGCGTCCCTGACCACACCCACCGCATGGAGGACGCACAGCTATGGCACCCCTCCCCTTTCATGGCCTCCCAACCATGGCACAGATATAGTAGTGCCAATGGGAGGTGTACACAACAACTGTCCTGGGCAATTGGGGTGAAGGGGGTGGGGTACTAGATGTAAACAGCACCCCTGTGTGCCTGCAAGGCTGTATGTGACCCCCGGTGATGAAGTGACGGGTCACGCAACGCTCAGGCACCCCAAAACTGCAGTAAAACCGTGCACGGAACCCCCGGTAGCCCACGTGTGTGGAATTAACCTCCCACAGTACGCGGTGGCAGTCAGGGACACGGAAAACACGTACGAGTGGGACACGCAGGCTACTATGACCTCAAAATGGGTACACGATTCATAGGTGGACCCGCAGGTGGAAAAATAGCGTGTGCGACTCACTGTCCAACTTGCGTGGTAATGAAAAACACGTGTAGTCAATACCCCGGCCAAAAGAAGAGATACGTCCTTGATCCACTGTGAAGTAGTGATGGCGCGTGCAACAACTGGAAGTAGCAACACATGCATCGGTCTCCATGAAAAGCAAGTACAGTGAACTACTGGCCCCGCTCACCTTTAACCCATGCCAAGGGAAACGCCCGCGTGCGTCACGTCACTTATGCGCTTAGGCCCTTTCCTCGAATTACACACATTAACACGCGGACGTGCTGTTTTTTTCACATGCTGAATCACTATGCACCTGTGCCGAGGGAAACGCCTGCGTCTGTCACGTCACATACGCGTTTACACACTAAGGGCCTTTTCTCGAATTACATGCTGACGTGCTGTTTTTTCACATGCCAAATCACTCTGTATCAAGCTGGCCACGTGACAACACATGGAAGACCACGCTCCTGCCCAGAAGGCCATTTTCCTGTCCCCCATAACCCTGAGCCGACTCCCACCAGCCATCTGCTGCTGCCTGCTGGCCATGTGCCCCGCTATTTGGTGCCTGCACGTCAGCCATCTGCAGGGGTCCAGTTGCTGTGACCACCCCTGCTGGAACAGAAGACTCCCGACTGCAGTTCCATCACCCCACAGCCCAGCACCAGGACCCAGTTGCCCACCCACACCTGCCTCGGGGGTTGCCATGTCATGGCAAACACCATCTGAGACCACTAGCAACTCCCAGCCAGAGAGGCAGAGGGCTGCCAGCTTCACAGCAGGAGAAGTTGGCATCCTGTTCGAGCAAGTCCTGGTGCATTATTATGCCCTCTTCGGAAGAACATGCTCCAACAAGGATGAATGGAAGAGGATCTGGACGGACATTGTGGTTGCCATCAACGCGGAGGGGGTGGCAACCCATGCCCTACCATACGTCCATACGCGCTGGGAGGACTTCAAGTCCAGGACCCTCAGGAAGGACCGGCACCTCTTGGATGCAGCGGATGCAGTGAGGTGCCAGGTCCACCTTACCACTGACGACATAAGGGTCCTGGAACACATTCACCCAGCGCTTCTCCTCCAGGTGCTCAAGAGGCAGACCCGTCCAGAGTCAAGCGGTAAGTGTCCATGCGTACTGATTGGACGCAGTGCATGTTGAGGTGTGCCAGGAGTGTGCAGCTTGGACTTATGTCTGGAAAGGCCCATGGATGGATGTGTATGTGCAGGGACATGAGCCTGCTGCATGTGAGTCCAGTCATGTGTGATGTACATCAATGGTGTATATGTTCCAAAGCATGATGCATAAACGCATGCGCAGACGCACACATGTTGTATGTACTATACCATGGTTGGGGTGTGACACATGGATGCTGGTTCCACCTTCATGTACATGCACGGCGTACATTGCGTGTGTGTGTTTGACATGTGTGCGACTGTGACATGTAGGAACACGATTGGCAGATGTGACATAGTTGCTGATGATTGCACTGTGACAGGTGGTGGAGATGTACAGATGCATGTCTGTCTGGTGGCGCGTATACATGTGTTTGGCACTCCCCATGTTGCTTGTGACATCATGCCAATCTTTGGATGTTCATGCTGGTGTGTGTGTGTATGGATGCTGCTGCACGATTCCTTTTAATTTGTGCATGTGTGTGGGTTCAAATGATATGATTGTTGGGGAGTGTGATGCCATCTGTGAAGTTTGACACTGCCACTCACGTGCAACTGTCATGTGTGTATCCGACCATTGTACAGTGCCCTGATGCCTGTGTTCTGTCTCTCCCTGTCTGCAGCATCGACTGATGAAGAGGGCGGAGACGGTGCTGTGGAGCACAGTCGTAGGGATCCCACCACAAACAGGAAACGCAACGCCCAGCTCCCCTCCCACGTAGTGATCTCTTCCGGGAGTGAGGACTCTGGTGCCGTGTCCATGGCCGCAGCTGCCGAGGGAAGGTCCAAGAGGCGGAGTTTGGAGGTGGACTCCTCGGCAGCAGCAGGGGCAGCTGAGGCCACACAGGGGCCTATGGAGGAAGAGAGCACAGAGTCATCCAGGTTGGTGGGGTTTGGTTGGAGAGGAGGTTGTGGAAGCCCCGCGCACGGGGCCTGGAAGAGGGGATTCCACTTGTGCTAGTGGTGCAGTCCAGGGGCAGGGTCAGGAGGCAGCACAGGCCACCGCGGAGGTGCCTGTGTGTAATCCTGTCCCCGATCCTGTGACTGCATCATCTGGCACCAGCAAGGATGCCTCCGTCCAGACCCCTTTTCAGGGAGGGAATGCGCATACAACAACTGGCCTTCCTATCACTGTGGATGTTGAATCCGTGACCGGTTTGAGCCTGTCCTAGCTGGGGTGACATTGCGCCAACGTGGTATTCGGGATGACGTGCAGGGTTCTCGTTTGGACAATGCACATCATTTCGAATACCTCATTGGCTGCGTCGACCTACTAGGACAGGTTGTCAGCACAGGGTTAATCTGTGTGCTTGATCTTTTTGCGACCCCCTCCTCATCTGAACCCCCTATGCGCCAGCCATCCTCTGTGCCATCCTTCCACCCAAGTATCACCTGGGTCCTCTGTGGAGCTGCCCCTGAGCCAGCAGCCAGGCTGGTAGAGGACACATCCCTGCCACAGTCGGGAGTCGGAGATCTAGCAGCCATGGCCACCCCACCAACTGGACCCCAGCAGATGGTGGACGTGCAGTCATCATCAAGCAGGGCATGTGCACGGCGGCACCAGAGGATTCTATCAGCTTTCAGGCTGTTGTGGTGCCAGAGGCAGTTGCATTGGAGGCAGCAGTAGGCTCAGCGTGGGAGCGATCAAGGCTCGGGGCCATCAACATCCCTGGGGCAGGCATCGGCAGGAAGACCCAGGATTGGAAGTTTTTTCCGTGTGGCAGCGGTTGGGCCAGCAAATAGATGCAGAGCAGCGGCGGGCGGAGTGGGCACGGCTCACAAGGTCAGGGTGGAGAACTCCAAGAGCCGGGTGTTGTTGCGGGCTGAGTGCCTCGAGGCAACTCACAGGGAGTTGGAGGACGCCATGGCTGCATCCCTGCGAGACCTCAGGCAGGGGAAGAGGCCGGTCTCTGGTACATTGAAGTAGAGTTCAATGATGCCCTGGGCCGGGACATCAATGAGTGAGCCGTCAGACTAGCCTGCCGCCATTGTAAATAGTTATGTAGGTGTAGGTTTCCTTTTTGTTGTATTTTTACTTTGGGGCGCATGGACTATGCCACGCATTTTTGTATATAGTTATTTATTAGGTAGGATTTTGGTTAGGTTTCCTTTGGATTGTTGGGCTCATGGACCCTTGGAAATTATTTTGTATATAGTTATGGACCTGAATTTTCTTTACTTTTTTACCCATGGTGGAATGATTTGCTTTTTTTGGAACTTTGGATTTTTGTTTCATGGACGGACGCTTTGGAGCCATTTTACTTGGATTTTATTGATTTCAGCCTTCATTTTTTTCCTTATTTTTGGACATCCAGACTTATATTTATTATTTGTTTTCTTGTGTGATTTTGTTTCATTCATTCATTTTTGTATTTAATACATATTTTTTTCTACTTTTTTTGTGCGGTGTTCTCTCATTGTTTTCGTGCATGTCACAATGTGGGTTTTCTCAGTCATGTGTCACCATTGTGGGGCTCTGACGGACATGTATTCATGAGCATACTGGTTATTTGGTATCTATCATGACATGGGGAATTCAATGTGGAGTGGATGGAATGCTTGATTGGGTGTTCGGATTGGGGTGGCGTGGGGTGGGATTTGGGTGGCCATACGTGCCATGGGTCTGGATTGTGATGACGTGTTGGGTGGGGGACATGAGTCGGGGCCTGCTGGCAGGTGCCCGTCAGTGGGGGTGGTGTGGGGGGACATGTGTCGGGGCCTGCTGGCAGGTGCCCTCACTGGGGTGGGGTGGGGTGGGGGACATGAGTCGAGGCCTGCTGGCAGGTGCCCGTCACTGGGGGTGGTGTGGGGGGACATGTGTTGGGGCCTGCTGGCACGTGCCCTCACTGGGGGTGGGGTGGGGGGACATGTGTCGGGGCCTGCTGGCAGGTGCCCATCACTGGGGCTGGTGTGAGGGGACATATGTCGGGGCCTGCTGGCAAGTACCCTCACTGGGGGTGGTGTGGGGGGACATGTGTTGGGGCCTGCTGGCAGGTGCCCTCACTAGGGGTGGGGTGGGGGGACATGTTTCGGGGACTGCTGGCAGGTTCCCTCACTGGGGGTGGGGTGGGGAGACTTGTTTCGGGGCCTGCTAGCAGGTGCCCTCTCTGGGGGTGGGGTGGGGGGGACATGTGTCAGGCCTGCTGACAGGTGCCCGTCACTGGGGGTGGTGTGCGGGGACATGTGTCGGGGCCTGCTGGCAGGTGCCTTCACTGGAGGTGGCGGTGAGGGGACATGTGTCGGGGCTCCCAAGCGCATGGTGCCATGGGGCCTGCCTGCGGGGCATGGTCAGGGGTGATGAGCTGCCTATGGGTCATGGTCTGGGGTGATGGGCTGCCTGCGGGTCATGGTCTGGGGTGATGGGCTGCCTGCGGGGCATGGGGAGGTTGGGAGGGGCAGACCTGGGAGGGCCCACACTGCCAAATCGCATGTAAAACTCCGTGCACCCCCGGAATATGCGTACCCTGCTCGCGCCAGCCCAATCGCATGTGAAACTCCATGTGCACCTCGGGATATGTGTACCGTGCACACGCCAGGCCATTCGCATGTGAATCGCCACGGGCACCCCCGGAATACGCGTACCCCGCTCGCACCAGCAAAATCACGTTTAAAACTCCCCGCACACCCCACAATACGCATACCCCGCTCACGACAGTCCAATCACGTGTGAAACTCCATGCGCACCCCCGGAATACGCATACCCCGCTCGTGCCAGCAGAATCGTGTGTAAAACTCCCCGTGCACCCCCGGAATATGTGTACCCTGCTTGAGCCAGTCCAATTGCGTGTGAAACTCTATCCACCCATCCACCCTCCCCATGCCCCGCAGGCAGCCCGTCCACCCTGACCATGACTCGCAGGCAGCCCATCCACCCTCCCCATGCACCACAGGCAGCACGTCCACCCTGACCATGACTCGCAGGCAGATATCCACCCTCCCCATGCACCACAGGCAGCCCATCCACCCTCCCCATGCCCTGCAGGCAGCCAATCACCCCAGACCATGAACCGCAGGCAGCCGATCAGCCCTGAACATGACCCGCAGGCAGCCCACACCACAGTGGAGACATTTTCAATGCAATTTGCCTGGCACATGCGGAGTACGCATATTCAAAAGGGTGCGCATGTTGATTTCCACACGTTTTGGCTTCCACAAGCAGGGCACGCATATCGAAGGAGGTGCGCGGGGAGATTTTCACGCGTTTTGGCTGCTGCAAGTGGGGTACCCGTATTCAAGGGGTTGCGCAAGTACATTTTCATGCATTTTGGCTGCTGTGAGCAGGGTACGCGTATCGAAAGAGGTGCGCAGGGAGATTTTCACAGTTTTTGGCTGCCGCGAGCGGGGTTCCCGTATTCAAGGGGGTGCGCAAGTACATTTTCATGCATTTTGGCTGCTGTGAGCAGGGTACGCGTATCGAAGGAGGCGCGCGGGGAGATTTTCACAGTTTTTGGCTGCCGCGAGCGGGGTTCCCGTATTCAAGGGGGTGCGCAAGTACATTTTCATGCATTTTGATTGCAGTGAGTGGGGTACGCGTAGTTTTTCACGTGATTATGGTGTAGCGGGCCTGTAAGCTGGCCCAGGGTTAGCGCGGCCCTTTGTGCCGTATTGGGGATTTCGATGGCTTTTCCTTGCGCAAGGGTCGTTCTTGGGGGCTTAACTTGCGCTGCAGGATGTTCGCTGCGCCACGGCTCAAAATGGCTTGGGAAATCCATGAATACGTGGTGCACCAGAATGCTGTTCATCGCACACGGCTGGCGCACGCTGTCGCACGCACCCTCTCTGCGCCAGCCGCGTGTGCTGCTTCTGCGCCAAATTCTCTGAATTACCCCCATAATATGCAATGACACTAAATTTCAGTTAAATCTGTGGCCAACCAAGCTACAAAAAGCGAGGTGGGCCAAGATCCCAGATATGGATTCAAACTGTAGGTTTTTCAAAGACCATACACAAGAGGAGTCCTTGAGACATCTAATTATAGAATGTACTAGCCTCATACATATGAGAAAAGAGTTTATAAACATCTGGGGGAATTTGTAACCCTAACGAAAGATTAAATGTGGCCAAGAATCTTCATGCAACCCCAGTTTCCCTGAATATGGCAACAGTGAAATATGTTCTTGCATTGAACATACATGATGAGATACCAGTAGTAATGAAACCCTAGTAGATTGCAGTGGAAAGTTGCAGGAAAGCCCAACAGTTGAATATGAATTAAGAAGGAAATCGATTGAATATGGTATCATATCAAGATCAAATTCATAAGTATGCAACTCGAGTATGGTGGACATATGTAATTCAAGTCTTCATTTGTCAATGACGAGAAGTGGTTTGTTTTTATGTTTTATATCTATGCGAAGTTGTGTTGCTGTAAGAGTATTTTATGCCAGATTTTAGTGTTGTATGTGTACTTTGTTATGCAGTTTTCTCTTACTATAATGCACCCTAATGAGATTTTATTTTAGATAGTATGGTTGAATGTGTATTTTTTGTTCTATTTCAGTGGTGAAAAGCTACGTTTAATATGGTTTAGTAGTCCAATATATTTTAGGGGAAGTTTTATAATTGGAAATGTGTTGTGTACTGGGACAGAAAGGGGGCCAGATGAGCACTCATAAGATGTTAGTTTGTTTTACATGATTTCTGGTTGTCAATAAGTATTGTAATGATTTTCAAAAGAGAATTGTTTATACTGTTCAGTATTATAATGCATTGTAAATGTGAACTTTGCACAAACTGAAGATGTAAATGATTTGGAAGTCTGAAAAACTGATGTCTTTTTGAAAAAGTTGTTATTAACAACTAAAACAAAATAAATACGAAGAAAACAAATGTAAGGGATTTCAAACATCATCCCCATTGTGTCTAATGTTCCCAACTTTTCTAATTGCCAAAACTCTTGTTGGGTTATCTAGGGGGTTTCTAACATCATCGTATAACTGAAGGGCTTGAAGATGTGCATGTTTGTGCTGTGCCTAATAGTAATTAATAATATGGTAATTACACATTTTCTGAATAATTGGGCTTGCGCCAAATATTATTGAGCCCCTTATTTTGACTGATGACATGCCAGTGGGATGAACTTCCTCTACAATGCATTTAGAGCAGGGGCCTCCAACCTTAACTTTAGCAAGAGCTACGTGTAGTTGGGGGCCACTACACTGGAGCTACTAGAGAAAGATACTGAGGTGGTAATGTTAATGAGCATGGACATTTGTACCAATATTATTTTGGGCAATTTTTATTTACTCTGTACAGAAAAGGAAAAACATAGGCATTCACTGTTATATTAATCACTTCAAAAATATATTTTTTTAATTATTTGTTATTAGTGTCTTATAAAAATTGTCGTGCATGTCAGAATGCAAGCAACGGATCGGGATATTCATTGTGAAGGCTAACACTGCACGTTATCCATCAGTGCCCTGCAATACTCTGTGCCGCTTGACACAGAAGTTTGTACATTTCTTTTGGGACTGATAATGTGAAAACAATCTGAGGATTTCAGTCAATGTGTTTATTATGTTTTTTAAAGAATTCAGCATTCATAAAGTTCTGCTTTGTCAAAAAATATAACCCACTGCCATTTTATTGCATTGCCAATTCATGTAAAGGGTAGCATTTTGGCATGCTTCTTTGCCAGGTCACATAATTCAAGTTCCTACACCAGGGTCCCTGTAAATTACAAAGGACAGGGAACACATACGTAGAAACAACACTTCTTTGTAATCTGAGGGATCTGGCTCACATACTTCATTCCAAAGTTAATTACACTTTATTGGGGAGATATCCCTCAAAATGCAATCCCCTTGGTAAACCTTTGTCCTGACCGTAATTATCAACAACATTTGATTTAATCTCAGGCACCTATAATAATTTTTTGTAACATAAAAAAGAAAGCAATACAATCATAATCACATTTAACATGACTTGTAAACATTTAGGATGTACTGCACAAGATGTAGCAATACTGTACAGTCATTATCATACATACAAATGAAGTGCATAGCACAAACAATCATTGAAGTGCCACTTGTGCTAAAGAGATGCCACATGGGAAATTCTGTTTGTGGCGAGCCGGGAAGTGCGATCTAAGATCTTCGCTGGCTTTCAGTCTCCCAAAGAATCTCTCTTAAAGCACTTGCGCTCACTCACAAAAGCCTCGCCAACCAACCCCCTAGCTACCTAGCCCGTAGATTCACACTACACACCTCCACAAGACAACTTGGAAATGCTCAAACCAAATGCTTTGCCATTCCGCGCTTCAACCTCCAGAGATTTGGTGGTCAGAGCTTCCCTGTCCTAGCCTCGAATCTATGGAACTCACTACCTAATCTTCTTAGAGCTGAACCTACCTTCCCGGCCTTCAAGCGCAAAGTCAAAACCTGGCTGTCTACCCAAAACCTGCCTTGATCATGCTCCTTGGCCCTAAGTCACAACTATTTTGTTAACGGCATTCTGTTATATCCTTTAGTGTAATTTGTACATATACTGTATTTCTTTTATAATTTGTGTAATTTGTATAATTTGTATATTCTCTCTTGATGCAATGTCTATATACTGTATTTCTTGTATAATTTGTATATTTTTTATATTCTCTCCTAATGCAATGACTGTACACACTTCATTGCTCTGTTTTTATGCTTGTAACTAAGTGACGCGCCCGGATGCCCTGGGGCCTGGTGCGCTATATAAATAAAATAAATACAAATACAAATATAAGAAGATAGCACCCCTTCTATCCTCCAAACCAATATTGTTATACGGAGGCCAAGAAGTCATGAGAAATCATGTAACTAATAAGGTTCAGTGCGATGGCTGGGAGACCCATAACACTGGGGGAGGCATACTAGCACCAATCTACGCACAGACTCCAGTGCTAGGAATACTAGTTTTGACAAAGAGACAAGTTTGCCTCGTCTTGTTCAGGGCCAAATTCAAACACCAAAACCAGAAGGTGTATATTATGCTAAGCACATCCTTAATATATAGGCCATGGTAAAGAACAAGATAAAGGAAGGGAATATTAATTCACATTTTATAGCGCCACAAACCCACAGGCATCTGAGCGCTGCGTATTATTACCCACAGTGTGTGTGGTGTTCATTTATCGACCTCGGAAGGATGAAAGGCTGAGTTTGGCACTGACGGGATTCGAACCTGCACCAGCTCACTGTGCTATCTAACCACCACTGAGTCATTATTTGATTGAAGTGGATACATAAATACATGTGCAGCACCCGTCATATGGCCTGGAGCTATACGTCTTCTTAATTAATTGGGTATTTCTATAATGCAAATAGGGAAGGAATCATTACCTCCCATTGTGATTGATAATAAAATTTTCAAAGAATTCAGCCAAGGAAAAGGAAGCTGATTGCTACTTGGTTAACTACTCTTAAACGTTTGTGTGACAAACTAATGGGCAAGACTGAAAAAAAAAACGATCTAGGTGGAATTGATGTGATCAATGTATCCGTTTACAAATTGAATGTGAATGCTAAAAGAGTCTAAGGACTTGAAACGTGCACAAAACATATAATAACCCAACCAGACAATATATGAATGGATGGGAACCTTCTGTCCATCACCCCTAATGAAGCACACAGTATTCCAGAGGAACGAACAAAACAAAAAACAGAACAGCACACAGGAATGCTTCCTCTGGCTACAAGAATCATGCATTCCTCAGCAGGCACAATGGGACACGCCAGGATTGTACATATAGCTCTCGCAGACATATTGTGGCAGCAGAATTACACACCCTAATTAAAATGACAATGAGGACATGTTTGGGGTAATTCATGGAATAAATGTGTGCCGAAATGTGTGGCACAAGCTGGCATTAGCGTGAAAAAGCTAGCGCGAGTGTGTGAATCGCATGCGTGCGATTCATGGAAGGCCCTGTGTGTGTTTTTCCTGGGATGTGCGCCAAATCCGCGCTTACCTTACACGTCACTGCGACTTTCCAAACGTGTGCGCGACAGGAATGGGGAACGCGCACAACTTCTTGCGCACGCACCAAAAAAGGGGCCGGAACACGGGGAATGGGGAACAACGCGTGAAAATGTAGGCGTAACGTGGGAAGTACCACTGGGAAACACAGGCAATGCCCACACGCTAGTGAACAACACAAATTCATGGAATCAAATAGGAAAAACCTGCGCACATCAAAACACACGCACAAATATGTCTGCCAACCGAAAGCAGGCGGAAACACTCCCGCACACCGTAAAAGTGCACGCAAACAAACAAGCATATACAGCTACAATGAATGTCCCATTCCTCACAGCAGTGATCGTGGGACGCCGCAGGAGGAGGAGAATAGCCAGGCCCTGCATTTTTTTGCCCAGGACCAGCTTTTTTGGGATGCCCGATGACGAGGTCTATGGCAGGTATAGGTTTCCACCTCATATTATCCTAGACCTGGTCAGGGAGTGGGAGGATGAACTCAAATCACCCACCCTGTGCTCCCAAGTATTGAGCCCCTTGGAGAAGGTGCTCAATGTACTGCATTTTTTGGTCACTCTGTCATTTCAGCGGACAACTGCCATAGTGGAGGTCATCCACAGCCCACGCAGTCACATTGCCTACACCAGGTGTTGGCAATCATCACTGCGCGCTCCTCAGTCCGCAGGCACATATACATGCCCAGAACACACACAGAAAGGCAGGCCGTGGTCCTGGACTTCTACAGGGTGACACACTTCCCCAAAGTTCTTGGTGCCATAGATTGCACCCATGTGGCCCTACGTCCAACTAGGGCCACTGAAAACATCTACCGCAACCGCAAGCACTGGCATTCCATCAACATGCAGGTTGTATGCAATGCCAAGGGAATCATCACCTCTGTCTATGAAAACTATCCAGGGTCCACCCATGACAGCTTCATATACAGAATGTCCGCCCTAAGCCGGGCCCTGGAAGCTGGGAAGCATGGCGACACATGGCTCATAGGTGAGTACAAATGCCTGTGCACATGTCACACACAAATACCACAAGCTCAACTAATGACAACCATTATCACCTTACCAGGGGACAGTGCCTACCCTCTGAGCACCTACATGATGACGCCAATACGGAACCCACCACACCACCCCAGGTAAGATACAACGCAGCCATATTGCAACCAGGGTCATAGTGGAGCACACATTCGTAGTGCTCAAGTCACGCTTCCGCTCCCTTGACCGCTCTGGAGGACAGCTACTATATGCACCCCCAGTAGTGTGCCGGATCATTGTGGCAGCATGTGTCCTGCACAATGTTGCAACACGGCAGGGTGTACCTTGGACATGGTGGTGCACCAACATCCCCAACCACAGGCACAGGTGCTGCACATAGGAGGGGAAAGGGCCCGTGGCGAGGCAGCCCGGAACCAGCTTGTGGCCACATTTTTCACCTAAACTCCAACACCAGCGGAGTGCACACAGGTCTGGCACATACCAGGTGATAATCGATGATGAGAAAGGGACTGTTAACTGTCACAACCTTACCACCCTGAGAATGTGTCCACGGAAGTGCCACATTGTGTGAATCCCTAACTTCTTAAACAGAACCAATCCCATGTGACCAAAAGGCACACATGCAAGGTGCATTCCCCCCTCCCCCTGCAAAACAGGGAATGAAAGTATTGGTATTTCACCTAAACCCTCCCAACCCCCATGACTTGTGTCTGCCACACCATATCAGGGTATGCAACGGCAAATCATCAAACCATATGCACAACACATGACACAATAGTCATGAAGTGCCACGTGAGAAATGTAAATAGGCACCAGACAATTACAGCTGACATGGAATCTGAAGAAATGACTGACCAAAACCTCACACCCTGAAATCGGTTTCACAAATGCATGCCACCAGTGGTGCAAGCAACAAAAGTCAGAATACCTGATGCCATGCACATTGGACACTAGAATATTGGCATTACAAACACTGTGTGCTGCTTGTGTGTCCCCTGCAACACACCGGTCACCGGACAGCACAGAGAGTGTGCATTGCATTGGGGAATCCCCTTGAGCATCATGAAAAAAAACTACAATCAACAAAATAGTACCCTGTCATGCATGTACACGATCAATGAATCAGAAGTGAACATGGTTTGTCGAGACACCGCATGCCTGAGAAGGCAATCTGGGTGCACGTGTGTGCATGGTGTCGACGTAGTTGGTATGGGGGGCATTGCCTAAGTGTTTGTGTCAGTAAGGACATGCATCGAATACATGCATGTGAAATTAAGTGAGCCTCAGTGTCCTGTACACAGTACTGCTGAGCATTGCACTCAAGGACCCATCCCCTAATACCTCAAAATAATAATAATAATAATAATAATAATAATAATAATAATAATAATAATAATAATAATAATAATAATAATAATAAACCCAACATAGGATCAGCCATTGACCAGCAGAACATATCATGTACAGAATACCCCACATCGACAATGGCAGAGAGTGAGCAATCACTGATTCATTGAAAATCCTTATAGGGCCTACACACAACGTGCATCAAAGTGCCTCAAGGAGGGAGGGAACACGGGAGAATAACAGTACATTCCTACAAGTCCTTCAAACAGTCCAGAATGTGAAAATGAATTATCAAATCAAACTACATAGTACAAGTGCCTGGAAAGTTAGGGAGAGTCTAGGGAGGGAATGTGGGAAAACAAAACTAGCATCAACATTGCTATGCGTGACGGCAATAGTTTCAGGGCAGGAGTCACATAAGGAGGGGGGTGAGGGAAGAGGAGGGAAGAGGTGAGGAGAGTAACAAAAGAAGTGACAATCTGTGGAAGGTCAGCGAAGAATCAAGATAATGCGGGGGAGGGGAGAAGAAACACAGAAGGGAAAGGGGGAACAGACGATCTGTAATCAGTGGTGAAGGGACTGATGATATTAGTAAGTGGTAAAATAAAACTCAAAAAGGTGAATGTGGGGGTCGGATGGAGAGAGGCAGAGGGGAAAGTGTCTGCAAAGAACAAGCGGCTACGTATCACCATGCCTGATGGCAATTGCGGTAGTGCCGAAAAAAGACAGACAGAGGAGAAGGAGGAGGGGAAAGGGTGGTGGAGAGGGAGAGGGAAGAGAGAAGGGAGGAGGGGGCCAAGGTGTAAAGGCAGGAAGGGGGAGAGGGGGAAAGAAAGCACACACAGGCGACAGAGGGAAAGAAGTCGGTGCATAAGGGGAGGGGGTGTGATGGTGAAGGGGGAGACAGAGGGAGGCTGACGTGGGGCAGGTGGAGACTGGCAGGGGCAAGGGAGACAGGGAGAGACTGGCAGGGGGAAGGTTGAGACAGGTGGGTGGGAGGCGAGAGAGGGGGACAATCAAGGGACCCAGAAGGGTGGTGGACAGGCGTGGACAGGGGTAGACAGGGCCTCCATTGTGGGCCATTGGTAGTGGTGGCAGGCTCCAGCCTCCTGGTTGTCCGGATTGTCACAAGGGCCAAGTACAACAAATGGGATGGGGGGAGCAGGTCCAGGCCACTAACATGACAGTCAAGTCATAAACAATGTGGCCATATTTCCAATGGCACAACAAAACACCAGGCAGGGCTGCAAGATGGCCAAAGCAGGTGAATCAAGGAAATGGGGGTAGTTGTAACTTGTGGTGACAAGGATAACTCAGCGTGCAGTGTTCATGTGGCATATCAAAATCACTGTAGGCCAAGTGTCCAAATGCAACATTGTCAGCACACGGACCCCTCCCACCATCAGTGTGTGTTACACAGCCAAAGGGTGTATGGTACCGCCTACAGCAGTAAGTGCATGAACATAGACAGTCAATTCTTAAAATAAATCATAAGCAACATGATGAAATGCACAGACAACAGAATACTCACCAAAATGAAGTGCAGACATAGATTGGAGAAGCCATTTGGAATACCCACTAGGGGTGTACACACAAGTAGGACTGCAGGCTGGCCACAGATATGACGGAAGCCCAATGCACCTGTGTGAGATGCTGTCACACCGAGCCATCATTGCGAGCCCATGGAAAGGGGAAGCAGGAGTAGCATATGTGTCAGGACCCCAAGTAAAACACATACACGAGACAAGCCTGAATGGGCCCTGCTGGAACACACAGTGGATGCCTTCAAATGCTACAAAGCACCACACTGTCACATGAATGCACAATAGACAAAAAAGAAATACTTGCAGAAAAAAAAAGAAAAAAAATGCCCACATATGACCCAGGGGGCCAGGGGGATAACCAGGAGGGGAGAGGTACAGGGTGCATCTCAACACCCACATGTGTAGATGTTGAGATAATAAAAAAAAACTCAATGGGCTCAGCGCCTGCACAGCCTGAACTATGTGGGAGATAGGTTGTTCTTGTTACCCTCTGGATGGAATTCAGAAGGTGGACGCGGCACAGTTGCCTAACCACGCCTTTCAGCGGCTTGCTCCTCAACTGCAGCAAGCATGCAGGTCCGGTAAACCAGGTCCTGCATGGCAATGACACGTAGGTATGCATGCATTACCTCTCGTGTCACACGTGCTTCCTCCTGCAAGGACTGACGTGTAAGACAGAGTTCTGCCTGCATGGCCTCACATGACATACAGAGTACCTCCCGGCTTGCATGGAGTTCAGCTGAGATGGTTCTTTCAAGCCGTTCCATTCTGTCTTCTGCCCGCCTACTGTCGTCCATCATGAGAGCACCCAGAGTAGATCAGAGGTTTTGATGTTCGACCCTCAGGATCTCACGGTGTGCCTCTGCCTGAGCAGACATAGCTTGACGCAGAGCCACAATTTCAGCCGGCGTGCCCTGTCAGAAGCCGCCATGCCCAGCCTGAGTGAGCAGCATGTGGACCGCATAGCCTGCTGCTGGAGATGCACTTACCTTTCAGGGGGGAGGATGGAACGGGCCACACTTTCCATACCTTGAGCCATCATTTCAACTGCTGCCCCCTGTTGCTGTGTTATGGCAAAAACGGCATGCTCCCACTCAGTTGACCCGGGTAGCGCACGGCCACCATGTTGCCGGACATGACACCTGCCGGGCCCAAGGAGCCGTGGTCCTTGCTGGGTTGGTGCCGCCCGCGGCTGATTGACTGCATCCCTCTGTCGACCTGATGACCCAGGAACATGGCCAACTGGTGTTGAGTGTGACCGTGCACCCGTAACCACCACAGGCGGACATTCCAACCCCACCTGGCCCCCTACTGCAGGTGTTGCGGACAGAAGATCATCCAACACAGGATCACTTACCGGCGTCGACACGTCATGATGCAGATCCGGCTCAACATAGTGGTCAGAGGATACATCAGAACCTGACTCAGAGTCCGCTCTGGACACGATGGCCTGGAGTACTAGTGGGTTCTTGTGGGCTGCCATCCCATGACCACCACTGGTGCCTGGATGGTCATTTGAACTGACCACCGTGTCTGGGATGAGATCTTCATCCTCAGCCTCCACACCTGCAACATAAACAAAAGAAAGAAGAACACACATGTCAGTAGCACATACCACACACATACAGATCACAACATTGACACCCAACTCATGAAGCAGACATGTCACACACAACTCAAAGCCCAACATGTATCCAGTTCCATTGCAATGCACGGGTATACCAAAAGCAGAAAAGGATGTGTGCAAAATGTGAAGCCAACACATGTTTTGCATGTTGCCCATCACCTGCATCACACACAGCCTCTAGCAGGCACATATCCAAGGCAGAAATGAGAGATGGCAAGAAAGAGTGGTACGTAGCATAAGCATGTGGGAACACACAAATAGCCACAGCTGGCAATCACACCAAACACACCATGACACATGTAACATGCATGTTCACGTGCGCACTCAACAACCATTGACTGTGCAGAGTACATGTGTCATAGGAGGCACCTACGGTACTGTGTTTAGATACAGTGCAAGGAGGGACATGGGTACATACATGGCAGGTCACTATCACACAGCAGCATTGTGTTGGCATGTTGAAGGGCTGAACTTGGTACAGGAGTGGGTGTGTGCGGTGCAGTGCATGTGTACTCCCTCAACTTCCAACATCAAGACGTATGTAGTGATTTCAATCTCCAAACGTGACGGCAGTGTAAGGGCAATTGCAGCCATCATGTGCAAATGGCATGCACCATGTAGCATGGATACTGTGAAACTCCCACCCTCTGAGCAAGAGCAATAGCAGGAAGGCACTGAAAGGTTCCACACAGAACTGTCCATTGGCAGTGTTGACATGCATCTATTGCAGTTCATCAGTCAAATGACACTACAGCCGATGAGAAGTGGACATGATGCAGGACAGATGAGGAACCATCAATAGTACACCCATGCATGCAGAAAACACAAAACCAGTTGAAAAGAGACAGTGGGCCTGTAACAGGGGGGGGACACAGATGTGGACACCCTAAAGCCTTGCGTTATGACAAACAGACCCACAGTGAGCATGAAATGGCTGTCCAAATAACATGACACTTAGATCATCCTGGAGACAAACTACAATGAGCAGGCGGTCAAGGACACCTAGGGGCATACATGGAATGCACATGGGACATGAATGTGCACAGATGTGCATGAGAAGACACTGTCATCAGCACAGTCAGAGACACACTGCACCAAGGACAAAGGATGTAAATGACATGATATGACATCTCATCAAGACTTCCCTCGTACACAAGTGGCTCAGAGCACAACCAAGCAAAGGGAGGGGAACAAGGGAGAAAAGGAAATGAAAACAATGATCATACTGGGCACAGTGTCATTGAGAACACGCAAGTGCATGGAGAAGGGATACAAGGTTGAAGACCCTGGAAGGGGAGAAGTGGAACGTGCCAAACAGAGGAGACCAAAGAATGAAAATGAAGTCTGATGATAGAATAGGCATTCAAAAGTTGGTAGTACAACCAGCAAGTGGCAAGTGCACAATCATTTGGATTGGGCAAATCTGATGAGTGCAGAAGAAGAGTGGGGGACTGTATGGGTACACTTACAGGACCCATTGCAATGGGAGGCCTGGAGGCAGTGCAGCAGGGAGGCAGGGTGAGCATGCACCTGGGCCCGAAGGACAGAGGGTGTGCAGGTGCACAGTGCCAAGAGAGGAAACTGTTCAGCTGGGGAGAAGAGGGGCTAATGCAGGAGCAAATAGGAAGGTCTTGAGGTGCTTCCGGAAGCAGAGATGTTTCTCCTCAAGTTTCAATATGACTGGTAGGCTGTTCCAAAGGGAGGTCCCAGCCGTAGACACAGATCTGCCCTGAGCTTATTTCTTTGATAAACGACTGACCCGGAGGGAGTGTGAGGTAGAGGAGCAAAGGACTCGAGAGGGGAGGCATTGGCAGAGGGATGGTTGAAGGTATTTTTGACCCAGGACCCAAAAATCCTGTGCACAATGCAGAGGGTCTGAAGTATCATCCTTGCATCCACTGTTAGCCAATGAAGGAATTTCAGAGCTGGAAAGATAGGATCCCAGGGCATGAGGCCAAGGACAAGTCTTGCAGTCCTTTACTGGAATAGTGGTAGAGGGCGGAGTGTGGAGGCAGGTAGAATATTGAAAGAGCCTGTCACAGTAGTCCAACCGTGAGACAACCAGAGCTTGAGAGACTGTGAGCTTGTAGTTGAACGATAGGAAAGGCACAGTACGCCTGAGGAGGTTAAGCAAGAAGTTAATATATCTCAACAAACATCAGAAATGTGTGTGGAAAAGGAATGTGTGGAGTCAAAGGTGACCCAGATGTTGTTGGCCTTGCAGGTGGGGGTAGGAGAAGGGCCAAGGGGGGCCAGCCAGAGAGTGAGGGGAAAGGATGGCGAAGGTGTACCGATGAGGAGGATGTCAGTCTTGCTGGCATTTAGACAGAGATCGTTGGCAGTACACCAATTTAAAATGTCAATGAGGCAATCAGAAATGAGGGAGGGAGAAGAGGTGGCCAAGGGCAGCCTGGAAATGAGTTGAGGGTCATCAGCATAGCACTGGAAGTTGTAGCAGAAAATGAAAATGCAGTAGGCGAGAGCTGCCAGGGGCTGTTTGTAAAGCCAGACCGAGAGGTCAGACCCCTGGTGAACACCACAGGTACAGAGGGAGATTGATGAAAGGAAGGACCCAAGTTGTAGCTGACAGGGTCACACACGCCAAACACACATGTCATTGAGTAACACGCATCAATACTCACCGGACGATGCATCATAATCCATCCTCTCTCCCACTCCACGGATTTGTTCTTCTGGGATGAACTCTGCAACGATCTCCTCATGATGAGTGAGTTCATCCTCCTCTGGTGGTGGCCCACCACCAGTCACCAGAGACATGGAATAATTGGAGGCACGCTTTCGTTTTGCACTGCATCAGAGGTCATTCCAACGCTTGTTGCAGACCTGAGCTGTGCGCACCTGGAATCCCATGGCTTTCACACCATCCGCAACATGCTGCCAGTGAACCCAACTCTGGACAGGTGTTGTATGGCACTGTGGGCCCACAAGCATATCGCGTTGGTGTGCCGACACATAGTCCACAAGGAAGTCCAGTTCCTTGCTTGCTGAAAGGCTTCTTCCTCGACGTGCCAGAGGCCAGAGCCGTGTCTGGGGTCCCAGCCTCTTGCGCAGGAGCACCCTTCCTCCTTTTGGGTGGTGGTACTGACCCTGAGTGGGCAATGTGGCCCTGATAAGTGGGGGCAGTGGCGCTGGTGGACTGGACCAAGGTAGTGGGTGTTGGAATGAGGACAGAAGGTCTGGCTTGGGTCTGACTCACTGCCGGGGTGGTGTTGGCTGCATCTGCCCATTCAGTAACCACCACCCGGCTGCTTGGGGCAGCAGATATCATAACTGCCCCAGATACGTGTGGCCCAGTCACAGCTACACTGGACACACGTGTCCCGCACCTCCGGACAAGATGGAAATCTTCCTGGGAGTCCCTGTCACACAATGCAACATGCACCGCCCACCCCGAGCCTGGGTGGTTGTCTCCACAGCTGCACCTGCAGCTACCCCCACCGGTGGGCCTGTGAAGCAGATGTAAGTTGCTGTTGGGTCATATGGGCGCCGGGTTGTGATGCAACAGCTGCATCACCAGGAACCACAGGGGGTGGTGGCATGTCTGCACCAGCACGTGGCTGGGCATCCCACCCCTGTGGGGCACCCCGGCCTCTTCCCCCTGTAGCCACCATGGCCACCCTATGTTAGGCAGAATACTGTGCAGTTCCCCTAGGGAGCACTACAGAAGATTAGGACTACAGGAGAGAGCAATAAATCCCCTTTGGTATCAGTCTGTACCACAAAGATTTAGTTGGTAGCTGTGGCTGAGCAGTCAGACTTCTCTCAAGAGGGAGATGAGCAGTATTCAGGGTTTACACAATAGGCCTACAGTACTATGTCACAAGGAAACACTGACCAAAGCTTTGTATTAAAAAGTATATATATATATATATTTATTTTATACACTTCTAGTTAAACACATCTATCACAGTCATCAAGAAAGTTAAAATAAGTCAACGAAAAATATACACACTCCCTAGTTAAATTGTAGACCAAGTGAACCAGAGTGAAAAATTAGCAAAATGGCACAGTGAAAACCACACACAAGGGATACTCTAGCAATTTCTCACAAGGGAGGGAAAGCACAAGTTATACAGAAATATCTTCTTACACACCCTAGCAACACTTCCCATAAGCTTGTGCACCAGTTTAAGCACGACAGTGCATCAGTATAGGAAATACTTAAATGAAAACTGAGCAAAATGGCATTTCACAAGTTTTAAAAAGGGGATGAAAATGGTAGTTATGAGAAGTATGTGCACCAACACAGTTCTAATTAAGAGGCAATCTTAAGAAGGCAGTTCTAACAAATGTAGCCAGAGTCAATAGGCCTGTGTCAGAGTCAGTGGTATAGGGCAAGTGCCCAGGAGCAAAATGTTCTTGTAGCTGCAGTCAGGTCTTTGGATAATGATTTCAAAAAGGTGGATGCAGAAGGTAAAAGACAATGTTAAGAAAGAGGGGCGGCCAACCGAACAGGTGGGTAAAGGATTTAAAACACCTTTAGAGCTACCGCAAAGAAACGGCAGCCTGGCGGAACAATGTACCTTTAAAATGAAGAAGTGGCTCCTGCGGTGGCGGTTGTTCCTGGTAGTTCCTGCAGTTTGGGGGATCCAGCAGAGAAAGAGAGGCTCTCGTCATGGAGGAAGGTTCGAGTTACTGCACTACCCAGGGATGAAACCAGCTGTGGTGCTGCCCGACGAATAAAAGGTACGCTCCTTTAAATCACTGTCCGGGTGGACGGGTGCCTGGCTATCCGGTCTCAAAGTACAGGGTACTGGCGATTCGACTAAGGCAGGCCCGGGAAGGCAATTGGCAAACTGGTTGGCCCCACCAGCTAAAAAGGGAGAAGGCTCTTGTAGATGACAATGGAGAAAAGTGGTGAGACGCTGCAACAGGGCTTCAGCGGTGGTTCAGTCATTGCAGATGTCTTTGGCTTCTCTCCTCTTTGGCTTCTTAGTTTCAGTGGCAAGGTCTTGCTCTTCCAGTCCTCAGGACCCTGCTTTTATCCAAAAAGATCCCCATTCATACAGCCTAGCTGTCACTCACACAGTGGAGTGGTCATCTTGGCGGGAGACCCTCCAGCCTATCAGGATAGAGTGTGACATGGGTTGCTGTGGCACACGTTAAACAGCAACACTACGCGCCATAAATACACCATTCTAAAACAGAACGGCAGCAGGAATCAAACGAGAAGGACTTCATCTCCTAGCGGTAAGCAGCATTCTACCCAGCATCATGTTAAACTATTTTCACCTTGGCCCATTTCTATCTTGCATTTTCCCAAATAGTGATGAGTACAGCCATTTTTTGCATTATAAACTGCCCACAAGACCTTTCACCTGCACTATTTCAACTGCTCACCGCCAGTCTTTGTACAGCCACATTTACTTTTGTGTGCTCTCTGCTCAACCCAGAATTGCTCTCATTAGCCACCTGCATAGTACTCTAATGTAACTATTATACACCTTTAGCCCTTCTATCCAAGACCATATTATATGGTATATTGATACTCTAGAACCCCACTACATGAGCACCTTCAAATATGTACACTTCTACTATTTCAGATCAGACTATTTACAACAACTTACACAAGCCTCATCTGAGTTTGCAGATTACACAACAACCAAATGCTTGACTCCACAATACCTGTAAGTACCAAATTTTTGTAATTATGAAACTACACAGTGTTCCTACTATAAGATTACTATGAACAAGACTTAATGCTCCTCGAAACCTTACCCCTTCTCTCTTCTTCCTCTCAGACAACATTTGTGTCAACTTAGCCAACACTCATCCTGAAGAACCGCCGCAACCCTGCGGCGGGGAAACACGTTTTGAGGAATTGCTTTGCATCACATTGATAAGTTGAGTCCATCATAGGACTACTTTCTCAAGGAACCACAACAAACAAAGAGTCAACTATGCTTGAACCAAGGAATTGCTTTGCATCACATTGATAAATTGAGTCCATCATAGGACTACTTTCTCAAGGAACCGCACCAAACAAAGAGTCAACTATACTTGAACCAAGAACTAGGATCTATCATCAAAAATTCAGGCCACAGCCAATCTGCAATTTTCTTTTTGAAACTTTGATCTTACTACCAAGACTTAGTGAAAGCAACTAAGGATATTTCAAGCCCTAGCCAACCTGCAATCTTCTTTTTAGAAACTTTGATTCTAATCTCAAGACCTAGTGAAAGTAACTAAGGGCATTAGAATTTCACATTTGATGGGAATCCACCACAGATTTAGTGAAAACAACTAAATACTAAGCGAAAGCAACGAAGGACTTCATAACTTTTGCATTGATTGGACTTTATCACCGACTTAGTGAAATCAACTAAGGACACCATTCCCCTATGTTGATAGGATTGAACTTTGAAAAAAGACTCTTTTTTTCAAATGTGCTTTTTTCCTATGTTTCCAAATAACTAGTCCTTTGACCTACATGTGTTCATATTTACGATTTAAAATAAAAAATCGTCTACTTTTTGAAACTTACTACTTGTGTCAACATTTAATTTTGAGAAGTGCGGCAGGAGGGCCTTTTTTCCCCTATGCTGTGGCAACCCTGTCCAGGGGTCCTACTCCCCCTCGCACACAATGGACCCACCCCAGACTCAGTGGCGCCGAAAGGAGGGCTTCTTGGCAGAAGCACGCCAAAAGGATGAACAAAGGATCCCTGACCTGGGTTAGGAGTTTAGAGAAAGACATGAGAAAGAAGTTATATTAAAGTTCTGGCAAATAAAAACTACCGGAGTAAAGTTAATATTAAAATACACAGGCGGTATGTTAGAGGCTGTCAGAAAAAGTGGTAGCCTCGAACAATGGGAAAATCCCATAGGGAAATATTTGCGGTCGAATATTTTTGGTAGTAACCACTGCCACCAGCCAGAAACCTTTGAGAGAGGGACTGTACGGTACCCTCTCGAAAATGAACATAAGGGAAAAACTATTAACCCTTCCCAGTACTTCCATAGTAAGATGGGTGGTACTGGTTTAGTTCACAAAAATTGACTAGTAAAGTCAGTGGGGACTTTACATGCCCTGGGAGACAGTCGTCAGTCCCAGTGTATGGAGTCTATGGGCCTCATTACACATTGTGCGGTAAGGGAATACCGGTACCGGTAAAGAATTACCGTTACCGGTAATTTCCTAAAGCAATCACGACCCGGACCCACCGCTATCAGCGCACCCGTTAATTACGGTGCCACTAATAGCGGCAAGGCCGCGGGCGCGCGACCCGCAGGCCGGAATTAGCACCATGGCGCTAATACCAGGCCATCACAAGCCATGCGGACATGGCATTAGCGGCATGGAAAACACCCCAAAAACCCTTACCGGCATGGCGCTAATAACAGCATCGAAAAGCACCCGTTAATAGACCTGAGCAGTGTACCCATCTACCACAGGTGGACACAATCAGCACAGGTGCATGCAATGGAGACAGGCAGCACAAAAGAGCACACCACACCCCTACCCACACCCTTCCCACACCAAGATGGTCCCAATAGCAGCAGCATGACATGACGGGCTTGACTACATGATAGCAGTGCAGCACCAACAACAACAGCCCGCACCAGAGGTGACCCGTAACAGGTACCCATCCCTCACACCATACAGGCGATGCCAGCTATCCACTGAGGAGGTGGCTCCTAACCCCTGTACGGAACCCACAGAACCAGCAGGAAGAGGACAACAATATTGCACATCCCCGTACCTGCGTCGTGATAGAGCTGGCAGTCAGCCTTCCAATGACAGTGCTCCGCTGCCTAAGCAGCCTGGGTGAGGCACTCCTGTACAGCCGTGTCAAAGTGGCAAAGATAACCATGGCATGTGTAGAGCATCAAAAAATGTGCATATGATGGAATGTGCCAATGCCACCAGAAATTGACATGCAACCACCAGAAGAGCATGATGTGGATGGGGATGAGTACGGGTTGAATGCCCCGGCAGGACATGCAAGAGGCAATGCCAAGGAGGCACATGATGTGCGTCAGCATCTGATTCTGAAATCCCATCAAGCACAAAGGTGAAATTGCATGGACGGAGACGGATATTGTTGCCCTGGTGCATGTTTAGAGTCCACAAAGGACCCTGTCCAAGATAAATGACACATCGTTAATGGGTCTAGGTGTCTCATGCAGAATGTTCACGTCATGCTGCTCTATGCATTGGGGCCTATTCATCAGTGATTCTTGTAATGGGGATGTCGGGTTGGTCATGCATTGATGGGTCTGTATTGCATGTGTATATGGTGATGCATGCATGTATGTGTGTGGCTGGATCAATGGCCTGGTCATTGACACATGTCTGGGGTACCCCCTCACCCTTCACTGTGCATTGTTTGACGTATACACTCACCTCCATCAGATGAGATGGCCACACCATGCTCCATGTCTCCGACCCCCTCTATGGCTTCGACTCCTATTGTGGAGGCACATGTCTCCTCCCACTCCTTCATCTTCAGAGGTGATTCTGCGCCACCTCCTGTGGCCATTGCAAGGTTGTGGTTGACTGATAGGATATTCCGCACACGTAGCCGGAGGTCGTCCCACCTCTTGCGGCAGTCCTTCACACTGCGGGTGGTAGTGCCCACCGCACTAACTTTGCGGGCAACTTCATCCCAGATGGCCTTTTTCTTGATGATAGCCTCCCGGCGCATATCATTGGCGAAGACGACTTCGGCATTGGCTGCAAGTGTGCTAGTCAGCATTATGAGCTCCTCTGGTGTAAATTTCTATTTCCGTAATGAGGCCCTATGTTTGGGGGTCGCTACGACCCCTGTGTCACTGCACTGAGGGTGCTGTGCAACACATGTGAATAAAGATGGTTCCTATGGAGGTGAGAGAAACCCCATAGGCATTAAACACAAGAATAGCCTATAACACACATAGAAAAAATGTCTAAGAGTGGGAAAAGGAGTCTCACTCTTAGCAGGAAAAAAAGAAACAAACCCTTCAAATCCAGCAAAGCTGCTGGGGGACTCTATAGGTAAGGGAAACTAGCCATAAAATGAGAATTCCCCCTAACACTCGCCCCCCCCAAACTAAGGGACTAGAGTTCCCCCTGGTCTCCGTTCCCATGTGCCCGACCCAGCACACCCCTGGGAGGACGCCCAGCTTTGCCCCCCAACCCTTTGGTGGACTCCCAACCATGGTACAGATGGTAAATAGCCAATGGGAGGACACTCAACAATTGTCTGGGCAATTGGGTTGAATGAGGTAGGGTACTGGATGGAATAGGTACCCCTGTGCTCCTGCAAGGCTGTCTGTGACCTCTGGGGAAAAATGACGGGTCACGCAACACTCAGGCCCCCCGAAAAAATAAAAAATAGAATTAAAAATACAAAATGGACAAAAAAAAAGTAAAATTACAAAAGAAAAATATGCATGCCATCCAGGTAGCCCACGTGCGTGGATTTAAACTCCAGCATTACGGTGTGGCACCCAGGGACACAAAAAACACATATGCATGGGACATGCGGGCTACTATGACCTCGAAAATGGTACGCGATGCACAGGGGGAACCACAGTGGGAAAAATAGCGTTCGCGACTCACCACCTGCCTTGTGTGGAAAAGAAAAAGAAAAACACATGCGCTTGTGCGTGTAGGCAACACCCTGCCAAAAGAAAAGGTATGAACTTGAAACGCTGTGAAGTAATCGCGTGTGATTCCAGAAGAGTAAACACAAGCGTCGGTCTCCACGAACAGCACACCCACACTCACCTTTAACCTGTGCTGAAGGCAACGTCTGTGTGCGTAATGTCACTAGCATGCTTACGCACTAAGGCCCTTTCCTCGAATTACACGCATTCACATGCGGACGTGCTTTTTTTGCAAGTATGCACCCGTACGAGGGAAACACCCATGCGCATCACGTCACTTATGCGCTTACACGCTAAGGGCCTTTCAATGAATTACATGCTGATGTGCTGTTTTATCACGTGCCAATTCACTCTGCATCAATCTGGCCACGCGACAACACACGGAAGACCACGCTCCTGCTCAGAAGGCCATTTCTTGCCCCCAGAGCCACAGGGAGCCTCTTACAAGCCATCTGCTGCTGCCTGCCTGCCTGCTGCCAACAGTGCTCTGCCATTTGGTGCCTGCACATCAGCCATCTGCAGGGTTCCATTTGCTGTGACCACCCCTGCTGGAAAAGAAGACTCCAACTGGTGTTCCATCGCTCCACAGCCCAGCCCCAGGACCCAGTTGCCCACCCACACCTGCCTCAGGGGTTGCCATGTCCGACACAACACCATCCGGCACCAGTGAAACCCCCCAGCACAGAGGCAGAGTGCTGCCAGCTTCACTGCCAATGAAGTTGGCATCCTGGTGGAGCAAGTCCTGGGGCATTATGATGCCTCTTCTCACCATCGCGCACCAACAAGGAAGGACGGAAGAGGATCTGGAAGTACATGGTGGGTGCCATCAACGCGGAGGGGGTGGAACCCCGCTACATCAAACATGTCCTGAAGCGCTGGGAGGACTACAAGTCCAGGAACCTCAAGAAGGCCTGGTGCATCTTGGATGCAGCGGATGCAGTGGGGCGCCGGGTCCACCTTACCACCCAGCAGGTGAGGGTCCTGGAGCGCATTCGCCCAGTGCTTCACCACCAGATCCTCAGGATGCCGGCACGTCTGGAGTTGAGCGGTAAGTGCCCATGCATTCCCATTTAAAACAGTGCATGTTGCAGTTTGGTGGTAGTTATCTACTTGGCTGTATGTGTGACATGGGTCATGTATGGATGTGTGTGTGCAGGGACATGATGGTGCTGCATGTGAGTCCAGTCAGGCATGACCCACATGGATGGTGTATGTGTTACAATGCATCATGCGGAGCAGCATGCAGAGTGCACACATGTATGCATGCCTGTGTCGGTACTTGTACATGTTTGGGGTGTGAGAGATGGGTGCTGCTGTCATGGACATGCATGGTGTACATGGCGTGTGTCTGAGTAGTGTATGAGTGACTGGTAAACACCATGGATGCATGACACATGTCCATGACAATGTGTTGTAGAGCCTAGTAATCCTTGTATCCACTGTGTCTGGGGGTATACGGGGCCAGATGCATGACCCTCCAGTGATGTGTTTGCATGTGATCAACATGTCCCATAATGCATGTGAGTTTCAGCCCACCATTGGATGTTTCTACAGTGCCTTGGACATGGATGCAAATGTTTGTTGCATGTGCCATGCCTGTTCCTGCATGTGTGTTGCCTGCACTGACCCATGTGTTGTGGAGGGACATGATGTAAGTGACGTTTGACAGTGCCAATCATGTGCTATTGGTTTGTGTCTAGGGGACTATTGTACAGTACCCTGATGCTTATGTTCAATGTTTCCCTTTACACAGCGGCGAGTGAAGAAGAGGGCGGAGACGGCGCTGTGCAGGAAAGTGGCAGGGATGCCTCCACCGGCCGGCGATGCAAGGCCCAGTCACCCTCCCAGGAAATTCCATCATCCGGGAGTGAGGGGACTGGTGCCGCGTTTGCCACTACAGCTGCAGCGGACGGGGTGGGTGAGCACCCACAGGGGCTTGCGACGGCAGAAGACGGTGCAGAGCCATCCAGGTTGGTGGTGTGTACAGAGGAGGAGGAGGAGGTCCACAACATATGGCACTCCTCTACCTGTGGATGAGGGGACCCGTGACAGGATTGAGTCTGTCCTGATTGGTGTCGCGTCGTGCACACGTATCATTCGTGATGACGTGCGAGCTTCCTGAAGGAACCACGCACATCATCACGAAGAGATGTGTTCCAACATGGCCCAGTTGGGAGGGATCAGGGTCAGGGGTTTCCTCCATGTGTGGCACTGTCTTGCGGCCCTCTCCTCCTCTGTGCATACTATATGGCAGTCATTCTCTGTGTCATCTTCTGGCCCAGATGCCACCAGGGCCCCCTGTGGACCTGCCCAAACCAACGCAGCCAGGCTGGTGGAGATCCAATCCCATCCAAAGTCGGGAATTGGAGCTCCAGCACAGGTGGTCACCCCAGCAACTGGACCCATGGCAACGGATGATGTGCAGGCACATACAAGCAGGGCACCTGCATGACAGCCCTGGGTGTTGCCATCTACCCAGAGGCAGTCATGGTGGTGGCGGCAGGCAGCAGAAAGGCGGCGGCAGGCTCGGCCTAGGAGGCATGTGGCCTTGGGGCCCTCTACATCATCGCGGCAGGCATCTGCCGGCGGGCAGGATGACCCAGGATTGGGAGTGTCTTCCATGTGGCAGGGATTGGGCCAGCGAATAGGTGCAGAGCGTCAGTGGGCGGAGAGGGCACGGCTCACAATGGTCAGGGCGGAGAACTCCGTGCACATGGCTTTCAGGCAGGCTGAGTGCCTCGAGGCAACTTGCACGGAGTTGGAGGAGGCCATGGCTGCATCCCTGCGAGACCTCGAGGCCAGGGAAGAGGTCCGCCTCCGGAACATCGATGTGGAGTTCGATGATGCCCTGGCCCAGGACATCAAAAAGTTATCCGTCTGACTAGCCCGCCACCTTTGTATATAGTAATTTAGGTTCAAGTTTTATTTGTTTTTTATTATTATTTGAAGTTCACAGACTTTGCTCCACTTTTTATATATAGTTGTATTTTCGTTCGGGTTTTAGGTAGGTTTCCTTTTGTTTTGGGATAATGGACCCTTCAGACTTTTGTTTTCAATATTACAGACATGCACATACTTATTTTTTATTTTTTATTTTCACATGGAGAATGTTTTTTTATGCTTTTCATCTTGGGATTTATTTCTATGGACTTTGGGGATGGACCACTTTTATTTTTTCATGTTTCGGATTTTTATTTTTCCTTGGATTTCACTTTCTTTTTCATATTGCATTCATTATATCTTTATTTGCATGTGAGATTTTCATATTATCATTTATTTTTATTTTTAATGCATTTCATTATTCTTCATTCTTGGTGTGGTCTACTATGATTTCTTTTGTGCATGTCTCCATGAGCATTGGCTCAGTCATGTGTTGCCACGGTGTGGATCTGTAGGACATTTGTTGATGGGCATGCTGGTTCTTTTCAGACTATCATGGAATGGGTAATTTAGTAGGGAGTGGGTGCAGTGGATCGTTGGGTGTTTGTACTGGGGTGGGGGTGTGGGATTTGGGTTGGCATTAGGGCCATGGGTCTGTATAGTTATGACGCAGTGTTGGGGCCTGCTGGCAGGTGCCTGTCAATGGGGGGTGGGGACATGAGTCGGGGCCTTCTGGCAGGTGCCAGTCAATGGGGGGTGGGACATGAGTCAGGCCTGCTGGCAGGTGCCTGTCAATGGGGGGTGGGGACATGAGTCGGGCCTGCTGGCAGGTGCCTGTTAATGGGGGGTGGGGACATGAGTCGGGGCCTGCTGGCAGGTGCCTGACAGTGGGCAGTGGGGACATGAGTCGGGGCCTGCTGGCAGGTGCCAGTCAATGGGGGGTGGGGACATGAGTCGGGGCCTGCTGGCAGGTGCCTATCAATTGTGGGGGGGCATGAGTCAGGGCCTACTGGCAGGTGCCTGTCAATGGGGGTGGGAACATGAGTCGGGGCCTGGTGGCAGGTGCCAGTCAATGGGGGGTGGGGACATGAGTCGGGCCTGCTGGCAGGTGCCTGTCAATGGGGGTGCGGACATGAGTCGGGGCCTGCTGGCAGGTGCCTGACAGTGGGCAGTGGGGACATGAGTCGGGACCTGCTGGCAGGTGCCAGTCAATGGGGGGTGGGACATGAGTCAGGGCCTGCTGGCAGGTGCCTGTCAATGGGGGGTGGGGACATTATTCAGGGCCTACTGGCAGGTACCCGTCAATGGGGGGTGGGGACATGAGTCGGGGCCTGCTGGCAGGTGCCCATCAATGGGGTATGGGGACATGAGTCGGGGCCTGCTGGCAGGTGCCCGTCAATAGGGGGTGGGTGGGGGGACCCCTGTGCTGTGGTCTGGCTGCAGAGGGTGCATGTGGCTTCTCACCACACTGCTGCATGAATCCGGGGGTACAGGAGTGAGAATTACACGCGATTGGGCTGGTGCAAGTGGTGTACACATATTCCAGGGGTGCATGGGGAGTTTTACATGCGATTTCGCTGGCGCAAGTGGGGTACGCATATTCCAGGGGTGCGCGGGGAATTTTACACGCGATTTCGCTGGCGCGAGCCACGTATTCTGAGGGGTGTCCGGGAAGTTTTACACGTGATTTTGCTGCCACAAGCTCGGTATGCATATTACGAGGGGTGCGCAGGGAGTTTTACACGCGATTTTGCTGGTGCGAGTGGGGTATGTGTATTCCGAGGGGTGCGCAGGAAGTTTTACACGTGATTTCACTGGCGCGAGCGGGGTACGTGTATTCCGAGGGGTGTGCGGGAAGTTTTACATGCGATTTCGTTGGCACAAGCAGTGTACGCATATTTCAGGGGTGCATGGGGAGTTTTACACGCGATTTCGCTGGTGTGAGTGGGGTACGCGTATTCCAGGGGTGCGCAGGGAGTTTTACACACGATTTCGCTGGCGCGAGCGGGGTACGCATATTCCGAGGGGTGTGGCGGAAGTTTTACATGTGATTTTGCTGCCGCAAGCTGGGTACGCATATTACGAGGGGTGCGCAGGGAGTTTTACACACGATTTCAATGGTGCGAGTGGGGTACGCATTTTCCAAGGGGTGCACGGGGAGTTGTACATGCAATTACACTGTTGCAAGTGGGATATGCGTATTCCGAGGGGTGCGCAGGAAGTTTCACACGCGCTTTCGTTGGCGCAAGCAGGGTACGCACATTCCAAGGGGTGCATGGGGAGTTTTACAGGCGATTTTGCTGGCGCGTGAGGGCTGTGTGGCGTTTTTAGTGCGTTTTCATGGTTGGGGGACTGTATGCTGCTCCACTGGCCTTTGCGCCATCTAGGGGATTTGTGCAATGTTTTTGCCGCACAGGGCGGGGTTGGGGGCCTAACTGGTGCTGCTGCAGGGTTGCTGCGCCACTCTGCGCCACGGCTGGTTATGGATGTAAGTATCCATGAATACGCTGTGCGTGAAAATGGGTTTTGGCGCACACAGATAGTGCACGCTGGCTCACGCTCCCTCTCTGGGCAGCCCGCATGTGCTGCTTCTGCGCTAAATTCTATGAATTACCCCCTTTATGTGGACAGGCATCAACAGCCTGTGTTTTACAGTGGCAGTGCTGGCAAGAAACCATGAACATGGTAGATTTTGTGCTATTCAAGACTCAATAACATAGCAAAACAGGGCAAAGCAGAGTTTCACTCATTTTCTTGTGGGACAGTACTCGGGATGGTCAACTCAGCTTTGTTTACTGGCAGCAAAATGGGAGGAAATTAATGTTGATTCTGCTAAATGGGAGGACATTAATGTTGGCTCTGCTAAGAGCTCTGATAGCACAGATAACATTACTTGCCAGGATCACTCACTTCGTTAAACATTGAAGCTTGGATTTTAGCCCACTCTACTGTTTAGAAATTGAATACATACCTTCCAGTCTCCACTTGGCACAACTAAAAATGTTGCATTTCACATAAACTTTCAGAGTAAAACCAAAAGTCACACACCATGCTATCACATATCGTGAAAACCCAATGTTGCCCCCAAATGAACAGCAACAACATATGCGCCATTGCATATCATTTTCCTGCAGCATTGTCCAAACTAATCCTGCAGTAAGGCATAGGCACATTTTTTGCTTCATATGTGATACTTTTCTGCAGCTGCCATATCCTTCCAGTACATTCATTGTGGAAAGCAGATGCAGCAAACTCAACCTGGCCATCCAATGCGAAATCAGATAAATTCTGTCACATGCGCAGCATTCTCTTTTGCAGCACGTTAAATAAACACCCTCAGCAAAAATAAATAAAAATAAAGCCTCAGCCTCTCGCCATTCTACTACTGTCCCCCAAACACTCCAAGAATAGTGGAAAATAAAGATAATTCACAGGAACGGGGGCTGGCTTAGGATATCTGTTCACAATGTTCCCTTCTGTGCAGTCTACTGCATGTACAGGGACGTTATTTAGGCGGTCACCAAGGGTCGCAACTGAGACCCTTGAGGTTTCCCTTGCTACCCCTGTGGTCTCCCTTGCTACCCCTATGTGTCTCTTTGCTTCTGGCTGAATTTCTTGTTCAGGCCTCTTAAAAATAACAGGGGTTCCACAAGTCTAACACTTTAAGCAGTGCCCCTAAATAAGAAAGAAACGGAATACCAAATAATGTGTCTTTCTGGAATTCTATACAATAATTGTTAAACTCTTTAAAGATTTATTTCAGGCACACTTCAAGGTGTGAGTCACTGATTTAGTCTGTTCGTAAAGCCCTCAGCTCAGCTTGTCATCCTTCTGAGCTTGATAAATAAGTACCAACACAGGCTGGGTGATATTGTATGTATATTTGTTCTATATAAAGCGCTCAAGCATAAGTGCTATATGATAACACATCATTATTATTTGACCATGGACGTCTGCTTGAATTCACAGTAATTTGGTAACATGGCCCTATACACATTGATATTAACGATACATATGGTGATCCATTCCTGTATGAAATGTACATCACATTATAGTGAAATTGGAACCATATTTTTCATAGTGTACTTAGGAACAAAGCTATGTGATGCCATTTCCTGTTGTCAAGGCGTGAAAGGTCGTGTTTCATTGCTTCCAGTGATATCACTTTGGGGTGGGGGTCAAATGACTTCAAAGGTCAACGGTCGTGTGGTGTCACTTTTGCTACCCCTGGCATTTTGGTGAAATGACGTCCCTGTGCCTCTAGCCCCGTTGGAGCCGGACACGAAGGTCCCACATACATCAATCAATGGTGCTTTCTGATGTTAGTGTGTGGATGTCAGCATTGGCACCAAAATTAATAGAGACCCCGTCCTGATGAATGCCTTCTTCATTGTTGTACCGCAGACAACATCACAATTCCACCTTCATCACCAGGAAAACGATGATAGACATATGTTAAGTAGTGAAGGGGAGTTTATTAAATCTCGCTAACCCATCTGCAATAGTTTAACACTGTATACACTCAGATCCGTTATTAACCATGCACTCCCTTGTGGTTGCTCACATTTCAGTTCCATTGCAAGTGACACAAGCATTTTGCATCAGGGATTTTAAACAACACAGTTGCTTTAACCTTTGCCAAAGGCACGCAAAATCTTTAGAAGGAAGATTGCATTTCCGCTGTCACCTTTAATGCTGGTTACACCAGTTGAGAACTGAATCAAAGTATAAGGTCACTGCACAAGAACTTTCCGTAGACACGGAGAATGAAAATAAACCTCCACTCCATGTCAGCATCAGTTGTCCTCACATTTTAATGATTGGGCGAACACTAATTGAAACCCTTGCCTCCATGGTGACTTCTCATTACTGTGTTGTCTCACGCATTATCTGGCAAAATATAATGCATAATGAAATGCATGTGGAAAGCGGGTTAACATTCTTTTGTCTGTGACAAGCTTTTGAGCAATTACATTAGCATGCGTTTCCATTCATGGCTAAGCAGATATGTTTTCATACTAACACCAGATTAGGATACACGGAAAAGCTGTACATTTGACTTGTGTTGTCACAATGCCTTATTCCAGAGCAATCACGGGGAGTGACAGGTTAAGCAGATTTCCTGACACCTCTCAAACACTGAGGGAATGATTCATGGACGTGTTTTATAATGGTGCAATGCCATAGGAAAACGTTCTGTGAATCAGGACCTTAATTTAGTGGTAGCACCACAGGACATGATTAATACCGGTATTTTTTAACGCAAATTATTAATGCCCAGCAAAACAAAGGCCATTTACCTGGGTTAAGTGCATATAAGTGTCTTGTTGAACCAGGACCGAAGGGTCTAAAGATTAACATTCCTGGAAATGGGAACTAGTGTCTTGAGTTGACACGTTGGTCATGTGACGCAATTAGCACTCTTAAAGGACACACCCTTGGAAGCCTTGCATCCCCCCACCCCCGCCTATCCAGAGGACTACAGAAAAGAAGGTAAGGGATATCACAATATAAATCAGCCAATTAGATTCCAGCTGCTTTTAAATTTAGCCACACTAGAACTGTGGTAAATGCTACTTTTGCTTTTGAATTTAGTCACACTAGAACTTTACTGATTTGGTGTCCGCCCCTTTTGAATATAGCCCCACTATAATTTGGACTGATTTAGTTAACGCTGCTTGTGAATTTACCCACACTAGATTTGGCGCCTGCTCCTTTTGAATTTAGCCATACTCAAATTGTACTGAGTTAGCATTGCTGCTTTTGAACTTAGTCATATTAGAACTGTACTAATTTGGCACCCACTGCTTTTGAATTTAGCCATACTAGAATTGTACTGATATATTTGTTTACATTTAGTTTAGTTGCGGAACACTGCAAACCATACACCAGGACCAAAGCAAACATGGTACAATCCCGAAGGAAGAACCAACAATAAAACTACTCAACACCCAGAGATCCCCCAAAACAACTTCTCTTCTCCACACCCTCACTCCTCTCACCCACTACACATTCCCAGAGGGCTAGTGAAGCAACCCAAAAAGAACTTGCAAAATGCACACCTCTCTCTAATCATACTACCAACCCAATACCTGAAACAATAAACAACTCAGACAATGGACACCCAGTGCATACAACAAAGCACACCCACAAAGCTCACATGTACAGATGCCAACTCCTTTTTCTGTGTGCATCAACAGATTGGCATACATTCTATCTAAACCCTCTCTTCTTCACTAACCAACCCTACAAATCTTTCTTATAGAGCCACGTGTGTTGAAGACGGCTCAATAAATTACGGCCACTAACCTGTTCTGATGGCAATCTCCTGGAGCAGCAAGGGAGAATACAAGAATCTCCTGGAGACACCTGCCCCTCCCGAGTCCCGGGTGGTATGAAAGCCAAGATAGGGAGAGACAGGAGCCCCAGGGAAACCCTCTGGGGAAGAAAACCCTGGGCGATCTTGATGAGTGCTTCGGGGGAGTTGACTCTTCTTTGGCGCAAGGATGCTGATGCAGGAGAGGAGTTTCCTACAGAACAAGGATTAACAGGTGAGTAATGGAAAAAGAGAGAGAGTCAGAATAAGAAAGTCTGTTGGAAGGTGACCCCACTTATTGACTTAGACTTTAAACAGATTTAGATCGTTAGGAGGAGGCTGGTGTCGAGAGCGTTGGCTCTGTGTGTTACCTGGAGATTCTGAATGAGAATAAGAGGGTTAGTTGTAGAAATAGAGGAGGGAGAGGGAGGAATACAAGTTGCTGAGAGGAGGAAACTCACTGTCTCAAGGGGGGAGGCTGGCCCAAAAAAGGATTCTGCACGGGAAGGTGAAACCTGAGCAGGAATGGAATTGTGAACCCGGAAGTTCAGAAGAGAAACTATCGTGGGAGAGATGGTAAGCGCAGGATTGCTGTATGTGAAGGAAGGCAGAAAGGGAGTAAGGTAAGGTCCTTGAATATCCACATGAATATTTCAAAAAGAGACTAGCAAACTTAGGAAGCGTCGTACAAAGCAGAAGCGACGCACTGGAGGGAGGGCTTCCAGTCTTTAAATTCAGTCACGTGATTGCTTGATCGCTTGTGTGAAAGACGTGCAACAACTAGACCGTCATTTCGCCCGTGCCAGTGATTCCCAGCCATCATGAAATTCCTGTGAAGTACGGATCCACATAACGACCATTGTCATCTTAACTGCCACCGTTGGAAAGTTGTAACAACGTGAGTGCCTGGAGATCATGCAAATGGCAGTGGTGTTCAGTATAGATCAACATAACATAGCACATAATATCATGTTTGTGGCCACCTTGAAGCATGAGCTTCTCATGCTCACACGACAGAGAAAAGATTTCCAAGATGGTTGGTCTGAAATAGATGCATGCAACCAAAGGAGCAGATGAGTCCAACTTTCACCTTTAATTTTCCGGGGCTGGTGTAGAGGCGATTGGAAGGAAGCAATGCAGAGAAAAGAGTAGAGAAAGGACTGCACACTGGAAGCAGATATGGGATGGGACTAACAAAGTCATTTATTTGCTCATTTGCAAGCTTTCACGGTAATCACCACTTCCTCAGGCAGGGGTGCAATGAAGACTTTGAAAAATATTTCAGCGTTACAGCTTAAATAGCCCCTTCATTTGCTCTAATGTGTTCTTTTGGAAGAACACTATATACATCCATATATATTGCGGAATATATAAAAGCCAAAAGAAATGTAGCGAGATACTGGACTATGGAAAATAATGTGATATTTTAAAGGAGTGATTCTTACGAAGAGGATGTGATGAGAAGTATGCGGCCAGGCTACGGAAAAGGCAAAACACAAGGATAGATTAACATTTCTGATATGTTAAAACAAAAATAATACCATTTTAGATAGTGTATTTTCTTTACAAAGAATATTTCAAATTGCCATACATCTCTCAAATCTTGATCAAACTGTGGGAGTTATGAAAATAGATAAGGAACTTAGTTTGTACACATAAGGTCAACCTAGAATAGTATACAAAAAAGCAAACACTTTACAGAATATACTATGACCCAGTCAAATTAGAATAGAACTAAACCATTCACCTTTTTGTTGGGGAAACCACCAAAAGGACTCTAGCATGTTTCCTTATGCAATAGATACATCAACAATGATAAAAGATAACTATGAGAGACAACTCAGAATTAATCATTGTATTACCAGTAAAAGTAACTTTCTCATATACATGGCCATCTGCATTCATGAGAAAGTGTATGTTTGAAATACCATCAGGAAACTCCGGTGTATGATATTCTAGCAAAAAGTACCCGCACTCTGCATAGGTTCTCTAGACAGACATCATAACACTCTCACCAATTGTTGAAAATCAATGAAACTGTAGGTCGCTGTTCCGAGTCGCATATCGATTGATTTGCTTTGCGCTCTGAAGTAAACTCCACTGAGGACGGCCCTGTTTGGCTGGCTGACATACACCAGAGCAGACGTGGAGGGGAGGTGAACATTGGTGTGTTGCAGCATACTGGGACTTTCTGTGCACTCTTAACACCTGACGCCTTACCCTGACGTGGTGCAGTGCCTTGTGGTGCAAATAACTTGGAAATGGTGCTTCCTAGGGCCTTGAAACGTGGTATTCAAGAACTTTAAGTTTTTCCCTCACATTGAGATGCTTAAAATGAACTTTGCCCGGTTCTTCGACAACCACATTGATGTTTTGCCGATTTCATGCAACCATCTCATGTGTGACAGTGCTGGAATCTGGGGAAAGCGTTGGGGTGTCTAAATGTCATGTAGACAATAATGTCTGGGGTGGTCCTAACAGGTAATTATACAAACTGTTGTGCAGCTTGCTGGAATGATGTGGAACGGTTTAAGGAACAAACGAACAGATTGTCTCTGTTATTTATAGAGATGAACACATCAGAGAGATAATCATTGAAGACAAGCGACTACCACTGGAGATACGTTGGGAAGAAAATCACAAAGGAGCAGATCATAAACAGTAACGATGTATTGGCATAGAAATAGTGTTTGCGAATCAAAGAAAAGCAGATAGAGAGAAAAATGACAACAAAAAGTCATAAAAATCCTCTTTCACTCTTTAAAAGACAGAGCTATGGAATTGTATGTAAGAAGTCTTTGGATAACATTTACAATCAAACTGTTATTTTTTTGTCTTATTGTCTACTTCATGTAGATTGTAGCATTTTTGCAACATACTTGTAATAAAATGCAGGAATAAAAAGTATTTGATAATACATTGTTTAATTTCTCATGAAATACGGAAATATACAAATGCATTTCATGTATCTCATGTAATCTCTAATTCCATCACAAATCATTTGAGTAGAGCTGCATTGCGACAAATTAAATTTTAATAATTGATGATGCATGATTCATTTGGAAATGTAGCGATAGCAGTAGGGAAAACAGAGGTTAATTTCGTGACAGCACAGAAATGCGTTTACATTCCAAGCTCGTAACGAGGTATAATACATCTTTTTGAAGAACAATATTTGGAAAATCCAAATAGTTAGAAAAGTAATAAATATTTAAATGCAAGATTTGGAAAAAAAAACAATTAGTCGTAAATAGAGATGAATAGTAGTAAACTAAGACAATACATTAAGCATGAATTTGCAGAAGAAATAGAGAGATCTCTATTTGGAGCTCTCTGTGACACAAAACAAAGTATTTCTACTGTAGTTTCTATAACAAGAACCAGATAAATTTAAATAGGCTTTGAAAATGTTGTCCACGTTTGAACCCTGAAAAACATGCTGTATACAACACCACCATTGTATGCATGCCTACGGGTTAAGAAAAAAACATAATACTTATATGAATTAATGATTAACTTGCCTTGATTATTTGATATATAGTAAAACCTTTTACAAATAATTCTCCACACTATTTGATCTTTCTGTTTTATTTACTAGTTATCCTTCAGGAAGATGAACTGAAATGGAAGTCTACAAGACTGATTACAATTACAATGAACACATGTACTTAAGAGCAAAAATTACATATACTTAAGAGCAACAAGAACATATTAAGAATAAAAAAATATATATTAAGTAACTTTGTATGCACTCTGTACAGTTAAATTAAATGTCAGATACAGTCAAAAATAGAAAAAAATAAGTTCTAACAGTAGTTATAATTGAAAATGATTTTCTTATTAATACATAGACCTGACAGAACACGTGTATTTAAAGTCACTTTTGATGGATTGCAATTAAGTAAATCTGAAGGATATCATCATTTACCTCTACTGAGGAAAATGTAATCCTATATTTTGACTGAAACCATAAAAACAGGTAGGAGAATGGGTCAGAAATATCTCAACATTATATGAATATTTTATTGCTATTGTGTTATTATTATTGTATTTATTGAGCACAGACATGGCTTTGAGAAGCAGTGGAGTGCTTTACAGAGCTATAACACAATACAGATACACAACAGAGAGCTTTACAGGGTAATACAACAGTACATAGGCATAACAGAGCAGTTTTCAGAGGTAACAACAGAACAGATATACAGCAGGGGGTAGGATACAGAGGAGCACAGAGGAAGGGTACAGCCTTAAAGGTGGTGTGGAGGAGAGAGGCTGATGTCATCTAGCGAGGCAGGTGGAATGGGGGGGGGGCAGCGTTGTGGACTAGGTTTTGAGGAAGAGAAACTCCTTGAAAAGGTGGTGAGTTTTTTTCTGAATTTTAGAAGCATGGGGGCAAGTTTAATTCAGATGGGGAGGATGTTCCATAGGCTCAAGGTGTAAGCAGAGAAGGCTGGTTTTCTGGTCCATTTCTATTTGCAGCAGAGGATGTCAAGTCTGCATGTTTCCTGGCTACTGGTGGTGCACTGTCCACCAGAGATGCTGAGATTCTCCACGAGGTAGGTGGGTGACTGCCTTACAGATGATGCAGCAAGAATTGAATGTGATTTGTGTGTGCAGTGGGAGCCAGTAAAGGTCGATGAGGGCCAGGGTGAGGTGGTCATATTTGGGTAGTAGCTTGATGAGGTGTGCAGCACCGTGAAGCACACTTCTCAATGGCACAAGGGCGGACGATAGAAGGCCTTCAAGGAAGGCATTGCCCCATCCAGGTTGGATAGGACCGGTGCTTGAACGGTGGAGCTAAAGCTGTCTGGAGTGAGGCAGGGATTCACTTTCCACAGGAGGGAGAGCTGATACCAGATTTCTTAGCTATCAGTGTTTTGAAGGAGAGGTGTTTGCCAGATATGGAACCGGGGGGACTTGGCGCAGGAGGTGAGCTCGGATGTGAAACCCTCAAAGTTTATGGTTGATAGCCAGGTCTGTATTTCTGGGTGTTCGCTGTTGTTGGTGAGGAGTAGAAATTTGGTCTTGGAGGTGTTGATATTCAAGAATGCAATGGATAATCAATACTGGATCAGCGAGAGGCAGGTTCTGAGCCTGTGGATATCCTTGATGAAGTTGATCTTAAGTATAGTTGTGTGTTGTTGGCGTACTGGTGGATGTGGATGTTGTGTGTGATTAGGAGGGCTCCCAGTGGATCCATGTATACATTGAATATCCCTGGGGAGAGGATGTAACCCTACAGGACTCCACAGGTGATGGGTACCAGTGGCAATCTAGAGGAGTCCATCCAAACAATCTTCCGGTGGTTGGCAAGGTATGACTTGAACCAGCCTAGGCCAAGGTTGCTGCTATCTATGCACTTATGTAGGGTGCCCATGAGCACCTGGTGGTCCACTCTGTCAAAAGCATTCGAGAGGTAGAGTAGAACCAGGAGGCAATTGTGGCAATCATCAAGGATGTTGAGGGCTTCGTCGACCAACTGTATGGTGGTCGTCTCCATGCTGCATCTGGGTCTGAACACAGATTGGTAGGTTTGGAGGAGATTGTTGGTGTTGATATGTTGCTGCAGTTGCACGTTTATCACTTTTTCAATGATCTTACATAGGAATGGAAGATGAGGGCTAGGGCGATAGCTACCTAGGTTGTCAGGATCCGGAGCGGGTTTCTTTTGTAGAGAGAGGATTTGTCATGTCTTTAAAGTTGATTGAGAGGTGCCTTGAGTTAGGGAGTTGTTGATGATCTCCATGTAGGGAAGGAGAGTTTTTGCTAGGGATTTCTTGAGAATGGATGCTGGGAGTATGTGATCTGTATATGATGTGGCTTTGAGGGCGGCCAGCATTTCTACCAGGTCCTCTGTAGAGAGTGTCTTGAATGTTGTGAAAGGTGTGGAGATTTCTCAAGGAGGGACATGAGGCGGGTATCTGGATGCAGAGCTAGTGTCTATATTCAGGTCATTCTTGCTGAATTTATCAATAAAGAAGGTATTAATGGCAGTGTATTTTTTGATGGAATTTGGTATTGCCGTCAGGTAACGGGTTAACAAAGTGCTTGACCTCTTTTTAAGAGGGCTCTCCTTTTGTTTTTGGCTTCTGCTTTGGTGTTCTGATGGTAGGGGGCTTTGGATTTGTTCTGATAGTAGGAGGCTTTGGATTTGTTAATTAGTAGGTAGCACACAGGAGCGCCAGGTCAGGTGCAGTCCTGGAGTGGTGCCGGATATTCTCTTGTTTCCTAATGAATTTTTTGATGAGTTTGAGTTCTTGCATTCCACTGACAAAGTTCTTGTAGGACCTGAAGGTTTGTCTATAGGGCTTCTGCTCGGAGTGCTTCACTGGCATGGTGTGCAGGATGTTAGAAAAAGGCACGGCTAGGTGGTCTGACCAGTCAAGCAGGAAAGGAGAGCTGTTGTGGAAGGAAGGCAGTGTGCTGTTGATTAGGTCGAGAATGTTCCCTTTCTCATGCGTTGGGTCTTTCGTGTGCTGTGTGAGGCTGTGTGAGGCTGAGGGTGTCGAGAAGGCTGAGGAGAAAAATAAGTGGCCACAGCGACCCTACAACTGTCTGCAATTAGGGACTATAACTGCTGATGGCCGACAAAGTGATAGTTCCTTCTCCAAGACATGTCAGGGGATACCCTAGTCAATCCTACTGCCCCAAGATATCAAAAGAAATACTCCTGTAGTCAGACCACAGTATCTGCTGTCCCTGAACCACAGAAATACTAGCTGCTGGTGAGAAAATAAGATTCAAGATGCCACCCTGGGCATGCGTAGGGTCGGAGATGTGTTGAGGTTGTTCCAAGTCTAACATGACTTCACAGAATTGGGCCAATCCAAAAGATAGATAGTAGCACAAGAAACTGCCACGATATGGAAGCCAACACCATGATGTGCACTAACAGTGCTTCCATCTTTAACTAATGGACTAAGGGTTCATGCCCCCCCTGGCTTCAGAACCACCGTACTTACTCTCCTTACATCATTTTAGGGTACTTTCCAATAAGAAGATTTGCAATCTCAAATTGCGTAATGGTAGATTCTCAGAAATTAAAAGCCTTGACACCGGCAATGCATCATTGGACATATAACTTCATTTTTGGGTACAGGTTTCTGAGTTCTACGTCAATTTCTTTGTTTTTTAAAACACTGGGCGGATTGCACCAAAACCAACAAACGATTTCTCACGAGCGCTTTGTGCTCAAACTGTTTCTTATTTGGAGAAAATCCATCCAGCGATTTGGGCGGTGGGCTTTGCAAAAATTGGAGATTTTTCCTGTGGGAAAATGAATGGCTAATAGAAAATTGCAGGGATATGCAAAAGGGGAGCAAAGGATGGGTTGTTAGGACCTGTACATATTCCAAACATATTTATACACACACACTCTAGGTAGGGATTCCTGGTTAAGTAAAAGGAAGCTAGTTAATAGCCTATCACGTCCTCCAACTGATGGTAACTGTTTCCGCAGTGGAGTTCTATCCCTAGATTATGGTTGGTGACGTCAGTGCCCTCCGCTGCATGCACTGCAGCAGCGGAGAACACTCACGCTTGCACCAGTAGATGAAATGAACGTCAAACCCTGTAATTGAACACCCTGAAAGTGATCAGGCCACCCTTGTCGTTCCTTGAGTAAACACGAGTACAGCCTATTGCATAGGTAGTAAATGCCCTGTGGATGAGGGTATGTGGGTACAAACTAACTGTGCTAACTTTTGTCATGAATAATAAGAGCCCCTAAAGGTCTTGAAGAAAGTGGCACCACCCAGTTAAGCCACTGAAATCGGTTGACCAGATACTAGAAGGGACCAACTAATAACAGTCAACCTCTACCAAGCTATGTGTTTTTTGGTTGTTTATGGTTTTAATTGAGCATTTTAAGTTACAAAAGCAGGTGCATAAAAGTATCATATTTCTCCTGCTTAAACTCTTGATCCAGACATTCCCTGTCTTATTGTCTGGATTTATTTTAAGACATCCTAGTGTTGTTTCATTTTTTTTTTTTTTATTTTTTTATTTATAGTGTAGTATTTTAGTTTAAATTTAAACTTTTAGCACACTTTTCATATCATTTCGATTTCATCTCTTTTCCTTTCGTTTCGTCAAGACTGACTTTACGTCCATCGCCTCCTAGGTATATGTTTGCATGTTTACTTGGTGTATCCGGATGTTTGTATGTTTTCATCCGCTAGTTCGTCGTCTTTTTCTTTGAGTATTTTTTCCAAAAAGTTTATACCCGCACATGAGAATCTGGGATTATGTCCTTGAATAAAATAGTCCCATCGTTCCTCGTCGTTGCTTTGGGTTATTTTTGGCATATACCTTGATAGCAAACGTTTTCTGTCTTTTGAAACGGCTGTGCAGTTCAGCATGAGATGCATCGGTGTCTCCAGTTGATGCTCTTTTTGACAGAACCTGCAGCGCCCTTCATTGATTCCTCTTCCTCCAGTTTTGTTTTTATATTCGTTTGTTGGGTAGACTCCCAACCGGATTTTTAGTAATGTTGCTCTATGTGTGTATGAGGGAAATTTTGCTAGATACTCTGGAAGCACATTTCTTTTTCTATGTTCGACTGCCATGGTTTTTATGTTCCTTATCTTCATTTTGGCCTCTCTTGTTGCAATCCAGTCTTGTCTCATGAGCTTTTCTTTTACTTTGTTGGGGTTTGTAATCAGTTCTTCTTTAGATGAATCCATTTCTAGTAGTACCTGCAACCATTCTCTTTTCCAAAGGTTAAGATAAGTTGAACTTTTGTCTACTCCATTGGATGCCAGTATTTTGTAGCACTCAGCCGGACTGGTTTTCACAGATTTTTCTCAACAGGCATAATGATTTCCATTTCATTATGGCTTCAAGTGACTCGAGCCCAAGTTCTGCTCTTATTGCTACTATCGGTGTGCACCTTGGAAGCTTCAGTACTGGTTTCCAAAATCCGCTTTCCAGTTTCGACCATACTTTATATGATAGATTCAAGCCGGCTTCACTTCCGTATGTTAAGGAGGGCAGGACTTTTTGATTGTAAAACAATCTTACCGGAGCCAACGAAAATTTTCCATATTTGCCGTCTAGGACCCTTCCTTGTGCACTTAGATTTCTGACTTTTACGAGCAGAGTTTCTACCCAACTCTTTTCCACTGTTGAGGCGTAAAGACCGACTCCTAAATATTTTATCGTCAGTATTCGTTCAAGAGGTTCTCCTGCTATATGCCATTTAAATTTTTTCATTATGGCATTGTTCTTGCCGTTGATTGTCAGGATCTTTGATTTTCCCACATTGATCTTCAGATCGTTTTTTTGCATATAGGTTTGTAAGTTGTTTATGAGTCGTTGTAGCCCCATTCTTGTTTCATCTAGTAATACTATGTCGTCTGCATAGCATAATATCGCCACTTCCTGGTTGTTTATTTTCGGACTGAAATGTCTTGTGCATGATGTTATTTCTGGAATGTCGGCTATGAACAGTTTGAACAATGTTGCTGCAAGCGGACAGCCTTGCTTCACACCCTTGTTGATTCTGATGTTGGCCGTCAAGTCCCCTCGATCGTTTACTCTGATTTGAGTGGTCGTGTTGTTTCATTGTAGAGCTCATGGTCTGGGTTAAACATTTGTAATCTACATAGGGCCAGCCTCTTCTTCTTTGAAAATCGATTTTATTAGGTTTCCTTTGTGCATTGCGTGATTACATTATTACATTGCATTTATTAATGTGAGTTAACATATAGAAAAAACCAAAAGCAACACACCCCTTACCCCTCCCTCCTTTTCCCTCCCCCCACCCCCCTTCAGTTCGAGCGTTCATGGCATGGGTAGTTACTTGCGCAACGGGCTCTCTTAGCGATAGAGGCGTCAATGCATTGTGCGTGTGACACGTCAAAGTCATGCTGATCAAACGGGTTCAGCTCACAACCAGGTCCTTGGGCCATGGTCCCGTGTCCTTGAAGAGGAGGGGGATCCCTCAGCTCAACCACCAGGTCCTAGACCACTCGGCCGTATTTGTCAAAAAAGGGGAGCCAGATTTCCTCGATGTTGGACTTGGACTCATCAAGCAGGTGTGTGAGGAACTCCATGTCGTAGATGGCTCTTACTTTGGTCACCCAGGTTTTTTCCCCTGGCATTTTCGGGTGTTTCCATTTCTGTGCCAGGCAGCATCTAGCTGCTACCAGCATCACCTGGAGCATGTGGTCTTGAGTGCTATCCCGGTCCTCCCCGTTGCTAATCCCGAAAAGGAGGAGCCAAGGACAGGAAGCCCGTTCGATCCCATCCACCCCTTTGATCCAGGCCCGCACCCTGTCCCAGTATTTCTGAACCACTGGGCATCCCCACCACATGTGGATATAGTCGCCTCTTTCTGTCTTACATTTCCAACAGTGTGGGTCATATCCTGGCCGCATTCTGGCTATCCTTTGCGGGGGGTAGTGCCATCTGTGTAGTATCTTGAGGGCCTGATGGCGATATTGGAGGGAGGATGTGGACCGATTAGCCCGTCTACACATCTCTGTCCATCTCTCGTCATCGATTTCCTCGCCTAGGTCCCTACCCCATTGCGTGCGTGCCGGTGGTGGGTCTCGGGGAATAGAGAATTGAAAGAGCTTGTATAGGCGAGAGATTGTCCCCTTAGAACCCTTTGCGGTCAGAAGGAGCTTTTCAAAGTCTGTGAGTTCCCTCCTGAGGGTATCGCCCCAAGATGGCTCGGTGAGGACACCCTTGAGCTGAAGATAACGAAACGGGGAAAGTGTACCTATTCCCAGGGCTTCCTCGAGGTCCTTCAAGGGGAGGAAGGAGCCCCCCACCCACAGTTGGCCGGTCCTACTAAGGCCCGCCTCGAACCACGTCTGGTAAGCTGCTGGTTCCGCTATTTTGGCCAGGAAAGGGGGGGCCCATATACAGCTCAGGGGGGAGGGCCATGTCGTGAGCCATCTGTAATAACCTCCCTCCTTCCATAGGGACCACAATACTTTCAGGATCGGGTGGTTCAAGACTGTTCTAGGGATCGTACTCCTTGGGACCCAGAGCCATTCCTCTAGTGTGACGGGCGCCAGGGGCCTATTATCCATGGCTACCCACTGTTTTTTCGTTCCCGGTGTGAAGTGATCAACCAGGATCCTCAACTGGGATGCCCTATAGTACGTCTCGAGGTCGGGGTAGCCCACCCCCCCATCCTCCTTGGTCCTAGTCAATACCTCGTACGAAATCCTGTGTTTTTTGCCCTGCCAGAGGAATCTAAGGAGGATTCGTTTTGTTTCATCGAAAAAGGCCTTAGGGACCCGCACCGGGAGCATTTGGAAGAGAAACAGGAATTTTGGGAGAATTACCATTTTTATGAGATTAAGGCGTGCCATCCATGAGAGACCCGTTCCCGCCCACCTTTCTATGTCTCTCCTGATTGCTGACCAGAGGGGGGGGAAGTTGGCCCCATATAGGTCTTCAAGGCTACGTGTGATTTGGACTCCCAAGTAACGGAACCCCTCATCGTTCCGCTTGAAGGGGAGGCCCTCCACAAAGGCCACCTCTATGTCTGGCAGGTTCCCTCCCATAAATGCCACCGATTTGTCCAGGTTGACTTTGTACCCCGATAGTTCTCCATACCTTGTGAGGCCCTGCAGTAGCCGAGGGATTGTATGGGACGGTCTAGTAACGTAGAGCAGGGCGTCGTCCGCAAAGAGGCAGATTTTGCAGTGCATATCTCCCATCTGCACACCACTGATGGCCATGTCATTGCGGATCGAGATTGCCCACGGTTCCATCACCAATGCGTAGATTAACGGGGACAGGGGGCATCCCTGCCTCGTACCACGTTCAAGGGGAAATTCTCTAGATTCAATCCCATTTGCCACCACTCTGGCCGAAGGGGAGGAGTAGAGCGCGGATATCCATCCCAACCACCTTGGCCCCATCCCCACCGACATGAGAACCTCCCTCATGAAAGCCCAACTGACCCTGTCAAAGGCCTTCTCCGCGTCAAGAGCCAGTAGGAGTGTACCTTCGTTCCTGGCCTCGGTTGTGGCTAGTATATGAAGTGTTTTCCTTAGATTGTCGGAACCCTGTCTATTAAGGACAAATCCCGCCTGGTCTGGATGTATCAGGCGTGGGAGGGAATTTTCCAGTCTGGAGGCCAGGATCCTAGCAAAAATCTTGGCGTCTACGTTGAGAAGTGAGATGGGTCTGTAGGACCCACAGACCGCCCGGTCCTTACCAGGTTTGGGTATGACAGTGATGAGGGCCTGTAAGAAAGTCGGTTGGATTGTGTCGTTGCCCATAATTTGATTAAACAGTTTAGTCAGGGGCTTCACTAGGGTGGCTTGGGTCTGTTTATAAAAATCCGCTGTGTAGCCGTCAAGGCCTGGAGCTTTCCCGGCCTTCAGTCTCTTAATGGCTCCCTCAACCTCCTCCTCTAGGATTTCCCCCTCAAGGGCCTCTAAGTCTTGGTCGGTCAGTTTGGGGAGGGGATGTTCTGCCAGGTAGGAGGCAATATCCTCCTGTGATTCACCCACTTTCCTGGAATAGAGTTTGCTGTAGTAATCAGCAAAACATTCCGTCACTTCCTGCCGGTTCCCATGAATTCTGCCTTCCTCGTCGGCTAGCTGGGTAATCCCTCTCTCCGCTCTGCACCCCCTCGACCTCTGTGCCAGTAGAGTGCCTACCCTGTCGCCCTGTTCATAGTATCTCTGTCTGGTATATCGCATCCTCTTAACCACCTCACCTATGAGAACCGTGTGGAGCTCCTGTCTTTTGCCCTGCATCTCGTCCAATAGTGCCCTCCGGTCTACCCCCGGGACGCCCAGCCTGGCCCGCAGGATCTGTAACTCCGGTCGGAGTCTGCTCTCGATCAGGCCCCTCTCCCTTTTACGCCTCGAGCCCTCCGCTATGAGGAGACCTCTGAAGGTGGCCTTCCCCGCTTCCCATACCGTGGACATGTCCGTCTCCCCGGTGTCGTTTATCTCGAAGTAGGCCAGCATTTCTTGTTTCATGAAATCACGGAATACTGGGTCCCTGAGGAGCGTGTCGTTACACCGCCATCGAGCCGATCTCGGGGCGATGGGCAGGGACCAGTTAGCTACAAGTAGTTCGTGGTCCGACCACGTTATGGTCTCGACCTTTGGTTGGGTTACCGCCCCGTCCCCCTCCTCTGAGGCCAGCAGAAGGTCAATTCTGGTGTAGGTGCAGTGTGGGGGAGAAAAGAATGTGTAACCACCCTGGGCCGGGTACGCCTTGCGCCAAACGTCTACCCAGTAGTGATCCCTCAGGAGGTTTTGCAAAGCCAGGTTGTCCTTAGTGATCCCCTTGGGTGTCCCACCTCTGGCGGACCACCAATCCAGTTGGGGGTCGGCTATGAGATTAAAGTCCCCCCCGAGAATCATGGCCCCCTCGGCCCATTCATCCATGACGCCAAAGATCCGTGTGAGGAACTCTACTTGACCCGAGTTGGGTGCGTATACAGTGGCAAAAGTGACTCGTTGCCCCTCGCAAAGCCCCTTAACGCCTAGGAATCGACCCCCGAATCCTCTCTTGGTTTCCACCCCCGTGAGTTGGAGAGCCCTTCCCAGGAGAATGCCCACCCCCTCCTTCTTGGAGGTCGGATGTGAAGCCCAGTAATTGCTGCCGATATCTTTCCCCTTGATTCTGGACTCTCTCCCACGCTTGTAATGTGTTTCCTGTAGGAATAGGACCGTCAGGTGTTGTTTACGGAACATATTACCCGTGAGGGACCTTTTATTTTGAGAGTTTAGACCCTTGACATTCAACGTGCCCACCTTCCCTTCAATCATTGTCATCATTCCGGGCGTGCATTTTGAACCCCTCTTGGTGATTGAATTTTAGAGCCCCTTGCCAAGCGTATTCCTGTGGTTTGAACTGAATTTCCCCCTGAACCCCTCTAACTACCCCGTTGTCCCTCCTACACCCTTCCCCCTTATTCCAAACCCCCCTCCCTGTGCCTTCCCTCCCCCCGCCCCCCCCTTGAAACATAAGGCGTCCGTCCACTTTCCCCAACATATGTTGGGGTTGGTCAACGAACCACCAAGGACTCTAACCCCAGCCCCGGGGTTTTCGTGTGTTTGGAGAGTCCCAGATGGCAAACTTGATTCAGGTCGGCCCCTGCAGGCCTCAGGTAGACATGGCCGAGATAGAATTCCGGGACCCGGAATCCCCCCCCGGCCACCAACCCATAACCCGAACCTCAGACATGGGGCAACACAAATAAACAGTTAACTTTTTAACAAAACGCTCTGCCGTCCCATAGTCCAGCGGGCTAAACACAGCGCCGCCGCGGCGTACATTCAGGGCAGTTCGTGGGCCCAGGGCCTCCATCGCCCACACCCCGAATCATCTCTCACCTCGTGATTTTCTCCACCTCCAATCGAACGTTATTATCATGAATTTGGGTGGTCTTCCAGATTCGCCGACGGGTGTCTGGTTTTCCGAAACTTTCGGGCCCCCTTGACCTTAGATTTCCCGCTGTGATTTCCTAGTCTGTCGGGGCCCCTGGGGGGGTCCCGTGGTCCTCCCTCCTGGGCCCCCGAGTGGCCCGCCTGGTCGCTCACCAGATCCTCCGTGGCTCTCCGTATGTCTTCCTCCGACACCAGGTGGTGCTTCTCACCCAGCCACTCAAACTCCAGGTAGAAGGGGTGCCCCCATCGATAACGAACCCCTTTTCCCTGCAACCATCTTGTAAGTGTGCCACATTTCCTCCTCATTGACAGGGTTAGGGCCGATAGATCTTGAAAGATGGATACCTTCGAGTCGCCGTACTGTATGATGCCAAGATGTCTCGCCTTCTCCAGGATTCTGACCTTGTCCCTGTAGTAGTGCAGCCGAACCAGGACCGAGCGTGGGCCTCTGCCTCCCCCCCCTGCTCGGTGCACCCTGTCGAAATTGATCGTCCCCACGCCCTCTGTACCCAAGGCGATCCTCACGATGTCGTGCACTTTGCCTTCGAGACCTTGTATGGACTCGCCCTCGGATTCCTCCAGGCCAAAAATTCGGAGGTTGTTCCTCCTCTCCCTGTTCTCCATGTCATCAACCTTAAGTCGAAGCTCTTCTTCACGCCTTTCCATGTCTCGGAGTCTCATGTCCATTTGGGTTTCGAGGAGTGTTACTGAGAGTTGATTATTTTCGACACCCTCCACACGGTCTTCTAGGGTGGTGACTTTGGTGGTGAGGTCGGCCAGTTTGGCCCCCATGTCTGTCCTCATCCCTCGTATCTCCTCCAGAATCGTTTGGATGTTGTTCTGGATAGCCCCTAGGTCTGGGGGTGGGGGAGTGGGGCTACCGGTGGCCATGGCACTTTCTTTGGCAACGAACTGGTATTTCTGCAGGTTTTCTTTCCAGTGCATGGAAGGTTCGTGCCGGCCACTTATCAGCGGGCACCGCCTTTTCGTCGACTGGGGAGCCGGGAAGGGGCGGTCGAGTTAGTCCTTTAGTGGAGGGTTCCCGGCAAGTCAACTGGGGGGTCCCCAAGGTCTTACAGCGCTGTCGGTGTATTCCACGTGGTCCTTGGTGTCCTTGGTGCCCTTATTCCGGCCCCGTCGTTGCTCCGCGGGTGAGTGGGTGGCCCTCAACAGATCGAGTTCTGAGGCCTTGGAGGGGGCCGGTGGACTCGGGCCTCCCCGTGACCAGGTGTGTCTCTTTAGGCGTGGGGCCCCCGAGCACCGCGGGCCATCTCGGCGAGTGTTGTGATGGTGGGGGGCGCGCTCCCGCGTCGGCCCTCTTGCAATACCGTAGCTCCCAGTACCGGCAGATGGTCCTCTCCAGGTCGGGCTTCGGGTATCAGAAGCGCCTGGGCGCAGAAGGCCGCCCCGGCGTGCGCTCCCTGGGCGAGCGTACGGCTTTCCTCGGATCGGGGCCCTGGGTCAAGCGGTGGGCCGTGGAAGATATCCAGGGGAGGAAGCGCCGTGGGCCCTCCCTCTCGGGCCTATTCGTGGGCGGCGCGGCTCGCGCTGCTTCGTGCGTTGCTCCGCGCCAGGTCGTGGGGGAGGGGCAGCTGATGCCGCCTCGGTCCGTGTAACTCCTCACAGGAGCGTCGGATCGGGACCAGAGTTGGGTCCAGGTGGGGGCCACAGGCTCCAACGTCTTTTGGTGGGGGTCTCGTAGCATGGGACCCTCGTTCCGCCGGTAAATCGCAGTTCACCCGGGGCTGGGTGCGGAGCTCGACGTTCAGGCGTCCATCCTGCCCGCGCCCCCTGGTGGCCTCCCAGCCTCTTCTTCTGACCTTATTTAGTTGGGGATGCAAATTGTGGATTAAATATCTAGGGCATGAGGCAGAAAAAATACTCAGCCCCACAAAGCCACCCACAATAGCCAATGAAGCTAGCCTGCAGCCGTGTGTAGTTCCGACTATCCACAACCAAAAAAAGGAAACAATAAAAAAGGAATGGAAGGTGCAAGTGGTGTACTAAAGAGCCACCAACAAGTAAACATGTAATCCAAAATCATTTTTTTAGAAAATGCTAAATATAGAATCAGCACAAACAACAAAAAAACAATAATGGAAACAGAGGACAGGTGGTTGGCGATTTTAAATGTTTTTATTGTTATTTTAATGTTAGTATCTTGTTGGTGTATTTTGAATATTCACTAGTGTTGGTGGAAGCAGCTCCTATTTCTTGAGCCTCATACAGGATTAGAGGCAATGTCCTCCTTTATGAAGGTTATAGGTGGACCACCAAAGAAATTAAAAACACACATTTTACATTATATATTTATGATTTACTTCTTTACCATACCCCTGAGGAATGTCCAACATTTAAGGTCAGATGACAATGTTTTTGTCTATTGCATAACAAAAATATGATCTAATTTATCATGCAATGTCATTGTTTTTCAAACGTATATGGTACTGTTTGATTATGATATTGTGATTTCATGTGTTAATATGAAGTCAGCTAGGTCCTCTTTCTCCATTGTTGTTTGTACTGATGTTAGATTTTGCATTTTTCTAATAAATGGATTTTGTATTATATGTTTACTTGTTGGTGGCTCTTCAGTTCACCACTTACACATTCCATCCCTTCGTATGTTTTCCTTTTTTGGTTGTGGATTCTCTTATTGCCAATGTAGAAGGAACAGCTCACCCCGTTGTTTGGGTATCTCCTATTGTAACAGTTTAGTTCTGACAATGCAATCATTGGACTGTGAGCAACTGTTCAAATGTCATGGCCATGGTCTGTGGCGGCAAACCCTGGGCATGGACTTCAAATATGTTGCTGGCCAAGCAGAGCAAACCACAGTAGTGATTGAGCCTAGCCTGCAGCCCGGCCCTTTAGCCTCTATAGCCCAACTGCAGACCGTGGCTGCTGTCCATGACTTGAGGCCATGGCCACTGACCATACTCACTGGGCCATAAAATGCAACTATTTTGCCCGCTGCATGAATTATCAACCCTTACTAAACATTGGCCATACCTGTAGCCGGGCCCAGTGGCCATTATTCTTTAATGATGGGAATGTGGGCCACTGTTGATGGATAGCAAGTGGCCAAAGTCCCTGAGGCATTGAGCTATGTTGCCAGCCCTGCTAGCCATCTCAGAGTAGACATTGGGCATTGCCAGAGGTCAAGTCCTGTGCCACTTTATCCCCATAGCCAGTCCCAAAGTGGCCATGGCCAGTGGCCAGATTGTCAGTAGCATGGCCAAAATATGTAACATCTGGCAGAGTAGTCTGCAGAGGTGAATACATTCATAGAGGTAGTCCACTCCTTCAGATTAAGAGGCTTATTCAATATTCGCCTGTAAGGACACAAACACTGGAACACTGAAGTGATTAACGGGACTCTATTTTCTATATCAGCCTCATCTGCCCCGAGCAGGAGCTTGCCCGCATCCCGCACTGTAGGAGCAGCCCGCCCCTTCCACCTCTGTGGCGGTAAGGCCTGGAGCAGTTCTACAAGCTGCCTTGATCTTCCCCAATCTGAGGTGCTGTTTATTACTGAAGCGAAGCAGCTGGATGCTACTTTTGTTCAGCACCGTCACCCGGCCCTGCAAATTGCAGCTTACTGCAATTGTAAACCGTTTCGCCTGATCCCCTAAACAGACACCATCAGAATCCATGTGGCCCTCTACTCTCTAAAATGGCCGTTCCAGTTTAGATTTGCCCGCACATCCTCACCGCTGCACCTACATGAAGCTGATTGGCTGCTGAATAGCATTTCACCCAATCAGCAGCAGCCAGTTAGCGAAGCCGGCCTCACAAAAGGCCAAAGCCCAAGGCTGCTGACCGAGCTGACAGAGCGCTAAAGGCGCAGGGTGCCATCATGCTGCCAATCTAATCCACGATCGCACACCACCTCAAACCTTTCTTCGGTGAGTCATTAGAAGAGCTACATTTCTTATACAGAAGGGGTAGTACTGCTACTGGGGAAGGCTCAACCTGATTTGGTCATTAAATGAAGCAAGACTTGTTTGTTATATCAGGGAACCTTTGCCAATTTTACTAATGGAATATATCCCAAAGTTAGTTGCCCGAAAAATTGTCCAGGAAGAAAACCCACATGCACACAAGGGGCTGTGGATATAAAATAATTGTATTGAAACAAAAATATAGTTTTCTTATAAACACTTACACTTATGAACAAAATTCAGAATTACAAACCAAAACATATAATAGAGTTTTAAACAAAACAACATTGAACATATTATACTCCTTGAGTTAGTGTGGTTTGAAGAATGGTGAAAAACACACCATAAAGCTTAAACATGAATGTTTTGAAGAGAATCATAAACATAGCATAAAACATAAACAAAGCTTATGGATGTTTTCAATGTGCATGTGAATTAACACATATGTACATCTATCAACAACTTGGCCCTCATTACAACCTTGGAGGAGGACCATGGTGCTATTAGCACCAGGGTCCATACCGCTAAGGTTACGATTCCGCCATGGTGGATGGCGGAATTACCGCCCCATTCCATGGTGAGTGGGGCGGTAATTCCCCATTCACCATTTGCCCTTCCCCATTCCCATTTTTGCCCCCATAGGGCATAATGGGAATGGGGAAGGCGCTAATTACAGCACCGTAAAGTACGGTGCCGTAATTAGCTCCAAAGTCCCTTTGCGGGTTGGATTTTTAACGCCTGCTAAAAGCAGGCGTTAAACACCAACCCGCAAAGGGACACTTGTAATCAGGCGTTAAGGGTTAACGGCGCTGACGGCGCTGTTAAACCCTTAATGCCTGAGTCGTAATAAGGGCCCTTATGTTCTTAGAAACTGCCCAGATTCAAGGTATCTGGTGCATACATTTGTCTACCTTGCACCCTTATTTAAAAGTGTTTTGAGATGCCTAGGTAATTGCAGCAGTCTTGGATCTGCCTATTTTAGTAGGTTCTACCAGGAAAGAATGGTCCCAATAGCTACATGCCAACGTCGCAAGGGGTGTGTAGAAATCACATGTACCATATTAGTCACCGAACCCCAAAGAGTAGGTTCATTATTCCCCCTTGCTTGAAAAAGATGTTTTGGCGGCAATAGCATCCATCTTGAGGCTGCGTCAGAGAGATGCATGTTAGTGCGTGTTAGCCACCTTCTTCAGGGCGATTGAGCGGCCCCTATAGCAGAAAAAACAAGAGAGAAAAAAAGGGGGGATAGGTCTAATGTCCTCTTGGTGAAATTGTGTTTCCTTTCTGGACCTTTCTTTGCAGATTAGTAAAGAAAGAATTTTTCAAACGTCAGGAGATTTAATTAAATATTAGCCAATTGTCCAAAGAAGGGGGGGCTGGTAAAAACACAGGGTAGAAGATATCATTGCTGCTACCTCTGGTACTCTCAGGTGGGCATATTGAATACATGTCTCACCAGAGAAACCTTGTAGAAAATCTGTTGATAGGGCAGGCTCCCGGACGGGATTCTGCAGTTCACAGGGCTGTTCACTAGTTTGAAAAAGGGGACAGTCATGTTCAACCCACGCTGAGGTGCGCGGATACCGCTCAAGTGCTGAGTGGTGTATCTCTGTGGAGAAGCAAGAAAAAAAATGACATTATTTTAAATATGTGCTAAAGTCGCTATGTTCGGAGTTCATGCATGAAGGAGAGCCAAAGTCTAATGCCTTGTGCATGGATAGACTCCAGACAATGGAACACAGGGCCGGTGATATGTGGACCCGGGGTGGATTGGTAATGTTGCCAGATAAAAAATACATTATTATCTATGAGAAGGGTACCTGGAGACTGAAGGTCCGTCCCTGGACTCCCGTGTAGTCCTCTGTTTTTGGAGGTCAGAGCGGGACTCTGCTCGTGTCCGTGTTACAGCGTAAGCACAGCGCCATGTGTATCCTATCCGGGAGGAGGCAATGGAAATGCAGTGAGAAAAAGCTGTATGGCATTTTTCTGCTCACCGTGCATTCAAACTCCACTTAAGAGTCATGATAGTAGAGACCATCTGTATAGAGCCTTTCTCTGCCTGTTTTTTTTTTATTTGCTCTCTCTCTTTTACCTTTTGTTCAGTGCTGCAGAGGGTACAGCTCTATTCCGTTAGGCCTGTATGTGGTCCTGGCTCCCAAAAAGAACCGGTGTGTTACCCGAGTTAAGAGCCTGGTGCACGGAGCCGTGCGGTGAGTGTCAGCAGTGCTTCAGAGCTGCTGCTGCAGTGAAACGTACCCAGGGGAAATGGAGGGTGTGCGCCACCCAGCCAATCAGGATACTGGAAATTCTGTATCGCGATTGGCTGTGACGTTTGGAATCCGGAAGCAGAATCTGCTGCCGGGGCTGGTTGTGCTGAGTGCTTTCAACCAAGAGTGGCTACACCAGATGCATGTTCTTCCATGGCCCACGGGGGGTTTTCTGGTGTGATAAGGAAGTCGTATCCAATTTTGTTTGTTGCAATCACGCCATCCACTGTGGCTCGAGAAGTGTGCATGTAACAGAGCCCGGCAGGCCCCTGTGGGTTGTGTGCCATGCATCCTCCAATCATAGTCCTGAATGCATCGGGTCATGATTGGCGGGTTTGGTGCAGACCCAGAGCTCAGTCTGTGATGTGGAGACCCTGGGTCTGAAGTGTGCAGGCCCGTCATGCCTGCGGTGAAATTACTTGCGTATGTGCACCCCCACACACTGGTTCTCCCATGTGTCTGGCAGGTAGAGGGAATAATCCAATCTGGTGTACAGAAGGTAGGTAAATCTCTGGCTCCTCGAGCTGAGGAAAGATGCCAACTGGCTATGGGGGTACTGGTCTCTTGTGGTCTAGATGGCATGAAGAAGTAATAGTCACTGGCACCCTCAAAGTAGAGGCAGGTGCCGCCTGGCTGGGGAGGTACTGGTCTGTAGGGATCAGAAGGGGTATCTGAGTGTTGGAGTGGAAACAAAAAATGTTTGGTGTGAGAGGGCTCTCTGTGAGGTAGTCTTGCTTGTCATGGTGGAAAATCGACTACCGGGAACCTCTCCTGTTGTGGTGCACTGTTTGTGTATGCACCTCCAATGATCATTGGTCTAGATGGCGTGCAGAAGTAGTAGAGTGACTGCATTTGTCAGTCATCTGTGCGGAAAAAGTTGTTGTTCATTCAGGCCATGGGCGACTGAGTCCATTCTGTGTATTCTCCTACATTCCAAGTATAAAAGTCGACCTTGGATGTTGGGACCAGTGCGGACCCGTTCGATGACCCACCACTTGATGTCTTGAGTGCTATGTTTTTTCTCTATGTAGTGTTGTACTAGAAGAGATGTCAGGTTTTTACATCGGATTCATGATCGATGTTCAGATATCCGTATGCCAACATTGCGCATAGTCTGCCCAACATAGCGCAAGTGGCACGGGCACTCAATGCAGTATACCACTTGCTTTGTTTTGCAGTTTGAAACATCATTCAGGGTCTAAGTTCTTTCTCCGACCTGGAATTGTTGCAATTTAGTGGTGAATTGCCATACTGAACATGGTCCACAAGGATAGTGTCCTTTGAGGGGTCGAAGATTCCAGAGGCTGCCCTGAGGGGATGTTTTGATGTACATTGTATGTACCAGGTGGTCTCTGAGATTGCGGGCCCTCTTGAATGCAAATCTGGGTTTTTCTTGATCCGGTAAACATAGTCTGACTATGGGCCAGTACTTGTGAATGATTTTTTTAATTTGAAAGGCATGTTGGCCATGGGTGATTACACATGTGATTTGGTCATCTCCTGCAGCCGGTGTTTTGGGGGTGTGAATCGAGCTCTTTTCAAGGATCTAGCCACCAGTTTTTTGGGGTAGCCTCTTTCTCGCAATCTGTCGCTTAGAAGGCTGGCGTCATGATAAAAGTCGTCTAGAGAGGTGCAATTTCTGTGAATTCTCAAAAATTGCCCGTATGGTAAGATTTCTTTGATGTGCTAGGGGTGATCGTTTGCAAAATGCAGCAGAGTATTGCGATCTGTGGGTTTACGAAAAGTGGTGCACACTAGTTTGCCTTGATTGCGTTCAATTGTCAGTACCAGGAAGTGAATAGATGAGTTACTGTATTTGAATGTGAATTGAATATCTGGGCTGCATGTATTGAGCCATGCGAAGAACTCTTGTAGTGCTTCCTCTGATCCTTCCCATAGGCATATCACGTCGTCTATGGACTGACGCCATTTTTTGATGTTATCCCTCCACCTGTTGGTTTGATTGAGTACAAAATTTCGTTCAAAATTGGCCATGAATAGAATTGCCAGACTCGGGGCGAATGTCACCCCCATGGCTGTTCCCTTAGTCTGTAAGTAGAACTGTTTGTTGAACTTGAATACATAGGGCTAGTGTCATAACTTCAATGATGAATTCTGGTGGAGCTTTTGTCTGTATATTGGCTGCGATAAGATATTCGTACACACAGTCAATTGTTGCCTGTTGGGGAATGCTGGTATATAATGCCCTGATGCCTAGAGTCACCAGCAGCTGTTTCTGTTGGTTGAAGTCCAAATTTTCAAATAACTGAATAGTATGCATGGTGTCCCGGATATATGATTCTGTGATGCTGCTGGTGGGTTTTAAAAAATAATCAACACATTTGCTTAAGGGTTCCAATATCAACCCACAGCCAGACACAATTGGTCTCCCTGGGGGGTTGAATACATTCATAGAGGTAGTCCACTCCTTCAGATTAAGAGGCTTATTCAATATTCGCCTGTAAGGACACAAACACTGGAACACTGAAGTGATTAACGGGACTCTATTTTCTATATCAGCCTCATCTGCCCCGAGCAGGAGCTTGCCCGCATCCCGCACTGTAGGAGCAGCCCACCCCTTCCACCTCTGTGGCGGTAAGGCCTGGAGCAGTTCTACAAGCTGCCTTGATCTTCCCCAATCTGAGGTGCTGTTTATTACTGAAGCGAAGCAGCTGGATGCTACTTTTGTTCAGCACCGTCACCCGGCCCTGCAAATTGCAGCTTACTGCAATTGTAAACCGTTTCGCCTGATCCCCTAAACAGACACCATCAGAATCCATGTGGCCCTCTACTCTCTAAAATGGCCGTTCCAGCTTAGATTTGCCCGCACATCCTCACCGCTGCACCTACATGAAGCTGATTGGCTGCTGAATAGCATTTCACCCAATCAGCAGCAGCCAGTTAGCGAAGCCGGCCTAACAAAAGGCCGAAGCCCAAGGCTGCTGACCGAGCTGACAGAGCGCTAAAGGCGCAGGGTGCCATCATGCTGCCAATCTAATCCACGATCGCACACCACCTCAAACCTTTCTTCGGTGAGTCATTAGAAGAGCTACATTTCTTATACAGAAGGGGTAGTACTGCTACTGGGGAAGGCTCAACCTGATTTGGTCATTAAATGAAGCAAGACGTGTTTGTTATATCAGGGAACCTTTGCCAATTTTACTAATGGAATATATCCCAAAGTTAGTTGCCCGAAAAATTGTCCAGGAAGAAAACCCACATGCACACAAGGGGCTGTGGATATAAAATAATTGTATTGAAACAAAAATATAGTTTTCTTATAAACACTTACACTTATGAACAAAATTCAGAATTACAAACCAAAACATATAATAGAGTTTTAAACAAAACAACATTGAACATATTATACTCCTTGAGTTAGTGTGGTTTGAAGAATGGTGAAAAACACACCATAAAGCTTAAACATGAATGTTTTGAAGAGAATCATAAACATAGCATAAAACATAAACAAAGCTTATGGATGTTTTCAATGTGCATGTGAATTAACACATATGTACATCTATCAACAACTTGGCCCTCATTACAACCTTGGAGGAGGACCATGGTGCTATTAGCACCATGGTCCATGCCGCTAAGGTTACGATTCCGCCATGGTGGATGGCGGAATTACCGCCCCATTCCATGGTGAGTGGGGCGGTAATTCCCCATTCACCATTTGCCCTTCCCCATTCCCATTTTTGCCCCCATAGGGCATAATGGGAATGGGGAAGGCGCTAATTACAGCACCGTAAAGTACGGTGCCGTAATTAGCTCCAAAGTCCCTTTGCGGGTTGGATTTTTAACGCCTGCTAAAAGCAGGCGTTAAACACCAACCCGCAAAGGGACACTTGTAATCAGGCGTTAAGGGTTAACGGCACCGACGGCGCTGTTAAACCCTTAATGCCTGAGTCGTAATAAGGGCCCTTATGTTCTTAGAAACTGCCCAGATTCAAGGTATCTGGTGCATACATTTGTCTACCTTGCACCCTTAGTTAAAAGTGTTTTGAGATGCCTAGGTAATTGCAGCAGTCTTGGATCTGCCTATTTTAGTAGGTTCTACCAGGAAAGAATGGTCCCAATAGCTAAATGCCAACGTCGCAGGGGGTTTGTAGAAATCACATGTACCATATTAGTCACCGAACCCCAAAGAGTAGGTTCATTATTCCCCCTTGCTTGAAAAAGATGTTTTGGCGGCAATAGCATCCATCTTGAGGCTGCGTCAGAGAGATGCATGTTAGTGCGTGTTAGCCACCTTCTTCAGGGCGATTGAGCGGCCCCTATAGCAGAAAAAACAAGAGAGAAAAAAAGGGGGGATAGGTCTAATGTCCTCTTGGTGAAATTGTGTTTCCTTTCTGGACCTTTCTTTGCAGATTAGTAAAGAAAGAATTTTTCAAACGTCAGGAGATTTAATTAAATATTAGCCAATTGTTCAAAGAAGGGGGGGGCTGGTAAAAACACAGGGTAGAATATATCATTGCTGCTACCTCTGGTACTCTCAGGTGGGCATATTGAATACATGTCTCACCAGAGAAACCTTGTAGAAAATCTGTTGATAGGGCAGGCTCCCGGACGGGATTCTGCAGTTCACAGGGCTGTTCACTAGTTTGAAAAAGGGGACAGTCATGTTCAACCCACGCTGAGGTGCGCAGATACCGCTCAAGTGCTGAGTGCTGTATCTCTGTGGAGAAGCAAGAAAAAAAATGACATTGTTTTAAATATGTGCTAAAGTCACTATGTTCGGAGTTCATGCATGAAGGAGAGCCAAAGTCTAATGCCTTGTGCATGGATAGACTCCAGACAATGGAACACAGGGCCGGTGATATGTGGACCCGGGGTGGATTGGTAATGTTGCCAGATAAAAAATACATTATTATCTATGAGAAGGGTACCTGGAGACTGAAGGTCCGTCCCTGGACTCCCGTGTAGTCCTCTGTTTTTGGAGGTCAGAGCGGGACTCTGCTCGTGTCCGTGTTCCAGCGTAAGCACAGCGCCATGTGTATCCTATCCGGGAGGAGGCAATGGAAATGCAGTGAGAAAAAGCTGTATGGCATTTTTCTGCTCACCGTGCATTCAAACTCCACTTAAGAGTCATGATAGTAGAGACCATCTGTATAGAGCCTTTCTCTGCCTGTTTTTTTTTTATTTGCTCTCTCTCTTTTACCTTTTGTTCAGTGCTGCAGGGGGTACAGCTCTATTCCGTTAGGCCTGTATGTGGTCCTGGCTCCCAAAAAGAACCGGTGTGTTACCCGAGTTGAGAGCCTGGTGCACAGAGCTGTGCGGTGAGTGTCAGCAGTGCTTCAGAGCTGCTGCTGCAGTGAAACGTACCCAGGGGAAATGGAGGGTGTGCGCCACCCAGCCAATCAGGATACTGGAAATTCTGTATCGCGATTGGCTGTGACGTTTGGAATCCGGAAGCAGAATCTGCTGCCGGGGCTGGTAGTGCTGAGTGCTTTCAACCAAGAGTGGCTACACCAGATGCATGTTCTTCCATGGCCCACGGGGGGTTTTCTGGTGTGATAAGGAAGTCGTATCCAATTTTGTTTGTTGCAATCACGCCATCCACTGTGGCTCGAGAAGTGTGCATGTAACAGAGCCCGGCAGGCCCCTGTGGGTTGTGTGCCATGCATCCTCCAATCATAGTCCTGAATGCATCGGGTCATGATTGGCGGGTTTGGTGCAGACCCAGAGCTCAGTCTGTGATGTGGAGACCCTGGGTCTGAAGTGTGCAGGCCCGTCATGCCTGCGGTGAAATTACTTGCGTATGTGCACCCCCACACACTGGTTCTCCCATGTGTCTGGCAGGTAGAGGGAATAATCCAATCTGGTGTACAGAAGGTAGGTAAATCTCTGGCTCCTCGAGCTGAGGAAAGATGCCAACTGGCTATGGGGGTACTGGTCTCTTGTGGTCTAGATGGCATGAAGAAGTAATAGTCACTGGCACCCTCAAAGTAGAGGCAGGTGCCGCCTGGCTGGGGAGGTACTGGTCTGTAGGGATCAGAAGGGATATCTGAGTGTTGGAGTGGAAACAAAAAATGTTTGGTGTGAGAGGGCTCTCTGTGAGGTAGTCTTGCTTGTCATGGTGGAAAATCGACTACCGGGAACCTCTCCTGTTGTGGTGCACTGTTTGTGTATGCACCTCCAATGATCATTGGTCTAGATGGCGTGCAGAAGTAGTAGAGTGACTGCATTTGTCAGTCATCTGTGCGGAAAAAGTTGTTGTTCATTCAGGCCATGGGCGACTGAGTCCATTCTGTGTATTCTCCTACATTCCAAGTATAAAAGTCGACCTTGGATGTTGGGACCAGTGCGGACCCGTTCGATGACCCACCACTTGATGTCTTGAGTGCTATGTTTTTTCTCTATGTAGTGTTGTACTAGAAGAGATGTCAGGTTTTTACATCGGATTCATGATCGATGTTCAGATATCCGTATGCCAACATTGCGCATAGTCTGCCCAACATAGCGCAAGTGGCACAGGCACTCAATGCAGTATACCACTTGCTTTGTTTTGCAGTTTGAAACATCATTCAGGGTCTAAGTTCTTTCTCCGACCTGGAATTGTTGCAATTTAGTGGTGAATTGCCATACTGAACATGGTCCACAAGGATAGTGTCCTTTGAGGGGTCGAAGATTCCAGAGGCTGCCCTGAGGGGATGTTTTGATGTACATTGTATGTACCAGGTGGTCTCTGAGATTGCGGGCCCTCTTGAATGCAAATCTGGGTTTTTCTTGATCCGGTAAACATAGTCTGACTATGGGCCAGTACTTGTGAATGATTTTTTTAATTTGAAAGGCATGTTGGCCATGGGTGATTACACATGTGATTTGGTCATCTCCTGCAGCCGGTGTTTTGGGGGTGTGAATCGAGCTCTTTTCAAGGATCTAGCCACCAGTTTTTTGGGGTAGCCTCTTTCTCGCAATCTGTCGCTTAGAAGGCTGGCGTCATGATAAAAGTCGTCTAGAGAGGTGCAATTTCTGTGAATTCTCAAAAATTGCCCGTATGGTAAGATTTCTTTGATGTGCTAGGGGTGATCGTTTGCAAAATGCAGCAGAGTATTGCGATCTGTGGGTTTACGAAAAGTGGTGCACACTAGTTTGCCTTGATTGCGTTCAATTGTCAGTACCAGGAAGTGAATAGATGAGTTACTGTATTTGAATGTGAATTGAATATCTGGGCTGCATGTATTGAGCCATGCGAAGAACTCTTGTAGTGCTTCCTCTGATCCTTCCCATAGGCATATCACGTCGTCTATGGACTGACGCCATTTTTTGATGTTATCCCTCCACCTGTTGGTTTGATTGAGTACAAAATTTCGTTCAAAATTGGCCATGAATAGAATTGCCAGACTCGGGGCGAATGTCACCCCCATGGCTGTTCCCTTAGTCTGTAAGTAGAACTGTTTGTTGAACTTGAATACATAGGGCTAGTGTCATAACTTCAATGATGAATTCTGGTGGAGCTTTTGTCTGTATATTGGCTGCGATAAGATATTCGTACACACAGTCAATCGTTGCCTGTTGGGGAATGCTGGTATATAATGCCCTGATGCCTAGAGTCACCAGCAGCTGTTTCTGTTGGTTGAAGTCCAAATTTTCAAATAACTGAATAGTATGCATGGTGTCCCGGATATATGATTCTGTGATGCTGCTGGTGGGTTTTAAAAAATAATCAACACATTTGCTTAAGGGTTCCAATATCAACCCACAGCCAGACACAATTGGTCTCCCTGGGGGGTTGGTGGAGTCTTTATATATCGTAGGTAGAGCATATAGGAGTTCTGCCTTGAGTAGTCAAGAGAAATTCAGACTATTTCTCTGATATCCAGTCCCTTTCTAATGCAAAGGAGACCATTGCAGCAATTTCTGTTTTCAAATCTTTAGTTGGGTCTTTTTTAAGTATGTTGTAACTTTCTGAGTCATTCAGAAGCTCCATGACCATGTGATAGTACTGTTCAGATTTCATAATCACAATCCGGCCACCCTTGTTGGCGGGTTTTATGATTAGCTCAGATCTCTTAGATAATTTGCAATGGGGCTTCCCTTTCTGATCGGGTAATGTTTTGTGTCTCTTGGGACCATTCCTCTTGCTCATATCTCTGAGATCTCGCAGGACACATCTCTCAAATGTCAGAAGGTCATCGGGGATTTGATTGTCAGAGGGGGTGAAGGTAGGTTTCGGGTGAAGACCAGTGTCATTGCGGGTGTCAATGTCTTCATGCTCTTGAAAAAAGGAGCGTAGTCTCACAGTGCATAAGAACCGTCGTATTTCCATTTCAGTGTTGTACCAGTCTGTATTACCAGATGGTACTACCAGATGGTACAAATGATAGGCCCTTTGATAATACAGACATTTGTGTGGCTGTAAATTGAATCTTTGCCAAATTAAAGATTGGTAAATCCTGGTCTGCCTCTAAATGTATCTCCTCCGACGTCTCGGTCGTCTGCGTTGGCCTTGGAAACCAGGATTCCATGGTGGAGGGCCCCATCCTCCACCTATCCCTCCTCGTCCTAAAAACGGTGGAGGAGGTGGTGGTGGGTAATTTTGTGATTGTGGTTGGCCAAATTGGTTGTATTCGAAGGGATTGCAGTTATAATTAGAGTTGCCACTTGATGAGCTGCTGCTTGACCCTGAAAAAGTCACACCCGTCCTCCTTTATCTCTGCTGCCCAGGATGGGTGTTCCAGGACTGTTTAATATTTTTGGAGTATTCTTCGGTTGTGTAGGGGTACACTAATTCTGTTTTAAATTCTTTGATGTCTTTCTGTAATTTATTGGTTTTCCTTGCCAGGCTATTTGTTTTGAAAGTGGCAAACTGTTTATTGTTTGCCTCTATTTGATTTCTAGCATCTGTAATGAGTGTGTTATTTGTACATTTCGTCTCTTCATCGTCTAGAGTCTTTTGTAGTTCTAAACTGATCCTCTGTGCACTTGTAACTGTAAGGACCATAAGGTTCCTACTGCATATTGTAGCGATATAACCAAAATTCGTAGTATACTCTTTGTCTTCTAAGAATAGACAAGGTTTGTTTCGAACAATTAAACTGGTCAGAATAATACTGGCTCTCAAATATTCTTTGAGAAAATGCCCATGTAGTTCCGTCCGGAAGACCTTTTTCTTAAGTTTTACAAGATCATCTCCCGTGTTTTTGGTCCTGTAGGATCAAAAAAAGATGGCCCTGAAAGTAAATATGATGTTTGCTCCTCGGTATAACTTAGAGTATCAAGAGCACTTTCTGCCATAGTTTATGTGCAACTTCGTCCTGTTCCATGTCATATGTCAAACTGCCTGTTCTTCTTCTTGAGAAATTGTATATGTTTATACACTAAGGTGCATCTAGACCCAATTTTGTGGCACTGGGCAGGGTTACTTCTTCACCAGTGCGCAGGCACTGTCAGCCAGAACGCTCAACTTACTGTCAATCGACCAGATTATTCTTGAACTATACCACTAAACGTTGGTGCTCCGCACGCACAAAAGGCTTCCGGTTCTTCCATCTGAAGCCCCCCGCTTTACATCTATCTAGTTAATGTACTGGCCCTCATTACGACCCTGGCGGAAATCGAAAAACGATGGCGGAAATGTAATACCGCCATCGAATACCGCTCGGTGCGATTATGACCCGTCACCGTAAAGTACGATGCCATTAGCGACACCGTAGTGAACGCCAACCCTAACTGCACCAAGTACGCGCACGCGCGCCATGCAAAACCGTAATTACCACCATGGCGCAACGGTACGCGAATTCTGACCCTAGCGGACATTTACTTAATGCCATCAAGCATGGCGGAAAGTACCATTCCGCCATGGTGAGAATTACGGCATCGTGAACCAACCGTAAATGGCCCTACTGAGTGCCTGTACACCACTCCCTGCCCACATTGCACAACTCCTCATAGGTGCAATGAAGTTACACAATGCAACCAGTGAAATGTACAAGTCACCCATGCATGCCAACGAACAAATGAATGTAGGGGCTCCAAGTGCCTTGTGAGTGGCCATCCATATTTGGCATGTCACCATTGCCGTACTGATGCAGCACAGGCATGTGAAGGTCCAAGTACAGCAATATGAACTGAAATATGAGACAAAACAACAACAGGCCCCCATCGCTTGACACCAGTGTAAGGCAACATTCAAAGCAGTATCCTGAGGGAGACTGCACCAGCCCTGTACTCTTGCCAGTAAACAAACCAACCATCAGCATAAGCATGTACCACACAAGTTGGCAGAGTGACTGAGCAGCCAGGCTCATCTCAAGAGGGGCCAATGGGAGCTGCAGGGCACAGATGGCACAAATACAGAAGCTATTCCAATGGACATGACCTCAGTCTCCCTCCAAGAAACGCACGCAAACACAGGCACCTGTGACCAGCCATTTTCTGATAATCACATCATTCCACCAATCCACCTGGCTGACCGGCATCTGTTACACAAAAGCTAATCCCCCGCCCCTGAGCATGACATCATTAAAACAGTCATAATGGCAGCCCCTATCCCTGACCTTTCTGGGCTTCGTAGGCAAACGCGGCCAGTACAGTACCACGCAACTATACTCAGAAGCCGGAACCCAATGCAGATCTTCTCACAATACATCGCTCCACAAATAGGAATATGCTACATTACTTGCAAAGAATAACGCTACACGGTTAATATCAGAATAAAATTTTAATGCACATCAAAATCACCAAGCCCATACAGCTATTGGGTCATAAACTCCAAAATATTTTTCATTACTGTGGGCTGCATCCGCAATAAATGACCAGCTTCTTCTTGTGTGACGCCCTGTTCCTTCATGGTACACAGGGGCTACATTCACGTTCAAAAAGGCAACATGGAAGCGCCTAGAACCGCAGGGCCGTCCCTTTAGGTAGGCACTAGTCCAGCTGAAAGGTTGATATGTTGCTCCTAGCCACTATTACTGCGTAAGGGCATGTGGCCCATTGGCGATCGTCCCATAAGATCGTAATGGTGCTCCACTGATTAACTCGAAGCAGCAGGTGTCGGGAGTAAAAGCCATCTGCAGGAGTGGCATACAGATGGCAGCGGCAAAAGGGGAGGAGATACCTGTCACCCAAATGAAATGAAAAAGAATAGTATGGGCATCAGAACTTCATTTGTATCACTCACTTCAATGATCACACTAAATCTACAGCCATATGCATGCTAGCCCACTCAAAAGGATAATTTCCACCCAAAAATCACTTGCGAATCATAACTATATAAATCGAGGTGAAAACACTATTACAAACGAGTGTTTGTGTGCATGCGTCTGTTAAAACAGAATCCATTAGATGGGATTAGTAACGTGCATAGACACAAGTGTTTGAAGGCGCGTCGAGACAGGGAGGGTTCAACAAGGGCAGATAGACGATGGTCCCACTATGGCAGCTCTGCATCACATAGCGCAGGGGAAGGGGATAGATTCCAAAAAGCCATGTACATGGCAAACTCTCAATTAAATCATCTGTCCATGCATCCATACATCATTCCCTCATCCCGGTATAAAAACGCCTGATTATTTACTCACATAACATTAGAAATTTCCATTGAGTCTGTGCGTAATGCAGTCTGCAAAATCCACTGTGCTCCAGGCCGGAATTCTAGTGTTGTGAAGTAACATGTATTTGGGAACGTCCTGCCTTATCGTCCACTACGCTATTGCGCATCCCATACTATTCATATCAATCATTGCATTCTCGCCATGGCCCCTGTCCCAAGGACATTAAACAATAGAACGTTATATTTGCAGTCAGACCTGTGGGCGTCTCCTCGCCGCTAGCTGAAAACCGAAAGCGCTGTCCTTCGAATTCCTCATTTGCAACATCACGTCGAAAAGGCATCTGTGACCGCTTGAAATCACAAATTCATCCATGTAGTGCGGCAATGTGTGAAAATGGCAACTGGCTTCACTCACAAATGGGACGCCCCGCCCGTCGGTGAACCTCGGTACAGTGCTGCATGAGGGTCCACCGTTAATCGAGTACTACATTCCACTGACCCTTCACAAGTTTGTTCGCGACTGCAAAGATAGTATGTGAAACAATGGGACCAAAGCAGAATGAACATATAAACCAATATTTCACTGCCATCGGGAGTAAATACATGATTGTAATAGCAAGATGCCATGCGTCACATTGCAGCTTTGTGTGCGGGACGTGCTCGCCCAAAGGGGATTGCAGCTGGCACAGGTGGAATGAATCACCACAGGTGGAGGCTATACAGCCTGAAAACACATAAATTGCACACCCAACCCCCTCCCACAACCACACCCACTCCAAAATGCTACCGGCAGGACTAGCGATGTTGGCCCTGGGGGACCTGATAGCACTGCAAGTACTCCAACTTCAAGAAGAAGACGAACACCAACTACTACAACAACCGGCCGCACAGAGGAGACGCAGGAGGAGGAGGAGGGCAAGGCAGGGCCAGCAAGGCCCACCAGCACAGCCACTACCACCACGCAGGCAGCCCGCAATCCCACGCCTCCAAGCTCATCCGTTCAACCTCACTGCTGAGCAGATCCACACCCTCTACCGTTTGGACCGGGACACCATAACCGCCATTGTGAACATGACACATGCTGACCTTGTCAGCATGATAGATAGCCCAACCGCCATCCCACCCCTACTGAAGGTGGTGTCTGTACTCCACTTCCTGGCCACAGGCACCTACCAGCACACAGTCGGACAGTTGCATGGCATTTCACAGCCACTGTTATCACGGACACTATTGCAAGTGCTCGATGCCCTCCTGAAGCACGCAGACGACTACATCTCTTTACCACGCTCGGAGCAGGAGATTACAAACACAAAAGTGGGATTCCATGCACTTGCCGGCATACCGGGTTGCATTGGTGCCATCGACTGCACCCATGTGGAATTGGTTGTCCCACATGCCATGGAGGTCCAGTACCGCAACCGGAAACAATATCATTCTCTTAATGTACAAATGGTGTGTGACTCCAACAGGATCTTTACACATTGTTGTGCCCGATTTCCTGGATCAACCCATGATTCTATGGTCTTGAGGAACTCTACAATACCACGCTACATGGAGCGACACGCAGGGAACAGTTCCTGGCTACTCGGTGAGTCTCATTTCATGCATGATAATGTGGGGTATGTGATGCGGCAATGACCTGGCAGGAAGGGGGGGGGGATGCGTACGTAGCAATGTCATTCCACAAACATCCTTTATTGTCCACATACAGGTGATGCCGGGTATCCACTGAAGAGATGGCTCCTTACACCACTCCGGAACCCACAGAACCAGCATGAGGAGGACTACAACCATGCCCACTCACGTACCCGTGTAGTCATAGAACAGGCATTCGGCCTACTGAAGGCTCGTTTCCGCTGCCTCAGCAGGTCTGGCGGGGCACTCCTGTACCGCCATGAGAAGGTTGCAAAGATGGTCATGGCATGTGTCATGCTACACAACATGTGCGTACGTAGAAATGTGCCCATGCCCCCTGACGCAGAACTGCAAGCACCTGAAGATGGTCATGATGAGGGTGGGGATGTGGCAGCACCTCAAGGAGTCCGCGAGGCACAGGAGGCCCGTGAAATTCGTCAGAATATCATAGATTCATGCTTCTAGCACTCACGCCTGGTGGCTGATACATGGACACGGGACTTGTGGCACTGTGTGTGTCTGGAACATGCACAATGTGGACTGTACGCCTATAAAGGCCTCGTACACAAAGATCAATGTCCACACATCTCATTGGATGATTATGAAATGTTTATAGCATATGTGAAATTATATTACACACCCCATCGACCCGCCACCCAAGAAAGCCCAACACCCCCCTCCACCCTCCTACCTCCCCCCCCGAACACCAGTGTCCAAAGATGCTCATTGTCAGTGGGCAGACGCTATTGCAAGCCCCCTCTCCGGGTATCAGGGGCACCCCTGCCTGTGGAGCGCAGGTTCCTCCCAGATCTACGTTGGGGGCTGCCCTGGACGGAACTTGCAACGGATGATGTCTCTGCCTGCTCACGTCCATGCATGTCCCTAAGGGTTTGTGAGAGCTCAGTGAGCACACGGCGCACAGCGGCAAGTTCACCACATACGTCTTTGGACGTCGCATGCAGTTCCCCCCTCAGGCTCTCGGTGCTTCTCTCCATTTGTACCCTTAGTGTCTCTGTACTTCTCTCCATTTGTACCCTTAGTGTCTCTGTACTTCGCTCCATTTGTGCCCTAAGTGTCTCAGTAGATGTTTCTATGGCTGCCTTAGAACCCCCACATTCATCAGCATGCTCCTTGAGGAGCGTGGCCAGTTGCTGCTGTTGCACGATCACCTGGTCGAGGGACTGTTGCCTCTGCTGGGCCATGCCCATTTGCGGTGGTGTCACAGAGGGGCTGATCACCTCATGTTGCCTTGCCACAGGGCTTGTGGGGGATGGCCAGTCGTCGTCTTGTGGGTGCCCCTGCGTGGTATCCTCATGGTGTACGGGATGAAACAAACAGGGGGATTGAGACAAGTCATGGATGGGTCCTACATCGACAGCACCGTTTTCTGTGTCGGAGCATGCTGGCATTAATGCAGTGTCACCTATGGTGCTGCTGCCACCAGAAGCAGTGCCTTCTGTGGCATCCATTGGGGGGACCTGTGGTGCTGCTGTTGTGGGCATGCTGGCTGCTGGGGTGCCTGTTGAAGTCCCCTCCTGTGTGCTGCCACTTGATTTGTGCTGCTGCCGTGTCTTGATCCGTGCAGCTGAGGTGGAGGGTCTTTGGCCGTTGGTCTTGGCCCTCTTTGCAGGTGTGCTGGTAGGGGTGTCCTGAAGCTCGTCGTTTGAATCGGACCCTGTGGTGGAGTAATGGAGGGCGAGCGTTATTTATGGGTCTGTGGAAATTGGAATGGCAATGTATCACATGCATTGGGGTGGTACCTGAGGGTGATTTGGGTCAGGGCCTTGGAGGTGGTTTCATTTTTGTGTGGATTGAGGATGCAGTTGTTTTGCAGCCTGCAGTTAGGGTGTGCATGCTGCACGTGTAGAGGGTGTTTTTAGGATTTTTAATTATTCATGTATTTAATGTGACTTTTAAAGTGCGCTATCAGGCCAATGTATGTGGACGTTCTCCTGGACATGTGTTTCTGTTGCACTATGTGGACACATGGTACTTCACATGATTGGACATTGTGGATTTAGCATTGTTTTATTTGGCCCACCTACCTGATTCTTCGGATGTCTGCACTCCTTTCTCCATCCCTCCGACTCCCTCTATACTCTCCATTCCAATGGTGGAGGCACAGATTTCTTCCCAGGGGGTCAACTTGATGGGTGATTCCGATCCTCCCCCGGTAGCTGTGGCAATGTTACGGTTGGCTGATAGTATGCTCCGTACGCGTATCCGCAAGTCGTCCCATCGCTTTCTGCATTGCTGTGGGTTGCGGGGTGCGGTCCCCACCGCACTTACCCGCTGTGCCACCAGGGCCCATATGGCCTTCTTGTTCGCAAGTGCCGTCCTGGTCATTTGCGTCGAGAAGACGACGGCAGCATTCTCCTGGAGGGTCTCTGTGAGCACGGTGAGTTCCTCATGGGAGAAGTGGACCTGCCGCTTGCGGTCGCACGCTTTTTTAGCAACTTTTCCCATTTTGATTGTTTTAACTAGGGTGGCTGACGGGTTGGGATGTGTCTCAGGGTCGGATTTTTGATGGTTGTGTTGGGATTCTGATTTAATAGGTGTACGGCGTGCTGTTTCCCGTTCCGGCCCCATGTTTTTACTTCCGTTTCCGTATATTTACGGTCACCGTATTTTGCGATTACCGCTCATTACGGTGACCGCTATGATGGGTGGCGGAATTGCACCTAGGGCGCCGTACGACGGCGGTGAGGGGCATTTTGGGGACATTTCCGCCATCGCAGACTTTGCACTTCCGCCATGGCGTAATGCTCGTGCCCGATGGGTCAGAATTAGCCGCACTTTACTCCATCGTGCAATGGCGGAAACGCTATTTACGCTATGGCGGTCAGGTCAGTTACTTTCCGCCAGGGTCGTAATGAGGGCCACTGTGTTTAACAATTCTGCATCGCCTTGTCTAAACATATATAACATATTGTCCACTTCTTACTGCTAGATGATCCAGGCACTCGCAACTTGATTAACTACAGGCACTGTATTTAATGCTCCTTATTGCTCCCAAAATGATACGGACATGCACTCGCTATACTATCTCTGCTTAGCCATGCCAGACACTCTTCATCTTATCATAACCATCTCTGTCAGCATGGATACACGTTACATTGTATAATCAAGACGTAATTGCCCAGCTACTTCCGCACCAATATTCAGCTTTGATTATAAGTAATGTATGCTTGTTTTCTCTGCCCGCACCTAATGCAGTGATATATTGCAATGTTTATTGAAACTGAAACTTCCTATATAACTCTTTATTAACCCTCACAGTGGTTTTACGTAAGCTTGTACTCATGAATGCTATGTCTGCACCCGGCACTTCTTTGACCATTTATGACCACAGTTATTGCAATGTCTATTGAAACTGAAACTGATTAGCTGGATCTGCATCAACACTAGACACATTACCGTCACTAAACTGCTCAAATATATCATTCCAGACCCCGCCTGTCAGCGGCACCGCTGCAGTGCACCACACTCCATCTCACCCTCCTCTCCATCACACTCACCACACTCGCCCTCTGGCCAATCAGCAATATGTATCTCACGCACATAGAACTCTCACCATCACCAGACCTCATTCAAGTCACCTCTACCCCCCTACAAAACACTCACCCTAGCCTTCACACCATCATACTCAAGGACCAGATCTTCCTTCACCCCAGGCTCCTCAGGCTCAGAGCACATACTAAGCTGCACATCACTCTCCGCAGCACTACACCCACTACTTACCTCAGAAACCTCAGACTCAGCTATCGTACTTCCACACTGTCTACGCACACACTTCATTCTACCCTCAGTCTCCTAACTCCCATCCCCACATCCACTGTACCACGCCCAGCTCCGAACTCTCCCAACCACCCAACCAATCAATCATCACATCCCCCGGCCCAAACCCCAGCACACACGCCTATTGACCTCCAACATTGCCCTACACTGAATTGAAATGCGTGCTCATCAACGCCCGCTCCCTACCAGCACATGCACTGGAGATCAATGACCCCATCACCTCCCTCAAACATGACCTACTAGCCATCTCTGAAACCTGGCTCCACAAAGCATCAGGCCCATCCATCTCCCTTGCTCTCCTTCAAGGATACACTATCCAGAGACAGGACCGCAAGACATCCAAAGTTGGCGGCATAGCACTCATCTCCAAGGATACCCTTTCCATTATACTCTGCAACCAACAGTGGGATAACAATGCTGACCTCCTCATTGCCAAATTGACTCTCTCCCCCAACTACACCATTAACATCCTAATCACTTATAGGCCACCAGGCTCACCACCAGACTACCAAAAGCACCTACGCCAAACCATAGGGAAAAACCTAAAAAGCTGAACCAAAACCATTATGCTTGGCGACCTCAACCTAGGCCTGCATGACCTAAAGCAGCTGCCTCACTAGCCAGGGAACTCTCTGACATTGGGTTTTACAATAAAATCACTGCAGCAACTCACTGCAAAGGCAGATCCATTGATTGAATCTCAGACCACAACTGCTGCTCATCCGTTACTAATATCTCAGCCCTCCCGTGGACAGATCACCACTGTATTCATTTCTCTATTCCCACCATCCCTATTCGCAGGGTGCTCTTGTATGCCGCACCGGCCAAAGTTAGAAGCTCAAAAAAAGTACCAAAAAAAGCCATGTTCCTGCCCCAGAATCTCCAAAGCCAACTCTAAATCTAGAGAAATATTCTCGATCTTCAGAGATCTCATCACCACTGCCACCAGCCCTGATGAAATCATAAAAGACGAAGCCTGGTGTTCCAGCATTCCAGCCACTCTAATCAACAAAGTCAAGCTGCTCCAAGAAAAAATACTAGCACAGTGCAAAGCCCTTCCCAGCCAGGGCACCTCACCCCCACACTCCTCCCCGCACCTAGTCCTCTCGCTCAAACCCCTCTCTTTGTCTTCAGGGATGTCACAGAGACGGAAATTACGGACCTACTCAAACACATCAAACCCTCCACATGTAAAGAGGACATCTGTCCCCGACCATCATCAAAGAATGCACAGACTTACTGGTCCCTATCATTGTAGCATTCATTAATGCATGATTCTCCTCTGGAATTGTACCACAAAGCCTAAAAGAAGCCTGGGTCCTCCCACTCATAAAAAAAAAACACCCTAGACCCTGCCTGCCCCAACAACTACTGCCCTATTACCATCATCCCCTTTCTCCTTAAAATCCTAGACAAAGCCACCCACAACCAAATCCAACACTGCTTGGAATCCAATGCCATACTAGGCACAAGACAATCAGGTTTCCGCATAGGACATGGCACAGAAACCACCCTCCTAGATTTAGAGAACCAAATCACCAAAATAATGGATAAAGGCCATCCTGCCCTCCTGCTCCTCCTAGATCTCTCTGCTGTGTTTGATCTTGTCGACCATGACATCCTCACATCCCATCTATCAAAGGCAGCACACTTCTCGAATAGAGCCTCTTCCTGGATAACCTCCTTCTTAGAAGGTAGGGCCATGAAGGTGTACTCGGAACAGGCCAATGCAGCCCCACCACCATCAACTGTGGAGTCCCCAGGGATCCTATACTGCACCTACAGTCTACAACCTGTTCACCAAACCATTCTTTGACATGCTGGATGCGCTTGGCATAGCATACTCAAACTATGCCGACGATACCCAAGTCCTCCTCCCCCTCACTGGTGAATATGACAAAGACACAGAAGCTCAATTTCAGATATATGCTTTCATCCAAACTTGGATGGCAATCAATGGTCTCTGCCTAAACGGGGATATCATTCTAGGCCCCAAGGAAATCCTTGCCAAACTCAACCAAAAATACTCTCACATCACCATCGACAACACAAACATATCAGTCTCGACATCAGTTAAGACCCTTGGAGTCTACATAGACTACACTCTCAATGACAAGACAGGTTAGCACCATCTCCTCTGCCTCTGACCTCACCACCAAACTGACATATGCCATAAAACCCTTTCTTACCACTCAAAACTGCCTCTCCATCGCCAGATCCACCATAGGAGCCAGACTTGATTTCTGCAATGCCCTTCTTGCAGGCAGATCTACAAAAAACATCAACAGGCTCCAAATAGTACAAAATAATGCGCTCTGCGCCGCCCTACACATCTCCAAAATTGACCATATAACTGCTCCCAGTTAAAGAAAGGATCAACTTTAAAATCCTCACCCTCACACACAAATGCATCAATCTCTCCGCTCCATCCTACCTATTAGAAACCATATCCAGGAACATCTCTGCTTGCCCCAAAAGAAGCCATTACACCAACCAACTCCATAAAAAGAGCCAACGCCGGTGGCATTGGGTTCCCCTAAATAGCGCCCAGACTCTGGAATACCCTACCCAACGCATTTAGAGCAGAACCCCCTCTGTACTCCTTTTGCAAATCCCTCAAAACCACGCTATTCATATAGCCTCACACTACACCCTATGCCACACAGCTATCCAATCCCTGCGAAATTCAAATCCTAAACGAAAATGCAATTTCTATGTTACCATGTACCTCTAAGATGAAACTAAATGCAAAATTCTATGTAACTACCAAGCTTTCCTCCCATGTAACCAGTAATGAATATCTGTAACAGCGCCACGATGCCTAAGGGTTGATGTGCGCTTTAAAAATACGAATAAATAGATAAATACATTTTGATTGTGTACATTCTTTTCTTGTGTATATTGCAAAACAAGATCAATTGCTTGCACGGTAGTGGTCATTCTACATATGCACTGTAATGCCCTACCTATAGAATTGAGAACAAGCCAGTGTTCTCTCAGGAGATATGGTTAATATAAATAACAATATTCAAAATAACCTTACTGAGCAAAACAAGTCAGAATCTTTTATGAAAGGTTTTATTCTATACCCCTTACTTCCTCATCCCAACACCAACTCTCCTGGATTTCCCTCATTTAAAGAACAGGAGGAGGAGATAGGACTTCCAGTACTGGAGATTACTAATAAGTAATGGTGACATGTTGGCATCACACTATACATATTAGAATAGGGAGGACATTGACATCTTTCAATAAGAGCATTGAACATTTTATTTCATTGAACGCTGCTTGCGTTAACCTATAAGCGGCAAACATAAAGTAGATTGCGCGCAATGAGAGCACTTCTAGTGGTTGTGTATAAGTTTAGCAAACAGGACATTGGGCCTCATTACAAGGTTGGAGGTAGCCTTGCTGGTAAGACTCTACTTGCAAGAAAGTCCGGCACCCACGAATGGGCAATTACCGGGGTATTCTGGCCCCACCTGACCGGGTGCCGGAATCGGGAGATCTCCATAGGGCTCAACGGGAATGGGTATGCCTGAAGCACAGGCACGGTTCATTATTGTGCCGGTGCTACAGGCTTGCTGTGCTCAAGGGTGCCTTTCATTCCAGCCAGGTCAGACCTGGCTGGAATGAAAGGCACCTGTGAGCACAACTCGGATTTTTGATGGCAAACTCGTATTGATGTCCATTGCTTAAATGTGACTTATTGTGCTTATTGTGGGGTCCTTACAGCAGAGTACCTCTAGTACTTCTATGCCTGAAATCTTGTCAGAACACATATAGTATGAAGCCACGCCTAGACCAATAGGAAATCCAAATTAAACATTCAAAATATTCGTAGGATCACTATAGAGACAATGAATTCCTGGACTATCCCAGCAGGATGCACACAGTGATATTATATCAAAATCTTTTTGTTCAAAAGGCAAGGATATGCCTGTAGAACTAGCATGTCAAATTATAACAGTATAGTGGAGCACAGATCTTTGAATATTGATGTGCACATTGACAAAAGAGATGCAAATCTGCACATCTTAATGCAGCATGAGCTTGTTAGACAAGTACAGAATGGAGATAAGCCACAATGATACCGATATTCAAATGTGCCCTTGAATTAGATCAGCTTAGACAGCAAAAAGATCCATGGACGCATTAAGTTGCATATGTTGACAATTTATTTAAAATGCAGATCTAACATCGTTCTCTGTCCATCTCTTCCTACACGCTCTTTCCATTCACCGTCAATATCACTGCCTCGCCCCCTCTCTTTCACTCTATGGGCCTGATTTACAAAAGAGTTTTACAATGGCACAATCCCATTGCAGCACGCTCTGTAAGTCAGGTCCTATGTCTTTGTCAGGTGTGCTCTTGTTAGTACCACAACGGCCAATGCTTACAGCAGCAGGACCAGAGCAAAACACATGTATCTTGAAGGGAGAGGTGTTGCTGCATGTTTTTTTTGCATATGTAAAAGAAGAGCAAACGCAGCAGCAACAGAAGTGCCAGCTGAGGGTTGCGAGCGTGTATTTGGAAACATGCATTGCGTGTATGTCCTGCAGGAAAATTGGAAGCACGTTGAGGGAGCATTGTCCATACAAGGAACCTCAGGGAAATGCAGATAGTCTTAGTGAGGGATGCTGGGCTTTTGAGAGACATTATCAGAGACCAGAGAAGCAGGAGAAAGCGTGAACAACTGCGTTTCATTTCTATTTTCGTTAATTGTTAGTGTTTGTGCATACTGAAAAAAAAGGTTCGTGTTCAGCTGCGCTCAAAACTAATCCTTCACCAGAATGCAAAATCAGGTATTGCCCTGCAGCTAACAGAAGAAACTGATCATTGGTTCGTATTTGAGTACAGACCTTAGCAAGAAGAACAGGCAGTTTGACATATGACATGGTATCAGGACATAAGACATGCTCCGTAGCCTCAAAACTGCTCTACCTACACCCATTAAATCATGTTAGGGCAATTGCCAAAAAGCAAAGAGATATCTTGACTCTCGAACTGCGCAAAGGCAGATTGTCTGCTCTGCTCAATCTTCCACCCCAATAATGTCCAGCCATGCATACACATATATGAGTTAGCAACTCTCTGATTCAACATAAGCATTATTTTTTTTTGTAACTTTACTTATACACTTGCCATACCTTCATAAGCATGTTCATAAAGTGGTGTACATGACACGTCTTGCGTTATAACCAGTGTTGGCACAGGCTCTTGCATATAGGGCTATATATTAAGACCTGTACACGTTGCAATATGTTATACACATTTAACAGCCCGTGAGGTATTTGCATATCATTTACATTGAACATATATGTTCTGCTTCATTGCACGCATAACTCTTTCATCCAATTATATTTTGTTGGGCTTCTCTTGTGTAGTCATTTACAGAGCGTGCACCTTTTTGTTATCAGCAGTTCCAGGTGAAGTAATCTACGTTTCATGTTGGTTGTTTCACCCAGTTTGGCATATAAACAATTTAGTGGCATCAAAGAGCACTCCATCGATAATTGTATAGGTATGACGTACTTCCTTCCAGTAGTGCTGCAGATGGGGGCACGACCGAATCACGTTTATATACACCCTCAGCTGTGCACCTAGAGTAGCGACCGTCGTGTTTTTTTGGGAGGATAAACTATAACGTCGCTCGAGTGACGAGCCACCTATTAAGGATGTTCAGTGCAATGAGTGTAAATCTTGAATTAAAGGATCCATCGCGTGTTAATTTACAACTGATCAGCCATCTGTTGTCTGTAATGTTCTCCCCAGGATCTCTGGTCCAATTGTGCCGACTCTTAAGGGGCATTATAAAAACCTGCTTTAGATGTAGTAGATGCAAGGTTAACACAGTTTTATTGCATCCTTTTCAGTGGACTATATAATTAATAGCCATTGAACTGATCTTTTGTTGGTGGTAAAGCTAAACAATTCCATATAGAAATGTTCTTATTGTATGGATGGTGTGGAACATTATACGGTAGGAATGTTGACTAAAATAAAGGATAATGTGAAAGGCTTTACTGGCTTTACTGGCAGAGCAGGAGAGACATCACACATACATACTGCCTCTTACTTACTGTCCTGATTAAAAGAATGCCTGATTAAAGTGCGCACTTTGCTTGCTGCCATGTTCAAATAGAAAGGCATTATATATTTCCTTTAAGCCACTGTGTGACAGCCTCAAAGAACAGTGCTGGGAAGAAAACAAAGGCTGTGCTCCATTTGAAAACTAGGCCCAAAACTGAAGTATGTATTTAATGAGGAATGCATCAGGCCAGAATGTATAGAAAGTGTCAGAATTTATGTTCTCATGCTTGAGCAACCTGGAGTATGTTAGCCTCAAGGGAAATCAGCCTGAATCTGCAGACGAAATGGTAGCAATGCCAGGTCTTCTGCAGCCTTAAGTAAAGCAACTTAACAGCTCTATTTAGTTTTGGCATATGTGCTTTCACTTAGAATTATGGCATTGGACACTAAAGTGACCAGCTTCAGTTTGTGGTTTGATGTGGGGAGGGGGGTTTGTCCATGTTTAACAGGGAACCATTAACACTCCGTGTAGTTCCATTTCAAGGCCTACCCAGCTTAGGAATGCAAAATAGTAACAAAGGGAGAAGCACACACAAAGGGGCTTGAATAGCTGATAAATCAACTTTACAATAGTTTTATATAGTACATGATACAAAAGTTAAAATAGTAGATTTATTTAACAAAGTTTCTTATTGAATTTCATAGGTTTTTATTAGTGCAACTTAACCATAACGTCCCTTATATAATATATATATTTATATTGATGCAGTCAGAAGATAGAGGCTGATAAATAAGGAAGAAGAAAGGAGTAAGAGAGAATATGTAATATTAGGTGATGAAGATTAAGAAACCAACTGGACCGAGATAGCATAAGGACTATTCCCAGTCCTGGAGAGAAGTGTGACCATCTTTGGGAGGATGATTTCCAAAAGCCATCTAAGAAGAAGGTTTTTTGAAGGAATGTATTCAGGCTGAGTCCTCTGCTGGCTCCAAAATCAGATGCTGCCTAGAAACACATAAATTAAAACCCCAACTGAACCCAACAGTTCCATATATTAATTATGGTAATATCTGGGTGGACAAAGGAAAGGAAATTGCAGGTAATGGTATTTGAATAAACAGGAACATGGATGCTGATAAATTCATGCCATTTGTTCTCCCACATATATATTGATAGCATCCTGGGCAAGAGGCAATCTGGCTTCCGCAAACGCCATTGCACAGAAACAGCCCTCTTAGATCTCAAAAACCAAATGACCACTATTATGGATAAAGGCAAACCGTCTCTCCTCCTTTACTTGGACCTCTTGGCCACCTTTGATCTTGTAGATCGTAAATCTCTCACCACACACCTCACCCAGGCCACACACTTCTCCCACAATGCTTCTTCATGGATAACCTCCTTCCTGGAAGGTAGATCCAGGAAGGTCTCCTCTGACCTAGCCAACGCAGAACCCTCCACCATCCACTGTGGTGTCCCACAAGGCTCCTACCCAGCCCACTCTACAACCTTATTCACCAAACCCCTTTTTGACAAACTAGACTCCTTTGGCATAGCTTACACAAACTATGCAGATGATATGCAAGTATTCCCGCATTCTCCAGGATCTACTCCATCATCCAAGCTTGGATGGCGGCCAATGGTATGTGCCTTAACGGAGACAAAATGCAGATAATCATTCTGGGCCCAACAGAAACACTAGCCAAACTCAAACAACAATATTGCAATTTCTACATTGACAATTCCACTATCAAGGTCTCCTCCTCAGTCAAAACATTGGGGGTCTACTTAGGCTCCACTCTTTCCATGTCCAGGCAAGTTAGCGCCATTTCATCTGCATCTGCTCACACTACAAAACTCATTAATGCTGTTGCTCCCTTCCTTTCCAACCAGAACAGCTTATCGTTAGATAGATCCACCACTGGGGCAAGACTAGATTATTGCAATGTCCTCCTGGCTGGCACCTCTGCTAAAAACTTAAACTGCCTTCAAACTGTCCAAAACAATGCTCTCAGAGCTGCCCTCAGAATCCCAAAGAGAGACCACATCTCACAGGCCAAGGGAGATGCCCACTGGCTTCACGTAAAAGAAAGGATCACCTTCAAGATCCTAACCTGCACGCACAAATGCCTCTACCTCTCTGCCCAACCCTACCTCTTGGAAACCATTGCCAAAACATCTCGTCTCGTCCCAAGAGAACTGACCATGACAATGAACTGTGCATCCTTCACATTCGCAGAGCCAAAGCAGGAGGCATCAGTTTCCCCCACATTGCACCCAACCGCTGGAACTCCCTCCCTAACACACCAAGAGCAGAGGCATCCCTCACTGCATTTTGCAAAACTCTTAAAACCACTCCTTTCAACTAACTTCTGCTCCTGTAAGGAAGTGTAACTAAGTTTGTACCATATTATCACATGTAAAATGTATGCATATGCAATTCAAGCTCACTGTTGTAACAGTGCCAGGATGCCCACAGGCTGCCATGTGCTTTATAAATACTAAATAATAAATAAATGCCAAGTGAGATATTGCTATTAAAATTCTTATTGAACTTGCATTGAAAAACGAAATGTAAAACAATACATTTTGATGTCACTTTAATGTGGAACTGTTTTGTAAGGTTAAATAGTATTTTAAATATATGTAGTGGCTCAAACAGGTGCATAGTCCTTTGACTCATAGTGTAAATGCATACTGCTAATACCTGGAGTGTCGGAATGCATTTGGGTAAAGCCATAGTCATAGTGCCTCATTACGACCCTGGAGGAATGGGGTTAATGGTGCCGGTAGAGCTGCTGGCGCTGTTAACCCCATGCTGCCTCATTACGAGGTTCGCTCGGTGAACCCGCTCACGATGCCTGGTTTTACCAGACATCCTTAGCGGGTCCCGCGAGCGGCCCAGCATGCTAACAACAGGCCCGTTGTTGGCATGCTCCCCATTCCCATTGAACCCTATGGGGCTCAAATGGGAATAGGGATTAATTTTTAGGTCCAAGAAAGGGCAATTACCAGGTCCGCGAGGTCGGCATGACCCGGTTATTTCCCTTTTCTTGGACCCAGTAAAAAATCATTACCAGCAGCAGCTGTGCCCTAAATAAGGGCACGGCTACCGCCAGGGTCCTAATGAGGCCCATAGTCTGGTAATAGATGTTTGTGCAACCAACTGTATGGTGAGAGAATGATTTCTATCTATTAAAAATTGTATGGATAGTGCAAACCTCTGCATTCCCTTGTCTTTCAATGCATAGGCTGAGCCAGGTGTAATGTGGAGGAAAGGGTGTATTCCACTGATTATTTGTTACTGGTGAATAGTTAATCTCCAACCCAGAAATACAAGGAGACTGAATGTATTATATATGCACCCATTTAAACTCTGCATGCATCTAGACTGTGAGGAACACATCCATGTTTAGTGAACGTCACATTTTTATGACTACAGAAAGCTGCACCCATGTTCAGAACAGGAAAAATATATCACTGCATACAATTTCAAATATAAACCTGCAGGATAATATTAAGCTTACCACTGCCCACATATACATCCCTTTCACATAGTACCTACATTCACAACCTCACAGATGTATAGAGGAGTCATGTTGATGCCAATGTATTCTGTGTTGTTAAATATATGTCAAAATTGTCTCAATAAGTCTTGATAGTGGAGAAAATCAAATGTTTTAAACACACTTGTGTCATCTAGCAGAGGTAAAATAAGTTATCTAGAGAAGCTATTGCAGAAGAGAAATATTTAGAATGTTTAGTATTTCTTATAATACAACATGATTATATGATGACTGCTGTGATTAAAAGTGAATGGCTTTGTGGACTTATAACAGTGAGATTCAGATAGGCAGGGATGTTTGTTGAAAAAGTAATAGTAATTACTTATAAGAAGAAATGGAAACAAGATCTTCTACTGCCAGTTCTTTTTTTATTTTTACATGGGGATGTTCAGTACTCTCCGTACTTGAAGTATGCATATTGTACCTGCGCCGCCAAGTAGCACAATTATAAATTCAGTGTGTCCAAGCCTCCATCTTCAAATGCTCTGTTAAGGTCAGACCACTTCATGGTAATAACTTTTTATTTTGTTTATTGGTTAATCAAAATTAAACCTTTAACGTTCCTCCATTAGGAAATACATCATCTTTAATTTAAGATCATGTCCAAATTTATGGGAATTACGAAGGTATCCCCCAAGCCAGGTCATTCGGTCTATCCAGCCCATCTTAGGTGGCTCTCACTTCAGGATCCTCTTCCTCCTGGTCCAAGTTTAGGGATTCAACAAACTTTAATGCATCTAGTGTACGACCAACTTTATCGACTGCTATAAGCCGCTCCCAGTATTCCTCTTCAGTTTCCTCAGAGATTCTACTCGTGTAGCTTCCCATGTGTAACTAATGTTATAATGCCAGGTTCGGGCAGGCTAGCATCACATGCCTAACAGATTCTAGTTGGTCCTTATTTTTACAGAACCTGCAGTATGCTGTTGATTTTTCAATGAGCCTTCTTCTCCATTTTACCTCACGGGAATGCCATATGTTGAGTCTGCAGCGCAACAACAAGTCTCTATAATGTTTTGATGGGATTTTCTGCAGGTACGGTGGGAGCATATTAAGTACTTTACGTTCCCAGACGATATTATGACACAGGTTTCGTGACAGTTTATTCTCCTGGGTTTCCTCCCACTCTTTTTCCCGGATAGTTCTTTTACCCTTATCCGGGTTGCACTTCAGAGTGTCCTCCGAGATGTCTACCTGTTCCAGAGTTACCTCACATCTCCTTTTCCAATCCTGTAGGATTGTGTCTCAATTAGGTACACCAGTCCATGCTAGAATTCTGAATGGCTGGGCTGGATTGTCAAGAATACATTTTCTGTATAGTGACAAAGATTTCCATACCGTGATTGAGACCATGGATTTGAGTCTTAATTCTGAAGTTATGAGTTCTAAGGGTAGCGAATTCGGAAGGTGTAAGATCTTTCGCCAGAAAAGGACTCAAAAAGGTTCCAGACTTCCCATCTTAAGGCTAGAAGTGCCTCTGCTCCGTACGTAATGAGAGCCTCCACCTTTTGCTTGTAGAATGTTATAATCGGCAGCAGCGAGAATTTTCCATACCTACAATGTAGAAGTATTCCTTGGTTGGTCAGAGCTGTTAGTATTTCACGGATCAGTGAGTAATGTGCCTGTTCATTACAGTTTTTGTTTATCCTTATACCAAGGTATATATTGGTATCCACTTCCTCTAGTTTTTCTTTTGCCAACATCCACGTCCGAATTTTCACTGCTGTTCTCTTTCCACGGCATGATTTCATAGTTAGAATCATGGATTTTTTGATGTTTATTTGCATGTCATTGTCTTTTAGATATTTATTAAAGGCCTCAATCCTTCGCTGCAGACCTATTGGCGTCTGGTCTGCAAATATCGCATCATCTGCATATAGCATCCACGGTACTTCAGTTCCATTCACCTTCGGAGGGAAGGCACAAATCTGATCTTGTGATATTTTCATGTTATCTATATAAAGGACAAAGAGAAAGGGGGCTAATGCACATCCCTGTTTGATTCCCCTGGCAGTTTTGATCTTCCTAGAGAGCTCTACATTTGCAGTCATTTGTACCTGGATTGACGTGTCAGAGTACAGGGCTTGGATAGCTTACAACAATTCCGTCGGACACCCCAAATTTCTCAGTTTTGACCACAGGCGCTCTCTGTTTATCCCGTCGAATGCCTGTTCAAGGACAATAAAGGCCAGGTAGGTTGTTGTATTCCCTTTCAAGGCCTTAGCTTTTAGTATGTTGATCACAAACAGATTAAGGGAGGTACCGACGCCGCTTACACAGGCTGTTTGTCTCTCATCCAAGATGTTAATTTGGGAGGTCCATTTTTTTAGGTTTCTTAGCAAGATAGCCGCAAAAAGCTTGCCAATGGAATCCAATAACGTGATCGGCCTGTAATCCTTGGATTACCACAATCCCCCTTTTTAAAAATTGGCACGATATAAGCCTCGGTCCACATGGTTGGAATTTGTTTGGCTTTTGTTATTTGTTGAAAAAGTGCATATATCAGGTCAGACCATCCTTTGCAATTCTCTTTCAGCATTTTGTTGGAAATGCCATCTGGGCCTGCTGCCCTGGAAGTGCTAAGTTTTTTGATGAGCATTAGTATGTCTTCTCTATCAAATTCCAGGGACCATGCAGTGTCCTCCGTTCTTTTCTCTTGGACTCTCTCCTCGGCTTTCCCTTTAAACAGCGCAGTATAGTGCTGAAACCAATTTTCCTCTGAGACTTTATTTACGCCTATTGCCAACTAGTTCAAGTCTCTGTTGTTGATTAAATCCCATGTATATCTTGTATTATTTGTTGATAATGCTGTCAACATTTTTTTCTGCATCTCTTTGTGTTCTTAAATAACGAGTTGAGCGCAGCCAGTTTTTATAGGTTTGCCGGCATTTCCTCAGGAGCTCATCTTTCTCTATGCTGTTGGCCTTTTTTATACACTTGAGGACCGCTCTATAATGCTTTCGTCTGGTAACTACGAGTTCATCATAGGCATGCTTTTTTTGATTTTATTCCCTTTAGTTGAGTCATGCTTGACCACAAAGGCTTCCAGCAGCCATTTGTACTCGGCCGTCTCTTCACCTTTCTCGGTGGCTTCTTTGTAGTCCTGCACCAACTTCAGTATGGCCTGGTTTTTTAGTCTCAGTCGATTTCTTCCCCACGGCACCTCTGTTTCCATCATACTTTTATTCCTTGTGGTTGATCTTATGTCCCAGACGAGTTTGGTTCCCAGTAGACAGTGGTCACTGTTCGCTTGCTTGGTTATTGTGAATGATTTTATCCAAGCAAGCGTGTTTCCTCCTACAAAACAGTAGTCTAGGCATGCTCCCGTTTTTCCACTGTGCCATGTGTTAGCACCCATTAGATCACCTTTAGTCTGGCTGTTTAGCATCCTCATATCACAGATAGACATTTCCTTCATCCATTGTCTTTCTTTTCTTAGTAAGTTTTCCATTACCTTGATTTTACCATCTTTGTCTAAAAGCTTGAAATTTAGATCCCCATTCAATAATATCAGCTGGTCTTTTTCTTCAGTCATGGATTTGTCGATGGCGTTCATGATGGATTTTAGGTAATTCCCCTGGCTCGGCATGTTTTCACTCCGATAGGTGTTAATCAGTATCATTTTCTTCGTCTCCTCCTGTTTCTCTGCTTTAAAAGCTATTTTCAAAATTTGCACAGAGGGATTTGGGATCTCATGTTTGAGCAATAAGTCCTGCAAATGGCCTACCTTTTGGGCCCTTTTTGGCCGGATTGAAGTAGACTTCAAATCCCTCGCACACTGGGGGTTCACGCAGCCAAGATTCCTGGATGGAAATTAGATCGTATTTGTCCAAAAAACAACTGTCCTTCGAGAATAGATGTTGAAATCCTCTGGTGTTCCATGAGGCACAGTAGACAGGTCTATATTGTTCCTCCTCACTCTATTGCTTCTTCTTAGAGTTACAGGTATTCGCCATCCGTGGGCAGGCGTTTATTTTGTTTCCCATTTTGTTCAAATTAGTTTTCACCTTCCTTGGGTTCTCTGAATTGTCCACCGTAAACCTCAGAGTTTTCAATTTGTCATCATTTTTCTTTATAATGGAGGGGTGAGCTTTATGATTGTTTTCTTTTTGTTCCCCCTCTTTTTCATGATCCTTTGAATCCCTTTTTCTCACATCCTCATTGTCTGGGCTATTTTTTATGCCCTTTTTTCCCATAGCTTTTTCCTTATCGCTTTTTGAGGTCTCATCCGTGACTCTCCTTCCATCCTTTGTTATTGTTTTTGGATTGTTTTGTTTACTATCGGCATCCAATTCCTCTAAGCGAAAACCCTTTTTTTTGAGGATGTCGTTGGCCGGCAGGAATTTTTGCTTAATTTCATTTGAAGTAAGATGTAATATTACTTGATCCATCCTCTGTTCTCTTGGAAATTCCACTATTTTTATGTCATCAGATGAAACCATGTGGAGGGCTGGTGTCTGCTTGCAAAGAGATATTACATAGCTCCTGTTTAGCAGCGCCCTTCTAGGTCCGTTGGATGTGGTTTCCAATTTCAGATAACATCCGTTGGATGAAGTAGTTTTCAACGGAATTGGAGCGGGCGACTTTTGTCTTTTCTTAGCTTCAGTATGTTCCTTGTCTCTGTTATTACTTTTTTGTTTTGGTTGAGAGTTTTCTAGTTGGAGTCGTACAATTTTTTCTTTGTTAACCAACTCTTCCCTTTTTTGTTCCAAGGTTTTAAAGTGAATGAACTCATCATCAGCGTCATTCTCGTGTTCTTTTTCAAAGGGATCAACTCTTCTCCCTAACTCCCTTGCGTTCTTGGGGATTGACTCTTTTTGAGATTTCTTACGGTCTATAGATTTTAGACCCTGATCAGTAGTTTCCCAGTTATCAATAGTTTTCCATTCTGATGGACTGATGCTTTTTCCCAATCTTCCTCATCACTATTTTTGTCCATGAGTTCGATCCGGTCGCTCAAATCCGCCGGTTGGTCTGGATCGTCCCCTTTATCATCAGCTGATGGTGCCGTATTTTTAAATTAGTTCTCCCCATCAGTCTCCAGACTATCCAAGTCTCTCGTAGCCAATTCTCTTCTGGGCTTCTTTGCGCACTGAAGGTTTTCTCTTCTAGGTGGTGTTCTTAAATTCCTCAACAATGCTCTTGAGCCATTCACTTTCCGTTTGAGGACTTCATTTTTTAATTTTTCCCATTTTCATTTTTTTTTTGACAACCTCTTTTCCCCTCTGGGGGCCCTGGTCTTTGGGAGTTGCACCTGAGAAGATGGCAAAGTTGGGTTGTTCTGCTTGGGTTTTCAGATCACGTTTTTTCTTCCCCTTATTACCAGGGGAAATTAAAATTACTTCCTCAAGTGCTAACTCTGTTTGTTTGGGATGGATACCATTACCTTGTTTCAGTTTCATAGGGCCTTTTCCTCCATTGTGATTTTCTCCCAATAAGGCTTATTTTGTTTGTGCAAATTTCTCATCCATTTGCAGTCTTCAAGGACAGCTTCCATTAATAATGACTTGTCATTAGCATCCCTTCTTGCTAGTTCGCTGAGGCGGTTTTGCCAAAGCTGAGTTTGTTCCGCTTCTTTGTTCATTCGTATATTCAGATTCTGCAAGGACAAGTCCATTTGCATATTTGCCTCTTTTATTTGCATATTCGTAGTTGTCACATCTTAAACAGAGTCTTTTATCACCTCATAGAGTTTTAGGAAAGGTGCCAATGTGATGTTTAACGAGGTCATAACCACTTGTTGAATATGTTCAGGGTCCTTTCCTCTTCCAACTGTACAGGCTTCACTTATTAATTGTGTGATTTGGTCTTTCAATAGGACATCTGGGCTCTGGTTTACTTCTTCCAATAATAGTGTCTGGGTCATTTTAGTTGTCATTTGATCTCCACAAGCTGGTATTTAAGATTTTAGGCCTTTCAATCGACACCCAAAGCATAGATTTTCCTTCTCCAGAGGAGTCTTCATTAACGTAAAGTCACCCTGCTGCTTTGTTGAGAATGTCACAGAGTCTTCAGCCTCAAAAGATCTCCCTTTGGCTTGTTCCTTGTCCAATGCCGCCATCCTCTCATTTATTAGAGAGAAGCTCTTCCTTTTCTCTCTTTCAATTTGACCCGTCAGTAGCGTTATGTCTTGCAAGATTTTGTTTGCAAGACTTGAGTTACTCTGGTTGGCTGGCGGCAGCAGTGTGTTACTGTTGGTGCCTTGGATTCCTAAGGTAGGCGTCCTCTCAGAGTCATTCTGAGCTTGCTTGTCCAGAAGCACCTTAGTGGGGCATTACCCATCAGTGAGATACGTCTCTGTCTTTTCTTTATGTAAGATCAGGGATGGGCTTTCATATTCAGCAAAGTCTTTTGAAGACATATCCATTTCGTCAGTCTGAATTTTTTTTTGAGTTGTTTGATTATTTTTGTCCTTAGGGTCTTGGATACAATGATCTTCCCTATATGGCTGGAAGATGTCAAAGGTTACTGGGGTTTCCTCCATGGAGCCTAGGTGTTGTGATTTTTCTCCCATCTCAATTATAGATTCTTGCAGGGCTTTTTCCCATTGGCCCAACTCAATTATGTTCCATTGGCCTCCATGTTCCCATGCGGTCACTGATAATAATGAACCATTTATGGGACGAGTTGAGGATATTATCCCATCACTGGGGTCCTTTATGGGGATCGTTGAGGTATTTGAAGTGTCACTTAGGCTGCTCTCCACCCTTGCCTCTGCTGGACCCTCAATCCTCACCTCTACTGGACAAGCAGCCATGTCAATTATAGCCAGATTTGGACTTCCTGCTAGTTCACAGGCCGGCTTACTCAAGTGGGGATTTTCTTCAATTAGGGAGGCAGAGAGTAAAGTGGAGCTGGGCAGGTTCTTCCTCGCACTAAATTTGTTTTTTGGTTCTGTTTTTTCCATCTCCATTTCGGATCTCAGATTGTCATGATTGTGTAAAACTTTCTCGAGGGATTCACCCAGGAGCAGGGTAAGTTAATCCGGGTTTTTTGAAGGAGCAGGACAGACACTTTGGCTGATTGCATCTGGTTCACAGATAGTTTGATCATTCCCATTCCCATGGTTGGTATCATCATCAGGCAACTCCGATGTTACTAGGTCTATGGGTGATTGACTCATAAGCCCTCCTATAGTGGGAATTGTACATGCCATAGGTTGCTCCGGGGATTTTGGCACCAGACGTAAGGTATCTGCATTTGCCATATCTAGAGGTTCATTTTCCCCTGTGTTCGTGTTCGCCTCCACAGATAAGCTCTTTCGCTTCTTAGTATAGAAGAGCAAACAGGTTTGTTTAAGCATTGTCATTTTTAACGGATGCTCAGGGCTCCCATTTACCTCTGGAAAAGAGGCAAATCTGTAGCCGAGTTCTCAGCCCTGTTGCTGAGATATCCATGTAAGCAGGAGCTGACTTCATCCTGTCGTGCAGCTCCTCTATGAAAAACGTCTTTGTTTTAAGGCGGACTTGCGCGTCTGCCGGATCCAGGGTAAGGTCACAGCCACAGCAAGCAGCCAAACAGCCCAACAGCCAGGTAAATCACCAGATGATGCCCTTTGCGTGCTCGGGCTTAACGCCGCAAGAGTGTCTGGGTGAGTGCTAAATAGCACTTCCTTCCTGTGGGAGGAGCCGGGGACAGGCAGGGGGCGGGGCCAGGAAGCGCTACGGCGCAATGATGTTATCCTTCCAGCCTTCCTCACGCCGCTTCTCACGCTGCTTCTCCACACGCTGCACAGGCGTCCTCACGGAAAGTCCAAACAGCTAACAGCTAACAGGCTGCAGACGAGGGGGTAGCAGTCACAGCAGCCACAGCCCAACAGTCAGGTAAATCACCAGATGATGCCCTTTGCGCGCTCGGTAATAACCCCAGAATGCCATAAAAAGTTAGATAACATTTGTGAGAACTCATACAATTTCACAATTAGCTTGCTAGGCAAAATTTGGTACATTGGTTTGGGAAGGGTAGTTATTTTTATGATGGAAATCTTCCTAACCACAGATATAGGAATGTTCCCCAGTGCTGTAATCTAGTTTTTAGTTGCAGGGCAGATTGAGTTACTTTATAGTCATATGGTATCTCTATACATCTAGATAGTTTCAGTACTATAATATGGCCTGGGGGCCAATTAAAATCTATTGCAGTATGTACTTGTGTAAGTAGCATTTGTGAGTGGAAACAGTTCTGACTCGGATTTATTCGTATTCAAGAGTATTCACCAAATGTAGCTATATCTTGCATTATAGGTTCTAGGTGGGCTAACATGTCTCTCATAAATCATAAAATAATGAACACATAGAACCATAGCACTCTTGGTAGTGGAAAAAGTTTTGACAAATCCATGGCTGAACCCTGCAAGCAAATCTGGGCATGCTGGCAGACGGTACTGGCTTTTGAACATTTGTAATCACACCATTTGCAAACTTTTGCCAGCATATGGCCCTCATAATGCCATTATTTGCCATAAATTGACATGTTCTGCCCAGGTACTCATATCCTATGGGAGTTACTGTTGTATTTTATTAAAACATTACATCATGTACCGAGTTACCAAACATATTTTAATAGAAATATTTTTTTTTAAACATGTCATCATTGTATTCAAAAGGGCTCATTAAATGTTCATATTGATAACAATGTGTGTCTGATGCTATATAATGACTACATTACCATTTGATATAGGGCGTGGCCTCAATTCTTCCTTAATAGGTTTACTTGATACACCAAATTAAGACATTTAAAATCTGCACACGTGTTATATATAACTAAGTGTTCACTAAGTTATAATGAGTGACAGGGCTTTCTCGAGTGAAGCAGCAAACATCTTTCGAATTTGCAACCATAGGTGGCTCTCTGAGCATTTGCAGCCACAGAAAAAAATGAGTATTTCCCCAGAAAAACAACTCACTCATTAGCCTAATGAGAAGTCCACATATGCCCATGTTCACCTTGCCACAAATCAATGTATTGTGATGTGTGACGGCTACTGTACAGTTCTGGGTAGCAGAGCAATTCATCAAAAGTATAAGGCAATGCTGTGGGGGCCCCTTCACACTAGGATAACTTTAAACATGTGAATCATTGTTTTAGTTTTAAGTTATGTAGACCTCTGCAGTGCAAGGCAACATGCTGTTATTATTTATACTCGTATTTAATGAAACAGCTGTTAGTCTTCCTGCCTGAGGGGTTGTGAGTGGTGCTGCACACTCGTATCCCACCTGTAAAACCATATTTCACATAATACCCCCTGATAATGAACATTGGCCTAAGCACATTTGCATCGCACTGAAAACCGTGTTCGAATGAACCTGAAAGAGGCTGACTACGCCACCATTTTAGAATCATCTGCCATTTTGTTTAACTCTTGTTTCTGTCTCATGTTAAACTGGGTTTTCGGCTGCAGCAGGGGAAAGATTAACTTTGCACTGTGTCAACATGTTGAGGCTGCTGAAGCAGAATGTTTGTCCTGCTCTAAGAAACCTTGAAGCTGAACTGAACCTCCATTTAGATGTTGTCTGCACCAAAAGCTTGATCCTTGTTCAAACAGTGGAATCGAATACCGAATAGCTGAAACTGTGTGAGTTGAAGAAACCCATTGTGTCCATTTCTTGAAACTGAACTTACTTTAAGCTGGTGAACAAACGTTACCATTGTATTTTGCATATAAAGAAACATCTCAAGTGTTTGAAGACAACATTGCTGTATTTGTCATGTGCACTGGGTATGAACCCTAGCAAAATGTTAACTTGGAGAAGGGCTGGACGTAGTAGTGGGATTGTGTATAAAAGATGCATGCCTTGAAATGTCCTGAATTCTCTCCCCTCACGGTGTCTGCTGGTGCACACTTGGAGGTGTTGGGACCCAAATAGCTATCTGTACAGAAATAAATAATACATGTATCTCTGAACTCGTGATTGGCCTATTTCATTTTGGCGGTACTAAGCCTCGATATTTCTTTGGTCTTTCATATGGTGCCCAAATAGGGACCCTTAAGATTGATGTCACATCGCTGAAAAAGAGACGCGACTACCGGACTGAGATCAGAGAGTGAAGGGTGCCCCTGCAAAGCGAGACGTGACTCCACAGTAGACTGCACAATCCAATCCCTGGACAGCGAGCAAGCGGTTCAGGAGGACGGTGGTCAGTCAAAAGGCCGAAAAAATAATACCGAATGACAAAAATCTCGAAACAAAAATCTCAACAAAAAAAAATAGCGAATTATTTATTTATTTATTTATATGTGTTTTTGGGGTCAGGTAAGTAAAAAAAGGGTTAAAATAAAAAAAAATAGAAAAAAAGGGGGGTTGGGGGGAATCCCCCATTTCGAAAAAAAACGTCATAAAAAAAATTCGATATTTTTTTTTCTGCCTTTTTTTTCGAGATTTTTGTTTTCGAGATTTTTGTATTTGGTATTATCACTATAAACCCAGGAGGACATCTTGACGAGGGTCCCCATATTGAGGCGGGCTCTTTGCTGAAATCACCAGCCATGACAATCCTTTGAAATCCTATCGGACCCTTAGTATCTTTGAAATCAGGTGAGTCGTGCCCCGATTCCTAAGAATCCTGATATTGGATGCAGATTTGTAATTGAGAATACAAACAAGGTCACTGGCTTGTTTAATGCACTGTAAGTACGGTCCAAGTAGTATTGTATTTAATGATATTTGGCACAGACAAAATAGACTTGTTTTTTGAACTTCAGTGGCCAGTCTATGGCAGTTTCGAAATTGCCTGCCTTTGTTGAAGAAAAAGGCTAGCCTGCAGCATTTGATGCAATTAAAGATTGGAGAAAGGAGCTATGCAGCAACTTAAAAGTAAAGAAAAGCATGCATGTAGACACATGACAAATACTGAAAAAGCATTATTGCATTATCAGTAGAAACAGTCTGAATCTATCAGAAGTATGGATAGGGCTTTCTCACTTAATGTGCAGAAGATATATCCGTCTCAGGATTTTCATACATGAGATGAACTAATTAACACATTGTTGAATGAACGTAGAATTGTTGCAACTGCACCTCCTCCTTATGTGCCTCCTCTCGTTGTAGTTTCTCCTCTTCCTGTTGTTGTTCCACTTCTTATTATTGCTCCTCCTCCTTCCCCTCCACCCTCACAGACAGTTGCCGTCCCCTTAATTCCGTATCCACCGCCAGCGGTAGTGTCTCTGCTACCTATTGAACAAGATTTATCAGAACTTTTTTTACCAAGTGGTTCTGGTCCACTTGTAGTAGTTGAAGGGACGGGGGCTAATTCTAGAATAGCTAGAAAAAGAGAACTGCATGAGTGGGCTAAAAAGTACATAGAGCAAGGCAATGAATCGGCTGTTTTAGTTGCAATTTCTGTTCAAGAAAGTATTCCTGAACAGACTATTTTGATAGAAGGACTGGGAACGCATTTAGCTGATATATGATATGATATGATATGATATGATATGGCATTTGTAACGCGCCTATAAACAAGTGTTTCAAAGCGCGACGATGCAGGGAGGGGGAAACAAGGGGAGACAGACAAACGATCCTACTAGGCCAGGTGTCATTCAGATCGCGCAAGTGCTTGGGTAGAGGGGACGGGAAAAGTGCAAAGGGGAAAGGGAGAGGGAAAAGTGCAGTACAAAGTGATTAGTAAAATACAAGATAAATAATAAGGGCCAGCTGGTGGCAAGTGCAGTATAAGTGCAGACAAGTGCTGGGAAGGGGGGCTGTAGGGATACAGAGACAGTCCCGCAGTGCAGGGGTTGCCACGGAGACAGTGCAGGGGACAGTGGCTGGGCCTAGGACCGAGATTGGTGAGTGGCCCAGTTGCTGATTCAGTACAGTTGCAGTGATTTAGCAGGGGGGAGGGGGAGAGAAAGCAGAAGCAAAGAGGAAGGTTTTGAGGTGCTTCCGGAACCGGAGATGGTTCTCCTCAAGTTTCAGGGAGGCTAGAAGGCTTTCCAGAGGGAGGCCCCTGCTGCGGAGAGAGATCTCCCCCCAACTCGTTGCTTGGAGAAGCGGCTGACCCTGAGGGAGTTGGAGGCGGATGAGCGAAGAGCTCGAGATGGAAGATATTTAGGAGGAGAGAGTTGAAGGTATTTGGCCCAAGGCCCCAGAAGGCCTTGTGGACAATGCAGAGGGTTTTGAACTTAATCCTCGCAGCCACAGGGAGCCAGTGTAACGATTTCAGTCCTGGAGAGATACGGTCCCTGGGCTTGAGGCCAAGGACAAGTCTCGCAGTCCTGTTCTGGATGAGTTGCAGCGGGCGGAGAGTAGAGGCAGGCAGATTTAAATAGAGGCTGTTACAGTAGTCCAGCTTCGAGAGAACCAGGGCTCTGGAGACAGTGAGCTTCTGGGGGAAGGAGAGGAAAGGAAGGATACCTCTGAGAGGTGCAGCTGGTAGTGTGACTTCTTAGAAACGTCAGAAATGTGAGGAGAGAAGGAGAGTGTGGAGTCGAAGATGACCCCGAGGTTTTTTGCCTTGCAGGTAGGAGCAGGAAGAGGAGTGATTTGACAGACATGAATTTCCCACAGGGGTTGAGGGATTTGAACATCCTTTCCACTCAAGGGACACTGTAGAGAAAGTACATGAGCATGTAGAGAAGGTATTTGAGTTTAAAAGGGAGCTAGATCGGTTACTGTCATGATGCCTACCCCCAGGCATCCGGACCAAGCCCATCAGCCCCGGGAGCAGGCATCTAGACATTTAGTAAAACCTCAGCAGCCCTGGCTAGGGGCTATCTGGGTTCAGTCCTGGCGCCTTAGGCGCCAGCTCATAGTAGAAATCAGTCCTGGCACCTAAGGCGCCAGGCTCATAGTCATTACTTACCTCAGGCAGACCATGCTGCAAATGACTTCAATCCAACATGAAGCCTGAAAGGGACTATTTTTCTACAGGGACTATTTTTTACTCGGGTGTGGTTCTAGGGACTTATTACCTGGGACTACATTTGAGGCTATTTAAACCATGCCCGACCAGCAACACACGCTTTGCGTTATTCTGCATCCAGCAGCGTAACGTTCACCGTGCCTGCAGCCTGCATCCAGTCTTCTGCAATGCCCGCCTCGAATCCGGAGCTCCTAAAACAAAGAGGAAAGAAAGGGACAAGGTTAGAAAATGAACTTATTTCTATTCCACACCTGATTCTGGATTCATCTTGTCTCCGGACCTGTAAAGAACATCATTTCTGCACGCGCCGCCACTCCAGCTGCAGCACCGCGCCATACTCACCAGTCTTCACAGCATCCTTTGGGTCGGCGCTGCCTCCATCATTTCTTCGCCGAACTTCGGCACCTAGGAGACAAAAGAAAACCATAAGGTGAGCCGAGGGAACCAACAAATATAATTCTTACCACCATAGACTTACCTGATTTACCACCGGAGGCATCCTTTTGTGACCCTCCATATTTTCACGTGCCGCATCTGTAAAGAGAGACAAAACAACACGTTTTCGACGTGCAACATTTACCGGACAGCACCGGGTAATACAGACTCTTACCTGAGCGCCACCAGCTGCCACAAGAGCATCTTTTCACAAGCCAGCTGCAAGACAAGAAAGGAAGGGGGGAACAAGAGTGAACATCGGACATATTGAACTCTATGAACTTAATACTTACTGGTCCTCACAAGGAACCTCAGAGTCAATACTCTCCGGAACTCTCCCGAGCCTTCAAACCAGTGAAGTAACTGGAATCGACACGCCCCTGCAAATCCACGCAGGATCGAGAGCTCATCTTTCAAGAATATAAGGTGAGAATGCTGTGAGGGCATTTCAGAGATGATTAGTTGGGAAGGACTGTGGGGGTGCCATCACTTGAATCCACAAGTGGCTAAATGCATCTCTCCACTTGCAGGAGAACATTTCTACAGGTTTAGCAGACAAGATTAGGAGGGCAGATCCAGTCAGTCATCGCTGCACTATGCATCACATGGGTGGAGACCGCAGCTGTCCGAGTCCGACCGACACCCCTGTGGGAGCCAGGTGAGCGTAACAGAACGTGAAGCCTACCTACAAATCCCCACCCGGGCATTATGGAAACCTCAGAAACCGACCAACTCGCCCTATTGTTAGGGGAACTTAGGGCAGAAGTGCACTCCGCGCGCCAAGAGACTAATGCCCTCAGGAGAGAACTGATTGTGTCAAAGGAGCGCACTGATGATCTTGCTAGACAATTACTGCAAAACCAAGCCGGGCAAAGACCATTACCTGAACTTGGGGGGAATCCAACTCCTGTTTCATCGAGCAATCCTGTGCAAGTGGTTCTACGAGGGAGCACTCCTTTAGCTCCACCCGAACGTTTTGCTGGGGACCCAAAAAAGTTAGCCGTGTTTATGAACCAATGCCGCTTGCACATTTTATGCAGCCCTGGATCTTTTCCGAACGACCAAACCAAAGTAGCCTTTGTGCTATCATATCTTAGTGGCAGCGCAGCGGATTGGTCAATTCCATTAGTTAACTAGGATGACCCTCTTCTTCGGGATTTTCAAAGTTTTCAATTGAGCATGGAAAGACTATTTGCCAGACATTCACAGGGACAGGCCGAGATAACGAACTTTTATCATTACGACAAGGTAACCAGGATCTACTAACCTATATCGCCACTTTCAATAGGTTAGTGGTGTAAACCGGATGGCCAGAGGTAAAACGAATTACATTATTTCATCATGGACTTCGGGGTGAACTCAAAGTCGTTTTGGCCCAAGTTGTGAACCCACCTCAGGATTGTGCAGAATATATAGACTTAGTGGTCCAGTTAGACCACCGACTTCAGAATAGAAAGGCTGATCGAACTAAGTTCGAGAATCGGGTATTGGTTAAACCTAATGTTACCCTCAAAGGAACAGATGTACCAGAACCGATGCAGATCGGGGGGGTCAAGGGACCCTTAACTCAAAAGGAAAGAGAAAGAAGACGGCAGATACAATTGTGTCTGTACTGTGGGACCTCAGGACATTTTCTATGGGATTGCCCTATAAAAACATCTAAAAAAGTAGTCGGAGTTGCTGATAAAAATCAAACAGAGCCTGATTCGGGAAACGACCACGCCCGACAAGCATAGAGGTCCGCTTGCCGAGCTTGAAGAAGGATACTCAGACCTCGCACTTCATCATACCAATTGTCCTTATAGATCCAAGGCAGCCATCACGTATGCACGCAGTGAGGGCATACATTGATAGCGGGGCCATAGGAAACTATGTGGACCACGAGTTGGCTTCTAGGATGAATCTATCTCTCTGCAAAAAGACCACTTCAGATGTCATCACCACAGTCGATGGAACTGAAATTGCCTCTGGGCCTGTAACTCATTCCACTGCAGAGATGACACTATTGAGTCAGGATGGTCATCGTGGGACTATTGTGTTTGATTTAATCAAAGGCCTGCAGTTCCAAATAATACTGGGGATACCTTGGTTGGAAACACATAATCCTTGTATTGATTGGCGAGAGAAGAGAATAACCTTCCCGGATTGTGCACATACTTCCTACCCGAAAAAACCCTTGAACCAAGGCCTGGCCACAGTCGCCACTCCAGTCGTGCAGTTACCTCAGGAATATCAAGAAGTCCAGGATGTTTTCCAAAAGGAACAGGCAAACACCCTACCACCTCATAGATCATACGATTGTCAAATCGATCTCATACCCGGTGCACAACCTCCATGTAGTAGGACCTACGTCCTTACGGAACCCGAAAACCTTCACCTACGACAATACTTGGACCAATACCAATGGCTTCATTCATCCATACAAGTCCCCTGCATCTTCAGCTTTGTTCTTCGTGCCTAAAAAGGAAGGTGACCTCAGAACGTCCATAGACTACCGCGCATTAAATCAGATCACGGTTAAGAACCAATACCCATTGCCTCTGATCCCTGAATTACTAGACCAAGTAAAGGACGCTTGCATCTACACTAAATTAGATCTTCGAGGGGCATATCATCTGGTACGTGTAAAGAAAGGCAACGAATGAAAGACTGCTTTTCGCACTAAGTACAGGTATTTCGAATACCAGGTGATGCCCTTCGGGTTGTGCAATGCACCGCAGCCTTCCAGTATTTTATGAACAATGTCCTTCGTGAACTCATTGACGTCTGTGTTGTTGTATACATAGACGATATTCTAGTGTACTCCTCTTCAGATTCAGACCATGTGAAGCAGGTTCGTGCAGTCCTTGAGAAACTATGCCAGCACAAGTTATATGCGAAATTGGAAAAATGCGTTTTTCATGCTACGGAAGTTGAATTCCTTGCATTTATCCTGACTCCAAAAGGAGTCCGAATGGACTCTCGAAAGGTGGATGCAATCCTCAAGTGGCCATCACCCAGTTCAGTTAAAGGGGTACAAAGCATGCTCAGATTTGCTAATTTCTACTGCAGATTCATTCCGGATTTCTCACATGTTGTACACCCTATCACAGCACTTTTGCGAAAAAACAAACAATTCTTGTGGACCGAAGAAGCTGAAAGGGCCTTCCAAGAGCTGAAAGCGAAATTCACGTCTGCACCTGTCTTAAAGCATCCACGCCCCGAACTTCCATACATAGTTGAAACTGATGCATTCAGTTTAACCATAGGAGCTGTCCTGTCCCAGAAGGATCCTGAAACCGGTCAACTTCACCCAGTAGCATTTTGGTCCAGAAATTTCTCGGCACCCGAGTTAAACTATGCGGTTACCGATAAAGATTTATTAGCCATCAAATCCGCCTTCAAGGCTTGGCGGCATTATCTTCTTGTTGCCAGGCATACCATTACGGTAATCACTGATCACCGGAAGTTGCAGTATTTAAAAACAGCCAAGGCCAAATCGTCGCGTCAACTTTGATGGGCATTGTTCTTTGGCGAGTTCGATTTCGTGATCACTTATCGACCAGGTTGTAAAAATGGCAAGGCAGATGCCTTATCCCGAATAGGGATGGGAGAAGCATATGCAAACCCGGAACCGGTGCCTATAATTTCAGAACAAAGAATTCTTGGCATAACCACTCTACAGACACTAGAGGATATTCAAGTAAAGATCCAACAACTCTTCGATCCAACAGCCCTGCAGGACTGGGTGAAGAAAGGCCCGGACTACTCAGTCATCAATGACCTACCTTATTATCAAGGGCGACTATTTCTACCACACAAGGAACTACAATAACTAGTCATCTCCAATTATCATGACACCCTGATGGAAGGACACCCAGGTATCGCAAAAACTGAAGCTAAAATTAAGAGACAATTCTGGTGGCCCACCTGGAGAAAAGACGTAAAGTCATTTGTAATGTCTTGTGGCATTTGCGCCCAAAACAAAAGTCAGAAGAAAAAACCAGCTGGCCTCTTACAACCTTTGGATATTCCACCTACACCATGGCACACCTTATCGTTAGACTTTATTACAAATCTACCTCCATGTAATGGATTTAACAACACTCTAGTTATTGTGGATCTTTTTTCCAAGATGGCCCACTTTATTGCTCTAAAGGGATTACCTTCTGCTTCAATTCTGGCCAAGGAGTTCCTCGAAAACATTGTTCGAATACACGGATTTCCTTCCGTATTGGTCTCTGACTGAGGTAGTTAATTCATTTCACATTTTTGGAAGAAATGTTGTCAACTGGCGCAAATCGACGTGAGGTTATCAACCAGTCACCATCCCCAGACAGATGGTCAGACGGAGAGGACCAACCAGAACCTTGAACAGTACCTACTTTGTATGCTACACCAGATCAAAAGTAATTGGAAAGATATTTTATGGATTTCCGAGTATGCATACAATTATTCTGTACATTCAGGAACCGGACAAAGCCCCTTTTATACCATATATAGACATCACCCTGTAACCTCAGAACTAGATTTGCCACAGCATTTAGAAATGCCTGCAGTTAGTCATTTGCATTCAACTATTACACAAGCCTTTAAAGAGGCAACAGAACATTTGAAACAAGCAAAAGAGAAATATAAGAAAAATGCTGATCAACATAGAAGTGAAACTCCACAATACCAGATTGGGGATCAAGTTTGGCTGGCTACAAAACACATACCTCTGAAGGGAACTCGGACTTTTAACCCTAGATATTTGGGAATTACACTATTAAGGCCATTATCAACCCAGTAGCCGTCAAATTGGAATTACCCTCCAATATGCGCATTCATCCTGTCTTTCATGTTTCACTTTTAAAACAAGTTCAACCAGGAACACGATTAACCAAACCACCCAACCCCATCTTGATAGATGGAGAACCTGAATTCGAGGTAAAAAATATCCTGGACTCCAAGATGGTTAAATCAAAACTTTTTTATTTAATCGATTGGAAGGGCTACGGACCACAAGAAAGGTCATGGGAACCTAGTGACCACGTCCATGCACCTCGGTTGGTGAAAAGATTCCATCGGAACTTCCCAGACAAACCAGGGCCCAGGGGAAGAACAACTTTAGGAGGTGCCTTGGGGGGGGGAGTGCTGTCATGATGCCTACTCCCAGGCATCTGGACCAAGCCCATCAGCCCCGGGAGCAGGCATCTAGACATTTAGTTAAACCTCAGCTGCCCCGGCTAGGGGCTATCTGGGTTCAGTCCTGGCGCCTTAGGCGCCAGGCTCATAGTAAAAATCAGTCCTGGTGCCTAAGGCGCCAGGCTCATAGTCATTACTTACCTCAGGCAGACCATGCTTCAAATGACTCCAATCCAACATGAAGCCTGAAAGGGACTATTTTTCTACAGGGACTATTTTTTACTCGGGTGTGGTTCTAGGGACTTCTTACCTGGGACTACTTTTGACGGTATTTAAACCACGCCCGACCAGCAACACACGCTTCGCGTTATTCTGCATCCATCAGCGTAACGCTCACCGTGCCTGCAGCCTGCATCCAGTCTTCTGCCGCACCCGCCTCGAATCCGGAGCTCCTAAAACAAAGAGGAAAGAAAGGGACAAGGTTAGAAAACAAACTTATTTCTATTCCACACCTGATTCTGGATCCATCTCGTCTCTGGACCTGTAAAGAACATCATTTCTGCATGCGCTGCACCTCCAGCTGCAGCGCCGCGCCATACTCACCAGTCTTCACAGCATCTTTCGGGTCGGCGCTGCCTCCATCATTTCTTTGCTGACCTTCGGCACCTGGGAGACAAAAGAAAACCACAAGGTGAGCCGAGGGAACAACACATATAATTCTTACCACCATAGACTTACCTGATTTACCACCGGAGGCATCCTTTTGTGACTCTCCATATTTTCACGTGCCGCATCTGTAAAGAGAGACAAAACAACACGTTTTCCACGTGCAACATTTACCGGAAAGCGCCGGGTAATACAGACTCTTACCTGAGCGCCACCAGCTGCCACAAGAGCATCTTTTCACAAGCCAGCTGCAAGACAAGAAAGGAAGGGGGGAACATGAGTGAACATCTGACATATTGAACTCTATGAACTTAATACTTACTGGTCCTCACCAGGAACCTCAGAGTCAATACTCTCCGGAACTGTCCCGAGCCTTCAAACCAGTGAAGTTACTGGAATCGACTCGCCCCTGCAAATCCATGCAGGATGGAGAGCTCATCTTTCAAGAATATAAGGTGAGATTGCTGTGAGGGCATTTCGGAGATGATTCGTTGGGGAGGACTGTGGGGGTGCCATCACTTGAATCCACAAGTGGTTAAATCCATCTCTCCACTTGCAGGAGAATATTTCTACGGGTTTAGCAGACAAGATTATGAGGGCTAATCCAGTCAGTCATCACTGCACTACGCATCACGTGGGTGAAGACCACAGCTGTCCGGGTCCAACCGACGCCCCTGTGGGAGCCAGGTGAGCGTAACAGTTACCAAAAAATGAATTGGATGGTAATGGACGGAACGCTTTATATGTGCAGAAACTATTTCTTCCTCCATTGAAACCAATGGGTGAAAAAATGCGCATTTGCCCATGAAACTCTCTTAGATGGATTTCGGATGTTCAATTTCTCCCATTGAAGTGCATGACACTTTTAGTCAGAATGCTCCGGCAATGCAAAGGAAAGTGTTACAGTTGATGGTAGAGTATCCACAAGATGAGTTTATGAAGAGAAAGGTCTGTTGTCCCGGAAATTTGATGGTCATTTATAGGAGAGCATTTTGGCCCGATACTGTAAAGTAGTTAAATACTTTGTCACTTGATTTAGCGTTGTTGCTTGATAAGCGCTCAGATTTGCCAGTTTTACAATTGCAGATGAGGGAGGTTCCCCCGACATTTGTTCTGTAAGTAGAAATTCCAGCTAATGCCGCAGCAGGAACGCATGCTACTACTATTGAAGCATATTATGTTTCTTAGTTTGTTCCTATCCCATTTCCTAGACAGGAAGTGAATACCATTAGACAAACAATTCCAGATATCAGGAAGAATCCAACAGGTTTTTATAAAGAAACTGAATCTGTTTTGAATTTGTCAGTTTTCACACTGATCCTTCCTGCTGATTTATGGAAGCAGATTAGATCCTTAGATGATCAGACAGGGATGGGTGATACATTGGTTAACTTAGTATCAATTGATGGGGAAGGGAATCCTGGTGAGAAACCACGTGCATACAATTGAAGTCAGAGGGTGCAACTTAATATCTTAATAGATTAGAGCAAGAATGTTCAGGTTAGTGGTCAGGACTTAAGTACAGAATCAGGAAAAAGGCTATTTGTAGACAAGTTTGTGCGTGGATTGTTGCCTGAAATCCAATCACAGATAATGACTTCTGAAAGCGCTTGGCAAGCGAAAACACAATCTGAAGTATTACATATGGCTCAGTACTATAAAAATAGAGTTGATACAGAAAGAGAGTGGAAACGAAGAAGGGAGACTTGAAATCTACAGTATTTTTGCAGCAGATTGCTAGAGGAGCCAGAGGTGGGAATACACAGTTTAGAGGTCAATTTACACCACCGAGTGATGCACAACTAGGTCCTGTACACATGAACCAATGTGCATATTGCAGACAGAAAGGTCATTGGCTAGCACAATGCCCGATCCTTCAGCAGATATCAAATAGCACATATAGTGCCATGGGTAGACGATCCAGAGGCCGTCCTGGCATAGGGGGTCCTCGTAGAAGTCAGTTTGTACAGAATCAACACACACCTTCACAAGACATTCAGCAACAAAGTGTTAATAGTGGGAATGTTTTTGATAATCCTTCGACTGTCTATTTTTCTGAGGAGCTTGTATTTGATGATATACTGTTCGGGTAGGACAACCCAAAGCATAGTCTGGAACCGGTACCTAATCCCTTTGATCAGAAAGGGCCCTATGTTGAAATGAAGATGCGGAATAGGAAGCTTCTATTCTTGATAGATATATTCCACTGTCAGGGCAGAACAACATTTCTGTCAGGTTTTCTGGTACGCCAGTGGTTAGGACGGTCTCTCAGTCAGTACCGATTTTACTGTGGCCATTCACTGATTCATGTCCATTTCCTTTGACGACAAATTTTGGTGAAAATCTGTTGGGATTAAATGTATTAAAAGAATTGAATGCTGTAATTTACTGTTCTCCAGATGGAGTGCATTTAACAATTTCACCTCAACAAACTTCCGTTCCACAATTTTTGTCTAGACCTTTACCGCCTGAACTGAATAAGGTTCCAACATGTCTATGGGCAGTTAATGACAACGCCGTTGGTGTTTTACAAATTGAACCAGTTAAAATTTTGTTGAAACCAGGTGTTTAATTGCCACATATTCCGCAGTATAAGATTTTGGTTGGAGGTGAACAGGCTTTGAAGAGTATGGCCCTCATTACAACTCAGGTGTTAAGGGTTAACGCCACCGTTAACCCTTAACGCCTGATTCAGATTTTAACGCCTGCTTTTAGCAGCCGTTAAAATCCATGGCGCTAATCCGCCATGATGCTAATTACGCCACCATAATTTACGGTGGCGTAATTAGCGCCTTCCCCACTCCCATTATGCCCTATGGGGCAAAAATGGGAATGGGGAAGGGAAAATGGGAAATGGGGATTTACCGCCCCACTCACCTTGGAATGGGGCGGTAAATCCGCCATCCACCATGGTGTAAACGTAGTTTACACCATGGTGGTAAAGTTGGTGTACTTAGCACCAAGGTTGTAATGACCCACTATTATTTCTGATTTTGTACATATTGGTGTGATTGAGGAAATCACAGGGAGCGTGTAATAGTCTGATTCTACCAGTTTATAAGAAAGGGGATAATGCAATTCCTTTTTGGTTAATTATTGATTTATGCGCCATTAATAAGGTTGTTGCTCCACAGTTTCCGATTGTACCTAATGTTACTACAACATTGACCATGATTCCAGCCACAGCTACACATTTTAGTGTTGTGGATTTGAAAAACGCTTTTGTTAGTGTTCCTGTGCATGTTGATAGCAGATATCTGTTGTCGTTCACCTTAGGGGGATGCTCGTTTACATTCCCTTGTGTTCCACAAGGGTACACTGAGAGTGCAAGCATCTATAGTAGAGCATTGAAAGAACAACTTGATACGCTTGAGTTACCTTCTTGTTGCAGTACATAGATGATTTGCTTCTAGCTGCAGATTCTGAAGTTGCTTGTAAGGAGGGCACTGTGTTACTGCCTATTCATTTTGCAGAACATGGGCATAAGGCTTCATTAATTATTTATTTTATTTATTAATGATATGCTTACAACTTCAAACGTTTTGCATATCAATCATATAAAATTATATAAAATCCAATATCCATCATACTTAAAATACATATCAATTTTAAAATACTTAGATTCCATTTGATAGTTCAGTTAACATATCTAACCTAATCACATAAAATTTCATCATATAAAATATCACATTGATATCATGTCCATCAAGTAATCTTTGCCATATATTTACAAAGTTGCAATTGTACATATTATTATTATATTTCATAAGATAAGTGTTACGTAAACATGTCAAGCTCTCACATTGACATAATATGTGGTAGGCAGTTTTTAGCATGTTTATCCAACATAGTCTACAATATCTGAGTTCTTTGGGAATACCAATCTTTGCTCCAAGTATAGTGAATACATCACATATGTTAAATTTAAACTTCCAATACCACCTTATGTGCGATACACTGCGCCAGCCGCGTGCAAAAAAATCCTTTTCATCACACAGCGAATTCATGGATTTTAGCCTCCGAAACCAGCCCTGGCGCAGAGTGGCGCAGCGACCCTGCAGCAGCGCCAGTTATGCCCCCAAGAACGCCCTCGCGCAAGGAAAAGCCTTAAAAATTCCCAAATCATCGCAAAGGGCTGCGCTAACCCTGGACCAGTTCACAGGGCTGCTAAACAGCAAACGCCAAGCAGGGAACATGTATTGCAGTGGTTCTCGGGAAGTTTCACACGCGATTGTTCTGGGTACGTGTAAGTCAGGGGTGCGTGGGAAGTAACACACGCAATTCCATCAGTGCACGTGTATTACAGGGGTGCGCGGGAAGTATCACACGCAAAAACAGCAGGGTACGTGCATTTCAGGGGTGCGCTAGAAGTATCACACGCGATTCCATCAGGGTACGTGTATCCCAGGGGTGCGCGGTAAGTATCACATGCAAAAGCAGCAGGGTACGTGTATTCCAGGGGTGCGCGGGAAGTATCACACGCAAAAGCAGCAGGGTACATGTATTTCAGGGGTGCGTAGGAAGTATCACACGCAATTCCATCATGGTACGTGTATTCCAGGGGTGCGCGGGGAGCACCACACGTGAATTGCACGTGTGGGTCCTCCCAGGTGTACCCTCTACTCACTCCATGGCCCCTGCAGGCGGCCCACACCACAGGGGCCTACCCTGCACATGTCCCGCAGGCAGCCCATCCACCATGCCCATGCCCCCAGCCAACCCGCATGTCACCTTGAACTACTGCCCACCAACGCATGTCCCCCTGCACCCCGAGCCCCCAGCATCCAGGGGCACCCTCCACGAAGCCCCCACTCATGTCCAACTCATGTCTCCCAGCACTCCCACCCCCCAGCAGTGCAGGGCACCCTCCACCAGGCCCCCACTCATGTCCAACTCATGTCTCCCATCACCCCCACCCCACAGCAGTGCAGGGCACCCTCCACCAGGCCCCCACTCATGTCCAACTCATGTCTCCCACCACCCCCACCCCCCAAACAATGCAGGGCACCCGCCACCAGGCCCCCACACATGTCTCGCAGCACCCCCACCCCCAGCATCCAGGGGCACTCTCCACCAGGCCCCCACTCATGTCTCCCATCGCCCCCACCCCCCAGCAGTCAGGGACACCCTCCACCAGGCCCCCACTCATTTCTCCCATCACCCCCACCCCCCAGCAGTGCAGGGCACCCTCCACCAGGCCCCCACTCATGTCTCCCATCACCCCCACCCCCCAGCATCCAGGGGCACCCTTCACCAGGCCCACACTCATGTCTCCCATCACCCCACCCCCCAGCAGTCAGGGGCACCCTCCACCAGGCCCCCACTCATGTCTCCCATCACCCCAACCCCCCAGCAGTCAGGGGCACCCTCCACCAGGCCCCCACTCATGTCCAACTCATGTCTCCCAGCACCCCCACCCCCAGCAGTGCAGGGCACCCTCCACCATGCCCCCACTCATGTCACCCAGCACCCCCACCCCCCAGCAGTGCAGGGCACCCTCCACCAGGCCCCCACACATGTCTCCCAGCACCCCCACCCCCCAGCAGTGCAGGGCACCCTCCACCAGGCCCCCACTCATGTCTCCCAGCACCCCCACCCCCCAGCAGTGCAGGGCACCCTCCAGCAGGCCCCCACTCATGTCCAACTCATGTCTCTCAGCACCCCCACCCCCCAGCAGTGCAGGGCACCCTCCACCAGGCCCCCACTCATGTCCAACTCATGTCTCCCATCACCCCCACTCCCCAGCAGTGCAGGGCACCCTCCACCAGGCCCCCACTCATGTCTCCCAGCACCCCCACCCCCCAGCAGTGCAGGGCACCCTCCACCAGGCCCCCACATATGTCTCCCAGCACCCCCACCCCCCAGCAGTGCAGGGCACCCTCCACCAGGCCGCCACTCATGTCTCCCAGAACCCCCATCCCCCAGCAGTGCAGGGCACCCTCCACCAGGCCCCCACTCATGTCTTCCAGCACCCCCACCGCCCAGCAGTGCAGGGCACCCTCCACCAGGCCCCCACTCATGTCCAACTCATGTCTCCCAGCACTCCCACCCCACAGCAGTGCAGGGCACCCTCCACCAGGCCCCACTCATGTCCAACTCATGTCTCCCATCACCCCCACCCCACAGCAGTGCAGGGCACCCTCCACCAGGCCCCCACTCATGTCCAACTCATGTCTCCCACCACCCCCACCCCCCAGCAGTGCAGGGCACCCGCCACCAGGCCCCCACACATGTCTTGCAGCACCCCCACCCCCAGCATCCCAGGGCACTCTCCACCAGGCCCCCACTCATGTCTCCTATCACCCCCACCCCCCAGCAGTCAGTGGCACCCTCCACCAGGCCCCCACTCATGTCTCCCATCACCCCCACCCCCCAGCAGTGCAGGGCACCCTCCACCAGGCCCCCACTCATGTCTCCCATCACCCCCAACCCCAGCATCCAGGGGCACCCTCCACCAGGCCCACACTCATATCTCGCATCACCCCCACCCCCCAGCAGTCAGGGGCACCCTCCACCAGGCACCCACTCATGTCTCCCATCACCCCACCCCCCAGCAGTCAGGGGCACCCTCCAGCCGGCCCCCACTCATGTCCAACTCATGTCTCCCAGCACCCCCACCCCCCAGCAGTGCAGAGCACCCTCCACCAGGCCCCCCTCATGTCCAACTCATGTCTCCCATCACCCCCAGCCCCCAGCAGTGCAGGGCACCCTCCACCAGGCCCCCACTCATGTCTCCCAGCACCCCCACCCCCCAGCAGTGCAGGGCACCCTCCACCAGGCCCCCACACCTGTCTCCCAGCACCCCCACCCCCCAGCAGTGCAGGGCACCCTCCACCAGGCCCACACTCATGTCTCCCAGCACCCCACCGCCCAGCAGTGCAGGGCACCCTCCACCAGGCCCACACTCATGTCCAACTCATGTCTCCCAGCACCCCCCAGCAGTGCAGGGCACCCTCCACCAGGCCCCACTCATGTCTCCCAGTACCCCCACCCCCCAGCAGTGCAGGGCACCCTCCACCAGGCCCCAACTCATGTCCAACTCATGTCTCCCACCACCCCCACCCCCCAGCAGTGCAGGGCACCCGCCACCAGGCCCCCACACATGTCTCCCATCACCCCCACCCCCCAGCGGTCAGGGGCACCCTCCACCAGGCCCCCACTCATGTCTCCCATCACCCCCACCCTCCAGCAGTACAGAGCACCCTCCACCAGGCCCCCACTCATGTCTCCCTGCACCCCCACCCACCAACATTCAGGGGCACCCTCCACCAGGCCCCCACTCATGTCCCCCAGCCGACATGTCATCACAATCTAGATCCCTGGCCCTTATGGTCAGCCTCCAAATGCCAAATACCTACCCGAGTATTGCATCCACCCACTTAGAAATGGCAATAACATGATAGAACCCCAATTCCAAGTATGGAAATGAACACATGTCCCTCACATACACCCAATGGGTGTCAGTGAATGTCAAAACCCATATCATGTAATGCATGAAACCAATGAGATGATACTACACATTGAAGTTTGAAGAAAAAATATGTATTAAAAGCAACATAAATTGAAACAAAAATAAACAAACAATAATTGAAAATTAAAAAAAATAAACCAGCATGTCCATGAAATAATGCAAAATCACAAATCATAATCCAAAGGAAAGGTGTCCAAAGTCACAGTCCACAAAAGTAAATCCAATGGAAAATTAAAATCGAAAACCATTGCTCCATGGGTAAATCATAAAAAAAAATGAAAATCCAACAGTCAACTATATACAGATAAACAATCCAGGGTCCATAATCCCAACAGAAGAAATGAAACCTATCTAATAACACTACCTAAAAAAAAAACTATATACAAAAATGTGGCCCATTGTCCAAAAGGTTCAAAAAAATGCAAAACCAAAGGAAATCTAACACTAACTACAGAACTATTTACAAGGGCAGCGGGCTAGTCCGACGGATCACTTCGGGATGTTCCGGGCCAGGGCATCATCGAACTCCTGCTCAATGTCCCGGAGGTGGTCCTTCTCCATGGCCCCGAGGGTCTGCAGGGCCGTCGACATGTTCACCCCCAACTCCCTGCGGATTGCCTCGAGGCACTCGGCCCGCCTCAGGGCCCTCCGCATGGAGTTCTCCGCCCTGACCATCGTGAACCGTGCCTCTTCTGCCCGCTGCCGCTCCGCATCTATGGCGTGGCCCAACCGCTGCCACACGGAAGACACTTCCCGTCCTGGGTCCTCCTGCCCTCCGGCTGATGCCTGCCCTTCCGATGTCGAAGGCCCAGAGCCATCATGGCTCCCACCACGTTGCTGCTGCTGCTGTGCATCTGCCAGTGCACTGCCTCCTGCTGCCTGCACATCCTCCGCTGGCTGGGGTGCAGTCGTTGATGTGGCCACCCCTGCTGGACGTCCGACTCCCGACTGTGGCAGGGATGCCTCCTCCACCAGCCTGGCCGCACCGTCAGAGGCAGCTCCACAGGGCACCCAGGTGACTAATGGGTGGGAAGATGGCACGGAGGACGACTGGCGCATAGGGGGTTCAGTTGAGGAGGGGTCTGAGCAAGCCCCATCAAAAGGAGGAATCCGTCCTGGGTGACCTGTCCCAGTAGGCCGACGCGGTCAACGAGCCATACGAGATGACGTGCAGTCTCCTCATGAAAAGACTGCAGGTCACCTCGCATGGCCCGTTGACGCAACGCCACACCAGTCAGGACAGGCTCAACCCGGACCTGGATAGCCACGTCCGCAGGCAGAGGAAGGCCAGTTGTCGTGAGCTCATCCCCTGCCTGAAAACGGGTCTGGACGTAGGCATCCCTGCTGGTGCAAGATGATGCAGTGACAGGATCAGGGACAGGATTGCACACAGGCACCTCCGCAGCGACCTGTGCTGCCTCCTGTCCCTGGCCCTGCACTGCACCACTAGCACCAGTGGAATCCCCACCTCCAGACCCTGTCTCTGTTGCTTGCACGGCCTCCTCCTCCACCAAACCCCCCACCAACCTGGATGACTCTGTGCCATCTTCCCCCATTGGGCCCTGTGGGGTCCCAGCTGCCCCTTCTGCTGCCGAGGAGTCCAACTCCGACCTCCGCCTCTTGGACCTCCCCCGGCAGCTACGGCCTGGGACGCGGCACCAGACTCCTCACTCCCCAACGAGATCACAACCTGGGAGGGGAGCCGGGCCTTGCGTCTCCGGCTGACAGTGGGATCCCCGCCGCTGTGCTCCACAGCACCTTCTCCGCCCTCTTCATCAGTTGACGCTGCAGACAGGGAGAAATAAAACACAGGCATCAGGGCACTGTACAATGGACACATACACACATGACAGTTGCACATGAGTGGCATTGGCAAACCTCAGACATGGCATCATAATCGCCAACACACATGTCATTTCAACTTGCACACATGAACCACACCACAGCCATATCGCAACTGCCAGCACCATCCATACACATACAACAGCATGAGCAGGCAAAGGTGAGCCAGACATCACATGCAACACAGGGAGTGCACTACACATGCACGCACGCCACCACACTTGCATGCATGTGTACACCTCAGCCAACTGTCGCAGTGTTCAGATGGGCATCCATGTCACATCTGCCAATCAGGCTTCCACATCCCACTGTCACATGCATCCATGTTGCATCACTGTTGCACCCTTGTCAAATACACACACATGCACATGTACACAGTGCTGATACATGGAGCTGAAAACAAAATACATGCGTGACATCACGAACATGCCTACTTACATACACATTCATCCAAACACGTGTGCCCACACAACTGCATTTGGCATGCAAGCCTACACACAAAAGCACCATCCATGTCTCACACATGACAGCCCTTGCATGTGTTAGCCTCACGGCCCTGTACACCCCCACCCATACTCGGCCCCATACAAACAGATGTGCAACCTGCACAATACTTGCACATCACCACACGCACAGCTTACAATCATGATGCATGTACACTTACCGCTCGACTCCAGACGGGTGTGCCTCTCAAGGACCTGGACGTGGAGCGCTGGGGATATGCGTTCCAGGACTCTCATCTGATCCTCCGACAAGTGGCCCCGGAGCCCCTTAGCATCCGCTGCCTTCAAGAGGCGCCGGGCCTTGTTGAGGGTCCTGGACCTGAAGTCCTCCCAGCGCTTCTTGACATGTTGGAAGTCGCAGACTGCCACCCCCTCCGCGTTGATGGCAGTCACGATGTCCGTCCAGATCCGAGTCCGTCCTTCCTTATCGACGCGCACACTTCCGAAGATGGCATCATACTGCCCAGGTCTTGCTCCACCAGGACACCAACTTCAGTGGCAGTGAAGCTGGTGCCCCTCTGCCTCTCTGGCCGGGGGTTGTCAGTGGTGCCAGATGTTGCAGTGCCCGACATGACAACCCCAGAGGCAGGAGTGGGTGGGCAACTGGGTCCTGGGGCTGGGCTGTGGAGCGATGGAATCCCTGTCGGGAGTCTTCGGTTCCCGCAGGGGTGGTCACAGCAACAGCACCCCTGGCTGATGTGCAGGCAGCAAATGTCAGGGCACGTGGGCAGCAGGCAGTCAGGCAGCATAAGATGGCAGGTGGGAGCGTGCTCGGGGCTCTGGGGGGCGGTAAATCGGCTTTCTGGGCAGGAGCGTGGTCTTCCGTGTGCTTACGCGTGGCCAGCTTGATACGGAGTGATTTGGCACGTGAAAATCCTGCACGTCTGCGTGTAATTCGTGGAAAGGCCCTTAGCGCGTAAGCGCGTCTGCACGCATATGCGATTTCATTGGCCCAAAGGCCCCCATGCGCATTCATGACGTCACGCGCATGGCCGGAGAGCATGGCGCGTGTAAAAAAAAAGATACACGTCCGAGTGTCAAAGCGTGTAATTGGTGGAAATGGCCTCATCACGTATGCGCGTCTGTGACGTGTGTATAAAAGATACGTGTAGAACGCCATTTCCTTGTACGTGCTTTTCGTGGAGAGCAAGTGTGTGAAATCTGTACTTCTTGTCGGTTCACACGCGATTTACTTCACGGCGTTTCAAGTTCGTACTCCCTGTTACCTCTGACAGCTTTTTCTCTTTTCTCTTTTCCTGGGCCTGTTTCCTCAAACAGCGTTCCCTTCTACTGTTGTCCTGTCTCCTCAGACAGCGCACAAATCTTCTTTTGGCGGTGGTGTTGCCAACGCGCACACGCGCATATTTTTCACGCTTTTGTTCCTGGCAGACGGTGAGTCACGCACGTATTTAACATCTGTGCTTGCCCCGTGTGTAGCCTACCCCTTCAGAGGTCATTCGAGGCTACGTGTGACACGCATACGTTCATTCTTGTGTTTCTGGGTGCCACAGCGTAGTGCAGGTTTATTTTTCCACATACGTGGTCTAGGAGGGGTTGCGTGCACCTTACTTCCCTTTTTTGGGGTGCCTGTGTATTGCGTGACCCGTCATCTTTCCCCAGGGGTGATATACAGCCTTGCTAGAGCACTAGGGTATGATTACCATCTGGTACCCAACCCCTTTGACCCCCAATTGCCCAGGACAATAGTTCACAGCAACTCCCATACGCACAATAACATCAGTGCCATGGCTGGGAGGCGAACAAGCCGTAAGGGTGGCAAAGGTGGCCGAGCCCCAAGTGTTGACTATGGTGGATCTGGTAGGGGACATGGCCGTGACTTGCAGGGTGCCCCTAGCCCCCCATGTGTGGAGGAGCATTCAGGGACACCCATGCCCCCCCCCTGATTGAGGGTAACGTGGCTGACACCATCCATGCTCAGCCCTTGTTGGACCAGCCCACTGTGGAACCAGACCTGGCACAGGGTGACTCCATGGCTGACTTCCAGGTCAGCAGGTCTAGGCCGGTGCACGTTGGTGTCATCAGGCCACGTGGATCAGGGGCAGCTAGGTCATCTGCTGCCCCGCGTAGGCAGGCTGGGGAGGCTGCAGGGAAAGCTGCGGTTCCATACACCCCACCTCTCACACACCCAGCCAGGACAGTGTGGTCCAAGTGCATCCTGCTGACATTCCCCCTGACACCATCACACTTGAGCTAATGCCTGCACCAACTCCCATGCTGAGTGTGCAATCCCACACTCCTAGTACAGAGTCCACCGGGGCTCCTGCCCTTAGTGTCCAGAGCGGCGTAGGACACTCAGGATCCCCACCACCTTCCAAGCGGAAGAGGAAGAGTGCTCGTCCAGTAGAGGCTGATGCCCCAGACACGGCTACACAGTCCGGCCCGTCAAGGAAGCCCAGCTTCAATGAGGCCGAGCTGAATGCACTTGTAGAGTATGTGTCCGCACATGACCGCGAAATGTTGATTGTTGCAGGATCCAAGACCACACCTGCACAACGTCTGGCACACTGGCAGACCATCGCGGACATCATAAGTGCCCTTGGAATCATGAGGCGCACAGCTAATGAATGCTACAAGCGCTGGAATGACCTGAAGCGCAGGGCAAAGAATAAGTTGGCCTCAAGTCAGGCCGCTACTCTAGTGACTGGAGGTGGGTCTCCAGCAGAGGACATATAACTCACTCCACATGAGCATGTTGCTTGGACCTACGTCATGGAGGAACAGATCCAAGGCATGGGAGAACTGGCAGATTACGAGGCATTGTCCGGTGAGTGCACATGCATGTGTGTGTCATCCATGTGCATGGTGTGTGTGTGAGGGCTTCTGTTTGGGTGCCAGGTGAGGGTGTGTGTGCCTGAGTGGTTTGGGTCACTCATGTGCCTCATCCAATACATTCTGCGCACCAGCATTTGGGTATAGCAGTATCCCTTCTGCCAACATTAGACATCCAGCCCAACACCACTCCAGTTGCCCTTGAAGTGTCATCTTGCCACAACATTGTTGCTTATTTTCCTCTGTTTATTCAGGCAGATTGTTTGCATACCACCACTTTTACTAGGCATTTCTCAGTCCTATTGTCACATGTCTGACATGGCTATGGTACAGTGGACTGGCTTTGTTTCCTGGACATGATTTGTTTAGACATGTCCCTGTGCTATAGGACCATTTTGGACTGGCAGCTCCAGGTTAAACATTTGAACCATTTCAATGAAAAAATCAATTTCATGAGCAAACTAGACTGAATGAACAATTGGTGCCCTCCTCTCCCTCTTCACTTTATGGCTAGGGTACATGCCATCTGTGTGATGGCATGTGTATTTGACCTGCCAATCACAGGCCAATGTGTGATGCCACTGCTAGGCAGCATGCAGCAAATGTGTTCATCTTCCATCTTGGTCTCATCAATGTGTGCCATCTGCCTCCCCTTCACACGCAGTGACGGGGCATGCATGGGAGGGTTTTAGTCATGTGGGACATGTGTCAATCAAGTACTGTTTCTGTAGCTTCTCAGCCCTAATTGTGTGCCATAGTGCTAATGCCTGTTTCCATTTGTTTTCTTTTATGTCTTTGCAGGGGATGACGCACTTGATACTGCTGGGGTAGTGGAGATGGTGCAGACCCAGGAGGGGTCGCAGGCCCGAACGACCACCAGTGAGGGACGTGGTATGGTGGTGGGTGAGAACCCACAACTGCTGCAGGTCGTGCTCTCAAGGGGTGTCTCTGGCTGCACCTCCCGCGAGCTGTATTCAGGTGTCGATTCGGATGATGAGACCTATGTGCCGTCGCAGGTGAGTGTTCCTGGGAGGGATTCTGTTCTGTCTGACCCACCTGCACCAGGGTTAGGGATGTCAGTGTTGGCAGGTATGCCTTTGGTGGTTACGGATGCAGGATCACACGCCGCAACATCTGATCCTGTTCCTGGGCCAGCAGATCAGAGGGGGAATGCAGTCCTGCAGCCTCAGGCAGTGCCGGCACAGCAAGGCGCAGTTCGCCTTGCCCCAGACAGGTGTGGTGCCCACCTGGCAATACCGCATGGGAGCAATCCATATACGGTATGGCAACCCAACAGGCAGCATCATCAGAGATGATGGCTCAGGCCATGGATAGTGTGGCCACTTCCATTGTCCCCCCAAAAGGCTGATGGAGCGACTACAGAGGCAACAGACTCCATCTGCCAGTCACACAGGGAGGACATGTTGGCGTCCGACAGGGACAGGCGGGCGGCACTGGCGACTCTGCGGGAAGCCATTTACATAGTGTCCCAGGGCCACAGGGAAGCCCTAAGGGTGGAACTCCTTCACCTCAGGACGACTCTTGTTGAGCTTGAGGCTTCAACAAACAGAAGAACAGAACAGCAGCTGCAGCGTCTCACACATACGCTCTCAGCTGAGATGCAGGCAACTAGGGCGGAGGTCCGGGCATCCCGTGAGTTGTTGCATGGGGACCTATGCACAATTATCCTCCAGAACGAGACCTTCCACACCCGCATGCTTGCTGCCATGGAGGACCACACTAGGGCTTTGCGTGGGCTGCCTCCCATAGTGCCACCACCTCCTGATGCAGCTGCAGAGGGTGAGGAGAGCGACAGCAGTGATTCTCTCACAATAGGGTAGCCGTGCAGGCCATGAGCCCATGGAGGTGTTTTTTTTTCGCAAGATCCACACAGGTGGCTTTTGGTGGGCACCCTGTCCTCGGACCTCCTGGGTGGCCTCCCCCACCCCCGTGGGCCCATTAATGGCCATTTTATTTTATTTTTATTTTTATTTTTATTTTATTTTTATTTTTTTTGGACAGTGTGTTGCCTTGTGTGGCTCCCGTGGGCATACGCTGTATTGTGGCTGGGCACATGCAGGCTTGTCATGAATTTGGTTCAGATGCTTGGGTTTGTGTGACACACACCCTTCCTGCTTCCCGTTTCCATGGGCTTGCAAAGGGTGTGCCCAAGTGACATTGACGTACATGGTGACGTTGGACTCCCATTTGATGTGTGGGCAGTCTGTAGTCAATACTGTGTATACATTCATAGTGCATATTGTTGTTGTATTGTACACTGCATGGTGTATTGATATGTGCCTCTGCATCCATCTCATCCTCCTAGTTTGCAGGTCCATTTCTCATGTCTTCACAAGGCGGTCTACCTTGGAACTGGAGTCCATGTTGTAAGCAGTGCACCTACACTCTTGCGTGGCGCTAACACTGTATACTTGGAAGTGTTCGAAGTGCTGGCATTATCAGGTAGTGAGGCTACCAGTTTTTTAAGTCTGTAATGTCATGTTTAAGGTAGGTTGGAGGTTGTGTAGGTGATTGGTATTCTTGGTAAGTATTTGGTAATGTGTGTTGTAGGTGCTGCATTACTGTGAGCATTTCATGTGTGGCCAGTTTCCATTAGGGACACTGTAGTTGGTGACACTTGGGGCATGTTGTGGGGATTAATTTGTTTGCTCTCACATTGCATGACATGCCATGGTGTGTTGTGTGGCCGTGCCGGGGAGGGGTTGGGTGACATTGCACTGTTCTCATGTAGTATTTTGCAAGTGGGTATTCATTTCTGCAGCATTGAAGTGTGTCTTTTGATGACACTTCATTGGTGGTGTTTGTGTAGGTAGGGATGCACACATTCTGACACTTCCACATGAACAATCTCAGGCTGGTATGGTTCTGACAGTTGACTGTCCCTTTGTTCGTCATAATTGTCAGGTTGAGTCATCATTGCTTATCAGATGGTATGCGCCAGGGCTGTGTGCACTCCACAGGGGTGTGATTTCTATGTGAAGTAATTAGCCACCAGTTGCGTACGGGCTGCCTCACCCCGTGCCCTTTCCCCTCCCATGCGCAGCGGGCGTGCATGTGGTTGGGATTGTGGGGGCACCACCATGTCCACAGCCAGGCCCCGGCGTGTTGCAACATTGTGCAGGACACATGCTGCCACTATGATCCTGCACACTACTGGGGGCGCATATAACAGCTGCCTGCCAGAACGGTCAATGGAGTGAAAGCGTGACTTGAGCACTCCGAATGTGCGCTCCACTATGCCCTGGGTTGCAATATGGGCTTTGTTGTATCTTACCTCGGGAGGCGTGATGGGGTTCCGAATTGGCGTCATCATGTGGGTGCTCAGAGGGTAGGCACTGTCCCCTGGTGAGGAGGTGATGGGTATCATTAGTGAGGTAGTGACATAACTCTGCATCTGACATGCATGCATGCGCAGTGGCATTCATACTCACCAAGCAGCCATGTATCGCCATGCCGCCCAGCTTCTAGGTCCCGGCTTAGGGTAGACATTCGGTAAATGAAACTGTCGTGGGTGGACCCTGGATAGTTGGCATATACTGAGGTGATGATTCCCTTGGAATTACATACTACCTGCACGTTGATGGAATGCCAGTGCTTACGGTTCCTATAGATGTGCTCAGATGCCCTGGGGGGACGTAGTGCCACGTGGGTGAAGTCAATGGCACCTAGCACTTTGGGGAATTGTGCCACACCGTAGAAATCCAGGGCGGCAGCCTGCCTTTCTGCAGGTGTCCTGGGCAGGTATATGTGCCTGCGGACTGATGGGCGTGCAGTGATGATGTTCAAGACCTGGTGTAGGCAGTGTGACTGCGTGGCCTGTGACACACCACCCACTATGGCACTTGTCCGCTGAAATGATCCAGTGGCCAAGAAGTGCAGTGCATTAAGGACCTTCTCCAGGGGGCTGAGTGCTTGGGAGCACAGGGTGGGTGATGTGAGGTCATCCTCCCACTCACTGACCAGGTCCAGTATTATGTGTGGTGGAAACCTGTACCTCCCATACACCTGGTCATCAGGCATACCAAAAAGGCTGGTTCTGGGAGTGAAAATTCTGGCGCTCACTATCCTCCTCCTTCTCCTTTGGTAACCCACAGCCACTGCTGCTAGGAACGGTATATTCATCCTGGCATCTGAACTTGTTTGTTGCTTGCGCGCACTTTCATGCTGCGCGGGTCGACGTATGCCTGCTTCATGCTGGTGTACGTGTTTCAGGATTGGACCATTTATTTTTTGGCGCGTTGTAGGCCACCGAGTGAATCTTCCCGCCCACCTCAGGAATACACGTAACACGCTCTCCCAGGCCCAGTCGCAAGTAAATATTCCCGCCCACCCCTGGAATACACGTACCCCACTCTCACAGGCCCAGTCGCGTGTGGAACTTCACGCGCACACCGAAATACACGTACCCTGCAAAATCGCGTGTGAAACTTCAAACGCACCCCGAAATACATGTAGCCGGGACAATCGCGTGTGGAACTTCCTGCGAACCCCGTAATACACGTAGCCTGCTGGTATTGCGTGTGGAAGTTCACGCGGACCCATGATACATGGACCCTGATAGTATCGCATGTGAAACTACCCGCGCACCCCAGGAATACACATACCCAGGCAAATCGCACGGCTGGGGGTGCTGGAAGACAGGAGTGGGGGCCTGGTGGAGGGTGCCCCTGGATGATGGGCGGTGGGGTGCAGGGGGACATGAGTGGTAGCCTGGTGGAGGGTGCCCCTGGATGCTGGGGGGTGGGAGTGCAGGGGGACATGAGTGGGGGCCTGGTGGAGGGTGCCCCTGGATGCTGGGGGGGGGTGCAGGGAGACATGAGTTGGACATGAGTGGGGGCCTAGTGGAGGGTGCCCTGCACTGCTGGGGGGTGGGGGTGTTGGGAGAAATGAGTGGGGGCCCGGTGGAGGGTGCACCTGACTGCTGGGGAGTGGGGGTGATGGGAGACATGAGTGGGGGCCTGGTGGAGGGTGCCCTGCACTGCTGGGGGGTGGGGGTGCAGGGGGACATGAGTGGAGCCTGGTGGAGGGTGCCCCTGAATGCTGGGGGGTGGGGGTGCAAGGGGACATGAGTGGGGGCCTGGTGGAGGGTGCCCTGCACTGCTGGGGGGTGGGGGTGCAGGGGGACATGAGTGGGGGCCTGGTGGAGGGTGCCCTGCACTGCTGGGGGGTGGGGGTGATGGGAGACATGAGTTGGACATGAGTGGGGGCGTGGTGAAGGGTGCCCTGCACTGCTGGGGGGTGGGGGTTATGGGAGACATGAGTGCGGGCCTGGTGGAGGGTGCCCCTGTATACTGGTGGGTGGGGGTGCAGGGGGACATGAGTGGGGGCCTGGTGGAGGGTGCCCCTGGATGCTGGTGGGGGAGTGCAGGGGGACATGAATGGGGGCCTGGTGGAGGGTGCCCCTGGATGCTGGTGGGTGGGAGTGATGGGAGACATGAGTTGGACATGAGTGGGGGCCTGGTGGAGGGTGCCCCTGGATGCTGGGGGGTAGGGGTGATGGGAGACATGAGTTGGACATGAGCGGGGGCCTGGTGGAGGGTGCCCTACACTGCTGGGGAGTGGGGGTGATGGGAGACATGAGTGGGGGCCTGGTGGAGGGTGCCCCTGGATGCTGGGGGTGGGGGCGCAGGGGGACATGTGTGGGGGCCTGGTGGAGGGTGCCCCTGGATGCTGGGGGGTGAGGTTGCAGGGGGACATGAGTGGGGGCCTGGTGGAGGGTGCCCCTGACTGGTGGGGGGTGGGGGTGCTGGGAGACATGAGTGGGGGGCTGGTGGAGGGTGCCCCTGACTGGTGGGGGGTGGGGGTGCAGGAGACATGAGTGGGGGCCTGGTGGAGGGTGCCCCACAGTGCTGGGGGCTGGGGGTGCTGGGAGACATGTCTTGGTGAGCAGTAGTGCAAGGTGACATGTGGTTGGCTGGGGGGCATGGCCATGGTGGATGGGTTGCCTGTGGGACATGAGCAGGGGTGCAAGGTATTCCCCTGTGGTGTGGGTTGCCTGCAGGGGCCGTGGAGGGTGTAGAGGGAACACCTGGGAGGACCCACATGGCCAAATCACGTGTAGCATTCCCCGGCACCACCGAAATACACGTACCCTGCTGAAATCGCGTTTGAATCTTCCTGCGCACCTCGAAATACACGTACCCTGCTGAAATAGCGTGTGGGACTTCCCGAGCACCCCGAAGTACACGTACCCAGGCCAATCGCGTGTGGAACTTCCCGCGCATCCCGAAACACACGTACCCAGGCCAATCGCGTGTGGAACTTCCCGCGCACCCGAAGTACACGTACCCAGGCCAATCGCGTGTGGAACTTCCCGCGCACCCGAAGTACACGTACCCAGGCCAATCGCGTGTAGAACTTCCCACGCATGCCGAAACACATGTACCCAGGCCAATCGCGTGTGGAACTTCCCGCGCACCCCGAAGTACACGTACCCAGGCCAAACGCGTGTGGAACTTCCCGCGCACCCAGTAACACACGCACACACTATTTTTCACGCAGCGGGTGTCTGTGTTTGTCGGTACCCCTTTGCACCTCATTTGTCCTAGAGGGCCACTGTATGGACCATTCATCATGGCTGTATATGGGTGCTTTTTGTTAGCACACATTTTGGCCGACATTTATTTCAGGCGCAGGGACGCTACCGCCTGCTTTCTTGTGGCGTACTTGTTTGGCCCTGTGCGCGTCTTTCACCGTGCGCTGGTTTGCCCTATTCGATTCCATGAATACGGGTTGTAGGCGAGCGTGTGGGCATTCCGCGAACTTGCCTCCTGTATTTCCCCCGTGACGCCCATATTTTCACACGTTGTTCCCCATTCCGAGTGTTATGCCCCGTGTTCCGCCTACTTTTGTGATGTGCGCCACGCTATGTGCAATTTCGCCGTGGCCGTGGCGCACGCTGTTGGATGACCTGTGCGCCGGCGTGCGCGGCGCACTTTTTCAGTGCACATCCAATGTTTTTCTCGCGCACGGACTTCCATGAATCGATGTGCGCTGGTTTCCCTGCGATTTTTGCACATGCACTGCGATTTTCGCACTTTTACTGCGATTTGCACTTTTTGGCACCTCTGTGCGGGAATTTTCGGCGCACATTAATTCCATGAATCAACACCATATCATAGTACTCATTAGTTGGATGCGACTATAGACACTATTCATATTGCATTCTAACAATAAGTACTCATTCTCAATTTCATTTTTAAAATAGCATCCCCATATTTCCTCACCATACACTAAACATGCTACAATTTTTGCTGAGTACAGTTTCAACACAGTACATATAGAAATATTCCCTTGGGCTCCAATGAATTAGCTTAACGCCATAGTGGCAATCATACACTTCCTCTTGGTCTCAATCCAATGCTTTTTCCATTTAAGTTCATTGTCAATAATGATTCCTAGATATTTGTATTCATTAACGATTCCAATCCGTCTATTATCTATTAACCATATTGGATTTTTATTTGTCTTCATCATTTTACGGTTAAACGTCATGATTTTATTTTTATCATTGTTAATGATTAAATCATTGACTTTAGCAAACCTTTCAAGTTCATTCAGTTTTACTTGGAATCCTTTCGGAGTGTTGTCTAATAAAAGAAGATTGTCTGCATATCCAAGCCATCTCAATTCCGCTACTCCCAATTTGATATTATTTATCTGTGTTCTGCCTACTTCCCTTAGAAAATCTGCTAAATATAAATTAAACAGTGTCGCATCTAAAGTGCAGCCTTGTTTGACACCACGTATTGTAGGTATATCTTCTGACAGTTTTCTTTCTAGATCTAGGCGCACTCTTACAGAGGTGTCTTGATATAAAAGTTGTATCATATACAGCAATTCATGTGGAATTCCCCATTTTTTTAGTTTATCCCATAATTCCCTGCGTGAGACCGTGTCAAACGCAGCAGAAACATCTATATAGGCAACATATATAGGCAGGTTACGAATCCTCCAAATATATTCCACTGTACTAACTAAGATAGTTAAATTATGAACTGTAGATGACTTTGCTCTGAATCCAGACTGATTGTCAGGAAGTATCGCACAGCTGGATATCCATAGATCAAGCTCTGATAGCAATATTTTTGCAAACATTTTAGCGGGGATGTCAAGCATCGCTAACATTCTATAGTTCCCTGGCCCTTTGCATGGACCTTTTTTATAAATAGGCAGAATAATACTCTTTTTCCATGAATCAGGAACTTTGCCAAATTTACTGTTCCACTTAAACAGAATATACAGCACCTTAGCGCAACGTTCAGGAGATTCCCTCAAAAGGGCATTACATGTATGATCTGGTCCTGCAGCTCTCGATTTAGGCAATGACTTAATTAATAATGTCAAGGAATCAACAGTGTATGTTCCATTCCAGCAACTCTCCTGATTTTTGTCACTTGGTACTTCACATGTCAGACTCCCCAAGGTTATTTTAACATGAGCAATCCAGCTACTCTCCGGAATGCAGTTAACCGGCAGAGTTTTTTTCCTTCTTGTTATTTATAATGACCCACATTGCTTGATCATTTTTATTTTTTGCTGCATTAGCCAAGGTGAGCCATAGCTCATGTTTTTTCTTTTTCAGATGAGATTTTGTCCACGTTGTATGCTGACTCTTGAGATTGTGGATCTTTTCTATTCCAGAGTTTTCATTCTCATGTATGCTACCACGTATATTTACTCTTAACAATTTCTTTTTTTAAGTGGATGTCATTGTCAAATTACTTTTCATGTGTCATATTACATTTTTTCATTAATGGATCGATATTTACGCTTTGTCATAACTGCTTCCGAAATTTTATCTGTTACATCTTTAAATTCATCAAAGATTTCACTCTCTAGTTTCATCTCTGTATATTCATGTTTCTCAATAAATGTATCTAGCAATGGAATCGCTCTTTCATTACCTTTTTGAATATTAATAGGATTCCATTTAATACGATTACCAGCTGTTTTAATACCAATCTCACCATTCAAATTGTATATACTGCTGGTTTTTACTTTTTCTTTTAGAAAAAGATATAGAGGCAAGTGATCACTTTCTTCTCTACATCCAACAGACATGTCCCTTACTGTCTCTTGGGAATTTCTATTCACAATCATGTAGTCAAGAGTGCTCATACTCTTACCACATACCCGAGTCACATTTTTCATGTGATCCCCAGGAGTATTACCATTCAAGACATTCAAATCGTATTTATTAAATAAGGATAACCACACCTTACTTTCTCTAGAGTTATTTAGTGTAGCAAAGGGTTCAGAATTTCATTGTTCCAGTGTCACTTCAGACTCACTATTAAATTTAATATTTAAATCACCCATTATTATCAGTGTGATCTTATCGTTAAATTAATCTAAAATTTTAGCAGTTATGTTCTCTTTATTATTTTTCCCTCCAGGTGGGTTATATATGTTGATTAACACACATGTTTCCGCATTAGAAAAATTACAAGTAACTATGACTATAAGCACCATGTTAGTGGAATCTGTATGTTTACTTCCCAACCATGGCTGTTTGATGGAGATCATTGATCCTCCCTTAGGTCGACCTCTAGGTCCTTGAGAGGCATTTCATGTGAAATTACTGCGTCCATCAATTTCACACTCATTTACTATCCTGGTTTCTTGTAATGCAATGACTCTAAACAAACTTATATGGTCTAGAAGTCCATCATCTTCTGTATAATGTGCATGTCCTCTCGTATTCCAGGATAATATTATTTCATTTTCATCAGGGACTCGCTTAAAAATGGGATTTGATTGCGACCAAACAGCCATTGCCAATAGCCATCAGGAATTGTTTTATCGATCAGTCTAACAACTGTTTCTTCTCGTATCATATTCTGATTTCTAGTGTTTATATTACTTATTTTGCCCTCAGGATTATTCATTTTAGGTTTCTGTTTACAAGTTTCTATTGCATATTTTACTTTTGGCATGAGGCTTTCTACACAGGTATATCCTAATTTCTCAAACAATTTGCTTTGGCTCAAGATAAATTCCTGTATAGACCATTCATTACACCATATATTTGTTGCTATTCTAGCAGTGCTCACCAGCTGGTCAACTATCTTAAAATCATCTGAAACAATCATTCGCAAGGGGACGATGGAAGAACATAGTTCCAGGATCTGCCGTCTGTTAAGGACAACACTCTCAGCAATATCAAGTTTTTCAATTTGCAATAGCCGTCTCCTCTCATCCGACTCATTCCATTCTTGAACAGATATTTTCTCTGGCTTTTCGTTAATTATTTTCACTTGTTTGGACTTACCCTATTTGCTACGACATTCTTATCCACTTTTGTCTTTTGTCTTTTTCATTCTTCCATTTTCACCTTGTGCACATGTAGTATTCTCATATAGCTTGTATACATCAGTTAGTATTTCATCAATAGTATCTACACTTTTCTGCTTTTTACGTTTCTTCATCTCCACCTTTTTTGGCAGACCTAGTAGCTCTGTATAAGCTTAATTTAATAATTTCTTGGAAGGATTGGTGAAAAACTCTCTAAAGTCGACATCACTAGGTTTTTATTTTTCTAGTTTTGTCTTTACTGCTTGTTTTCGCAAGTTGATCATGTATTATAGCTTTATGATCTCCAACAAAGCTGGGTTCTTTATGTATGGATAAAGGTTTGGGTTCTGTCTTTTTAAGTAACTGTATGTTTTCTTACCGTTCTTTTTTTCTTTTACTTGTCTTTTAGAGCTTTGGTATTCACATTTTCCTTTGTTACCTCTTCTTTTTTTTTTATAGGTGCACAATATTCTAGCACATTATATTCGTTATTGACTTCATCTAATTGTGCTTTATCTTTTTCACTTTCATGCATAGTATTTGTACTTTTATAAAAGCACTTATGTTTATTCTTTGTGCTAATCTCATATAATAACAAGGAATGTATTGCAAGTTTACTTTCAATTGAATTACATTTTTCAACTAAAGTTACTAAACCATTTTCCAATGCTTGAAATAGCTCTTCTGTGTCCATGCTAATAAAGCTTGTCTCATCTAAAATCTCTATATTACTTGGGAACTTTCCAATTGTCGTTCTAGAGTTTTATTGCTAATAGCTAGCCTTGTTTGCCCAATAACAATTTACCATGAATTTGGGTCAATTTCGAACTGCTCACCAGAATTTAGGAAGTCAATGTTTTCTTCCTCAATGTCAGCACTTATGAGTTCTACTTGTGTTTCTGTGTTAGTATTTTCAGATATACTTGGTTTAGATGAGGAGCAAATATTTGCCTCTGTGTTCAAGGAAGTAGGAATAATCACTTGTGCCAGTAGTTTATTGCTGATGCATGGGAAAGCCATGGTTAATTCACTCATAATTTCTGAGGTACTACATTCTATTTACTTAGCGGTCATAGATGGAATTGCTGTTTGAATCACTTTAGCATTGGGCTGTTCTATTTTACTAAAGAAAGTAGTCATCTTCGCAAATTTACAGTCAGTCAGGAGCCCGGGTTGTAATATAATCTTCTGTTTACAGGCACGATTAATTCTAGATTCATTCAAGTTACTCACATTGTCAACATAGTCTTGCTTCATTTTATAATCACCTGGAACATTCCCTTTCTCATGTCAATTTTTTGTTGAAAGTAATTCCATGGCTTAGCGATACACTTAAAAGTAACTGTACACAATATGGATAAAATCTATATGTTGTAATGTTAAAACAGGCTATCTAGCATAAAAAATAAAATAAAAGTGCTAAAACGTAATCTATGTTCTAGTGACCGCTCACCGTTCATAGTTAACAGTCAACAGTATACGTGAAGTACTTGCAGGTGCGCACGTGATGCGCTGCATCCTGCGTATTTCAAGCAGTCCAAAGGAGGTATTGGGGCGGGACCTTAAGCGCCAAACCAATCACAAAATCACTAAGTCAGGCAGCTTCCCTGTTGCCACGTTGGACGTCCTCTCCTTTTGCAGAGCTTCACTGCGGCAGACTGCTCACACTGTCATCCAGTGAACAGAAGTCTTTTTTCAGCGCTAATGTTTCCACTCGCAATCCATCCAGTCCATCCAGTCCACAGTATACTTGAAGTACTTCCAGGTGTGTGCGCAGTGCCCTGCACCCTGGGTATTTCAAGCTGTCCAAGGGAAGTATTGGGCGGGACTTTAAGCACCAAACCAATCACAAAATCTCTAAGTCAGGCAACTTCTGTGTTGCCACTTTGGGCATCCTCTCCTTTTGCAGAGCTTCACTGCGGCAGATCGCTCACACTGTCATCCATGAACAGAAGTCTTTTTCCAATGCTAATGTTTCCGCTCGCAATCCATCCAGTCCATCCAGTCCAATCAACAGTATACTTGAAGTACTTGCAGGTGCTTCATTAAAAAAGTTTCCGTATTGTCAACAGGAGGTTGCCTATTTAGGCTATCTCCTGTCGAAGGAGGGAAGAAGACTGACACCTGATCCGATACAAAGCATCTCTAGTATGCCTGTCGCAAAAACAAAGAAAGAAGTCAGAGCTTTAATAGGCATGGCTTCATACTGTAGACAGTGGATCCCACATTTTTCATTAATGATAAAACCGATGTTGGCACTGACCAAGAAGGGCATTTCTTTGCCTTTACCGTGGAATATGGATTGCCAGAACGCTTTTGATCTGCTCAAAGCTGTGTTGTGTTCAGCACCAGTTTAGGACACACCAAATAGCGAAAAGATCTTTGTGTTGCATGTGCATGAATGTGATGGATGCGCTTTGGCTGTTTTAACACAGGAACATGGGGGCAAGAATAGACCATGAGGTTATTTTTCCTCATCGTGAGACTCTCTTGCATGCGCTTTGCTGAGATGTTTGAGAGCTGTAGCTGCTGCTGCTGCATCTGTAAAACAAAGTGAGGGTTTGGTTTTAGGTCATTCTTTAACCATGATGGTACCCCATTCCGTAGACGTCCTATTGAACAGAACGCAGGTGCAACATCTCACATCAGCACGACTAACAAGGTACGCGCTGATTCTATTTGCTCCCCATGTCCAAATTTAGAGATGTTGCTCATTAAATCCGGCCAAACTATTGCCTCTTCCACAAGGAACTGATTGTAGTGACAAAATGTCACATGACTGCATCTATACCACAGAACAAGAAACTGTAGGTAGAATTAGTTTAAGTGATACACCTCTAAAGAATCTGCAAGGGGAGCAGTTTTGTGATGGCTCCTGCTTTAAACTCCTGGATGGTACATCCACTACTGCTTACACATTCACCACATTAAGCACTATTGTGGAAACCAAATGAATTCCGCATAAGTCTGCGCAGGCCGCAGAGATTATTGTGTTGACTAGAGCTTGTGAAATATCTGAAGGGCTCAGTGTAAATATATTCACAGAGAGCCAATATGCCTTCGGGGTAGTTCACAACTTTGGTCGACTATGGGCCGAGAGAGGTTTCTTGACCTTGCATGGAACAAAGATTCAGCATGGCACTTTAATAATTTGGTTACTTTCAGCACTTGCGCTTCCTACACAGTTAGCAATAATGAAGTGTGCCACTCTCCAGAAGGTGACAGATGATGTAGGAAAAGGAAACGCTTTTGCTGACAGAATAGCTAAACAGACTGCCACGATTTGCATTCCAAAATGTACAGGTTAGATCCAACAAAAGGGGTCACTGATACTTGTATGATAGAAAAAGGAATTGGTTGTATAAAAGAAATTCAGGCTGACGCTACTCCAGGTGAAACTAAACAAAGGGCGAAGGGTCCAGCGAGTCTAGATGATGAGGGTTGTTGGGTATATAGTGAAAAGCAAAGATGGATGCTACCAAAATCCTATGTTACTGCTATGGTGACAATGGCTCATGGTTCAACGCATATATGTGCCAAAAAGATGTGCAAACTGTCTGGTACAATAGTAATATTCAGAAGACTGCTGATAGTTTTCTCCAGAGTTGCATGATATGCTTGCAGCATAAAATTGGAAAATATTGAAAAAAGAACACCAACAACAAAGGGTAGTTTTGCTGCCCCCCATGCCTTTTGAGGTTTTACATTTTGATTTTATTGAGATTGAGCATTATCAGAATTATAAATATGTTTTGGTAGTTATCTGTGCCTTCAGTAAATGGGTTGTAGCTTTTCCTCTAAAAGATGCTACAGCAATGTCAATGGCGAAAACCATGCTGAAGGAATATTTTCCTATGATTTGCCTTGCCGAGAGTCATTTTGTCTGATAATGGTCCACATTTTATGGCTGCTGTCATCCTGCAAGTATGCGCGGGATTACAGATCGATAAACAGTTCCATTCGGCCAGGCATGCTCAGAGTGCCAGACTTGTAGAACACCATAACGGTATATTGAAGAACAAGATAGCAAAAGTTTGTGCACATAGTAATTTGAAATGGCCTGAATGGCCTGAAGCCTTACCAATAGCCTTATTATCAATGCGGATGACCGCACAATCAAAGACATGGCTCTCCCCTTATGAAATCATCATGGGTGGCCAGCCAATAAATGGAATATACCAAAACCCAGATTGTTGAAAAATTTCGAACATCCGCTTCTTTATGACTACTGTGACCAGTTACCTCAAAACTTGTATTTGATTCATTAACAGGTGCGAGCAGCCCTCCCTGTAAAGTACGAGGGCCCAGGTCATCGACTCTGACCTGGTCAGTGGATCCTGCTTCTTCTTCAAATTCATCTTCACCGTTGAGCGATCTTGCTTCAGGTTCCTCATTATCTTCAGGAAACGACGACATTTTCTTCACAGATCATACCGAACCTGGAGTCTCAAGGTACGATATGCAACCACGGAATCAGATTTAGATTTAGAGTTGCTGACATTTATGTTAATGTAAATAGGTTAGGAAAGTGCACCACTAGGCTGTGCCCACAAGACCCCACAAGAAACCACAGTTGCGCCAGTCTCTCATCATTCCTCTGCATATCAACATAGGCCATGTGGTCATGAGCCACCGCGAGAAGAACTAAAAAAGCTGAACAGTGAGGCTTCTTAACGGACACTGAAAAACAATGCCCATTGTAAAAGACACTTGTACTAAAAAGGATATTGGTCACTTGTTTGATGATGAATCTGCCCGTCAATTGTCATGTTCTTCAAGAACCAAATGGTTACTGGTTACAATAGCAGGCATTTTTGTGATTACATTGACATTTGGGTTCTGGCATTTGGAAAATATACATCAAGCTTGATGTTTTGTTACCGACTAGAAGTATCTCCACTGTGTCTCCACCTTATGTGCATCTGCATTCCTCCTCGAGACCTCCAATACAGCGGGAGTTATCATAATAACACTCTTTTAATGATTATGAATACAACCCATGCCATTCTAAACAAAATACATTGCTGGGTGTGTTCGCATTTACCGCAACATGGGGAAAAAGGACTGGGCTGGTATATTCATCCTCTCCCTTAAACTACTGCTTGCAGTGCCTCACTTAGGGCACTATTCTTTGGCTGTTGGAATGATAGTGTCACTGGGAATTTTGACAGGACTAATCTTAATGGATTTGAAAAGCAGGTTTTAACACCTCTAGGATGTTCTTTGTTCTTTGTTCACAAATAGGAGCACGCTAAATGTTGCTTCTATTAGGCCTTCTGACAGATTATCTAGCCTTTTTCAGTCATTGATTACCTTTAATATGGCTCCCGTAGGCAATAGGGATGTCATGCCTCCTTCCTATACTATCAATCATAGGTCCAATTCTGTTCCATTCTGCGTACAAAGAGAAGGTTATCAATCAATGGGTACATTTGATGGTTGTACTAACATGGCAATTCTAACCAGTGAGGGTAGACCTTTGTATGTAGGAGATCCTGTTTACTTTGTTTGCGGCAATGAAGCCTATCCCTGGTTACCTAGAGATTGGGAGGGTACTTGTTATTTGAGTATATTGCTGCCAGGAGTATATGTTGACACCACAGCCAAAGTCTCTAAAACTCATCCCAAGCGGAATGAAAATGGTGATACTCCTTCACAAGTCTTGGGTGATGTTGCCAAATCCTTCGTGCCATTCTGGGGACAGATAATGAATTTCCAAGACATCAGAAAAATTTGCAAAGGTATTGGAGAAAACCATCAATAGGACCACTTATATTTTGTATAACATGATGTTAGAACAGAAGCCAATTAGATTAGTAGCCCTAAAAAATAGGATGGTGTTAGACATCATTTTAGTTGAGTGTGGTGGAGTATGTAAAATGGTGGGATCTGCATGCTGTGTTTTTGTACCCGATTCCTCTCCCACCATATTTAAGGCAATTCAGAATCTACATACCTTAAGTACTGAAGTACATGTCCCAGATGGAAACTGGAATATTAGCATATGGCTCTGGGACGTGTTGCCATCTTGGGGTTGGAAAATCTTTGCAATCTTATTGGTAATCAAGGGCATTTTTCTGTTCTGCTGTTGTTGTATACAATGTCTGCCTTTCATTTGTTCTATGATAGGAGGATGTTGTGCACAAGCCATAGGTGCACTAGGACCTAAGATACATATGCCTTAAAAAGCTACCAATGTCTTAGTAATGCAGGATATTACCATCAAGGAGTTAATGGCTATATTAGAGATATTAGCTCCATGGCTGCCTGCAAAAAGGGGCTCTCTGACTGGGTTCCTGCAATGGGGACTTAACGGGTCATTCCGACATAAGAGGACCCGGTAAATCCTTCTTGCAGGAACCATTCCCCATCCATTCATAGGGCTCAATGGGAATGGTGAGGGAGGTATCAATGGGCACATTACAAGTGCCCTGTTGTTACCTCCCTCTTCCCCTCGCGGGACCCAGAAAAGACGTTTTACCAGACGTCTGATCCGGGTCAAGCAAAGGGAACCCCGTAGTCAGCCCTGACGGAATGAAGGTCGACGGTCCCATACCGGCCTCCTGCATTCCATCAGCGCAAGCCTTGTAATGAGGCCCATGGTATTTTTATAGTGAACATGTTTGAGTTATGCTCTTTGTGTAGGCCAAAGGAGGGTTTGTAAAACCATATTTCACCTAATACCACCTGATAATGAACATTGCCCTAAGAACATTCGCATCGCACTGAAAACCGCATTTGAATGAACCTGAATGAGGCTGACTATGCCACCATTTTAGAATCATCCGCCATTTTGTTTAACTCTTGTTTCTGTATCATGTTAAAGTGTGTTTTTGACTGTAGCAGGGAAACATGAACTTTGCACTGTGCCAACATGTTGAGGCTGCAGAAGTAGAATGTTTATCCTGAACTAAGAAACCTTGGAGCTGAACTGAACCTCAATTTAGATGTTGTCTGCACCAATAGCTTCATCCTTGTTCAAACAGTGGATTATAAAACTGAATAGCTGCAACCGTGTGCGTTTGCAGAAACCCATTGTGTTCATTTCTTGAAACTGGACTTACTTTATTAAGCTGGAGAACCAATGTTACCATTGTATTTTGTGTATAAACAAACATCTGAAGTGTTTGAAGACAACATTTCTGTATTTGTCATGTGAACTGGGTATGAACCCTAGTAAAATGTTAACTTGGAGAAGGGCTGCATGATGTAACCGGGATTGTGTATAAAAGATGCATGCTTTGTAATGTCCAGCACTCTCTCACCCCACGGTGTCTGCTGGTACACACTGCGAGGTGTTGGGTGCCAGATAGCTATCTGTACAGAAATAAATAATACATGTATCTCTGAACTCGTGATTGGCGTATTTCATTTTGGTTGTTCTAAGCCTCAATATTTATTTGGTCTTTCACAGCGAGCCTTCCCCGGCAGCTATGATACCCCAGCAACTAATTTTTAAGATCTCCTCTGATGTTAGGGAAGTGGATGGTAGTCATTTAGGGTGCAGCCCCTGTAAGGACTAGTCTGTGTGGCATCTCTTTACCTATGGATATAGCAGGCCATGGATACACTACAGATTTATGCAGTTAACCAGAATTTTGTTTATTTATTTATTCATTAAAAGAACACTTTTGCTTTCATTTTTACCTGGCAGGCTACAGACTGCCTGGACCTTTAGGAACCTACACCTATCCAGGAAGACAATAGTGCTATATATACAGTGCAATAAAAGTGGATTCCAGGACTGTAGTCCTCAGATATAAACAAGTGCATTATGGAATAATAGTTCCAGTATTTTACTTCTGATGTGCCTGGGTCTATAATGCTCACATGGGATATTGTGTTACAATACATGCGTTTGGTGTACAGATATCATTGTCTTGCCTTGCACCATCATTGGCTGCAGACGTGAGCAATAGTCAATCCTAAGAACAAGTACATCAGATTTCACGTGTTTAGTGTGTCCTGGGCTTGGATGACAAAACACCATTTCTTTTCATGTAGGATTATTTGGGGCTGACCCATTTGTTTAATTGATCACGCTTTTAATGCAATGTCTCTTACTGGACAACAACCCCTGATGCTATTTTCATGCCCAAGGAGCATCTTGATCTGCTGAGACAGGTAAGAAGCACGCCAGGTCAGTCCAGCAGTAATCCATACTTATTGTTCCATCACAGAGAGTGAATTCTGTATGGGGTCAGTAGAGAGTCTGTTTCTATTGTATTGGTCATTTATATTACTTTTATTGCTGGACCTCTGTTATAGTAGTTATTAACTTTGTGGGCATCTTGGTGTATCTCCAGAAACATGAATCGAGTCCAAAAATTCCCCTCACAAGTGTGCTGGACCTTTAAAACAACGAGAATTCAACTGTGATTTTCTGTCTTCGTCTGTACTCCTGGAAAAGGCACCAAATCTGCCGAACCGCATTCAGCCATGAAGGAAATCTTGCCTAGAACCTTCTTTATCGATCCCTGCTGCAAAGTCCCTTCTGAGGTCTTGTGTTCAGTCTCCAGGACAAAGAATCCACTGACTGGGTATTTGGCTGCAGACCCTGAAGTTCTCCTGCTGCAATCTCTTCTTCATTGCTGAGGTACTGTGTTGGCTTGGGTATATACTTACCTTAAGCCTTTTGGGATTTCTGTGTAGTACTGGGGTGTTTTCTGTGATTGGGAGGTCCCTCGTCCAGTGCACCCAGTCCCACTGCTAGAATCCTGCTGGGGTGTCTTCTGTGAAGCCCCTGGACCCTCTTCTAACTCTAGAAGTAAAGTACTCACCTGTTTGCCCAGTTTTCCTATGTAACTCTGACTTTTGCTACTAATGAACTTATTCTAACACTGCCTGTTGGTCACTAGTCTTAATGACCCCCCTTCTGCCGCTGAGAACAGTCATGCTCCAAGAATAAGGGAACAACTTTGAAGGAATTGGGACTTCTGCCTAGAAAAGAAATCAAGTGTTTTACTTACTTGTAAAGAGTTGGTTGGTAACTGTAATTCTAAGAGTGAACAGTTACAAAAGTTCTTACGGATCTTGAATGTGTGATGCACTATTCTTAAAAATATGGTTAACATCTTTTCTTCCTTAGCCACTGTTTTGCCAGTCTAATAGAAAGTAGATTATAAGGTATTTTACTCTCCTGTGATTAGGTTGTGCCTCTTTACAAAAGCAGTGTGTTGGTTTCACCAGATTATTCCTGTAGGGTAATGGTATGAGTGTCCTCCAACTGTTGGTATCACCAGGTTAGTCCTGTTAGGATAACAGTATGAGTGTCCCTCAACTGGGTCTTGCTTCCCCTGACTTGCTGCTAGCCTGCTCTTAAGAAGTCTATATTAGGTTATTTTCTTCCTAGAATAACTATTCAGTAAAGTGTGACATTGGGTTTTACTTTCCCCTTCATTGTGAAGTTGAAGTATGTGGGTTTTACTTACCTTGTGTTACTGGGTGCCATCCAAAATAAGTTACTAGAGTTATTGCTTACCACAACCTGGGGTTCCCTGATTTCAAAAGCATCAGTAATTGTATATTATATCCTTAGGTTTTACTCACCTGGTATAACTGTGTGTTAAGACACAAGTATTTATAGGTTTTTACTGCACCTATGATAAGTTTTTAACTATTCACCAAAAGTATATTGTCCAGTTGACTGTTTATGTGATTTGTGCCAAGAGTCAATGTACAACTGGAAGAGCCTACTGCCCTTCTATTACTGAATGTAATCTGAAAGTAACCATTGGTCTTTTACGCCCAAACAATAGGCTTGACCTATACTAAATGTGTATAACAAGGTTTTGACTTCCCTAGAACTACTGTTAGGTGTTCCAAATAAGGTTTATACTTGGAGCTGTGTGCTTTCAAGTATAGTGTTGTGTTTTTATCCTGTGATTTCTTAGAATGTTTTAGTTTTTACTTACCTCTAGATTTATCTAGGCCTACCTGTATTTAAATAAATCCTTTATTTTTACAATACATAGTGTTTCACTGTTTGTTTGGATCATTTACATTAAAGTTTCACTTTTACTTTCTCTACTGCCCTCTCTCCCTCCTAATCTATGCCTGGCTGATCTGTCTACACTACCCTGAACTCAGGTGGTACAGGCTTATACTAAGAGGGGAGTTTTGTACTGCCTCAGTTGAATGGTTTTATTAGGCCCTTAGTTGGACTTCAGAAAAACTGTCCTAACACTGTTGGCATGCTCTGAGATAAAGGTGGTTTGCATTACATTGATGATTGATATACTTTGTGTCCAAAGGAAACCATCCAGTAGGTTTTGTTTAGCCAAGCTAAAGTGTACTTATTGTATTTAACACATGAACCAACACCATGGCCTGCTTTAAGCCTGAGGACTACTCTTATGCTGCAATGGAAAATGTGGTCACAGTGCGTATAGAGAAGGGCATTAATTGTGAAGGAAGTATGCTTGACTTACTACAAAAGTTATGGGACATTATGCATGGTTTCAGTGAACCTGTGTCCACTTCTAACAATATTGCTGGGAGTGAGGATGATGAGGGATCAGGCAGCTGTCCAAACTCCTCTGAGGAGGAACATGAGGGTTCTGTTGAGGAGGATGTTAGTACACCCCCTCTCTTTCTCTTGCCTCTACCTTACTACCTACCATGTGCTCTGAGATATCTAAGGAACTGGATATAAGAAAATAACTGTGGAAAAACAATCTGGAAATGTGGGAATATGGGAAAGAGTATAACATGTCTGTAGAAGACAGTTTTCTGCACCCCTCTTCTTTTTCCAGGTCTTCTGTGTCCACAGCTTCCAGGTTCCCAGAATGAGTGAGTCAGTATGAAATGAACTATGACATTGTTGTATGGCTGAAAACGTTTGACCTCACTTGTAAAAGGTTTGGTCTGTGTGAGAGTGATAGAATACACTGGGTTCTTTTTAGACGTCCCAAGAGAGACTACCAAGTGCTCTTGGATTTACATGAAGTACAAAGAGCTAACTGGGATAGGGTAAAAATAGCTCTCATAGATAGATATAAAAAGAAAGGTTCTCCATATCTAAACCCCTTAAGGGACTCTGAGAATAGAGATAGGTCAAAAAGTGCTGTCTCCTCATCCCATAAGAAATCTGTCAATACTAAGTATAGCAGAAAAGCTGTGGTCACACAAAGCAAGAGGCCACACATTTGACCCCATCTTCAGCTGCTACTAAGGTGATAGAGCCTCTTGAAATACCACATGTAGTGGAACTGGTTCAACTAGTTCTCAGAAATGTAAACACTTCTGTCATATTACCAATCTGATGTAATACCATTAACCAGGCCAATGCTGTGACCCCACCTTCAGTTAACACTGAGTTGAAAGAACCTCTTGAAACCCCGCCTAGAGTGGAAGTGGTTCATCCTGTGGATAGAAACGTATATATTCCTTTCCAATCCATAACACTGTGTAAAAACTTTGTTGAAACTGACAAGAACCTTAGTGTTCATGTCTCACACCCTGTGTGGTGTATGTCCTTTAGAATAAAGGCCCCTTCAGTTAAACCTGTAGTGGCTGAAGCATTTGAAAACCCACTTACATTGGAAGTGGTTCCTAAAACTCTAAACATGGATACACCTGAAACTCCACTTACAGTGGAGATGATCCAGATGGATGTACACAGTTTAGGTTTTTTTAACAACCCTTAAGAGGGCAAGGAGTTTCCTTGACCCCAAGGTAGGAACTGAGTTTTCTCCTTTAGTTCAGAGTGCCCAGAATGTAACTTCCGAGCCTGAAAAACTGAAAGCCAAAAAGAGTCATAAGAAACCTAAGAACAGCTTTCTTACTAGGCCTTCTAATAAAAAAGCCTGTGATTCCAACTACTACAGGAGAGATGGATAGGTGTTCTGACAAGGCTAGGGTCTCTGTTTCAAGAGACCACTCTAAACCTTTGGGATCCTCTATAGAGAATCCTACTGAAAGTTCTAATGTTATAAGGGAAACCTCTAACAAAGGCAAATCAAAATCTAGACTATTAGGGAAATGGGAGCCCAAACCATGATCTACCATTTCAGTTCCAATGCTAAAGTCTTTGATCCACACTGATTCTGAGGAAGGGGTGGATAGACACGTTGGAATCCTAACTAGGCCTTTGAGGACTGGTAAACCTCAAAGCTGGTGGAAATCCAGAAAAGATATGTCTAAGGCTAAACCCCTTGACATTGTGGGCTCTTCTGCTGAAGACCCCCTTCTAAATCCAGGTGTTAGAAGGGAAAACCTTAACCAAGGTAAAAACCGATCTAAGAGGAAGTGGAAGGATGTACAATGCTATGACACAACCCCTCCAAATAGGATACCTGAGACCCAACCTGCTCATGTGAGAGAGGTGGTGAGGAATCGTGGAGACCCCTCTAGGTCTAAGGGATTTCTTAATAAGAACCCCTTTAAAAAGCCTATTGTAGGTTCAGAAGTTGTCACAATGTCTGAGGGACTGTTAAATCAGATCCCGTATACCATAGACAAGAGTAAAGTGCCCACCACTACTTGTAGGAAATATAGTTTGCAAATGATAACTAATACAAGAAAATGTATCACAGCAAGGGTTACAAAAATATTGCTAGTGGACTCAGCAAACAGTTTAACCAACTTGAAACAAGAGATCAATCTAGGTGAGGATTAGCTTCTCCTGTTCCTTAATCTGGGGGGACAAGTGTTCGGTAAGATTTCCACAAAGCTGGTAAATCGTCCTTTCCTGGTTCAACCCCAGAACGTTTTGCTTTTCTAGTGGGATATTTTTCATTAATACATCAGTGAGTGGGAACCCTTTTCCACACTCACCTAATCTTTAACTCTTTTTATGGGTGGCATTTTTAAGACCCTCCGTAGTGTATTTTTAAAGTTATCTTGTTTAACAACTTATTGGCAATAAGTGCCTGCTGTTGCTGGGTTGCCCTAGGGGCTCCCCATTTAACTTGCTTGTGCTAACCTTGAGTGAACTACAGTTCCCAAGGGTAGAAAGGATCTTCGGATCCCTTTTACATTTTATTCTGTGAAACCAGCACACCTCACCTTATGAGGAGTGCTGGGGAGATGCAATGTATCCCCTTTCACATTAAAACTGTAACAATTCTGTTACAATGACAAGCTTACCTTTAATGGCTGGTGGCACTGATACCTTTTACTAATCTGGTGCACCTTTACCGTGGACTGTGATCACAGCTGCAGTAAAGGCACCTAAGGGTGCTCATTTTACCAAAATGACCCCTGTCTTCTTTTGCTGCCATTTTAGTGCTTTTTATAGTTTTGTGTTCCTTCCCCTGACCTCCAGGGCAGGAAAATCTTTTGTGTGTTTTTTGTCTTCGGCGGGAGTCCCCTGGTCACCCCACCCAGGCTCCAGTTAGTCTGTAAGCACAGGAAGTGGGGGAGGAGTCCAAAACTTCCCCATCCTTTGTCTTGCGCCTTGCTTCCACTGGGACAAATCCCAGTGGGGTGCTGGCTGTCCTGATTGGACAACCAGACACCCCTTTCTTGTAAAATGTGGGGAGAGAATGCAGATGTTGTACTGTAGTTCCTGATAAATACTGGAAACTTGGAATCTGAAGTGATGTCGACCACTGGAACAAGAAACCAAAGGGGATGATGAAGGAAAAGCGGCGGAGATGATTTCCAGCAACCAGAGAGCCTGCTGTATAACCGGAACCTGCTGCATCGCTTCCTTCCAATCAACCTGGGGTCTATGAAAACAGAGACCCAAACCCAGAACCTAGTGAGACCCACGAGACTCAAGAAGACCTGCATTTTGAGCCATCCCAGGTTCCTGCAACCTTGCATTCTTGCAATACCCCAATACCCTGGGACCTATAGCCACTGTGCGTTGCACGGTCTTCCGAATTCCGAATCTCGCTGAAACTTCGTGGGCATCTTGGTGTATCTCCAGAGACATGAATTGAGTCAAAAAAGTCCCCTCACAAGAGTGCTGGACCTTTAAAATTTCGAGAATTCAACCACGATTTTCTGTCTTCTTCTGTGCTCCTTGAAAAGGTGCCAACTCCGCAGAACCACATTCAGCCATGAGGGAAATCTTGCCTAGAGACTTCTTCATCGATTCCTGCTGCAAAGTCCCTTCTGATGACTTCTGTTCAGTCTCCAGGACAAGGAATCCACTGTCCAGGTATTTGGCTGCAGACCCCGAAGTTCTCCTGCTGCAATCTCTTCTTCACTCTTGAGGTACTGTGTTGGCTTAGGTATATACTTACCGTAAGCCTTTTGGGATTTCTGTGTAGTCCTGGGGTGTTTTCTGTGATTGGGAGGTCCCTCGTCCAGTGCACTCAGTCCCACTGCTAGAATCCTGCTGGGGTGTCTTCTGTGTAGCCCCTGGACCCTCTTCTAACTCTAGAAGTAAAGTACTCACCTGTTTGCCCAGTTTTCCTATGGAACTCTGACTTTTGCTACTAAACAACTTATTCTAACACTGCCTGTTGGTCACTAGTCCTAGTGACCCCCCTTCTGCCACTGAGAACACTTCTTTTCTGCCTAGAAAAGAAATCAAGTGTTTTGCTTACTTGTAAAGAGCTGGTTGGTAACTGTAATTCAAAGAGTGAAAAGTTACAAAAGTTCTTACTGATCTTGAATGTGTGATGCACTATTCTTTAAAGTATGGTTAACATATTTTCTTCCTTAGCCACTGTTTTTCCAGTCTAATAGAAAGTAGATGTGAAGGTATTTTACTCTCCTGTGATTAGGTTGTACCTCTTTACAAAAGTAATGTGTTTGTTTCACCAGATTATTCCTGTAGGGTAATTGTATGAGTGTCCTCCAACTGTTGGTATCACCAGGTTAGTCCTGTTAGGATAACTGTATGAGTGTTCCCCAACCGGGTCTTGCTTCCCCTGACTTGCTGCTAGCCTGTCCTTAATAAGTCTATATTAGGTTGTTGCCTACCTAGAATACCTATTCAGCAAAGTGTGATATTTGGTTTTACTTTCCCCTTCATTGTGAAGTTAAACTATGTGGGTTTTACTTACCTTGTGTTAGCTGTGTGGCATCCAAAATAGGTTACCAGAGTTATTGCTTACCTGAACCTGGGGTTCTTCGATTTCAAAAGTATCAGTAAATGTATATTAAATCCACAGGTGACCTCTTGACAGCTGTTGTTACAGTAAAGTGTTTGCAGCACTGGGGCTGCATTTAATACATGCACCGTGTTCCCAAAACCACATATGTAGGAAACATCCAATCCTGGTGGCACATTAAACAGTACATAATAGCCATACCTAGGTTTTAGGTATGGTGGCTAGTATCTCTCATAATTAGTATTGCCTCATCAAGTTGATATCACACGAGTCAGCCCTATGAGCCCTGATCAGCTATGCCCTGGTGTTTTTCCTGAACCGCGACCTTGGAAAACAACATCCAACTAATAGGCCATCATGTGTCCTGAAATCCTCGTCTGCCATCGACCCTCAACCCTCAAATTAAACCTGATGAACTCCAAACCCAGCTAAAATCCTCTTGAGTATAGCAGCCATTCCACTGGAATCTGTCCTGGGAACAGGAATCAAAGTGCACATGCTCAGAAAGGGCTAGCCTCACACCAGCATGCTGCATACCAAAAAGACCTTTGATACTATTGATAAAGGAAGGGCACAAGGTTAGCCTATACCATCTGGAGAAACATTCCACAATATTGTTTTATATCTTTATCTCTCTTCCTGCCTGTCCCCTCCCTTCCTTTAACACAAATCAATCTGGGGGGATATTAGAAGGCCACTTGTTTCAAGAACATATATTGAACCCTCCTGTAGACTTTTGCCTTTAATAGAAGGGGTCTCCCACATCCTCTCTGAATCATCTCGGGACTTCAAACCTTCAAGAATATGTTGTTTGGACCATGTTGGCAGAGCAGCCCTTTCCAAAGTCCTCCAGTTGTGAGGTGAAGAAAGGTAGTCCAAAGCAGAGTCAAGCTCAGTCCCCTCAGCATCTCCAAGGCACATTTGGGGTGACTTGCTGCTGGTCCAAGAACTGCCTCTCGCCCAGCCACACTGGAGCCCCGGATCTCAACCTGCAGAAAAGACCTCTGCTGGTGTGTGCAAGCTTTCCCACTTGGTTGGGAGCCAGATAACCTGACTTTGCCTTCCCCTGAAATCCTGGAGTGGGACTCAGAGCACCAGAGAGCTACGGAAGCCATGCTTGCAGACATTTTGGTGTTGAGCCAGTGCAAGCCATGATTAAAGCTCGTTCCACCACAATCAAACTAACAGGACACTACATAGCTGAATTTGGCAATCTTCGATCTTTAAACCTCTTCCTACATGCTCAAACTTGTTCACCACTGCACAGTACCACCTAAAAGTGCATTTTTGCCTTGGCTCCAACCAAGAAGCATTGCTGCACCTGCATTGCTTGAACCAATGTTAATACTGCCAGCCTTTACATCAATGAAGAAGGCAATGATCCAATCGACCCTGGTATCCTTACCGTACCGCAACCTTCAATGACAGCATTGAACCAACTGGTCTTGTGCATCCTGACATCAGCCCATCTATCGTCGGAACATGACCATCATGCCAAACATGGTGATCTCCACGACCCGCATCACTCGAGTAATGACAGCCGCCTTCAGTTCAACCCCACCTCGATATCTGCTTGCCGCTGCACTAAAGTGACTGTCGCATTTTCAACTCAATCAAACTGGTGAACAATACCAAGAAGCTTGGTTTGCCATTGTGATTATTGTTTCATATTTTTAGCAGTGATCATATGCAATGAGAATTTTGGTTTGGGTTTAATAATAAAATTATATGATATGATAAAAGATGTATTACACGCCTGTTTCTAGGCGTGACAAGACAAGGGAGGTTAGACAGAAGGAGGACAACAATCTTACTAGGCCTTGTGTCAGTCAGATGATGCAAGTCTGAGAATGAGAAGCGCAATTGGAAAGGGATGGAGGAGTGCAAGGGAGAGGTGAGTAGAAAACAGGGCAACAATGCTCTGAGTATGTGCAGCCAGGGCAGCGTGGCTCTGGGTAGTGCAAGAAGAAGGGACACTATTGTTACAGTTATAGCCCCTAAGTGCATGATAGGCCTGGAGGCAGTGCAAGGGCGACTGGTCAAGAAAGAGCCTGGTACCCAGGGAGATACTGAGGGTAGCCAAACAACCAGTCAGTACAGTAGATGAGTAGGTCAGGCAGGTCAGCAGGGGAGGGAGAGAGAGAACGCAGAGGAGAAGAGAACAGTTTTGAGCTGCTTCCGGAACATGAGGTGGTCCGGCTCAGGTTTCAGAGGGTCTCAGAGGTCATTCCCGAGGGAGGCATCTGCAGAGGAGAGAGATCTACCCCCCCCCCCCACTCTCTGCCTGGAGAATCGACTAACCCTTAGAGAGTTGGAAGTAGCTGAGCAAAGGGCTTGAGAAGGAAGGTATTTTGGAAGGAAGCGTTGGATGTAGTGCGGGCCCCGGCCCAGAAAGCCTTGTGGACAATGCAAAGGGTCTTGAACGTGATCCGTTCAGCCACCGTCTTGCAGTCCTGTTCTGGATTAGTTGCAGAAGGCGGAGATTAGAGGAAGACAGATTGAGAAAGGGGCTGTTGCAGTAGTCAAGCCCAGAGAGAACTAGGGCACTGCAGACAGTGAGCATCTGGGGGAAAGTGTGAAAGGGAAGAGTCACTTTGAGGAGGTGAAGCTGGTAGTGGGTCTTCTTGGTGACATCCGAGATGTGAGGAGAGAAAGAGAGAGTGGAGTCAAAGATGACACCAAGGTTTTTTACCTCACAGGAAGGCGAAGGACGAGGGCCCGTGGTGGGTGACCAGAGTGAGAGAGGGAAAGCAGGGGCAGGGGTCCTAATGAGAAGGATCTCCATCTTACTGGTATCAAGGCAGAGATCATTGGAGGGGAACCACTCCTGAATCACAGATAGACAGTCAGGAATGAGCGAGAGAGGAGATGAGGCTGAGGGGAGCCTGAAGGAAAGCTGAGTGTCATCCCCATAACACAGATAATTAGAGGAGAAGATAGAGATCAGGTGGGCTAGGGGGGCCAAGAAGAGGTTGAAACACCAGGGTGAGAGGGTACAGCCCTAGGGAATGCCACAGGTAGAGAGAGTGGTGCCGGAGAGAAAGGGGCCAAGTTGGACCTGGAACAGGCAGTCCAAGAGGAAGGAGGTCGGCTCCTCCAGGGCCTGATCTGTGATGCCCAGGTTCTCACAGAGTCAATTGATCAGGATTGCATGGTTGAACATGTCAAAAGCAGAGGAAAGATCAAGGAGGATGAGGACAGAAGGAATGCTGGAATCAAGGTTAGAGAGCAGATCTTCACAGGTGTTCAGGAGAATATTTTCTGTGCCTCTGGGAGCTCTGAACGCAGACTGATGGTCATGGAGACAACCAATAGATTAAGTGTGAGAGTAAGCTGGGAGATGGCCAGCTTTTCCAAAGGTTTTCCCAGAAAAGGGGTCGTACAGATTGGGCGATAGTTTGCCATGCAGGTAGGATCAGCAGATGGCTTCTTGAGGAGGGGTTGCACAACAAATTGCTTAAGGGGAGAAGGGAAAGTTCCTGTGATGAAAGAGTGATTGCAGAAACGGGACAAGGCTGGAGAGAGGGTGTCAATATGGTCATTGAGGGTTCTGGAGGTGCAGGGGAGCACATGTTTGGAGAACACTTTCATAGATCAGACTTGTATAGAAACCTTGTCAGGTATTGTCATGGAGAAAGAGAAGAAAGGAGGAGTAGAGAGAGAGATGGCCAAAAGGGGACGGAGAGATGAAGAGGAAGAGGAGATAGAGGACAGGATGTCCTGAGCTTTAGCAGAGAAGTGAAAGGCCAGACCATTACAGAAGGCCTGGGAGGGAACAGGAGAGGTAGAGACTGCAACAGGATTGGCCAGATCCTTTCAGATTTTAAAGAGTACATCAGTTTTGTTAGAGGCCGCAGAGACGCAGGCTTGAATGTGTGTTCTTTTCTTGAACAGGACATAAAGTCTGTATTGCCTTTGGAGCAGGCAGCAGGCCAGTTTGACAGAGGATGCGCCCAAAGCCCTCCACTTCCTCTCAGCCACCCTGCACTTGCATTTCAGGATGGTGAGGTCGGAATCATACACTTCGAGGTAGACTGCAGCCAGATTCTCATGACAGGGACAAGGATAACCAGGGTATTAGAAATAGAAAGCTGCAGACTAGAAAGAGCTGTGTCAGGGTGTGTGTCAGCCACAGGAGTAGGAGGAGCAAAGAAATTAGAGGCAAAAACATCCATTAACACACGCTTCATGGGCCGAATGTCCAAGAAGGCAGGTGGAAGTGCTGGGGGGGGGGAGCTTTGCCTGATGGATAGAGAGTTTCAGATGAGAGGTGAGTAGAACGTGGCTGGTCCAAGAGAGAGGAGTGGGGAGATTGTTAGAGAGGGAGGTGTCTGAAGTGATGAAAACAGGTCAGAGGGCAAAATAGAAAGAGGGAGAGTCTCCTAAAAGTTGTGGAAAAGCCCAGAGGAGGGATTAGAAGCATCCAGGTGGATGTTGATATCTCAGAGGAGGAGAAATTGAGTAGTAGTGGCAATGAGAGGAGAGGCCCAGTCAGAGAGAAAGAGGGCGACCTGGCCAGGTGGCCACAGTTAGAGAGAGGCCAGGAGAGATAGAGAGCCTGCGAACAAGGCATTCAAAGGAGGAGTAAGCCTGCGTAGGGATGACAGAGGCCAGAACCCACCTCCAGGAGGGTTTGTTTTGTGTTTGGAGAGGATCTTGCAGCCCACAAGGAGGAGAGTGTCAAAACATGTGACAGAACTTTCTGTAAACCATGTCTCAGGGAGAGCAGGACATCTAGGTTGAGTTCTTCAAGGAGTTGACAGATGTCAGAGAAGTGTTTGACAGCCAAATGAGAGCTTAGAGTAGCGACGTGGAGCAGGTTGCCACATTTGAAAGATTTTCATGGAGGGGTACAGGCTTGAGGTCCACCCTGCGAGGTGGTAGAAGGGCCTGAGGGTGGGCATAGGAGGATGATGAGGGTGCCACAGAGTTGGAAGAAGCAGTAACAGGAGAAGTTAGGAAGTTGATAAGATGAGGGAAATGCCTATAAAAAAGGAGGAGATTGGGCTTTGTGCCCTGAGCCTCAATGGTGCTCTTCAGATAGACATTAATGATGGTCTTGGAGGAGTGGAAGGGGGCCAAGAGGACCTCCCACCTAGTGCCACTGTTTTTGGAGAGGAGGAGAAAGGTGAGAGAACAGAGACCATATGAAGGGTCCATAGGTCTGGAAAGGAGACTACAAAGAGGATGTCAGTGAGAATCTGTCTGGAGGACACACTGGTGTTGGTATCAGCAATAGGGAGACGTGGGTTGGAGAGCAGGATGTCCCTCTTATTTAGCGAGAGGGATAGGTTAAGTGATAGAGTAGCAATTAGAGAAGATGTGAGAGAGAGAGAGCACACCATACGGGGTGCAAAGGAGGTAGGAAGAGGAGAAGGGGGTGAGAGAAGAGAGAGAGACGGTCAGCCCTGTGGCACTGTAAACTGATTCAGATCAACACTACAGCTAAGTCAATGCCTAGTCTGGGATGCTGATGGAAGCCCTTATTGATATATTTTTATGTCCAGATCGTTTACTCAGGGTGACAACCCTTATATAACACCCCTCTCTTAGAATCCCCCTAACCCCACTGAGCCAAGAAGTAGGTTTGTTTTGCAAATTAAAAGGTTTATTTGAAAATTAAACAATATATATCTATCACACTTTTATAGTAAATTAATATTTGATATCACACTTGAGAATATGATGTTGATCAACAATGGATAATGTTATAGTGGTACACTCTTTTTAATGGCTTAGAAGTTGATATGGAGAGGATAAAGTAGCTGAGAATGCTTTTATGGCTTCAAGGACAATGCAATGATGAATGAAAATGCAGTACAGAAAATAAACTTGAAATGATTTCAACCAAAACAATGCAATCACTTTTCCCCCTGGTAGAAATTCCCCCCCCCCCTTATGCAATGTAAAGAGATGGAAGAAAAGCACACAGTTCTCAGGAATGCAATCAAATATAATTCAGTTCCCCCCCTAGCAAGCTTAGAGGAAATCAGGTAGGAGTTTTAGACACAGGCAAGATACTTTGATGTGGTTGCAATTAAGCGAAAAATATGCTAAAAAGGCTTTTAATTCCCTATAGGGGGTTCAGGGTAGATGATAGATACTTTGAATCAGTTCAGGATCACTTTAGCAATGCTCTATGAATGATTGTCAGGTTGCACACGAATTTCAGCAAGGAAAGCAAGGACAAATATTTTTACACGTGGCTGAAATTAAGCAAAATGTCAAATCGCGCCAAATTTAGTCGCATACGTCGAGCGCAATTACGGAGGCACTATAAGGAGTAGGAAGTCGGTTCTAGGCTTGTTGGAAAGCTTAGAATCTTAGCTTTAAGGTGACAGTTAAATCTAGCACAAACGGTTCCGGAGATACGGACGATTTTGTGAAGGTAGTTTTTCGGATTTGAAATTTTAAAGCTCAGAATGACAGATGACAGTTTTCAGTTTTAAAGATGACAGAATGACACGATTCTAGGAGGCAGTTCTAATAGGCTAAAATAGTTTGGATTAGATTATTTTAAACTAAGAGATTGGTTTTGGCACAGTCCTGACTGGGTACTCACACTATAATTTAGACAGGAATGCGGCTTCGTCACCGATCGGGTCAGGATTGGCTGGACTTCTGCGAGCCCTTCTTCACAGCGATCTGGTCTCTGGTTCTCTCTGGTTCCAGATACAGCACTGCTTTCTGGATACTGCTACAGGTTCTTGCAAAAGTTCTTGGCAAAGAATTCAAACAGCTCGCCCGGCTGTTGAATAGTTTGGTTGGTTTTGAGGCCTGCTGAAGAGAACTCAGCTTGTGGTTTCAGGCCTCTCTGCTAGAAATTCTGGAGTTCATTTCTGGTCTATGGAGATTGATGGATTTGAAGTCTGGATCTCTGGATGTGAAGTCTGAAGTCTCCCGGCAAAGCGTGCCGCAAGAAAGTGGAAAGTGACTGTCTCTACCTGGGTTTCAATGTTCCTTTTATGTGTTTTGAAAATGGGTGTGTGCCTGGGCCTAGCTAAGCCTGCCCCTCTCATTTATCATTGGCCAAGCTTTCCTCTCTCCCTTGATTGGGGGAAAGAATTGGAGTGTCAGAGTGATGCTGTAGGTTTTATGGTCAGAGGAACCTCCCCTTGTCAAATTGCACACAAATCTATTTCTGACCCAAATGCATATTTATCTATGTACCATTTTTCTAATATTATAGGTCCAGTTAACATATTTTCTGTAGCACCAAACCATCCGATACCTGTCTTTGTACGATGCCGTGTCCACTTATGACAGAATTCTCCCCTTTTCAATCAGATAACAACCTCTAAATCTTTCCAGAATTTACACAAATGTGCACCAGGGATATGTGTTTCAGATGATAAAGTGTCAGATTTTTAACATGCATACATTTGGAGTAACAACCTTTTTTCCGCTACTATCCCCAAGAACATACCACAGGGTCCTAACACCTCTTAAAATGTGCACAGAAAAATCGCAAGAATGATGATGTTATTTATATAATTTTGACAAGTCGACACTGTGAATTATCCATCTTTTTAAAATCATGCTCTTGCCCCAAAGGGGTGTGGTTTTCCAAAGCACATTGTGGAATTTCTGGTTTATCCACTTCCCCCAAGCTCAGCTTGCCCTCCCAGTTTCTCCCAAGAGGAAGCCACTTTACGGCCCCCCCAATATAACATTTGCCTGTGCCAGTGACAGTACTTTGTTTAGTTTCCTGTAGTCCCCAGGTGCCACTCCCCTAATTCAATCAGAGAGGTATCACCTCCTTTTGGTGGGGGCAGCACGATGCAGCCAGGCCTGGGAAGAGTTGTTGAGCCAGTTCAACTCCTGTCGAGGGTAGTTGTCAGGCAGAATTCAGCTAAATGTCACTTTAGTTCCCAGTTTTCTACAATCAAATCCAACTTACAATTTGTGCCCATGCAGCTAGAATGCTGATTCTAAGTTCAAAACTATGACATTTAAACAATTGCAACCTATGTGACACTCACAAATAGGTCACTCATTTATTCTAAACATTTCAATTTTAGTGGCTTTAAACCCAAATTCACTTAAGCTGCTGACATCCCCAGCTATTTTTTATATATACATTAAATAATTACTTTCTTCAAGTCATTTCAGAATATAGTTTTACATTGTATCCACCTCTTGGCAAGTCTTTCCTTGGCCTGGTTTCGGTTCATTTGTTCAGTTTTACACAAAAGTCTGGTGGTTTTAAAACGCCGGCTTTCTGATAGTGGTGAGTACCGGTATTGCAACCATTTTTGGGATTAAGAAAATGAATTCCCCACAGTTCTGAGTTGCTTTTTGGCAATCAGCATTGCCATTCCCAATGGTTTCAGGCTACTGTGTGTGTAGGCCAATGGTGGTTTTAGGCAGTGCACTCCAGTGCTCACAACATAGGCAAAAATGGGTGGCAGCCTATTCTTCATGTTTTCCCTGTGCACTCTCTGGGGAGTTCTGGCCATCATGATGTTTTCAATGCCAGTAATGCACAGTTTTATGGTAGGGCTTGGATGCATGGGTAAAAACATCCCACAGCACACAACAAAGAATGTGCAGGGGGAGGAGGCAGAGGAGTGGGGCCGGGATCACAACAAAGGAAGACACAGGAGGGGAACAAGTGACTCACAACAATGAACGGCACGCCTTCCAGGGGGCTGTGGGTGGTATCTAGGTGGGAGCCTAGAGAGAACCAGCAACAATGCCAGAAACTATGCCACAGTTACCAGAATGCGAAAACAGACAGATTTGACTTTCCCAGAAGGGGGTAAAAGGTCAGGTTTTTGAGCAAAACGCCACACACCAAGATTCGAATAGGAAGTGCATTGTTGGAGCTGAGTTGACTTTTATTGACCACAGCCCAGAATGCTGTTCTACATCTGTGGTAAGATATGCATCACTCCAATACACATATTGTGATTACAGACTTAACCGACCAATGAGAAGTAGTGTTTCTTGCTCATAGCTTGCCGAAAACAAACATTGGGCAAAATACTATCCTGAAATTTCTTATTAGCAGTTGTCTTGACTTGATGGATATATGCAGGCAGTTTGGTGGATCAGACAGATGAGCAGCAGCCAGGCAGACATTTATGAAGATTGCTTATTTTAATGGAAATTGCCCAAGTTGAGTAACCCATAAAATGAAGTCACTATCAGCTGTAGAGGTCTGTGCTGAAAAAAAGTGAACATATCATTTTGAGAACGTTCATACTGAGCTGTGTTATTAATAGTGAGCATCCGGATTAAGCAATACACCTTTGATGCTAATACTACATCTTAAAACGTGGGTATCCAAAATATTATTTCCTAGGATCAAACACTACTACATTTCGCTCACATTTTATTAGTTCATTCTGGTCACTTAACTGGCTCAGGGTGAATAAACTCACATCAGTATAATTTAATTGATGCCTTTGTTAGGCCTTTGTGAAATGGTTTGACTATTAGCATCATCTCTGCTCAAACCCCACAGTCAAATACAACGAGACCATGCTGGCTTCTGGGGGTTTTGAAGCTTCAGCATTTTACCCACATCCAGGATATGCAGTTGACTGTGTATGGAGTGGGACAGATGTCTAAGGGGTAGCCACACATTTAGCAAGGGTGTTTATAACTGTGTGACTTGCAGTATTTGAGTGAGCCACAACATAACATTTTGATCTTGTAAATAAATCTCAGTGGAAAACAAAAGTAATGTGTGTATTCAGATACAACAGACGACTGGGAGCTAATGTTTTTTGGCAGATGTCTTCCCCAAATTAACATTGGGTAAAGAGCATTGATTGACCCAATATGGATGAACTGAGCGAAATCTACACTTTTAAATTAATGATGCTGCCCATCTGGTGTACCCATGCCACACCAGCATTGGTCATGTAGGATGGGATTGATTTGATGTTGTAATTCCATTTAACATTTTGGCGATTTAACCAGTCCCTCCTCTGCATCTATCCTCAGCTTGAATGTGTATGCCATGTTTTAAGTACGGCCTCTCAAGTTCATTGCTTTTGATGATGCGTTGATGAGCTAAACCCGTTTTTGACCAATAAATAAATAAAGGAAAGCATTGTTGATGTTGGAGCTTTATCTCTTAACATGGCAGATTTCAATACAAGGCATGCCTGAATGCTGGGAGTGCTTGTGAAGGAACTTCTCATTCTCTTTAAAGGCCGAGTGACACTTATTAAGAAAACAATAGAACGCAAGCTGCAAAACTGTATCCATGATATGTTGTTATCTATTGCCTACCACATGATGGATATCTGCATTGAATTGCAGTGAGTGGGGAAACCACGACAGCCTCCTATGAGGCGAGCTTCCAGATAGCACCAGAACATAACGTCTCTTGACACGGATATTGACGTGATGCAGCAAAACATATACATGTGCCTGTACAGAACAGTAATTTCTTGTGAAGTGTCAACGCAACATGTGTTTCGTTAGAAAAGTGGGATGTGCCCAAATGTCATTTGCAATAACAGTACATGTCTGCTTACTGTGACACTGGCATTTCCTGTGCATACAATTGTTTAACTGAAAGCCATTTTTTCTCATTTATATTTATAAAATAGAGCCCTGTAAGAGGATTCAATTCCACAATACAGCTAAGTCAATGCCAAGTCTGGGATACTGAATGGAAACCCTTATTGATATATCTTTACGTCCAGTTCATGCATTCTGGATGACTACCCCTATATAACACCCCTCTCTTGGAATCCCCCTGACCCCACTGAGCCACGAAGTAGTTCTGTTTTGCAAGTTTAAACGGTTTATTTGATCATTTAAACAATATATATATATATATATATATATATATCACACTTTATAATAAATTAATAATTGAATATCACAATTAATCTGAGCAGTAATCAATAATGGATAGACCGGCACTAGCACACTTCTTTATAATCAATGATGAGTGGTTATAGGATGGATACGATAGCAACAATACTTTTATGGTTTCAAATGGATGCAATGTGGAATGAAATGCAGTACAGAAAATAACTTGATAGGATTTCAGCAAAAGACAATGTAATCACTTTCTTGGACAATTCACCCCCCCTTTTATGCACTGTAAGGAGATGAAGATGACACAGTTCTTAGGAATGCAATCAAATAGAATTCAGTTTAATTCCCCCCCAGCAGCTTATACAACAGATAGGAGTTTTGAAACACAGGCAAAATGCTTTGAATATGGTGACAATGCAGTGAGAAATATGCTGAAAATGGTTTTAATTCCCTTTAGGAGGTTCAGGGTGAGTGAAATATACTTGGGATGAGTTCAGGCTCACTTTAGCAAGGATCTAGGAGTAACTAGCAGGTTAAACGAATTTTTGGCAAAGGAAAGCAATGAAGCTGCTGTTTTCACACGTGGCTGGATTTTTAACCAAATCGCAAATCGCGGTAAAATTCGTGAGTGCGACAATCGTGATTACGGCAAAAGTATGAGGAGTAGTCCAAACGGTTCCAGAGATACGGACGATTAAATAAAGGTAGTTTTTCAGATTTGAAATTTTAAAAGTTCAAAGCGACAGGTTACAGCTTGCAGCTAGAAAATGACAAGTGACAGCTTTGCAAATGACAGGTGACAGTTAGGAGGCAGTTCTGTTTAGATTAAAATAAATTGAATTATATTATTTTAACTAAGAGATTGGTTCTGCACAGTTCTGCTAGGTACTCACAATATATTTAGAAATAGGCCTCGCCACGGATCTGGTCAACAGGTTTTCTTCACTCGCCACGGACGGTTTCTGCGCACAGCGTCTGGGTCAGCTCTACTCTGCTGGTCTGGGTCTCTGGTTCTGATCAGGTCTGTGGGTCCGGATACAGCGGTCTCCGGTTCAGCTGGTCTCTCTCTGGATACAACACTGCTCCCTGGCAAATGGCAAGAGTTCTTGCAAAGAATTCAAACAGCTCGCCTGGCTGTCAATATTGGCAATGATTTGAGGCCTGCTAAAGAGGGATTTAGCTTGTAGTTGACCTCTCTGCTACAAATTCTGAAGTAAAGTCTTGGTCTCTGAAGGTGAATAGATTGAAGTCTCTATGTTGGCTCTCTGGAGGTTGATGGAGGTAAAGTATGGATTTTCCCGGCAGAGCGTCCCGCAGCAGATGGAATAGAATGTCCCTATCTGTCCTGACTGTCTGCTTTTATGTGTTTTGAAAGTGGGTGGAGAGGCTAGCTTTCTAGGCCCTACCCCTCTCCACTTGTCATTGGCCCCTTCTTCCTTTTCCCCTTGATTGGGGGAATGAAATGAAGTGTCATCATGATGAGGTCTGTTTATGATACAGAGAACCCACCCCTGTCAACTTTACACACAATCTAAATCTGCTCCAAATACATACTTCCCCGATAGACAGTTGTTTGGCATTGCATACACACATCATGCATTTACTGATGGTAGCCCCTGTTCCAATTCTGTTGTTTCTAGGAGCTTGGGTTCAAAAATGGCAACATATTTCACTTTTTGGTCGGGTTACCAATATTGGATTTGTCCCCACATTTACACAAATGTTCGCAAAACATGCAGGCATTAATTGATGAAGTATCAGACTTTTCACATGCAGACATTTTAAGTAATACCACCTTAACTGCTAGTTTGCCCCCAGATCATACCACCGGTTCTAAAAACTTCTTAAAATGTGGGCAGAAAAATCACAAGAATTATGGTATCATTTAAATAATTATGACAAGTCCGTACTATGAGTTATTCATCTTTTTCTAAAACCATATTCTGGCTACAGGGGTGTGTCTTTTCAGGTCACATGGTACAGAAACCAGTCTTTCGACTTTCTTCAAGCTCAGCCTCTGTCTCCAGTTTCTCCCCCTCCCAGTTTCTGCCAAGAGGAAGCCACCTTTATGACCCCTGCAATAAACCATCTCCCTGGGTGAAGGGGGTTGCATTGTTCAGAGGAAGCTATTTTTACAACACCCCCATTTTTACACATGCAGCTAGAATGCTGATTCTAAGTGTAAAACTATGACATTTAAACAATTGAAACCTATGTGACACTCAAAAGTAGGTCACTCATTTCTTTTAAACATTTAGATTTTTAGTGTCTTTCAGTCCAAATTTACTTAAACTGCTGAAATCCACAGCTCAGCCAGTTTTGCTATGAACATTACTTTAGGCTCATCCTCTTTCCAGATTTTGTATGCCCACAAGACTTTATTCTGTCAAATGTCTGCTGGTGTTCAGTGAGATTGTTGGATATTCTGCAATGTTTGAAATGGGCATTCTGAGCTTGCCTTCAGAGAAACAAAGGGTGATTTTTAAAGTGCTTTCTAGCGAACAGGCACTGCTGTTTTTCTCTTTGGCACCCCATTTCACTCATGGCTCTTCTGACCCAGCACACCCGCACCGGGGGGGTGGCAAGTCAGGCGACCATTTTGGTGTGCGCACAAACTGTGCGGTTTTCATAGATTCTGGCGCACATGTGGGCTTTTTCGGCCATCTTGGATTTCCTAAGCCCACAGCATCAAATGTTGTAGCATAATAGTCCAAACGTGGGTCAGAACACCCAACAAACCCCCCGCCCGACTGCACTTGGATTGAGTCGAGGGGATGTCGGATGCTAAGGCTGTTGACCCACGTGCTGGGAGGTCCGCATCATCTTCTTCCAATTCCGCAGATGACAAAGTTCAGCATCCTTTCCTCCATCAGGGGTGGATTAGTCGGTTCTCCTCGCCGGTCCTGATGGGAGTATTGGGCAGTACACTGGGCCCCTTGCGTCTCTGCTCCCGGTCTCCGGATCGTCCTCCTTGGCCAGTCTCCAGGTTTTCTTTCTCCTAGGACGACAAAGGAAGAGCGGCAATACCTATTCATGGACATTTCTCCCCCACCATTGATATAGTGGGGTGGCATATATATTTTAGAACTCAACAGATATGAACATGCACATTGTTTTTAAATTAAGAGACAGGAACACATAAACTTGAGAAACACAGAATTTGATAGGCTATAGGTAGGATTTTTTAGGGTTGGAATTGAATTACTCTGGAGCGGTACCCTCTGGGATTACCGAGGACTCCTCCAGTTGCTGCAAAGTGTGCCTGGGATGGCAACACTTCAACTGGTTTATGTGGACCCACTTGTCTTCCCCCTCTGCCAAACCGCCTTTGGGGATGCGGATCTTGTAGGCCACAGGGGAGATCTTGTCTATAATCTCATAGGGTCCCTTCCATGTAGGCAAAAATTTTCGCTGCTTGGCCTGGTTCCTTGGGAAATTGTATAGATAGACCCGGTCCCCCACCTGAAATTCCTTCCTGGAAGTTTTCAGGTCATAGTGGGTCTTCATACTCTCAGCTGATCTTTTTAGATTCCGCTGAGCATAGGCAAAAGCATGTTGAAGGTGTTTCCTTAAATTCTCCACATACTCATGAGTTGTGGAGGCATTTATCAACGTTTGCTCTTGGGTTCTGTAGAGCAAATGCTCAGGAAGCACCATATTGCGTCCAGTCATCAACTCAAATGGTGACATTTTGGTTGCAGATGAAGGGGTAGATCTGATGGCCATTAGGACCGAGGTAATCGGATATCCCAACTTGGCCCAGAATCTGCCACAAACTTCTTTAATATGCTCACAATGGTTCGGTTGTATCTCTCCACTGCTCCAGAAGAAGCTGGCCTGTAAGCAATGTGTAGCTTTCTCTTGACCCCCAGTATCTCCCACATCTTTGTCATTACTTCACTGGTGAAGTGGCTACCTTTGTCTGACTCAATCCATTGAGGTAGACCAAAACAGGAAAAGATGTGGTTAATCGTCAGGGCAGCTGCTGTTTCTGCCTTGCAATTTGGGGCTGGGAGACATTCCACCCACTTGGTAAACAAGCATGTCACAGTCAACATGTACTTATTTCCCCTAGACGAGCGAATCACAGGGCCTACGAAGTCGATTTGTAAATCTGACGATGGCAGTGTCATCCCCCTCTTTTGGAGGGGTGCACGGTGCGTGAGGGACGATCGCTGAAATTGTGCACACACAAGACACCCCTTCAAGTATTGGTCAAGGTCCAGCCCCATGTGTGGCCAGTATGCAACCTCTTTTAAGATTTCCAGTGTTGTGTGAAACCCCCTATGACCGGCGGTGGCCGCATCATGGGCGTGACTTAACATCAGGCTTCGGAATGAGGTAGGAACCACCCACTGGTCGTGGCCAGCTTTGGATTTCCTTACCAGCAAACCGTCTTGGATTCGGAACATTTTTGGACATTTCATCAACACTCTTAGGTCCTCTTTCCCAATGTAATCGGTATCCGTCAGGGGAAAGTTCTCAGGGTCCTCAAGGTGCTGGTAAAATTTACCAATTATTGGATCCCCCTTCTGAGCGGTAATCAAATCAGCATCAGGGGTCTCCTTACTCCATTGTGCAATTGAAAGGTCATTGTGAGCATTTGTCTGGGACCTAGTGATAGCAGTGACCTGGATTTCCCCCAACAGGGACTCTATTTCTATTAGATCCCATTGGATGGCCCCGGTTTTGGCCAGCTGATCAGCTAAGTCATTTCCAGTTTTGTCTGGTCCCTCTACTTTGGAATGACCCTTGATCTTTTTCCAATAGATGGTCATCTCATTCGAGGTGACCAGATCATCAATGTTTTGCATCAACTTCCCATGTTTCAAGGGTTTGTTATTAGCACATAACATGCCTCTGGTTTTCCAATTAACCAGGTGCTCCACGAACCCGTTCCGTACATAATCCGAATCTGTGATTATGACCAGTTCGTGGAGTTGATGCTGGACAGCAGTGAGGATGGCCTGATGCACAGCCATCAATTCTGCCACCTGACTACTTCGGGGACCAATTTTGTATCCAGCGGAGGGTTCTGGGAACTCCTTCACCCATGCATTCCCTAAGCCAGCCACCAGTTCTTTCTCCCCGTCGTTGTCAACATGGTACGAGCATCCATCCACATAGACAGTGGGCATTCCCTCACACTTGTCCTCTTCAAAGACTTTGTGTGGGGAATTAAGGTATGCCTCCGTGTTGTCCTTGATTTTTAGACTTTCGTCCTCGAGACAGTTTTCTCTGGCACAATCATGCAAGTCAGCCAGACCTTGCGCGAGGGGACTCTTCTTGTTTTGGCCATATCTGACCTCCACAGGAAAGCCTTGCATTGACAGAATCCAGGAAGTAATTCGGGAATTACTCACATTTATGGCCCGGATTCTATCACTTTGGAGATATTGCAGAGGCTGGTGTGGAGTCTCCACTATGATGTGTTCCCCCTGGACAAACGGGTGGTAATTCTTCAATGCCTACACCGTTGCCAGGAGTGCCTTCTCACAATCGTTGAATTTTTCCTCCACAGAGGATAAAGTTTTGCTCGCATAGGAGATTACTTTATTGACCTTGTCATGCTTTTGGTATAATACTGCTGTCAAGCACGTATTAGAGAACCCCGTCTCCAGGAAGAACTCCTTGTTTCTGACAGGGTAAGCTAGGCAAGGCGCTTGTGAGAGGCTTCTCTTGAGTTGTTTTACCGCCTCGGCTTGTTCTGGACCCCATTCCCACTTGACCCCCCCTTCAGGAGATGAATCAGGGGTCTGGTGATCTCTGCGTAGCCCTCAATGAACTTTCTGCTGTAATTAGTCAGTCCAAGGAGGCTCCTTAGTTCCCGCAGAGTTGCGGGGTCTTTCAGTTTCTGAAGTGCTTCCACTTTCTTTTCCTGGGGACAGAGACCCTGAGGAGTAATCTCATGCCCCAAGAAATTAACACGGGTTCTACACCACTGTGCTTTCTGAAAGGAAAGTTTTGCTCCGGCGGCCCTCAACTGGGTCAGAACATAACGGATCTCCGCTATGTGTTCCTCCACAGATGAACTTTTGATGAGGACATCATCTACATAAGCCAGGTTATCCCTCGAACCCAGGTCGGGCATGGCCTTATGTAGGAAAATGTTGAATTCATTGCCGGAGTTGAGGTATCCGAAAGGAGTCCGGGTCCATGTATACTGCTGGCCCCCAAAGGTAAAAGCCAGCTTGTATTGGTCCTCCCTACTGACCGGCACGGTCCAGTATCCATTGGTCAGGTCTATTGCATTGAAAACCTGTGACCCCTGAATCTGGGCCAGCCCTTGGTCAATGTAGGGAAGAGGCCATCGGGAAGTATGGACCCGTTTGTTGAGCTCCCTAAGGTCAGCGCAGAGTCTCCACTGGCCGTTTGGCTTTAATATTCCCAGCACCGGATTATTGAAGGTGCTGTGAACTGGACGGATTATTCCTCGGGACTCAAGGTTCTTAATTATTTCAGTAAGGGACTCCATGGATGCGAGAGGCAAACTATATTGCTTCACAAACACTGGAGTCATGCCAGGGTCCGTGGGGATTGTTGTTGTGTGGATGTCTGTGCGGCCACAGTCATATGAGTCTACCACAAAGAGATCTTGGAAATCCAAGAAAACTTGTTTCAACTTTTGCTTTTGTTCCAGAGTCACACAGGCATCAGCTAGGTTGACTCTCTCTTCCACCATCTGCCTGAAGCCTGGAAAGACTTCTGGTTTGGCTATTTCAACGGCCTCCTCCCGCTGGGTGGAGAAGTCCCTGGTCAGAGTGCTGATTTGGACTGGAGGCTTCAGGTGGGAAAGGCAGCCCTCATGGACCTGGAAAATCACCTCATCCCTCCTGAAGTCACAAGTCACATCTTCCTTACCATAAGGGCAAGAAGTGTACACCAGGAAGTTCCCCCCATGCCGGGTAAAAATCCTGTCTGGTGTTGTATTGTCCTCACTGTCACTGTCAAAACCGTCCTTGGGGATTGGTCCTAACAGTTCATTTCCTAAATCGATGGAAAAATGTCAGTCATCAACCGCCATTCCAATAATGGTGCCTGCGGCTAGAGTAATACTCTTTAAGTCGCTGTTATCCACCTCTATTAGAATGGTGTCATGTTCTATGTTGACTAATGGAGTTGGGTTTACCCCCAACCCTTGCTGTTGGAGAGAAGCATTTAGATGTATGTAAGCATCAGGGTTTTTCAAATGTTGTCCTCTTTTAACTTTCACTTCCAGGGAGAATTGCCGGGTCCTTTCTGGGATGGTGACTTCCTCTTTAATCTGAATTTCAACTGCATAAGGTAGCAATTGAGCTGACCTCAATGCTTTTTCTGGATCATCAAAGCCCATGGGATTATCCGCTAATCGGGACCAAGCTTTGAAGTTTATTAGGTCCAAACTAATGGCAAAGCGATTGAGAATGACACTGCCTAAGTAAAAGGCGGCAGTGACGTCTCGCACGACCCAACAATTATGGACTATGCTCTTGTTGCCAATGGAGATTTTGAGCATACACCTGCTTGGCAGGAGATGTTTGGAATTAGGCGCTTCCAGGTCCATTTCCCATTTGTCTATCAGTTTGAATGTGGGAATGGCTGGATCTTTTGGGAGTTGGCGGAACATGGCTTCGCTGATGAAGCTCTTACCGTTGCTCACACACACTCGGGCGAGAACAGAGTCCTTCCCATCGTTTAACTGAACAGGGATGAACAACTGCTCTCCAATTTGCTGAATATCAGCCAGGCTCTGAGATGATTTCACATCTTTCTGGACTATAGGAGTGGGAGTTTCTGATTGTGGATTAGTATAGAATTTCAGAGTGTTTCCTTCCAGCGTGGAATACCACTTTAGACTGGAAGGAAGGTTGATTTTCAGAAATAGAGAGGACCCCCCATCACCAGTCTGTTGTCCTACTGCTATTACTGTCACGTCTGGAATTTGGTTATTCTGGAAGTGGAATTCTACTTGGTCAGAATTTTGTTCAACCATGTGGCATGTGCCGTTTAAACTAACATGGTTGACACTCTGTTTTAATTTTATGGGTCGGCTAGTCTGGGTCCAGAGGACCTTGTTTACGCAATCTATTAGGGGTGACAACCTTCTCAGGAGGTCATTCCCTAGTAAACAAGGGGTGCCCTCTGGAGTCACAACTATGACCGGGTGTTTCAACTTGTGTCGCCCAATTTTAATGTCCAAATCTGCCGTCCCCTCGACGGGAATTTCCTTCCCGTCAAAGTTCTGGAGTTGTCCAGGAAGTGAGGTGAGAGGAATTTGGTAATTCCCTCCCCTTCCTGCATTCAGTTCATCAAAGGCCCTTCTGGACAGAAGAGAAGCTTGAGATCCCGTGTCCACCAGCGCTGAAATCGTACCCTGCCCCTGTACTTGTACCGGGGCATAATATCTTCCCTCCTTTTCCTCAAGGGGGCACAGATAATGCACATTTTTGGACAACTGGTGGGCTAACTCTCTGATTTTTGGACATTGCTAGAGAAGAGATTTGGGCAGAATTCTGTGGAGAGTCTTGGGAATCTGAAAGAAAAAGTTGGCAACTGGAGATCACAGCCATTGTGGGTTCCCCTGGTTCCGGTTCTGGGCCGCCCCCCCCCTTTTTGGGGGCAGTCATCAGGATGGGTTTGAACCAGGGGATTTTGGTTTTGTGGGTTCTGGGATGAGATGATGGGCGGTGGTAGCTCAGTCTCCATCTCTCCCCAGTCTGAATTGGCATCCCTTGGGACCCATTTTTCCTTGGGAGGAGTTCCCCCATCTCTGAAGGAGAAGGTCCTTTCCCCAGGATCCTCTGAGGATCCCTCTCCCTCAAATTGGAAGACCTGTACCTCCTCCACAAAGTGGGTCGGTTTGGGTCCTTTGTTTCCCCTACCCCCCCTCTGCTCCTTGGGAGGCGGGCTTTCAGGGGCAGGAGATTTTGTTTCCGGTTCCTGGTTTTCCAGGGGCTGTTTACAATTTGTGAAGGAAACTTCCTCCAAGGCTTTACACCCCCTTCCCCTTGTGCCTCCTCCCTGGGAACCGGTGTGAAATCAGGGTGCTGTCCCCGTCATTGTTCTGGAGCACCAGGTCCAGAGTTTGGGGCATTCTGTGGTGGCATGCTCATCTGAGGGTTCTGTTGAGCCCTCAGTATGTGACCCAGATCCCGTGCCATATTTTGGACCTGGCGCTCTAACTGGGAAACCCGCTCAGGCTGATACGGGGCTCTATTTTCTCCCCTGGGCTGATCCCGGGAAGGGTAGCTATCCCTTCTCTGGTCGTACCCCTGGTTGGGAAGATTTTGGTACCCCTCCACCCTTGGCCTCCCCTCTCCCGGATTAGGTTGTCTGGGCTCAGGGAATTGGGGAAAGAAGGATGGATGATTTTGGGGCTGGAAATTGGGTGGATACCTGGGGAAAAAGTTCTGCCCAGGATTTGGAGAATTTCTGCCCTCCCTGGGGAAGTTAGGAGGGAAGTTCCCCGGGTCAGGTGCTTGGCTGGATCCCCCCCCTTGGGCTGGAGGAGTCCACACATAACCCAGGATTGGTCTGTTTCCCTTGTAACAGGGACTTACATAGTCAGGAGAGCGAGGGACCTCATTTGTGGGACTACCTCTTTCACTCCCTGTCTGTGACTGGCCCGAGGACCTTCTGGGCCTAGCATTATTAGGTGCAGGTAGGTTTTTAGGCCCCCCATCTCCAAATCCAAAACGGGGGTGACCTTTACCTCTGACACCTTGGCAGCAGCAGGGGTGCTGTTGGTTTTGGGATTTTTCTGGGTATTGCTTTTATTTTCTATGGGCTTCTGCACCTCATAGATCCGGGTAGCCTGTTCAATGACCCAGTCTAAAGATCTTTTCTCATGAAAATCTCTCACGAGCTGGGTCATTATATATTTGGGCAAGGCATAGAAAAATGTATTGACAAATTCTCTGCTGTCTGTGCGCACCCTTCTGGTGGTCTGCGCAAAGGCACGTTTCAGTTCTTGCACGAATTCTTGTGGGGCCTGATCCTCCCCACATTGCAAATTGTAGGCTGCCTTGCGAGCCTCTTGAGGATTTCTGTGAACAGAAAAATGTTTCAAGATGGCCGCCTTATAGGTGGACCATCTTAAATGATTTTGGTCCTCCAGCCCCGCAAAGAAACTGGAGTATTCTGGGGAGAATGTCCATTTGACGTACTGGATGCAGCTACTGCTGTCCTTCAAATGGAAAGTCTCCATCATTTGCTCATAGAGCTCCAAGTGTTCCCAAACAGAGTACTTGGCGTTCTTATGATAAGGCGTGATGACACTCCTGATTGCCTTAATCTGTTTCAATGGGTCCTTAAGCAAGGCCTTTTTTGCCTTATTGGCCTTTTTGGTTCGGGTAACCCTTGTCCATTCATCCTCTGACTCAGAGGCACTGCTCCCAGAGGTTCCTGTCTGATCTTCCAGGTTTTCCCGGATTCTGCGAGCCTCGGAATGGCTGGCAGAATGTGGGGACCTGGTCTCCTGTGTCCTGCGCTGTTCAGAGGAGTCTTCAGATTCCTCCTTGCTGCCAGGATTTAATGGGTACCCCCCCCACTGACCTAACTGGGCAGAAGTTTTCAGGATGCCCTTATTGGGCCTATTCTCCTGGGGTTTCCCACTAAATTGCACTGTTCTTGGGTGCCCATACCCGGATGCCCGCCCATCCATTCCTGGGAGGTACTGGCCTATGAGCCCCATGCTTCTGGCTGGATAGTATTCTGCCATCCTTGTGGCCCGGTGCTCATGTGCGCCAGGGGACAGGGGGGTGGCAGAGTCCAGGGACTGAGAGAGATAAATGCCTCTGGTACTAGGGCTCCTGAGGTTATGCTCAGGAGTTTCCCTTTTCCAGCGAACCTGGTCTCTATCCGCCCCTGCTCCCTGTTGCAATGCAAGAGCCTGCGCCTTCAGTTCCTCAGTTAAGGCCTTACTAGACTCTATCAGTCTCTCCTGCATCGCTACCTGTTGTTGGAGCCTATCATTGTGCTGGCAGAGAGCCTCATTCTCTCTCTGCGTTTCCTGATTGGTCCTGGAGCACTGGGCCAGTCTTTGCTGCAGGAGGGTTACCTCCTGAGCTGTGTCCCTATTGGCCTGCTCCTTTCTTGCCAGAGCATCCTCCACCTTCCTGGTGTGCTCTAACAAGTTCTGGTGTTCTTTTTGGAGGTCACCCAGTCCCTGGAGGGCCAGGTGATTTTTTTCCATTTTCCTTTTTAAGTGACAGACTTCCTGGCCTAAGGTATCCCTTTCCTGACTAAGAGCCTGCATCTGTGCTGCCAAGTTGTCCCTTTGCCTTTGGAAGGTACCAGTTTTCTGGCGCTCCTGGTCAAACTCTGCCTGGGTATCCAGGTCTTTCAAAATCAGTTTATTACTCTCTGCCTTCTCCCTATCTAGGTGGCTTTGCAGGGTGACTACCTGCTCAGCACATGCCCTATTGAAGTCTAACTGTTGCTCCAGCTTTTTCTGGCTCTGCAGTAGGGAGTCCAAACCTTCTTGGTGCTCCTTCTGCAAGGCCAGAAATCTGATATCCTGGTCCGCCTTTTCCTGTTGCAGCACATCCATATCCTCCTTTATTTTAGTGATGTACCGTCTGCTGTCATTTTCTGACTCCTGGCTCCTGAGCAGCCTCTGCTCAGAAGAGTCCAGATCAGATTGGGCCTTCTGTAGTGCCAGCAGTTGCCTACTCGCCAGATCTTGGCCTTCAGCACATTTGTCCTGCATGGCTCCCATATGTAAATATAAATATGCCGCTACCCTGGCAATCTTGTGGTGCTCATCCTTGGCCTTCGGGGCCATGTATAGTTCACTCAGGGCCACATGTAGGGGACCCTGATCTCCCCATATATCTGACCCTGTTTCTGTGACCTGTTGCGCGATTGCCTGCAACCAGACCGTTTGGTCCTGATGATTCCACTCACCTCTCACAAATAGCTTATGTAAGAAGTGTTCTCTGGCTATTTTCATATCTACCAAGGTCGTCATTCTGGAATTTGAGTTCCTTCCTGACTTACAGAAGTTTATATTTTATTTTTGCAAAACAGACCTTTTCCTTAGAGCGTTCCTTTGAGGAGTGCTTTACAGCGTAACACAGCGTGGTGATCCGACCGGATATGTGTATCTGGTCAGCTGGCACACTGTATTAATCTGCACAAGTGATAGATCTAACCCAAACATCCGGCTCGAGCCCCCAATTTGTAAGAGGATTCAATTCAACACTACAGCTAAGTCAATGCCTAGTCTGGGATACTGAATGGAAACCCTTATTGATATATCTTTACGTCCAGTTCATGCGTTCTGGATGACTACCCCTATATAACACCCCTCTCTTGGAATCCCCCTGACCCCACTGAGCCACGAAGTAGTTCTGTTTTGCAAGTTTAAACGGTTTATTTGATCATTTAAACAATATATATGTATATCACACTTTATAATAAATTAATAATTGAATATCACACTTAATCTGAGCAGTAATCAATAATGGATAGACCGGCACTAGCACACTTCTTTATAATCAATGATGAGTGGTTATAGGATGGATACGATAGCAACAATACTTTTATGGTTTCAAATGGATGCAATATGGAATGAAATGCAGTACAGAAAATAACTTGATAGGATTTCAGCAAAAGACAATGTAATCACTTTCTTGGACAATTCACCCCCCCTTTTATGCACTGTAAGGAGATGAAGATGACACAGTTCTTAGGAATGCAATCAAATAGAATTCAGTTCAATGCCCCCCCAGCAGCTTATACAACAGATAGGAGTTTTGAAACACAGGCAAAATGCTTTGAATATGGTGACAATGCAGTGAGAAATATGCTGAAAATGGTTTTAATTCCCTTTAGGAGGTTCAGGGTGAGTGAAATATACTTGGGATGAGTTCAGGCTCAATTTAGCAAGGATCTAGGAGTAACTAGCAGGTTAAATGAATTTTTGGCAAAGGAAAGCAATGAAGCTGCTGTTTTCACACGTGGCTGGATTTTTAACCAAATCGCAAATCGCGGAAAAATTCGCGAGTGCGAGAATCGTGATTACGGCAAAAGTATGAGGAGTAGGAAGTCGATTTTAGGCTTGTTGAAAAACTGAGATTCTTGTTGAAAAACCAAGTTCCTAGCCCAAACGGTTCCAGAGAGACAGAAGATTAAATAAAGGTAGTTTTTCAGATTTGAAATTTTAAAAGTTCAAAGCGACAGGTTACAGCTTGCAGCTAGAAAATGACAAGTGACAGCTTTGCAAATGACAGGTGACAGTTAGGAGGCAGTTCTGGTTAGATTAAAATAGATTGAATTATATTATTTTAACTAAGAGATTGGTTCTGCACAGTTCTGCTAGGTACTCACAATATATTTAGAAATAGGCCTCGCCATGGATCTGGTCAACAGGTTTTCTTCACTCGCCACAGACGGTTTCTGCGCACAGCGTCTGGGTCAGCTCTACTCTGCTGGTCTGGGTCTCTGGTTCTGATCAGGTCTGTGGGTCCGAATACAGCGGTCTCCGGTTCAGCTGGTCTCTCTCTGGATACAACACTGCTCCCTGGCAAATGCAAGAGTTCTTGCAAAGAATTCAAACAGCTCGCCTGGCTGTGAATAGTGGCAATGATTTGAGGCCTGCTAAAGAGGGATTTAGCTTGTAGTTGACCTCTCTGCTACAAATTCTGAAGTAAAGTCTTGGTCTCTGAAGGTGAATAGATTGAAGTCGCTATGTTGGCTCTCTGGAGGTTGATGGAGGTAAAGTATGGATTTTCCCGGCAGAGCGTCCCGCACCAGATGGAATAGAATGTCCCTATCTGTCCTGACTGTCTGCTTTTATGTGTTTTGAAAGTGGGTGGAGAGGCTAGCTTTCTAGGCCCTACCCCTCTCCACTTGTCATTGGCCCCTTCTTCCTTTTCCCCTTGATTGGGGGAATGAAATGAAGTGTCATCATGATGAGGTCTGTTTATGATACAGAGAACCCACCCCTGTCAACTTTACACACAATCTATATCTGCTCCAAATACATACTTCCCCGATAGACAGTTGTTTGGCATTGCATACACACATCATGCATTTACTGATGGTAGCCCCTGTTCCAATTCTGTCGTTTCTAGGAGCTTGGGTTCAAAAATGGCAACATATTTCACTTTTTGGTCGGGTTACCAATATTGGATTTGTCCCCGCATTTACACAAATGTTCGCAAAGCATGCAGGCATTAATTGATGAAGTATCAGACTTTTCACATGCAGACATTTTAAGTAATACCCTCTTAACTGCTAGTTTGCCACCAGATCATACCACCGGTTCTAAAAACCTCTTAAAATGTGGGCAGAAAAATCACAAGAATTATGGTATCATTTAAATAATTATGACAAGTCCGTACTATGAGTTATTCATCTTTTTCTAAAACCATATTCTGGCTACAGGGGTGTGTCTTTTCAGATCACATGGTACAGAAACCAGTCTTTCCACTTTCTTCAAGCTCAGCCTCTGTCTCCAGTTTCTCCCCCTCCCAGTTTCTGCCAAGAGGAAGCCACTTTTATGACCCCTGCAATAAACCATCTGCCTGGGTGAAGGGGGTTGCATTGTTCAGAGGAAGCCATTTTTACAACACCCCCAATAAACCATGTGCTTGGGTCCTAGAAGGCCCATTGTTCAAGCTCCTGCAGTCTGTAGGGGCTCCCCTTAATTCAATTATCAGAGAGATGGCATATCCTTAGTGTGGCCAGCAGCAAACAGCCAGGCCTGGGAAGTTACGGTGAATCAAGTTTCACTCCTGATGGGGGTAGTTGTCAGGCAGAATTCAGTTCCTTAAGCCAGGCCCCAGCTAATGTCACTTCTAGTTACCCAGTTTTCTGCATTCAAATAAACTAACAATTTTTACACATGCAGCTAGAATGCTGATTCTAAGTGTAAAACTATGACATTAAAACAATTGAAACCTATGTGACACTCAAAAGTAGGTCACTCATTTCTTTTAAACATTTAGATTTTTAGTGTCTTTCAGTCCAAATTTACTTAAACTGCTGAAATCCACAGCTCACCCAGTTTTGCTATGAACATTATTTTAGGCTCATCCTCTTTCCAGATTTTGTATGCCCACAAGACTTTATTCCGTCAAATGTCTGCTGGTGTTCAGTGAGATTGTTGGATAATCTGCAATGTTTTTGAAATGGGCATTCTGAGCTTGCCTTCAGAGAAACAAAGGGTGATTTTTAAAGTGCTTTCTAGCGAACAGGCACTGCTGTATTCTCTTTGGCACCCGATTTCACTCATGGCTCTTCTGACCCAGCACACCCGCACCGGGGGGTGGCAAGTCAGGCGACCATTTTGGTGTGCGCACAAACTGCGCGTTTTTCATAGATTCTGGCGCACATGTGGGCTTTTTCGGCCATCTTGGATTTCCTAAGCCCACAGCACCAAATGTTGTAGCATAATAGTCCAAACGTGGGTCAGAACACCCGACAGCCCGATAGTTTTGTTTTTGCAGAATGTCTATTTTAGCAGGTTCCCAAAAACACCCCTGTCCACCCTTACAAGCCAATCCCAGCAGACCTTTTATTGCATCCATTTTAAGGAGGAAACAGCGCTGTTCAAATCAAAGGTAGAAAATGAACCTCTGAGCACGCGCCAGTCAACTATTGTGGCATTTTAATTTAATTCCTTTGTGTATGCCCTTCTCATTGCAGAGAACTTTAATAAAGAGTAAATGTCATTACGGAGAGCATCCCTGATCACAAAGGCACACACTGTGTGTTCTAACATCTATTGACCAGGAAGGAAGACTAACCGAGGAGTGGCCGTGAACTGTGTCATGTCAGCACATTCGATTATAAAGCTCAGTCACCAATAACGCCAGGGTGGCATGTAAGTAATGAGTGGCACAATCAATAGGGCTATTTCCCTGAAGGACTGCTGCAGTCTTCTCAATGAAGGTAGTCCCATTACAGGACTTCATTATGGTCACACATTGAAACAAGACACACATGGTGACAACGCTGATACGCTGTACAGCATTACACGTTCAGGTGCTGGAGAATGATTCTCTCTGGAAATAGAAAGCAAGCAATAATATCGTTTAATGTGCTTAGCTTAATATGTTTATGGAATGGTATGATTATTAAACCATCTATAACCTCTAGAGACAGTCATGGATAAGCACCATGTTATACCAACCACCTTCACTGAGCCTCCCCTTTTTTGTTCATTGAGATAATTTCCCATTCCCTGCACCAGTGGTGTAATAAATTACAATTTCAAGAAAGACAATAACTAGATGACTGAAAAGAAAGGCTGACTGTGTAAATGATGTATAGCATGTATTGATGTTTGATACATCGATACAAATAGCATGGAAGAGGAGCAGATGATTGGCAACCATGTGTGCTGTAAGGATTAAAATGACAATAGGATATTCATAGTGAATCGACTGGCACCAAAACCATCAGATTACGGCAGTCGGCCATCATGAACTAACAAGCATTGGCAAAGTCAACAGTATAGGCTTTTGTGTAGGGAACGGCATTGGCAAATTACTTTCCTAGTGGTATTAACTCGCCATCAATGTTAGCAGTCTCAAAATGGTGAGTTCCTGGCCCTATCATAGCCGTGCCTCGCAAAGGTTAATACTCATATACAAGCCAAAACTGGTGGCTTTGCCAATGCTTGTTTTAATATAACTTAAGTGAAGGTCACACAGAATGCTTATAAATCGAGTAGATGAAGGCAGACGTGGTTAAGAATTTGTTGGTAAGACTTTACAAAACTAGATCAAAGAAACCCAAGTGGATGTGTTTTGGGCTGGGTGGGGCAGGAAGTGCGTGGAAATGACCGTAGGTATTAGCATGGCCATTGCCAGTCAAGGGGTGGGTATCAAACAAAACAACACCTACTAGCTTTGTGTCCTTCCTCAAATGCCATTTCTCCCTAACTGTACTGCAATGCATTAGAAAATGTTTTGTCTCGTAGGTGGCGCCAGTAGCCAAAACTAAACATGACCCCTGCTATCTCCTCAGAAAAAGGCATCAAATGGATAGCAGGCATCAAGTGTACTTTCTATAAAGACAGTACTGCATAGAGGACTTCTTGAACAGTCACACTTCCAATGTACACATGCCAGATTTTAAAGATCATCTAACATCTGTAACAATAATGCACTACGTTATGTTTCCCACACTGCACCATACATATTCCTGTTTCCATTAGACATTAGAAATAACGTTTTGCTGCTAGAGCATGCACTTCCAATACTTACTTGGAACTTGTATTGATGTAAGGTTGCTTAAATGCGGTATTCCATTACCGGAGCGTGAGTTTTCCAATATGGCAAACACCAAATCCAATTCAAAATGACCAATGAGAGATTTCCAGTGTTATTCCCAGGGCACTCGTTACACGGTGGGACCCGAGTAAACAAACCTACTTTGCATTCTATGACCTGGTAGAGGTCTTTCTGTACATGAATATGGATCACAGCTGTAGTGACATTTAGAGCGTCTAGACTCTAGAATCTCGAATCGCCACCCGTCGATCGTGAGCTGCAAGTAGCTCGCCTGGTGTTTCGCAGCAGCTCCCTCAGCTGTGCTGCCTCTTCTGGCCCCTCAGCCAAGTCAGGGGAAGGAGGGCTGCTTCTCCAGCTCTGGGTTCATCCATTGCTTTTTTGTGCTTAGCAAGGCAGAAACTAACCCGAATGAACAATCTGCAGCTCGAGATGCTGCCAGCCATAAACACACTACTACCTTCACCATCAACGAGGGCACAAGGCCTCATGCCCTACTACTGAAGTAGCCCCTAGATTTCTGGGTACTGCCTTTCCGATTTGCATCGTGAGTACCCTCCCCAATGCTCATTGCTGTATATCCTATTCCCATCATCAAGGGATTAAAGAAGTAACAACCTTGCACAGCCTACTCTTCCACTTCTCCCTATTTATGCTTTGTTTTTAACCAGCACCCCCATCGTGCTGTTGCTTCAACATAGCGAGGGGTGTATGTCTTAATGTAACTGCTAAAGAAGTTTGATGTCATGTCTCTTGCTTATTGTGACATGCCAGAAACAGCTAAAGATGTAGGACTCCATGTCTCCTGCTTATTGTAGCATGCCAGTAAGTGCAGGTGAGGTGAGGCTTCACCAGGTTGTGCACCCACTCAAATGTTGCTTCATGCATAACTGTACACCTGAGGTAGCCACTGTCACCATAAGGTGAGGGCTTACAAGGTTATGCACCTACACAAATGTTGTTTCATACCTACCGCACTCCTAATGTAGAACCCCACACCATGTGGTGAGGCTTTACCAGATCGTGCACCTACACAAATGTTGCTTCATGCCTACCGCACTGCTCACGTGGCCACCTACACCATTAAGTGAGGCTTTACCAGGTTGTGCACCTACACAAATGTTGTTTTATGATTACCAGTCTCCTGACGTAGCCCCTGCACCATGAGGTAGAGCTTTACCGTGTTGTGCACCTGCACAAATGTTGCATTTCTTACTTATTTGCACACCTGGCATAGCCCCCCACAACATGAGGTGAGGTCTACCAAGTTGTGCACCTACACACATTTTGTTTTCATGCTTACCTGCACACCGGATCTAGCCCCCCGCACCATGGGGTGAGGCTTTGCCAGAGAATTCTTTCAAAACCTACCATTAAGTTGTAACTTTTATGTGTGCTCATGCACCATGTGGACTATACTATCGGACGTGTATTGTACTAGCACCTAGTTGCCTCAGCGTTGTGTGCACTGCTATGACTATAAAAATGAATGCATACCAAATAAATAAATACATACACGTCCTCAATGAGCGATCAATGCCCCTTGCGCCCAGACTTTCTTTAGTAGGGAAGAGTTTCAAACACCTGTGCAAGCATTGCCAATGCCAGTAGTGACCTGGACATTTGCACAAATAATGGGTTAGGACACTGTAGGGTCTAGCATCAAGCAAGATTTCCGAACATAGGTGATATCCATGCACCAATTCAATAATGTAGATACAGTCTCTCTCTCACAATTTCTGTTTTGCTTTGCCTGACATTGTAAGCAGCAAGTCAAGACTTATGTTGTAGTGTCCTATGTAGTCATTGCACTTTGAGACCCACCTATTCATCGGCCGACTGACTGGATTGTTCATTTGTTGTTTTAGGGGCCACCAAAGAGAACTCTCCTCTGCCAAAAGAATTTTACTCAGGAAGTTCAAGTTCTCTGTATAACCATTGCTGCAAGTGAATGTAGCCCTAGTTCATATCTTATTACATGCAATGGAATGCCCTTCGGAAGCATTAGGACTCCAGAAGAGACCCTCAAGTTGTACCCAATCTCTGCCAAGGTCAAATAGCAGAGTTGCTGCACCATATCTAAGGACTACTTTTTTATTGTAATGTTCAATCGCTGGGACTAACGAGAAGTAGCAATACTTCTCCCCCAATCAAGGGGAAGATTTGTGCTATGGAGGGAGTTGTTTCTAGTCACCTGCCAGTAAAATCAAGTGTGAAAAATACAAGTACCAGAAACCTCAGAGTCAATTAACTTGCCACACCTGAAAAAGAAATGCAGACACGCCTGAAAAAGCAAAAAAAATCAGCCCCCCTGAAGAATGATGGAGTCATGAAAATGTGCGTTTGGAGCAGAAGCTAATGACTGGTAACAGAGTGCCTGCCTTACCAATTTTTAAACATTGTTCCAGTAGTCCCGATTACAAAGGCAGCAGGGCCATCGTGCCTTATAATGGAGAGCCACAACCATGGCTTTCCCGCTCCCCCCATCAAGGGGAAGATTTGTGCTATGGAGGGAGTTGTTGTCAGTCACCTGCCAGTAAAATCAAGTGTGAAAAAACCAAGTAGCAGAATCCTCAGAGTCAATTAACTTGCCACACCTGAAAAAAGAAATGCAGACACGCCTGAAAAAGCAAATAAACTCAGTCTCCCTGAAGATTGATGGAGTCATGAAAACGTGCGTTTGGAGGAGAGGCTTATGACTGGTAACAGAGTGCCTGCCTTACCAACTTTTAAACATTGTTCCAGGAGTCCCGGGCTCAAATGCAGCAGCAGCAGGGCCATCATGCCTTACAATGGAGAGCCACAACCATGGCTTTCCCCCCTCCCCCATCAAGTGGAAGATTTGTGCTATGGAGGGAGTTGTTGTCAGTCATCTGCCAGTAAAATCAAGTGTGAAAAAACCAAGTAGCAGAATCCTCAGAGTCAATTAACTTGCCACACCTGAAAAAAGAAATGCAGACATGCCTGAAAAAGCAAATAAACTCAGCCTCCCTGAAGATTGATGGAGTCATGAAAATGTGCTTTTGGAGGAGAAGCTAATGACTGGTAACAGAGGGCCTGCCTTACCAACTTTTAAACATTGTTCCAGGAGTCCCGGGTTCAAAGGCACCAGCAGCAGGGCCATCATACCTTACAATGGAGAGCCACAACCATGGTTTTCTCCCTACCCCCATCAAAGGGAACATGTGTGCTATGGAAGGAGTTGTTTCCGGTCACCTGCCCGTAAATTCAAGTGTGAAAAATACAAGTACCAGAATCCTCAGAGTCAATTCACTTGCCACACCTGAAAAAGAAATGCAGACACACCTGAAAAAGCAAAGAAACTCAGCCACCCTGAAGATTGATGGAGTCATGAAAATGTGCGTTTGGATGAGAAGCTAATGACTGGTAACAGAGCGCCTGCCTTACCAACCTTTAAATATTGTTCCAGGAGTCCCGTGCTCAAAGGCAGCAGCAGCAGGGCCATCGTGCCTTACAATGGAGAGCTACAACCATGGATTTCGCCCTCCCCCAATCAAGGGGAAGATTTGTGCTATGGAGGGAGTTGTTTCCAGTCACCTGCCAGTAAAATCAAGTGTGAAAAATACAAGTACCAGAAACCTCAGTCAATTAACTTTCCACACCTGAAAAAGAAATGCAGACACGCCTGAAAAAGCAAAAAAACTCAACCTCCCAGAAGAATGATGGAGTCATGAAAACAAGCGTTTGGAGGAGAAGCTAATGACTGGTAACAGAGCGCCTGCCTTACCAATTTTTAAGCATTGTTCCAGATGTCCCGGGCACAAAGGCAGCAGCAGCAGGGCCATTGTGCCTTATAATGGAGAGCCACAACCATGGCTTTCCCCCTCCCCCCATCAAGGGGAAGATTTGTGCTATGGAGGGAGTTGTTGTCAGTCACCTGCTAGTAAAATCAAGTGCGAAAAATTCAAGTACCAGAATCCTCAGAGTCAATTAACTTGCCACACCTGAAAAAGAAATGCAGACATGCCAGAAAAAGCAAAGAAACTCAGCCTCCCCGAAGATTGATGTAGTCATGAAAACGTGCATTTGGAGTAGAAGCTAATGACTGGTAACAGAGCGCCTGCCTTACCAACTTTTAAACATTGTTCCAGGAGTCCCGGGCTTAAAGGCAGCAGCAGCAGGGCCATCATGCCTTACAATGGAGAGCCACAACCATGGCTTTTCCCTACCGCCATCAAGGGGAACATGTGTGCTATGGAGGGAGTTGTTTCTGGTGACCTGCCAGTAAAATCAAGTGTGAAAAATACAAGTACCAGAATCCTCAGAGTCAATTAACTTGCCACACCTGAAAAAGAAATGCAGACACACCTGAAAAAACAAAGAAACTCAGTCTCCCTGAAGATTGATGGAGTCATGAAAACGTGCGTTTGGAGGAGAAGCTAATGACTGGTAACAGAGCGCCTGCCTTACCAAATTTTAAACACGTTCAAACTTAATTGGGGCGGACAATCTTCCCTTCCCGTTTAACCTTACTCAAACACATGTACTTGTGTGTAGGGCAATGAGTATCGCCAGCAGTAATGGCAGACTCCCCCGCAACTCCATCTTGTCCCATTATTGACTTCTAGATACACTATCTAAGGCCATGGAGAAGTCAATGAATGCTACATACAGAGACCTTTACCGCTCCACAGCATCCTTTTAAGCAGGCCAAGATGGTCATCCCCACTCCCCTGCAGGAACCTGTCTGGAAGACTTCCACTTGCTGACTAATGTTGGCCCAATTTTGCAGATCTCGAAGGAACACGTCGGCGAACCTCTTTGATGGAATATCTAACAATGGTATCAGCCTATAATTAGCCGGATCAGTGCACAACAGTATTTTATGGATTGGCACTATACTAGATCATAGCCATGAAGATGGGACTTTTTTTGATACAGTTTACTTTTAAAAAGATGATTTGCAGAACGTTGCCCAGAGTTATATATTTCCATTGAGTACTACTGTTGCCAGAGGATCGGGGCCTGGAGCCCTTGGGTTCTTACTTTTGGTAATCATTACTGCCAGATCCTCCAATTCCCATTCCAGAGGCCATGGGGCGTCAACATAGAATGTATAGGCTCGCCAGCATATGAGTATATGGAATTAAAATGGCAACTGTTTTTATCGGTACACACGGTTGATGGCCCTCATTAGATTTTATCATGGACCGAAACTCTCTAGTGTTCTTTTTTGCCAATGTCCTAAATATATTTTGAGCATCTACTAACAGATGATGGAATTTGTGAAGGCATAACCAGTTTTTGTAGCCAGACTTCAGGTGCTATTTATGCTTCGTGTCATCTGGGTGTGCCTTTTTTACTGCCATTCGAAGCTCTCTTTATTTGAGCTTAAGGTCACAATCGCATACCTGTTTACATATGGTCCTAGGCCTATTTGATTTTATATTTGCTCATAGACTTCCTCTAGCATCTTTGTTATATGGGCAGTATTTTAAAAGAGGGTTGTGTTAGGGTGCACTGTTGCCAGAATGTTATTGAACAGTTGTATATTGTGCCCATTCCATATCACCCTGTTCCCGCCCGGATTTACATCTAGCTCGTTACAATATAATTTAAGTTTGGGTTTTTGAAATTGAATATTCCACTACACACGTAATGGGAGATGGTCGATAATGTCTGTTGGCTCTATCGTCATCTCATTAATATCCAGGTAGAACTCTTTAGAAACAAAAAAGTAATCAAGTACATTTACCTGGCTACCTCTGACCCATGTATGGTGTGCATTTTCATCCACCTTGACATTGCCCTTTAGTGTACTCATGCCCCATAATTCCATGAGTGACCACCAGTCATTCCATCTTTTACCAGCAGCCTTTTCCACCGCTGAAATATTATTACCATTTGGCCAATCGGTACACTGTGCATTCATGTCCCTGCACATAATAGTTGAGCTTGAATTCCCTTTGAGTTGCCAGGTCAATAGAATATCCTCAATTGAATAAAATAATTCCCCTTGAATAATTCTCACCAGATTCCAATACAGGTTCTTCAGTAATGTCAACACCTACAAATGATACATGGACTGCTCCCACTTTAACTCTCTCGCCTGGACAGCATCATTTGGCTGAGAAAATACTTTTACAACAGCATTCAGAGAGATATTAATCCCCACCAGGGAGCCTGATACTGGTCTCCCTGCTTCACCTTTCTATGCTGGGTACAGAAAAAGGGCGCACCCTTCCACCGTTGGAACAATTAGGAGCCACGTCTCTTGAAGGCAATATACATCTACAATAAGTAAATTCTCACTCCCATCATGAAATAAGTGTGCCAAGCCCCTGCAGTTCCATGATATTAGTTCAACTTCTCTAACTGATTGTGCTTTATCTTGAACATTAGGTTGAGCAATGCCTCATATCCAGCCCTGCTGACAACCATCCCCAACATTCATTCTTGAACATTCTCTGGCCTGCTATAGCTGTCTTAGTTATCAGTCTTTTCACATTTTCACCTCTAAAGCACTGGATTTGTGGAGGAGGGGAAGGATCAGGATAGAAGTTCTGGTGGGTTTTGGGCAGCAGCACCCTTTTTGAAATGGTCTCTGCTGTTTCGGGGTCAATTTAGATATATCATAAGCCCAGGATCTAATGTACTCTGCCACAGCTGATCTCTAACCAGGCTTGAATTAAAGTGAAGAACAACCTTGTCAAGGGAGTAATCGTTCCAAAGATCTACACAGTTGATATCCTGAGATACTAATTGTGCAAGGGCAGCACTCTTTTTAATAGACTTAGAACATTTGCTCTATTTAGGACCACTACCTCTCGGTCCAGGGGTCATTTCTCTAAAATGTGCCTATTACACTGATAAGATAGGGAATGTATCCCTCTAGGTCCCCCACTTGTGTAGCTCTACACCCTGTACCTGTTCTACGTCTTCCTTCCGCCCAAGGCATACATGGCTTTCCCAATGGTCCTCTGTCATTAATATTTGTAAGCGGCACAATTCCCCCTTCCTCCTTGTTCATATTGGGGATATTGGCACTTAATCCTTGTTCTCGCTCAATAACCCTGTTATTACGATCACTCTCATTCTGGGCCTACCCCCCCCTCTGTCTGTTGATACTTGTCTACGGTAGAATCCACTACCACCACCCAATTAGCCATTACTGGTTCTTGTGCCACAAATAAATTATCGGCCACTAAAGATCTCTGTAGGGTCTTGCAGACCCGCGACGGCCTTCTGTACTGAGGGCAGAGTTAACTTATGTATAAACTTCATCAAGCCTCACGTAAAATTCTTTTTCATGCTTATTCATTCTTTGATTTCTTTGGTATTCATGTTCGAACCCCCCCGCCCGTTTTTTGGGGGTTTTCTTTTGATGAAAAATGTCAAAATCTAATACCAAAACGTCATCCACTTCCTCTACTAATGGCAAAATACTCTGGTCATAGTTTTACGAAGACTGCAGAGGAAATTGGTGCAGGTGTTGGCATCCTGGAGGCAGGAAAGTAGCACTCTCCCGCTGCTTAATGTTGCTGGCTGCCAACCTGCCCATTACCTGGACACTTATATTCCACACAACCCCTGCAGGGTGTTTATGGCACTGCAGCATAACAAGAGTTTTTTGCATCTGGCCCCCTGGGAGAATAAGCACTCTGTTATTTGATCATTGAGGAGGAGTGGAGGGGGGGGGTTTGGTTGTTATCAATTGAGGTTTGTGGCATATAATGGAATTTTGGTAGAAGAAAGAGGCAGCGATTTCCAACCCCTGTGATTTGAGTGAGAGACAACTCGAGTGAGAGACTGTGGACTGAGCCAAAGTTCCTGCCCAGTATACCACAATACCTATCACCCTCCGGTGTTCAGTAGGAGTGTTAGTGTGGGGTCAGGGTTGAAGCTGAAACTAGTTAACTGCAGCTACTTTGCAATTTATTTCAGTACTAGGTGACCAGAGGATTACATACACGGCGTTACATGGTTGGGCGGGGGGGGGGGGGTAACAACTCAGGCAGCTCCTCAAACTGTCGGGTATGCCTCACCTTGTGCCATCCTGGCTCCATCAAACTGAACTAGACATTTTGTGGGGGAAGATAGCTGACTCCCCAGTATCCCTCTTCTGTTGCTTCATTTACATAATGTTAATGGGCCTCACCAGTAACGAGACTGGTGCCGTTAAACCCTTACCGCCCTACTACGAGTTCCTTTTGTGGGTCCTTCCTTACCGCATGCTTTTAGCAGGCATTAAGGACGGAACCCGCAAAGGGACTCCGGGGTCAATAACGGTATCGTAATTTACGGTACCGTTATTGCCGCCTTCCCATTGAGCCCTATGGGGGCTCAAATGGGAATGGGGAAAGGCCCTGGTGAATGGGGAATTACCGGTCCCTCCGACCTCAGAATGGACCGGTAATTACTCCATTCACCAGGCTGGAGTTTGGATGAGTTCGGAGGCAACCATGCGGCAAATAGCGGCGTGGTTACCTCTGAACTCGGAATGAGGCCCAATGACTTATTCCTCACTTCGACTGATTGGGATTCTGGAATTTGACTGATTGAACTGATTGGGATTCTGAGATTTTGGCCCTTTGTTGGAGAGATTAACGAAGCACAACGCTTTGTTTAAGGTGTTTGTAGGTGTTTATAATATCCTTAGGGTTGAGTTTTAACACACTGCTTTATTTTTACATTTGTCTAACTGTTGATTTTTCTGTACCTGGCCAGTGTTTCTGTACCTATTTTCTTGCGATTACCTATTTTAATTCAAGCCTGAAACTACATTGTATCTCTCGAATTGGGGTACCATACTGTCAAAACGATCCTCCTTTTTAGCAAGTGCTATAGTATTGTTGCACTTTACTAGCCTTCCAGGGTTAAAAACATTTACTTAGTACTGCGTTCCGTGTTGCGGTAATTGCACAGACACCAAGCACTTAATGGAATTGCCACATATAACTGGGCGTGTCCTTTTGTGTGTGTGAGTGGTGATCGTAAATTGTACTTTATTGCGGTTTACGCACCAATCACAGTGCACTTTGTTTATTCTCATTTAGTGAGTCTTAGACATTCAATATGTCTAAAAGGAAAGCTGCAAGTCTGACAACTGGGAAAAGAAACTCCAAGTTTGTCGAATGGATGAGGCTAATGCCATGATCGACAAAATTGCAGGGCACTTGTCTGACATTGATCCCCAGGAGAACAGAACCCCAGCAAGATTACTAAAAACCTTGTGAACGGGGGTGGGGAACGCAAGGGTACAAAAGTCGATTCTAATTGCAGTGTGGTTACTGTAGCTAGCAAGGAAGTTCGGTTACCTAACCCCATCAGCCAAATAAATCCTCTCCCACGCAAGCTTAGCATGGAGGAGATGCTGAAAAATGCCAAGGATCATTTGGGGACCTCTAAAATACCTCTCCTGGTTTTAGTGTAAGTAGGAAAAATGTTGCCAGGCTATGAAGTTGCAAACCTCCCTTACCAGCAGGTTGGGCAGTCATTCAGTATACCAGTTGAAGTGAACCATGACACCACTAGAGACACAGTTGAGGGAAATGGGTTAGGGGCGGTTTTGCAGATGGGGACCTCACTGCACCAAGCAAAGATGTAGATGAGGTCACACTTTATCCCCCTGAACTCAACATTAGTAATAGGTTTGGGATCCTGAGTGATCAGGATGCCGACTTGAATATAACTTCTGAACCAACCCCCACTAGTCCCATGTCCCAGATGATTGAGCCACAGGGTGAATTTGGTACAGCTTGTGGTCTTTGGTGCTGTGGGGACTGCAGTCATGCCCTACTGCTCATTGCATTACTTCAAAAAGACAACAATGAGGCACTAAGACTAGAGTTGATCGATGGTGGAGAGGTTGGTATTACGTTAACAGCCATTCCGGGCGTGTATACCATTAAATACTACAATAGAAGATAAGGACTCTGTGTGTGGGGGAGGGGCGTTAGGTGCCCGACACAAAAACAATTCTGGACAGAAGATAGGCCATACCAACACGAACACACAAGCCTACTTGCCCCCCTTCTATGACCATAGGGGCAAGGCCTCAAAGAGAAAACACCTAGGGTTGTGAGCTCTAATGCTTACCCAAAGCAAATCCCAGCCCATGATAGTAATCCTCTGCCCAATTCATTTTATTTGGCGAATGTCCCCCAACCATTACATATCAAAAATGAGTAGGGGGACAATTTAATTAACGAAGTCACTCATTGGCTGAGGGCAAAAAGGAGTTGCTACTCGATCATCCACAATGATATAGCAGCTTGTGCGAGACTTGTAAACCCACATGATACAGATTTGATTAAGATACAGATGAATGACCACAAGATGGTACAAGATATATTGGCATTGGAGCAGTGGTCACTCCTCTGAGTGGTTTAGATATAACAATCAAAATGACTCTGCCACTGTGGCACCTGGAGCATGCGGGGGTAGAGTTAACTCTACCCCTCAGTGGGTAGATGGTGGCCCTATTAGCCCGATGTTGCTCTTTCAGCCTCAGAGTACTTCAGGTGGAAACTGGTCATTCAAGCCACCATAAGCAAGACCTTTAGAAGAAGTCAAGGTGAGGCACAGATCCTGGGCACTGATTAATCAAGGAGCACCAAAGAGGTGCCTCTATGCTTCAGTGTAGGTTGATTGAAATGAGTAGGGGTCCAGCGGCCCTTCCACTGATTGATGGGTTGGGCACCCCAGGCCAGGAAAAGGGATCAGCATTGACATGGGGAAACTGGAGCGTGTAGGTGTGGGGGTAATGGACCCCGGCAGCCAACTGGGGTGTGCATATTGCTGGGGTGAGTAAATATTTAGTGGACAACGAATGGCAGAATTTCATTCTGGGACATGCGATTGTTAGGCTACAAGAGGCCTGGGCCATTGATGCCTCTGGCATCCAAGTGTATGCAACCTTTGCAATTCCAGCGAGCAAAGAAAAGAAGGGCCACCTCAGTGGGGGGCTGGTGAAGTGCGCTAGATGCTCATTGTTTACGTCCATACAGGTCCAGGATTGTAAGTCTCCTGACATACTTGAATTATATTTTGTGAGGATGCATAGCTCAGGGGCAATGCGTTTGTCTATAAAGCAAGGCGACGCAGTGCAAAACAGGTTTGAATTCCGATCCCACACTTAGAAACCACTCACTGGTATTAAACACTTAATAAAAGATCAATTATAATTACATTTGAAACATATTGATGGTTCTAAGATAATTATTATTAATTTCTATGATAGGGCCCTACCTGGGCCAAGCATTAACCTCATACAGAAGGTGATGGAGCATATTACTCTGTGGATAACAGGCTTGCTCAACTCCTCGAGGTTGATGGTAATGGGGATATCAATCTCCAGTTTGATACTTTGGATTGCATGGCCAAAAGAATGGACAGGTTTGCTATTTTACAGTTTTCAGCCAACCTTAGGTCCTGGAATGTCTTTTTTCCCAGGGATGCTCCTGCAATGCCGACCTTTGATAATGAGCTGACCCAAAGCAGAATAAACAACATCTTTGTTAACGCAGAAGCTTGACACCATGTGAATAGTGTCAGAATGCAACATAGGGTTGAAAGTTACCATCATCCCCTGGTGCTGGAGGTAAATGAGTAATTTACAGGGTTTAACAGATGCCAGAGTATCCAGGGCACCCAAGATAGTGGCACTATTGGTTATCACTGGCCATGCTTGGCGCAATATCAGGTGGAGAACCATTGACGTGGATAAACTTCTGTCTAGGGTTTACCACAATATAATCCCATTCCTGGATGAATTTTCTGGTATGGATTCACAGAAGTATGCAATGTTTTTTTAAACACCTATGCTCTCAAAATCCCAGAAATCGGTGTGAAATTTCACAGAGGTTGGGGCCCCCTGTTAGGATATGGAGTGCAAGCAGACCAAGGGCAAGTTGTTTAGTGAGGCTAGAGCACAACGCTCAAGTGGTTCATCAGACTTGCATAAGGCTAGAATACAGTATCACAAGCTTCTGAAGAACAAGAAAAAGGCCAGGAGGGAGGGCACTTGGGGTGCATTGTTGAGTGCAAAAGGTACATGGAATTCTAAGGGCTTTTAGAGGATCATGGGGACAGGGCATAACACTTGGTTGAGTACTTCTTAGGGCTTTACAAGGAGAATAGATCATTGATTCAGGGTGAGAACTAGGAAGGTGACCATGGAGTTAGGGTGTTGGTGTGTGAGCCTCCTCCACTCTGCTTACATGTGAGGAAGTAGGTAGAGCCCTAAATAGCCAAAACTGGGAAGGCTCTGGGCACAGATACGGTTCCAATAGATCTACATGCCAGGTATCTGGATCCCTTACCTTACCAAGCTATTTAATGCAGTTTTAGAACACAATGCTGTTCCTACATCACAGACTTTCACCAAGATTGTTCCCATTCCCATTCACAAAAAGAGACAGAGAATTGCCGGCAAATTATCGTCCAATTTCATTTCTGGACGCAGGGGTTAAAATCTATGCCAGAGCAATTATTTTCCATCTTGAATCCTGTATTACCGATAATCACATAATTAACCACCAACAAGCTGGGTTTGTGCAGAGTTGAGTACAGTCAACCAAAGCCTACGGCTGAGGATGACATATGATAAGTGGTCCGTCCTCAGAAAAAGAACTGTCCATGCGATATTCATTGATCTGTGGATGGCAATCGATACAGTTCTTAGGAGTCATCTGTGGGAGGTCCTTCATGGACGGAAAATTCTGCTTCACTTGTCAGATGCCATATAGAAAGTATACTCGGGTAATGCAGCTGTGGTCTGGTGGGGAAGAGATGGCAGCACCTCCAGATCCTTCAAGATCTGGAAGGGTTCTGACAGGGGTGTGTATTGGCACCCAGGTTAATGTGTATCTTAATTATTGGAGTAATTGATGAGCGGTTGGTTTCGCAGACAGTTGCTCCCATGCTAGCAAGAAAGAAGATCCTGGCACTATTGTTTGTTCATGAAACTGTTTTACTGTAATTAATACCCATTGGTGTGCTCAGATGCCTGGGGATATTTGTGGACTTCTTTAAGAACAACGGTCTGGCACTCAATGTAACAAAGACAAAATTGATGGTATTTGGTTTCAGATCCAGGGAAAGTTCAGAGCATTCAGGTTTGAGCTGGATGAGGGTCTCATTGAACAAGTTGATTTGTACGAATATTTGGAGGTAAGGCTAATGTTGTCCTGCATTTGGAGTAGGCTACTGGTTAAAACAAGGGTCACATTGGCATGGTGTAGTGGTTCCCTTGCAAGGTTTACTAATGAGCAGGGCAACAACTACGTTTTCATCTCTCTAGAGGCATACAAGGCTCAAGCCAGGCAGGCTGAAATCTATGGGTCAGAGTTATAGGGGCAGGCATGCATTAGATTCTTGTCTAGTGTTGAAAACAAGTATTTAAATAACATCTTGGGTCTGCTCCATACTATGGCCAATGTACCTGTATTCCTTGAAACAGGGATGGAACGTATTGAATCCATCTGTCACTTGTGGCATGTCTACTATTGGGCTTGATTATGGATGAAAGGTTCCCTGCTCAAATATAAACTCAAACAGGGGGTCTTTCTCTACCTTGGTTTGCCCATGTCAAGGACTAAGAATGTTGGTGAACCTACACAACAATAGATGGGGACCACAGCACGGTGACTCAGGTCAGCTTTGGACACCTTTACTGCTATTACTAAGAAGTCTGATGTAACTGTCCAGAACATGCACTAACTGCTAGATGTAATGGTTATGTAAGTGTGGAATTTACTTTTGTGTGATGTATGTCAATACATACATAAAAAACTCTTTATAAACTTGATGACTCCTCATATACTTTTGTTGTTATTGTGCAACAGCACTGTGACTCATTTACATTGCTTTTCAGGGCCATGGTTGCAGTCGCTAAGCAAAGTAAACCACAATGTGAATTTATCTCACACACGTGCCAAACAGAAGACTAGTGAGCATCCACTCACTGTAAGTTTTAAAGAAGACTGTGTCCTGATGAAGGTTGTCGCAGTAAGTCATACCACTGTAACCGGTCGACAGCACAGACTGGAGCAAAGGTAATGTCTGTTATCTGATCAATTGGGACGGAACATTACTGAATAGCCCTCCATCGATCTGATTAGAAGTCTTCTCTAGATTTTAAGCTATGCTGACTGGGGATGGGATAAACACACACACAGACTACTGGCTAATAAAAATAGGTTTATCCTCATGTGGTATAGTGCCATTGGCCCAGCTCCATTTTGTATGTGAGAATTAGTTGTCTGTTTTTGTTGGGTGAATTAAGTGATCTATGATTAGCAGGCATTGTTTTATACTTTTCAAAAATAAACTTATATTGTACAGTGCTGGTCCTATTGTTCTGCTGTCCACTTTTAGATAATCAGCACACCAGCGCAGCCTAAGGATAGCAGCTTATAGGTAGGGACAGTTAAGCAATCTCTCTATACCACTGGTAGTTGAAAAATAAGTTAGCAAAATGATGTGCAATGCTAAAGAGGAGCTGGCTATATTGCCTACCTTTTGCACTATTCGATTTGCACAACCAGCCAAGCAAGGGATGCACATGCCGTTTGCCCCAACGCGAACAATGGCAGCCACTCACAGGAGCACAGATATCCTTGTGGAAGAGTTCAATGTATACCATAAGAGTATATCAATGTGCACAAATGTTTTGACTCATCAAATAACATTGAAGGTGCTCCAACAGGCCACAGTGACCTCAAGCAGCACAGAGATGACACAGCCCATACAGCGAAACCGTGGAGACTGAGTCTCACAAGACAACACAAAAGAACCTGCAGAGAGTCACAGTTCACAGGTCCCCGTGAGGTCTTCTACACCACACCAACAGCAGTGAATTTGAGAAACCGGCATGCCTGGGTACATTTGACAGATGTCTGAAGAGATACCAGGACAACAGCAGAACCTCAGTAAGACAGGGACACCGGAGAGAGCACCGTCAATGATAGTCGAGTAGATTACAGACTATGCAAGCTTGCATGGAAACAGTACAACCATTTGGGCAAACCAGAACTGAGTAGTTGACACAAAGTCTAATGGCACAAGCTGGAAAGCAAAAGAATGAAGCAGCTTTACATAGGGATATGTTGTCTGGTTTTATCTCTACTTCTTTCTTATTCGATTGTAGTAGAAATGTAAATTCATTGTCGTATGAAGGAATGCACTTATCAGCTGCAAGAGGAGCATTATAAAAGGGGAGGGGGCTCATTCTGATGATATGGAAATTAAATGCTTAACAAAACAAATCAATCCATTCTGGAGCACAGGTAAGTATTGTCAAACTTAGTGGTAGAATGAAATAGGTCTTAAAAGCTTGCTTTTACTTTAAACATGTGTTAGCATTTTATGCATGGCAAAGGCTGCTGTGGCTGGTAATTTAGTGCAGAGTCTGCAATCCCAGGCCAGCACTGAGAGAAGTACACAGTGGTTATTATTTTTCGAGGTCACTGATTAGAGCTCACAGGTTTCGCCAACAAATAAGTAAAACATGACGATTTTATAGATAAAAATCATTTATGAAATACAATTATCTAATGAAGTCAAAAAGAGCGACAATAGTTTTGAATTGCCCTGTAGGACATTTTCCATGGGAAATGAGTTAGAGTGTCACCAATATGCAGCAATTGTATGCTATTATGTCTGTGGTGCAAGGCACTGATGGTGTCAGGGTGAAAGGCCATTCTCATGGGAATCAGGATGAGGCGACCGAGGCAGCTGCATAAAGTTCTGCTTGTCGTCTCAAATGTTTCAATGATTTAACTTTGTGCAGTGGGAAATGTGGGTGTATTGTGACATCTCAAGTTGTAATGGGGGGTGGTGTTGGAAGGTTTGTGGACCCAATTGTTGATCGCAATGTATGTTTTTCAATAAGGGTTCAAAGTGCGAAGTCCAATCCATGTTGTCTGGGTAGATTGCTTTGTATAAAAGGTCTTACTTTAGGGGCATTTCTTTGACAGCTGCATATGGGGCCCTGAATAAAACTGTGTTACTTCTTGCACTGGCGTACACTCCTTTTGTAATCTTTTTGGTGAGTTCTACGAGGCGACCCCCGATATATTTTTGGAGGCACCAGTGAGATATCTCTGCCGTTCGACCAAGGCATGGGTAGTCCAGCTGTACACGGAGGAGTGCAGGACAGCGTCAGTTGGCCAGTACTAAGATCTCGAGACAGAAGAGGTCTGCGGACACCACTTCCCAAAGATCTGTGTCGTCCGCCTTTGCCTTCTCTCTGATTGAATTGCTGGCCTTTAAAGGGACACTCTGAGGTCGAGAGAAGTGAAGAATCTCTTAGAAGGATACGTGAGTACCCATGCATGAAAAGCGGTAGGGGCGGTAGGGATTCCTTTCATGGTGTATACGATGCACCCTCATTAGTGGTGAAGAGGGTGATTGACCGTAGTAGTATTAGATGTTAGGTCTGCCATTCTGATAGGGAGCAGGCAGATTGTAGCACATCTGTGCAAGAGCAGAGGGTTGCGTAGTAAGTGGCATACTTTGTTACACAAGCGTTGCGCATAATGCAGGGAATTGGTATAGTTGTGTCATTATTCTTTTCTTTTGGGAGCATTATTTTGGGGTATATGTGTGCACGTCTTTCATGAGCAGTAGCAGTTTGTTCTTTATTGTTGTGGAATGTTATAGTAGTGTTCCTTTTATGTGGCAGTGGAAAAGATGGAAGAGCCAGAGCCGAAATAAATAGTGCACAGCCGCGTAGCCCGAGTAACTAGTGCAGTTGAGAGATAGGAGGAGTAACCACTTTGTCTAACATACTAATGTAGGGCCTTGTTGTTAAGGTGGTGGGACTGGGGAGTAGGCCATTTATGTACTAATACGATATAACAAGGCAGGCCTGTGGAGAAGGCCATTGTGGGTGAGCATTGAGTGTGAGGTGTGAAAGGGTGGGGCCTGCAGAGAAGGACCAACCGAGTGAAACTAGGGCAATCGAGTAAAGTGGTAAGTATAAATATTGAGCGGGTGTGATTGTGTGGAGTGGGAGTGAGAGTTTCAAGGCTCAGAATAATAAGGGGAAGGAAGGGAAAGGGGAAGAAGAATATTTCAATAGAAAGGAATAAGGCAGAGACTATGACCCTGCTGGTCCGGAATGAATGGTGGCGGTAAAAACGCTGCACCGTTCTTTCCGGACCGGCTGATTCAGAGTCCAGGAGGCGGGAGGTGTCACTCATGCGAGGTCTGACCCAGCGGGAGTAACTCCACCCGCCTGCAGGTGCAGATGGGAACACTGGCTCCATCATAGACGGAACCAGTGTTTTCATTGTCCCCATCCCCATGGAGTCCTATGTGTCTCCATGGGAATGGGGTGTTACAGAATTCCACCTTTGGAATTCCCGGGTCACCGGGGTCGTAATGCCCCGATAATTACAGGAATCACAGAGGGGGAATGGTAATACGGGTCCGGCAGTAGCCTGCCATTTTTTCCAGCACGGTTACCGCCGTACTCGTAATGAGGCCCAATAATGTCCTACTGGATGGATGCTCAGTTCAATCACATGTGTAGGAAATTGCCCTGAAAATATTAACGTTTCATTTTGAGCAGGGGCACAACACAGTGGGTGTTGGGGGCCTGCCTCCGGGGCGGGCCACAGATGGTGTCGGGGCACCCGAAACAAGATCAGTGCGCTGCGGACACGCAGCATGTGAGGTGCAGGGATCACCCTGCACTGGCCGGATCACTGGCTCTGGTGATTCTAGCTGGGGGCACCCAGATCAGGTCCACCATGGCATGGGGAGACCCAGGCCAAGGCGGGCCGCCTAAGCCACAAACACGTGGCGAGGCCCACAAACAATAATGGGACACAGACACGATTTGCCGCTTCCTGGGACTCTGCTGCACTGCCGTCCGTGTGCCAGCAGAGCCCCTTTTATTAAGTGAGCGTCATGACAGAGTCATGACGCTCATGTCGGAGCAAATACTAGACCAACACACAACATCGGGGAAGTGTTATAAAGAATGGCCCATAGAGGGGACATTCAATAAAGACATTATAGAAAGTATGTACTCTTATTTGGCAGCTACATGCAAAGGAGCAAAGCTTAAAAAGAGACAGGATATTCTGGGGCTTTGGAAATTGTACAAAGTGAAGGAAAAAGAGACAGAGAAAGGGAAAGAGGAGGAGGCGCAGGGAAGTGCCACGCCTCCCTCCCTCTACCATATGCCCATTATTAAAACCAGCCTTAGGGTATACAAATCCTAAACGAGTGTGCTAAGACAAATAAGGAACACATACAAAGGAAGAGGGCGACACGAGCATTATCAGCAAGGACAAGAAGGGGAAAAGTAAATATTTAAATGATGTAAAAAAGCGTGCACAGCTAAATGTATGTTCAAGGAGGCAGAAAAAGCACTGGAAAGGGAAATAGAGGAGAAAGGAAAGGAACGTGAGATGGGAGCCAATGAACAGGTGTGGACAGCAGGACGCATAAAGTTTAAAATAGACAAATGGGGACAGGACTCGGATGAAGCAGATGAAGGGCACAACATATCACACTGAGAAGACAGTGGTAACAGCGATCATGGGAATGATGGAATAGAGACACACAGTCTGACAGAGAGAAGAAGGCAAAGGAGAAGAGATGAGAGAGAAGAGGAGGAATATAAGAATCACTTGGTGACTGGGAAAAAAGGCTCTGCTCTTTGGTCTGGCCCTTACTCAGCGTGGGAGCGTCCACCATCAGGCTTCCTAGGTTTGCCATGAAACGGAGTTGCAAACTTAAAGACTCGCTTGTGCACACATATAAAGACATTGAAGAAAACAGTGCCAACACTTTATGGAATTATTCCAGCCACACTGGACATGCCCCTTGTGGACAATGTATAGTTTGACCCCAGACTAAGAGAAGCACATCTATTGATAAAGACTGGCATTACCCATGACATCAAAAACACTTCACAAACTTTTATAGCAGCAATGTGAATTATTGTATCACGTGCCCGTGCAGTCTGAGATACGTGGGTATGACCACACGATCAGTGAAAACATGCATTGTCAAACACTGGTCATGCATCATAACAAAGAAAATCACTGCACCTATGATAGAGCATTTTGTACAGAAGGGACACGGGCACTTAGACTTTACCTCAACGATTCTGGAAACAATTGTGGTCCCCCAAAGAGGAGGTGACCTACATGTGTTACTGTTCAAAAGAGAACAACTTTGGATTTACTGCCTACATCCAGACACCAAGGGTCTGAATGGGCAAACTAGTAGACAAGTGTAGGCTATTTTGAAGGTAGCGCAGGACTAATAGACTGCACCACAATAAGCACAATGCCATACCAACAAGGGTGCATACCATCAATAAGTCTCACACCCCATTGAGAAACAGATGTGACCTAGCAGCTCAAGTCACCTACACTTCACATAAAGACGAGGAACCAATGCGCCACCCCCTAGTACACCACTGACATACACATGGACAACCTACTCAAAAATCAAATGGTGGTGGGTGCCTTCCCAATAGCAAATGCAAATGTGTGATCTGTGGTGCACTTTATATTGAAGAGCCTGCAGACATTGCGGGCAATGTAGACCAATACATCTCTAAATATCATGGGCTACAATAGATGGGGGACAGTGCCCGATGATATCAACACCATCACCACCCTTTAGTTTTGTGTAATTAGGCAGTTTGTGTCATGCAGGTCTGTTGATTGGGTAAAAGGTGGGGTGTCCGTAGAAACAACTTCCCTGAAAACCACGAGACAGTGGATACAATACAGCTGTGGGGACTGAAAACGAAAATCTGGCAGTCAAACACAAATCGACTACAACTAATTTGTGGTTAACAGTTTAAACCGCATAGTTGTCAGCTAAAGATTTTATCATTTTTTTTTATAATTCCATTCTTTTCAAAATAAATAAGATAAACATATTATAGAAAAGCTGTCTGACTTAAAATAAGCTGCCTGCAAGTTCTACTGAAAATTATAACTAGTGACAAGGAAATTGATGAAAACTGAACAGTACTTTTGTAAGTATACTTCAATACGAGACAACCACAATCCAAGATGGTGTCTCTAAAAGAGTAGGAGACCATTGTCTCCAACATGCACATGTGCAGCATGCCATAGGCTCTTGCAGCCTACTTCAGTGAGACCAAGGCAACACTGTGTACACTTTCTTTACAGCCATACACTGTTTGCATCCGGATTCCCGCTGAATTGAGACAACAAGACCTCTAGGTAAGTGCAGAGATGCAGGGATCGACTCAGATTGGGCAGAAAACATGTCTGCCTAATTGTGTCCTCTAACCCTGTGGACATAGAACAATGAAATACTAAAAAGAGAATTACAGCAAGAAAAAAAATGAACCCTCCTACCACCAACACTGATATATTGCTATGTCTTGCCTGTATCTAGGGAGCTCTGACACTATGAAGACAGAGGCTACCCTGCTCTTGGATTGGGTGCAGCCTGTACCCCTGACTTGGGCAAGGACTTGTATCACTCTGGGGTTACCAATATTGATATTACCAGAAAATAGAGTTATATATTTAATAAGTAAACCAAACACTTGGTGTCCCCTCACACTCATTTTCCCCTACAGGTGCAGATTTAGCCCTTGCTAGTGTTGTAGTCAATCCATGAGCAGATGTTCTGATGCTCGGTAACTAAAGAATCATGTGGGTTCCTGAAGAAAGTAGTCACATTTATTAGAACCACTGAAACCGGCCAGTCAACACCAATGAGGGATCTCCCAGTAATAATGGGGCACCCCATGTTCCTAAAAAACACTGTGCGTAAGACTAATGCACACTTTCATAATTTATGTTGTTTTGAATTATTATTACAGTTCAAGAAAGCAGGATAATTAAAGGAATTAAGATCCTTGCTTGAATTAGTGCATTGGACACAGCGCAAAGTGTCATTTTGCCAATTTAATCAACCATTTTCAGCAATATGGTCAGCCTCTCTCTATAACCTCACCCTGGATAGGTGGCTCACCACCGACACCTAGGGATCACCATCCTTTTGAGGCTTCGGTTAGTCCGGTTGGATGGCCATATAGATTGTACGAAAAGCCTTGTTAAATCATTATTAGTCGATTATACCTGTACTACTGTTGGGAGCAAAAAAACATCAGAAAAAGTAGAGGTCAAGACTGCATGACCAAAAAGAGTGCATTTTGTAGCTTGTGCAAATATTGCAGATCATGGGGTTTCGATTATTCCACCTATACCAGGCCATTGTTGCAAACACTAAAAGAAGCACAGAAAAACAAAACACACAGGAAATGCACATCTGAGAAGGGCAAAAACATTGATGAGCAAAAACACGAGCTAGTGCATGCACCAGCATTAGCAACTCCCAATTACAAAGAAAAGTTTCACTTATTCTCACATTCAGATGGAAATTCATGACAACAGTACCGACACAGAAAGAAGGACAGGGACGCAAGCCACTTGCTGTCATTTCAGACATGCATACAATACAATTAATGTTTTGATTGACTTGCCAGTGTAGCACAACTTGTAATACAATCAGGTGTCTGATTGTTTCTATTGGCTCCTGATCCTTACAGAAGCGACATATCGCCTCTTGGGGTTTGATATGTTTTTTCATTAGCAAGACCTCTTTTGAAGCTAGGATATTTAATCTGCATCACATAAAGAGGTCTCTATAATGGGCCGATGGGAATTTTCTAAGATATTCTGGTGGTTGATTTAACTTCTTCAATTCCCAAATAATGTTAATACAGAGTTTATTATTACTCTTTAATTCTAAAGTTTCCATCCAATCTCTTTCCTGCAAGATCATATTTGCCTTATTGAGGCTTGTTGTCAAGACTTCTATCTCAATGTTATTTGTCTTCAGATATTCCTTACATCGGATTTTCCATCTCTTCAAATTTTGTCTTTTGTTTCCGTCGAATTATTCAAAATCTCAAATGGCACAGGTGTTGAATCGGTTACACATTTTCAATATAAAGAGATGGTTTTCCAAATAACCATTGATGTCAACGATTAGAGTCTTAACTCATATCTTATTGTATTCACCAACAGGAAATTTGTGAGGTTCAATATCTTTCTCCAAAAAAAGAACTCACAGACTCCCCATATTCTCCAAGATGAATTTAGTAGTGCCTCCGACGCATACGTCAAGACTGCCACAACCTTTTGTTTAAGGGGAGGATCAGGATCAGTGAAAAAGTTCCATATCTTCTATGTAGGGCTCTCCCCTGATTTGTTAATTTTGTTAGCGTTTCTTTAATCAGCAGGTATTGCCCTTGTTCATTTACATTTGTATTAATCCGTACTCATAGATAGATTATAGTGTTTACCACTTCCAATTTCTGGTTATTAATGGTCCAACTGAAGGCTTTCTCTTTTTTTTGGGTGCCACATGCTGACTTCATTATCAGGACCTTTGATTTCTTCATGTTGACCTTCATCTCACTTTCGTCCAGATAGCCTTTGAATGTGTTAAGTCGCCTCTGTAGTCCAATTGCCGCCTGGTCAATGAAGACTAGATTGTCCGCGTATAGGATCCATGGGATCACTCCTTCCATTTTAGGCGGAAATGCTCTAGTACAACTTTGCGAATCATCCAAGTCAGCCATGTACAGGGCGAATGAAAAGGGGGCCAGCGCGCATCCTTATTTTTTGCCAGTGTGAGTGTTATTTTTTCTCAATAGGGAGCTGTCTCTTGACAGTCACACCTGTGTAGATGCATCCGTGTATAGAGCTTGGATGGCTTCAAGCGGGTCCTCCAGGCATTTCCACTGCTTTAATTTTGATCACAAGCGTTCTCCACTAAGTCCATCAAACGCTTGTTCGAGGTCGATGGACCCTACATAAATTTTTCTATTTGTTTCCAACGCATGCTGTTTTAGCAGGTTTAAAATAAACAGGTTTAATGATGTTCCCACTCCACTTATGAAGTCTGTTTGCCGGGGATCAATTATACCTGCCTTTATTGCAAAGCATTTAAGGTCTCTCAGTAATATTGATGCAAATAGATTGCCTATGGAGTCTAATAAGGCTATTGGTATATAATTACTTTCCTTATTCGCCTTCGGCATTTAATTAAAAATTCCATTGGGGCATACCGCCCTTGAAGAGCTTAACATATTGATCATCCATATTATTTCTGTACGATCACATTTCACTATCCATTCTCTCTGCTCTTTACTTCTCCCAGAGTGGTTAGTATCCAGCTTCTTCTTGAATGGTGTTGTGTAAGGTTCTACTCAGCGTTCTTCTGACACTTGGCCCGTTGCGACTGCTTCTTGGAAGTCCTCATGCTTATGGATAATGTCCCATAGATTTCTTGCGTTACTTGCGCATACTGCTGCCAATGTTTTTTCAGAGTCACACTGGGCTCTGTTCGCCCTGTTAGCATGGAGCCAGTTCTCATAATTTGATTGCATTTCCTTATCTTCTCCAGTTTACTGTGGCATTCTTTCATTCGAAGCTTTCTAAGACCTGCTCTATATTTTTTTCTTTTGCCCACCAATTCCTTATCGTCGGCATGCATCCTAATCACTGTTGTTTTTCTACTTGAATCTTATTAATTTCGCATTCTTTTAGTAACCATCTATATTCTACTCCTTCTGGATTGTCACACATGCGACTTTCATATCTCACTGCCAGCTTTGGTATTTCTTTCTGCTTTATAGTTCATTTGTTTCTCCCCCAGGTTACTTTCACTAGGTCCATCTTCAGTCTTCCCTGCTTTCTTGCCTGGAGTTCTATTTTGATCTTTAATAGATTGTGGTTGCTTGCTGTTTGTTTTTGTACATTTGAAAGACTTAATCCATTGCAGGGTGTTTCCCGATACAAAACAGTAGTCCAGACAAGCACGACTAGTACCACTAGACCAGGTATTGGCTCCATGTAGATCTCCCTCAGTCAGACCATTTAACATCCTCATAGCAAAGATTTCCATTTCATTTGTCCATCGTAGAGCTCTTCGCTCCAGCTGTGATTCAGTTTTCTGCTTCCCATCTTTTTTTAACAATTTGATATTTAGGTCTCCACATATCATAATTAATTGATTATGTTCCTCTAGCATTGACTTGTTGACTTCATTCATTATATATTTTATATATTTCTCAGCAGGGCACATATTTATGCTACAATATGTGTTGATTATTAGTATTTTAAGATCCTGCTTCTCCAACTGTTTGTTAATTTTTGAGATCTGTACAAAGGGATTCGGTATACGATGTTCAACAACCGTCAAATCGCTGTCAATTTTGATCAAGGTTAGAAGTCCTGCTTGAGGCCTTCCCTTCTCTCCTTTCCTTGCTGGATTCACATAGACTTTGTACCCTTCACATAGCGGCTTCTTCCTTAACTACGTTTCTTTTAAGCGTAGAACTTCATATTGTCCAAGAAGGTCGACTTACCATTATGTACAGATGTTTGAACCCACGTGTGTTGTAAGAGGCACACTTGAGTCTCTCAAAGTCCTCATTCAATTCATTCATTCTACTGCTTTGTTTTCACAGCAAGCGATCCTGCCATCCTGGACCAGTCTGGAATCTTCTCTACTCCTTGATGTGTGGGTTTTGTCACTTTCAGGTGCTTTCTAGAGTTATCAATGGTAAATCTTAACTTTTTTCCCTGTTCTTCTCAGGTAAGGGGCAATCTAAATCCTCATCCTTTTACCCTTTAATTTATATCTTTCCATTTTTTAGTAGGGGAATTCATTGATTCCTTTTTTCTGTTCTTCGTTTCAATCCCCGAAGGGGTTCGCTTCTCGTTCTCATGAGTTTTATCATCCACCTTTACAAGTTTTAGGCCACTTTTCACTTTTTTAATGGACCCCTTTTCTTCCAGATAGTGTGTACTGTCCGGATTTTATATCCCTGTCTTTAAATTCGCTCATCTCATAACCTAACAGGCCAATATTATCTCTCACCTCCAGTAATGATTCTTTAATGACTAGACTAGTGATTTCAGGTGTAGAGTCACCCAGTCCAGCCTTCTTTCATTGACAAACTCCACAATTAAGATATCATCTGATGATATATATCTCACTGCGGGGGTCTGCCGGAAGAGCTTAATGACTTTTTTTCTGTTTAAGAGGATTCCCTTAGAATCTTTCGTTATTCTCTCTAATCGTACTTTGTACTCACTTTCTTTCTCTGTGACTTTTTATCACACTCTCTATCCTTCCTTTTGGGTTGTGGGTCATTCCTTGACTTTTTTACTTTGTTAACATTCTTTGGGTGCTTCTCATTTTCCTTTAGTTTCATTCTGTTTTCCTTGAAGGAGCCATTTTATTTTTCTTCTAGGGTTCTAAAGTATTCAGATTTCTTCTCACTCCCGGCCGAAGCTTTACATTTTTCATTAGTCTTGGCGTTGACCCTACTTTCTTGAGTATCTCTCTCCTTCTTCTTCTTCGGCAATGCCAGCTCTCCACTTGATTTAGCTGACAGTTCCCGAACCTGCTTTTCAATTTCATCCCACTCCGAGGAGCTGAGATTTTCCCATTCTTCTTCATCCTGATTTTTCTCAATGATCTCTATTAGGTAACTCAAGCATGCTTCTGATTCATCATCCTGAACATCGCAGTCATTTGAGTTTTCAATCGAAGGGTAGGAGTCATCCAGTATGTGTATTTCAGGGGACTCTTGTGCTATCGTCATTTCTCTTCTGGCCTTCTTTGCAAATTGTGTCATTTGCAGTCTTGGCAGGGTTCTTATGCTTCTTAAAAATGCTCTTGATCCATTTACTTTCCTTTTTGGCATTGGTTTCATATTTTTTGATTTTTTTTACCTCCTTATTTTCCTTATGAGTCAGACGAATTTCCTCCCCACCTGAGTCTTTTGTTTTTTCCATTGACATTGAACACTGGAAAATTGGAAAATGTATTTGTTCAAGGTCTTTCAACGTTTGCTGGGGTGAGAGCCCCAAATCGAAATGCCTCAGTTTTAGCAGTCCAACTTATCTGTCATCCCGTATTAGTACCAAACCTAATGTGAGGAATCTTCGCTCTTCCTCTGCGATCACTCTCAAACATCCTAAATTCAGGACAGCCAAATTTGGAGGTACTACTCTTGACGCTCAGGGTCTCCTTCTTTGGAACACACTCCCAGTTAGGATACAGCAGATCCAGAGCTATACCGTGTTCAAACGTGCCATAAAAACTGACTTCTTCAACCTGGAATAACCCTCAGACTCTTCTTCCTTTCTGCCTCTTATGCCTGTTTGCCTTCGTCTTTGTCTTGTTCTGTGTGCGCCCTGAGGCCTGCGGGCATGTTGGCGCATTACAAAAATTTAAATAAATAAATAAATAAACAAATAAATACTTCTGGCTCTTTGGATTTTGACTTGAGCACTTCACTTGTCTGTAATTTACTCTTACCCTTTTTTCCTGCTGTGACATGGTTGCCTTCTTCTGGTCTATTATGTTTTTATTCCTTACGTAGCAGTGGCATTTCTATTTGCCATATGCTTTGGAATCACTTTATCTTGGCAAGTGTTTTCATTCGATACTTACAAACTCCTTTGTGAGTCATTGCATCCTTCCTCATTTTATATCTTCTCCTCATCCACTTACAGTCCTCTAAAATCGCCTCCATTAGTAGAGCCTTATCATGTGTCTATCTTCTGGCAAATTCACATAGACAGTTTTGCCATACATTGGTTAATTTGGCTTCTTTATCTAGTCTCTGTTCAATTTTGTTCATGAAGCACTCTACTCCTAGCATCTGAGCATTGTTCTTTGTGTTCACTGTGTGGATATCTTGCAAGGAGCCGTTTATGCTCTCATACAGTTTTAAAAAAGGGGCAACTGTGATGGTCAATGCTGCCTTCACTGTATTTTGCGTATGAGCTAATTTGTCCATTCTTTCCTTTTTTGCATTTTCATACGTTATGCTTTCAGTGGCCTTTTGTCTTGTTCCTTTGTTCGTGGGGCAGGACTCATGCCCAGGGGAACTGCACCCTACGGGGGCTTTCGCTCCCTTCTTTCTCTAAGGAAGTGTGGCTCTGATCTAATGTTAAGTTGGCGTGAATACCTTCCGGGCCACTTCTGTCCTCCCCTTTTTCCTCCCACATTTGTGGCGAGATTGATTCTTTATTATCTAACGCCAAAATCTTCTCTTTTATAAACAAGAGGCTATTACGTTTCTCGCGTGCTATCCTCCCAGTTAGGGCTGATATGTCATGTATTTGTTTTTCAGCCAACACAGAGTTACTTTGATGCTTTAACTGCTGCCCAGTGTTCATGTCAGTAAATATGTTAGAGGCCCTTATAGGTGGTGGTTCTTCCTCTTCCTAGGCCACGTTCCTCAATGGGTTTTTTTCTCACAGGGGTTCTCCCTTTCTCCCGTTCTCTGGGGCGGCCTCCCCGTCTGACTTTTTCTGTTCTACCATGGCTGGATGGGAGGGCAAGTTGTCACTATCCAGATCAGCCTTTTCTTCCAAACCGCCATGATAACTACTCTATTTCTTCCAGTTCATCCAGATCCTCCCAGATCAGGCTACCTGACTCACTGGTACCTGATTCTGCGATCCGCTCTTATTGTGATTCTAAACCCTCAGTGAGTTTAAGTTGGGTGCTGTTTTTCATGTCCTGAGGATCTGTGTGATCTAAGCACCTCTCCCAGTTTGTCAGCGTGGTAGCTGACAGTGTTTTAACCACACCTCTCGCCATCAGCATAGCTTGTTTCAGGTGTAGTTCCTGGGGGTCACATGGGCCCTCAACATCAGATGCTGTTTCCTTACTTGAATGGACGGCTCTTTCACCATTGGGATCAATCTCCTCTCCTTCCCTACCCTCCACAAAAACGAACTGATTTCCTGGCTCCTGCCAGGATATTTCACACAGGGTTGGAGTTACTACACATCAGATGCAACGTTCTTTGAGTCGCGTTAGCAGACAGGGGGGAAGTTAATGAGGGGAGCGAGTTAACACGCTGTCTCACCTGAAGTCTGTTTTGGGTGCTTGACAGCTCCCTCGTTAAATGATGTACTTCACCCCCCCCACCCCCCGGTCTCTTCATCGTCGTGCAGCTCCTCGTTGGAAGTGTAGTCACCAGCAGACACTGGCAAACACAGGATAACACCACTTGCGCACCACTTTCGCTCCGCTTTCGCAGTAGGTGGTGCTTTTAAGTAGTTAGATCAGTCCAAGTCACATGGTGCACAGAAGCTCCTCCTGCAGTTGCTTAAAGGGCAAGTAATTTGCCAGTAATTCGCCCAACACCGGACACAGACACCAGACAACACCACTTGCACACCACTTTCACAGATAATATGCAGCTGACCAGAGAAATGCTGCCAATCTTTCAGAATGACCCACATATAACACACATGAGGTAAATCAAGGAATATATTTTGGCACCATATGTTGGTCCCTTTTTCATGATTAACGTGGCTTTATTCTACACTCTGCACCGTAGAATGACATATACAGAAGCATGACATGGATGAAATGCTCAAGAGTGCACATGAGATGTGTTTTAAGGTTCACCTGCTTGCAGGGCAGAGCAGAGGCTTGAAGGACTGGCAACAACGGAGCCTGCCCAACAGCCAGTAAAAGTATCTCTTCACATGGTCGTGCAGCTGTGTCAGGGGCTGGGGCACTACATGAAGGGCGCTGCTCACTTACAGATTCTAAATTATTCAATATCTTTTGGCATGGGAGACCAACAGGTAGCAGTGATGTGACTACAGCTACACACATAATAGATGCACATTTGAGTGTCACATGCCATCTTGCCAGAAAGATAACCCACTTCATTATAACCTTTCCAAGCAGTCTCTGTGTAAACACTTTACTCCCTGCCTTAGGTCCTCCCTGCATAGTATTCTTATTTAATGTCTTTCTTTGGTTTTATATTTATCCAATCTGTTTAAATGAAAAGCACACATTTCAAATGATCAATCCATGACCACCCCATGCTCTCATTTCTGATATCTACAACTCAACAAAGTGCAACTTTGTTTATTCTTTTGTGTATGCACACAGTACAGCATTACTGTCTACGCATACAATTGCTTGCCTGATAATGTTACTAATCCTGCTGATCAGTGCTCTGCTACTTCTGAGATAGTTTTTAAATATAAATATATTAATACATTTTCTGTCACAGCAGTGTTATTTTCCCTTCTGCAATGTCCTCCTATTAAAACACACTATTTGACATACATGAGCTAAATATGAAACAAAAAAGTACAGGGTTCCATCAAGGAAGGAACATGTGTGATGGCCCAGTGTATGTGTTGGCTCAGGTCAATGTGCCCTTTTCTGATGAACTTCTCACATGATATGCTTATAATGACTGGGGTACAGTGTTGATGTGAATTTGTGTGTTAACCTTCTGAATATTATGTGGTGCTGCTTTAAGGGCTGGCACCCTCTGGCGTCTTGATGGGTTTCTGCCTGGCTGGGAAGCAAAATTCAACAGGCACTGATTTTTAAGTTTCATTTCTTTTTAACTGTGCCCACAACTGTATTTTTATATACAAATGAAACTCCAAACTCGGGAATGCCTTTTTCCTCCCGTTCAACCTACCCCATCAGTCTTTTAAATAACTGCTTTTAAAGACTACATTCGTTATTCGTGCAATGCAACTTGTACGTGGCTTCACCTGCAGAATCCTCCTCATATCTGTGAACGAACAAATCTATACAAAATAAAATGAAGCAGACTTTAGTCCTTCATTAAACAGCTCCACCTGGCTCACAAAAAAAGAGATCCATGGTACAAACGTCATCCAGCAAAACACCATAGCAGCTTATAACAAACAGTACTGAAAGAAGAGTGCCCTCAAATCTGCAGAGTTGGGCACTGTTTGGACTCGGGGAAGGATGCAAGAGAAGTGGCAAATCTATCCACAGAATTCATTCTGTGTAGTGTTCATGTTAACACCAAGCATGGATGTGCAAACTGATATATCGTCATGAGCTGGCCTCATACTGATATACAGCATCCTTAATATACCACTGTGATCAGGAAGTACCATATTAAGACCGGTGGTGTAGCTGAGATTACAAGCAATGACCCAACTAATATTAGAATTTGCAAGAGGCCATCTTGGGTTGGGTGAATGAATGACTATGGTACTAGGTAGCAGGGAATGTTTCTACAAAGAATAGGAAACCCTTTAGTGAATTTGTGTCAAGGGGATAATTCAAAGTTTGGTTTGCTGGGTGTTCCTTGTTTATGGTGGTTCCCCTTTCTATAATGGCTTGGCAGGCTGACAGACTGAAGAATGACGGTCTGGAGGGCTGCCCGGAGCTATGCCAGAGGTTAATATTAATTCTAAACCTTCCAGCTGTCACCTTTATTGTTTTGTTTATATCTCTGAACTGTGCTTATTTTACCCTTATGGTTGTGATGTGGTCTAAGTGGGTTTTTAGCTGACTTATCCTGGTACTCCTGCAGCACACAGTGTCGCAGACAGAAGGCAAAACAGGTACAAAAGGCAAATCTATCCACAGAATTCATTCTGTGTAGTGTTCATGTTAACACCAAGCATGGATGTGCAAACTGATACATCGTCATGAGCTGGCCTCATACTGATATACAGCATCCTTAATATACCACTGTGATCAGGAAGTACCATATTAAGACCGGTGGTGTAGCTGAGATTCCAAGCAATGACCCAACTAATATTAGAATTTGCAAGAGGCTATCTTGGGTTGGGTGAATGAATGACTATGGTACTAGGTAGCAGGGAATGTTTCTACAAAGAATAGGAAACCCTTTAGTGAATTAGTGTCAAGGAGATAATTCAAAGTTTGGTTTGCTGGGTGTTCCTTGTTTATGGTGGTTCCCCTTTCTATAATGGCTTGGCAGGCTGACAGACTGAAGAATGACGGTCTGGAGGGCTGCCCGGAGCTATGCCAGAGGTTAATATTAATTCTAAACCTTCCAGCTGTCACCTTTATTGTTTTGTTTATATCTCTGAACTGTGCTTATTTTACCCTTATGGTTGTGATGTGGTCTAAGTGGGTTTTTAGCTGACTTATCCTGGTACTCCTGCAGCACACAGTGTCGCAGACAGAAGGCAAAACAGGTACAAAAGGTGAACTAGAGCCTGAGGTGCAGTATACAATATGTAACTTCACAGTCACTTTCATAACGGGGTTCCTTAGAGGGGGTTTGATGGAAGGATGATGAGTATGCATACATGACTTCAGTTTAATTGGTTCATTTAGTCCCTTTCAAGTAAAGCCTCCACCATAATCATGGGCCATTCTTGTTTCTCATCCCAGTTAAACATAAATCATCTATGTGAAAATCTGTGAACACCTTGCAAGAAGCTAAGGGTGGTGAGAGACTCTAAGTAGCATGTTAACATTTACATATATCTGTGGGTGCTTTGCCGCACAGGAGGCCAAGCCCAAAATTGAATTCAGTAGCCATATTGAAAAGGGAACTGTACACTTATTCAGCATAGTTTACAACTGTTGCTGTGGAAGTTTGAGTGTGACTCTTCCTATTTGTTTTACAAAAGTTAGCAGGTAACGCTTTGAACCTTATCGTGCCTTGTTACAAATCTATACATTAAAAACACAATGGGCCTCATTACGACCCTGGCGCTAAGTGAAAAACGATGGCGGTAAATGGTTACCGCCATCGGTTTCCGCCAGGTCCGATCATGACCCGTGACTGTTAACTACGATGCCATTAGCGGCATCCTAGTTAACGCTGCCGCTAACTGCGCTAAGGGTGCGCGCACACGACCGGCCACACCGTACTTAGCGCCATGGCGGAAAGGTACGCAAATGCCGACCCAAACGGACATGCACCTAACGCCATCACCCAGCCCGTTAAGTACCTTACCGCCATGGTGCTCATTACCCCATCGCGAACCAACCGTAAAGGGCCATGTAAAGTGAATGCAGCTGCCACAGGTGCACAGAAATAGCACAGGTGAAGGCAATACAGACTCAGGAAGTACAAAAAGAGCACACCCCACCCCTTCCCACACCCAGTCACACTCCACAATGATACCAATACGACTAGCAATGTTGGGGCTGGAGGACCTGATAGCAATGCATGTGCTACAACAGTAACAACAAAAACAGGCAGCACAGAGGAGACGCAGGAGGAGAAGGAGGGCAAGGCAGGCCCAGCAAGCCCCACCAGCACAGCCAGTGCCACCACGCAGGCAGCCCCCAATCCCACACATCAGAGCCAATCCATTCAACCTCACTCCTGAGCAGATCCACACCCTGTACCGTTTGGACCGGGACACCATCACCGCCATCAAAGACATGATACACAACAACATCGTCAGCATGATAGAAACTCCAACCGCCACCCCCCCCTACTGAAGGTAGTGTCTGTACTCCACTTCCTGGCCACAGGCACCTACCAGCACACAGTGGGGCACTTGCATGGCATTTCACAACCATTATTCTCACGAACACTCATCCAAGTGCTCGATGCCCTCCTCAAGCACACAGACGACCACATCTCATTACCACGGACTGCCCAGGACATTGCAAACACCAAAGTGGGTTTCCATGCACTACCCGGCATACCCAGTTGCATTGGTGCCATCGACTGCACCCATGTTGAATTGGTGGTTCCACGTGCCATGGAGGTACCGTACCGCAACTGGAAACAGTTCCACTCAATCAACGTGCAAATGGTCTGTGACTCCAACAAGATCATCACACATTGTTGTGCCCGATTCCCCGGATCAACCCATGATTCTATGGTCCTGAGGAACTCCACAATACCACGCTACATGGAGCGACATGCAGGCCCAAGATCCTGGCTACTCGGTGAGTCCAATGTCATGGAAGTGGGCAGGTGAATGACGTACCGATGCATACTCCACCTGGCTGAAAGGGGGGGATGATGCATACTCCACCTGGCTGATAGGGGGGGGGAATGATGCATACTCCACCTGGCTGAAAGGGGGGGGGATGATGCATACTCCACCTGGCTGATAGGGGGGGGGGAATGATGCATACTCCACCTGGCTGAAAGGGGGGATGATGCATACTCCACCTGGCTGATAGGGGGGGGGTATGATGCATACTTCACCTGGCTGAAATCGGGGGGGAATGATGCATACTCCACCTGGCTGAAAGGGGCGGGGGGATAATGCATACTCCACCTGGCTGATAGGGGGGGAATGATGCATACTCCACCTGGCTGAAAGGGGGGGGGGTGATGCATACTCCACCTGGCCGAAAGGGGGGGGGGGGAATGATGCATACTCCACCTGGCTGATAGGGGGGGAATGATGCATACTCCACCTGGCTGAAAGGGGGGGGTGATGCATACTCCACCTGGCTGATAGGGGGGGAATGATGCATACTCCACCTGGCTGAAAGGGGGGGGGGTGATGCATACTCCACCTGGCTGAAAGGGGGGGGTGATGCATACTCCACCTGGCTGAAAGGGGGGGGATTATGCATACTCCACCTGGCTGTGAGTAACACAGAGAACAGAGACAGAGGATGGGCACTCACAATGCACTCAACCCCTCTGCATACATTGGGTGATGGCATGCAAAACAGGCCATGGGAGCCATGAGCATATACTGGTTGCATTGTGTGAATCAATTAGTGCATGTAGAAGTGAGCCAAAGTAACAGTTGGATGCAAGCCATGTTGGCACATCATGTTCTTGATCAGACGATATGACTGACACATACATTCTCGCCTACATACAGGTGATGCAGGCTATCCCCTGAAGAGGTGGCTCCTTACACCAGTCCGTAACCCGCAGAACCAGCACGAGGAGGACTTCAACCGTGCACATACACGTACTCATGTGGTCATAGAGCAGACATTCAGCCTATTGAAGGCACGGTTCCGAAGCCTCAGCAGGTCTGGTGGGGCACTCCTGTACCACCATGAGAAGGTGGCAAAGATCGTCATGGCATGTGTCATGCTACACAATGTGCCCCTGCCCCCTGACACAGAACTGCAACCACCTGACGATGAGGATGAGGAGGGTGCAGATGGGGCGGCACCCCATGGAGGAGGCGACGCATAGGAGGGGCGTGCAATGCGCCTAAGTATCATCAACCACTGCTTCTAGCATGCACGGCTGGTGTGAATCACATGGAGACTGCACTTGGGGCACTGTGTCTCTCTGGGACATGCACACTGTGGACTGTACACTAATAAAGCACACATACGCAATGAAAATGTCCACACATTTCATTTTGGGAAAGAAAAAAGTGTATTTAAACTATGAAACGTCGTGACACACCCGCTCCCCCTTCCCCCCTGCACACCCCAACACACCCCCTCCCCCCTCCCCCCTGCACACCCCAACACACCCCCTCCCCCCTCCCCCCTGCACACCCCAACACACCCCATGTAGGTGTCAACAGATGCCTGTGACAGTGGGCACAGGCTGTTACAAGCCCCCTCTCCCGGCCCCCGGGGCACCCCTGGCTGTGGAGCGCAGGTTACGTCCGGAACGTCGGACGGGGCTGCTCTGTTCAGAACTGGCAGTGGAGGATGTCCCTGCCTGCCCCCGTGCATGCCCATCCTGTAGGGTGTGGGTGAGCTCAGTGAGCGCACGACGCAAGCCGGCAAGTTCAGCACAGATGTCCCTGGACATGGCCTGCATGGCATCCCTCAGGGTGGCAGTGCTCTGCGCAACTTCGGCCCTTAGGGTCTCCGTGGCCTTTTCAATGGTTGCCCTAGCCCCCACACATTCCGCGGCATGCTCAGCCACCATCGTGGACAGTTGTTGCTGCCGTTCTGTGATGTCCTCGAGGGACTGCTGCCCCTGCTGGCCCATGGCCAGTGCTGGTGGTGTGTTGGAGGGGCTGCTCCCCTCCTGTGGACTGAGGACTGGGCATGGGGTAGAAGGCCACTCCTCTACTTCTGTGTGCCCCTGTGTGTGATCCTCATGGGGGCTGGCGTCTGACAAACAGGGGGAATGCAGTAGGTCAGTGGGGCTTCGGACTTCGTGCTCCTCAATGTCTGAGTCTGAACATGCAGCTATTGCAGCTGTCTCACCCATCTTGCTGCTGGCCGCTGACCCGGTGCCTTCTGTGGCAGGCAATTTTGGTAGAGGTGGAGCAGCTGCTGCTGGCCTGCTGACTACAGAGGTGCTTGCCGGTGGGACGTCCGGTATGCTTGCAGTGGGTCCTGCTTGTTGTGGGGTCTGCCTCACTGCAGCTGAGGTCGAGGGTGCGGGGATGGTATAATTGGCCTTCTTGGCTCTCTTCGTCGCAGGGGTGTCCTGGTCCTCGGGGTGTGAATCTGTGCCTGTGGTGGAGCAAAGGAGGGAGGGCGTTATTGATGGGTCTGCGGACTTTGGAATGACAATGATAGACATTATTCTGGTCAGTAGATGAGGCAGATTTCAGGCAGGGCCATGCAGGTTGTCTCCTTTCAGTGTGGAATGTGGATGCAGGTATGCGGGTGCCAGCAGTGTATACAGGGTGGTGCTCGCATGTGGTTATGGGCAGTGTGGAAATGTGTTGCATTTACACTCTAGGGCAACCTTGTGCTACACATGAATGGACTGCAGTGACTATGGCATGTCTTGTTTGAGGCACCTACCTTCATCGCCTGATGTCGGAGCTCCCCTTTCCATCCCTCCAACGCCTTCAATGGCTTCCATGCCAATCATGGTTGCACAAATCTCCTCCCACGGTTGGAGTTTTAGTGGGGATTCCGACCCTCCACTGGTACCCATTGCAAGGTTGCAGCTCGCAGAGATGACCGTTCTGACCCGTATGCGGAGGTCGTCCCAGCGCTTCCTGCACTGCTGTGGGGTGCGTGGTACGGTCCAGGGCCCAGATGGCCTTCTTTTTCCCTATCGCTGTCCTGGTCATTTCAGGGGAGAAAACGACAGCTGCGTTGTCTTGCAGGGTCTCCGCAAGCATGCAGAGTTCCTCCCGGCTGAATCTTTCCTGGCGCTGGCGGTCACATGCCTTCTTAACAGCTTTAGGCATTTTTGGGTAGTTGGATGGGTGGGTGATTGGTTGGGACAGGTGTCAGGGTTGGATCTGGTGTTGTTCGGTAGGATGGCAATGGATTGTGTTTTTGAAGATGGCCGACGTGCTGTTTCCCGTTCCGGCGCGATGACGCTATTTCCGGTCCTGCTTTTTACGGCCACCGCAAATTACGGTGGCCGCTAATTACGGTGGCCACTAATTACTTTGGCCGCTACTTACGGTGGCACAAGTGCACCTTGCTCGCTTTACGATGCCGGTAGGGGCCTTTTCCGCCATGGCGTTAATTGCATTACCGCCATGGCGTAATGCTCGTGCGCGATGGGTCGTAATGTGGCGCTCTTTACGCCATCGGCCCACGGCGTAAACGCTCATTACGCCATGGCGGTAATGACGGAAGATTACCGCCTGGGTCGTAATGAGGCCCGATGAAATATAATAACACCAATTCAGCTAAATCAGCCATCAGAGGATAATTATTACTATTTTCTGCACAAAAAAAAATTTGCCCTAAAAGTCAAGTTGTATCGACAGTGAACTGTGTGTTTTGTTCGTTTCCAGGATCATACACCTATGCCCCCAGCTATACGAACTGTGAAGTTAATTGCAGGCCCAAACATACATTGGCCTTGATTGCATACTACAGGTAGCATACTGTCTGTATGTTTATTTTTTCTCTACGTGTTATGTTTATTTTCATTTTTATTGTTTGAAGACATCGAAACAAAAACACCAAAAGAACATTACTAAAAATGTACTTCCGAAAGGCATTAGAGGAGATGAGAATCAAACCCAGCTGAGTCTTCTTGCCATCAGAGGCAAATGCAATCAGCATTTTGCAACCAAAACCATAAAGGTGATGCCAGGAAAAATGTAGATGAGCATTCAGGCATCTCCATACATCACAACAGACTCGGCACTGGAAAATACTACCTCACAAGCAGCCAGGTTTCCATGGCACACCACAAAATGGAGAGTCTGAAGAGGTGCAGTTCATTTCTCTATAAGCATGCAGATGATGTAAACATGAATAGATGGACCAAATGAATACATGAAGCATAGCTACATTGATGAGACAACCGGATTTATGAACAAACACTAAACATATTGCACATGGGCCAATATTAAATAAATCTCGATTTCAAGTGCCGTAGAACTAGCAGAACAATACAGATATGCAATTTTCTTCCAAATATTTATAGAACACATTGCTCCCTCTTCTTAAAATGGCATGTATATCTACTATCTGATGCCCTGGTGCCATTCCCAGCCCAATTAACAAATGTCATAACAAAAATCTCAAGATTAAGTTAATAAGTGACATTTTAACAATGTGTTCGAATTGAATACTTTGATGCACGCACCGGTGTATATGCTTTCTAATGGTGCAACGAAATGTGTCTGTGGCATGTGTCAAATCTGTGTATATATTTGACTTATAACTTCCCCATCCATGTACTGGAGTTGCTAGGCAACTCAATATTGAACACCGAACAAGATTTTTCTTCTTAAGGAGGAATGGTATCTGGCTCTGATGTACAGAAAGATATTTCATTTAACGATTAGGAAGACTTCTTTTTTTATACTTGATATGAAGTTGGTTTCCACAAGGGTAAAGATAAAGTGAGACCTCCTCTTGACCCATAAAATAATAAGACAAGTAGGAAATTCAAAGTTTCAAAACGCAACTTTTTATGAAGGCACTCGCTTGAATGTTGGAGTAATCTAATTCTGCTCTAGACTGAACTTTAAGCTTAATTTTAAGAAAATGAATGGGATGCTGAAATTTATATTTATATATGTATACTATGTTAAAGGGACTTAATGGTTAAGTTGCCCTAATAAAAACCTATGCAATTCAATGAAAAAACTTTGTTATGGTTATAAGTAAAATCGGAAAAAAATACATTTGCCAGTTATGGTAAGCTAAGCAACAATTACTCGCATCACCACTATGCACTGCTAAGACTCCAAAGCTAAAGTTACCAAAGTGAAATGCACTGTACTCTGTCATGGACTACCTGGACAGTACACCTACACGACCACCTCCATGCACCGCCACACCAAGGCCATATACCCCACTGCTCTCAGAAAGATTGTTCCTTTCTTGGGAAGTAGTAGACTGTCTTTCTCCACCTCATCTTCCTCAACCAATACTGTAACCACACATCCTACTTCTGTGGCACACAAAATCTCACCAGCTAGCTTGCAAGGGATAATGGAGGCTGTTGATCCATATCTTTCGAAGACAGCAGTACTTTGGATATACTGCAACACACCACTGTGAAAAGGAGAGCAATTTTGAAGTGCTTTTGAAGCTGTAATCAAGGAGCATGAGAAACACTTCCCCCGCCTTAAATGTAACACATGTGCAACATTTTCCCTATCCACCAGGCCCTCCATATTTGTGGTTGGTGACTATTCCCTCATTTCCCTCCCCACCTTACTTTCTGCCCTGTCGTGAAAATAAAATAAAAGGCAAAAAACACCCAAAACATTGTTCCTTTAGGAGCCACCTTTCTCAGTTAAAAAAAATAGAACAAAAAAATAATCATATAGAATCCATCTACTTTACATTTCTCAGAAAAGTGGTTCCCCTCTCATCCCCATCTCTGGCTTTCAACAATACTTGACTTTATAAAACTAACTTGAAAAGTACACATATCATAGTGTTGCTCAAATATATAGATCGTTTTAGAACTATTTTAGGCAAAAAGTGTACAATTGTGGCATTATTCCCCCCATCTTGACTGTGAGACTGGCCGACAGTCCACAGTCTTGAATGCTGTGTGTTTTCTTAGTTTTAAATAGCTCATACCACACAGCATCCGCATACTTTTTTTTTTAACTGTCAGTCCTTGAAAGTTTTGCACACAAAGAACATTATTTTGCCTTTTGCTGAATTGCATTCTGTTATTTGTAGTCTCAGAGTTAAGATGGTGGAATAACGCCACAATTGTACACTTTTTGCCTAACATAGTTCTGTAAGGATTTATAGATTTGAGGGACACTATGGTGTGTGTTATTTTGCCATGTGCCAGGCATGGGGATGAGGTGGAGGAAATGATGAGAGGACAAGTACGTCATGAGTATTTGCCCACGATGTGGCAAGAGAGTTTGCAATCATGGACACTAGTGCACTTATTTTCTCCTTATTGTGGCTGCTTTTCAGGGCACCAGTAAAGGACACATGTGGGTGGACAGTGTATCTTTTTTTCGGAGGGCGGACACAACTCCTTTTTTTGTTGTTGAGGTTGGCAAGTTTGCTCATGTATTTGGATACCAGGATTTTAATCGGGTTGTTATGTTCCCAGTGCAGACGCTTACCCACAAGACCACAAGCACTTGTTTTGTATTGAGATTTTGTTTCCGATGGACTATTTCCCTACAGATTGCTGGGTTTAAAAGGTGAGCACCTTTCTTCTAAGGAGGAGGTCAATTAAACTAAATGTGTATATTGCACTTTAAAACATATGGGGCCTCATTACAAGTTTGGAGCCAGCCATGCCCTTAATAAGGGCATGGCTGCCTCCAAACTCGGGTCCGGGTCCGTGGGCCCTGAATGGGGAAATACCGGGCCATTCCGACTTTGGAGGACCCGGTATTTCCCCATTCAGGGAACCTGGACCCAGACCATCCCCATTCCCATTTGAGACCTCGTAATAGGGCGGAATGGGTTTAACGGCACTGGCAGCTCTACCAGCGCCGTTAAACCCATTCCGCCAGGGTCGTAATGAGGCCCGTGGTCACTTACTGTGAGTATATTTGTAAGTGGCAGCTTTTGATTTCCGCTATAGTGATAAAAGTACCTGGATATATGTTATGCTTGCAGCTGATCATTTTTTACCCTTTTCCGTGCTGCCTAAATGCAGTTAGTTGGGGTCACCAAGAGACTATCCATACACCAGGGGCTTGTAGCATGATGCTTAATCAAAGTGTGTGATCATCAGCAAATAATTTAATGTCACTGAGCATTGACTAAAAATATTGTCAGTTCTCAAAGCCTGCGATTTTTAATCCATAATTAAAAAAAAAAAGTTATGTTTACAGCTACAGTGGGTTTCCCAACCATGTAGTAACAAGGACTGACCCTACTTAGCTTCAAAGCGAGGAAGGGACCAGTCCCCTCAGGCCTTCTTGCCAAATAAACGTGGCCGCCTTACAATACCACTTAGAGCAGCATTGCCTGAGGGGGCAAGATCTTTCTTCCCTTTAAAGCTAAGCAGGGTTGGTCGTGGTTACTGCTGGGATGGCAGACAGTCCAAAGTCCTGAATGCAGTGTGTTTTCCTAGTTTTAAACATCTCATAACACACGGCATCCATATTATGTCAGTCCTTGAAGGTTTTGCACTCAGAGGCCATATGTTTGCCTTTTGCTGAGTTGCATTCTGGTATTTGTGGTCTCCCATTCTAGATGGGGGGAATAATGCCACAGTTGTACACTTTCTGCCCAACATAGTTCTAGAAGGATTTATATATTTGAGTGACACTATGGTATGTGTAGTTGTCAAGTTATCTTTATAAAGCAGAGTATTGTTGAAAGCCAGACATGGGTGTGAGGAGGGGAAGCAATGTTATTTTAAATGTTATGCTATTTAATTTGTATTGTGCTCCCGGTACCTGCAGGCTTAAGAGCGCACAGACTGTAGAACAGCTCATAGTAGATGTCAAATGCACAGAATAGAAGTGTCCTAGCTGGAGGGTATTCCGAGGAACTAGCAAAATAAGAGGGATTTTAGTTTTTTCTTGAACATCTCAGTTGATTCAATAACTCTTAAATCGGGAGGCAGGAGATTCCAAACCAAAGGGGCAGCTATGTTGTTGGCTCCATTGCGTGTTTTATTAGTTTTGCAATGAGTGTTTTTTAACAGATTGGAATGATCATAATGTAAGGATCTGGGACTATGCCTTTTTTCTACGGCTGCCATGAGATACGTGGCCATATGACACAACAGGCATTTCTGAGTGATTACTAGCTTCCTACAATGCACTCTAGCCTGTACAGGGAGCCAATACAGACTCCTTCTCACATCTGAGATGTAATCCCTGTGATTTATCCTTTTTACAACTCTTACAGCTTCATTCTGGACCCCTTGGAGGTGATGAAGGTCAGTTTGGGACAAACCTGCCAGGAGACTACAACAGTAATCTATCTTCGAGACAATAATTGCTCGAATGAATGTTTCAGAGTTTTTTTCTGAAATCAGGGGATGAAGATGTCGGAGCAGTTTGATATAATAAGATGATGAGGAGACCATGCTATTGATTTGCGCCTTCATATTAAGATTTTTGTCCAAAACGACACCAAGAGTCTTTACTTTGTTTTGGACCTTAATGTCACATTCATCTCTAAAAAAACTGCTGACACTTTGATCAGGTTTGGCCAGTTTAGAGTCAGAGCCGACAATCATGAGTTCGGTCTTTGCACTATTTAGTGCCAGTCTGTTCATAACCATCCACCTTTGTATAGTGTGGTAGATTTTATTGGTCTTAGATTCATCGATCTCATGGGATCCTGTCATTACGATAACGTATTGCGTGTCATCTGCGTGATTAGAAAATAAGATACCCTCTTGTTCCAGCATCTGGAAAAAGGGGACCATAAATATGTTATAAAAGCAAGGTGACACGTAAGCTCCCTGCGGCATCCCGTAAAGGTGTTGGTTCTGATTCGGTTAGCTCGCTCGCCACTATCACATGTCTATCACTTAGGAAAGACAAAACCCATTCGGTGGCTTGGTCTGTAAAATGCACAATGTTCCTTAACCTGGTGGACAGGATGTAATGATCCACCAGGTCAAATGCGCCCGAAAGATCCCAAATCATAAGTAATGAGGATTGGCCACCATCGATAGCTTGTAACAACTGAGATTTAAGAGCCAGGAGCGCTGTTTCCATCCCATGATTTTGGCAAAACCTGATTGGAAATTATGTAAGATCTGAGAGGTATTTAAATGCTGGGACATCTGATTGTATGCGACCCGATCTAAGATTTTCACTAAGAAAGGAGTATGTTAAATAGGTTTATAGTTTGTATGAGTTAACGGGCATAGATTGGGTTTCTTTAATAAAGGGGTGATCCATGCACCTTTAATATCCTGAGGAACATAATTTTGCGCAAATGACAAGTTCACAAATTTAGTAAGGCTGAGATGAGCAAGGGTGAGCATTCCTTGATAATTACAGCTGAGCCTGGATCACCTTTGCAACTCATAGTTTAAAGTTTAGCAATCATGTTGGTTAAATCTGTTTCTGAGATCATTGAGAAATTGAAAGCATGGGCTTTTTTATCCTGCCTTGGTGCGGAACAGCTTTTAATACACAGTCTTCTTTAATAAGGGATTGTTTCTTTCTCTTCAATGGTTACTTTTACAATTTCTTGGACATAGCAGACCGGATGTCTGTACACCATTTCTCATTCTTGAGAATGGGATCTTGATTTGGACCATTTGGCGTTTCTTGCTCTATTAAGATTTTAAATAACCCTTTACTGTCGGATGTTGCATTAAGAATTCTACAGATATTCCTCTTTTACTTCTAGGCTCCCCATTTTGAACGTGAGTACTGCTTTTTTATAATTGCCCAGACTTATCTAATTGCGGAGTTGTCTCCAGGCATAAAAGAGTTTATTTGTTTCTGCCTTTAGTTATCTAAGATGATCATTGAACCTGGGATTACATTTGTGTTCTACCAGACATTTATTCTTTAAAGGGCTAAAAGTCTCTGAAGCCATTCTCAGAGATTTGATTAGAGTATCAGTTACATCCTCCAGACATTCGGTGAGATGGATTTCTTCATTCAGGGACTCGGCCCATGTCATAGTTTTCCCCATAGTGAGGTTCCTGAAACTTCTGACGAGTAAACACTGTTGTGCCCACTTGATTTTTTGAGTAAAGGTTAATATGGGCCTGAATATAGATGGAGGAATTGTCCAACCATGGACATGGTGAGATTTCTATTTCTGTTAAATTAAGGTTATGCGTGGCGAGCCAGTCAAGTGTGTGTCCCTTTATATGAACGGGTTCTCTGATAGAGAGTTGAAAGCCCAACGAGCCAAGAGCAGTTTCCATGGCCCTTGCTGTCGTGTCCGTATTTCTACCTAGCCAAAGGTTTAAATCTCCAAGGAGAATCAACTTAGTAGCAGTATTCAGCAGGCAGATGAGGTAGTTGCTCAACTGTACCGGAGCATCGGGTGATGGGGTAGGGGCCCTGTATAATAACAAAATGTTTAAAGTAGATTCTGGACTAATTCCTACTGTAACCAATAAAAGTACTGTCCCCAAAATAGAATCAGCCTTGCTTTCCCAGATTTTTTATTCGGGTTTAAAAATAAGAGCCACTCCTCCCACCTTCCTATCAACTCTGTCCTGCCTAATTATTCCATATCCTTCTGGTAGAGCCTGTATCAGAGAAGGGCCTGCCGCTTCGTGACTCCAGGTTCCTGTGATAGCGCAGATCTCTACAAAACTTTCCTCAATATGCATGGCTACCTCAGTCGCATGTTTCAAAGGTGACCTTGTATTTAGCAACATGAATTTTAGTGTACGAGAAGGAGGTGTAACTGTACTAATGTAACCTGAATTTCTATCTAATGAATCACGTAAGGACCCGGCTGGTTTCTTGGCACCAGAATGGTATCTCACCCTATCAGGCAAGTGTTGGGTCAGATAGTTTGCTGTGACATTAGAGCCTATTATAGATGACTTAACTTGGTCATCCTTAACCAGCCTCCCCTCCTTGTGGGCTTTGATAGTGACCTGACAAACAGGTGACCCAATAGTTTTGGCATTGTGGGTGTTATTACTATCTGCATCCCTACAATCAAAGTTCTCCTTTACTTGTCTCGGTAAGTGGTGATCCATTTGGGCACTCTCATCCTGATCTTCTTTCAGGTGAGCCATGTACATACTTATACTGGGGGGACAGTTGGACATTGTTGGGGTGAGTGCGCGAATGTGGGAGCCAGCATTGGGTGGCACGTGTGTGTGAGTACTAGAGCTTGAGATTATGGGGATAGTAGGTTGTAACAAACACTTAACATCCAATGTTTCCCTAGCAGCCCTAATAACATTCAGAACCTCCTCAATTCCCATAGTGTTTGTAGTTACCTTGGTGATTTTGCTGCAGATGTATGGGAGCGATGTATGGCCGCACGCCTGCCTCCTGCCTACCGTCACCAACCGTCAGTAACCGCCCCCCACACGCCGGCTCTGACGCGCCTGTCGGGTGAAGATAATGGTGAAAGAACTACAAGATCTTGATACTTGCAGTTCTTACAGCGCAGTATGGCAACACATTTTGAATAGCCAGAAAGCACTAATCATAATATGGCTAAAAGCAAAGTAAAATAATGCTGTTTAAGCGGCATAAAATCAATTATGTTATAAAATAAACAATATCAAATTAAAAGCGTTTCCGCCTCCGTAAACACAAGCTAACTGACTGAGGTCACTCTGACTGACCTTAAGTACTCCTTTCTGCCGTCAGTCACCATCCCTGATGCCCCGGCACTGACGTGCCTGTCAGGTGAAGATAATGGTGAAAGAACTACAAGATCTTGGGACTTGTAGTTCTAGAACTTTACAAAGCACGTGGCAGCCTTTTAGAATGGCATGTAAGCTGAAAGCTTACCGCACAGTATGGCAACACGTCTTGAAAAGCCAGAAAGCACTAATCACAATATGGCTAAAGGGAAAACTAAAATAATGCAGTTTATGCAGCCTAAAAACAAATATGTTATAAAATTCCCAATATCAAATAAAAAGTGTTTCCGCCTCCATAAACACAAGCTGACTGAGGTCACTCTGAGTGACCTTAAGTACTCCCTTCAGCTGTCAGACACCGTCCCCGATTGCCGGTGCTGACGCGGCTGTCGGGTGAAGATAACAGTGAAAGAACTATAATATCTTGGGACTTATAGTTCTTGAACTTTACAAAGCATGTGGCAGCCTTTTAGAGGAGCAAGTTCCTGAAGGAACGACCAGGAACTCCGGCCTCAGATACATCTTCTTCTCCATTGAAAGGTACTGTGCAAATCCGGTTGTTCGTTTCGTTCAGCCATGGTAAAAGTGTGTGAAATCTTTCTCCAATCCTAGGGCTTGTCCTTCTCTACTCTTTGACCTAACCTTTCTGCTGACTAACTTCGCCCGGAACTCTTGGCAAAGACTTAACCGTGAACTACCCTGAACTGTGTGATCTTGAGCAAAAGACTTTTGTCCTATTGACTTTGGCCCTAAGTCTTTTTGATTTGGTTATATCACTGTGGTTACTCTTTCTAGATTGCCCTGCTTACTTACCTGTTGGTACTGTTCAAATTCTGCCTAACTTTGCCTTTCCCTCCTGTTTCAATTTCTGGAGTGCCATTTTCTCCCACTTCATTTTGTGAGCTTAACTTGTCTGGAACCTATTGGGAGTGGTGTGGTGTATTAAGAGTGTGATTTTTAAACTGCTTTACTTTAGTGAATTGTTATACAACTGATCTGTAAATAAATGTATATTCTTTTACTCAGTAACCTTGAGTCAGTGTTTGTTTGAATCATAGTAATTGCTGTCCTTTGTGTAACTATTGATACTGCACACTTGCTCTTGAGATAAGTCTGGCTGCTCAGCAATCGCTACCACTTTTACTGTGTAGTACAGGCGTGTACCAAAGGTGAATTTGTACTGTCACTTGTAGTCTTAATTGTGTGTGGTGTTCCCAAAGGGTACTGCATATAATTTTGCCTAACAATTGTTGAAAACCATTCATAAGGGTGAGATGGGGAAATGATGAGAGGGCAAGTAAGTCATGAGTATTTGCCCATGATGTGGCAAGAGAGTTTGTAATCCTGGACACTGGTGCCATTATTCTCCCCCTGATTGTGGCTGCTTTTCAGGATATAAGTAAAGGACACATGTGGGTGAAGAGCGTGACTTTCTTTCAGAGGGCAGATGCAACACATGTTTTGTTTTTTTTTTTAGGTTGGCAAGCGATTAGGTAGAATTTTCATTTCTGTGCTAAAATCCTCCCACCTTAGAGACCCCCAGCTCTTTTGCTGGACTTTAGGACTTTTTAATTTTTACCCTGGAGTGAGACCTTTTTCTCACTCTCGCATGTGTTTTGACCTGATTTGGATCTTGTGATTTCACTGTTTTTGGGGTCTGACAAACTACATAGGTATCTACTTCCTGTATGGCGACACACAGCAACTTCAGTGCAGTGTCACAGAGAAATCCCTTTAGATTTTTCGTAAGGTGTAAATACCTGTTCTTGTCTGAACTACAGTTCCCAAGTTAAATTTACTTTACTTACCTTTTCTCTTTGTAGGTCCTTCACACACCATCATATATGGAGTGCTGGGGGGTTACCTAGTACCCCCATATCCTAAATCATCATGTAACACTTTTATGTTACCCTCGCTAATTTAAATGGCTGGTGGAAGTGGTTTAAATTTTCCTACCATTGTGCTATTCTCAGCTGCAGTAGAGCACCCATGGGTGACCATTTCTTCAAAATGGCCCAGTCTTCTTTTTTTTGTCATTTTCTGTTTGTGAGGTCTTTCTTGGGTTTTACTCTGGGTGGTGAATCAGGTTTGAGCCCTTTTTTGTTTTGCCTTTGGCAGGCTTCAGCCCTGAAGCCCGCCTCTGGCTCCAGTGTGTCTGGAAAGACAGGATGTGAGATGGTTCCTGAAAGTCTGTGGTCCTTTTTCTCTAGGAATGCTTAAATGCAACCAGTGCTGATTGGCTGGCTGGCTGTCCTTCCAGGACCTCCCAAACAACCGCCGCAGAAGCCCTCCGGACATCCTCCATCTTTTCCCCATGACTGAGGCTCGGGAACAAGCGGTCTGCAACACTGTAACAGGACATAATCCAGATGGACCACGGTTCTTCAAACCAGAGGTACAATTTAGACTTGGAGTACTTACCTTAGTGTCTTTTATCTGTGCTTTTCTCAGTTGGGAATTGCAGTGGCTTATCTTTAGAGTTGATTCCAACTCTCCTTTTCACAGGCTTAACAGTGTGTGACCCTACAATTGATTTTCTAACAAACTCTCTAACTTTGTTCAAGACTTTGATTCTAAGAAGTCCATCAGCTCCATATACTGTTTCGAATTGACTATGTCTGTCCTGGCCCCCTACAGACTCTTAAAGGCAATTGACTTTGATATTGTTTGTCCCTCATAGGTGGTAACTTGTTTTAGACTGTTACAGCTGGGAAAGGCTTGTCTAGATTTCATTGGAAGATTTAAATGTCCTCACACTTTAACCTTTAACCTATTTAACCTTTTTCCTTCCTTAAACCTTTACCTTCTGCAACCTCAGAATCTGCAAATTATAACTAGTGTGATATATAAACGCCATTACTTTCATTGTGATTGAAGTCACCTCAGGGTGTCAGAATTTTGTAAGAAGCATATCCAAAGATGATCCACTAGCTTGTTTTGATTCTGAAAAGTATTTTTTAAAGTATTTTTAAATTATTACACAAATTTCCTTTTTTAAGAACTTTTATTTAAAAATGTATGTTAATTAAATAACTATTTATAACAGAAAACTTGAGTCTAAGGGCCTCATTACACGGAAGGCGGTAATGGTTAACGGCCACCGTTAATGGTAACGGTGGCCGTTAACCATTACCGCCTTACTACGAGGTCCCTTAGCGGGTTGGTGTTTTAACGCCTGCTTTTTGCAGGCGTTAAAAACCAACCCGCTAAGGGACCTCGGAGCTAATTACGGCACCGCAAAATTGCGGTGCCGTAATTAGCGCCTTCCCCATTCCCATAGAGCCCTATGGGGCAGAAATGGGAATGGGGAAGGGCAATGGCGGAAGGGGGATTTACCGCCCCTCCAACCTTGGAATGGGGCGGTAAATCCCCTTTCCGCCAAGGCGGTGCCGGTATTTTACCGGCATGAGCCATGGCGCTAATAGCGCCATGGCTCACCGTCTTCCGTGTAATGAGGCCCTTAAGTGTTACCTGGTTACTTAAATTTACGAATTTCATTGCTACAGCTCTACAGCTCACATTAACCCCTCTTGAGATAGCCCTGGCTGCTCAGTCACACTACCAACTTGTGTAGTGCAGACCTATACCAAAAGGTGGGTTATCTAATACCAAGCATATAAGTGTTATGTAGTCTCACACACTGTGACTGCAACAATTCTTACCTAACACAAGCTTGCTCAAGTATACGGCTACCTGGATTTTACTAATTTTGTCATGCTCCCAGTGCAGATGTTTACCCACAAGAGCACAAGCACTTGTTCCGTATTGGGATTGTGTTTGCTTTTAAATATTCCACAATAGATTGCTGGGTTTAAAAGGTGAACACCTTTTATTCTTTTCCAGCATATTTATTGGAACATTTCCTCTCTCAGGTTATTTTTCTGGTGTTTATTACTTTTTGGAAAAGTCCAATGCTATTTTCTCTTGCACACATTCTTCTAAGGGGAAGGTCAATCTAACTACATTTGTATATTTCACTTTAAGATATATGTTCACTTACTGTGCGTATATTGATGAGTGCCAGCTTTTGATTTTCTCGATTGGGAGAAAAAGTACCAGGGCATGTGTTATTTTTGCAGCTGGTAATTTCTTTCCTGTCACAAAGAGACCAGCCACTAAACAAGGGGCTTGGAGCAGGCTGTTTAAGCAAAGTGTGTGGTCCATGGCAAATAATTTATGGGCTGATTCATGGAATTATTTGCGCCGAAAACCGGGGATTTGTGTGCCATTCTGTCCGCAAATCCCTGTTTAAGAAATGGGGATTTGCGGGCAGAATGGCACACAAATCCCCGTTTTTCAGCGCAAATAATTCCATGAATCAGCCCCTTAATCTCACTGCTCATTTCCTAAAAACATTGTGATTTCTCAAAGCCTGCAATATTTTATACATAACAATACCACTGTCAAAACCGGACAAAACCAGTTTGTGATAGATGAACGACTTTGAGCGATGGATTGCAAATGTTTTGAAATATAGAGTTGCTGTGCCGTTGTTAACTGTGCCACTGCTTCAGTGATTTATCTGCCGGTATGGGCCTGAACTACCAGCAGATGAAGCCTGCCAGTAGTTCACAGCCCCTACCGGCAAACACGGAGTGAACCGGTTCAGAAATGGTGCCAGTAACATTCCAGACCGGCTCTCTTGTGATGAAGCCCAATGTATTTTTATCTGGTAATCTGTCCACAGTAAATACTGATTTGTGCATAATTCAATAAGATGAAAGCCACCATTTCATGCTTTTTGTCACGCCGAATGTTGTGACCCCTAGTTGAATAGAGGAACATAATAGTTGTGTCTAGGTGAACCCAGCTAGTAATCAAATCACCTGGAATGCAGCTAAATTACCTTGTTGAAATCCATCTATAGCCTAATTGAATCATCCATGCATAGCAATTGTACATCGATTGAAGTACCATCTCTCCATTTTGTGGAGGTGGGATATCCAGAGATGGCTGATAAGGTTATTAACTGTATTACAGCAACTGCAGGGCATGCACATACTAAAATAAATTATTATACTGGCGCTCTGATTTGAATATAAGACTGGCTAAATATGATCTGCATCGAGAATTGAGGAAAATTGCAAAAATGTGTAGTAAAAATAAGGAAATGACTAGCAAGACTAGGGACTGTAAACACATATATCGATCAATGCTTACGAACTGTCAAAAGAGAATACAGTGCGAAAGATGGAGCAAATGGACTGTAGCTGTAATTAATAGAAACAATTAAGAGGCCGATTCATGGAATAATTAGCGCGGCGCAAGTGGGCAAAAACGTGCGAATCGCAGTGGAATACTGAAAATCGCAGTGCAATAGCGAAAATCGCACGAAAAGCAGCGCACGTCGATTCATGGAAGGCCGTGCGCGAGAAAACCAGCGGATGTGCGATAAAAAGTGCGCGGCGCACGTTGGCGCACAGGCCATCTAACAGCGTGCGCCAGGTCACTGCGAAAATCGCACAGGCCACAGCGAAAATCGCACATAGCGCGGCGCACGCAACAAAAGTAGGCGGAACACGGGCGTAACACTCGGAATGGGGAACAACTTGCCAAAACGTGGGCGTCACGGGGGAAGTACAGGACACAAGTGCGCGGAACGCCCACACGCTCGCCTACAACACGTATTCATGGAATAGAATAGGGGAAAAAAGCGCACGCTCAAACCAGCGCACAGGCACAAACACGACCGCCACAAGAAAGCAGGCGGTAGCGTCTCTGCGGCTGTAAGAAATGTGCGCCAAAAGGTGCGCCAACAAATCGCACCTATATACTGCCATGATGAATGTCCCATACTGTGGCCCTCCAGGAAAAATGACGTGCAAAGGGGTACCCACAAACACGGACACCTGCTGACAAAAAATACGTGTGCGTGTATACCGGGGTGCGCGGGAAGTCTAACACGCGATTTCAGCAGGGTACGTGCATCACAGGGGTTCGCGTGAAGTTTCACACGCGATCGGGTCTGGGGGAGCGGGCTACGTGTATATCAGGGGTTCGCGTGAAGTTCCACACGCGAACAGCCTGGGCGCGTGTATTTCAATGGTGCGCGGGAAGTTCCACGCGCGAACAGCCTGGGCGCGTGTATTTCAGGGGTGCGCGGGAAGTTCCACGCGCGAACAGCCTGGGCGCGTGTATTTCAGGGGTTCGCGGGAAGTTCCACGCGCGAACAGCCTGGGCGCGTGTATTTCAGGGGTGCGCGGGAAGTTCCACGCGCGAACAGCCTGGGCGCGTGTATTTCAGGGGTGCGCGGGAAGTTCCACGCGCGAACAGCCTGGGCGCGTGTATTTCAGGGGTGCGCGGGAAGTTCCACGCGCGAACAGCCTGGGCGCGTGTATTTCAGGGGTGCGCGGGAAGTTCCACGCGCGAACAGCCTGGGCGCGTGTATTTCAGGGGTGCGGGGGAAGTTCCACACGCGAACAGCCTGGGCGCGTGTATTTCAGGGGTGCGCGGGAAGTTCCACACGCGAACAGCCTGGGCGCGTGTATTTCAGGGGTGCGCGGGAAGTTCCACACGCGAACAGCCTGGGCGCGTGTATTTCAGGGGTGCGGGGGAAGTTCCACACGCGAACAGCCTGGGCGCGTGTATTTCAGGGGTGCGCGGGAAGTTCCACACGCGAACAGCCTGCGCGCGTGTATTTCAGGGATGCGGGGGAAGTTCCACACGCGAACAGCCTGGGCGCGTGTATTCCAGGGGTGCGCGGGAAGTTCCACACGCGAATAGCCTGGGCGCGTGTATATCAGGGGTGCGCGTGAAGTTCCACATGTGATTTGACAGTGTGGGTCCTCCCAGGTGTACCCTGTACACCCTCCACGGCCCCTGCAGGCAGCCCACACCACAGGGGACTACCCTGCATCCCTGGTCATGTCCCGCAGGCAGCCCACCCACCATGGGCATGCCCCCCAGCAAAGGCACATGTCTCCTTGAACTAATGAACACCAACTCATGTCCCCTTGCACCCCCACCCCCCAGCACTGTGGGGCACCTGCCAGCAGGCCCCCACCCATGTCCAACTCATGTCCCCCACCACCCCCACCCCCCAGCACTGTGGGGCACCTGCCAGCAGGCCCCCACCCATGTCCAACTCATGTCCCCCACCCCCCCCACCCCCCAGCACTGTGGGGCACCTGCCAGCAGGCCCCCACCCATGTCCAACTCATGTCTCCCACCACCCCCACCCCCCAGCCACCAGGGGCACCCTCCACCAGGCCCCCACTCATGTCTCCCACCACCCCCACCCCCCAGCCACCAGGGGCACCCTCCACCAGGCCCCCACTCATGTCTACCACCACCCCCACCCCCCAGCCACCAGGGTCAGCCTCCACCAGGCCCCCACTCATGTCTCCCACCACCCCCACCCCCCAGCCACCAGGGTCACCCTCCACCAGGCCCCCACTCATGTCTCCCACCACCCCCACCCCCCAGCACTGTGGGGCACCTGCCAGCAGGCCGCCACCCATGTCCAACTCATGTCCCCCACCCCCCCACCCCCCAGCACTGTGGGGCACCTGCCAGCAGGCCCCCACCCATGTCCAACTCATGTCTCCCACCACCCCCACCCCCCAGCCACCAGGGGCACCCTCCACCAGGCCCCCACTCATGTCTCCCACCACCCCCACCCCCCAGCCACCAGGGGCACCCTCCACCAGGCCCCCACTCATGTCTCCCACCACCCCCACCCCCCAGCCACCAGGGGCACCCTCCACCAGGCCCCCACTCATGTCACCCACCACCCCCACACCCCAGCAGTGCAGGGTCACCCTCCACCAGGCCCCCACTCATGTCACCCACCACCCCCACACCCCAGCAGTGCAGGGTCACCCTCCACCAGGCCCCCACTCATGTCTCCCACCACCCCCAAACCCCAGCCACCAGGGGCACCCTCCACCAGGCCCCCACTCATGTCACCCACCACCCCCACACCCCAGCAGTGCAGGGTCACCCTCCACCAGGCCCCCACTCATGTCACCCACCACCCCCACACCCCAGCAGTGCAGGGTCACCCTCCACCAGGCCCCCACTCATGTCTCCCACCACCCCCAAACCCCAGCCACCAGGGTCACCCTCCACCAGGCCCCCACTCATGTCTCCCACCACCCCCACCCCCCAGCCACCAGGGTCACCCTCCACCAGGCCCCCACTCATGTCTCCCACCACCCCCAAACCCCAGCCACCAGGGGCACCCTCCACCAGGCCCCCACTCATGTCACCCACCACCCCCACACCCCAGCAGTGCAGGGTCACCCTCCACCAGGCCCCCACTCATGTCACCCACCACCCCCACACCCCAGCAGTGCAGGGTCACCCTCCACCAGGCCCCCACTCATGTCTCCCACCACCCCCAAACCCCAGCCACCAGGGGCACCCTCCACCAGGCCCCCACTCATGTCACCCACCACCCCCACACCCCAGCAGTGCAGGGTCACCCTCCACCAGGCCCCCACTCATGTCACCCACCACCCCCACACCCCAGCAGTGCAGGGTCACCCTCCACCAGGCCCCCACTCATGTCTCCCACCACCCCCACCCCCCAGCCACCAGGGGCACCCTCCACCAGGCCCCCACTCATGTCTACCACCACCCCCACCCCCCAGCCACCAGGGTCAGCCTCCACCAGGCCCCCACTCATGTCTCCCACCACCCCCACCCCCCAGCCACCAGGGGCACCCTCCACCAGGCCCCCACTCATGTCTACCACCACCCCCACCCCCCAGCCACCAGGGTCACCCTCCACCAGGCCCCCACTCATGTCTCCCACCACCCCCAAACCCCAGCCACCAGGGGCACCCTCCACCAGGCCCCCACTCATGTCACCCACCACCCCCACACCCCAGCAGTGCAGGGTCACCCTCCACCAGGCCCCCACTCATGTCACCCACCACCCCCACACCCCAGCAGTGCAGGGTCACCCTCCACCAGGCCCCCACTCATGTCTCCCACCACCCCCAAACCCCAGCCACCAGGGGCACCCTCCACCAGGCCCCCACTCATGTCACCCACCACCCCCACACCCCAGCAGTGCAGGGTCACCCTCCACCAGGCCCCCACTCATGTCACCCACCACCCCCACACCCCAGCAGTGCAGGGTCACCCTCCACCAGGCCCCCACTCATGTCTCCCACCACCCCCAAACCCCAGCCACCAGGGTCACCCTCCACCAGGCCCCCACTCATGTCTCCCACCACCCCCACCCCCCAGCCACCAGGGTCACCCTCCACCAGGCCCCCACTCATGTCTCCCACCACCCCCAAACCCCAGCCACCAGGGGCACCCTCCACCAGGCCCCCACTCATGTCACCCACCACCCCCACACCCCAGCAGTGCAGGGTCACCCTCCACCAGGCCCCCACTCATGTCACCCACCACCCCCACACCCCAGCAGTGCAGGGTCACCCTCCACCAGGCCCCCACTCATGTCTCCCACCACCCCCAAACCCCAGCCACCAGGGGCACCCTCCACCAGGCCCCCACTCATGTCACCCACCACCCCCACACCCCAGCAGTGCAGGGTCACCCTCCACCAGGCCCCCACTCATGTCACCCACCACCCCCACACCCCAGCAGTGCAGGGTCACCCTCCACCAGGCCCCCACTCATGTCTCCCACCACCCCCAAACCCCAGCCACCAGGGTCACCCTCCACCAGGCCCCCACTCATGTCTCCCACCACCCCCACCCCCCAGCACTGTGGGGCACCTGCCAGCAGGCCCCCACCCATGTCCAACTCATGTCCCCCACCCCCCCACCCCCCAGCACTGTGGGGCACCTGCCAGCAGGCCCCCACCCATGTCCAACTCATGTCCCCCACCCCCCCCACCCCCCAGCACTGTGGGGCACCTGCCAGCAGGCCCCCACCCATGTCCAATCCATGCCCCCCTGCACCTGGGTCCCAACATTCCCCAATCATGTCCGTAATGCCCATCCTCCCCTGCCAAAAGGCCCAACCAACTATCACACCCACCCACATATCAAAGGCAATTACATGTTACACCCCCAAATTAAATAATGCAATTTAACACATGTCTGTCACACACAATGGCTGCAAGTGAATGACAAAACACCCAACATGACATGTCTGAAAGCAATGAGATGATACGACACATTGAAGATAAAAAAAAAAATATGTATTTAACAGCAAGTAGAATGGAAATGAAATAAGAAAAAACACAAAGCAAATCAAACAAAACAAGATGAATGTCCAAGAAAATAATCTGAAAAATTAAAATAAGGCAATGAAGAAGATCATCCTGGGTCCATGAGCCCTACCAAATTAAACCTAACTGACTACTAACTAAAAAGTGAACTATATACAAAAAAGTGGTGCATTGTCCAATCGCAACCAAAAAAAAATCAAAAAAACAAAGGAAACCTAACACTAACTATACAACTATATACAAAGGCAGCGGGCTATTCGGACAGCTCACTGGTTGTTGTCATGGGCCAGGGCATCATCGAACTCCTGGTCAATGGCTTGGAGGCGGGCATGTTCCCTGGCCCCGAGGTCCCGCAGGGATAACGCAGTGTCAAGCTCAAACTCCCTGCGAAGACCCTCGAGGCACTCAGCCCGCCTCAGCGCCCTCCGCATGGAGTCCTCCGCCCTGACCATCGTGAGCCGTTCCTCCTCTGCCCGCTGCTGCTCCGCACCTATCCGCTGGCACAACCTCTCCCACACGGAAGCCACTCCCATTCCAGGGTTCTCCTGCCCTCCGGCCGATGCCTGCACCCCTGATGTTGATGGCCCCGAGCCATGATGCCTCCCACGTTGAGCCTGCTGCTGCCTCCGACGCAACTGCCTGTGCCAGCACGACGGCATCCAGGCTGATGGAAACCACCGACGCCGTCGTGCACGTGCCCTGCCCGATGATGCCGTCACATCCTCCATCTGCTGGGGTCCAGTTGCTCTGGTGTCCACCCCTGCTGGATCTCTGACTCCCGACTGTGGCAGGGATGGGATCCCCACCGAGCTGGCTGCATTGGTCGGGGCAGGTCCACAGGGGGCCCTGGTGGCATCTGGGCTGGAAGACGGCAAGGAGAACGACTGGTGGATAGCCTGCACAGAGGAGGAGAGGGCCGCCACATTGGCCAACACATGCAGGAAACCCCCGAACATGGCCGATCCCAATTGGGCCACGTCGGCACGGTGCACTTCGTGATGACGTGCGTGCTCCTCCCGGGAAGCACGCACGGCATCACGAATCACAGCCGTGCGCATCGCGACCCCAATCAGGACCTTCTCCGCACGGCCAGGGGTTCCCACGTCCGCAGGTGGAGGGGAGTCAGGTGACATGGACATCCCCTCTACCTGCGGACAGGCCTGGGACGGGGCATCCCTGCTGGTGCATGGTGGTGCACTCACAGGGTCAGGGACAGCGACATGCACAGGCCCCTCCACGGTGACCTGTGCTGCCTCCTGCCCCTGGACCTGGACTGCACCACTTGCACCAGCAGGGATGCCCCCACCAGGCCCCATGTGTGCCCCAGTGGCGGCCTCCTCCTCCTCTGTGCAAACCACCAACCTGGATGGCTCCTCACCGTCTCCCACCGTAGCAGGCCCCTGTGGGGGCTCACCCACCCCTTCCGCTGCAGCCGTGGGGGCATCCCCGCCGCCTTGCTCCACAGCGCCGTCTCCGCCCTCTTCTTCACTAGCCGCTGCGTAGAGGGAGACAAAGAACACAAGCATCAGGGCACTGTACAATGGTCCCCTAGACAGGAAGCAATAGCAGATGAGCACCACTGTCAAAGTACACTTCCATCATGTCCCTCCACAACACATGGGTCAGTCCAGGCAAAACACACACAGTAACAGGCATGGTGCATGCCATGGACATTTCCATGCATGTCCAATGGACTCTTGAAACATTCAATGATATGTAACTCACATGCATCATGGCTCATGCCCATCACATGCACACACTTCACCTCAGTCACATCCATCTGGCCCCAAACACACCAAACACAGCGGATACAAGGGTAATTTGGCTGCTTTACTGAATCTCTGCATTGTCACACACATGTGTCATGCATCCATGGCATGCACAAGTCACAGACACGCAGGTCAGGCACACAGACATGGCTACCATATATGTACCTGGCATCAGCAGCCATCCCTCACCCCCACCCATGTCCAGGTACAGAGACTGGCATGCTATCATGTTAAAAATCTGAATAGGGCTCCCCATGCGGCATTTCAACACATGCAACAACCATGTGCATCACACATCACTGGTCGCACATGCATTACCATGATGTCCCTGCACACATACATGCATACATGGCCTATGGCACACATACAGGCAAGTATCATAGAACCAGCACACCGCAACATGCCCTGTCTCACACAGTAATGCATGGACACTTACCGCTCAACTCCAGACGGGCCTCCCTCTCAAGGATCTGGGCGTGGAGCGCTGGGCGTACGCGTTCCAGGACCCTCATCTGGATGGAACTCATGCGGCCCCGGCCCCCCTCCACGAGGCGCCGGGCCTTCACAAGGGTCCTGGACCTCAAGTCCTCCCAGCGCTTCTTGATCTTCAGGACGTTGCGGGTTGCCACCCCCTCCGCGTTGATGGCAACCACACAGTCGGCCCAGATCCTCTGCCGTCCTTCCTTGCTGGCGCGGGACGATCCAAAGAGGGCATCATACTGCCCCAGGACATGGTCCACCAGGACACCAACTTCGGTGACAGTGAAGCTGGTGCCCCTCTGCCCCTCTGGCCTGGGGTTGCCACTGGTGCCAGATGTGGAAGTGCCCGACATGGCAACCGCAGAGGCAGGTGTGGGTGGGCAACTGGGTCCTGGGGCTGGGCTGTGGAGCGATGTAATCCCAGTCGGGAGTCTTCAGTTCCAGCAGTGGTGGACACAGCAACTGGACCCCTGCAGATGGCTGATGTGCAGGCACCAAATGGCAGGGCACGGTGGCAGCAGGCAGGCAGGCAGGCAGCAGCAGATGGCACGTGGGAGGCTGCTCGGGGCACTGGGGGGCAGTAACTCGGCCTTCTGGGCAGGAGCGTGGGCTTCCGTGTGTTTTCGCGTGGCCAGCTTGATACGGAGTGATTTGGCACGTGAAAATCCTGCACGTCAGCCTGAAATCCGAGGAAAGGCCCTTAGCGCGTAAGCGCGTCAGCACGCATACGCGATTCTATTGGACCAGAGTCCCTCAGCGCGTAAGCGCGTCTGTGACGTGACCCGCACGGGTGTTCCCCACTCAGCACGTGATGACGGGGCACACGTGGAGATACTGCACGTCAGAGTGTCATCGCGTGTAATTGGACAAAAGTGCGCGTACACGCGATTGGCCTATGTACGTGTATTTAATGGGTGCGCGGCCACTTACACACGCAAGTACGTCAGCGAACCTGTATCCCGTGGTGCGTGTGAATTTCCGCACGCTATTGGACTGGGAACTGGATTCCAGGGGTGCGCGGGTCACACGCTGTATCCCGTGGTGCGTGTGAATTTCCACATGCTATTGGACTGGGAACTGGATTCCAGGGGTGCGCGGGTCACACGCTGTATCCCGTGGTGCGTGTGAATTTCCGCACGCTATTGGACTGGGAACTGGATTCCAGGGGTGCGCGGGTCACACGCTGTATCCCGTGGTGCGTGTGAATTTCCGCACGCTATTGGACTGGGAACTGGATTCCAGGGGTGCGCGGGTCACACGCTGTATCCCGTGGTGCGTGTGAATTTCCGCACGCTATTGGACTGGGAACTGGATTCCAGGGGTGCGCGGGTCACACGCTTGCCTAGAACACGCGCTAAGCATAAATTGCGGACTTTAACAATAACAAGCTCAGACGCCAGGATGAACATACCGTTCCTATCAGCAGTGGCAGTGGGCTACCAAAGGAGGAGGAGGAGGATAGTCAGGGCCAGATTATTCACACCCAGAACCAGCCTTTTCGGGATGCCTGATGACCAGGTGTATGGGAGGTACAGGTTTCCACCACACATCATACTGGACCTGGTGAGTGAGTGGGAGGATGACCTCACATCACCCACCCTGTGCTCCCAAGCACTCAGCCCCCTGGAGAAGGTCCTCAATGTACTGCACTTCTTAGCCACTGGATCATTTCAGCGGACAAGTGCCATAGTGGGTAGGGTGTCACAGGCCACCCAGTCACGCTGCCTACACCAGGTCTTGAACATCATGACTGCATGCCCATCAGTCCGCAGGCACATATACCTGCCCAGAACACCTGCATAAAGGCATGCTGCCGCCCTGGATTTTTACGCAGTGGCACGATTCCCCAAAGTGCTAGGTGCCATCGACTGCACCCATGTGGCTCTACGTCCCCCCAGGGCATCTGAGCACATCTATAGGAACCGCAAGCACTGGCATTCCATCAACGTGCAGGTAGCATGTAATGCCAAGGGAATCATCACCTCAGTATATGCCAACTATCCCGGCTCCACCCACGACAGCTTCATTTACCGAATGTCCACCCTAAGCCGGGACCTAGAAGCTGGGCGGCATGGCGATACATGGCTGCTTGGTGAGTATGTATGCCACTGCACATGCATGCATGTTGGATACTGAGCAAGGTCACAACCTCACCAATGATACCAATCCCCACCTCCACAGGGGACAGTGCCTACCCTCTCAGCCCCCACATGATGACGCCAATTCGGAACCCCACCATGCCACCCCAGGTAAGATTTAACACAGCCCACATTACAACCAGGGGCATAGTGGAGCGCACATTCGGAGTGCTAAAGTCACGCTTTCGCTCCCTTGACCGTTCTGGCGGGCAGCTGTTATACGCTCCCCCAGTAGTGTGCAGGATCATAGTGGCAGCATGTGTCCTGCACAACGTTGCAACACGCCGGGGCCTGGCCGTGGACATGGTGGTGGCCCCACATCCCCAACCACATGCACAGCCGCTACGCATGGGAGGGGAAAGGGCACGGGGGGAGGCAGCCCGTACACAGCTAGTGGCTAATTACTTCACATAGAAATCACACCCCTGTGGAGTGCACACTGCCCTGGCACATTCCATCTGACAATCAATGATGACTCAACCTGACACTGATCCTGAATGTCTGGAGAATGAACCGGGAATTCCATGTCAGCCTGAGATTGTTCACCTGGAAGTGTCACAATGTGTGCATCCCTACCCACACAGACACCACCAATGCAGTTTTGTGAAGTTACACATTGAAGCAGCTAAAATGAATACCCACTTGCAAAATGCAACAAGAGGACAGTGCCATGTCAGCCAACCCAACCCCAGCACTGCCACACGACACACCGTGCCATGTCATGCTAATTGCAGGTAAACAAAGTAATCCCCACAACATGACATCACTCTCACTATGTACAATGGCACTATTAGAAACCTGCAACACCTGAAATGCTCACAGCAATGCCGGACCAACAACATACTTGAGCACGTAGTACCATTAACATGACATCACAAATGTTACATATTAGTAGTCTCACCACCTGGAAATGCCTGCACTCCCACCACTACCAACTGTGCAGTGTTGGCGCCATGTAGAGTTGTAGGTGCACTGCTGCCAACATGGTCCCCATCTCCAGACTAGAGGTCCTTGTGTGGACTTGAGGAAGGGACCTGCAAATTGGGAGGTAGACACAGAAGAAGAGTTACACATCAATGCAACATGCAGTGTACAACACAACAGCAATATGCACTATGAATGTATACACAGTATTGACTACAGACTGGCCACACAGATCATGGGAGTCCAACGTCACTGTGTAATTCACTGTCACTTGGGCATACCCTTTGCAAGCCCATGGAAACGGGAAGCAGGAGGGGTGTGTGTGACTCAAACCCAAGCATCTGAACCAAATACATTACAAGCCTGCATGTGCCCAGCCACAATGCAGCGTATGCCCACAGGACACAACGGAAGCCAACAGATCGAAGCCAACAGATCGAAGCCAACACATCGAAGCCAACACATCGAAGCCAACACATCGAAGCTAACAGATCGAAGCCAACACATCGAAGCCAACACATCGAAGCCAACAGATCGTCCCAAAAAAATTGGGAATAAAAGAAATCAAAATAAAAATAAAAATAAGAAACAATCAAAAATGGCCATTGATGGGCCCGGGGGGGTTGGGGAGGCCACCCAGGAGGTCCGAGTACAGGATGCACACCAGAACCCACCTGCGTGGATCCTGGGAAGATAAAACACCTCCATGGGCTCATGGCCCACACGGCTACCCTATTGTGGGAGTATCACTGCTGTCGCTATTATCACCCTGCGCAGCTGCATCCGGAGGTGGTTGCACTATGGGAGGCAGCCCACGCAAGGCCCTAGTCTGCTCCTCCATGGCTGCAAGCATGCGGGTGTGGTAGGTCTGGTTCTGGAGGATGAGTGTGCGGAGGTCCCCATGCAACAACTCACGGGATGCCCGGACCTCCGCCCTCGTTGCCTGCATCTCAGCTGAGAGCGTACGGGTGAGACGCTCCAGCTGCTGTTCTGTCCTTTGGTGTGTTGAAGCCTCAAGCTCAACAAGAGTCGTCCTGAGGTGTAGGAGCTCCTGCCTCAGGGCTTCCCTGTGCCCTGGGACTCAATGGAGATGGCCTCCTGCAGAGTCGCCAGTGCCGCCCGCCTGTCCCTGTTGGACCCCAACATGTCCTCCCTGTGTGACTGGCAGATGGAGTCGGTTGCCTGCTCTAGTCGCTCCATCAGCCTTTCTGGGGGGACAATGGACGTGGCCACCCTATCCATGGCCTGAGCCATCATCTCGGATGATGCAGCCTGTTGGGTAGCCATACCGTAAATGGATTGCTCCCATGCGGTATTGCCGGGTGGCGTACGCCCACCACGTCGGCGGGCACCACACCTGTCTGGGGCAAGGCGAACTGCGCCTTGCTGTGCCGGCACTGCCTGAGGCTGCAGGACTGCATTCCCCCTCTGATCTGCTGGCCCAGGAACTGGATCAGATGTCGCGGAGTGTGACCCTGCATCCGTAACCACCGAAGGCGTAGCTGCCAACACTGACATCCCCATGGAGGGTACTGACCCTGGTGCAGGTGGGTGAGACAGAACAGAATCCCTCCCTGGAACACTCACCTGCGACGGCACGTAGGTCTCATCCGAATCAACACCTGAGTACAGCTCGGGGGAGGTGCAGCCAGAGACACCCCTTGAGAGCACGACCTGCAGCACTTGTGGGTTCTCCCCCACCACCACACCACGTCCCTCACTGGTGGTTGGTCGGCCCTGGGACACCCCCTGGGTCTGCACCATCTCCACAACCCCAGCAGTATCAGGTGCGTCTTCCCCTGCAAAGACATGAAAACAAAGTAATGGAAACAGGCATTAGCACCATGGCACACATTGAGGGCTGAGAAGCAAGAGAACCAGTACTTGATTGACACATGTCCCACATGACTAAAACCCTCCCATGCATGCACCCTCACTGCGTATGAAGTGCAGGCAAATGGCACACACTGATGACACCAAGATGGAAGATGAACACATTTTCTGCATGCTGCCTGGCAGTGGCATCACACATTGGCCTGTGATTGGCAGGTGAAACACACATGCCATCACACAGATGGCATGTACCATTGCTATTGAGTGAAGATGGAGAGGAGGGCAGCACCTATTCATTCAGTCCAGTTCCCGCATGTAATAGCTTTTCTAATTCTAACAGGTCAGATTTTTCACCTGGAGCTGCCAGTCTGAAATGGTCAAATTGCACAGGGACATGTGTGTACAAATGATATCCAGGTAACAAAGTCACTCCACTTTACCATACCCATGTCAGACATGTGACTAGTGGACAGCGACATGCCTAGTGAAAGTGGTGGAATGCAAACAAACTGACTGAATGAACAGTGAAAAATAAGCAAATATGTTGTGTCAAGGTGACACTTCAAGGGCAACTGGCGTGCAGTTGTGCTAGATGTCTACTGTTGGCAGAAGGGATACTGCTATGGCCAAATGCAGCTGCGCAGGAAGTATTGCATGAAGCACATGGCTGACCCATACGACTCAGGCGCACACACTCTCACCTGGCACCCAAACAGAAGCCCTCACACACACACCATGCACATGGATGACACACACATGCATGTGCACTCACCGGACAATGCCTCGTAATCAGCCAGATCTCCCACGCCTTGGATCTGTTCCTCCGTGACGTAGGTCCCAGCGACTGACTCATGTGGAGTGAGTTCCATGTCTACTACTGGAGACCCACCTCCAGTCACTAGAGTTGCGGCATGACTTGAGGCCAGCTTACTCTTTGCCCTGCGCTTTAGGTCATTCCAGTGCTTATAGCAATCATTGGCTGTGCGCCTCACGATTCCAAGGGCACTTACGATGTCCGCAACGGTCTGCCAGTGTGCCTGGCGTTGTGCAGGTGTGGTCTTGGATCCTGCAACAATGACCATCTCGTTGTCATGTCCGGACACATACTCGACAAGTGCATTCAGTTCGTCATCCGTGAAGCTGGGCTTCCTGGACGGGCCGGACTGTGTAGCCGTGTCTGGGGCATCAGCCTGTGCCGGACGAGCACTCTTCCTCTTCCGCTTGGAAGGTGGTGGTGATCCTGAGTGTCCTGCGCCGCTCTGGACACTAGAGGCAGGAGCCCTGGTGGACTCTGTATCAGGAGTGTGGGATTGCACACTCAGCATGGGAGTTGGTGCAGGCATTGGCTCTAGTGTGATGGTGTCAGGGGGAATGTCAGCAGCATGGACTAGGACCGACACTGTCCTGGCTGGGTGTGTGAGGGCTGGGGTGGATGGAGCCGCAGCTGCCCCTGCAGCCACTCCGCCCTGCCTCCTTGGTGCAGCAGATGACCTTGCTGCCCCAGATCCACGTGGCATGATGGCATCAACGTGCACCAGCGCACGTGTCGTAGCCCTGCTGACCTGGAAGTCAGCCATGGAGTCAGCCAGGTCTGGTGCCACAATGGGCTGGTCCAACAAGGGCTGAGCATGGATGGTGTCAGCCACTTCAGCCTCAACGGGAGGGGGGGAGGGGGGGGGTGGATGATGGGTGCCCTTGACTGGTCCTCCACACATGGGGGGACAGGCTCACCCTGCAAGTTACGACCACGTCCCCTACCGGATCCACCACGGCCACCACTTGTGGCTCTTCCACCTTTGCCACCCTTACGGAATCCTCGCCTCCCAGCCATGGCACTGATGTTAATGTGCGTATGGGAGTGGCTGTAGACAATTGTCCTGGGCAATTGGGGGTCAAAGGGGTTGGGTACCAGATGGTAATTGTACCCTAGTGCTCTAGCACGGCTGATTGTAACCCCTGGGGAAAGATGACGGGTCACGCAACGCACAGGAGGCCCAAAAAAGGGAGATGACGTGCACGCAACCCCTCCTAGACCACGTGTGCAGAAAGAAAAACCTGCACTACGCTGTGGCACCCAGTAACACAAGAATGAACGTATGCGTGTCACACGCAGCCTAGAATGACCTCTGAAGGGGTAGGCTACACACGGGGCAAGCACAGAAGTTGGATACGTGCGTGACTCACCGTCTGCCAGGTAAAAGAGCGTGAAAAATGAGCGCGTTTGGCTGGCTAAACCCCCGCCAAAAGAAGATGTGTACGCTGTCTGAGAAGACAGGACAACAGTAGAAGGGGACACTGTTTGAGGGAACAGGCCCAGGTAAACCAGTAAAAGAGAAAAAAGAGAAAAAGCTGTCAGAGGTAACAGGGAATACGAACTGGAAACGCCGTGAAGTAAATCGCGTGTGAAACGACAAGAAGTACAGAATTCACCCACTCGCTCTCCACGAAAAGCACGTACAAGGAAATGGTGTTCTACATGTACCTTATATACAGGCCCACACGTACAGCGTCACTTACGCGGCGTGTACGTTCACCAATCACACGCTTTGTCACTCCTGCGTGTAGATCCATTTTCACCAATCACACGCTTTGTCACTTCTGCGTGTAGATCCATTTTCACCAATCACACGCTTTGTCACTTCTGCGTGTAGATCCATTTTCACCAATCACACACTTTGTCACTTCTGCGTGTAGATCCATTTTCACCAATCACACGCTTTGACACTGGGACGTGTCACGCAACAATTTCCTGCACGTGCAGGTGACTATAAGCGCGCATATGCTGTTGACGGGTTTACGCGCTAAGGGCCTTTGCTGACGTGTGGGATTTCACTCCCTATCAGGCTGTCCACGCGTTCACACACGAGAGACCACGCTCCTGGCCAGGAGGCCAAATTACTGCCCCCCAGAGCCCTGAGCACGCTCCCACCTGCCATCTGCTGCTGCCTGACTGCCTGCTGGCCACGTGCCCCACAGTGCTGGTGGGTGGGGGTGTTGGGAGACATGGGTGGGGGCCTGGTGGAGGGTGCCCCAGCACTGGTGGGGGTGGTGGGAGACATGGGTGGGGCTTGGTGGAGAGTGCCCCTGGTGGCGGGGGTGTGGGGGTGGTGGGAGACATGGGTGGGGGCCTGGTGGAGGGTGCCCATGCACTGCTGGGGGGTGAGGGTGCAGGGGGACATGAGTGGGGGCCTGGTGGAGGCTGCCCCTGGTGGCGGGAGGGTGGGGGTGGTGGGAGACATGAGTGGGGGCCTGGTGGAGGCTGCCCCTGCACTGCTGGGGGGTGGGGGTGCAGGGGGACATGAGCAGGTGTGCAGGGTAGTCCCCTGTTTTGTAGGCTGCCTGCAGGGGCCGTGGAGGGTGTACAGGGAACACCTGTGAGGACCCACCCAGCCTAATCGCGTGTGACTTCCCACGCACCCCTGTAATACACGTACCCAGCCAAATCGCGTGTGATGATTCCCACGCACCCCTGTAATACACGTACCCAGCCAAATCGCGTGTGATAATTCCTGCGCACCCCTGTAATACACGTACCTGGCCAAATCGCATCCCTGTAATACACGTACCCAGCCGAATCGCGTGTTAAACTTCCCGCATACCCCTGTAATACACGTACCCTGGCCAATCACGTGTTAAACTTCCCGCGTACCCCTGTAATACACGTACCCTGGCTAATCGCGTGTTAAACTTCCCGCGTACCCCTGTAATACACGTACCCTGGCTAATCGCGTGTTAAACTTCCTGCGTACCCCTGTAATACACGTACCCTGGACAATCGCGTGTTAAACTTCCCGCATACCCCTGTAATACACGTACCCTGGCCAATCGCGTGTTAAACTTCCCGCGTACCCCTGTAATACACGTACCCTCGCTAATCGCGTGTTAAACTTCCCGCGTACCCCTGTAATACACGTACCCTGGCCAATCACGTGTTAAACTTCCCGCGTACCCCTGTAATACACGTACCCTGGCCAATCGCGTGTTAAACTTCCCGCGTACCCCTGTAATACACGTACCCTGGCTAATCGCGTGTTAAACTTCCCGCATACCCCTGTAATACACGTACCCTGGCCAATCGCGTGTTAAACTTCCCGCGTACCCCTGTAATACACGTACCCTGGCTAATCGCGTGTTGAACTTCCCACGTACCCCTGTAATACACGTACCCTGGCCAATCGCGTGTTAAACTTCCCGCGTACCCCTGTAATACACGTACCCTGGCTAATCGCGTGTATAACTTCACGCGTACCCCTGATATGCACGTTACCCGCTTTGCGTTCCTTGTTTGGCAGCCCTGTAAACTGGTCCAGGGTTAGCGCAGCCCTTTGCGATGATTTAGCGATTTTGATGGCTTTTCCTTGCGCGAGGGCGTTCTTGGGGGCGTTACTGGCGCTGCTGCAGGGTCGCTGCGATACTCTGCGCCACGGCTGGTTTGGGAGCCTGAAATCCATGAATACGCTGTGCGCGGAAATCGGTTTTAGCGCACGTGCCTGGCGCAGTCAATCGCACGCGGACACTCTGCGCCAGCCGCTTGCGACACTTTTCTGCGAAATTCTATGAATTACCCTGTATGTTTTTTGGGACTTGTTGTGTGGTACTATACAACAATGTATTATGATTTCCTGGTCAGCAAGTCTGATTGGGACAAATACTGAAGTGGTAGTATAGATCTACGTCCCACTAAGATAGTTAATGCAAATCCATCTGCTGTTAAATGGGAATATAACATGATGGGGTCAGACATCTGCCCAATTATTAAGTCCCTAAAACATCCCAAGCACTGGGACATGATGGCCTTGGTAACAACCTACCCAAACTCAATCCTGAGTGGTGGAGTGCCCTAATTCATCAATTATGTAGTGCCATCTCAGCCAATAATAGACTTCCCTCAACATGGACTAAGAGCATCATAGTGTCGGTGCATAATAAAGGGCCCTAGGCAGGACCCAAACAGCGATCTGTTACTAGCGATGGTGGACGTGCCGTCAAGGGTATTTGCCAGAGTATTTCTAGTTGTACTGACAAATTGGGCTAGTGCTAATGATATTATTCCAAGGTTTCAAACTGGAATTCCAAAAGGAACTGGAACAATAACTGACCATCCGATCTTAAGAAACCTAGTACAGTTCTCATGGCATGTGCGCAAGTGTAATGTATATGCTGTATATGTGGATTTTTCAGCAGAATTTGACATGGTATCACGTTCAAAATAGTGTAATAAGCTAATTGGTTGGGGCATTTCCGTGGGTCTATTGAGAATGCCGATGACCCTGTCCTTCAATACATCTGTGAGGGCGAAAATGGATAACAAGGGCACATTAAGCGATCCCATGGCTACATAAGTAGGTAGGAGGTAAACATGCATTTTGGCACCTCTGATATTTAACTTACTGCTGATGTATCTGCCATATGCCCTTGAGAAAAAAAAGCCAAGACCCCCAGGTTGGGAATGGCGAAGATACCCTGGCTTGGTTTTGCCGACGATTTGATACTGCTTGATTTAACATCTTGAGGACTGCATAGTACATTTGATTGCTTGGTTGATTACTGCTGATTACTGCTATAAAAATGGACTCAGGATTAATCTAAAAAAGATTAAAACTATGTTGTTTAGTCCCAAGCCAACAAAGACCTTACGACAGGTGAACCTTGGGAAGGGGTCATTGAGGGTCGAACATGTGCAGTGGTATGATTACCTAGGAATAACCTTTGACAGTCACTTAACCTGGGAGCCCCATTTGGAACACGTAGAGATAAAGGTTAGATATGCACTGACTGGTATGAAGAGGTTTGCAGCAAGACAGGCTGGCTACTCCTTAATTAGTATGATACAACTATCTCAAGCCAGGATTAGGGCCCTGTTGCTATTATGAGATTGACATATGGGCACCAAATCTTTTACAGAGCATTAGCCTACTGGAAAGCTCCAGGTTCCGATCTTTTCTCAAGCTTTCTCAAGCGTCCTCATTCCACCCCTCTTGACTATACATTGCTGGAGGCAAACATGAATTCTCTGGAACATGCATGTAAAATATCGAGAATAAACTTGCATTCTAAGATAGGCTATAACCAGGAACGTTTTTTACTACATATCAATGGTTCACGTGTTAATATTGATAGTGTATACTGTAAAAAGCTGCTCTTTTGTAGAAAAAATTGGATCGCCAATAAGAGGGTTTCTCCTTTAAACCCTTATTCAGGAAAACTACAATTCACTATTAAAAAGGAATGGCTGGCTACTGATAGTGAACACATTTTGACCAACCTAGCTCTACGATTGTGTAGCAAATCAGATGGTAGCCTTGGGAGGAAAAGGCTACTTAACAGCATAGTCCTATGATAACATAACAGTGGCCTATTTATGCATTAAGTGTAACCTTTCCCATGCCCTTTATGATAGCAGGGGCACATGTATGATTAATACACAATGGGCCTCATTACACGGTAGGAGGTAACCATGCCGTTATTAGCGGCATGACTACTCCTTTACCGCATACCAGGTCCGGGTAGGCGGTATGGGGACTTACCGGGTCATTCTGACCCTGGAGGACCCGGTAAGTCCAAATTCCAAATACCATTCCCCATTCCCATTTGAGCCCACATAGGGCTCAATGGGAATGGGGAAGGAGCTAATAACGGTACTGCAATTTGCGGTACCGTTATTAGCTCTGAAGTCCCTCAGCGGGTCCCATCCTTAACGGCTGGTCAGACCAGGCGTTATGGACAGGACGGGCTGAGGGACCTCGTAGTAGGGCGCTAAGGGATTACCGGCACCGGTGCCCTTACCGGTGTGGGTAATCCCTTAGCGCCTACCGTGTAATGAGGCCCAATGCAGATTATGTGGGGAACCGTCAAGGTAAAGCCTAAACCATTTATTTATAGACTGTGAAGCATTGGATTCTTTGTGGGAAAAACAATTGGAATCAGCGCACAGAGTGATATGATATTAGTATGGCAAACCTATTTGGAAAGAGATGATGTTTGTGCTATATTTTACTGGACTACATTTTGGGACAAGGTAGCTGACCTATTGTTGAATTTGCAACAACGATGGTCCGCCATAAAATCATGACAAGGCAGACAAAGATTTTACTAAAAGTAAATCGAGAATGATTTTGTCTTAATTGGTTGTACTGATGGGATGTTGGTTTTAATGCTGATGGTTTTATTATTTTGTAATGCGATGTAATGTAAATGGTATCTATCGAAAGCCTGACGGCTACAATGTACAGATAAATTATTATTATTGTTATCATTATAATTAGGAGAGATAGACCCCACATACTGTTAGGCAGAATCATATGCAGTACTCTTTGGGAACACCACACACAATTAGGACTACAAGTGACAGTACAAATTCACCTTTGGTAAAAGCCTGTACTACACAGTAAAGTGGTAGCGATGGCTGAGCAGCCAGACTTATCTCAAGAGTAAAGTGAGCAGTATCAACAGTTACACAAAGGACAGCAATTACTATGGTTCAAACAAACACTGACTCAAGGTTTCTGAGTAAAAGAATTTACATTTATTTACACATTCATTTGTAAAACAGTTCACTAAATAAAGCAGCAGAAAAATCACACTCTAATATACTACACAACACCCAATCAATTCTGGACAAGAAAGGCTCAAAATGAAGTGTGAGCAAAATGACACTCCAGCCATTTAAAAAGGGAGGGAAAGACATGGTTATACAAAATTAAGCAGCACCAACAAGTAAGTAGGCAGGGCAGTCTAGAAAGGTCTTGCTACAATGGGGATTCAAGTCAATAGGCCTGGGCCAATGTTAATGGTTCAGAGTCTTTGCAAAGGATCACACAGTTCAGCGTAGTTTTCGGTTAAGTCTTTGCCAAGAGTTCGAAATGAAGTTGGTCGAAGGAAACGTTATTTAAAAGAGTAGAGAAGGACAAGCCCTCGAATTGGTGAAAGATTTCAAACACTTTCACCACTGTCGGACGGAACGAACAACCGGGTTAGAACAGTACTTTAAATGAAGAAGAAGGCTGTAGCTGAGGCAGAAGTTCTTGGCAGATCCTGCAGGCTCACGGTTCCTGAAGTGACTGTCGGACTGACATGAAGTAGGAAGACTGGAGGGTCCTGCACTGTCCAGGAAAGAAACCAGCAGCAGAAGCCAATGGAATAGCACATACACAAATACACATATACACAAAACGTATTGTCTGAATCAATTCAATGCTTAGATGCATAATGTATCTTGGGTTAGATCCCTTAGCTCCGTGTTGCTAATCCAAGCTCTAATGAGCATTGGCTCGTCCTGGAATAGCAAATGCATGTGAATCTAACTACACAAATGGAAAAATCACAGATTATGCCCAGTTTTGAGAACATGTGTCGGCTTAACGGCACTGTTAAATCAAAAGAAAAATTTGGAAAAAATGAAAATGAAAGTATGTTAACCAGTTAAGCAGTCATGCTATTCCATTCCGGCGCAGTCTTGAGAAGTTAGAATCTGACATCTGGGACATGTTGTTGGGTTCATTGTATTAATTATATTGGTTATTTATCCCTAATCCATTTGGTGTGTACTTTCTAAAACAATAGGCGTTCATTGTGAATCTTTAAGTAACAGTAATAACAGGTCGTTAGGAATACCGCCTGTTTTGCCCACTGCATAAAAATGGGTTTCAAATGATCTCTTGTATGCAGGCAGAGCCAATGCAAATCTACATGTTGTATTCAGGTAAAAATTCATGAAGACAATACTGGGTTGGCAAATAACATGGAAACTCTGCAAAATGTGGCCGACATTCTTCAAAAGCAAAACATTGGTGGCAAATGCTGTCAGGTAGGACTAAATGGTGCAAAGGCCAATATCAGGCCATAACCTGTTAATATACACAAGCCTAAAATATTTATTGTATCTATAAGGGATAATGTTGATCAGGCAGAGAGAGTGTAAAGAATACCAAGAAATTAAAGGCGTAGCAACAATGACGCTAAAATCAGGCATCTATTCAGTAGGATGTCTTTCTAAAGTCTTGTAATACTGTAGATTTGGGGAAACCTCTATCAGTAAAAAAGGGAAATGCTATACATAGATAAATGTGTTTCTCAAATGCAGTCTCTCAATGGAATGTTTTGCAAAGGAAGGACTCCCCTTATGATTTCCCAGGGGGCAGACTCAGCCTGAAGCCCACTTGAATGTCCAATTGATAACCCTTGTCTTTGTCTTCAAACCTCCTCGATTCACTTCATTCAACCTCCAACTCCCTCTCCTAGATGATAGTCCCAATTCCTCCAACCTACTCAAGACACTCCAGCCTCCAAGTCTTTCCTCTCAATCTCTAATCAGTACTCCTTTCTCTTGCCACTCTCTGTCAAACCCCTTCCTCCAACAATTCCTACTAGAATTTCATACCTGCATGACTGAACTGAATGATTTTCATAGTATCTCCACCCCTGTGCTTAAAGATATGGGGGAAATCTGTATAACGGGTGGTGGGCTGCTATGCAATTGCGCCGTGTGGTAGTGCTCATGCGGTATAGGAGGGGCATGGCCTGAGGTGATATGAATATGTGCTGCCATCTTGAATTTCTGAAAACCATTTAAATATTTTTTTTCTACTTCCCCTTGAACCTATGTAGGCATTGCCTGCCTTTATCCAGGTTCCCTGTTCCATCAACATCTGAGTCTGGAGGCAGAAAATCTTCTGATAAGCTTGAGAAACGGTTTGTTAAAATATTTGTTGAGGCTGAATTTACAACTTTGAAATCCATGTAATGTCGACAAGGTCAATATACTAGTGTTACATCAGGTTGAGGGAGTCAATCCCATAGTCTTCAAATACAACTTTTTATCTGTGGGGATTCCGCGGGTTGCAGGACTATTAATCACATTAAGAAATGTTTACTTCAGCATAATGTATTTATTCTGTTGAAAGTAAGATGGGCCTCATTACAAGTATGGTGGTAATGCAACAACGGCAACGGTATTGCTACCGGCATTGTTGCTACCGTACCGCCATACTAGGAGTTCTGCTCTCGGGTGCCCTTGCAGCCACCAGGTCTGACCTGGTGGCCGTACTGGCAGCCGCGTGCAGAACATAATGGTAGCACCGGTACAATAATTAACGGTACCGGTGCTACCACCCTCCCCATTCCCATTGAGCCCTATTGGGCTCAAATGTGAATGGGGATGTACCAGGCCTGGCACCCTCAAAAGGGCAATTACCGGATCCGGCTGGGCCAGAATAGCCCAGTAATTGCCCATTCGCGGGTGCCGGAACCGGATGCAAGTTTGGAGGTAGCCTTGCTGGTAAAACCTGCAAAACTACCTCCAACCTCGTAATGAGGCCCATTGTTCCCTTAAAGTGAGAGGGTTAATTTCCTATGCTGGATGTTTGTGTTTGCTATAGAGCGGGAATGCCTCTCTGAGTGTGTGAGCCTTATGATAAGGTATCTGTTAAAGGGGTTAGGGCTACACCCTTCCCTGGTGGTTGTCAATGGTGTTGCTAGGTGTGGTGTGGCATGCATGCCCCTGTGACTCTCCCCGAGGATGTCACAGATCTCTGTAAGTGAGGTAAAATGTGAGTGCTCCAGTAATTTCTCCCTGTATACTGCAAGGATCCATCGGGGGTGTTAGTGGGATATCCCATATAGCTCCACTGGATAAAGCATACACTAGCTCAGGGAGACCTCTGGCCTCTTGGAGCCCTGACTGTCCATCCCCAAAATCAGGCAGGAGGCTTCTTCATATAAATAAACACACAACATCAGAAGCTAATGAGTTACAGGAGAGAACACAAAATGTCCAGGTGCATACAATCAAGGGAAACTGGTATTAACCTTTCACCTCAGCCAACACAATATACCGCCATATGTCCAATGTACTGCACACACTCTTCAACAATAGCCAGCACTTACCTCAATAATCTTGTATCTCAATCCCCAAAATAAAAATAAAATATGATGCAACTATACACTTGCCTGCACTACGCACCACTCCATCCAATGGAAGTCTGCCACCGTCTATGCAATCATCTATTCTACTATATGTGTGCCCACTATACACCCTCTCCCTACTGTAGGGTTGGAATTAATATATACGACTATTATGGTCAATTGTCCTCCCACCCTGTAGAATGTGTCCTATACACCATAAAACTCCTGCCCTTTGCGAGCATGCACTGCCCTGTGCGTTCATGGAAGGGTACACTCACATGCGCTAGAGAGGTCCTCTAGTTCTCTCGACCCACAGGCTTCCCCTCCCTTTGAGTGCGGGTGGTGCTCAGGACCAAGAAAACCTTTGCAAATTCTGCATCTGTGGAGACCTCATCATCAGTGCACCTTGAGTTGGTCTCAGCCCGCCTGCCCCGTGCCCCCAGGAGTGCAGTAACAATACCATCTGCTCGCCAAGGGAACTGAGGATCTCATTGGGGCCTTAACAGTGTACTGGGGACCTTTGTCAAATGTAATCCCAGGGAAGAAATGGTAATCCAAAAAAGGAGCGTAGACCAAGCAAGAGGTAATGCAGGTTTATTTGACCCAAACAGCTGCAAGACACCGTTCAGACAGTTCTGTGGAACTGAACTGAATTAAATGAGCTCTCGACGCCACCGATTGCAGCTGGATCTTTTATACAAAAGTTACAGAATCACCATACAACATTTTAATGACATTTTTGTGGAAGTGCACAGGATCTAACTGGAAGATATATGTCAGACCTCTAAAGAAACATTTACCTTAGGTGACCTCTATTAGATAAAACACTTCTTCGAAGAGAATCACATTAACACCCCTTGTGACATCACAAACCTTCCCACACTGCCCCACAATTATTGTCTTGTGCTGATCAGTCACAAATCACGTGATTGCCATTGATTGCCATTGCCCAATATGCAAGTGGATAACCTGCAACATACTAATTGGACATGGCATCTTGAGATGGCAGGGGGTGAGAGCTTCTCACTAAGTGTGACTGATGATATGATCCACGGATATCAGCGAGGGCAACTTGCAATGATGCACCCTAGGAACACCAGCACCTCTCTCTTTTGAATGGCTGCCTGGCATGCACTCCACAACCACTACCCTGCTTTTGTAGGTCCCCAGCTCCCTTCTCACGCCTATCTGCCAGGCGTGCTTCTAAAACCTATCCAACACCATGAATATATTTTGATTAGCTATATTTTATTCCTTTTTCCCTGACAATTCTTCTTGGCCAGCAAGGTGCCTAGCTCACCGGCGTCACAATCTTATGTAGAGACTTCAATATGACTGGGTTCTCCTGGGAAACTTCAGTTGTGCAACATTACTGTGCACTGTTTCAGCTGAATATCAAAAGATTTACATCACTGTCACAAAAACTGCAGCCATTTATTATGTGTTGTCTATGAAAATGTTTTCCCAACATGGGTCTACAAAACATGGCTTCTCTAATGTTCACATACTGCTCAAAAGCCCCTTACCAAAATACCCCATAAGGCACCCGATACCTCCACCTGTATGCCCACGCTGCACCAGTTACCCCATCACTGAACAAGTTATACACCCTCATTCCCTTTCCCTGGTGTGACCATTTGCGCTCTGCCAGCTTCTGTGTCTTAACAAACTACCTGCGCTGCTGTTGATGATGTCACCACTACCGTTTGCAAAAACAAACTGCAGAACCTTTTCATTGATAAACCTGTTTTTGCATTTAAATGGATCAACAATCTCAAATATCTTCTAGTCAAGACAAAACCACAAACAGAAAAAATGCAAAAATCCCCATAAAAGGGCACATAACCATGCATGTCATGTAGCAACTGCAACAGCTTAATAAAAGGAGACATAGTGACACATCCACAGACAGGGGAGAGGATGAAATTGCAAGAATGTGCCAAATTGAACCCCCAATATGTGATCTATTCTATCAAATGCCCATGTGGCCTTCTCTACTTTGGTCAATCCAGCTGTAAGGCAAGGATACAGCGGAATGAACACAAATCCAACATTAGAACTCAAACAACAGTCTCCTGTCACAAGATATTTTCAGCAACACAGATACCAACTGTCACAGATAAGATTCCAAATTCTCGAAATAGTCAAAACCACCAACTTAAGAATCTGCAGCAACACAAAGCTTGAACAAAGGGAAGCATATTGTATTGACAAACGTGATACCGTCTGTGCAAACGGCCTAAATGAAGAACTCGATCTATTTTGCTATCTGTAAGATGTAATTTGCATTGCAGTACATTACCGGATGTGATAAGAAGCATGGAGAAACAGATGTGACCATGTGAGTGACCACCAAGTGCATAACGTCACCAAGGATACAGAAGTACAGCAGGTATTTATTATGAAAACAAATGTTAGTCGTGAACACTCCAGTACATAAGAGCCGAATGTCATGACCCACGTTTACATTGACTACATTGACACATAGGAGATTTGTTTAGGATAAAATGAAGAAACATTTTGTAAAAACTGTGATAAACAGTTCAATCAAAATAAAAACAAAAAAAAATAAAAAAAGAAAATAGGAGATTTGTGCTCTTGTGCACTTCAACAATTCCCACTGTTATAGACATCACATATCAACATATTTCAACAAGTTTCCACGCGGACATCGTGTTATTAACTTCCATGTAGACCTCTATGTAGCAATAGTTATCATATTAGATGTCTGCAGAATCATCTCTAAAATGTACCGACAAAACTAAGATTGTGCCAATCAAGTAACGAGCACTCTTCATTTTGTATTTTGTTTCTGCTACCCTTTTCTTCTAGTCTATTTTGATAACTGCATTATAATAAGAATTGACTAATGTTTCCCTGACCACGGAGCAGTTATCACTGTTATATGAGGACAAGAACACAAGTTTTGTCCAATACTTTATTGTGAACATTAAGGGGTCAAAATGCAATTGTTACCTATAGTTATAATACATCCGTTAGATGTGCAGTTTTCACCAAGATGCCTTTACCTGTGCAAAAATGTCCATATGAAGATGTAAAAGGACGTATACTCTGTGTTTGTATTCATTAGGTGATCAACCAATCAGCTGTACTTATCAGAATGTCTCACTGTTGATGTATGTACTTGGGCTCAAGTGATAGATACTTTGAACTTTAGAATTCTGTGCCATTCGATGGGCATCCCAGCCAGTCACAGGTGTCATCAATTGAACACATCCCAGTGTTTTTTCCTCACTGAACTGCATCACCCATCGCCCTTAGCACAGTGTCTTCATACGGCCCTTTGAGCAGGGCCTCAGGTTACCCAGACTTGACGGTTAAACACACTCTTTGTCTGCACGTCATTTGCGTGGTGGCATAAGTATAAACTAAGCGTTGACAAATGAATTGCCAGTTTCGCACACCAATGCGCAATGACAAGTTGCCTACATGACACATTTCGTATATGAAAGTTGCCATAATAACGGTTTTGTTCCTTGGCAGCGCACTCACACGACCTACACGAAGAACACCAGGCTTCGACCTGCTTCTGACAGTGAATCCCACGGTTTGCAGCACATGTGGTAGGCAGTTTACTAGGTACGTGCCATATACTTCATTATGTACCACGTTCACTTGAGTCTGTTGGTTTTGTGTATACACAAAAACAGTTAGATCAAAATTCAGACTCACACATTTGGTTTGCTTCCTTTTCAACAGGTAGCGCTACAACCTCTCCCTGTGAACTCAGAACTATCTACATAGCCCTACAAGTTCCTAGCATGACTACCCCGACACAACACCCAATTATCTTCTGAAATCACCCCAAGCATTGACATCCATCACAGACTTGAGGTAAGAAACTAGATAAGATATTTATTTTGCTACACTTAGAAATTACGGAAGAGCTTCTATCCCCCTAGGTCGAAAAGCTGACCATGTACCCAGAGTATTATACTCTTTGTCATCAACACATATAATTGTGTTACAGATGTTCTGTAGGCACCACTGCTCGAACCCCCACCCTAAAGTCAACTCGACCTGCTTACAGCTTCCTTCTGGGCGTCCAGGGATCGCAACAACCGTCACCATATTTAACCCCAGGTATATATCCATGCTCATGAATGTATTTTCTAAAAAGATAGCACTGTGTATGAGTATTGAAGAGTTATGAGAAACATCATTTTAAAATTGAAACACTTTTGTAATAATGATCTATTCATAAAGCCCGCCCTGAAGAAGGGCACAGCATCCTAAATGCATTGGCAAGTGCTTCTGTAAAGCACCATTGAAAAATGAAAAATTAAAAAAGAAGATTTCACCCACAACATTATGATTGTTCAGAATATGCAGTAATAGTCAATACACCCATTGGCGGCCTCAGGTCCTGTGATCATGCTGTAGTCACCGCTCCCGATGTCACCCGCCATGTGAATTCTACATCACCACATTACTTGCATAACTGGAATGTGCGCTCCACTTTGGCAGCAGCAGATCTGGACTCTTACAACAGGATTTACAAACATATGTGCCAGAAATTGGTTGTTTTATTTCATTCCAGTCTGGTTTAGATCCTTTACTTTCAATTAACCCTTTTATTTCTTTTTATATCTTTCACCTTCCATTGTGCTTCTGCATTCTGCAGGCATTAGTGCAACAAAGCTGCACCTACAAATCATTTTGAAACAGTCACACACAAAAAGAGCTTCTCCTGAACAACATGGACACCTTTTTTTCAGGCTACACTTAAAACTATTCCATCATTTCTTCTCCTTCCCTCATTCTCATTGCTGCAAGTGGATGGGATGAGGGCAGGGCAGATGTTCCTCCATGGCATCGAGCATCGCCATCTGACAGTAACTCCATTAGGTCCCTCTAGGCATGATGCACTAGCACCACACCTATGTTGTTACCTTCAACAAGCTGTAGAGGTGGTATTCCTGGTTTTGGTAATAATGCTCTGCTGTGCCAAGGTGGCATTGGCACAGTACCCTGGGAGGGAAGAGATATTTGAACATGCTGAGAGAGAAGTGGGGCTGAGAACTACCTTTGCTGGTCTACCTTCACTTGTGATGGGGAGGTGTGCCCTCAATGCCATCCCCATTGCCAGTCACTGATGGTTGCCGCGGAACAGAGGCTATGGAATTTGTCCTGCACAGTACTAGTTAATCCATGCTTATTTTCCTTATGGTTGCGTAGTTACCATGATTAAAGACTATGCAGTTGAACTGGCCACTTTGTAACCAGTCTCATCAATAACTTGTTCGCTTCCAACATAGTCCTGATTGATTTAAAAACAGCGTGTGTATTACGTCTGCTAAAAAAGCCCACTTTAGACCCTAACATACCAACCAATTTTCATCCTATAACAACAGTCCCCTTTCTACTTAAAATACTAGATCGTGCAACCTACCTGCGAATCTAAAAAGACCTAGAAGACCATCATCCCCTGGGTTTAAGACAATCAGGTTTCAGGCCAAGTCATGGCACCAAAACGGCGTTACTCGATTTGAAAACGCAAATGAACCAGTACATAGACAAAGGAGAACTCTGCATCCTCCTACTGTTAGAACTCTCTGCAGCATTCGACCTAGTTTATCACGATATACTATGCCAACACCTTGAGACTGCAGGCCAATTCTCCCTAGAGTCCATCAATTGGATCAAATTGTTTCTATCCAACAGAACCATGAGTGTCTTTTCAGACACTTCAGCAGCCCACCCTCCAACAGTAACTTGTGGCATACCGCAAGGATTGTGTGTTTCTCCCACACTATATAATGCTTTTACCAAGCTTCTGTTCCACAAACTGGACAAAATGGGTATCATGTATACCAATTATGCGGATGATAAGCAAATTATAATACCATTATCTGGATGTTATTACACAGACACCAAAAATCGCAACAAAATATACCTTGCAATCCAAGCCTGGATGGCACTCAATGAACTATGCCTCAATGATGACGGAGCTTATCATCATCGGTAATAAAACAAAACTTAGCAACCTCCCACAGCACTGCAAACCATTCATCATTGATGGCAACACCATCCTAGTTACCAATGAAAAAAACCCTTGGAGTCTATTGACTCTACACTCACATTAAATAGACATGTCAATGCTGTTGCTACCTCAGCCGCTTACACAGCTAAACTAATAAGAGCCAGCCACCCTTTTCTATCTATGGAAAATTATATCACCCTGGCGAGGGCTTTGATACTCTCCAGGATTGATTACTGTAACTCTCTCTTTGCTGGGACCAGCACTAGACACATCAAAAAATGTCAAACAATAGAAAACAGTGCCATAATAGCAGCATTAAATATCCCTAGTCACAATCATATCTCAGACTCTAGAAGGAACATCCACTGGCTTCCTGTCCTTGATAGAATGAAATACTAAATCTTGACGCTGACGCACAAATGCATTGCTAATAAGGCTCCTAAATACCTTAGCAGTATCATATGTAAAGTCAATTCTAACAGACCAACCCGCTCTGCCTATACTAACCTGATCTCCACCCCCACGATACAGAAGACAGAAAGCAGGAGGCTCAAGTTTCCCGGTCATAGCGCCAAAATTGTGCAATGCCCTTCCCCACAATCTTAGAAATGATGGGTCCTTCTGGTCATTCAGAAAGAAACCTTAAAACCATGCTCTTCAGATCCGACCTCATGCAATAGTCCTTCAGCTGCTCATTATAGTACGAATCAGGTTAAGCAACAATATATAAATAGATAAATTGTGTGATTTTTGCCTTGGAACCTAATGTAAATTGTGTGATTTCTGCCTTGGAACCTAATGTAAATTTACTGTTAACTTTTTTATGCTCTAAGTGTCTTTTGCTCTATCTGTGAGTACTGTGCAACTGGTAATGTAATGCCTTTAAGACTTCAAAGCTGTAACCATATCCTTAAGTAGAAATCAGCGCCTAGTTGACTTTCGGCTATGTGCGCTTTACAAATGAATAAATAAATGAATAAATACAATGTGATGGGATGTTAGCCCAAAAACCGGGCAAGAAAAAACAAATCCAAAAGACAAATAAATCACTGCACCTCTTTGCAAGGTGGGCAAACAAGTTTTATTACATGCAGACAGTCCTGTAGAACCAAACTTGCACAGATGTTATTGTATCTCAATGGGTTACAGCTTATCTATTGGAGATTTCCGCAAATTAACAATACTGTGCATAATAATGAGTACAGCATAATTCCACCACCCTCATTGGCTACCATCTATAGAACATGCTATTCCCCTCCTATAGTCCCTTGACTGATTGGCAAGATCTATGTAACCCTATTCCCCTTAGACACATGGTCCCCTACGTCACTGTTGAAATCTGGTATGCGATAGGAAGGTTCTTATCAATAGGTTTGTGAATGTGGGACTGTCACGTGATGTGCACCCTCCTGTTCCAGACGTGATCAAAGTGATTTAGCGAAGCCAACTGTGCTTTAATTAGACAATAGGCTTCCTCATTAACCCAGATGCCATGGCTCACACGAGCTGCACCCTCCAAACTGGTACAAAATGTATTCGCATCACCTATGCTCCTTCTGTCCAAAATCACAAAACGTTCCAGAAACGGCTCCCCCTTATTTCCTCCCAACCCCATGTGCCAAGGTATGACGTGCACAGGGCACCACTCTCAAGTCTGAATTTCGAGAATTTGTTTGCTTAAGTTGTTTGTCTAGGTGTAATTCATATGGAGTGTCCGCCCCAGGGCGAGCGCAGTAGTCTTCTAAATCTTGGCCTGGCTCATTGACATCACAGAGCCTCGTGCCCTATTCCCATGAATTTGTCCTTCAAAGGGTGCATCCCTTCCTGCTGTTCTACAAACTATCATTCCTTTCCCACCATGTCCAGTAAACCAGGTGGTTACATTTAGTGAGTATCTGCACCCTGCATGCCTCTGACTGGTTCTATGTCATTTCATTGACAGCTTTTTTTTTAATGGATTTTTTTAATGAATACAACCCCACCACCCCCTATTGCTATTTCTCTATTTGTGACCCCCCAACTCTTATATGCACTTTCCCACTCCCCCTGTATTTTTTGATGAGTTTTTTCATTGAAATATTTTGGTCAAAAAAACTATTGAAAAAAAGTCTGTTGATGAAAGGATGTTGTACCCTCTAACCTTGGCGTCTCTCCCGGGGAACAGGAAAGGGGATTTGTTTTTGGAGCTGAGCTGCCAGATCCACAGCTCCACACCAAGGCCTGTGTTCTCTTCTGTTCATCGTGTGCTAGGCATTAATACCAAAAATGGCGACACTTCTGGCAAGTTAACACACAAACCATGCTTTTACCACACTGCCTTGCTGACTCCATCTTCCGCTCATTTCAATCCTTCCTGCAAATTGTTACATCAACTACAGCACTGGCTCTATAATGATGCTCTATCTATGACATCTCCAACCACAAAATGAATACATGTATTGCCCTTTCTGTGTTGCTATATGTGAGTATCGAATATGTATTAGACCTATCTAAGACAATGCATGTGCTCTGTGTGGTGCAATCCTCACGCAACGACTCCAACCTGAACCTTTTTGTCTGGCTGGGGCACTGTACATGCATCCCAACATGCCCCCTTGAGTTACTACTCTAGTAACTAACCCTTTTCATCCTTCCTTCTATACTCATCATCCTTAGGAACCCATTCTCGACACATGTGATGCAAATTTGCCCCCCTTCACATATTCTTCCGGGGTGCCAGTCATAAAACAGCACCATCCAACTCCTGCTAAATCAACCTAACACTCAATATAATTCTCCAGGTCTGATGGGGATGTGTTCACTGTCCTCAGGGGCTTCAAAGGATGGTCTATTGTCACCATACTTGTGTTGTTTGAGAGGAGAAGCTTTACCCACCCTTATCGAAATCATCATCATGGCGCACTTCCACAAAGTCTTCATGCAGCACCTCAGGGTCATTTGATTCAAACAAAAAATAATTAGCAAACATATTATGATGGGAACCGGCTTTTTTACAGTTATCTCTAACCACGATGGGGTCCATGAAAATATGGCGTCAAACCAGCCATCTGGATTCACTCCAGCTTCCTTCTCCATGTCAATCCTCAAATTGTGAAGGAACCCCATTGCATGGGATAGCAATCCATTGTCGTCTTCATTTTGGGGGTATGTATGTAAACCAAGACAGTCGAAATGTCTTACAGACACCTCCTTCCAGAGCTGTGAGCAAATCCAGAACATATTGGTTCTGGAAGGTCATGAGCCTAATTGCTCTCAACTCGCTCTTTATAGAATTAAGGCCCTGCTTTGTCTAGTTCACCATCTAAAGCATCTCTTATCTATTTATCTGTAGCCATTTTGCATTGGCTGCAGTCTGGATACCTGGCATCAAAAGGAAGGGCAAACATGTATCTGTCTTTGCAAACAAACAATATTAGTCCAGAATCAACTTTGGTTTCTCAGAGGAGTCTTTGAACGGGTAGTTACATCTCTTCTGATGATGACCTCTTAGTGAGCAATGAACTGGCTTGACTGTTGAGGGCTTAATTGGTTCTGGGGCTGGCACATTTATAACTGTGAACTGCACGTTCTGAATTACTCAAAAGGCATAGTAGGTTCATCCCTCTCCCCCCTCTGCTCTTAAACATCATATTGTAATGGTTAATGTATTTCCCTCTCTCCTTCCCTCCCTGCCCTGTGGGCAATTTGATACAGTATGTTCTTTTTGTATTAGCGACTAACAAGCAAACAATAAAATAAAATAAATCAAATAAATAGCTGATAGATGAGAATCAGGAACTACTAAAACGGAGAATGTAGGGTGGTAAGCGAGCAAACAGCCCTCCATGACACTGGGAGGTGTAAATATGCATATTGTCCACACACCCAGACACATCCATTAATGCTGTTGTGCCCTCAGTTAAATCAGTGATAAACAAGGGATAAACAAGGTCGTATTGCAATGGCTGTTTGTTCCTATGGGTACAGTGCCATTGCCTCGAAAGCAAAAGAATACTCTGTTGGCATTCCTACTTTGGCTGGTGTTTCACTTCACTCAATCCATGTCAATTTTGGCAAGGAATTAACCCATATTTTGCCATATCTTCAGCAATGGTTTTACCATGCACCACACCTGTTCTTTCTTCTTGGTACATGCTTCATCATCCCTCTCCCTAATTACTGCTTGGACATTGTGCCCTTGGAAAAGACACCATAATCTGCACAGGGCTAAGTGTACCAGAGGTGGCATTTCTTGGGGTAAAACCAACTTGGATGCGCCCGTCGCATGCAGTTTCAAAGAGAATACATAGAAGCTCTTGTTTGACCTCTACCTCCTCACATCGTGCATGTGATTATAAAACATGTTATCCAATTTGGGCTGGTGCACATCGGCCACAGTGTCAAATACAATACCCATATACTTTTTGTTCTCTATCTCCTCCTAAATTTCCCTCCTAAGTTGTGTTATTCCTAAATATGTTTTATTCTCAAAACCATTCCATAACCCCCCTTATATGTATCCAACATATTAAATAATCATACAGAAACAATATACAATCATCAATATAAAAGCAACATATACAATATAACAAATATATTGCAGACGTCTGTGGTGTTGCACCTGCAGAGGGAGAGAAAAACCAAACATCCATGCAAACAACCGCAAATTAATCATCATGGAAACGGTTCCGGAATCAGCTGTTATATCAAAAAAGGGGCTGTGATATCTAATGCACTTTAACCTCACTGAGCAACTGGGTAAAAAAGGGAATGTGGTGCACAGTGGTGCACAGTACAATGCCACTTATAACGGTGCAATACTTGGATCAGGCCTTCCTATCACTGAAACCCACATCAGCACTTCCTCCAGACAAACTCTCACCAACATCCTCTTTGTCTTTCCTTCGCCAGACCTATGGACACCTCATATGATCTCTGTTCACTCTCCTTTCTCCTCCTCTCCAATTTATGGTGGAACCCAATGCTAGGTCCTCTTGGCCTCCTTCCATTCCTCCAAAGCCTCATCAATGTCCATCTAAATGGTACTGTCATGGTCCAGGGCTCTCAGCCAAATCTCCTCCTTCTGGATAGGTGTCTCCTGCATCTTATGAACGTCCTCCCTTCTCCTACTATTCCTTCTACCATCTCTCGAGCTCCTCTGCCACCTCATTCCTCCTCTGCTGCCTCTCTGGTACCCCCTCCTTCTCCTCTCTGGCCCCTGTGCCACCTCTGTGAACTGCCTCCTCCACCTCCTCCTCCTCCGCCTCTCTGGCCCCTATGCCACCTCAGTCTGCTGCCTCTGCCCACTCTCAGGCCTATATACTGCTTCTGATGGGTGTACCTCACTCCTGTACCCCACCCCGGAAGTCTTTCAAATGTGGAAACCTGCACCACATTGATACTTCAACTCTCGCTCTGCTGTGAAACACTCCTCTGACATCTGCCACGTCATCGAAGACCTTCACCTGGATGTTCACATTCTCACTGAGACATGGTTCACGGGCTGCTCTTCATGAGTTTTGATGCTCTCCTCCCTGAGGGCTACAAGATACTCTCTGAGCCCAGAACCAACCGGTCCGGAGGTGGAGTTGCCCTGATCTTTGCAGAGTGTGCCCCTGCTTCTGTCATTCCTATGCAGGCCGACCCCTCCTTTGAATGCCTGGTCTGCAGGCTCTCTATCTATCCCGGCCTCTCTCTGACTGCGGCCACCATCTACAGTCCTCCTGGCCAGGTCGCCCTCTTCCTCTCAGAATGGGATGACCTCTCTTCTCTGCTTGCCTCTACCTCTCAACTTCTCCTCCTCAGATACATCAACATCCACCTGGTTTCTTCTAATCCTGTGAAAACAGAAAAAGAATATCGAGGCTGGGTACCCCAAAAGGAAATACACCGAACACGGGTTACAAAGGAACATACAAAGTACTTTATTTTATACTGAAGCCAGTTACAAAAAACAGAGCAAAATCAGATAGCTATCGGCCCTCAGTACAACACAACGAATTCCAGCGTGGTTCAGTGTGTTCAGTGAGAGACGCTGTACATTAGAATGCATTCGCTTTTTTATACATTTAGTGGACGCAATGTCCAGCCCCACTTTGGGTTAATATTGGGTTAATATTCCTTTTAATACATCACCGATCTAGGGTTCGTGCCAAGTGTCAAATAACTGCATATAACTGGTTTGCCTTTAATACATGTATCAACAAGCATATGCAATAACTGTGTATTTTAAAGTTTTCCATGCAGGCCTTCTTAAACATTAATACAATGTAGTTAAACAGATGTTCTTCGTTCAGTATTTGAATACATTGTCTCAACATATGCTCATGGATTAGTTTCATTGCACAAGTAATCCGTCTACACATAGGTCAATGAAGGACAAGGTCTCAGTTCATGACCTCAACAAGTGGCCTGCAGGCAAATTACACATTAGCTATGTACAAAGGTCAAGACGGCCAAGTTGTATTCTGGAATGACATCGTCCACCATTTTAGCTCACAGGGTGACTTTTACACAACGAATACTAAAATGGCGGTTTGACCTAAAATGGCGGCTTACATGGATTTAAGGTCAGGACCTTGCAACACAGATTTCTTTCGCAAGCGACTTTCGAGCAGCTTGGCGTAGGCCAATATTAATATATTTATTACAGTAGGAGGCACAATATACTTTCTATTTCGACAAACCCTCCTTTTGGCCTATGCCAAGTGCTAAAAACTACTTTGGATCTCCTTGCAAATAACTCCATGCATCATTGTCCATGCACCCTGAATCACTATCAGAAATATCTATTGCCATTAGGTCTTTTGCTAAAATATCCTTCAATGCGTATTCTTTGGAAGTTTTATCTGGGGCATACACTTTATGTCTTATCGAACCTATCGCTTGTGCGCAACATCCCCCTAGTATCGAACACATACCAGGCAGACACTGAATACAGCAACAAAGAAACAACAGTATTCCCAAAATAATCAATAAGACCGAAAGCACATTCCAACCCTAAGATCGCAAGAAGTCCCAGAACCAAGCTCTCAGTTCACAGTTCCCCTCTGGAACATGCACATTTCGGAACTAAGGATGTGCAGATTCTGTATTGCCTTGAAGATAGTTGGGGAGGAATCTGGTATGAAAACACAGCAAGCGGACCCCACTAATTTGCACACTCCACCACGCTCAGCTAGAATGACATCTAATGCCATTCGATTTTGAAGTGCTACTAATTTTATCGCCTTTGTTCTAACGTCATATGGTCCGGTTGAGGGTTCTCTCCAGTACTCTCGCTAGTTTTCTGATATCTTCTGAATTCGCTATCTGCCCCCAAAATAACAGGTTCCCTGCCAATCCCTGGGCAACCACGGGAATTCTACATTACCGCAGACAAAGTAGTTAGGTTTGCCTACATACAAAGGTCTGTTCTCCCCAGCCATATTTGCAACGTTGGCACAACCTAAACAATTTCCCATTGACTGAGTTCCATTCCTCTGTATGCAAAAAGAAACTGAATCGGGGCTATGGTTAACAGTGTAAGAAGGAGGCATGGCATCCTTATTGCCTATCGGAGCCATTTTAAAGGAAATCAAAGATTGAAAGGACGAGACAGTTTGTCAGAAGGCCTAATAGAAGCAACATTCGGTTTACTCCTATTTGCAAAAAGCGAGCATCCCAGGGGAGTCAAAACACGTTTCTCAAAACTATTCAAGTTGATGCCATCAAAGTTCCCTGAGATGCTATCATTCCATCGGCCAAAGAACAGTGCTCTAAGAGAAGCATAGCAGGCAGTTGTCAACGGTAAAGGATGAATATACCAACCTAGCCCCTTATACCTGTGTTGTGGTAAATGTGAGCAGACCCAGCAATTGGATTGATTAAAAATGGCATGTGTAGCATTCATGATAAATAGTAGAGTGTTATTGTGGTACCTTTGTCTGTGCTGGGAATCCCGAGGGGATAAAGTGTGCAAATGTACAAAGGGAGTAGGAACAATGGGTGCACTTTCAGTAGGCAACAAAAGTTCTAAAGAGTATGTTTCCTCGAGGTACCCTAATCCTAAGGCAGCGACTATTAAAAAAACAAATATCATTATAAGAAAACAGCAATATGTTTTCGGGGCCCAGGCATTTTGTCAATTGTCCCGGTTGGTCACCCCCTTATTTACAAGTCCCATACGAGCAATAGCGGTGGCGGGCATTGTAGTCTTCAAATGAAAACTCCAAAGTTTGTTACTGGCAACCTCCCGGTCGAGCGACTTCTTAGTCCTTCCACCACCCCAGCCAACAGAATTCTCAAATTTGGGCAAACAGCAAGCCCTCAATGACTCTTTTCCTTCTCCGAATGCACAGCCGAACCGTGCCGTAAGTCTATCTTTGTGGTCGCTGGTTATATCGTACTTTTCCTGGTACTGATTGATCCGGAAACAACATGTCGTCACTTCCTGCTGGAAGCAACATGACGGCGGAAATTGAAGGGGCTGAATTTAAAACAGCCGTTTCCGGGTGCAAAATTTGTGGAGAGTGTGGAGACAAAATGGCAGCTTCCCCAAGCCTCCCGGGGTCAGAGATATTCTCCGACACACTCTCAGTGCTGCTTACTGCTTTGGGATCATTGGTTGCAGTATCAGCGAGGGGTTCTGTTTCTTCTGTAGCGTGTGGCACAGGGCGAGGAAGTTTCTTGATGTGTGACGTGTGGATCCAGTTCTTTTGTCCAGCTACCCACACCGCTGTCTGGGTGACCAACAGGACTTGGAATGGCCCACGCCAGCGAGGCGCGAGGCCGGAGTTGCTCTCAAATGATTTGACGAGCACCCAACTCCCAGGCCGTATGCCATGGCCCAGGCCCTCGTATCGCACAGGTAAAGCTTCTCGTACCTGGTAATAAATCAAATACAGGTTTTTAGTCAATTGGCTACAATAATCTGAAAGTAGTACATTTACAACATTCTTTAAAGTTCGACATTTTGGAAGGTTCCAGATATTGGTAGGTCTCCCCATTACCACCTCAAATGGAGAGAGTCCAGACTTAGTTTGAGGGGTTGTACGTATGGCTAGTAACACGATCAGTAAGGCGTCCGGCCATTTTAGTTTGGTGCCGGCACACGTCTTTGCGAGCTTGTTCTTGATGAAACCGTTGTGTCTTTCTACTAGGGCGGCACTCTGAGGATGTCTGGCCGAATGGAACCGTTTGTCAATTCGTAACGCTGTACATATCTGTAGAATTACAGCGGCGACAAAATGTGGACCATTGTCCGACCAGATAACTCTCTGCAAACCGAACCGGGGGAAGTATTCCTTTAACATGGTGTCGCAGTGGTCATGACTGTTGCATCTTTAACAGGGAAAGCCTCACCCATTTACTAAAGGCACAAATGACCACGAGGACATACTTTAGATTGTTGCATCATTCCATTTCAATGAAATCAAAGTGAATAACTTCGAAGGGGACAGAAGGTGGACCAAAACTTCCCCTTGGAGTGATGTCCCCATACCCTCCTCGTGTTGTAGGCAAATCTTGCAGTTCTGGACATAGCGCTGGGCAGTTTTTGAAATCTTGTCATTTGCCCAAACTTTTTCTAACATTTTCGTAACCTGCTCGGCACAAACATGTGTAGGGCCGTGTGCCATGACAACCATCATCATGACATAGGCGTCAGGTAACAGCCATTTTCCTTCGACCATGTCCACCCAACACCCATCATCATCAAGTTTCCCCAAGCCTTCAGCCCACCTCTTAGACTCTTCCATTGTGGCATCAGCTTGGATATCCCATACATACCCAACACCCTCATCCATTACATAGGCATCTACAGTCTCCCTTGAAACATACATCTCTGTGAAGAGATCTGTGGCAGTTTGTCTAGCTATCTGATCAGCGAAAACATTCCCTTTTCCAATATCATCTACAATCTTTCGATGTGCTGCACATTTCATAACTGCTAACTGAGTAGGGAGCGCAAGCGCTGAGAGTAGTTGCACTATTAGGGAGCCATGTTGAATCTTGGTGCCATGCAAAGTTAGGAATCCTCTTTCTGACCAAAGTCTCCCAAAGTTGTGAACCACCCCAAAGGCATACTGACTATCAGTATATATATTTACTGCAAGCCCGTCGGAAAGTTCACAAGCTCGGGTCAATGTTATAATCTCTGCGGCCTGCGCAGAATTATGTGTAATTCTCTTAGTTTCCACAACCGTGCTCAATATAGTGATTGCATAAGCGGCTGTGGATGTACCATCCGGAAGTTTAAAGCAGGAGCTGTCACAAAACAGCTCTCCTTGCGGATTATCCAAAGGAGTATCTTTTAAATCAATTCTACCCTTTGTTTCTTGTTCGGTCGTATACAAACAATCATGTGACTCTTCATCGCCGGAAGTAGTATCTTGCGGAAAAGGTAGGAGTTCAGCCGGATTAAGGACACAACACCTCTTAATTTGAATGTGAGGAGCAAACAAGATCAATTCATATCTTGTCAACCATGCAGAAGTGAGGTGTTGCGTTTGAGTTCGGTTCAATAGAACATCTACAGAGTGAGGTACCATCAGGGTTAGATTATGGCCTAGCACCATTCCCTCACTCTGTTTTACAGACGCAGCAGCAGCAGCGACAGCGCGCAAACATCTTGGCAAAGCGCATGCTACAGGATCAAGGGCGGAAGAAAAGTTACCGCATGGCCTATTCTTCCCTCCATGTTCCTGTGTTAATACAGCCAAAGCACATCCATCACATTCATGCACAAACAACACAAAGGCCTTTTCATAGTTTGGTGTGCCCAAAACTGGTGCAGAGCATAATGCAGTCTTAAGCAAGTCAAATGACTGCTGGTGTACCGTGTACCATGTCAATGGCGAATAAATGCCCTTCTTTGTCAAAGCCACCATCGGTTTGATCACTAGTGAGAAATTGGGGATCCACAACTTACAGTAAGAAGCCATACCTATCAAGGCCCTAACTTCCTTCTGTGTATTTGGGACAGACATGCCAGAAATGTGTTTTATTCTTTCAGGTGTCAATCTTCTTCCCTCCTTTGACAGGAGATAGCCTAAATAGGCGACCTCCTGACAACAATATTGACATTTTTTAAGCGAAGCTTTGTGACCATGCTTAGCTAGATGAATAAGTTCTAACACAGTGCCCTCCTTACAGGCACTCTCAGAGTCAGCAGCTAGAAGCAAATCGTCAACGTACTGAAGCAAAGTACAGGTAGAGGGCAATTAAAGGGTATCAAGTTGTTCTTTCAAAGCCCTACTATAAATACTAGGACTCTCTGTGTACCCTTGAGGTGCACAAGTACATGTAAACGAGCGTCCCCTTAAGGTGAACGCGAAAAAATATCTACTATCCTTGTGTATAGGAATAATAAAGGACGCATTCTTTAAGTCCACAACACTAAAGTAAGTAGCTGTAGCTGGAATCATGGTTAGGATTGTCGTTACATCAGGCACAATTGGAAATTGTGGTGCCACCACTTTATTAATGGCATGTAAATCAATTATAAAACGGAATGGAATTACATTATCGCCTTTCTTGTACACGGGTATAATCGGACTATTACACAAACTTCCTGAAATTTCTTCAATCACACTGCGATGCACAAAATCGGAAACAATACATTTCAAAGCTTGCTCGCCCTCAATCGAAATCTTATACTCGGCAACGCATGGCAGCTCAATTCCATGTTTCAAAACTATCTTAACAGGCTCAATCTGTAAAACACCGACATCATTGTCGTCGACAGCCCACAAGCTCTCTGGTACATCAATGAATTCTGGAGGCAAAGGTCTAGTCAAAAATTGCGAGGCAGAAAATTGCTGTGGTGAAATCGTCAAGCGCACTCCATCAGAAGAACAAAAAATCGCTGCGTTTAATTCTTTGAACAAATTCAACCCCAGCAAGTTCTCACCGCAATCCGAAGTCAACAGAAATGGACACTGGTCCGTAAAGGGACCCAAAGAAATAGGTACCGGCATAGAAACCGAACAAAAAACTGGTGTATCGGAAAACCCTACAGAAACATTGGTTTGCCCTGACAGTGGAATGTTTGGAACCCGCAAATGATCAATGGAACACTTCTGTGCTCCAGTGTCTATCAAAAACTGATGTTTCCTATTTCCCACCACCATTTCAACGTATGGACCTTTCTGATTGACGGGAATAGGTGTAGGTTCCAAACCCTGCTTCAGGCAATCCTAACGAAACATAATATCATCAAAAGGAAGCTTTTCAGATAAATATGCAGCAGAAGGATGATCAAATATATCACTGGTGTCCGAACACTGGTTAATGTTCACAGGACCCAAGGGCACATTCCCCTGCGGGACATACTGACCTCTAACCTGAGAACTACCCCCTCTGGGGCCCCTAACAATTTGCTGCAATAGCAATTTAGTTTTTAAATCGCCTTTCCGTTTTTCAATCCTATCTTTTTCATTATTGACACGGTTCTCATAGTACTGAGCCATGTGCAGTACTTCTGATTGTGATTTCGCCTGCCAAGCGCTCTCAGAAGACATCTGTCACTGGATGTCAATAGTTCTAACTTGTTTCCATAAATCTACGGCAGGAGTACAGGAAACAACAAATCAATGTCACCTAAGGTGAACACTGAGGACTGCAAAATGGATTCTATCTCTTTATAGAACCCTGTCGGATTGTTCCTAATATCGGGGATAGATTGCCTAATAGTATTCACTTCCTGTCTTGGGAACGAGACGTGAACAAACTGTGATACATAATGTGCAGGAATGTTCACAGAGACTATATTATTTACAGCATCGTCCGCAACCTCAACCTTCGGGACAAATGTCGGAGGAACCTCGCTCATAGGCAACTGAGAAATAGGTGACTCCAAACTCTTACTAAGCAACAGAGCCAAGTTGAGCGCTAAAGCAGTCGAAGAAGTGTCAAGTGAAAAAGCTCTCCTATAAATGCTCAATAACTCTGTGGGACAACTAATCTTCCTTTTTACACATTCATCTTGCAGGTATTCTACCATTACCTGTATCACTTTCCTCTGCATTTCTAACGTATATTGACTATATGTGTCATATACCTCAACTGGAGTTATCGTTCTGTCTGAAATCCATCTAATCGCGTCTTTCTTACAAATTCGCATTTCCTCCGATATCGGTTTACGACATGGAAGGCACCGTTTCTGTACATACATATTCTCCTCTTCATCATCCTCATTCTGTAACTTTTCTAACTCCTTTCTATACCCAAATAACCTCTCGACATGCTCATTTACCTTCTCCACAGTGTCTCTAGAAAGCGCTAGAGTATTTAGATCCCTTAACCCTTGCGGAACATCCGCATTATTTAATCTTCCCCACATTATACATAACTGAATCCCTAAACCTTCAATAAAAACATTTTCTCAGGAAAATTATCCGTATTACAAAGTATGGCAAAAACTTGATCATCCTTCTCCATACAATGCTTAGCCCATGCAATTAACTCACGTTTCTTCTCCGGCGGTACAGTATTGCGAGTGACAACTTTTGTTCCTGTACCTCGATCGATTACAAGCGGCTCAGGACCACTTGGAAGAGAGGGAGCAGGCAAAATCGATGGAGGCGGAGGAGCAGGTGGAGGGACAAAAACCAGAGGAATAGGAACAACAGGTTGAGCAGGAAGAGGAGGAATTACAGCATGAAGAGGTACAGCAGTGGGAAGAGGAACATACAGAGATGGCGCAGAGGCACCAGGCCTTCATTCATTTAATATTTTGTCAATCAACTCATCAGAAATATGAAGATCTTTAGAAGGATAGATTTTCTGAATTCCAAGTGAGAAAGCCCTATCTATATTTTTAGTCGCCTCAGACTGTTTGTTTTGGTCACATAACAATGCTTTTTCAGCGTTCGTTTTATGACAACGTGCATGTTTCTCTCTACCTTTAAGTTGTTGCAATGCTTCTTTTTTCCAATTCTGCAAAACATCAATGCTGCAGGTCTAGCCTTTTTCCTTAACAAGACTGACTCCAAATATTCAATACGAGGGATCTCAAAACTACCATTGATTGGCCACTGAAGTTCGGAGGCATTTCTGGTTTGTCTGTGCCAAATATCATTAAATACTATACTTCCAATGCCATACTTACAGTACATAGTACATGCCGGCGACTCCTCCAGTGGTGCGGGACGGCTAAATTCCAAAGATTGCCTATCACTGCGGAATAATGCCCTAAAGCAGGTTGACAATTTCCCAGGCATATCTCAAATTCTTGGTGTTACCTGGTCAATAATTGTGTCTGCAGATACAATATGCCAAAATTCAAATTGTCAGGGTTAAACTAAGAATCGGGTCACGACTCACCTGAACGAACCTAAGGAGGACCGATCGGTACTTCTAAGAATCTTACCAAACTATTCTTACCTCGTGTATGGTGATTTCGGCAAATCTGCCCGCCTCGATAAGTGGACCCTCGTCAAGATGCCATCTCGGACCACACGCTTATCGTCCAAGGATCGGGTCGTGCAGCGCTGCTGAGGTGTCGCGTCTCGTTCAGGGGGCCGCTTATGTCACACCATCCGATCCTGGTCCGATAGCGTGCGTCAACCTTCAACAATCCGGCATCAATCTTGAGGGTCCCTATTCGGGCACCAACTGTGAAAACAGAAAAAGAATATCAAGGCTGAGTACCCCAAAGGAAATACATCAAACACGCGTTACAGTGGAACATACAAAGTACTTTATTTTATACTGAACCCAGTTACAAAAAACAGAGCAAAATCAGATAGCTATCGGCCCTCAGTACAACACAACGAACTCCAGCATGGTATCAACAAGCATATGCAATAACTGTGTATTTAAACTGTATTTTAAACTTTTTCATGCAGGCCTTCATAAACATTAATACAATGTAGTTAAACAGATGTTCTTCGTTCAGTATTTGAATACATTGTCTCAACATATGCTCATGGATTAGTTTCATTGCACAAGTAATCCGTCTACACATAGGTCAATGAAGGACAAGGTCTCAGTTCATGACCTCAACAAGTGGCCTGCAGGCAAATTACACATTAGCTATGTACATAGGTCAAGACGGCCATGTTGTATTCTGGAATGACATCGTCCACCATTTTAGCTCACAGGGTGACTTTTACACAACGAATCCTAAAATGGCGGTTTGACCTAAAATGGTGGCTTACATGGATTTAAGGTCAGGACCTTGCAACACAGATTTCTTTTGCAAGCGACTTTCGAGCAGCTTGGCGAAGGCCAATATTAATATATTTATTACAATAGGAGGCACGATATACTTTCTATTTCGACAATCCCGCCTCTGGTATCTTCAGCAACCTTTGCGACACTCTCTCCCTTTCCATTCTACCCTCTGGTTCGACACACTCTGCTGGACACACCATGGATGATATCATCTCCTAAGACATCCCCCTCTCTAACCCACTACTCGCTCTAGGACTGACCACTTTCATCTCTCCTCCCACCTCAAACTCCTTGTTCCACAGGCAAACCCTACCCCAGCATTGCCACCTTCTTTCTCGGTCATTCGGCCAATGAAGCAAGTGTCCTTTTCCAGCGGCTGACTCACACCCTGACACAGCCCTCTCTAATCTGCATCTTTCTATCTCCAACACTTTGGAAATCCTTGCCCCTGTCATGAGAATACGTCTGAAGCCTACCTGCTTCCCCACTTGTGGAGAGGGCAGGAGCCCCCACATCCATCAGGAACGAGGAGTCAGCCACGAGGACCCAGCGAGAGGTCCATGCGAGGAGCAAGCTGCATCCACGCAGCAGCCTGCCCTCCCGCCTGCAGACACAACCAGATTCTGCATCCTGCCCCTGCTGGGGCACCCCATCGCTTCCACGGCTCCCTTTGACCCCAACATCGCCTTTAGACCGCACGCGCCGACATCTCCCAATTCCAAAATGTCGGGCGCGATGCGGCACGAAAACGAGGCTGAGACGCCTCCACGTTGCTAGGCAACGCTTGTTCGTATTTGTATTTAAATACAAACTCTCGCCGGCAGGCGGAAGAGCCGGCGGCTATCCAAAGGCCTCTTAAGGCCAGGCGGCCCTGTTTGCCAACCATCTGCTTCCCCACTTGTGGAGAGGGCAGGAGCCCCCACATCCATCAGGAACGAGGACCCAGCCACGAGGACCCAGCGAGAGGTCCATGCGAGGAGCAAGCTGCATCCACGCAGCAGCCTGCCCTCCCGCCTGCAGACACAACCAGATGCTGCATCCTGCCCCTGCTAGGGTACCCCATCGCTTCCACGGCTCCCTTTGCCCCCAACATCGCCTTTAGACCGTACGTGCCGACATCTCCCAATTCCAAAATGTCGGGCGCGATGCGGCACGAAAACGAGGCTGAGACACCTCCACGTTGCTAGGCAACGCTTGTTCGTATTTGTATTTAAATACAAACTCCCGCCGGCAGGCGGAAAAGCCGGCGGCCATCCAAAGGCCTCTTAAGGCCAGGCGACCCTGTTTGCTCCTGTTTGCGCTCTGTAGCGCACGTGTGGTCAGCCCCCCTGGGGCAGTGTTTAAATCCTGTGCCCCCACAGAGCAAGCGTGACACGCTGCATAGTTGCATCTTCACACCACGAGGCTAAGGCCATCCAAATTGCCTGAGGCCGATAGCATCTGTAATTCACCAGCTACAACAACACAACCACATGTTGACCGCCGCACCATTCTTCAATTCCAATGAAAGCCGACCTCCATACAAAAACTCCCCTGTCTTGAGCCTGTATGGAGCTGTAGGAGCCTGGGCCCACACCTCTGCCCTTCCTGCTCCAGGTAAGCTGCTATTGCCACCGTGCTGCACGATCAACCACTTACAGTTGGAACTCCTTACCTGCGTGTACCCACACACAGTCACTCCCCTAGCAAAGATCGTATTATAATGCCACTCCTCACCATGCTAACTAAAATCGACTTTTGGCCACCCATTGCCTGTGCACCTTGCTAGCGACCTATGCTCTTGTGCCCTCATTTGCCAAAATCGAATTTAGGTGACCCATTGCCTGTGCACCTTGCTAGTGACCTATGCTTTTGTGCCCTCATTTGCTAAAATCAAATTATGCTTTTGTGCCCTGATTTGCTAAAATCGAATTTAGGTGACCCATTGCCTGTGCACCCTGCTGGCGACCTATGCGTTTGTGCCCTGATTTGCTAAAATCGAATTTCGGTGACCCATTGCCTGTGCACCGTGCTAGCGACCTATGCGTTTGTGCCCTGATTTGCTAAAATCGAATTTAGGTGACCCATTGCCTGGGCACCCTGCTAGCGACCTATGCTTTTGTGCCCTGATTTGCTAAAATCGAATTTAGGTGACCCATTGCCTGTGCACCCTGCTAGCGACCTATGCTTTTGTGCCCTGATTTGCTAAAATCGAATTTAGGTGACCCATTGCCTGTGCACCTTGCTAGTGACCTATGCTTTTGTGTCCTGATTTGCTAAAATCGAATTTAGGTAACCCATTGCCTGTGCACCTTGCTAGGGACCTATGCTTCTGTGCCCTGATTTGTTAAAAACGAACTTAGGTGACCCATTGCCCGTGCACACCACCCAGGCTGATGCTGTGATTACATTAGAGCACTGCCTGCCAGCGCTGGACTATTGCTACCAGTCCACTAATATAATGCTGGCGCTCCTCAGCATCATCATGTTCCCTTTTTGTATAGTCCCTAATGCTACACTATGCACCAGAGGACAGTTCATCAAGATTGGCGAAGGATTAGTTAGACCAGGTTGCCCACGCCACTTCCCCATCCCCTGCCCCACCCCTTTCCTCCCCACACACCCCCCTTTCCCCACACCATCTCCTCAGCCCCACATCTCACCCAACACCATCAAGAAGGTAGCAACCTCAGACCTCCCGTGCCGTAGTCCCAACCCGCCTATATACAATTACACCATACCTATCAGCATCAACCACACAACCACTCCCATCCTGGATATTGAAAGATTCAATAGACTCATGTCTAGAACTAAAATGCCCCCACGAGCTACTTCAGGCACCACCACGCCCAATACGCCGACCAAACCAAACACCACGCCCATTAATTTCCAACACAAAAGCCTCCACAACACACCGCTCCAACACCAAACCAATAACATAACCACTGTTCCTCCCCCCATCGTAGATAACACACCACTCCCTGCCCCCCTCCAGCCTCAAAACTGCACTCATTAATGCCCGCTCACTAGGTGCCCATGCTACAGATATCATTGAGGACCAACACCTTGATATGCTGGTGGTTACTGAAACCTGGCTTCACCTAGCAGCAGGACCACTTCTAACCCTTGCTATTCCCCCAGGATTCAGCATCCTGAGAACAGACAGAACAAATACCCAAGGAGGCGGAGTCGCCATAATAGCTAAAAAACCACCCTAGAAATCAGAGCTTGCCCAATAGAACAGATACAAGGTTATGAACTCCTACTAGTCAAGTATACCTCCAACCCCAAAACCACTACCAACTTACTAGTGGTGTACAGATCACCCAATAAAAACACACACCCTGACTTGGACATCCCACTACTCCTAACGCCCCTCATCAAGCCTAAAACTAAATGCATAGTCCTCGGAGACTTTAACCTAGGTTACAATGACCCCTTGGACTCGGAAGCATCTACATTTTATACAGCCATGTCAGAAATGAATTTCGTACAACTGGTAGATAAACCCACCCACTCAAAAGGAAGAACCCTAGACTGGCTTCTCACTCTTAACTCTCTAGTCACCATTGACTCCATCCTCCCAGTCAATTGGTCAGATCATTATGTAATCAATTTCACTATAGACAACGCCAGTACAGAGCACATCACCCCTAAAAAACCAGAAACATTTGAAACTAGAAATATCAAAAAGCTCTCCTCCGACAAACTCACCCCAGCACTGAGTGCTGCCTTTGCCCATACGGTTCTAGGCACCAACAACCCCTCCTATCTAGCCGACCAATACCAACAAGGCCTTACCCAAACCATCAACCTACTTGCTCCCATAACCACCAAAATCCGTAGACCTGATAAACGCTCCTGCTTTTGGTTCAATGAGGAGCTTGTAACCTTAAGACGCACAAAAAGATCACTTGAACACCTCCATGAGAAAAACAACACCCCAGAATCGGCATCAGCCTTCGCTGAAGCCAACAAAACCTATAAATCAGCAATAATCACCCAAAAAGCCAATGCCCTCAACCTCCGCATTACGAATGCGGCCTCAGATAGTAAAGAACTCTTTACTATCCTTAGAGAACTCGAAAGCCCTTGTCAAACTTCAGCACCCTCTACTGCTAGCAAAGACTGGTGCACCACTATTCAAAATGCACTCTCATCTAAAATCCTCCTACTACAAAACAAAATTGATAGTAAAAAAACACTCCTAGCTGACAAATCTCCACCCACTATATCAACCCACTATATCAATGACCACATCAAATGTCACTACTGGCCCCCCATTTCAATTCACTCCAGTGACTAACAAAGAGGTATTCGACACCATAATGAAACTCAAGGCTTCCAACTGCAAGGAAGGCCAATTCCCCGCCCATCTAGTGAAACTATGCGCCCCCACTCTCACACCTATCATCACTGAATTCATCAACGCCTCTTTTCTCACAAACACAGTCCCCACTAGTATCAAAAAAGCTTGGGTAACACCACTTCTAAAAAAACCTTCCCTGGACCCAACAATACCCACTAATTACCGACCCACTACAACGGTCCCATTTCTCCTAAAAATAATCGACAAAATAGCCTACTGCCAAATCCAGAACCACTTGGAACAACAACACTTACTAGGAGACCGCCAGTCAGGATTCCGTCCCAGCCATAGCACAGAGACAGCCCTCCTTGATCTGAAGATCCAAATAGATGCCACCGGAGAAGCAGGTAAACTCTGCCTTCTGATGCTCTTGGACCTCTCAGCAGCCTTCGATCTGGTTGATCTCTGTAACACTCTAGCAAACAATTTCAACCTAGCACAGAACGCTACCAACTGGATCAAATCTTTCTTGGCTGACAGGACTTCCAGAGTATCCATCGGCATAGAATCAGCAGACCCAGTGCCTGTCCCTGCAGGTGTGCCGCAAGGCTCCTGCCTATCCCCTACTTTGTATAATGCCTACACCAAGCTATTATTTGCAGCCTTGGATGCCATGGGTGTCATCTATACTAATTTTGCCGATGATACCCAAATCCTCATTCCTCTCTCAGGCAATCACGAACAAGACTCCCTCCTGGTTAACCAAATCTACTCACTCATCCAAAACTGGATGGCTAACAACAGTCTCTGTCTCAACGACGACAACACCGAGCTCCTCATACTAGGCTCCTCCAGCAAAATCAACACCCTTGAGCCCGCTTTCAAATCATTCACCATCGATGGAACCATAATCCCTGTTCTCAAACAAGTCAAGACCCTTGGCGTGTACTTAGATGCAACACTATCCATGTCCAAACAAATAAACATATTAGCTTTGTCCACTTCCTACACCTACAAACTCATCTCCCTCAGCCGTGAATTCCTCTCAACCAACAACTGTGTCACTCTAGCCAGAGCACTCATACTGTCTAAGCTAAATTATTGCAATATCCTATTCCTTGGCACATCCAAAGCCAATATAGCCAAACTTCAACTCATGCAGAACAAAGCCCTCAGAGCAGCTCTAGGCATCAAAAAATCTGAACATATCTCCAACACCAGAAGAGACCACCACTGGCTCCCCATACAAGCCAGAATTCTATTTAAAACCCTGAGCATCACCCACAAATGTAGGGCCAACAAAGCGCCCAAATACCTCAACAACACTGTCATGATGAAGCCCCAGACCAGACTCCTCAGGTCCAACAAAAACACACTCCTCGAAACCCCCAGATACAAAAGAAAGAAAGCAGGGGGCAGTAGCTTCAAAACACTGGCCCCCAGACACTGGAACGCGCTACCCTCCCACATTATGAATGAAACCTCATTCCCCAAATTCAAAAGCCTCCTGAAGACTTGGCTCTTCAACAAGTTCTAACTGAACCAGAGCACCTACCTACCCCCTCCTAGTAACTACTTATACCTGACTGCTTTGTATTTTTTGTATATTATTTATTTATTCCTGACTGCCCTGCATATTACTGTATATTTTTTGATTGCTACTCCTGTATACCTCTATGTTCTTTCTAAGATTGCATTCTCCCATTGTCTGTAACTACGCCGTGGTACCTCCGGGTCTGGGCGTATAACAAATGTAATAAATAAATAAATAAATAAATAAATAAATAAATAAATAAATAAATAAATAAGTGGAACTCTTGGTAGGACTCAGACCTCACCCCCCTGAACGCAAGTGCAGGCTGGATGAGAGGAACTGGAAGGCTTCGGGCGGATGTACCGACAAATTGGCCGGCCACCTGCTCCTAAGGAAATACAGTCCCTCTGTACTTTCCAAGAAGATAGTCCATATTCAAGCCTGCTTCTCTGCAGCCTCAAACAACATGCCCAAGTTCCTTAAAATCTGCTAGGTGCTGGCCAATACTACTGTAGTTGCCACCTCTCCTGTTCCCTCCCAGGCCCTCTGTACGGCTCTGGCCTCTCATTTCACCACTAAAACTCAGGAATTCTTGTCCACACTTTCCTCTTCCTCGCCTTCTACCTCTTTCAGGCCCCGTTTGGCCACATCTCCCTCTCCTCATCCGTTTGCCTCCTTTTCTCTAATAACACCTGACAATGTTTCTAGACAAGTCCGATCTATGAAAGTGTCATCTAAACAGGTGCTCACCTGCTCTTCCAGAACCAGCAAGCACAACATTGTCACCCTGACTGCAGGCCAATTTCTGCAAACACTCTTTCACCACTGGAGCTTTCCCCTCTCTCCTCAAGCGCTCCCTTTTGCACCCCCTACTAAAAAAGCCTTCTGCCGATCCTACCTGTCTGGCTAACTATTGCCCGATTTCAATCACTCCTTTGCTGGGATAACTCCTTTAAAAGCTGTCCATCTCCTAGCTTACTCTCCACACTGGATCTGTTGGATGTCTCCATGATCATCAGTCTGGCTTTAAAGCAGCCAGAGGCATGGACACTGAATAGTAGCAACTCTCCTGAACACCTTTGAAGATCTGCTCTCTAATATTGACTCCAGCTCTCTCTCAGGCCTATTCCTCCTTGACCTTCCCTTTGCTTTTGACACAGTTAATCATGCCAAACTGATCACTCATCTCCACGAGAACCTGGGCATCACAGATCAGGCCCTGGCATGACCGACCTCCTTCCACCTGGACAAACCCTCCCATGTTCAACTTGGGTCCTTACTCTCCACCACCCCTCCCTCCACATGTGGTGTCAATGTCTATAAGGCCTCTTTGGCCCACCAGATCTCCACGTTCTCTTCTTACTTTCAGTGTTAGGCTCCCCTGAGCCACCTCTCCTCACACGCTCATTCCTGACTATCTATCCTTGATTAAGGATTGGTGCACCTCCAACGAGCCCTGCCTTAATGCCAGTAAGACGGAGATCCTTCTCATTGGGACCCCTGCTCCTACTTGGGCTCTCTAGCGTCACCTTTCTGTGAGGCATCATCTTCGACCACACAATCTCCTTCTCTCCTCACATCACATACCTTGCCAAGAAGGGCCACTTCCAGCTCCACCTCCTGAGAGGTATTCAACCTTTTCTCACTTTCCCCCAGACGCTCACTCTGGCCAGAGCCCTGGTTCTCTCCATGCTGGACTACTGCAACAGCCTCTTTCTAAATCTGCCTAGCTATACTCTTTGCCCCCTGTAACTAATCCACAACAGGACTGCAAGACTAATCCTTGGCCTCAAGCCCAGGGACCGTATCTCTCCATCCCTGTAATCTCTCCACTGGCTGCCGGTGGCTTCAAGGATTAAGTGCAAGACCCTCTCCATATTCCACAAGGCTTTTTGGGGTTAGAGCCCGGACTATATCCAACTCGCTCTACCAAAATACCATTCTAGAGCCCTTTTCTCAGCTACCTCCAACTCTCTGTGGCTCAGACGCTTCTCCAAGCAGAGAGTAGGGGGTAGATCTCTCTCCACTGCAGGTGCCTCTGTCTGGAACAGCTTCCCTGTTCCTCTCAGACTTGAGCTGGACCACCTGAAGTTCTGGAAACGGCTCAAGACCTTCCTTTCCTCCTCTTCCTGCTCCCTCTTGCTTCCTTGCAAAATGACCTGTCTGCTGAGCCGACTGGTTGCTTGGTACCCTCAAAGTCTCACTTGTTACCATGCGCCTCCATGACCAGCCCTCCTTGCACTGTCTTCTGGCCTACCACGCACTTAGGGGCTGTAACTGTCAACCCTACAGCCCCTCTGCCTCCATTCCTCCTTGCACTTACCCAGAGCTGCGCTGAACTGGCTGCACTTACTCTTAGCCTGCTGCATGATCTCAAATCCCCCTAACTTCTCGCACTTTGCACCTCTCCCTTCCCCCTGTATATCTCATGTTGCACATGCACAATTTGAATGACACAAGGCCTAGTAAGATCATTTGTCTTGCCTTCCCTTTGCCTTCCTTCCCTTGACTTGTGGCGCCTAGAAACACTTGTGTACAGGCACGTTATAAATGCCATATCATATCTGTTCAAACTTTAATAGGGCAATCAGGAACGTAATACAATATTCAGCTTAGTCTGGGCCATTACTGAGGTTCGTTTCATGAGAAGGTGGACCGGTGTTGTGTGCCTTCCGAACGTCAGATAGGTGAACCAAATACCGCATCTCCTTCACCTTAACAGCAAAGGGGGTCGCAAATATCATGTTGTACGACCCTTGGTATTTCTATTGGTTTGAGCAGCTGACAAAATTTCAGATGTATATTTTTTTCCTGAAAATAGTTGTGGCAGCGGCAAGTTCAGTTCACCAGTCACCGATGTCACAGCTGCATCTTCTCTTCTAGGAGAAATCTGTTGAGAGAGCATTTTAATGCATTTGGCTAATTCGCACAAGTACCGATGAAACTCCTCCCCCAAAACCCCTGCTGCCCTGTAAGAATATAATGCTCTGTGCTCTGGGAGTAAGAGGTGTGTACATCCGTCTCCCCATCACTATCTTGTACAGGCGACAAGTGGTGAACTTTGCTTTTCAGGCTCAACAAAGCCAAAGGGAGACATTGCACCCAGTTCCTCCTTAATGTTACACATAACTTGGTAATTTGCTCTAATTTGCTCCTCAAGCCCTTCAATGGTAAAGTCTATTTTCAATAAAAGTCTCTTGCCCTCGAGGGCCCGATGTATTCCACAACAAACAAACACAAAGTTCTGCTTCACGTATACTTTGGGTGACGGCTTCACCCCTGGGTCCCCCTCTTCAGGGCGTAAACCCCTCACAAAATTCTATTCAACAATTTGGCTAAATATTTCCTTTTCCAATGAATCTTTGGGTGATAACTTTCCACCCCAGATCTCCTCCCTCCTTCGGACTCGGATCCCTTCAGACGTTCGCCTCTCTCCTTCGGGTTCACTGTGGCATTTCTTACTTTCACTAATCTTAATGTCGTTATGACAGTTGTTCGGGCTTTGCCCCTTTTCATTGGCTTCCATCTACTGGGTTCACTTTTGCCAACTTCTTCAGGCAGTTCACTGTGAACTCCTCGTGGTCAGGTTCACTTTAGTTAACACACTGTTGATAGGGTCTTCAAACCTCTTTTTTGTTAGCATCCCTCTGCCGGGTTCAGTCTTGCCAACTTCTACAAAACCGTTCACCACTTTCCGTTAGTATCCCTCTGCCTGCTTCACTCTTGCCAACTTCAATTCACTGTTCATACACTCATTTCACCAGGCAGGAATGATTTCCCTTAGCTTCTCAATCATCTGTCTGTCAAAGACTTTTAACGGTACAGAGGATTTTACAAGACCCTTGTATGACTACTTTGACCTTTCTTTGCCACTTCCCAAAGCCATCTGGTTACGGTAGTCTTCAACATTGGGTAATCGCCCAGAGGTTTCTGTGTGAGCACCCACGTGGTGCCGGACTCCTCTGTCACTGGTTTTCCCCCTCCTTTGTTACTAGTATCATTTGCTTTTCAAAGTTCAATTTAGCCTTTGGCTACTTTTCGTTCAACACAGTTTGGTTTCTTATCAACACTCCCCTCGGCTCATTGGCTGTGATGAACCGCTTGGCTTTCCTCCTCCTTGGAGTCAAGGTTGGTACCACAGAGACCAGCATCTCTCCCCAGCTTCGTAATCAGCGGAGGCGGGTCTCGTGTACCGTTGACGTTTGCTGCAACACACATTGGATATTGTTTGCAGACTTCTCATTCCCTCTGCGGAGGTTCCACAGGCCTTTGACGGAAAGGGCAAAGTCAACTCTCTACTTGTCACCCTCTTGGTCTGTGCTGTCTTTCTTCTCCTCATGAAGTGCCATGTTGAGTTAGCTCTTACGTGGTGTGGTCTGCCTTGCCCATATTGTACTCTCTTGCTCCACCTTGTATCACTGTGTGGAAAGGAAAGGGCTGTCAGGTGTGTGTGATTTTGGTCAATTGGTTGGGCTAACTCGGAAGGATGAGATGGATAGGGTTTGTGGAATGAATGAAAATTACCAGAGCTTTTATGGTGACCTGGAAAGGGGGAATTGTAGGGCTGGTAATGTGCTGTTAAAATAGTATACTGGGGTTTCAGGAAAGAATAATCAGAGGGACGAGAATAAGAAAGGTCAGGGTTATTCGGGTAGAAAACGGGAAGGCAGGGATTCTGGGAGATGTGGTTTTCGAGTGTAATGGTATCTGTGTTCATAGTTGGTTTACCAGAGGTGTAGAGGCGGTTGGGTTTTATTATGGGAGCTTCTTCGTGTGGAAGGGAGGTAGATGTGAAATACCCAAAGAAAATCTCAGGGACTTTGTCCTCCTCTCTGTCTTCAGTGATGTAGTACTGTGTCTAACCTGGAGCATTTCCCCCAGCATAACCCTGTGCTCCCCCACCCAGGTGATCCTCCCCCGCTTGTCCACCCACAGGGTTGGGATATGAGAGCGCCAGCCCTCCCCTGGCTACCTGAATTAGGGTTTCCTGAGGTCTACTTGGGAGAATACCCTCAGGTGTCTCACACTACACAGATTTTCAGCGTACAATATTATTATTTCAAAGCCCCACATTCATGTGGTTAGATGCAAAAAAGGGAAGCCTGCATCCTTCCTAACAGATATGCCCACTGCCGAAGATCTAAAGATGCACAACTGATCCACATACGCGGGGGAGGAGCATGACAACCCCCAAAGTGAAAGATTGCGCTATGACGGAGAGTGACATACTCTTCATTGATGGGTCATCCACAATTGACCAGGAGGGTGAACAGAGACATGCAGGGAAAGCAGTGGTATGACTTGAGGAAGGAGAGTTTGAGATGCCCCAGGAGCTGCTATTTGCAGCATTTCCATAGTTACACTTTTCATCCCTCAGTTTGAAGCAGCACATCGCAGCAGATATACAGGAGGACTGGGTATATGCCAAATATCCACTGGGTATATGCCAAATACCCACAAGAGCATCACAGAAATGGTTGTATATTGCTCCACATGTTAAAGTTTCAGTACAGGAATGACATTACGGATGTTACGGGGTACATTGCCCCACCCTACTGGGCGGTTCCGTGAATTACACATAGATTAGGCCGATATGGGTGAGTGTTGCAATGGCTCCAAGTATCTCACAGTTGTGGTTTGCCCTTTCTCAAGGTGGGTGGAAGCAGGACCTTGTGCACATCCGAATGCCACATGTGCTGATAGATTTTTTATTTATTTATTTATTTATTGATTAGATATACATCTAGCCAATAGGCTTTGTATAGCACATAGACAAACAACATAAATACAAAAAATCTAAAAACATATTACATTTCCAGCATATCCTATACAATACATTTTAAAATTGCCACAATCTTCAGATAAAAAACAAAAATAAAATATATCAGGTTAATATCATTTCCTCTCATAAAAATCATCCATTGATCGGATATGTCAGTCATCACAGTGCCATTATTATAGGATTTAAAACACGTGGTTCACAATTCATTTAAGCTTTCACAACACATAATAAGATGGTGGAGGGACTCAACAACATTAACCCCACATAGACGACAATACTTTGACGTATGTGGAAACCCCATTTTTACACAATTAGTCTCTATTAGGTAAGTGCAAAAGGTACCTGTATTGGGATAGGCTATAATGTATTGAAGAGACGAAACTCTACTCAAATACTCATCTAAAAACCAACCACTGAACCTTTTAGATGCTAAATTTACTGTGTTAAGTTCATGGCCATAGTCATGAACTTTTTTCTTAATTCTCATTTTGAAGGCTAGTAGAGACAAAGTTCCTGGGACAGACCCATTTGACCATGTGCGATGAAGCCTTTGGATGGTACCGATAGTACCAATCAGCACATTACCTTCAAGACTAAGATATGCTTTGACATATGGAACAAAGATTTTATCAGTGGAAAGTGTCACAGCTTTCTCATACGACAAAACGTATTGGCAAATATATGCATACAAATAACTTCTGATGTTAAATTCCAAGTATAGGTATTCAACACTCACATTTCGGGGTAGTTTGGATTCAAAAACCACGCCACGTTTGACAAACTTTTGACCCCATATTTCAACAGCATAGAGCAGCATTGATCTGATTTTTGTCAAGTAGATATTAAGAACTGCAATGGCAGAAAAACAGCAGTTTCTACCAATGAATACATTCAGAGCATTTGTGGCCACGGTGCATCGGCTTTTGATTGCACACCACTGTTCATCCCAATTGAACCTTTCATCAATGATAACTCCCAAGTATTTGTATGATTTTTGGTACACAAGGTTTTCCCTCGATGGGGTGTTTGCGAGGTTGTAAGGTCAAACTATGGCACACATTTTTTCAATGCACTGTTTCAGCACGTTACAGCGCTACTTAGCATTAAGCACTGGATGTGTTTGATTTAGCACCAACAAGCCTACAGTGTTGTGGAGAGGATCAATGGGCTCCTCAAAAGTAAATTGTTCAAACTGTGTACCACATTGAAGAAGAACCGGGAAACTGTTTGCCCCTCGCCCTCTTTAGTTTACACACACAGCCCAGCAAAAATCACTATTTATCTTCTGACAAGGTTGTCACTGGTCGGCATATGCACACCCCCATATCTCCTGTAAGAAGAGCTTCCGACGAATATAGGGCAGCAGCGGTGTTAGGTGACGAGTTCAAAGAGTATTTAACCACACTAACAAAGGAAAATAAATGTGTCTCCAGACAGATTGGACCTCCCAGAATTGAGACGGCAGACACACTGGATGTAGCAACCACGACAACCGATGCTGCCTGGTGAATATTCGCAATTTTCATGCATAGGTGGAACATCCCACTGGCCCCTAAGAGGTGGTGTGTTGCAGATGATGCTGAAGAGCCTCCCTCAAACCCCAAGTGGGATAACACAATGGAGTCACACATTTTTATGATTTTCTCTGAGAAGAAGCTCGACAGGGAGTCACACAGCTCCTGTGAAGTAACAGTGCTGGCCAGAGTTGCTGCAGGGGAGGATAAGGAGCATACAAGTTCAAATAGCTCTCTAGGCTGATTAAGAGCAGCCTCAATGTTTCCTTAATATAGCCAGCTCTTAGCAGCCAGACAGCATTATGAAATGCAGCCATGGCCTGGTGCACAGACGCCGGTAAGATTGAGAGTAGGAGTATCTCCATTTCCACCCAGCCTGCCGCTGCTTAAGACACAGAGATTTTAAGACATCATCAAACCACGGTTGGATTGCTGGGAATGCTGACTGGACAGTCTGGCAGGAGTAAAAGAGTCGGCTGTCTCCGAGAAAACCTGGCCCAGAGATGTCAAGTCCACAACTGGCAAGGCTTGACAGCCAGATGCCACAGACTAGGATACGTCATTCAGATTAACATACTTCCAGCTACGCTTCCAGTTTTTTGGCTTAGCACAGGCCTGAGGTGGAGATTCCACCGTTAGACAGAAGGGAACCGCATGATGTTCAGACCAAGCCAGAATGGGTAGAGCCATCCACCAGCTGAGTTAAATCAAAGTCCTTCATACCTGACAGGAACCAAAGCATAGGATGATCATCTGCCAAATTGACATTTAAATTAAAATCACCTACTATTATTAAATTGTTAAATTTGTGCTGCAACTCTTCCACCAAGTTTAAAAAGGCCTCACAAAAGGAAAAATCATAAGGGGGGAAATAGACCATTAAAACATAGTAGGACTGGGAAGGTGTAACTGATAAATAAACTAACAAAGTTTCCATTTTAATCCCATGATTGAAGGGAATAACACACACAGTCAGAGGCAACTTGTAGAGAAGCGCAACCCTGCCCCCAGGCGTCAGAGATGGCTGATCAGTTTGCAGAATAGTATAATTGGGTGGAAGTGCCTGCACAGTAACGGGACAACATTGGTCGCATAGCCATGTCTCTGTAAAACAGGCGATATCTGGACCATAGTCCTCCAAAAGGTCATGGCATGGCAGTGCATGCACCACTAGTGACCACGTGTTCAATAGAAGGCATGACAAATTGCATAGATACTCACCCTGCCTATCAAATGGGGGAGTATGTAAGAAGCCTGCAGGCCACACTGCGCCTGCTGGAGCCGCCTGTATTAGTTGTTGCCGAAAGGTTGCCTCCATATTGTAATGAGTCCCCCCAGCCAGCCCCAGCAGCCCTCCCGCAGCCTGGACGAACACAGACTTTGGCACGACTTTGGCACGCACAGCCCTCGGCCGCGGCGCTCGTCCGCTGCACTGCCGGGTCTGTGGTGCTGTAAATAGGCACATTGTATAGACCTAGCCTAGTCCCTACCACTGCTCCTAGAGAGCAAAAACAGAACGCAAAGCTTGTCTTGTACTATGGAGGGGGGCGTAGGTCAGAGTAAGGAAGCCAGGCTACTTCCAAACCGGAATGCAAGGAACCAAACGATAAGATGAAAATAAATAAATAAACTACATAAACTAAACACAAAATATAGTGATAGTAATTAAAAATAGATTTGTGGCGTCCAGTCACCCGCGCGCTCATGCTACAAACTAAATGGAAATAAAATGGAAATGCGATGGAACTAGTCAGAAGGTTAAACAATTAGTCACTGAGTTGATGGCGGTACCTGATTGCAGCAGAGGATGCATGCATACAATACAAAGACTCCAGAGGTGCCTATCCCCTTCCACTGCTCCTAGAGAGCAAAAACAGACAATGAAGCGTGTCTTGCTGGGGGGTTGAGGGGGTAGGTCAGAGTCAGGAAGCCTGTCAACTTCCAGACCGGAATGCTGGTCTACAAGGAACCACACGATAAGATGAAATTAAATAAATAAAATAAACGCACAATATATGAAAAATAATTAAAAATAGATTTGTGGTGTTCAGTCACCAGCCCGCTTGGGCTACGAGCTAAAAGGAAATTAAATTGAAACATGATAGAACTAATCAGAAGGTTAAACAATTAGGCACTGAACTGATGGCTGTACCTGAGTGCAGCAAAGAATGCATGCATACAATACAAAGACTCCTGAAGTCCCTATCCCCTCCCACTGCTCCTAAAGAGCAAAGATAGACTGTGAAGCGTGTTTTATCTGGGGGTAGGTCAGTGCCAGTAGTACCTGCACCCTATCTACCTTATCAGCCTGTATAGGCACAGCAAAGTGTTCTGTGCCACACTCCTCTAACAGGCCGAAGCTAAACTGCTAGCTCCATATGTTTCTTTTTTTCAGGAGCTCTCTTTCTCTTTTCTCTCTCTCTCTCTCTCTCTCTCTCTCTCTCTCTCTCTCTCTCTCTCTCTCTCTACCTCTCTCTCTCTCTCTCTCTCTCTTTCTCACTTTCTCTCTCTGTCTTCTCTCTCTCTCTGTAAACTTGCATCTTGTACATCTCTCCTTTTCTTTGTTTGTGTATGTTGCTTTCATTTTAGGAGAGAAGATGATCAACCTCACCAATGTAAATAACTGTTTGTTAAGTAGGGATCCGAAGTGCAGATGTACCTATGACAATATATGGGCCTATGCTTATTATTGTGGAAGCACTGTTATTGCAGGTCTATCTATGATATTGATGCTATTGTTGGGGCTTTATTGGATAGAGTATGCTATAGGGAAAGGTCCTATAAAGGGGAGGCATGGGACTGTCTACTTAAACAGGACAGTACTTATAAATGTTAATAATAATAGTGGATTTACATATATTAGTAGCAATATGAATGCTAACAATAATAATGGAAATTAATATAGGAGTAGCAATGGTGTTGATATAAGTGTTAGTGATGATTATAGCTTAACAATACAACAGTGAGAGTACATGCACAATTGGCAATGAGGGTTAAGTGAAAAGTTTGTTTCTAGCAAATCGAGGATTGGTAATAATTCAAAACAATATGATGGTAATTTAATTTCGATGGCACTGCTAAAGCTGGCACCCCTGAGAGCATGTATAGAATAATTAAAAGGGAAGTACGAAAACATGATGATACGTATCAAGGGCTGGGTTTGGATGCAATTGAGGATATATGCCATCCTGAGTTTACCAATAGCTGGTTACTGACATGAGTGGCGTGGGAAGAAATGTTGAGAATGGAAGCTGGTATGTGTGTTCACCAATTCCACATGCGTCAGGGCCTCCCAAGGTGTTAGTACCACAATCAGTCACAATTATAGAGGTACAATGCCTAGTTCATCTTGCGATATGCAGAATAAAAGGAATGTTCCAGGCACACAGTGTGCAAATGCAAATGGTGGGCCCTGATCTGGTGAAGTACAACGCCAATCCAAAGAACGTCAAGTGTGTGGACCTACCCTATCTGATGGTGAAAGGATGTAAACATGTCAATAACAAATGGCAGGGTACCACGCTACCTTGCCTGGTAGAAGGACTTGTAACATATGGCAAGGAAGTGATAGTGCGAGTGGAAAGGTTTTGTGCACAAATATGGACAGATCATGTTACAAAGCTGACGTGGATTGCAACATTGGAAAGACTGGTGCGAGTGTACAGGAAAGAAGTATATTGACTTTGATTTCGCAGCAAGGGTATGGGCTTTGTCGGCTTGAACAAACGTTGCAATAAGACTCTCCTTATTTCAGACATGAAGAAGGGAACAACAGCTGTAATGGATTACTACTGGGTCTGTGGCCAACAAGCTTACTTTCCACTCCCGTCATCATGGAGGGGCTGTTGTTCGCTAGCCATCCTGCATCAGCGCTACTAGTAATCCCATAAGAACACCTGAAGGGGAGCACTGCCCGCCAAGGAACCAACTGGCCCCCCATATTTGAAAAAGAAAAACAGAACCTGTTGTCCACATAACAGCTCTGCATCCTGCCAGGGAAAGGGCAGTTTCAACAACTAAAGAGGAAGAAAAGATCGAATCACATAGCCAAAGACTCCTCTGTATTACTTGCTGAAATACCAGAGGAATACCGACTCTTCAGATCAGCAGACTCTTTTTTGGCATCTCTACTGTTGTCGGGAATGCAGGCCACAGGAAACGTCGAATGGCTGAAAACCGTGTGCTGGTAGCTGGTCCAGCCCGCAAATGACGCAGAGAATGGGTTCAAAGTGATCAAGGTTGAGTTGCGTACATTGAGACTTATGATGATGCAAAACTGCTACGTGCTGGACATGTTAACAGCAATGGAAGGCCGGGTCTGCAAAAAAATATGGTGATTCCTGTTGCACATTTGTGTCTTCAGAAGATGCAGAGAATACATTGTTATCCCACATCATTGCAGCTGTCCATGAACTAAAGTGTTTCTTGTCAGTTCTCTTCAGACACATCCAACAACTCGGGAATGCAGACTTTTTCACAATTCTCTTCCATGACCATCATCACTCGATCAATATCTTTGTCCCATGAAAAGTAAATCTCCTCTTCCACCTTCAAAGTTCTGCTTGGCTTCACAATTTAAATCTTCTTTTTATGAAGGAGTACAACAATAACAACAAAGGCAAGAGACTGACTAGGGCAATACAAGTTATTTGTACTGGTTTCTCAAACATACACAGCAATGTGAATGAAACAGGAAGCATTCCTTGGTTCACAAATTGGAAAGTTTTCAGCTTTCACAAACAAGCTGAAAGGGAATACAAAAGGGATTTGTATGTTTTTTTTTTTTGTGGGGGTAAATGCAACACAAGATATTCAGATGGCGAAAGTCACACACGACATAGCAGGAAACACATACAGCAATATGGAATTAAGAATACTCAAAGGAAAAGGGGCATTGTTTTATTATTTAAACTTTTGGGGAATCCCAAAAAGAGAAGGGATTAGGAACACGGACATAAACATGTTTTAGGGTGAAAGAAAATAGAGTTACAATGAAGTACGAGAAAGGGGCATGACAAAAAAACACACACTAAGATGACAAAAGGGGGCAAATATAGACCAGAAACAAAGCAACACTTACATGTGATGCAGTGTCAAGAATTATCACTAAACTCCTTCAAACACTAACATAACCTGCCTAAAACACAACTTGGGGGTTGACCAATAAACCTCTACTCCTGAAGCCTAACAAATCCCACAAAGAGAAAGTGATTAAGTCCTTAGGGAGGGTTCTGAAGGTCACCCAGAGAAACAGTGACACTGAATGCCACACAGGTTAGTTTGGGCACGATTATTGCCTTCTGGCAGGCACAAATGCATCCTTCAGGAACACCTCAGATCAAGGTGTGCATTCCTTCTGAGCCACAAGCAAGGCAAAGCAGATGTATGCCAAGCCATTTATAATAGTCTGAATGAGATCGCCGAAGCTCCCAGCAATCATTTACGTTTATTACCAAATTACGATCTGGCACACCTTTGAGATCTTTCTCGACTATGGCAGAAAAGTTTAGATCAGTCATTCTAATGAGAATCAAGAAATGTAATGGCATCGTTTCAATCACTTTCATCACCTTGTACAGTGAAAAAGATGTAACCTTTCTGTAACTTTTGAAACATTGCCTGATACCACAAATCAATTTCTGATCCTTGAAATTAATTTGCTTTGTGTGTTTACATGCTCCTTTGAACACGAATTGGAGCTCCAGAGGGGACTCTGCTTAGCAGACAATAAAGACGCATTCCCTATAAAGGCAGCTTTATATTGTCTGTCTGAATGGTTTTTAGAGGAGTAAAATATTTTCATTGGTTTTCCTGCACTTTGAATGTGGCATGAATGTTCCGAGAAATTGTTAGTACTTTGCAGATAACACAATAAAATCGGAAAGGCCCATCAAATTACTTATGGATTTAGAACAACTATGTCACATATGACAAATAAAAGACATTACCTTTTATCTTAAGGACGATGAACATTTCAATGTGAAGAAAAGTGCCTTTGCTCAGATGTGCTGAGCATGGTCTTTGTGTTGCAAGCTCATTTGTTAGTAAAACATAATGATTGTGCGCAATAGTGCCAATATAAGTAATATCTGATATAATACTCTGCGTAATACAGAAGAGTTCGAAACTTTAGTAAATAAAACAGAGGCAGGCATTTGACATGGAAGTGGGTCAGGCAATATATTAACAAAGTCCCAACAGCCTTTTTCACCTCAGGTTTACATTCAATTCAAATTTGATTGTAAAATAGGGTTCGAGAAGTCAGAATTGAAATGTGAAGAGGTCCTATGAAAGCAGATATTTTGGGTGTTTAGACAAATTACTCTCTTGTATATCTACCATATTTCCCTTGCCTAGTGCAGTATCTTCATATTGTAAAACCAAGACACAGGTTCAAATTATACATTAGTAGCTGACGTACCCATTCTCCAAATGGATTCTGTAGACAGAGATAATAACACTCTCATTAATTAAGCAATATGACCCGAGAGGCGAGGGCAATACCGTCTCAGGTAATGCCCCCGCCGTGAGGGTCATATTGCTTTTAGTACCCCGGCCCGCATTATGTGCGTGACCGGATCACTAAAAGCATTTTTTTCTGTCCCGAAAAGCCGCAGCGTTTCGGGACAGAAAAAAAAAAAAAAATGACCAAGAAAATAGCCGCCGGGAAAGGGAAAACGGGAGTCCGTTTTCCCTTTCCATGGCGGCCATCGGGAGCAGATGCGCTGGGAACACAAGTGTTCCCAGCGTGTCCGCTCCCGAACAAAAAAAGAAGCAGAAGGTAAGTAGTGTTGGGAGGGCGGGAGGCAGGGGAAGGTTGAAAAAAAAGAAAAATACGTACCTGCGTCCCTGCTAGGGTACAATGCAAGCCTCCAGCCGTGTGTCTCCACACTGCTGGAGCCTGCAATCGTTCCCCAGCAGGGACGCAGCAACACAAAGGTAAGTGGGGCGGGGAGGGCAGGGAGGAGGAAGGGTAGAAAAAAAAGAAAAAGCTTACCAGAATCCCCGGCGGAAGTGAAGGCAGCCTCTCAGCCATGGGGAGGCTCGGAGCGGGGATGGCCCCGCTTCGAGCCTCCTCATTGGCTGAGGGGCTGCCACGCCCCCCGACGGGGAAAAAGGCCGTGGAATCCCGACAGAGGGATTCCCGGCCTAGTAATGACTCGGCGAGGGCCAATCAGAATGGCTCTTGCATTCTGATTGCGCCCTCGCCGGGTACTAATTGTTGAAAAGGAATGATCCTGTAGGTCGCTGTTCTACCCAACACCGGCGTGGTGCAGTTTGTTGCAGTGTATTGCAATGTGAATATCTTGGAGACTGTGCATCCTTGACTTCCAGTTTTGCTTGTCTTATCAGGACCGGTTGGGAAACAACATGTTTTGTTTCCCTTCCTGGTGAACATTGTTTACGGCTTTGTTGGCAGGCACCATCTCGCAGAAATGTCACCTGATGCCGCAACAACTTGGTAATTTCTGGAATGCTACCTGCCTTCACCTTCGCCTCTCATGTCCTTACATCTCTCATACATTTTTTGTGTCCCTCCCCGGTGAACATGGTTTACGGCTTTGTCAGCAGGCCACAAACCCACACATTTGTTTTACCTTTTGCTGAAATCCGGGCAAAGGGGTGGGCTCCCCAAATGTTATGTAGCCAGTAATGTCTGACGGGTCTTAACAGGAAACTTTGCAAAATTTGGTGCAGATTAGTGAAACAGTGTAGAATTGAATAAGGAACCACGCTTCGCCAAGCCACAAACCCATCAACAAATTTTGACTTGTGCTGGAATCCGGGGAACGGGGTGGGGTGTCCAAATGTCATATAGACAGTATTGTCCGGAGAGTCCTAACAGGTAAGTATGCAAAATTTGGTGCAAGCCACACACCCACAAATCCCACAACAAACACACAGGAAAACATTGAATTTCAAATATATAGATAGATGATCTTCAATGGCATGAGAAGAGGGGGGCATGGGATGCTTTTTCTGCCAGGTATACTTTTCCTTCCTTTTTGGCGTGATGAGGGGTGAGGCAAACTTTTTTATTAACATTTCACTCAAGTCTCCAACCCATGCAATGATGGTCCATGCGGACAATGCAGGGAGTGGAAAATGGACACAATTGGGGCACACACAATTTAACATTGTAGATTGGTAGCTTTCAACTAGTCATGGATTTATTTAATTAAAAGTGGCCCATGGCTCTCTCAAATCATTTGGCATAGTTTGTCCTGTGCTAGGAATGAAGAAGGAATTTTTGGTGTGGTTGAATCCTCGGCCAAATTCGATGCAGGCCCTCGTGATGGTTTTCAGACTCAGATTTCCAGTCAAATCTGTGGCTTATTCTTTAGGTTCGTTCAGACAATCAAATCCCTCTCCAGGATGGATAATTGCTGTGTTCATGTTATCCTCGGAGCATTGACCAAAGTTATGAGACTTTTAGAAGAGTTTCAGTAGTAAGGCAAGTTCCTTGTCCCTAGTCTGTTGGTCGTTGATGTGTTTGTGTTGCCCATGTGCTTGCCCATATTGTTTTTTTGTTTGCTTATTGTAATGTTAGCTTGTTGTTAGATCCCCATATAAAAAATAGAAACACGCCTTTACCCTGTCCTCATATTCCTTTCCCTATTTGTTTGCACCAATAATATGTAAGGAAGTCAACATACCTTTAATCTCCATGATCCTATCCCAGAAAAACACAAAAAAGACAAAACAGCATTGTTTACACTTTACCTGTTTCCTCCTGCAAGTGTATTCACATTCAATACCCTCACTTGCCACTGTGTGTGCTGTGTTGGTTTGTCAGGTAGTGTTGTGTAGTGTTGTTTGGCTAACATGGACTGAGACTGGGTGTTCTTGGACCTCAGGTGTTTTTTGTTTGCTCCTGGCTCCCGGTATGTTCTTGTGGGAAGAATGTTGATAATAGAAGCAGAGGGGCTGTTTCTTGGTGCCGGTTCATGAGCCGGGCCACGTAGCCTCTCTAGTCTTCTGACTTGGTGAGGGAGCTTGAGGTGTTGGGAGGGTACAACATCCTTTTACTGACAGTAGTTTTTTTGATGGAATTCTTACAGAAAGAATTCCATTGAAAATATATATAGGGTGGCGTGTAAGAGGATGAGAGGGGCGCGGGGTTGGTGTGGGGTTAATACCATATGGTCATGCAGAGTTTGGGGGACCCACCAGTGGGGACCCACCCCATGGGGACCCACCCCATTAAACAAAATATTTCAAAGAGTTTTTTCAATGTTTTTTCTTTTGTAAAAATCCATCAAAATAATACTGTTGGTAACACGACATAGAACCGTTGGGAGAGGCCTATGGTAGATAAGTGCGAAATGAGGCAGTGCCATGAGCATTAGAGGAGACCCAAACTAACAGAATGGCGGAAGTGATCACCACTCAGAAAGAGTACTGAGGAGTATACCTTACAGGAAGAACTTCACAGGAAGGACCAGACTGTCGATATGCTGTAGCTTGTTGCGGAATTATCTAAGAGGGAGGAGGTAGAGAAGGAAGATGATGTGTGTGAGGAGGTAGTGGTACAGACATGCTCCTGCAGTTCCAAAAGAGGAAAGGGAGGCACATGTGAAGTCTCAGGAAGCAGTAAACACTACACCACTACACAGATGTTGGGGTATTTCCCCCCACAACCAGGGAAAACAATCGAGGTTGAGACAACTGAGGTTTTCTGCATGGTGGAGGGCTGTGGGAAGGGATTTGGGAGCACAAAGGTATTGGTGAGAGCCATCACTTTGGGGCAATGGCCATGAGAAGACATGTTTCGCCGTAGCACAAAGAATTGCATTTGCAATTGTGTCCCCTGCCTCTGCAGAGCTCATCGGCAGCCCAGTTCCCAAAACCATCACTTTACTGAGGTGATGAGGAGGCCATAAGTGGTACATCCCAGTGCCAAAGTGGTGCATAGTGTAATTCAGCATGCTGTGTCAAATTCTCGGGACCCATCCAGTTTGCCAAATCAGGGCCACTGGCACCGGTAGTCCCCTGCCGCTGGCACAGACACAATAAGTGGATAGATGTGACATGCCACTGGCTCCTTTGGGCACTACCCCAGGACCATCTGAGAAGGTATGTTGTTACCCATTGGCTACATTGCATGGTTCTTGAAAGCCAGGGAAGCAGGGCCAATCAGTGCTGGTGGCCAACATGGAGAAGCACCTGCAGCACTACCATCATCTCGCATGTAGCTTGCTCTGCAGTAAGGACGGAATGACACAGTCATGGGGAGGAACTGGTCTCACTGGGAAACTTCCACCTTTCAAAATAGGCAGCAGTGTGTGGCAGAGCTTGAGAACCTTAGTGGGAGGAACCGCTCTGGAGAGGAGCTTGAGAACGTTAGTGGGAGGCAAAGTTCCATGGTAGAGGTACATTATTGTTATCACAATTACTATTGCTATTATGATCACTATTATTATTATTATTATTATTATTATTATTATTATTATTATTATTATTATTATTAATAATAATAATATTATTGGTATTTTATATTATATAACATAGACCTAAAGCTAGAGCAATGGAGTGCTCTACAGGTCATACAGCAGAATACTGTGAGTCTGAATTTAACATGTCTTCAAATAAATATTAGTAATTATCATCACAATATAATATTCAAATGGCTTTCACACATTATAGCCAGAATCTAAGCTACTCTAAGGTGCTGTTGGAAGAGCCAGCTCTTTAATTATATCCTAAACTGAAGGGGGCTTGAAGAAGTCTGGATTTCCACCGGGTTGGCGATCCACAGGACTGGACTTGGCATGAAAAGGGCCTGTTTCCTAGTTTCTCCTTGCAAGTCAGTCAACTTACACATCTGCTGATGGTCTTACTGTGAGATGTTCCTATGATGGCAGATGTATTTTTTTTTGGTGGTCAAGTTGACTGGCAAACCACCCAGGGTTACCCTATAGATGTGGAATGTTGTTTTGAACCAGGTCGTAACCAGGATGAAGAGTCTAATTTGCAAAAGGTGGGTGTGATGTGATCACATATTCTAAAACTGCAAACTGCAGCATGCTCAGCTACTTTGTAAGGCAGCTGGAATCATGCAAGGAGGGTGTTACCCTCTTCAATATGTGAGATCAAAAGGTCCTACAACACTGTTTCAAAATTCTGGGGCAGGAGGAACGGATTGATCCTGTGTTATAAACAATTCAAATATCAAGTTCTTTGAACCTTTTTTGCAATGCATTGTTGGAAGTATAGATTGCTATCTACAATGGAGTTGTGTTTAATTTGCTCAGTGGGTGACTTGAGAGTTAAACCCACCCATGTGCATTTTGTCCAGCCACCTTTCAGTGGGTTCCGGCTTGTAGAGGTTGCCAGCAAGTACACATCTGAACTTACTGGGTTTAAGCTTCATAAAGGCAATTGTCATCCTCATTTGACAGGATTGAAGGCATGCGCAATAGCAAGCAAAAGCTTGTGGATTCTTCACCTTTATGTGCAACCATGCATCATATGTGCACTGGTTGATCACATTGATGGGGTTTTATAGGAATGCGCCCAGTGTTTCAGGATAGGGTTTAAAGATGACCCGGGAAGGAATGGAACACTGACAGACAGTACAGGAGATAGGGGGGTGTGGATTGGCTGGTGTCACTGGAAAATTAGGATATGAACCATTCTGGAACAGTGCCAGAGAAGCCCATCCTGTGTGTGTGGATGAGAGTTCTCTGAAGTTTGACTATGTCAAACGCAAGAGAGAAGTCCAGAAGGACTAGAAGGCATGTATCCCTTTTATCAATACACTTAAGGGCTTTATTGACCAACAAGATTGTGGAGGTTTCAGAAATGAATTTAGGGCAGATCAGTAATCATGTAGCTAATTGAGTTGCTCAGTTTTAACAAGCAGTTGATTTGCGACTACCTTCTCCTTGAATTTAATGACAAACAAAAGGCTTGTCATCAGCCAGTAGTTTTCTAGGTCTTCTGGGTCAATGTTGCCCTTTTTCGAGAAGCTGTGGTGTGCTGGAGTGAGGAGTCAGAGACAGAGGTGGCATTTCAGTATGTTTTTTTTCTTATTCTATTCTAATCTATTGTAAAGAATGTGTATTAGGTGCCATCTCACCCGCAGGCATCAGAGCACTCACAGAGAGAACAAACAGAAAATATAAAGAAGGCAATGAATTAGCAGTTAGGGAAAAAAAGGAGAAAGAAAGGAAAGGAGACCTAAATTCCTCCACCATGGAACAGGTGAGTTTTTAGAGCTTTCCTGAATTGGGCAAGCAAGGGGAGCTGCCTGAAAGAGAGGGGTAGATCATTCCAGACCCTTGGGCCACAGGCGTTTAAGCTCAGGTCTCCAAACCTCTTGAGTTTAAATCGTGGTTCCATTAATAGATTCTTGTTATTCGACCGCATTGTTCACCTATAAGGCAATCTTTTGACTCGTGATTTAAGATAGCTAAGGGGTGATACCTGAAAGGCATTCTCACAACAGGCAAGATGCTTTAAAGTCAATACTTTGATGGACAGGTAGCCAATGTAGTTTCCTCCAGGCATTGATGAAATGGGGCCTCATTATAAGGTTGCCGGTCCGGGAAGTATGGTACCGGTAAGCATGCCGGTACTGTAGTTCCTGGACCGGCAAACTACGAGTTCTGCTTGCGGGTGTCATTGCCGCCTCCAGCTCTGACCTTGCGGCCATACCGGCACCAGTGAGCAGGGCCTGTCGGATGCACCGGCACTGTTTATAGCGGTGCCAGTGCATCCGGCTTCCCCATTTCCATTGAGCCCTATGAGTTTCAAATGGGAATGGGGAAGAATATTTCCTGCCACCCAGGAATGGGCAATTACCGGGTCCAGCAAGGCTGTAATGACCCGGTAATTGTCCATTCCTGGGCCCTGAAACATTTTTTTTAAAAAGGTAGCAGCCGTGCCTGTATTACAGGCACGGCTACCGCCAGCCTCGTAATGAGCCCCATGATCTCTACATAGCCCATTGCAGTAATTAAGGCTGGAGTTAATAGTTGCTGTGGCTATCAAAGCCCTATTTCCCTCTGACAAATATGGCTGAATCTGTCACAACAATTGAGTCATATAGGTACAGTTTGTGGGCTACATTGACCCACTGAACAGAATTTTGCCAAAACCAAGCTGCATTTGCACAGAAACAGCAAAAGGGTTGCGCTGGCTCCTGTGTGCACCATGGCCTTAAAACCGTGTTTTGCAGCAATAAAAAGATGGCTGCACCATCTTGCCAAGCATACATTGGGCAGGATGTAACAAGGGGACACAACAAGGGAGCGTGCCAGTGTGTTCTGACATATACAAATGGAATAAAGTGAAAAAGCAGTGTTGCCTTGCAGAAAGCCCAAAATCCCCATTAAAAAGGAAACTTTTTCTCCTTTGAAAAAATGCTGATCTGATGCTATTTCCATCTGTTCTTCCTTAAACCACTTGATTAATAAGGCCTTGCCATGCCCAGTATATCTCAGTGTGCTTCAGCAAAATCAGGCATGATTTCTTAATGACAGGATCCTGTCAAACCAACTCTGAGAAAAATCAACAAGGAACTGCACTTTAACCCGCACGGGAAAACATGTTCATTTTCTTCACAAAGTATCAAAGCTCAGTAGTTCAAAGAAACTCCAGCTATCTGAGCCATGTCAATTTCAATGCATCTGTGCTTCAAACAAAACTCCTGCATACAAGAAACTTACTATAGCTGCAAGACAGTGTGGGAATCCAGAGGGTAATGCAAAACCAAATTTAAAAAGAAATGCCAGCTTTTCACCACACATGTAAAATTGGCTTTGCAAACTCAAGGAGAGAAAGGTCAGTTTTAAAAGTATACTGTTGAATGAAAGCCTGCCATTATCTAGTAATGTGAAGGGGTTTGTTGCTCGGGAAAATACACACATGGGTTATTTTATTCAACTGGCTTGTTAAATTCAGGACCAAATATAAGAAAGTAAAACTGTTAAACTATATTAGCTGGATGTTGCAAGTTCAAAAAGAAAAATAGGTTTCTGCTTGGGGGGGGTGCTACCAACCTAAGGGCCTCTCTCAGCAGATACTAACACGCAGTGATACTTATTAGGTTGGACAGAAACTAGTCTAGGCTGAACCCAATGGCAATGGAATTTAGAGGACAAGGAAGTGTGAAGTGGGGAATGGGCAATACACTTTGAATCAGGCTGGAAAACCCCCACCTTGCTCTGGAGAAAATGACAGTTGGTGGCAGCTGAAGAAAGAAAGAAATGGTCCAGTGACAGACAAAGGACTGCCATTTGCTTCCAAAGACTATTTATGAATACAAATTTAAATACTTGTATCTCTGCAGCAAGACTTTGTAAAAATGTAAAAGTTTTACAGTTTAAAAGTGATTTTATGGGCTTTCATTTAAGACAGGCAGAATTTACTGACCCCTTGGGAATAAAAATGGCAAAGAATCAGGTATTACAAGGAAAGTATCCATGATGCCTTACATCCCTTATGTTAATCCACACATGTGTATAAAGTTATGGAATTTTAGGCCAAATCGTTCATACTCAATGTTACCAAAAAGTATTAGAAGGGCGAAACAATGTCTCACAGATTGCAGAGTTGGAGTGTTATGCTCTACACACCATATGTGACCTGTGTATATAATTTGCCAAGAGATTTCAACTTTATAAATGTACCATTTGTGGCAAAAATTGATTTTGGCTAAAATAAGTGGGAGGTTTTTGAACATTGTAAACTCACATCATAAATCTGCCCTCCGGTTGAGAGCGGACAGAGACTAGCAGCCCTGGCTAATCTAGTGGGTCAGAGGTGTGCTTAACTAAGCCTGCCCAGCTATATACTTTGATGATGTCACTATGCATTATAAATAAGAGGCCCTGACAAGACTCTAGACACACACTCTTCCTGATTTTCCTGTGCTGGCATTCCTGTTCCATTCATCCTGCTGAGTCTAGATTCCAACTACACGATCAAAGCATTGCTGACCCTACTCCTGGGCCTACTACAAAACCCAAGCAGTGCTGATCTTATTCCCAGCAAGGCCATTGATCCAGAATCAACCCACTAATCTCCCAATAAGAAGGGGAAAGCTGTGGTACCTTTTGCATCCTGAACTAGCAGGGCTTGCTGTCCACTAACTGATTGCCCACAAACTGCATCCAGAGGTACCTGTACCATCCAGTGACCAGAATTACCATCCGGTGACCTGACCTTGTCCAACTGTCTTTTGCCCAGCTGTCCTTTGCCAGGCGTGCTGTCATGTAGTTACCAGAATGATTAAACGGTCCAAAAATACCAAAACTAAAAGTGCACTGTAAGTATAATCCCTACCCCATAGAAATCCATAGTCTACCTTGTCTTGCATTTGTCCTTATCCCACTCTCCAAGCCATCCTATCCTTATCCTGGTAACTTGTTGAAACTTTCAGAATTCTCTGTGTTCTTGCCCTTGATCTCCAAGCGTTAGCGCCACCTTTCTCTTCATTTCTGTCTTGCAAACAGTCATTAGCGATATTGTGTTTAAATAAATACATTTTCCCTAAAGAAAAGGGGTACACTGTGTGAAGGGTTAAAACTGCAGCATAACTTTTATATTCACGGGTGGCGTTCCTCTTTTCTTAGCCATTAAATCTAGTTTAAGTAAAATTTGCCTTTCACTTTTAAAAACGATTTTCTCTTTTTCACTGCTATATTTTCCTAAAAACGAACCTCACTCTACCTTTCAAATCTCTCTCAATTCATCAGCTACCCCCATTCTTTCACTTGTATAATCTTCCTGAGATATACCTCTATACCTCAGACCACATCACCATTTTCAATATTTCGCCCATTTTAAAGAAAATGTGTCAGTAAATTTACATGGAAATCAAAAGGAAATGTAACTTTTACACGTGCCATTTGGCTGCAATCCCTTTTAAACTTTCCATTCATTTTCAAATTGTATGCTCTTGGTAATCCATTGTTGGTGATTGTTAGTGTCTATGCATTGTTGCTTTAGTGATAAATTGTATTTACCTTAAAGTTTTAAACGCCCATTCATTATTTATTTGTCCATTTCTGAGTGTCATTTCATAACATTGCTTTCTGAATTCACATTTTTTTTCTGTTTAGCGTGAGATGAGCTTCTTCAAGTGCCATGCACACCCATGTGAGAGTGTTACCATGATGTTCTTGATCCTGTCCGAATACCAGGATGTCATCACTATAATTTAAGCAGTTGGGGATGTGCTTAATGACATTATATATCTCTGCCTGAGAGTGTTACCATGATGTTCTTGATCCTGTCCGAATACCAGGATGTCATCACTATAATTTAAGAAGTTGGGGATGTGCTTAATGACATTATATATCTCTGCCTGGAAAATCTCTTCGGATAACGAGTCTCCAAAACTAATGCGCTTATATCTGCACAGCCCTAGATGGGTGACAAATTTGGTTTTGTATCTGGACTCCTGACTCAGTTACAGTTGATGATAACCTTTGTCAAGGTCCAATTTTGAAAACACTGTAGTGCCATTTAGCAGATGTACTATGTCAGTGATCGGAGGAGCTTGATGACACTGCCTCACTATGGCTTCATTCAGCCGCTGCATGCCTACACATATCCTGATATCTTGTGAGTCCTTTTTGGGCACTGGAACTATTGGTGACACCCACGGGGCAGGGCCTACCACAGCCTCTATAATGTCTACATCCAGTAATTTGTGTAGTTCCTCCTCAACCTGTCATTATATGTTCACTGGGATGCCACAATAGTGCTGGGCTATTGGCAGTACTTGCGTATCTATGTGCAGGTTGATTTGTCGATATCCCAGACCTTTGAGCAGCGTTGGGAACAGTTGCTCTATCTTGGTGGATGGTTACAGGTATTTATGAGCCATGGATCTGTGGAGTACATGTATGAGACCCACACACGCAGCCTACTTCAAATAGGGGGTGAATGCGCAGGATGCATCTGCACTGCATAATCATAATGGATGGAGGAGGTGGAGCACTTTTGAAATGGGTGTGACGAGCAGTAGTTCAGTGTACGAGGCACAAGTGCAAACCAGCAACATTTGCTGAGATTCATCTGCATTACCCTTATATGGAAGGTACTGGCAGGGCTGGGAGACCAGTGAAGAGGAAGAAACCACCACCAAAACATGCCAGAAAGACAGCACCACCACATGATGGGGATGTACCACTGGCACCGACAGCCCGCAGCGCTGTCAGTGAAGGGGCCACTGGTACCCCCACTACCCAGGGACAGCCACCGGATCCATGGGAAGGAGAAGAGCCAGATGAAAACGTTCTCTGAGCTGGAAGTAGTAATCCTCACAGAATAAGTGGGTGAGCACCAGTCAGAGCTGTTGCTGTGAGCGGCAGTACCCTGACACTGGCCCAGAGCAGCGGCAGTGGCAGGAGGTGGCTGACTTAGTAAATGATGCCTGTGGGGTGGAGAAGTGCACTCCAGAAGTGCATAAAAGGATGTTTGATCTCACCAGGCATACAAAGGAAAAGCTTGGTGCAAATATGTCGTCTGCATAGGCTACTAGTGGTGGGTCACTGCATATTGAGGTGCTCACTCATTTTGAGGAAGGAGCCTCTGGACTCCTCATCATATGTGAACAGGTTGTTGGTGTGGGAGGCTATGACACATATGGACTTGCAGCAGGTGAGTGACATGTGTGACTGATACATGTGGTCATGACACCAATGTGCATGACAATGGATGAGTGTATTGATGTTGCCAAGGAGGATTCACGTCAGGGAATTTCCATTCAGGCTGTACATGCATGTGCACCTTGTCCACATGATATTCAGTGTGAATGTTTGATGCATGATGGTCATTTCACTGTACCTACAGGTGTATTTGTGAATGGAATTGCCTACATGCTAATATGTCCACTTTCTTCATGACACATCACTGCAAACAGTATATGTGTCATGCCTATTTATAGTGTACTCTCAAGGCTGGGTGCACTCACAAGGATCCTCTACTAGCATTGGGTCATACATGTATGCTTCATTCACTGCTCTGGTAGGAAGGGGTGCACTGACAAAGAAATGTACAGGGGATCACATCCACAGTTATAATAGGGGGATTTTGCGGGGCACTGACTGGACATGGCCACATACGCACAAGGTTGCTTGCCTTTGAATTGGACAGGTTATAGGGTTTGTATTCAACATGGCCAGTCTCTTGCCACCTTGGTCCACAGACCGTGCAATTGCAGAAATGCCTTTGTGACTCCACTTCCTACTCCTATTTACATCATTTCCCTAACTGAATGTTGCATTGTCTATAACTTCTTGCATTGCCACCATATGCCACACCTACTACATTTGCCTAAAATCTTCCTCTAGAGCAGCAGCATCCATTTGTTACTTCCTTTGCCAGTGTAGCTATGTGATGCTGCTCACATGTGTGAATACTGTTGCCAACACATACATGCACATCCTGCAAAGTGCATTCAATCCTGCTACCAAAGACATGACTGCTAAGACTTATTGGACAAACTGATGATGTCTGTTTGAATGGGACATTGCACTTGCATCACTACAATATGTGTCGCGGTGCCCATTAATTTACCGAAAATAAAACAGAGTGGTACATTTTACCGAAAGCCAAAATACCAAAAAAATACAGAAAATGTTAATTAAATTTATATATGATAGTGGGGTAAGTGATTAAAATGGGTTAAATGGGTGGAGATGGGGTTAAAAATCAGTGTTTTGTTCGTTATTTTGACCACTCTGAAATGTACCACTCTGATTTAACCTTTGGTAAAATCACATATAACCATGTGTCGCTGATATCTGCAGGCCACTGTCAGAGTGGTCCATGTACATCCTGATCAATTTTGTGACATCTTCAAGTTACATGGATACTGCTTTTCTTACTCAACAGGTTTACACTGCCATGACGCATATCCAATGCAGGGTGTCGTGATGGCATGGTGCTTCTGCTAGGGTCAGCATGGATGTAGAATAAGACTATATGGCCAGCTTGTGAGTCTGATGAAGTGTATATGGTTTTCATGCTGTTCATGCATTACATGTGTGACATACATGTATATCCAGATGGCCCCTTGACTTTTGTTGTCTGCCTTTTTGTAGGTGATGGCGCAGCAGTGGGGGTGCATGAGGAGTTGTCAGGGAATGTGCGACCAACAGTGGCTGGGTTACTGTCAGTGGTGAGAACCGGATGCTATTGCAGACCATCCTCAGCATTTCTGCACAGGCATCATGGGAGCAGGAGGACGATGCATATGTCAAAGCCATAGTGAGGCATATGGTGAAACAAGCACCTCTCAGCAGCCCCAACCCCATGTTTCTCCTTGAGATTTTGGAGGAATAGTTACAGGAGACAGTGCCCCTATCAGTGGTGATTCATATTTCATCTGATGGCCCTGTGCCTGCCACATTGCCCACAACCATCCTGAAGGCAGCTGGGGTGTGTACTGGGAGTGGGATGCATGTGGAGCCACAGTCCATGCCAGTGCATTCACTCAGACAGGGACGCACTGCCTCACCATGGTTCTGTAGGCCAGGCACACTTTAGGGACGAATGCCTGCTTCCCGCATTGACTTGGAAAAGGAGGTGATAAACAAAATTGTGCGACAGGGCGAGGTCATGCAGGAGATTGGTAGTGACATGCATCGTCTGGCAGACAATATCATCACGTCTAATTCCACAATGTCTACAGAATTCCAGCTGTTGCATGGGGAGGTATGTGCCTTGAGGCAATGCCTGCAATGCCTGCATGAGGAGATGAAAGCCTCAAGGCACCAGAGCAGGTAGGAGATGACAGACTTGGGTTTGCTCCTGCATGAGAAGTTGAATGACTCTGTCATCCATCACAGAGCGTCACCATCTTGGGAGGTCCTTCCTGAAGGACGCAATCGACGTCCAGATGGATGCAACAAGGGCTGCCATGCAGGCAGACATGAAGGAGATGCACAAGGAGATTCATCAGGACCTGGCTGCAATTGGTGGACTGTTTCATGATTCTGTGTCACATGTGGCAGCCTCACAGACATGTGAGGACCAGGCATTGGCCCAACATCCCAGGGTGATCCACAGAGTGGGTCTTAGCAAGGCTAATTTTTTTTTTACCTGCACAACATTCTTATGTTGCTTCTCACCTTCCCACGCCCATTTCTCATGCCCCCACCTGACTATGTGCACAGTGATGGTTTTTTTGTTGCTATTTTATTTTAGCTGTCCGAGGTGGACTCCTTTTATTTGTCTGACCGACATTGCATGATGCACCATGTGCAGTTTGTTCAGGGATGATAGCTGACATGCTGATTCACAGAGGGACATGATCAGACATTCAGGTGAAAATTATGTTGACCCATGATGTGCATTATACATTCAGATGAACATATTAGGTTTCCCCATGATGTTCATTATATGTGGAGTATGTGTGTGTAAGGTCAGTGGTCGAAGTGGGCGGGAGCGGTGCTCCTATACTTCTTTTAAATAAGTTTTACCATTCCTATACTTTTATTTTAAAAAGAAACCGCTCCGGAATGGTTTCGTTTTAAAATAAAAGGGTAGGAAGAAGTTGAAACTTGCACTTTTAGTGCACTGCACTGGACGTGCCCTTAAACAGCAGGCACATGTGTTTTGGGGTTTGCATTGTGCATGGGAGGGGGTGTGGCAATGGGGTTTGTGGGGAGCGGTGCAGGCCAGTAGGGAACATAATTCCACTACTTCTTTTTGTACACTTCGACCACTGTGTAAGGGTCCTTGCACTCAACATGTATCTGTTGTCATTTTGGGTCACTTTGCACAGACTGCTCCCACCCAGTGAAGGCACCAAGATCCCTCTCCTTCTATCTAATTCCCCATTCCCTGTGCTGGACACTTTCACTCCTGATACAAATGAGGACGTACAGTGTTTGGTGGAGGTGGTGAGGGATACACAGCACAACAGCGGTGACATGACCAAAGGGACTACACAGTCCCACATTTGCATGTTTGTTGACCTTTGCATTCCAGTAGTGTCTTGATGTGGCACAAGTAGGTTTATGAATGTATGGGTTAATCTGGTGATATGTGGGTCATTGTCATAGTCAACAGATATGGGAGTGGTGCAATGTGCATGATTGTGGACGTTGTTTTGACGTCTGCAGCATAGTGGTCATAGTCTGTCCACTGAAGGTCCTTATGTGCACATGTTTCTGATGCTTGGCCATACACTGCTCTCTTTGTTGGTGGGTTGTTAGCTGCAATGTCCTTTGAGGCTTGCATGCCATGTCCTGCCAAGTTTGTTGTCAAGTAGCCACTCCATTATGCATGTGCATCTCACACACCTGTGTCTGATCTTCCATGTATGTAGGGGTGGTTTCTGTGATCTGCAACAGCAGTATTTTGGCTTTTCATATGTTTGCGTGTTCATAATGTGCGAGTTATGCTGTACTTTGTTGGAGAGTGTCGGGCCAAGTCCACCCTGTGTGCTGATTCCTGGTCCCATACCATACGCACCAACTACTGTGGCAATCCTCTGTGGCCCTGCAGCCCACTACCCTGATGGGTTATTGGCCCACCCCAGCACCATCACCTAAAACCCCAGATGCCCTGTGAGCAGCCAATGAGAAGATGCCGTGGGGGCTCCTGCAGTCACGTGACCTTGGTGATGAACACCCAGGCCACCCAGTATGATGGGGAGCCGGATCACTTCACCACGCTACTTGCTGCGAATGCACTGCTGTGTAGGATCAGCCTTCATACTGCACCCAGCCAGTTGGCTGCAACTGCTGCATGCAGCCGCCAGTTCTCCCGCTGCTCTGGCAGCTCAGCAGCTCATGCCCCGCCCAATCCTTTTTCCCCTGCACCAGCGGAGTGGATTCCACTTTCAGTGGCATTTCACTGGTACATGCTTATTATCAGGGAGACAATACATCAAATGCAATGTACGTTTTTAGGTTTCATGAGTCATTGACAGGCAATGAGTGTAGCTCTATATGGGATGGTGTGCCAAGCTCTTGGATTGACATTGCTTAATGGGACATGTACATGTTACTTTGTTATTTGGGCTGTGTAGCCAAGGGACCATGTTATCTGTTTCTGTATCCTTGGGTGAGTGACTTGGGTAATACCAAGGACACTGCCCATGTTTTCAGGTTGTTAGGTAAATGATGTAGATGGGGGATATGTGTGAAATGTTTTTAGTATGAGGCACACACCACATGTCCACCCTGGACTGCGAAGGCACGTCCCTCTATGTGCATACTCCAGAGTAAAATCAAACCGCGAGGGATATAGGCCAATAGATAGTTTTGCAAGGATAACAAGGTTTAATTATACAGAATAAAAATGCCAGAAAAGGACTCTTCTGCTCGAGAGCACTCTGCCCAAAACTTATATGAGCAGCACAATAAAAAGGTACACAGCGTTATCAGTGGCATCATCATATACAGTAAGAATCTGCACGGCTGATTGGTGAGACCATATACATGGGCCTGTTCCATAGGGGATGTCAGGCAATGATTGGCCGGCTCTTCCCCATTGGTCTGGATCCATGTGAGTCAGCTGGGCTCATCCTGATGAAGGTCAGGGCACCCATATATAAATTGTTCCTATCTAAACTAAACAAGCTAAGACGGACTATTCACTCATTGTCGCAGGCACCTGGCGGGACGGGAAATGATGCCAGTGAGAAGGGAGGATAATATACAGTTATGCTGACCCACACATTCACATTTGTGGACGCAGAACATGGGCAGTGTGAGCTTGCAGCTTGTCCTGTCTGGGCCTAATGCAAAATGTAGTTGTGGGCTGTGGGCCTTTCTAGTGATACGCACCTACTTCGATGCGATGTTGGGCTGCTATACGGAGCCCGATTGGGCGGATCGCTCCCCTTTGTATATATCCCTTTTATGGTGTTTGCTGTATTTAGAAGTGCCTAGGGCGTGGCATAGGCTCATTTCCATCCCAACAAATGCCATTGTTGTTTATGGCCCAATTGTACTTGCCATGTTTCATCATTGAAGGCCTTCAAGGATGTGGCTATGGCGTGACTCTCACACTGGATTTCATTCATGTGAAATATGTCTGGATGAGCTGATTGTGTATGTGCAGGCCCCTCACCCTTTTGCCTGCTAATAGTATAGGTACTGCCTGTGGCTGCAACCCCTAATACACCTCTAATGGTATGCCACGACTTGTGACTATATTATTGTTAGGGAGAATTCTACCGAATGGCTAATTTCCCCTACCAGTCCCTCAGCAGCTTTGCTGGATTTCTAGGATTTTTGTTTTCACCTGGCAAGAGTGTGAGCCTTTTTTCCCACTCTTACATGTGTTTTGCTATGTGTTTAACATGTGTGTGCTCATAGACTGTGGATCCTCACCTACTTCATAGACATCATCTTTTTCCTGTGTGTTACATAGCAACCTTAGTGCAGTGACACAGGGTTGTCTTTGTTGAATTCCCACTTTAAACTCCATTTTCTGGGACTGACCCACTGTCTCCCAGAACATGTAAAGTTTCCATTGACTTTATTAGTCTTTTTAAAACCACAGACCCAGTACAAAATATCTTCCATAGAGTACTGGAAAGGGTTAACAGTTATCCATGTTTGCCTGTCTCTCATGGAACATTATTTCATTCCCCTTTCTATAAGATTTGGCTGGTGGCAGTGGTATCTACCATATTTTTCCTGCGCGGTCTATATAAATAGCCTTGGTACTGTTTTAGGCTCAGTTATTAGCCTCAAACTTAAATCCACTGGACCCCATTTACTTTTATTTGGTTCTGGCTGTGTTTATTTGCCATTTATTTTTGTAAAGGTATTTCTAGTGTTTTACTCTGCGCGCCAAACCAGGTTTGGTCCTTTGTTCACCGTCCTTTGGTGGGGTTCTGCATAGAAGCCCTCCGTAAGCGCCTGAGAGTCTGGGTAGACAGGCTGTGAGGGAGAGGTTTTAGGACCCCTGCACAGGGTTCCCTTGTAAACCCAAGATGCACTCTTGTTTGATTGGCTAGGTGACTGTCCTGCCAGGACAGCCACCCTGCTGTGTGATTGACAGCCAGGCTGTGTGAATGGGGGAAAACTGCATAAAAAACAGGTCTCTGGGACTTGGAAGGCAGAGTCACCGCTGGATCAAGAGAACCGAAGAGAAGCTGAAAGAAGAGGACCACTACCACGACTGAACCTCCTGGTGAAGCTCTGTTGCAGGTCCGAATCTCCAAACTTCGATGACAGAGAAGATCTGCAAGGAATCTTCTTCCCTTGAGCTGGTGGGACCAACCAGTTCTCCAAACACCAATCAAGGTCTCCCTTCTCTGGTCGAATTTGCTGTGCACAGCTGCAGTGAACCGGATAACCAGGTGGCCTGGGCCCTGTTTGGGTTTTAAGGAGCGCACCTTTTGTTCATTGCTTTTCTCTGCTGCTGGTTTCTTCCCTGGGCAATGCAGGACAATCCAGTCTTCCTCCTTCAAGTCAATCCAACAGTCGCTTCAGGAACCGTGAACCTGCAGGATCTGCCAGGAACTTCTGCCTCAGCTACAGCATTCTTCTGCTTATAAGGTACTGTTGAAACCTGGTTGTTTGTTCCATCTGACCGCGGTGGAAGTGTTTTAAATATTCCGCCAATCCGAGGGCTTGTCCTTCTCTACTCTTTTAAGTAACTTTTCTTCCGACCAACTTCGTTTCGAACCATGGCAAAGACTTAACCGCAAACTACTCTGAACTGTATGATCTCTGCAAAGACTCTGATCCATTAACATTGGCCGAGGCCTATTGATTTCAATCCTCATTATAGCAAGCCTTTTCTAGATTGCCCTGCCTACTTACTTGTTGTTGCTGCGTAATTTTGTATAACCTTGTCTTTCCCTCCCTTTTTAAATTGCTGGAGTGCCATTTTGCTCACACTTCATTTTGAGCTGTACTTGTCCATAATTCATTGGGTGTTGTGTAGTATATTAAGATTGTGATTTTTCGGCTGCTTTATTTAGTTATCTGTTTTACAAATGAATGTGTAAATAAATGTATATTCTTTTACTTTGAAACCCTGAGTCAGAGTTTGTTTGAACCATAGCAATTGCTGTCCTTTGTGTAACTTCTGATACTGCTCACTTTACTCTTGAGATAAGTCTGGCTGCTCAGCCATCGCTACCACTTTACTGTGTAGTACGGGCTTGTACCAAAGGTGAATTTGTACTTGCACATGTAGTCTTAATTGTGTGTGGTGTTCCCAAAGGGTACTGCATATGATTCTGCCTAACAATTATGCAAGATGCAACAGACCAATATGATTTTACATGGCACAGCTGATGCATACAACAGTACTCCACCTGATTGGTCCAGGCAGCAGAACTGTGATTTCAGCACTCCAAATGTACACTTGATTATTGCTGATGTGGGCTACATTGTAGCTGGCCTCCACTGGTGCGGTCAGAATTCAAATAGGCATCATCAGGAATGGCGATAGGGGGAACACACTGCCCCCTGTAAATGATGATAATCACATTTTGTTATGGTATTTTATTGTGGTTTGTATTGGATGTGACCCCCAATCAGTGGGTTTTGGTGTGTGTGGTGGCTGATACTCACCAATGAGTCACGTTTTACTGAACATTCCCAGTGCCAGGGCGTAGTGTATGGGGCAATGGGGTAATATGTAGCTTTTCCGTTCCGATATATATGTTCTGTGGCTCGCAGAGGCTGTAGTGCAACATGTGTGCAATCAATTGCCCCAAGTACTTATGGGAATGGGGCAACTGCATAGAATTCTTGGGCCACTCTTTGCATTGCCTGCATGTTGGATGACACGTCAATGTGACTGTGCACACATGCTATGATGCAGCTTAGGGCCTGTTTGAGTCACCATGATTGTGTGGGCTGTGAAATATCCCCGACAATGTCTGTGGTCTGTTGAAATGTGCCAGACCCCAGGAAGTGAAGGGAAGTTAAGACTTTCACCAGTGGTGGTATTGGCTGTGAGCACATGGTTGGGGACAGTAGGTCATTCTCCCACTCCCTGATCAAAGCTAAATATTGTTGTGCGTGTATGATAGATTCTGGCTCCCCTCCTCCCTCTCCTCCTCCTTCCATGAAGCAGTCGGTATACAAGCAATGCAGGAACGGGTATGGTCGCAACATTTCTCTACACTTGCCTGGCGGTTGATAAACCTTGGATTGCATGGGATATTCTCACCTTGCGCCTGGTCACAGTTGGTGGTAGAATTTCTGTTCTTTTTGGTTTGCGCAGATGCATGGGTGAATCTGTAAATATGGGTTTGTTTGCACTTCATGCGGCGTGTTTGCACATTTGCACAGTGCCTCCCTCCCCACACCCATGGTATCCCTCATTTCTCTACTTTATGAGGCCATTTGCATATTCTGCCCCCTTCTTTATCTTTACACTGGATATTCCCTCAGGCCTCGCAGGGCGCGCAGACATGGCACACAGGGCTGGGACCCTGCACAGAGGCCGATCTGTAAATCAGTGGAAGTAGTATTCCAGGCTGCATAGAGCCTTTTTCTGGCTCAAATTACATGTGTGCCGTGCAAAACCTTCTGTTAATCAGGCCCTATCTCTATCTCGCTCTCTCTTGCGCTCTGTATCTTAGCTGCTGTCTGTCTCTCTGTTTCTCCACCTTATTGTTTTCCTCTTTGTCCTTCCAAATATATTATGTATTATTATATAATCCATTATGTTTACACAAGTGCAAACACTTTCCTGGATGTGTATTTGAAGTGGCACTAAATGCATTTGTGCATTTGACACTGCACCGTAATTTCACATTTTATCTCTGCCTGCAGAAATGCCTATTATTGTAGCAATGTGTTAATTTTCTGGTTAGGAATGTGTTATGTATAGAAAGTTTGTGCAACACATATCTGGCTAAATATACCTTTTTTTTAAGTTTGACAAAACACAAAATGTCACATTAATCTCAATTTAGAATATCAAGGGGATTTAGGAGAGCTCAGTCTAGGTCAATTAGCAGAATACATCTTCACGTTCTAAATAGAGGTTTCGTCCAAAATTCATAGGCATAGTCCCAAATGTTTCTGTGAATTCAAAATGAGGCACCTGCCTGGAAGAAACACAGTTTAAACAGTACAAAGTACGAAAAAGGGCATTCTAATAACACCAACGGTCAGTAAAACATGTATGTATGCTGTTGAGCATACTATCACTGTGTATTGAAGACCAAACAGATCTTAAGTTAAACTATTTGCTACCATTAATGCGCTATGAGGTGCAAATGAAAAACATGTTTTATGGAGGTGATTACACCAGCATCATGACTTACTAGAGATCACTTTAGAAGTAGCATTTTCCTAAAATATGATTAATTGAACAGCCTGCTGTTTTGAGACTGATACCATTACATTTGGTTTGATCTGTAAAATAGGATGACTGCAATGATGCGTTCCGAAATTATCACTGTAATTATACTGCTGAAGATTAGCAGACAGCTGTTATCACAGACAAAACACGACAAGCAAACAATAAAAGAGAATTGCATGTCTGAAAATGTGCAGAAATAATTGATATTGCAAAATAAAGTTCAGCTGTGATTTATGCTTATTGAAAAGATCTTAATTTCGTCCCTTTCTTTCAAACGCTATGTACAGTCATTCTCAAAGGCATTTAATCGTGCGTTTTTCTATTGTCTGACAGCTGTCAATCTTTTTTTGGATAACTTGCCTCTGCTTGCTGTAATTCTGAAAAATTCTGAAAATAATTTTGTGAAATCAGCTAAACAATATTGTACTTTTAATTTGCCGTATAGACAGCAGCATATCTGTGCTTGCGAAAATAAACATGGTTTGGGGGGATCTTTATGAAAACACATTGGTGTCAGGTTGTATCGCTCAATACCTTTCAGGGAAGTGACTCATGCAGATGTGGCATTCAGTGCTTTTAGGTGGGAACTGTATTGTAGAGTGGTGTCTCCTCATTATGGGAGTTGAAGAAGTGCCATTCCCCCAGCAGCATAGTGCACCTATATAGATCATTTGCATGGGACACTGTTAAAGGGACATTATTGTTAAGTTGCGCTGCTAAAAACCTTTCAAATTCAGTGAAAAAACTTTGTTAAAGGGACGTTATGGTTAAGTTGCGCTGCTAAAAACCTATGAAATTCAGTGAAAAAACTTTGTCAAAGGGATGTTGTGGTTCCAAGTAAAACCGAAAAACCCTTGAAATTCGCCAGTTATGGTAAGCTAAGCAACCATAACTCGCGCCACCACCGTGCACTGCTAAGACTAACACCCAGGACATCAAAGATGACATCACAAATGTCATTGATGACATCACCATATCCCAGTCAATTATCCCCAAACCCTCTCCATAACCCAAAACGTTTTGATGAGACTTCCATCCCTTCTTCACCTAATAACAATCATGTTGAAACCCCTAATTCTCCTGTTTTTGTTTCTGTTTCTGCCTCACCTTCTCTGTCATAAATTATTAATATATGTTAAATAAAGTTTAATTTTCATATTGTTTTGTAAATAGTTTCATTTAAAAAAAAAAAAACAATGTAGGTGTCCACGGACAGTGCAGGTGTTCTGAAATGTTCGTAAATAAACAAAAATGGAGGTGTCCTGAAGAACACTATACCTGTTCGTAACATTCGCTAGCAAGAACAAACTATTCTAAGAACACACACGGTGTCCTGAAATGTTCGTAAAAAAAAAAAATTAAAGTGTCCTAAAGAACACTATATCTGTCCGTAGTGTTCGCTATCAAGTTTAAACTGTTCTAAGAACACAATTGGTGTCCTGAAATGTTCGTACGTAAACGAAAATGGAGGTGTCCTGAAGAACACTATACCTGTTCGTAGTGTTCGCTAGCAAGCTCAAACTGTTCTAAGAACACACGCGGTGTTCTGAATTGTTCGTAATTAAACAAAAATGGAGGTGTCTTAAAGAACACTATACCAGTCCGTACTGTTCTCTAGCAAGTTGAAACTGTTCTAAGAACAGAATTGGTGTACATACATAAACAAAATTGGACGTGTCCTGATGAACACTATATCTGTCCTTACTGTTCGCTAGCAAGTTTAAACTGTTCTAAGAACACACGCAGTGTCCTGAAATGTTTGTTTCACGTGTGATGCATTTTTAATAAGTTCAGGACCAGAAAAGTGTCCGTAGAACATCAACGCACATGCGCTAGCCAATCTCCATGCATTTGGTGTCCTGCGGACATGCGCTTCCTTTGCAGACTTGTTCGCGAACGGATCATATGACCGCGCCCACGTTGATCGCGTGTTCTGAATGCGGACACTGTTCGTGTCCCCGAAGAAATTAACAGTACATTTTCAATTAATCCATAATATTTTCAATAAAATCTCACCATGGCACAAGTCCCACATAGTAATCCTGAGTTTCTACATACCTTTGGAAACTTTTCAAACTTTTTTTTGTTTTCGATCTGTCCGCGGACAGCGCGCATGTCCGCGGACCGCGCACACGCACCCCTATAAAAGACCACACCCTAGAGCTTATTCTCATTGTGTCTCTGGCTATTCTTCTGAGCACAGCGATTTTTGCTGCCACCTGCAGATTACACCATCATCGAGATGCCATCCCTGGCTGCTGAACTGCCACCTGGTGCTGCACCTGCTTCAGCACCTCCCCCACCCCCTCCACCACCACCACCTCCCCATGGGCCTTAAGAGGGGAACAGGAGTGAGGATGCAGAGGAGGAAGAAGAGGATGATGAGAATGAGGTAGAGGAAATCCCTACTACCCGCACTAGGCGTGAGTCTTGGGTGTGGCGGTTATTTACCATTCATGGGAATGTTCCCAAGGCTTGTGCGAACCGTGTTATCTGCAATGAGTGCAAAATTATACTCAGTCAGGGGAAGCACGGTAAGTACAGCTTTGGGACCACTACTATGAAGTGACACCTGAGGTCATTTCACTCTGGGGCTATTCGCAGGGTTGTACCTTGCGAAGAATGTAGCAGGTTGATTTCCTCTACTTCCTCCTCTGTTTCTGATCCTGTCACCACAAGGACCACCTCTGTGGGACAGCGTCTTCCTCAAGCTGCCTCACAGACCATACAGAATGCTGATGACCCTTACCTTTCGAGGGTCACAGTTGTATGTATGTACTGTGACACAGTAATCTGCAGGGGGGAGCGACTTTGTAGTGCTTTTGAGACTATCGTCTCAGAGCACGAGAAGATCTGCTCACTACCCAAATAAAACCCACTGTACATCTTCCTCTCTCAGCTCGCCCTTTCTTATCCCTGTGGTTGTTGTCCCCCCCTTTACCTTCCTTTCCCCTCCTCTCCTAGTGTGACATGTATAAAAAACCAAAATAAATACAAAATATCAAAAATCAAAAAAAAATAAGGCTCTTTTCAGAGCCGCCTTTCACAGTTAAAAAATAGAAGTGAAAATAAATGAAGCAGGGCCCTTTGTATTTTTTAGAAGTCCGTGGACAGTTGGCGAACATTTAAAAAATTGGGTTGCTACCCTATCACAAACATTGCAATTTTCTCTGGGAGGAAGTGGTGGCTCTGAAAAGAGCCTTTGGCCGGTGTTTGTAAGTCAAAAATTATAAATGCTTAACACCTACTTCAAAATGGATGTTGTAATTCCAAAAAAGGTCGCAATGCAATTTGTACATTTCTCAGAAAAATCTGATTGCCACCATAAGTAAGATGGACTCCATCTTTGCGAAAAATGTTTGTACGACGAAACAGAATATTTTCATTGTGAAAAGAAGACATGCCAAAATCTTTTAGAAAGGCACAAACAGCTTTATTAACATTGTGCCTTGCTTTTTCCATTTGTCGAACAAATGAAGAAGAACAAAGCCACATTTGTCTATGCGCAATCCGTGAAAATATCACTTGAGAATTAGGAAACATGTCCATAACCTTCTCAAGTCCTTCTTTCATAGCAAATTGCAAAAAAATTCCAGTCACATGTCCTAAACTGTTCCCTCCACAATGAATTACAATTATGTCTGGATGTTGCTCTGTCTCCAAAGTAGCACAGAGAGGTAGCAAGTCCAACCACTTCATTTCACGTACTCCATGCCAGTGTACTTCCACATGTGGGAATCCAAGATCTACACCTATTCCACAGCTTTCTGCATGCACCTTCAACCAATATATCCATGAATCTCCCAGAATCCATACAATCTTTTTCCTAAAACACGCACACATAGCTATCTGGTGTTCTCTCAGCAAAAACAGTATATGAGAAACTCTCTTTTGGCACAACACACCCACTAAACTTTCCTGACCAATCCCATTCAGTACTCATTCTCATTTGCATGACTTCTGAACCCAAAAATCCCCGGATGTAACTCCTGATGTCCGCGAACTACCGCCATGTCCGCAGACATATCGTAACATGAACAGCCCTTCTACCATTTCCACTTCACTCTCTCTTCCATTCCCTCATTGGATGTAGCTAAGAAGTCACATGACCATGCACCAATCACATTCAAGACCTCTACATCTAACTGCATCATCATAGATCAGCACTGCAAATGTACTGTGTCATATCATTGGCAAGCACCATCTACCAGAAATACTGTACAAGTCTCCAAGATTTCTACTTGCAGCTCCATGCATATCCATATGCATGAACACAAACTTCAGGTATGCATATTTTCTGTACAGTAGATGAACATATTTTCAAACAGACTTTTAGCTTGTGTAATCTGTAAAATGAATGTACTGTATTTTTTTCAATTTCCTAAAATCAACTATCACTTATAAACCTTTATACTATTTACATTCTTTATACACACACACTCAAATCATGTTAAACTAACATTTTTTAAATGAAATATATAGACTACATATATTCAAACAAAATTGCATGCAAGCACAATCTATGTTTAAATCTTTAAAAAAAATACTTATACAATTTCATTTTTTTTGTTTTTATTTATTTATTTACTTAATTACTTTAATTTAGACATGACATTGAGGCGCTATTACCTAGAACAGCTTAGTTACAGAAATAGTGGTATTCACTGGTATATTATAAATTTCACAAGACATAGTAAAGATATTTTTTCTGCTACAGTTAGTCATTCATTACAATTTGTTCATTAAGAACATATCATATGTACTGAACTGATGCAATGTATTTTATGTAAATAAATTAGTTTAATGGTTTTCAAGAAGGCGCTGAGGATTTCAATTAAAAAAATCAATATCTAAATTAAAAACAGTGCTATATACAAACAAAGTTACTAATTTGAAGCTTTTACAATTGTAGCGAAGACCAGTCTCCTGAAAAGAAGCAGCCGAATTCGAAGAACAAAGAAGAACTAAGAAGTTACCTGTTAATTTAAGAAAAAAAGTAAGTAGAATATCACCATAATATTTGTATTATCACTCAAACATACTGTAAAGTTAATACAAGCTATTTCTGTGCCTAAAAATAGAGATTGTGTACCATTTTGTCCAAAAATCTCCATGTCTTAAACAGCGATTTAGAGCCAAATTCCTATTTTTGGACACACAAATTACCCAACTGAACCGCTACAATTATCATATTATAGAACAAACAACTGTTTTAATTGTATACATTAGATATACTATTTGTACTTTTAAACACCACTAGCTTACTTTATTTTGGTCATCTGAACCCCAGTTTAGTAACACATAAATTCAAGAATACCTATCCCTACTAGTTGTAGTTCCCAATGCACAATCACACACCATTACATACATCTTTATCATCTTACTCAAACACTCATGCACACAGTACACATACATTGCAGAACACCCCTACCCATAGCTTCTTTATTTTTTCAACAGAACCTAAAGAATGACTACGAAAAGTCAAGTCCGTAGAAAGCAACGCAAAAGTAGAGCAAATGAAAATAAAAGTGTCCAACATAAGCATCCATCTCTAGCAGAATTTGTAAAAAAAGTTTAAACAAAACAGCTAATACAGTCATTTAGCGAAACACCAGAAGTTTCAAGTACAAAAAATGTGCCTCCTCTATCAAAATGTAAAACAAACCAAAAAACAATTAACAGATAATCAGCTATCACTACAGATAAAACTTCTTTTTTAAATTTTAATATAGTGCAAAGTAAGCATACCAAGAAAAGTATTTTAGCCAAAATGTACTGTCACAAAGTCCTTCAAAATCTTATAAAAACAGGAGAGAAATCAGGTTCAATGCTTAAAACCAATCGTAGGAAATTAATCTTAGAAGCGTTGATGGACAGTGCGATTCTTCTCAAAAGAAAGTTATTTATTTTACTGTTAAACTAAATGAAACCACTAACACAACTAATAAATAAATTACAAAAAAGTCTTCTCAATAAGCGAAATGTCAACAGAAAGAACTTCTTAAGTATCTGCGGAGGTGAATGGAATCACACTACGAGCACAGAACCATATTTTGATGAAGAAGCGTAAGAACAAAAGCAAACAAATACAATTGCCATACATAGCAGTGGTCGAGGTTATGAAAAAGTGAATAATACCATAATGGAACAAGAAGTACTCCTTACAAAAATATGCGCTGAAAACTTAGAATTACCCCTCTATTCAACTGAATCAGAACGTCTAGTGTACAAATGGCCATGCACGTCAATGTGTAACATTCCGAAACAATATTTCAAATCTTTACACCAATTCCTCAATAAATATGTAAAAAGCAAAGACAAAATCAAAATTAAATTACTGCAAAATATGGATACATGTCCAGTGCGCAAGTACACAGGACTACAAGGACATTCATTGGCCTGCATTACAGGACCTACTTGTAAAACCACTTTCCATGATATCAAAAGGATATCAACACATCATTCAACTATAAGAAATCTAGTCTATAAACTGTACTATGCTAAAAGTCCTGCTTTAGCTCTAGCAAAGTTAAATAACATCCTTCTACATGGTACAGCGAAAGACCTACTTGAAGAAATTGACTATATCCAGAAAAAATATTTTGGAAGTGAAAGCCATTTACAGAATGAAATAGCTTTAAACCAATTAAGCAACAATTCTACACATGGCAACCTTTTGCTAAACACATACAAAAAAGAAATACTAAAATTTAAAAGTACATCAGCTGAGGTATCAAACCATGTATGTGTATGTTGCCGTAGAAGTTTTTATAAAAGTAACACAAAAACTGTAGACCTATCATACAAACTAGAAGACAATGAAGATTCTAAATCGTTTGAATTAGCTCTCTACCTTATAGCAGAAAACACATACGAAATAACTGAGCCCTTAATACTTTGCAGTTACTGCACTGCAAAACTTGACAACAACCAAACTCCTTCACGTGCTATCACAAATAATTTGGAATTATACCCAGTACCAAAACCCCTACAACAACTTAATTTATATGAGAGCATCATAATTCAAACAGTACACCCATTTCAAGCAATAACACGCCTTCAATCAAAAACAGCAAAATTACCTCCCTCTGAATTGGTAAAAGGCATTCGTGGAAAAGTAGTTTATTTACCATTAGATCTAAAAGAAAATGTGCATACTCTAGGAGTGCAACGTCCAATGCAGCAATCTTTAATTATCTTAGTAAATGGAGTACCTACAAAAGACAAAAAAATATGGCAACAGCTGGTAGATTTACATAAAGTTAGACAAGCCTTCCAATATCTTAACGAGAATAATTAATATTACAAAGAAATTAATATTGAAGAAAACTTGAAAGATACAACTGAAATAATTCAAGAAACACAAGAAGCTGGTCAATTTGAGCTACTAGATCCTGCTACAATATCAAATACTTTAGACCATTATACAATTCATCCTTTGCACTCTAATGACACCGTAGAAGATGTACTGGAAACTTACCAAATGCGTCAAACAAAAGGATCGCCAATCAGCATATGGGGAAAAAGTATAGAAGCACGTGCTTTTCCTCTACTCTTTCCTACTGGCAAAGGAGGAAGGTATGATGATAGACCTATTCAAATATCAGCTTCATAATACCGCTCATTACGGATGTATTCTGAAGATCCCAGATTTAGACAAAATGTGTAATACATATTCCACCTACTCTTTGAAAGTGAACTAGCAACTTTATGTTAAGGAGTTGCGCACATATTAAAAGCAGGATCACACTTTCAAAATATGACAGCTACACAATTATTAGAAAAAGTGCAACAAAAGGATGAGGTTTTACAAATACATATTAGAAATCTATTAGCAAATATGCGTGGTACTAAAGAGTACTGGTTTCGACGTCATGGAGATGTACATTGTATGATCAGAAACCTTGGCCCACCCACTTGGTTTGTTACATTAAGTTGTGCAGAATATGCATGGGAAGATTTACATGATTTCCTACGCATATCAAATAAAAACAAAACAAACATAGATATACTAACACCTGGAGAACTTTGTTCACAGGATCCTGTTAATGTTTCAAGATATTTTCACCATCGCTTAATTGCTATGCTACATTTTATTTGTAATAAAACTGTTCCTCCCCTTGGAGAAGTGCAACACTTCTTTTGGAGGAAAGAATACCAAGCCAGAGGAGCACCACATATCCACATGCTTTTATGGATTAAAGATGCTCCTAAATTTGGTCAAGACAGTGATGCCACGGTTTTACAGTTTATTGAAAAATATGTCACTTGTGAAATTCCATCAGAAGCCACAAATAGTGATCTTCATGCACACATTTTACAATTTCAAAGACACAAATGTGGAAAATATTGTAGTCGCAAATACAAAAACAAAGGGAAATACTACACCAAATGCCGATTTGGTTTTCCTAGACCAGTTACAAATACAGGTCAAGTGAACATCCTCATGTCTTCAGTTAAACATAGTGTTAAAGGTAAGTCACCTAAAAATACATATTACATAAAAAGAAAAGAAGAAGAAAAGTATATCAATGATTATAATGCAATCATTGCCCACTTATGGAATGCAAACATAGATGTGCAGTACATTACAGACAATTCTACTGCAGTTGCACGATATGTCACAGCATACTTAACTAAAGCAGAAAAGACAGAGCTCCAAGACCTCTGGAATGACCTGTCATCAGATAAAACAGTGTCTCAGAAATTATACAGCTTAGGGATAAAAATGCTCACCCATAGAGAATGTGAATCATATGAATCAGCTGATCGTTTAACTGGTACTGCATTGTATGGTAAATCTGAAAATATAGTATGGCTAAGTCTTGGTCCAGCTAAATCTAGAAAAAGAGTTCTAAAATCATATGAAGATATAGAAACAATAGCCAAACGTGATCCCAACAGCCAAGACATGTTAAAAAACAATTTATTGGACACATACTACCCAAACAGAAGTAATACTTTGGAAAACATGTGTCTATACCACATAGCCCAAACCTACACATACAAAAATAATATGAAACATGATGGAAAAAAAAGGTAAATATAGAGTGACAAACTGTGAAGGCAGCTTAGTTAAACTCACTAAACCAAATGTAATTAATCATATCAAATTGTCACTAAACACTCCTCAGCATAAAGAAGTATATTACATGTCCCTTCTACAACTCTTCAAACTATGGAGAAAAGAAGAACAAATACTAGATAACTATGACTCATATGAGGATGCTTTCAAAGCAAATGAAAGCACTATAACTGATGTAAACTTTTCACAGTACAAAACAATGTTGCACAATGAACAGCAACACGAAGAAGAACTCCAAGCCCAACTAGATAAGGACACTCCTGACAGTAGTCAACCTTCTGTAACAAGAAGCCAAGAACCACTGGGAGAACCACTAATAATAAATGAGGCAGAATTAGCTATGATAGAAGTAGAAAACACCATCTGTCAGTATGAAGATAAAGAAGACATAACTATACTACAATCAAAACTAAAAAATGAGCAAAGTAGCATTTTTCAAGAAGTAACAAAACAAAATGCACATGGTGTAAAACATGAAAATAAAGAATGTTCCTGCCATAATTATAAACCTACACTACTGTACGTCAGTGGTGAAGCTGATTCGGCAAAACATTCCTCATCAAAATCATTAGTAAGTTCCTTCAACAATTGACAAACAACAAACTGTCAGCTGTTGTCACTGCCCCCACAGGTTTAGCTGCCTACAACATAGGTGGTGTCACATTACACCGATTACTACTATTACCAGTAGAACACCAGAACAAATTAGACTATTACAAACTTTCTGCAGAAGCTGAAATGGAATTACGCAGAGTATTGAAACAAATGAAAATGCTACTAATAGATGAAGTGAGCATGGTCTCCAACCTGATGTTAGCTTTGATTCACCTCAGATTACAAGAAGTACTCAAAACAGACTATGAAGAGCTCTTTGCAGGAAAACACATTATTGTATTTGGAGATCTGCTTCAATTAACACCAGTAAAAGGTGAGCCTATTTTTAAAACCTTGGGACACAAACTCTACCGTAAAACTTTTGGCAGCATTGGAAATGTCAACCTTTGGCAACATTTCCAATACAGAGAATTAACAGAAAACATGTAGCAATCTGCAGATCTCACTTATGCCAACATTTTAAGAAGTATCAGAGTTGGTATACTTTCTAAAGAAGCAGAAGCAATATTGAAAACCCGGCACATTAATGCACTTTATGGTGATAATGCATGTGCTACAGATGTTATGGAACAATTAGCCCAAAAAAATGTCAATTGTATGGCCGTAATGCCAACTCTTGCAAGCTGTTTCAAATTCAATGAAATCATGCTAAGTAAAGAAATGCAACTTATCATGGAAATTAGCGCCACAGACAAACTAGATGTACATGGTATGACACTACCCATGTGTGACCAAGCCACAACAAGACTAAATAGTTTAGAAAAATCAATCTCAAACACAGCAGGCTTAGAAAAGATATTAAAATTATCCTTAAATCGCAGAGTAATGCTTAAACGTAACCTTGACGTGGACCAAGGACTAGTTAATGGAGCACTGGGTACAGTTGTTGGCTTTCAAACATACCCACGCGACAACAAAATTCAGTTTGTCAATATACTCTTTGACAAACTTTCAGAAGTAAAAAGGATAGGACGCTCAACAGCTAGATTCCTTCTCTTCAAAGATATGTATGTACGCAGAGAACAATTTTCTCTAACTCTTGCATACGCAGCCACAATTCATAAATCACAACGTCTTACCCTAGACAAAGCAATGATAGATATTGGTAACACAGTCTTTAAAGAAGGCATGAGCTACGTAGCACTATCACACTTACGTACACTTGACAGTCTATTTCTAATCAACTTTGATGCAAGTAAAATAAATGCTGATATTCCTTGCATTTTAGAATACAATAGACTTCGCTCACTATACACCCCCACCTAAACACATATTCTGTTCCGCAAAAAGTAAAACGTTATAAAAGAAAAATAAATCAAACAGAAATGCAAAAGGATGTCACTGCAAATCCTCCAAAGAGAGTAAAAGAAACTAATACTTCATCAAGTACGTAACCTTGACGTGGACCAAAGACTAGTTAATGGAGCACAAAGAGAGTAAAAGAAACTAATACTTCATCAAGTACCACAAGCAAAAAAGAATTAATTAGGGAAAGTAAACCAGGTACTTCTTTAAAGAAGGAAGACAAACTCCAAAAAAAGCAGTTAGATACAGAACTACCTGGACCATTTAAATTCTCAAATATAGTTGGTGTAAGTTGCTACGCAAATGTAGCAATGAATATTCTATTTCAATTACCACCTTACCACCAATTGTTGACAACATTTACTTACACAGTACAGACCCATTGTGTTTGCAAATGTTAGTACTTCACAGAAATGCAGCAAACAATCCTGACAATACGTATAGTGTTTATGGAATAAGACAACAATTGAACTACTGTGCTGGAATGATGAAATTCACTATAAACTCACAGGAAGGTCCACAAGAATGTCTAATGTACTTACTACAAGAACTGGAAAACTAAAACATACCTATAAATGAAATCTTTTAGATTTCATACATGTGGAAACATAAATGCACTCTCTGCAACAATGTGACACAAGAAGAAATCCCCAATGAACGCTTCATATATATATATCAATACCAAATTGTGAATCCATTCAATTTCGGCGACTTGTACAAAATGCAAACTATGGTAGATTATGCTCTACCTGCAATTCAGATAATCGCTCCAGGTTAGTAATACAAACACATAGTAAATACATAATATTAATGCTTCTACGTGACAATGCAGATGGTACCAAAAACAACTGCAAGCTGACTGGATTCACAATGGTCAAATATCACTTGGTAAGAAAACCTTCACAAAAATAGGTATAATCTACCACGCAGGAGCCACAACCTATTCAGGGCACTTCACTGCATATATAAAAAAGAAATGTGGATGGTTTGAATGTAATGATAGTACCATTACTCTAAAGCAGAGATTACCAGCAAATCTTACAAATGCTTATTTGATGTTCTTAAAACCAATATTTGATAACTAAACTGTATTTAAACCCTAAGTAAACTTGTGTTAAAAAAATACAAACTTTTAGAATACTCCAAAAGCTATCTAACTGCTCAAAGATTCTACAACAACTAATCAGATAAATGAATACCACTAAATTAGACCAAAAAATACACAGTTAGAATACGCCAATTGGTATCTAACTGTCCCAAAATGTAACAATATCCAAATAGATAAATCAATACCACTAAAATATATAAAATAAATAGACAGTTAGAATATGCTAATTGGTAACTAACTGCTCCTATATATATATATTACATGGCCACGGTAGTGGCCATGTAGTTATGGTTAAGTTGCTGTTTCCATAGAAAGAGCACTTTTTGGGCAGCTTACAACTTCGCTCTCCCTGGACGGATCCTCACCAAACTTTGCAAAAAAAGTATTTGGTAGGATTCGTCCAGGGGGGTCAAAGTTATAGTGGGGGTCCCAAAACTATTTTTTCCCATAGACTGAATGGAAAAATCTTTGCGCACGGCCACAGGCCAAACCGCTGGACGGATTTACACCAAATTTGCGGCAGGAGCGGGGGCTTGGTCCCGAAAGCGTGCTTTTGTAAATTTGGTGTAAATCCGTGCAGTAGTTTTTATAAAATGACCAAAACATAAGGCAAAAAAATTAGTGATATCTGTGTTTTCTTCGCGGACGGACTTCCCTGTTCGCTCCGCGGACAGCACCCCGATTGGCCCATGGCCTTGCGTCATGTCCGCGGACATGCAACGTGTTTGCTGATTGGACGGCGAGGGGCGTGGAGCGCGTCAGATATTCTGTGGCGCCCGCCATCTTGTATTCGCTGTCGACCGCATACAGCGCAGTGAAACGTGGATAAAAAATTGTATTTAGTGCCGTGTGTTGGTGTGTAAGAGTGTTTGGGGAGGGGAGGGGAGTATGAGATAGGGTGAATGTTTTTTTTTTATGTGCTAGACGTTTTTGTTGCGTTCGATTTGTCCGCGGAGAACACGGCTGTTCTGACATTTTGTAAATAAACTAAATGGTGGGGTGTTTAGAGGACGGAGTATGTGTCATTTTTGTTCGCAAGGAAGGTAAAAATGAGCTAGGAACACTTGCGGTGTACTTAATTGTTCGTAAATACACACACTGGGGGTTACCTCAGGATGCTGTCTGTATTGTAATCTGTCTAGTTGAATGTGTTCTAAGAACACTTGCGGTGTCCCGAAATGGTTGCAATTACACAAAATGGGGGTGTTCTGAGAACCTTGTTTGTATTGTTCGTTGCCAGGGTGAAAGTGTTTTAAGACCACTCCTTTTGTCCGCTAATAGTACAATTTCCTATGGGCGTCAACCGACTTTTCGTCCACTAAAGAAATGATAAATCCGGCTGGTGTGCGCCGACATTATGTGATAATCCTATGACTGGCGCTATTGACCTGGCTGACTTGCTTTTGCGACACTAAATCATATCTCCCGCCCCTAAGCCTGATATTATCAAAGCATTCATATTCCCCGCCTCTCTCTGTGACGTTACAGGGTGCATCATCAAACTCGACCAGTCATCTCCAGTCCTACGCAACTTTACACAGAACCCGGAAGACAACACACATTATGTCACAACACAGCGCGCCACAATTCGGAATATGAAACTGTGATTTAAAAGCAAAAAGCAAGATTGTAAATGTTGTAAAGTACATTTATTTGACATCAAATGTTTTTAAATCTGAGCGTGGTGAATTAAATTTAAATAGTGTGCCCCATTTCCCCTTTCAAGTTGGCTCTGAAAAGAGCCGTTTTTTTTTTTACAGATGCTTGACAGACACCTGTTATTTTGTATTTTATTCTTGTTTTTTTTTCTTACTTTACTCCTAAAATCTTCACATAACCTTCTCCAAAGCAACCCTTACATTCCAAAATAGAAAGGCATTTCCCGTAAAAGATAAAGAAATGCCATCTTCTTTAAAATTAACAGCATTACTGGCATCAATATTCTCATTATTTCAGAAGAACATACCAGCTCTAAGCATGAAGGCACACATGCCTCGGTTGATGACACACCTAGCAATGTTTTGCTGAGGACAAAAAAATGAACTATTGTCCCATATTGCCCTAGGTAGTAATCCAGAAAACCTTACTTTCGCATTTGGAAGGATCTTCATTACGGCTCAAACCAAGCATTCCAAATCAGCCAAAAAAGTAGGGGCACTGACGTTGCCCAAATGGAAAGCACCATAGTGCAAAACTACCACATGTGGACTGTTCATCGTGGCCATATCCTCACAAACTTGTACAATTCCCTGTACATTGCAATCAGGCACAGTGCTCCACACCACCTCCACTCCTTTCACATCAAAGGTCTTTGCAACATGCCTGCATTCAGCGTACTGCTGTAAACCATGCACAAACATATCTCCGAGCACCAACACCCTGACTTTCTCCACTTCTGCCATCTTCACTACACACAGTCTTTTTCAACACAAATCTACAACCTCAACATCTGATTGGCTGATCTGTACAGTCTTCTTTCCATGTTGGATTTCCGGGAAAAACCCGGATGTAGCACGCCCTGTCCATGAACAGCTGCGGTGTCCGCGGACAGCGTCCACTTTACTCTCTGTGCCATTCCCTCATTGCATACAGCTAAACAATCACACAATACGAATAACGTCCTAAGAACACCACCATTTTGTGAATTTTCGAACATTTCAGGACAATTATCATTTCATTATTCAACATATTAACATTGCAATTATTATACTTTCATCTTGTACTCTGCACACAATGCTATGTTTCTCCATTAGTAGCTCAGTATATTAGATAGAATCCCATAATACAATGCTATTTATATCAATTCATCGTTCAAAGCACTAATAATGGCCGGATATTTATTGCAATATCCTTGACACTTTTTTCGCAACATTATAATAAAAATCACTAGTACACAAATTCCATGAAAAGTACATACACATGTGTGATTTCATCAATGACATTTGCGATGTCATCTTTGATGTCCTGGGTGTTAGTTTTAGCAGTGCACGGTGGTGGCGCGAGTTATTTTTCATAGCTCACCATAACTTGCGATTTTCAGGGGTCTTTCGGCTGTACCTAATACCATAACGTCCCTTAAACAAACTTTTTTTAATATCACGCAAACAATATACAAACATGACGTGCAAAAAACAACTTCTCACCGATGGCTTTGCGCAGAATGTTGCAAAGTAAGAATTTATGCTCGTTCACAGTGAAGGTCAGCTGCTTCCATTTTTTGCTCGGGCTCCGGAGAGGCTCACGAAGCGGACTATAAGGTTGTATTGTGTTTTGACCTTGACAGACAGATATTGTGATGAAAGACTTCTCTTGAAGGAGTGTTGCTAAAATGTAAAAATGAAAAGTGAATATATCACTATGCGAAAGATCGTTCGCACACACGGAGTCGTATTTTGGTACTGCACTACTCGTAGACAATGGAAATTGCAATTGTACTGTAAGTAACCCTTTAGATTATTTTATACCAAATATAATTACAATACCGTAGCATCAAAGACCGCTCAAGTTGAACTTGTTCGTTGAAAGTGGAATAATGTTTTCTACCGCGCACTATCACTGCCGAATTGATCCCCTGTCGTTTAGAGGCCTCTGAAAAAGGCAGACGACACAGGGTGGGTTAATAGAAATAATTTAAACGGTCTATAGGCGGTCAAGTGCTCTACTCGCTGTGCCACTTTACTGTAGCCTGTCAACTGTTGACATCCGTGTACAGCTTGCTAACGCAAGTTCGAATCCTGGCAAGGCCAAACTCAGCCTTTCATCCTTCCTTGGTCGATAAATGAGCACCACACACCGTGGTTAATAATAAGCACCGCTTAGATACCTCACAGTTCTTAGCGCTATATGAATGGGAAAATATTATTATTTTATTGTTAACATACTCAGATGCACGATAGCAAATAGTTTCATGCCCTAATAAATAAAATGATGATTTTTAATGAAGATCGGCTGGTGAGACTAATTTATGTTTTTTTAAAACAGGTATGTGGGCCCATTTTGCCTATGTCACGATTTACAGACTCCAGCGGATGGGGTCTTCAACTGCCAGGTGCAGGTCCAAATATGCAACTTCATGACCCTCACCATTTTATGGGACAATCGCCAAGGACCAATATGCCCTTATGCAGTACTAGTGGCTACAAACAACATACCAACCAATAGGGTGGTCTAATGGCTCGTTGTTGGAGCAACCTTCCGATTATCAGAGCGACCATTTACTGCTTTTATCATAAACCAACAGCCTATCTACCGCAAAGGAACAACGCGTGGCTCAAAATAAACTTTTGCTGATCGACAGCAGAGACAATAGCAAATCGCTGAATATTCACTAAACATTTCATGTGAAATAAAAGTACTTTACCAAATGTACAATCCTGCTGTTTACTTTTAAACCACAGTTTCATATTCCGAATTGTGGCGCACTGAGTTGTAAGCTGATCTAACACCCTCTGTACCGCAAAGGAACATCGCATGCCTCAACATGAACTTTTGCGGATCGACAACAAAGACAAATGCAAATTGCTGAATATTCTCTAAACATTTGATGTCAAATAAATGTACTTTACAAAATTTACAATCTTGCTGTTTGCTTTTAAATCACAGTTTCATATTCCGAATTGTGGCGCGCTGTGTTGTGACATAATATGTGTTGTCTTCCGGGTTCTGTGTAAAGTCACTTAGGACTGCAGAGGACTGGGCACGTTTGATGACACACCCTGTAACGTCACAGAGAGAGTCGGGGAATATGAATGCTTTGATAATATCAGGCTTAGGGGTGGGAGATATGATTTAGTGTCGCAAAAGCAAGTCAGCCAGGTCAATAGCGCCAGTCATAGGATTATCACATAATGCCGGCGCACACCAGCCGGATTTATCGTTTCTTTAGTGGACAAAAAGTCAGTTGACGCCCATAGGAAATTGTACTATTAGCGGACAAAAGGAGTGGTCTTAAAACACCTTCACCCTAACAACGGACAATACAAACAACGTTCTCAGAACACCCCCATTTTCTGTAATTGCAACCATTTTGGAACACCGCGAGTGTTCTTAGAACACATTCAACTAGACAGATTACAATACGGACAGCGTCCTGAGGACACCCCCGGTTTTTGTATTTACGAAGAATTAAGTACACCGCGAGTGTTCATAGCTCATTTTTACCTTCCTTGCGAACAAAAATGACACATACTCCGTCCTCTAAACACCCCACCATTTAGTTTATTTACAAAAATGTCAGAACAGCCGTGTTCTCCGTGGACAAATCGAACGCAACAAAAATGTCTAGCACATAAAATAACAAAACATTGAACCTATCTCATACTCCCCCACCCTCCCCAAACACTCTTACACACCAACACACGGCACTAAATACAATTTTTTATCCACGTTTCAACGCGCTGTACGCGGTCGACGGCGAATACAAGATGCCACAGAAAATCTGACGCGCTCCACGCACCTCGCCGTCGAATCAGCGAACACATCGCATGTCCGCGGACATGTCGCAAGGCCATGGGCCAATCGGGGTGCTGTCCGCGGAGCGAACAGGGAAGTCCGTCCGCGAAGCGAACACAGATATCACTAATTTTTTTGTCTTACGTTTTGGTCATTTTATAAAAAACTACTGGACGGATTTACACCAATTTTGCGAAAGCACGCTTTCGGGACGCCTACAGCCCAAACCGCTGGATGGATTTACACCAAATTTGCGGCAGGAGCGGGGCTTGGTCTCGAAAGCGTGCTTTTGCAAATTTGGTGTAAATCCGTCCTGTAGTTTTTTTAAAATGAACAAAATGTAAGGCAAACAAATTAGTGATATCTCTGTTCGCTTCGCGGACGGACTTCCTTGTTCGCTCCGCGGACAGTGCCCTGATTGGCTGAGCGGCTTGCACGATGTCCGCGAACATCCAACATGTCGCTGATTGGACAGCGTGGGGTGTAGAACGCTTCAGATTTTTGGTGGCACCAGCCATTTTGCATTCGCGGACGACCGCGGATAGCAAGGTGAAACTTGGTTTAAAATTTGTATTTAGTGGAGTGTGTTGGTGTGTAAGAGTGTTTGGGGAGGGTGGGGGAGTATGAGATAGGTGCAATGTTGTATTTTTTGTATGTGCTAGACGCTTTTGTTGTGTTCGATTTGTCTGCGGACAACATGGCTGTTCTGAAAGGTTCGTAAATAAACAGAATGGATTTGGTGTCAAGTTGAAAGTGTTCTAAGAAGACGCGTGGGGTCCTGGAATGTTCACAGGGGTGTCCTGAAGACGTTGTCTGTATTGTTCGTTGTCAAGCTGAAAATGTTCTAAGAACACTTGCGGTGTCCTGAAATGTTTGTACATAAAGAAAATGGGGGTGTCCTGATGACACTGTCCGTATCGTCCTCTGGCAAGTTGAATGTGTTCTAGGAACTTCCTTGTGTCCGGGGACATTAAAATTGTTGAAATGCTTGAATCTATGGGTGTGATATGCTGCGGTGGTTGTGGCCAGTGTATAGAATGTTGGCCATGCACCGAAGAGTCTATGCCCTGGCCACAACCACCGCAGCATATCACACTCATATGCCATGCACCCAAGAGTCTTTGCCCAAGCCAAAAGCACTGCAGGATATTACACTCATAGTGGCTTATAACTTTGGGTCAAAACAAATTTATAAGGAACAATGTTATAAGCCAGTATGGGTGTGATATGCTGCGATGGTTATATTTATCATGTTATACTTACTATTTGGTTTAGTAACGGGAGTACATGTTTTTCTTGTTCATTTCTGTGATAAAAGAAAATAGCATGTTCGTATTAGTATTTTATAAAGACTTATTACATTGTACAATCAACATTTTTTTCTTTTTTTTGACCCTCATATTTAGTAGATGACAAACCAGAGTACTGTGCAATTTGCTCAGTTTCTGTGTTTGTTGCTAAAATCATTGTGTCTGTGGGAGAAAAAAAATCCATGTTGGATTAAAAAAAAACCTTTTTCTGTTATGCTACAGTTTATTTGTTTGTTTGTTTTCAGTGTTAACTTGTTGTTTCTGTCTAATGCTTTATACATTGGATTGTTCCAGTTTTTGGCAGCAGTAAGATATTAGGTATTTGTTTGGATATTGTAAAATTTTGGAGCAGTTAGATACCAGTAGGCGTATTCTAACGGTTTATTTTTTGATATAATGTTGTGGTATTGCTTTATCTATTTAGATATTTCTAAATTTTGGCACAGTTAGATACCAATTGGCATATTCTAACTGTCCACTTTTTGCTCTATTTGATTGGTATTAATTTATCTGATTAGTTGTTGTAGCATCTATGGGCAGTTAGATAGCTTTTGGAATATTGTGACAGTTTATATTTTTTTACTACAAGTGTACTTAAGGTTTAAGTACAGTTTAGTTATGAAATGTTGGTTTTAAGAACATTAAATAAGCGTTTGTAAGATTTGCTGTTAATCTCTGCTTTAGAGTAACGGTACTATCATTACATTCAAACCATCCACATTTCTTTTTTATATATGCAGTGTAGTGCCCTGAGTTGGTTGTGGCTCCTGCGTGTTAGATTATACCTATTGTTGTGAAGTTTTTCCTACCCTACCAAGTGATATTTGACCATGTGTGAATCCAGTCAGCTTGCAGTTCTTTTCGGTACCATCTGCGTTGTAACGCAGAAGCATTAGTATTACATATTTACTATGTGTTTGTATTACTAACATGGAGCGATTATCTGAATTGCAGGTCGAACATAATCTACTGTGGTTTGCATTTTGTACAAGTTGCTGAAATGAAACGGATTCACAATTAGGTATTGATATATACACAAAGCGCTCATTGGGGATTTGTTCTTGTGTCACATTGTTGCAGAGAGTGCATGTATGTTTCCACATGTATGAAATCTGGAAGATTTCGTTTATAGGTATGATTTTGATTTCCAGCACTAATAGTAAGTACATTAGAAATTCTTGTGGATCTTCCTGTGAGTTTATAGTGAATTTCACCATTCCAGCACCGTAGTCCAATTGTTGTCTTATTCCATAAACACTATACGTGTTGTCAGGATTGTTTGCTGCATTTCTGTGGAGTACTAACATTTGCAAACACAATGGGTCTGCACTGTGTAAGTAAATGTTCTCAACAATTGATGGTAATTGAAATACAATATTCATTGCTACATTTGCGTAGCAACTTACACCAACTATATTTGAGGGTTTAAATGGACCAGGTAGTTCTGTATCTGACTGCTTTTTTTGGAGTGTGTCTTCCTTCTTTGAAGAAGTACCTGGTTTACTTTCCCTAATTGATTCTTTTTTGCTTGAGGCACTTGATGAACTATTACTTTCTTTTACTCTCTTTGGAGGATTTGCAGTGACATCCTGTTGCTTTTCTGTTTGATTTATTTTTCTTTTATAATGTTTTACTTTTTGTGGAACAGAATATGAGTTTAGATGGGGAGTGTATAGTGAACGAAGTCTATTGTATTCTAAAATGCAAGGAATATCAGCGTTTATTTTACTTGCATCAAAGTTGATTAGAAATAAACCCTCAAGTGAACTTAAGCGTGATAGTGCTACGTAGCTCATGCCTTCTTTAAAGACTGTGTTACCAATGTCTATCATTGCTTTGTCTAGGGTAAGACCTTGTGATTTATGAATGGTGACTGCGTATGCAAGAGTTAGAAAATAATGTTCTCTGCGTACATACGTCTTTGAAGAGAAGGAATCGAGCTGTTGAGCGTCCTATTCTTTTTACTTATGAAAGTTTGTCAAAGAGAATATTGACAAACTGAATTTTGTTGTCACGTGGGTATGTTTGAAAGCCAACAACTGTACCCAGTGCTCCATTAACTAGTCATTGGTCCACGTCAAGGTTATGTTTCAGCATTACTCTGCAATTTAAGGATAATTTTAATATCTTTTCTAAGCCTGCTGTGTTTGAGATTGATTTTTCTAAACTATTTAGTCTTGTTGTGGCTTGGTCACACATGGGTAGTGTCATTCCATGAACATCTAGTTTGTCTGTGGCGCTAATTTCCATGATTAGTTGCATTTCTTTACCTAGCATGATTTCATTGAATTTGAAACAGCTAGCAAGCGTTGTCATTAAGGCCATACAATTGACATTTTTGTGGGCTAATTGTTCCATAACATCTGTAGCACATGCATTATCGCCATAAAGTGCATTAATGTGCCAGATTTTCAATGTTGCTTCTGCTTCTTTAGAAAGTATACCAACTCTGATACTTTTTAAGATGTGGCATAAGTGAGATCTGCAGATTGGCGCATGTTTTCTGTTAATTCTCTGTATTGGAAATGTTGACAAAGGTTGACATTTCCAATGCTGCCAACAGTTTTACGGCAGAGTTTGTGTCCTAATGTTTTAAAAATAGACTCACCTTTTACTGGTGTCAATTGAAGAAGATCTCCGAAAACAATAATGTGTTTTCCTGCAAAGAGCTCTTCATAATTTGTTTTGAATACTTCTTGTAATCTGAGATGAAACAAAGCCAACATTAGGTTTGACATCATGCTCACTTCATCTATTAGTAGCATTTTCATTTGTTTCAATACTCTGCGTAGTTCCATTGCAGCTTCTGCAGAAAGTTTGTAATATTCTAATTTGTTTTGGTGTTCTACTGGCAGGAGTAGTAATCAGTGTACAGTGACACCACCTATGTTGTAGGCAGCTAAACCTGTTTGGGCAGTGGCAACAGCTGACAGTTTGTTGTTTGTCAATTGTTGAAGGAACTTACTGATGATTTTGATTAGGAATGTTTTGCCAGAACCAGCTTCACCACTGACATACAATAGTATAGGTTTGTAATTTTGACAGGTGCATTCTTTGTGTTCATGATGTACACCATGTGCAATTTCTTTTGTTACTTCTTGAAAAATGCTACGTTGCTCATTGTTTAGCTTTGATTGTAGTATAGTTAAGTTTTCTTTTTCTTCAAACTGACACTTGGTGTTTTCTACTTCTATCATAGCTAATGCTGCCTCATTTGTTATTAGTGGGTCTCCCAGTGGTTCTTGGCTTCCTGTGACAGAAGGTTGACTACTGTCAGGAGTGTCCTTATCTAGTTGGGCCTGGAGTTCCTCTTCGTGTTGCTGTTCATGGTGCAACATTGTTTTGTACTGTGCAAAGTTAACATCAGTTATACTGCTTTCATTTGCTTTGAAAGCGTCTTCATATGCGTCATAGTTATCTAGTATTTCTTCTTCTTTTCTCCATGGTTTAAAGAGTTGTAGCAGAGACATGTAATATACTTCTTTATGTTGATGAGCCTTTAATGACAATTTGATATGATTAATTTAATTTGATTTGGTGAGTTTTACTAAGCTGCCTTCACAGTTTGTCACTTTGTATTCACGGTTTTGTTCATCAGGTTTTATATTATTTTTGTATGTGTAGTTTTGGACTATGCGGTATAGACTCATGGTTTCCAAAGTGGTACTCCTGTTTGGGTAGTACCTGTCCAATAAATTGTTTTTTAAAATGTCTTGGCTGTTGGGATCATGTTTGGCTATTGTTTCTATATCTTCATATGATTTTAGAACTCTTTTTCTAGATCTAGCTGGACCAAGACTTAGCCATACTATATTTGCAGATTTACCATACAATGAAGTACCAGTTAATCGATAAGCTGCTTCATAGGATCCACACTCTCTATGGGACAGCATTTTTATGCCCAAACTGTATAATTTCTGAGACACTGTTTTATCTGATGACAGGTCATTCCAGAAGTCTTGGAGCTCTGTCTTTTCTGATTTGGTTAAGTATGCTATGACATATTGTGCAACTGCAGTAGAATTGTCTGCAGTGTACTGCACGTCTATGTTTGCATTCCATAAGTGGGAAATTATTGCATTGTAATCATTGATATATTTTTTTTATTCTTTTCGTTTTATGCAATATGTATTTTTAGGTGACTTACCTTTAACACTATGTCTAACTGAAGACATGAGGTTGTTCACTTGACCTGTATTTGTTACTGGTCTAGGGAAACCAAATCGGCATTTGGTGTAGTATTTCCCTTTGTTTTTGTATTTGCGACGACAATATTTGCCACATTTGTTTCTTTGGAATTGGAAAATGTTTGCATGAAGATCACTATTTGCGGATTCTGATGGAATTTCACAAGTGACATATTTTTCAATAAACTGTAAACCAGTGGCATCACTGTCCTGACCAAATTTAGGAGCATTTTTAATCCATAAAAGCATGTGGACATGTGGTGCTCCTCTGGCTTGGTATTCTTTTCTCCAAAAGAAGTGTTGCATTTCTCCAAGGGGAGGAACAGTTTTGTTACAAATAAAATGTAGCATAGCAATGAAGCAATGGTGAAAATATCTTGAAACATCAACAGGATCCTATGAACAAAGTTCTCCAGGTCTTAGTATATCTATGTTTGTTTTGTTTTAGTTTGATATGCGTAGGAAACCATTTAAATCTTCCCATGCATATTCTGCACAACTTAATGTAACAAACCAAGTGGGTGGGCCAAGGTTTCTGATCATACAACGTACATCTCCATGACTTTGAAACCAGTACTATTTAGTATCACGCATATTTGCTAATAGATTTGTAAGATTTGCTTGTAAAACCTCATCTTTTTGTTGAACTTTTTGTAATAATTGTGTAGCTGTCATATTTTGAAAGTGTGATCCTTATTTTTAATATGTGTGCAACTCCGTAACATAAAGTTGCTAGTTCACTTTCAAAGAGTAGGTGGAATATGTATTCCACATTTTGTCGAAATCTGGGATCTTCAGAGTACATTCGTAATGAGCGATATTCTGATGCTGATATTTGAATAGGTCTATCATCGTATCTTCCTTCTTTGCCAGTAGGAAAGAGTAGAGGAAAAGCACATGCTTCTATACTTTTTTCCCATATGCTGATTGGTGATCCTTTTGTTTGACGCATTTGGTACGTTTCCAGTGCATCTTCTATGGTGTCATTAGAGTGCAATGTATGAATTGTATAATGGTCTAAAGTGTTTGATATTGTTGCAGGAACTAGGATCTCAAATTGACCAGCTTCCTGCGTCTCTTGAATTATTTCAGTTGTATCTTTCAAGTTTTCTTCAATATTAATTTATTTGTAATATTCATTATTCTCTTTAAGATATTGCAGGGCTTTTCTAACTTTATGTAAATCTACCAGTTGTTGCCAAAATATTTTGTCTTTTTTAGGTACTCCATTTACCAAGATAATTAAGGATTGCTGCATTGGACGTTTCACTCCTAGAGTGTGCACATTTTCTTTTAGATTTCATGGTAAATACACTACTTTTCCACGAATACTTTTTACTAATTCAGAGGGAGATAATTTTGCAGTTTTTGGTTGAAGGCGTATTATTGCTTGAAATGGGTGCACTGTTTGAATTATGATGCTCTCATATAAATTAAGTTGTTGAATGGGTTTTGGTAGTGGATATAATTCCAAGTTATTTGTGATAGCACGTGAAGGAGTTTGGTTGTTGTCAAGTTTTGTAGTGCAATAACTGCAAAGTATTATGGGGTCAGTTATTTCGTATTTGTTTTCTGCTATAAGGTAGAGAGCTAATTCAAACCATTTAGAATCTTCATTGTCTTCTATTTTGTATGATAGGTCTACAGTTTTTGTGTTACTTTTATAAAAAGTTCTGCAGCAACATACACACACGTGGTTTGGTACTTCAGCTGAAGTACTTTCAAATTTTAGTATTTCTTTTTTGTATGTGTGTAGTGAAAGGTTGCCATGTGCAGATTTCTTTCGAAGTTGGTTTATAGCTAATTCATCTTGTAAGTGGGTTTCACTTCCAAAATATTTGGTCTGGATATAGTCGATTTCTTCTAGTAGGTCTTTTGCTGTACCATGTAGAAGAATGTTATTTAAATTGGCTAGTGCTAAAGCAGGACTTTTAGCATAGTACAGTTTATGAACTAGATTTCTTATAGTTGAATGATGTGTTGATATCCTTTTGATATCATGGAAAGTGGTTTTACAAGTAGGTCCTGTAATGCAGGCCAATGAATGTCCTTGTAGTCCTGTGTACTTGCACACTGGACAGGTATCTATATTTTGCAGTAATTTAATTTTGATTTTGTCTTTGCTTTTTACATATTTATTGAGGAATTGGCGTAAAGATTTGAAACATTGTTTGGGAATGTTACACATTGACGTGCATGGCCATTTGTACACTACACATTCTGATTCAGTTGAATGGAGGGGTAATTCTAAGTTTTCAGGGCATATTTTTGTAAGAAGTACTTCTTGTTCCATTATGGTATTATTCACTTTTTCATAACCTCGACCACTGCTATGTATGGCCATTGTATTCGTTTGCTTTTGTTTGTACGCTTCTTCATTAAAGTATGGTTCTGTGCTTGTAGTGTGACTCCATTCACCTCCACAGATATTTAAGACGTTATTTCTGTTGACATTTCATTTATTGAGAAGTCTTTTTTGTAATTTAGTTAATAGTTTTGTTAGTGGTTTCATTCTGTTTAACACTAAAATAAATAACTTTCTTTTGAGAAGAAGTGCACTGTCTATCAACGCTTCTAAGATTACTTTCCTACGATAGGTTTGAAGTGTTGAACCTGGTTTCTCTCCTGTTTTTATAAGGTTTTGAAGGACTTTGTGACAGGACATTTTGGCTAAAATACTTTTCTTGGTATGCTTACTTTGTACTATATCAAGATTTATAGAAGAAGTTTTATTTGCAGTGATAGTTGATTTTCTGTTAATTGTTTTTTGGGTTGTTTTACTTTTTGATAGAGGAGGCAAAGTTGTTGTACTAGAAACGTATTCTGTTTCACTACGTGACTGTATTAGCTGTTGTGTTTCAACTTTTTTTTACAAATTCTGCTATAGATGGATGTTTATGTTGGAGACTTTTCTTTTCATTTGCTCTACTTCTGTGTTCCTTTCTACAGAGTTGCTTTTTGGTTGGCATGCTTTAGGGTCTGTTGAAAAAAATACAGAAGGTATGGGTTGGGGTGTTCTGCAATGCATGTATGTTGTGTGCATGAGTGTTTGAGTGAGATGATAAAGACGTATGTAATGGTGTGTGATTGTGCATTGGGAAGTACAACTACTAGGGTGGGTATTCTTGAATTAATGTGTTAATAAACTGGGGTTCAGATGACAGAAAAAAGTAAGCCAGTGGTGTGGAGAAGTATAAATAGTATATCTAAAGCTATACAATTAAAACAGTTGTTTCTTCTACAACATCTAAATTCTAGTGGCTGAGTTGGGTAATTTGTTTGGCGAAAAATAGGAATAAGTGGGCCATTCTGCCAGTAAATCACTGTTTAAGACGGGAGGATTTTTGGTCAGAATGGTGCAGAATCTCTATTTTTAGGCACGAAGTAGCATGAATTAACATTAATTCACATATTATGGTAACAATCTACTTACCTTTTTTGTAAAATGAACAGTTTGCTTCTTAGTTGTTCTTTGTAAATCAAATTTTGGCTGCTTATTTTCAGGAGAATGGTCTTCACTGAAATTGTAAAAGAAAGAAATTAGTAATTTGTTTTGTATATAGCACTGTTTTTAATTTAGACATAGATTTTTTATATTGAAATGCTCAGCGCCTTCCTCAAAACCATTAAAACTATCTTATGACTAACTGTAGGAAAGAAAATATCTTTACTATTGCTTGTCAAAATCATAATGTACCATGTGATAGCCTGCTTTTCCACGTAAGTGGGAGTCAATGTCATAGCCTGCTTGTCCTATATAAATGTAAGTAATTATATAAACTAAAAAAATTCAAACCAAGTATGTGTTTGTACAAATATTATTCTTTGAGATTTGATGATAGAGTGTGAATGTAATTTTGTTTGATCATATGTAGTCTATATATTTTATTTCAAAAATGTTAGTTTAACATTATTTGCGTGTGTGTGTGTGTGTACGAAGAAATTAAACAGTATAAAGGTTTGTAAGTCACAGTTCATTTTAGGAGAACGAAAAAAAGATCGTAGATTCATTTTACAGATTATACAAGATAAAAGTCGGTTAGAAAAATGTGTGCATCTAGTATGGTATAGAAAATATGCACACCTGTAGTTTGTGTTCATGCATATGGATAAGGACGAAGCTGCAAGTAGAAATCTTGGAGACTTATCTAGTATTTTTCGTAGATTGTGCTTGCCAATGGTATGAGACTTGTAGTCCGAGAGATTCACCGTACATTTGCAGTGCTGATCTATGATGATGCAGTTACATGTAGAGGTCTTGGATTTGATTGGTGGATGGTCATGTGATTTCTTAGCTACATCCAATGAGGGAATGGCACAGAGAGTGAAGTGGAAATGGTAGAAGGGCTGTCCATGTTACGATATGTTTGCGGACATGGCAGTAGTTCTAGGACACCGCGTATTACATCCGGGGAATTTGGGGTGGGGAGGCATGCAAATGAGATTGAATGTAGCAAGGGATTGGTCAGTAAAGTTTAGTGAGAGTGTTGTGCTAGGAGAGGTTTTCTCAGATATTCTTTTTGCTGAGAGAAGAACAGATAGCTATGGCTGAGTGTTTTATAAAACAGATTGTGTGGATTTTGGGAGACTCGTGGATACATTGGTTGAAGGTGCAACCAGAAAGCTGTGGAGTATCTATAGATCTTGGATTCCCACATGTGGAAGTGCGCTGGCATGTAGTGTGTGGAATGAAGTGGCTGGACTTGCTACCTCTCTTTGAAGATAGAGGAACATCCAGACATAATTGTAATTCATTGTGGAGGGAACAGTTTAGGACATGTGTCTGGAATTTCTTTGCAATGTGCAATGAAAGAACGACTTCAGAAGATCATGGACATGTTTCCAAACTCCAAAGTAATTTTTTCATTGATTGCGCAGAGACAAATGTGGCTTTGTTCTTTCTCATGTGGTCCACAAATGGAGAAAGCAAGGCGTAATGTCAATAAGGCTGTTTGTGCCTTCCTAAGAGATTTTGGCATGTCCTCTTTTCACAATAAAAATATTATGCTTCATAGTGCAAACATTTTTCGCAGAGATGGAGTCCATCTTACCTATGCTGGTAATCAGATTTTTCTGAGAAATGTACAAAATGCATTGCAACCTTTTTTAGAAATGCAGCATGCATTTCGAAGTAGGTGTTAAGTATTTATACGTTTTGACATACAAACACCTCCCAAAGGCTCTTTTCAGAGCTACCACTTCCTCCCAGAGAAAAATGCAATTGTTACAATAGGGTAGCATCCCAATTTTTTTTATGTTTGCGAACTGACCACGGACTTACAAGAAATAGAAAGGGCCCTGCGTTATTTATCTTTACTTCTGTTTTTTGTCTGTGAAAGGCGGCTCTGAAGAGAGCCTTATTTTTTTGTTGATTTTTGTTATTTTGTATTTTTTTTTGTTTTTTACACACGACACACTAGGAGAGGAGGGGAAAAGAGGGTAAAGGGGGGGCACCAACTACAGGGATAAGAAAGGGTCGAGCTTAGAGAGGAAGATGTAGAATGGGTTTTATTTGGGTAGTGAGCAGGTCTTCTCGTGCTCTGAGACGATAGTCTCAGAAAGTACTGCGAAGTCGCTCCCCCCTGAAGAGTACTGTGTCACAGTACATACATACAACTGTGACCCTCGAAAGGTAAGGGTCATCAGAATTCTGTATGGCCTGTGAGGCAGCTTGAGGAAGACGCTGTCCCAGAGAGATGTTCCTTGTGGTGACAGGATCAGAAACGGAGGATGAAGTAGAGGCAATCAACCTACTACACTCTTCGCAAGGTACAACCTTGCGAATGGCCCCAGTGTGGAATGAGTTTCGGTGTCGCTTCATGGTCGTAGTCCCAAAGCTATTCGAACCAAGCCTCCCGCGACTGAGTACCATTTTGCACTCATTGCAGGTGACACGTTCGCACAAGCCTTAGGAGCATTCCCATGAACGGTAAACAACCGCCACACCCAAGAATCACGCCGAGGGCGGGTAGTAGGGTTTTCCTCTACCTCATTCTCGTCATCCTCTTCTTCCTCCTCTGTATCCTCACTCCTGTTCCCCTCTTCAGGCCCTTGGGAAGGTGGTGGCGGTGGAGGGGGTGGGGGTGGTGCTGAGGCAGATACAGCACCAGGTGGCAGCAGTGGAGCCACAGAAGCCATCATGTTGAAGATGGAAATCTGCAGGTTGTAGCAAAAATCTCTGTGCTCTGTAGAATATCCAGAAACACAATGAGAATGAGCTCTAGGGCGTGGTCTTTTATAGGGGTGCTTGTGCGCGGTTCGAGGACATGCGCTCCGTCCGCAAGACAGATCGAACACCAAAAAAGGTTCAAAAAGTCACAAAAACTATGTGGAAAGTTAGGATTAGTATGTGGGATTTGTGGTATGTTGAGTTTTCAATGAGAAATATTGTGGATTACTTGGAAATGTACTTTTAAAGTGTTCAGGGACATGAACAATGACCGCATTCAGAACACGCGATCAGCGTGGGTGGGGTCACATGATTGTTTCATGAGCATGTTCGCTAAGGTAGCAGCCGTCCGCAGGACACCCAATGTACGGACATTGTTTTGCGCATGAGTGTTGATGTTCTACGGACAGTGTTCGGGTACTGAACTAATTAAAAGTGTGTCTGTCATGATCTCTGCTTCCAAAAGGTCAGGGTTTTCCCAACTCCCTTGGAAGCAGATCCATAACCCAGGTTCCGAGTGCCAACCAGTCCCAATTGGGACCTTTTGGACCCAGTCCTGGCGCCAGTGGCACCAGGCTCATAAATATGCCCAGTCCCAGCGCTGGAAGCGCTGGACTCATAATGCTTGGGTGGACTTACCTGCAGCAGACCATGCTGCTTACTTGCCTGCCCGTTGAGCCTCTGATCCTCTTCTGTTTGGAACTACTTTTCCTGTTGGGTGGGGCAGGAGCCACTCCCTAGATTCAGAACACTGGAACTCTTCTGGAAAGCAGGAACTCTTTTCTTACCTAGGCGTGGCTGTGGAAGGAGACACCTAAGCACTACAGGAGGCTATTTAAACCACACCCGATGGATGAATCTTGCTTTGCGTTATTCTGCATCCTCTGCAGCAGAACGCTCATCGTGTCTTCTGCATCTGATCCTGGGCCTACGGAAAAAGGCTTACCATCCTGAATCCAGTCTTCAGCAACACCTATAAAGACAAGAAAGAACAGGTTAACATTACGGTCTTCAGTGACAGCTCTTCACTTACCTGGTCCATCGGCTGTCACCAACGCCTCGCGCTGCATTCCGGCATCTGAAAGACAAAGGCTTACCTACTCTTCGTGCGCTCCGGAGGTCTTCACACTGCATTCCGGCATCTGAAAGACAAAAGCTTAACAACTCTTCGCACGCTCCGGAGGCCTTCGGCGCTGCATCCCGCATCTGAAAGACAAAACAAGGTGCGTTTAAAGACATTGGGGAACTTTAATACTCACGTGCCATTACTCCTTTCCACATCTAACCCAGTGGGTATTCCGGCACCCTCCAGCCGCTCCGAACTTGTACCTGCAAAATAAAAAGACAGTTAGAGCGCATTGTGAAGCAGGCAACAAGCGCTTACTTACGTGCTTCCAGGCGCTTCTATTCATCACACGGGCTCCATCTTCAACTCACTTCAGCCCGTCATCCGCCATCGCCGGAACCCTGCAAAACAAGAAACATCATTACTAAAGACTTTAAAGACATTAGAATTACTCGAAACTTACCGTTCGTGCAGTAAACGATGGACAGCAGTCCTCTGAAGTCAAGAGGCCTGCTCCCCTTATCCAATGAAGAAACTGGTTACAGCACCCTGCCCTGAGGCAGATGGAGAGCACGGCGTTCACTTACCTAAGGTGAGAGCGTTAACCTTTGGGGTTCTACAGGAGACGAGAAAGGGAAGAAGAGAGAGACATTCAATAACCCAGTTCCTTAATCCCATATTTTCTATCTGCAGACATCTTACCCTTCAAGTCAGACATACAGTGCACAGAGGTCCAGCCCAAAGAGCCAGCCGTGTGTTACACATCACCTTTGCAGATACGGTATACGCCCAGTCAAGACCGGCGCCTCTACGGGAATCAGGTGAGCGTTACAGTGTCACACGTAATACCAACAGTTACGGACAGCCGTTTGTTCTTAGCACAGTTTAATTTACTTGTGCACAATACGGACAGACATAGCGTCTCAAGCACACCTCCATTTTTGTTTATTTACAAACATTTCAGGACACTACGAGTGTTCTTAGAACATTTTCAACTTGCATGAGAACATTACGGACAGATATAGTGTACTCAGGACACTTACATTTACGTTTATTTACGAACATTTCCGAACAACCGTGCTGTCCGTGGACACCTAAATTGGTTTTACCACAAAGAAGTGAAAGTAATTACAACACAATATAAAAAAGTAACTTTACTTAACATACATAAACAATTTATGACTGAGAAGGTGTGCAGAAACGGAAACAAAAACAGGAGAATTAGGGTTTTCAATATAAGTGGGATCAGGCGAAGAAGGGATGGAAATCTCATCAAAACGTTGTGGTCCATGGAGAGAGTTTGGGGTTAAATGAATGGGATATGGTGAGGGGGGGCAAGTACAGGTGGGACAATGGTATGTTGTTGGTGGTTTTAGGTGATCTTCCACAAAGTTCTTTAAATCTGTAAAATTTGCCATAAATTGGTCCATTTTGTGGGTAATGTGTTCAAGAGAGTTATCCACTGCTTCTTTTTCTTTGGAAGTTGCAATTTTTGTAGGGTCTGTAAAAAAAAATGTATATGTTGAATGTATACAAAATAATATGTATTAATTGGTTTATATAGTAAAGTGTGTACCATTAGGTGGACTATCTTCTAACATCTCATCTCAAGGGAAATGCTCCTCTAGCCAGTCCAGAGTACTACACATTTCTGTGAGAAAACAAAAAAGTAATATGTTTTTTTTTTTCTAATATAGAACGTTTATAAATATATGAGTAAAATGAAGTGCACTTACTATTTCTGGTAAGATATGTAATCGGTAGTCTATACGTCTGGTCTTGCTGTTAGTTGTGGAGTGTCTGTGAGGTAATTATGTTGGAAGCCACTTTATCTTCTTTTGGTATATTCCATGTTAGAACATATTGTATTTAAATGAATGCTTAGTGTGTTACATATATGGGTTATATTTCTTAAGTATTACTACATATACTTTGTATGTGTGCTGCTTTGTGAATTTGTTAAATGTTCCTATGTTTTGATATAACAATTACACATACCCCCCCAGAGTTTTTAGGTGCTGGTACTGTTGTGCGAACATTTCTGCGGACCGTCAAATTCAGTAGAAAGGGTTCAGTATGTTCCATATTACATGTACATAAAGTCAAAGTTATTATTGTTAAGTTGTGCTACTAAAAAATGATGAAATTCAGTAAAAAAAACTTTGTTAAAGGGAAGTTATGGTTAAATTGCGCCACTAAAAAACAATGAAATTCAGTGAAAAAACTTTGGACACCTGGACGCATGCGATACTGATCTCCTGTGCCCCCAAAAACTGTATCTGTCAATAGCTGTCAGTAGCTGTCTGCCTGCAGTGTCGTATTTTTTATTAGTTTGGGGACTCCACCCCTCTCCTACGGACACCTAGGCGCATGTGCATACTGCATCCCATAGAATAGGTGTCCTACAAACATCCATCCCATCTGCGGATGTTCCGGGACGTCACCATGTGACCGCATCTGCTCTAAGCGTTGGGAGTATCCGAGGAGACTGTCCTTACCCCTGGACACTTAATAAGTGCATTTCTGGCCAATCCAGCGAGTTTTAAAGTGAAACTTCACCCTTGCAGAGGTCCTAGATCATGTCCTGGTCCATCTAGCGACTTTGTGTTACATTTTGAGACCAACCTGAGGCTCTAAGTGTCTGCGAACAGTTGTGCGGTCCACGGACAGCACCCCTATAAAAGGCCACACCCCACTGCGGATCCTCATTGTGTTTCTGGCTGACCAGGAGTGACACTTGCTGCAAATTGCTGCAAATTACTCTTTCTGATTGTTTGCTTTTGCTATACAATGGAATCGGAATGCACTTGCACAATCTGAATGACACCTGGCCTAGTAGGATCATTGTCTGTCTTTCCCTTTGTTCCCCCTCCCTGCCTCATCACGCCTTGAAACACTTGTGTATAGGCGCGTTACAAATATCATTTATCATATCATATCATATCATAATCCATGGCTGCTGCAGCTGCCTCATTACCACCACCACCACCATCTTGAGCAGTTTCAAAGTGTGTTCGAGGCTGCGGTCTGGGAGCACGAGTAAGGCCCACCCAATATCTTCCTATCTCCACCTGCCCCTTCGTCCCTGTGGTTGGTGCCCCTCCATAGCCTCCCTTCCCTTCCCTCGCTTGTGTGTCCTGTGCAAAAAAAATATTTTCAGATCCACCTTTCACAGTTCCACCTTTCATAGTTCAAAAATAGAAATGCCAAAAAAAGGGTGCAGACAGCACAGTAGTCCACGGACATCTAAAAAATGTGCCCGGTGGCAGCGTCAAAACCATTGCACTCTTTTGTGTTTTTCAAGTTTTAAAGTAAAGTAGGCAAAACCTACTGCAAAATGCTTGCTATATTGGCAAAAAGGACTGCCAAGCATTTAGGATATTTTGCAAAAAAGGCTGATTAGGAGCATTAGTAAAAGTTACTCCATCTCTGCGGAAAATATTGGTGCTATGAAATTTAATATTTTCATTATCGAAAGACTTCATGTCAACATCTCTCAAAAATGCACAAACATCCTTTTTGACATTGCCCCTCGCTTTCTCCATTTGCGGATCAAATGAAATGGAGCGCAGCCAAATCTGTCTCTGGGCAATACGAGAAAAAATGTGTTGGGTATTAAGGAACATATCCATCATTTTCACAAATGTCTCCTTCATGGCAAACTGCAGTGAAATTCCAGTTACATGGCCTAAACTGTTCCCTCCACAATGGACAATGATAATGTCCGGAAGTTGACACAAAATGGAAGCAAGTCCACCCACTTCATGTCACACACTCCATACCATTGCACATGAACATCATGAAATAAAAGGTTTTCAGCCAATCCACACTGCTGTACAACACCTGTAACCAATGGATCCATGAGTCCCCCAAAATCCACACACTCTGCCTCCTGAAAGACACAGCCATACCCATAGCCATATGCACTCCTCTTAGCAAACAGACCTACCGCCACACTACCTCCTTTCATACCACACACAAGAAATCTTATTGGCCAACCCCTGGGCTCCGCAGTCCCATTTCCATGCCTGCCATCCTGAAAAGACCCGGATGTGGCATCTGATGTCCACGGTCTACTGCAGTGTCTGCTGACAGATCATCCAATTTGAGGGGAGAGAAATTAAACCCAAGGTAAGGTATTTTCTCTTTAGATGTGGTTCTGAAAAGAGCCTTTCTTTTTTTTAAGGGGCTTGTAAACAAACACCTTTTTTAAATGTTGTTGTGGCTTTTCTCCTGTTGTTTTCGTAACAGGCTTCCATAAACCTCTCCAAAGCATTCCTTACATTATTAAGTAAAATGGCATAATAATCTTGGGGGACTTCAACATCTGGTTTGTAGACAGTCACGACAACTCACAAAACTCACTGATAGAATAACTCAATACCATGAAATTACGACAACTAGTCAAAGGGGGTACACACTCGACAGGACACACCTCCCAAACTCACAACCTTCACAAAAAGAAACTGGAAACACGTCAAAGAAAGCAACCTATTCGAACAACTGGAGTTAACCAAACCCTCAACTACAGAGCTAGAGCTGGCCTACCTAGACGAGAAAGCGGAACTTCTGCACAAATGGATTACAGACACAATCGACAAGATCGCCCCAGAAAAAAACCTTTCACCCATCAAAAAAAAGAGCAATGGCAAAATGATTCACTCCACTATTAAGCACAATGAAAAAGGAAAACAAATAAGATGGAACTGGAATAGAGGAAAGATTACAACACAGAAAAAAAATGTTCCAGCGACAAATCCGCGCATACAAGAAGGAAATTCAAAAGGCGAAGAGAAGGCATTATGATGACAGAATCACCAATGCCACCAACACTCAAAAAGAAATGTTTAACATAATCAAAGAGATGAGAAACCCACCAGGCTGTGACAACACCCCTAATCCCTCAGTGAAACTGTGCAATGACCTGGCAGACCACTTCAAGAAAAAAATCAATGACATCCGACAAACCATACAGAACATACCAACCAACCACAACACACTACCGAGCGATCTTATCTTAGAACCTCAGCACAAACTCAAAATCTTTCCTGAAATATCAGCAGAGGCATTTGCAATGCTGGTAAAACACAGCACGAAAGCTGGATCACCCATGGATCCCTGTCCCCCGGACATCTACAAATCAATCCTTGCTCAAGGAACGGCAGCAGAATACTATAGAAACCTTTTGAACCAATCACTAGCAACAGGAAATGTACAGAGGATCTTCAAATCAGCATATATAAGACCACTTCTGAACAAGTGGCAATGTAGAAGACCTCTCCAACTACAGGCTGATCTCCAACGCTACCTGGCAAAACTCCTGGAAACCTACCTGTATTAACGAACCCAAGAACATGCAGAACAACATCACCTGCTAGACCAAGCTGAAGTTGGTTTCAGACCTGCAAGAGGAATGGAAACTGCACTACTATCCATCTGGGACGACCTAAAAACGAATGCAGACTCAAACATAACCTCAGCCTTTATCCTACTTGACCTCTCGAGTAGGCTAAAAGACATCCAATCCGATCACAGTTAGTCATGACACCCTAACCAAAAGACTAGAAGACATAGGCATAACTGACACAGCACTAATCTGGACTAAATCATTCCTAGCAGACAGAACAGAAACCGTTTGGATAAGACCCTTCAAATCCACTCCAAGAGTTAATGACTGCGTAGTGCCACAAGGATCCTCACTATCACCACTGTACTTCAACATCTCCCAGACACCGGTTATCAGAATCTTCAACAAAATACAACATCACATTCTACAACTACAACGACAATACTCAAATCATCTACAAAATCAAAGACATCCAATCCGATCACAGAACCCTAATCGAATGACTAAAAGAAGTCTTCAACTGGATCTCTGCCAACACCCTGAAAATCAACCCAGGAAAGACAGAAATCATGATCATATCCAAAGACCAAGAAAACGAAACTGCCATCCCGTGGCCAACTGAAATGGGAACCGCACCATCACCATCTAAGGTAGCAAAAAATCTGCGGGTCCTGACGAACAACTCCCTAACCTTAGAACCACAAATAAATGCAACTGTCAAGCAATGTTTTTTTCTACTCCACACGGCAAGAGTAATCCTACCTTTCCTCTCCTTTATGCACAAAACGCTCACTATTGTCGCCCTTATCATGTCAAAAGTCGACTATGCAAACAGCCTCTACCTCAGAGTGCAAGAATACCTCCTGAAGAAACTACAACATATTCAAAATACAGCTGCTAGACTACTCCTCAAACTATCAAGAAGAGAGCACATCACTCCTGCCCTAAAACACTACACTGGCTCCCGAAAAAACATTGCATCACCTTCAAAACAATGTGCATAACGCACAGGGAAATCAGCGGATAAGGAGCAGAATTCCTACAAAAGAAAATAACAGTCTACAAGCCTACTAGATTCCTCAAGTCATGCAAGGAAATCCACCTGGAACCAAAACCATACCTCAAGAAAAAATGTGGCCGCACCTCCTTCTACCACTTAGCTGCAAAAACATGAACCAACATCCCAAAAGAAATAATAAACACCGAAGATCAGCTAAAATTTAGGAAATTACTAAAAACCTGGCTATTCAACACCACAGACTCAAACTGAAAACGGAAACAGAAAGGAAAAAGGATGACTAGACTAAACCAGACACGGACAGCTCCCAGAACCCAGTGGGAAGCTCCCATGGCACCCAGACAAGTCTCACCGGGTAGAGTGTAACACCAGCGACACCCACGGAGACGGAATAAACAAACCCTACCTAATCTCACCCAACATACGCACTCGCCCCTTAGTTCCCATCAGGTACCACAGTGGTTGGAATTGTCAGGATATGTAGGCGTAGGCAGGTGCAATGGCTGTATGAGTGGGAAGGGAAGATAGGTTGCACTGTGAAGCAGACTGGGGGTGGATGGGGGCTAGATGTAAAAGGGACCTTGAAGGCTGGACGGACTCAGATCATGACAGATGCATAGGGGTGCTACCGAAACCCATCTGAGGAGAACACAGAAACCCACCGCCTGAAGTCAGGATAGAGATGCCAACTATCCAACTGCACTAAAAATGTGCCCCTCTGCATACATCCCTCAAACTCCAAACCAAACAAAACCACAAACCTACAGCACAACAAACCACCCAAACTTCACTACATGGCAACAACAAAACAAAAATGCACATAGACCCGCACAACAGTACACAATCACTACTGGCTGCAAAACACCCCAGGCCCAGCCAACAGACCAACCGGGCTGAGGCTGCGAACTGCACATGACTGCTCTCTTGTACTTTCCAGCTCCTTCCCACTAACCCCCCCTCCCTTCCCTTTTCAGAGCCACCAGAGTGCCAGGGGACCACTTCAGTGGTGATAGTGCACGGTACTAATGTCCTTTAACATTAATATTAACAATAACATTTCCAAGGTTTGACAAATGAATGCCACCTGCAGTAAAAAAACATCATACTCTGAGAATTAAGTTTCTCATTCTCAAAAGAGTACATTCCACCACTACACAAAAAAGAAGACACTGTCCTGCATCGTGTTGAGGACAGAAGACAGTGTGCAGTTCCATGGTGCTCTAGTTGGTATGTGTGAATATAGCACCTTTTCCACATGGAAAAAAGCATTAGTTCCTTTAACAAGTCCTTCAGTGCCCTCTGCAAACTTACTGCACTGATGTACCCCATATGCAATCCTCCAGAGGTCACCACAAGAGCATCTGGAGTATTGGAAGTGGCCATATCTCGAGAAAGTGCAAGCACACCTTGCAAATTGCTGCCAGGTACACCACAAAGCCTCCACTCCCTCAAATCCAAGAGTGGCAGAAATGCCACTTATCTCTGCATACCTCTGCAGATCAGTCACACAGCAATCTCCCACCAGCCACACAGTGAATCTCTCCGTCTGTGAAAACCACAGCCATCTTCACCACAGACAGCAATGAAAAAAACGACTAGCCTCTCTTCCTATAAAGCACACCCAGAACACCTGATTGGCTAATCCCCACAGGCCCCTTTCCATGCTAGGCATCCTGAAAAAAAACAGATTTGGCATGTCCTGTCCGCAGACCTTGTAACACAGGATGGCCCTTCTTCCCTTTGCACTTCACTCTTTGCAGTACTTCCTCATTTGCCACTGATGACCAGTCACACACCCATCCACCAATCTCATCCAAGAACTCAACATCTAACTCTGTCATCTCAGTTCAACACTTCAGATGTACTGTTCAACACTCAAGAGTACAGGTGTCCTGTTATTCCAAAGCACCTGCATAGGAAACTACTATAAAAATCTGCAAGATTTGGATTTGCAGATTCAAATACATCTGCATCCATCAACACAAAGTACAGGTATGCAACTATTTTGTAAAGTACATTTCCAACTATTTTGCAAATGCATATAAACAGGGTTCCTGGGCAGATACTTACAATGTTGTGTGCTTAGAAAGGTTTCCTTTAAAAATAACTTTCATAACTGTTTCAAAATACATATTTCAATTTCAACAGCACTCTCTGTGATTTGTGTGTCAACGAAAAGAAAAAACAATTTTGAAACATTTCCACAGCATAAGTAAGTGCCAGATCCTGTGTGAAACTTCAACATATTACCAGAACATGCATACTTCCCAATATCACCCATTGTAGTGTGCAACCTGTTATTTTCTTCTTTCATTCTGCCACTTTTAAAACCACTTCTCCCACGAACAAAGCTGCGTAAAACTCCCACATTGCAAACGCAAAACGAAAGTTGGATGTATGTTATTAAAGCATGCCCTGTTAATGGATTGAAAATTGCCAAAATCCAATATGTTTAAGACTATTCATTTCAGCACCATTTGAAGGAAACCAAATAAATGTATGTGTACATTTACAGCAGTGCAGTGTGTAATTTTTAATAAATAAATTTAAGGAAATGGAAACAATTTTTCCAACATATTGCAATAGCACTCACGTACCATGCATGCATGTGTGAGAAAGTTAATGGAATTGCACACACCTACATTCTCCTTTCTAATCTGTACATGCTTCTTGACTTCTCCATTTTTCTCAGCATACTCGGACTTGCAGTATGCTATTTCTAATACAAATAGTGCAACAACAACTCTCACACTTTATAAACTCCCGCCCAATAGGGCATACTTATCACAGGACCACCGCCCCAAAAATTAAATGTCACCATTCCTATACAGTGCTATGTGTCTGCATACACATAGAGATTAATGTTTTCCACCACCTCACTTTCCAGGCCAACATGACCTGTAATGTCCTAGTGACACTGGGAAGCTAGCTGCCAAACATATATTAGAAATCTGGAGGCAACCGTCTGCAGCAACAATACTTTTACATCCATACTCGTAATCACATGCAATGTCACTAACTCTTATTCCCAACAAGTCCTACAATGTAAAATCATGTCTTCTTTTACAACAATTATTTTGCCATTACCACCCATATCCCCTCATTTTCTTCTTTCCAAATTGTAGTGAAGAACAGCCTCCTGAAAGACAGAAACATCTCTCCTAGAAGATAAAAAAACAGATGAAAACTACTCTTCACATCCTACAGAGTAAGTGCAGTAGTGTAGCAGTATTCTTTCGGTTACTTATACAGTGCAGTGTAGCTGTATAGTAGCCTACACAATTCTATCCAAACCAACAGCAGTTACTTCACTCTTACTCATTGCACATCAGCAGGTACACTATTTGTATTCTCATCTGAACACCAGTATTGTAACACCCACTAGTATGATGAAAACATTGTAATGGCCTTACTTATTCATGCACAGTACACTGTCATATGCACTGCACCAAGCCCTTCACACATCTACACACACAGCTACTATTAAAACCTTCCCAAACAGATCCAACAGCCCATTGCACAATAACTCAACCCTCTATTTATGCCTGCCCTGATATTCACAGACTCGTGCACAATGCACACACGTACACTGCACAACTTTGAAACATACACTTTCCTTTTCTTTCCAACAGACAGAACAGAATGCCTACTAAAAAGGAACTCTGTTGAAAACAACAAAAACATAGAGCAGATAACACTAAAAGCATGCAAAATACTCATCCACCTCTAGCAGAGGTTATAGCAAATATTCAAACAAAACAGCTAATACAGACAGTAAACAAAAGTGAACCAGCTAGCAACAAAAAAAAACTATGGCCCCTCTTCCAAAAAGTAAAAATAAAAAGAAATGTATTAATAAGAATATAACTACTAATAGCGCTAGCACTGCATCTACCAAGGTTAATGTAGCCACAGTTAAGCATTCCAAAAAATTAATTTTACAAAAAATGTTCCACTGTAGAATAATTCACAATGTCATAAAAAGAGCAGAGAAATCACGCTCATCCCTTAAAAATGACAGCAGAAGTCTAATCCTGGAAGCTCTCATTGACAGTGCAATGCTCCTCAAAAGAAAATAGTTTATATTAATTTTACCCAGAATGAAACCACTAACAAAATGAATAAGTAAACTACAAAAAGTACTTCGAAACATGAGCAATGTAAACATAGATAGATGCCTTTGCAAACTTCTGTGCAGGTGACTGGATTCACACAACCAGCACAGACCATATTTCAACGAAGAGGCATATAAACAAGAGCAGAAAAACCCAATTGCCATATATAGCAGTGGCCGAGAACATGAAATCGTAGACAGCGCCTTTATGGCAGAAGAAACCCTCATTGAAAAAATTCCCCCAACAATCTTACAATCAACTCTCCATTCCACCGAACCAATCCGTCCAGTCTACAAATGGCACCTCATTGTGTAATGTATGGAAACATTCCTTCAAATCTTTACGCCAATTCCTCAATCACTATGTGAAAGTAAAAGAGACAATTAGAATAAAACTTTGCAAACCATGGACTCCTGTCCACTGCACAATTACACTGGACTGCGCGGACATTCATTAGCCTGCATTTCAGAACCTGCTTGCAAAAGCACCTTCCACCACATCAAAATGTTAGCAACACACCATTCCACTATACGGAATCTTATCCAGAGACTGTGCTATGCAAAAAGTCCTGCTTTAGAACTGGAATATTTTAAGAGCTTTCTCCTACATGGCACAGCCAAATAACTCCTTCAACAAATAGACCACATCCAACGCAAATATTTTGGAAGTGACGATCACTTAGAAAATCCATTAACTTTAGAGAAGAGTAGCAAAAACCTAACAAATGACAATATTTTAATGAACACTTACAAAAAGGTAATAGCGAAGTTTAAAAGAACATCAAGTATGTGTGTGTTGTCACAGAAAATGTATAGAAAGAGCACTAAAACTGTACATATAACGTACAAAATAGAAGACAATGAGGAATCCCAATAGTTACAATTAGCTCTATATCATATAGCAGAAAACAATTACAAAATGACTAACCCCTCAATACTTTTCACATGCAGCAATACAAAGTTTCATAATAACCAAATGCCTTCAGGGGCTATCACTAATAACTTTTCCCACTTCCAAAACCTCTCCAACAGCATAATTTGTATGAGAGCATTGTAATGCAAACAGTACACCCATTTCATGCTATAATATGCCTTCAACACAAAACAGCCAAATTACCTCCTTCTCAATTATTAAAAGGCATTTGTGGCAAAGTAGTTGATTTGCCATTAGATCTTAAAGAACTCTAGGAGTGCAACGGTCAATAGATCAATCTATGATTCTCCTACTGAATGGTGTACCTACGAAAGACAAACAAATTTGGTAACATATAGTAGGCTTAAACAATGTTAGAAAAGCCTGACAATATCTTAAAGAGAACAATGAGTACTACAAAGAAATAAACATTGAACAAAATTTAAGGAGACCAGCACAATAATTCAGGATTCCTCAGCAACTGGCCAATTTTTGCTTTTAGTTACTATTACGGCATCCAAAATTTTCGATCAGTATACAGTTCACCCACTACACTCCAAATACACCATAGATAATTCAATAGAAACATATAAAATGTGTCAAGCCAAAGGATCTCCAATCAGCATGTGGGAAAATGTGTAGAAGCATGAGCGTTTCCTCTACTGGAAAAGGGGCAAGATATGATGACAGATGAACACTAATAACAGCATCAGAACAGCACTTTACTAATGTATTCTGAAGGCCCAAGATTTAGACAAAACATTGAATACATATTCCATTGTTTCAAAGTGAACTAGCAACTCTATGTTGCAGAGTTACACATTCATTGTAAACATGCTCCAATTTTTTAAACATGACTGCTACCCAACTACTTCAAAAGATTAAGGACAAAGATGAACTTTAGCAGTCAAGTATCACACATCTATTGGCAAACATATGTGGTACAAAAGAATACTGGTTCTGACGTCAGGCTGATGTACGGTGTATGCTGCAGAACCTTGGACCACCCACATGGTTTGTCACTTTGAGTTGTGCAGTTGTGCAGCATATGACTTCCTACGCAAAGCAAACCAAAACAAATAAGGGATAGACATAAAAACATCAGGAGAACTCTGCTCTCTTGACCCTGTAAATGTATCAAGATATTTTCACCACCGCTTTATTGCCAGGATGCACTTCATCTGGAATAAAACAATTTATTGCCTCAAAGAAGTGGAACACTTCTTTTTGAGAAAAGAATATCAATCCAGAGGAGCACCACACATCCACATGCTTTTGTGGATAAAATATGCTCCTACATTTGGTCATGACATTGATGGCACTGTTTTGCAGTTTATTCCCAAATATTTAACTTGTGACATCCCTTCAGAAAGCACACATAGTGACCTACAAACACATATTTTACACTTCCAAACATAAAAATCTGGCAAATATTGTCGACGCAGATATAAAAACAAAAGCAACTATTATATCAAATGCAACTTTGGTTTCCCTAGACCAGTTTCAGCAAAAGGACAAGTAAACAGCTTCTTGTCTTCTATTAGGCACAGTGTAGAAGGCAAAAATACATACTGCAAACAAAGCTTCCAAGTACATCAATGATTACAATGCAATCATTGCCCTCTTGTGGAATGGACACATAGATATATAATACATTGCAGACAATTCCACTGTTGTTGCAAGATATGTCACAGCCTACCTAACCAAAGCTGAGAAAACAGCTGAAAGACCTCTGGGATGACATATCATCTGTCAAACCACTGTCACAGAAATTTTACAGCTTTGGCATAAAAATGCTTTCCCATAGAGAATATGGATGCTCCAAAGCTTCAGACCGTTTAAAAGGCACAGCCTTATATGGAAAATCTGAACACATAGCATGGCTAAGCCTTAGTCCTGCTGCATCCAGAAAAAGAGTACTGAAATCATACTAATACATAGAAACAATAGCCAAAAATGATCCCAACAGTCAGGAAATTTTGAAAAACAATGAATTAGACACATACAACCCAAACAGAAGTGCTGCTTTGGAAAACATGTGCCTATACCACATAGCCCAGCATTTCTCCTGCAAGAAAAATATTAAACCAGATGAAAAAATGGAAAATACATACTTGTGAGGGCTGCCTCGTTAAACTTATCAAACCCAGCCTAATTAATCATATATAGCTATCATTTAAAGCTCATCAACATAGAGAACTTTACTACATGTCCCTATTACAATGTTTTAATCCATGGAGAAAAGAAGAACATGTATTGGGCACCCATGACTCATTTGAAGCTGTTTTCAATGCAAATGAAAACAGTATAACAAATAGCAATTTCAAGCAGTACAAAAACATGTTGGACAATGAACGCCAACAAGAGGAAGAAGTTCAAGCACAACTAAATGAAGACACTCCTGAGGTAAGTCAACCTTCTGTTACAGGAAGCCAAGAACCACTTGGAGAGCAACTCATAGTAAATGAAGCAGAATTAGCCATGACTGAAGTAGAAAACAGCATGGGCCTCATGTAGAGTCTGGCGGTAAGCCTGCCGGTGAAACCAGTGGCTTGCTGCCAGGCTCAAAAATAAAATGACCGCCGCCTGACTTCCCCGTAACACTGGGGTATTACAACCTAGATTCTTAGGTTCATGGCCTATGGCTTACTGCCTCCGGCCATGCACCCAATAATCTAGGGACTGACCACAACCACCACAGCACAATACCGCCATTCACCCAAGAATCTGGCCAATGGCCACAACCAATGTACCACATGTTGCCCTTAACTTCCCAACTCAAACACCATCTGCAGACATCAAAAAAGAATGCCAACCCTATTTTTCATCAATTACAATGAGACCATATCATCTAGATTCCACTCCCCTACTCTAACACGCCCTCTTGTAGTCACCAAATTACCTCAAGCATGTTTCTCCAAACTGTCAACCAAACACTGACTACTGCAATGGTTGTGGCCACATTCTTGGTTGCATGGCTGTATGATACTGCGGTAGTTGTGTCAGTGCCTAGTGTCTCTGCTGCATTGCCTATTTTTAACCTATGCAAATATCCACATATCATTTACAGTCCACTCTCCTACCCTTATAAAGCCGGTCTGCATTCACCACATAAGCCGCCCGCCCAAGACCCTGTCCATGGACACCACAGTGTCCACAGACTGCCAAGCCCTGCACGCTCTTTTTCCACCTAAATAAGTCGCATCATATCAACCATCTTTCACTCCCCCTTTCAGTCTCCCACCCCACCCTTCCCAGCCCCCCATTTTAGTGAGTTTTGGTTAATGGGGAGCAAAGTTATAGGGGGTTCCCAAAATTATTTTTTTCCCAATAGACATAATGGGAAAAAACTTTGTGCACGGCTACAGCTGAAACCGCTGGACGGATTTCCACCAAATGCTGCAGCAGCGGCGGCTTAGTCCAGAAAGTGTGCATTTGTTAATTTGGTGTAAATCCGTCTAGTACTTTTTTTTAAATGTCCAAAACTTAAGGCAAAAACATGTGTGATATCTATGTCCGCTCCGTGGACAGGACACTGATTGGATGATCAGCTTATGTCATGTCTGTGGACATGCAACGCATACGCCGATTGGCTGGGGGGAGGCGTGAGGCGCATCACATTGTTTTGATGCGCCCATCATCTTGCATCCGCCGACATCGCGACAGCGAACAGAGGCAACATGCAATTTTGAGGAGTGTGTTGGTGTGCAACAGTGATTGGGGAGGGTTGAGGAGTTAGAGATGGTTCAAATACTGTATTTGTTTAGCTGGCAGGTGCCTTTGATGTGTTCGCCATGCCTGCGGTCGTAGCGGCTGTCCGCGGACATAATAAATGCATCTAATATACTTTAGTATGATGTGGGTTTTCAGTTGTTAGTAAAGCATTGATTATTATTAATATGATCTATAAGCAGCTCACATGCCACAGTCAAAATGTTTGGTGGTATAGGTGTGTTATGCTGCTGTAGTTTTGGGCGAGGCCTAGAGGCTTTGGTGCATGGCCGAAGGACGTAGGCTGTAATTAAACACTCATCAAATATGCACAACCCAAAAGTTTGTGTACTGTTTCATTTGAAGAGTTTGTATGTGAAGTATTGGCTAGGTTATGCAATTAAGATTGTAGAGTTTGTAACAGGGAGTGCAGTGTTTCTGAGTTTATTTATTGCATATTTACTGGTTGAGTTTTTTTGTGGTTGTATGCAGTTTTTTCATGACATGGGTATCTGGACCAAACATACTTTTTCGATCTCTGTGATAAAAGAAAAGGTCATATGTTAGAGCAGGTAGTTCATAATGAGTTATTGCATTGCATTATAGACATTTCTTATTTTTACCCTAATATTTCGTACTTTACAAGTACTTTAGTTCCAACCAGTGTAATGCACAATTTGCTCAGTTTCTGTGTTTGTTTTCTAAATCATTGGGTCTGCGGGAAAAAAAAAATCCATGCTGGATTAAAAAAAAAAAAACTGTGTTGTGGTACAATATATTTCTTTCATTGTTTTACTGTTTATTTCTTGTTTCTTGCTAATCTTCTATCTGTTGGCTTGTTGCAGATTTTTGGGGCAATTAGGTACCTGTTGGCGTATTATAACTGTATATTTCTTGTTTGATTTTAGTAGTATTTGTTTATCTGTTTGCTTGTTGCAGATTTTTGGGGCAGTTAGATACCTGTTAGCGTATTCTAACTGTGCACAGTTTTGAAGTTGAAGTTGTGTTTATGTTCATAGACAGATTATGTATTAAATTTGGGTTTAAAGAATATTAAATAAGCGTTTGCAAGATTTGCTGGAAATCTCTGCATTAGAGTAATGGTACTATCATTACATTCACACCATCCACAATTCTTTTTTATATATGCAGTGTAGTGACCTGCATTGGTTGTGGCTCCTAAGTGGTAGATTATACCTATTGTCGTAAAGGTTTTCTTACCAAGTGATACTTGACCATGTGTGAATCCAGTCAGTTTACAGTTGTTTTTGGTACCATCTACATTGTAAAGTAAAAGCATTACTACTATGTATTTACTATGTGTCTGTATTTGTAAATTGGAGCGATTATCTGAATTGCAGGTAGCACATAATCTGCCATAGTTTGCATTTTGTACAAGTTGCTGAAATGGAATGTATTCACAGTTAGGTATGGATACATACACGAAGCGTGCCACATTGTTGCAGAGAGTGCATGTATGTTTCCACATTATTGAAATCTGAAATATTCCATTTATAGGTATGTGTTTGTTTTCCAGTACTTGCAGTAAGTACTTTAGAAATTCCTGTGGATCTTCTTGTGAGTTTATAGTGAATTTAACCATTCCAGCACAGTAGTCCAATTCTTGTGTTATTCCATGAACACTGTAAGTGTTGAAGGACTAACATTTGCAAACACAATTGGTCTGTACTGTGTAAGTAAATGTTCTCAATAATTGGTGGCAATTGGAATAGAATATTTATTGTTACATTTACGTAGCAAGTTACAGCAGTTACATTTGAAAATTTGAATGTACCTGATAATTCTGTGAGGAAGTCAATTTTTTGGAGTGGGTGTTGCTCCTTTGAAGAAGTAGTTGAGTTACTTTGACTACTAGATTCTTGTTTGATTGTGGAAGAAGTATTAGTTTATTTTTTTTTTCTTTGGAGGAATTGTAGTGATATCCTGTATTGTTTCAGTTTGAAGTAGTTTTCTTTTACAACGTCTTGCTTGTTGTGGAACAGGATAGGTTTTCAGATGGGGTGTGGAGTGAATGCAGCCTATTGTATTCTAGAATGCAAGGAATATCAGCCTTTACTTTACTTGCATCAACGTTGATTAGAAAAAGCCCGTCAAGTGTACGTAAGCGTGATATGCTACGTAGCTCATGCCTTCTTTAAAGACTGTGCTACCAATATCTATTGATGCTTTATCTAGGGTAAGACCTTGTTATTTGTGAATGGTCACTGCGTCTGCTAGAGTTAGTGAAAATTGTTCTCTGTGTACATACATTTCTTCCAAAAGAAGGAAGCGGGCAGTTGAGCATCCTATCATTTGAACTTCTGATAGTTTGTCAAAGAGAATATTGACAAATTAAATGTTGTTGTCACGTAGGTATGTTTGAAAGCCAACAACTGTACCAAGTGCTCCATTAACTAGTCCTTGTTCCACGTCAAGGTTACGTTTAAGCATTACTCTACAGTTTAAAGATAATTTTAATATTTTCTCCAAACCCGCTGTGTTTGAGATAGTTTTCTAGGGTATTTAGTCTTGTTGTGGCTTGTTGACACATGGGTAGTGTCATACCATGTACGTCCAGTTTATCTGTGGAGCAAATTTTAATTATTGGTTGCATTTCTTTTTTCAACATTGTTTCATTGAATTTGGAACAGCTTGCAAGAGTTGGCATCAAGGAAATACATTTGACATTTTTGTGTGCTAATTGTTGCATCACATCAGTAGCACATGAGTTATGGCCATATAGTGTATGGATGTGCCTAGTTTTTAACATTGATTGTGCTTCTTGATTTAGTAAACCAACTCTAATACTTTTTAAAATGTTGGCGTATGTGAGGTCTGCAGACTGGTGAATGTTTTCAGTTAATTCTCTGTATTGGAAATGTTGCCAAAGGTTGACATTTCCTATGCTGCCAAGAATTTTACGGCACAGTTTGTGCCCTAAGGTTTTAAAAATAGGTTCCGCTTTCACTGGTGTCAATTGAAGAAGATCTTCGAAAACAATATTGTGTTTTCCTCCAAAGAGCTGGTCGTAGTCTGTTTTGAAGACCTCTTGTAATCTGAGGTGAATCAAAGACGAGATCAGGTTGGAGACCATGCTCACCTCACCTATTAGCAGCTTTTTTATTTGTTTGAAAACTCTGCGTAGTTCCATTGCAGGTTCTACTGGAAGGCGTAGTAATCGGTGTAAAGTGACACCACCTATGTTATAGGCAGCTAAAACTGTGGGGGCAGTTACAACAGCTGACAGTTTGTTTTTTGTCAATTGGTGAAGGAACTTGCTGATGATTTTGATTAAAAATGTTTTGCCTGAACCAGACTCACCTGTAGAAGTATAGATTTGTACTCTTGGCAGGTACAGTTTTTATTTTCATGCACCACACCATGTTCAATTTGTTTTGTTATTTCTTGGAAAATGCCATGCTGCTCATTGTTCAGTTGTGATTTCAGTACAGCAAAGTCTTCTGTATCTTATTCATACTGACACATGGGGCCTCATTACACGGTAGGTGGTAAGGGATTACCAGCACTGGTAAGGGCACCAGTGCCGGTAATCCCTTACCGCCCTTCCACGATGTCCCTTAGCGGGTCCCTTCCTTAACGCCTGGTTTTAGCAGGCATTATGGAAGGGACCCGTTAAGGGACTTCAGAGCTAATAACGGTACCGCAAATTGCGGTACCATTATTAGCTCCATCCCCATTCCCATTGAGCCCTATGGGGGCTCGAATGGGAATAGGGAATGGTTCCCGGAATGGGAACTTACCGGGTCCTCCAAGGCCGGCATGACCCAGTAAGTGCCTATTCCGGGAACACAACCCGGAATGCGGTAAGGGGGTAGCCATGGCACTAATAACGCCATGGCTACCGCCTACCGTGTAATGAGGCACATGGTGTTTTGTACTTCTGTCATGGCAAATTCTGCCTCATTTGCTATAAGTGGCTTTCCAAGTGGTTCTTGGCTTCCTGTTACAGAAGGTTGACTACTGTCGGGAGTGTCCACTTGTAGTTGGCCCTGGAGTTCTTCTTCGTGTTGCTGTTCATTGGGCAACACTGTTTGGTACTGTGTAAAGGTTACGTCTGTTAACGTGCTCTCATTTGCTTTGAAAACGTCTTCATAGGAGTCATATGTATCCAGTTACTCTTTTTCTTTTTTCCATGTTTTATAAAGTTGTAGCAGGTGCATATAATACAATAGATTTTAATGACAGTTTTATATGTTTAATTAAGCTGTGTTTGGTAAGTTTCACTAAGCTGCCTTCACAATTTACCACTCTGTATCTACCTTTCTTTTCATCTGGTTTAACATTATTGTTTGTATGTGAAGTTTTGGGCTACATGGCAGACACACATGGTTTCCAAAGTGGTATTCCTGTTTGGGTAGTATGTGTCTAGTAAATTGTTTTTCAAAATGTCTTTGCTGTTGCGATCATTATTGGGTAGTGTTTCTATGTCCTCATATGATTTGAGAACTCTTTTTCTAGATTTAGCAGGACCAACAATTAGTCTTACCATATTGTCAGATTGTCCATACAAGCCAGTACTGGTTAAACAGTCTGCAGCTTCATAGCAGCCACATTCCCAATGAGAGAGCATTGTTATGCCTAAGCTGTACAATTTCTGTGACATTGTTTTGTCAGATGATATGTCATCCCAGAGGTCCTAAAGCTCTGTTTTCTCTGCGTTTGGTTAACTAGTCTGTGACATATCGTGCAACTGCAGTGGAATTGTCTGCAGTGTACTGCACATCTATGTTTGCATTCCATAAGAGGGCAATGATTGCATTGTAATCATTGATGTGTTTTGATGTGTCTGTTCTTTTTATGTAATATGTGTTCTTATGCGATTTACCTTTGACACTATGTCTGACTGAAGACATGAAGTTGTTTACTTGACCTGTTGCAGAAACTGGTCTAGGGAAACCAAAGCGACATTTGGTGTAGTATTTCCCTTTTTTTATATTTGCAACTGCAATATTTCCCACATTTGTGTCTTTGAAATTGTTTAATGTGTGCATGAAGGTCACTATGTGTTGTTTGTGAAGGGATTTCACAAGTGACATATTTTTGGATGAACTGCAAAACAGTGGTATCACTGTCCTGACCAAATTTAGGAGTATCTTTAATCCATAATAGCATGTGGTTGTGTGGTTCTCCTCTGGCTTGGTATCCTTTTCTCCAAAAGAAGTGTTGAACTTCTCCGAGGGGAGGAATAGTCCTATTACAAATAAAGTGTAGCATAGCAATGAAGCAATTAAATATCGTGATACATTTACAGGATCTAGAGAGCAGAGTTCTCCTGGTGTTTTTATATTTTTGTTTGTTTTATTTTTGTTTGCTATGCGTAGGAAATGACGTCGGAACCAGTATTCATTTGTACCACACATGTTTGCTAAAAGATTTGTAATACTTGAATGTAAAACCTCATCTTTTTCTTGCACTTTTTGTAATAATTGCATAGCTGAAATATTTGAAAATGGGTACCTGATTTTTATGTGTGTGCAACTCCGTAGCATAGAGTTGCTAGTTCACTTTGAAAGAGAAGCTGGAATATGTATTCCAGGTTTTGGCTGAATCTGGGGTCGTCAGAATACATTCGTAGAGAGTGATATTCTGAATATGTTATCTGTGTGGGTCTATCATCGTACCTTCCTCCTTTTCCAGTAGGAAAGAGTAGCACAAATGCCTGTGCTTCTATACTTTTTTTCCCATATGCTGATTGGAGTTTCTTTGGCTTGTCGCATTTGGTACATTTCAAGTGCATCATTTATAGCGTCTTTAGAGTGTAAAGGGTAAATTGAATAATGGTCTAAAATATTGGATTCTGTAGTATGATTTAGAAGTTCAAATTGATCAGTTTCGGGTGACTCTTGAATTATTTCAATGATTTCTCTCAGGTTTTCTTCAATGTTAATTTTTTTGTGGTATTCAATGTTGTTTTTTAGATATTCAAGGGCTTGTCTAACTTTATGTAAGTCCATGAGTTGTTGCCAATTTTTTTTTGTCTTTTGTAGGTACGACATTTACTAAGACAAATAAAGAATGATCTATTGGCTGTTGTACTCTTAGAGTGTGTACATTTTCTGTGAGATTTAATGGTAAATAAACTACTTTGCCACAAATGCCTTTGACTAATTCAGAAGGAGGTCATTGTGCTGTTTTTGATTGGAGGTGTATTATTGCTTGAAATGGGTGCACTGTTTGAATTATGATGCTCTCATATAAATTTAGTTGTTGCATGGGTTTTGGTAGTGGGACTATTTCCAAGTTATTTGTGATAGCACGTGAAGGTGTTTGGTTGTTGTCAAGTTTTGCAGGTAATTGCAAAGTATTAAGGGGTCAGTAATGTCGTATTTGTTTTCTGCTATAAGGTAGCGAGCTAATTGGAACCATTTCAAATCTTCATTTTCTTCTATTTTGTACGTTATGTCTATAATTTTTGTGGTACTTTTATAAGAAGTCCTGCAGCAGCACACGCAGACATGATTTGGTACTTCAGCAGAGGTATTTTTAAACTTTAGTATTTCTTTTTTGTATATTTTTAATAGAAGGTCGCTATTTGTAAAGTAGGTGCTAGTTTGCTGTACATCTATTTCTTTATTTTTTTTTAAAATATCTTTATTAATTTTCAACTTATAAATGTATAACAGGCGATAATACACAACAATTAATGTTTCCCTCTTATTCTTAAATTTCCCTCTTTCCCCTCCCCTACCCCAACAATTCATCCATTTATCAACACGTATTAACTTTTAAATATCATCACTTGATCCAAACTATTAAATACATCATACGTCTTCAGTTCATTAGCAGGGAGGGTGATGAGAGAGAGAGATGAAAAAAATAGGTCTGGTCTGCAGATCATAAGTTCATTAGTTCAGCATCGAATATTAAGAGTTCATAAGGTGCTTCATAAGTTGCGGTTGGAAGAACATATGCTCCCTGTCGGAGACATAATTTAGAAAAGGGTGCCAGATTTTTCAGAACCTCGAGAGCTTTCCTTCCAACATGGCCGTGAGTTTCTCCAGGCCCAACAATTCCCATATTTTTATCCACCAATAAGCTATCTGCGGGACTATAGTTTTCCAAAACCGGGCTCTTGTTATACGAGCAGCAGTAAATAATTGTGAGATCAAATCTGCCTTATGCCCTGACATGGGAAAAGCCCTGTTTTCCAGTGCATCCCCCAATAACAGCACTCTGGGGTCCATAGGGAACGTAGACCCTATAACCTCTTTAATTTTTGGCCTCACCTCTAGCCAATATGTTTGAATACTGAGCAATGCCACCACATTTGAGCCATATCTCCCCGTTCCCCACATCCGTGCCAACATGTGTCTGGATTTTCTGCATTCATTGAATGAAGCCTACTTGGAGGGAAATACCACCTAAAACAGACTTTAATGGTGTTGTCTCTCACTAACGCACAGCGGGAGCTTGTCTGTCCTCTATCCCAGATCCGTTGTCAAGACTCCTCTGAAATCTCCAGCCCCAGTTCCCTCTCTCAAACTTTCATATAAGGAAGTTTCTCTTCCACTGAAGCTTTTTCTAATAGTTTATAGCATAGGGATATTCTATGTGATTGCTGCCCCTCAAGGATTTTAAATTCTATACCCATTGGAGCCCTCACAACAGCTTGGCAGGTCCCCCTATTAGTTAGCCAATGCCGCAGTCGTATATATCTAAAACGTTCTGTCTCTGGGATTCCACATTTTTCCTTATATTCTTGGAAAGTCAGAGGTTCCTGATTATCGTACAGATCCCTCAGTCTTAAGGGCTTATCTTGACTCCAGTTTTGGTATGTTTTAGCCTCGAGCCCTGGAGTAAACGCTGGGTTCTGAGTGATGTGGGACAACGGGCCTATCCCCGATGGGATACCTCTCTGTGAGCATGCCTTATCCCAGCTCTGAAATGTGGCTAGGGTGGTTAGTAACATCTTCCCCCATGACTTGGAGACTCTTTCGGGAGAAACGGGAAGTATGCCAAGGGGAATGGAGCTACTGCTTCTTCAATTCCTTGCCATTCCGGGGGATCTGACGAGTCTCCCCGGGAAAGCACCACTGCAACCTGAGCTGCCCTATAATATTGTGATATCGAGGGGAGGCCCAGACCGCCCAACATCTTTCCCCTTGTTAAGAGCACACCAGGAACTCGTGTTTTGTTCTTTTTCCAAATGAACCGATATATATCTCTTTCTGAATATTTATAAGCTCAAACTCGGGGATGGGAATTGGCAAGGAATGAAACGCGTATAATAGACTTGGAAGAAGTGTCATCTTAATTGAGTTAATGCGGCCTTACCATGAGATCTCCTGTGAATCTCACCATTGCAGCCACTCTTTTGCTTCCTTAAATAGAGCAGGTATATTCGCTTTATAGAGGCCAGCATAAGTTGGAGTCAATTTTACCCCCAAATACAGGTACTCCATTGAAGACCATCGGATATGTGATGTTGCCTGTATTTCTTCTAACCTACTGGGATCTTCAGTTGGAGCCATCCCTACAGATTTAATTGGGTTCACTTTGAAGCCAGAAATCGAAGCAAACCTTGTTAGGAGGTCTAAGAGGGGTGGAATCGAACGGGGGGAATCATTCAGGAAGCAAAGCAAGTCATCTGCGTATAATGCTACTTTATGGCATTGTCCCGGTATCTCAAAGCCTAGAATATCTGGGTGTAATCCAATGTGTTGGGCCAAAGGCTCCATCGCCAGAGCAAAAACTAAGGGTGACAAGGGGCAACCTTGCCTAGTGCCCTTGGCCAACATAATCAACGGGGTCCAGTTTTTGTTTACTTTGACCTGGGTCCGGGGAATTTGAAAATTAGGGATTATTAGTCTAGAAAACCCCAGGCCAAAGCCGAACCCCTCTAATACCATTTCTAGATATCCCCAGGACGTACTGTCAAACACCCTATGAGTGTCCAGGGACAGCAAGGACATCCTTCCTGTTATCTTCGGGGCAAGAGCAATCAAATGTATAGCTCGGCGTACATTATCATACGTTGACCGATTACGTATCAACCCTGTTTGATCGTTTGTTATCAAGGATGGGAGAATCGCACCCAGGCAACCCGCAATTATTTTCCCCAGCAGTTCAACATCTGTGTTTAACAATGCGATTGGCCTATAAGAGGCGCAATCCGTGGGGTCCTTCTCGGGTTTCAACAGCAGCGTCACGGCCGACTCCTCCATTGATTTAGTTACTAAAACTAACAGCATTAAAAAGCTTTGTAGGTGAGGGATTAACACCGGCCTGAAAGTTTTATAAAATTTATTAGTAAAGCTGTCTGGCCCCGAAGCTTTGCCTAACGGGAGAGAGCAGATTGCTGCCTCCGTCTCTTCAGCAGTTATCAGGTCTTCTAACCGCTCACAGAGTTCCGCAGATATCTGCGGGAGGTGTGCTTTCTGTATGAAGTCTCTGGCTAGCTGTGGATCTGGTACATGTGAAGTTGACTGGCCTCTAAAAAACCTTACTACAATCCAGAGCTTCTCAGACTCAGTAAAAACTTGCCTCCCATCTGCCTCTTTTAGAGAGTCTATATATTTATGCTTTGCTTGCTTTTTAAGTTTAGCTCCAAACAGCCGATTAGATTTATTCCCTTTTGAATAGTAGTTCTGTTTAGTGTGCATTATCCCATAGGCCGCCGGCCCATATGGTGAGCCTCAAGTTCTTTTTTGAGCCACAAAAACATCTCTAAGAGCATGCCGAGAAGCCCTTTTCCTATGCACCTCTTCTTTTTTTTGAAGCTCCAATTCCAGTTGAGCTTGAACTTGCCTTTGAACTTTACCCCTTTCTATTGTCTGAGTTATGAATTGACCTCTAATTACTGCTTTCGCCGCATACCAGACCACTGCATAATCCAGCTCCTCCGTGTCATTATCCATACAGTACTGAGTTATACTGTCTGAAATACAGGAGCAGGCCTCAGGATCCCCCAAAAGGAATTTGTTCAAACACCAGACATGAGGGGGCTCTGGAGATGCAGTAAACTGAGACATGGTCACCAAGACAGCGGCATGGTCAGATAAGGCTTTTGGGAGGATCTCTATACCCATTTTGTGGGATAAAGGTATCTGAAAGACAGAACATATCTAACCTAGAAAACCCCGTATGTACCGCAGAATAAAAAGTGTAATCTTGTTCCCCTTGATGGACGAAGCGCCAAGCCTCTATCAACGAATGTTCCCAAAGGAGGGTAGTAAGTGCTACAAAGTTTTTTTTTGTCAGCCAGAGTCGGGGGAAGAGATTTATCCTCCAATGGGTTGATCACTGTGTTAAAATCTCCGGCAATTATGAGATCTCTCTCAGCCCGCTCATGTACTATTTTGGACACTGAGGTAAAAAACAAGTCTTGGTGGACATTTGGTGCATATAGCAATATCAGGGTTACCTTCTTCCTGTATAATGTGGCTACTACCAGAATATACCTCCCCTCTTTATCCTGTAGGGTCTTATGAACCTTTAACAGTGTCCCTTTTCGAACCAGAATGGCTACGCTGCATCTCTTCACCCCTGAAGAAGCACAGAATTTGACAGAATAGAGTTTATCATTCAGTCGAAATTCATCAGTGGACAACAAATGAGTTTCTTGCAGAAATAATATAGTGGGGTTGAGTGTGAAGCCAATCAGTGAAATAGAGCTTTCCTTTTTAATGTGGAATTTAGGCCCTGTAGATTAAGGGTGAGGCAGGTTATACTCGGAACAGCCATTCTGATGTCAGCTTAATTTCTTTGCACATTTGACCCATTTGTGTATAGGCGAGTTATAAATACCATATCATATCATAGCATATCATATCATATCATATCATTTGATAACTCGTACAGGGTTCTGCATTCTGCCCAAGAAACACTGCTGTTGCTCCCTTATCATCGAGAGTTTGTAACTCTACTTTCAATGAAGCACATAGCTCATACCAGACTACCCAAGTTGTAAAGTAAATTGATGCCATTTCTATATTGTCACTGGTGTTGTATAAACAACATTTCATTTGGCTCCAACCTTCTTTAAGACCAAACCTAGCATTAGAATCCCATGAAAAGGAAAACTTAAAAAGCAACACAGAAAACAAGAACAAAAACCAGCATTACTGAACAGTGAATTATGAAAGCTTACAAAATTGTAATCAGTGACTTATTCAAAAGCACTTTGGTGGGCGATAACCGCATAGTGGGCGCCCGCCCATGCCTAACCATGTGTACACCTTCCCATGAGATGTGAGAGAACTATGAACTGTAACAATGGCATTCAAATCTCTAACTTGAACAGGCATTTCATGCCTAGGTCAGTCACTCTTGAGACCCTGTGCGGGCCTTCCAGAGATCAAACAGAAAAGGAGGATCAGCAGCCATCCAGAGTCTGCCAGCGCAGATCACGTGGGATCTGTCATGCTTTTCACTGTGCTTGAGGCCCCGTTTACCCTTTGCCAGCCTCTGGGCTTCCTTAGACTTCATGACCCGTCATCTAAAGAGCTGATCTTCTTTCCGGGGTCAGTGTCTTCCTCCTCCTCTCCAAACATTAATTTCTTGGCCTCAGCTTCGGAGCAAATTGCATAGGTTTGGTTATGATATTCAAAAAGTAGCCTGCATGGGAACCCCCATCGATAGCAGATCTTTTTCTGTTGAAGCCAAGTTGTGACCTTCTGAAGCCACCTGCAGTCCGCCAACGTAGAGGAGGAGAGATCCTGGAAAAGAAGCAACGTGGAGTTCCGGAATTTCACTGGTTCCGCTTTCCGTGCAGCCACCATGATTTTCTCTTTCTGGTGAAAAAAATGAACTCTAGTGAGAACATCCAGCAAAAGGTCCTTCTTTTGCTGGATAGCAGACTAAATTTGATGGGTTCTATCCAGGATCCATTGATCTGCCTCTTCTAACCCTAGAAGGGACTTGAAGAGTGCCCGCCGTACTCCGGGAGGTCATTATCGGAAATCTGCCTAGGTATTCCACGTAATCAAATGTTTTTTCTTCTAGATCGATTTTCTTGATCTATCTGTTTTGCCCAAATTCCTTTCATACGGCCTTCCATGCTCTGCATTCTCCTGGAGAGTTCCTCATGGTCATGTCCCTGTTCACAGACTACATTTTCCAATTCATTAACCCTGTCTTCCAAGCCTTTCAAATGGGAGTCCAGAACTGAAATGGCTTGTGCGAGAGAGTTTCTAGAGGATTTTATTTACAATTTTATTTCTTGTGTTATATCCATTTTCAGGGTTTTCATCACTTCCTCAAAATATTGTTTGGATAGGGTTGGCTCCATGGGGGATTTTGCTTCTAGTGGAGGATGCATGTTTGCTTTTACCGTTTGCATTGCTTGCTCTCGCAGACCTCCAGATGTCACCTTGCGACTGTCATTATTGCTGAAATTTCAGGGTTTAAGAAGCTGTGAATGGCATCAACGGGAGTCCCAGCACGGTGCTTACTGCAGCTGCTGCTGCATTGCATGCTTCCTTTGCCTCCTGAATTAAATAAGGTTCCCACATGTTTATGGGCAGTTAATGATAATGACATTGGAATTTTCCTGGTTGAGCCAGTTAAAATTGATTTGAAACCAGTTGTTAAATTGCTGCGTATTCCGCAGTATAAAATTTCAGTCGAAGGTGAACAGGCCTTTTGAAATTACAGTTTCAGATTTCATACACCGAGGTGTGATTGAATACATTGCGGGAAGCATGTGTAATAGCCTGATTTTACCAGTGTAGAAGAAAGGGGATAATGCAATTCCTTTTCGTTTCATTATTGATTTGTGCAAATTAGTATGTCGGTTCCTCCACGTTTCCCGATTGTGCCCGATGTCAGCACTATTCTGACTATGATTCCAGCCACGGCTTCACATGTTAGTGTTGTGGATTTGAAAAATGCTTTCTTTAATATTCCTGTGCATGTTGACAGCAGATATTTGTTCGCGTTCACCATAGGGGGACGCTCATTCACATTCACTTGTGTGCCGCAAGGGTACACTGAGAGTCCAAGTATTTACAGAAGAGCATTGAAAGAACAGCTTGATATGCTTGAATTACCTTACAAGTGCACATTGCTGCAATATGTAGATGATCTACTTCTAGCTGCTGATTCAGAAGATGCTTCCAAGGAGGGCACCATGTTGCTTCTCATTTATTTAGCAGAACATTGGCATAAGGCTTTGTTGAAGAAATTCCAGTATTGTCGACAGGAGGTCGCCTATCTGGGCTATCTTCTGTTGAAGGAGGGTAGAAGGCTGACACCTGAATGGATAGAAATACAAAGCATCTCTGATTTGTCTGTTCCAAATAACAAAAAGAGGTCAGGGCTTTAATTAGCATGGCTTCATATTGTAGACAATGGATTCTGATTTTTTCATTTTTGATAAAACCTATTTTGGCATTGACAAAGAAGGACATGTCTTTGCCATTACCGTGGGATATGGATTGCCAGACCACTTTTGATTTGCTTAAGGCTGCCTGAGTTCAGCGCCAGTTTTGGGCACCCAAATTACAAGAAGTGTTTTATTCTATATGTGCATAAAGAGATGAATGTGTGCTGGCTATTTTGACACAGGAACAGGGGGAAAGAATAGGCCATGTAGCTATTTTACTTCCACATTAGACCCTGTTGCATGCACTTTGCCAAGATGTCTGAGATCTGCAGCTGCTGCTGCAGCATCAATAAAACAAAGTGAGGGTATGGTTTTAGGTCACTCTTTAACCGTGATGGTGCCCCACTCCAAATAAACAGAACGCAGACTTAACATTTCACATCAGCTCGACTAACAAGGTACGAGCTGATTTTATTTGCACCGCATATCCAAATTAAGAGATGTTGTTCAATTGAATCCGGCTGAACTATTGCCTTCTCAACAAGAGACAGACTGCAGTGACAAGATGTCACATGATTGCCTTTATTTTACAGAACAAGAAACCAAGGGCAGAATTGATTTGACTGATACACATTTAAAGAGTCCCCAAGGGGAACTATCTTGTGATGGCTCCTGTTTGAAGCTACCGGATGGTACATCCACCGCTGCTTATGCATACATTAACCACTGTTGTAGAGAGCAAACAAATTCCGCAAGCTGCAGAGATTATTGCCTTGAATAGCGCTTGTGAAATTTCTGAAGGGCTTAGTTTAAACATTTATACAGATTGTCTGTACACATTTATGGTAGTTCACAATTTTGGCCGATTATGGGCTGACTGGGGATTCTTGACATCACATGGAACAAAAATTCAACATTGCACTCTGATAGTCCAGTTGCTATCAGCACTTGTGCTTACTACATAACTAGCAATAATGAAGTCCGCCGCACACCAGAAAGTGACGGACAATGTTGTAAAAGGAAATACTTTTGCTGGTAGAATAGCCAAACAGACTGCTACTGATCTGCACTTGAAAATGTATGTTCTTGATTCATCACGATGGGTTACTGATATTTGCAAGATGCATGAAGGAATCAGTAGTGTAAAAGAAATTCAGGCTGAAGCTACTATAGAATAAAGTAAACAGTGGGCTGAGGGTCCAACAGGTCTAGACGATGAGGTTTGTTGGGTGGACAATGAATAACAGAGATGGATGATACCCAACGCCTATGTCACTGCTATAGTCACCATGGCTCATGGTCCAAGACACATATGTGCTAGAAAGATATGTCAACAGTTAGATCCCATCTGGTATAACACTAATATCCAGAAAGCTTCTGAATGTTTGGTTCAGAGTTGTATGATATGTTTACAACACAACATTGAAAAGGGAACACCAACACCAAAGGGGAGTTTTGGTCCACCCTCCATGCCATTCGAAGTGATTCATTTTGATTGTATTGAGATGGAACGTTGCCAAAACTATAAATATGTATTGGTAGTAATTTGTGCCTTCAGCAAATGGGTTGAGGCTTTCCCACTGAAAGATAACACAGCAATATCAATAGCAAAGATCATGCTTAAGGAATATTTTCCTAGGTTTATCTTGCTGAGAGTAATTTGGTCCGACAATAGCTCACACTTTATCGCTGCTGTCATTCTGCAAGTATGTGTGGGATTACATATTGATAAATGTTTCCACTCAGCCAGACATCCTCAGAGTGCTGGATTGGTGGAACGCCACAACAGTATTTTGAAGAATAAACTTGCCAAGGTGTGTAAACACAGGAAACATAAATGGCCTGATGCTTGCCAATAGCATTACTATTGATGCGGATGACTGCACAGTCAAACACATGGCTCTCCCCCTATGAGATTGTCTTGGGGAGACCACCCAATGTATGGAATGCACAGAGACCAAAACAATTGAGGGAAATTGAATATCTGCTTTTGTCTGACTATTGTGAGCAGTTGACTCAAAACCTGCATTTGATTCACCAACAGGTACAAGCAGCCCTCCCTGTAAAATATGAGGGTCCTGGTGACAGACACTATAGATATTAGTGACATGCTCCACATGAGATGGAATGCAGAGAGGGACAGGGCTCGGCTAATTCTGCCCCAAAATCCTACTGTTAACCTTAAAGGAAATAGGCTACTATGGACACCACTTAGCATGGATAGTCTTAATTCAGATTTCGTTCTTAGTGGCCTTACCGGTGGTGAAATAATAAATGCCAGTGGGACCTGAAGAGAATATTGGATTTATATTGGCCAAAGGAGTTTATACACCTAGTAGCCAGCATGTTTAGCGAGAAACTGGGGACTACTTTTGACCTGGGTAATGAAAAGGAAAAAATAAATAAATAGGACTCTATGGGGAATTAGGATAAGCTAGACATTGACCATTGTTGATTAAAAGAATTGTATTGACAAGGTTTAACAGCAATACAATCTATGGTTGTCAATACATAAGTGGCACGATTGCTCAGCCAGGTGAATATTTATCAGTGTTCTTATTAGAACCCATGACATGAATACATTCTGGCAGCTGATACAATACCATACACCTGGCTTTTCCCAATGGATTAGGCTTGAAGCTGTCTTTTTTGCACCTGGTTTTAAATGATGAATTGAATATAGTGTTTTTATCTAAATGTAATTATGTGAGATCATGATCTTATATTGCTGATGCAATTTTTTCTGTGAATTAAATTTTGTGGAATATTTGCTGCAAATGGTATTTAAATTATTTATCCATATTGTATGCATTAGTATAAAAGGTTGTATGTCACAACCGCAAACACTTAAATAAAAAAATACAATTGCAAAAATAAAACTGTGGCTATTTGAACAAATTACTAATTAAAATATGTATTTCCACTCCTACAAACTCCAACCAAGTGTCCCTAACACACATACCGGCCCCTCCACTCCCCATGATCCTCATCGACTCCTCTGGTCTCCCCCAATCTCTGAAAAAACTCAATCTAGGCCTATAGCTGTAGGTATGGTCCAAGGTAACCACGGCTACAACCCTCCCCAGTCGCTGCTGTGGTTGACCGCGTCTCCAATATTCAACAGGCCTTTGGGCGATAATGTAGCCAATGTTATTCATTTATGTTTAAACCAAATAATAATAATATCCTTCTATCTGAATAAAAAAGAAAACATAATCAGTTAAAAAGCACAATTTAATACACAGGATTTTATGACCCCCATATCTTTTATGGAGTGAATCACATGCATTATATAAGATACAACATTTGTACATACAACACCATTGTTTTCTTTCCAAAAAAAAAACTTGGATTAAAACAAACATAAAAAGCTAGGTGTGAGCAGTGTTTGTGCAAAATCAAACTCCATACATTAAAGGTGCTGCCACCAACAACCAGAGACTTTAAACTCCTGCAGCACTCCATTTTAAGAATCATCATAAATGCTACAGAGGTTCAAAAAGAAGGCATTACATAAACTGTCTACAAATGTATTGCTCTGATCTCCAGCAGTACCATTATGTTTTGAATGTATGTTGACCTTTCACAGAAGTTAACTGTCCAACATCTGGTGCAAACTAACTTGGATAATGAGAACAATACAGTAAAAACAAAATACAAAAATACCAAAAATAAAAGAAATGTACTTACAAAACACCATCAATTCTACAAACCCACAGAAAACACAAACAGCTAGGAGTACTGCATAGTTGAAACTGCATATGAATACAAAAACTAAATGCCTACATATAAACGTCATTGATTGACAAATCTAATTGTTTAGGTATATGTCAGTGAATGTAAAAAATAATACATAAAAAAATACTTGCCACTCAATCAGAGCAAAAGAAAAAAATATAATAAACACCATCTGATAGCAGTAATTAATATATCTAATACACACAACACTGCAAATAAACCTTCAAACATGTACATATGTATTAGCACTTACTTTCACATCAACCGCACTCCTGCCATGTGCACAGTGAGAGTTCTGGAATCAAAAGGATACACCTGCAGGAAATGGTGGCTTTTTTAGTTTACCAATACTACGACTGAAATGGATGACACATTTTCACTACACCCAATCAGAAACGGCTATACAAACAGAACTGTAACAACAACCAAGAGAAAACATGAAACTCATAGAAATCTATTTTTCCCGACCCAGCCTTTTTCATAGCTACGACTTTTTGATGCAGCTGCAGACCTTGCTTTGTATCCACTGCTACACGTACATTTTTCTATAAGCCCAAAACCAAACAAAATCGGCCTTCAAACCTTCAAATGATATTAGAGAACACCTAAGCAGATCAAATATACACAAATATTAGTCTGTACCATATCATACAAATAAATACATGATTATTGCACGTGCAATTTATAGTTTATAGACGCAGCTTTAAATATAACTGCACCTACGTGTACAACAAATAAAATGATCTAAAGCATCTGTGTGCCTATGCACATGCTTTTTCAATAGACGCATTTAGAGAAGCCCTTCTTGGCCATTTGCTGTTAGCCGTGGCAATGCTAAATAACTTTGAATACAAATATGTATTTCCACTACCCCAAACTCCAAACAAGTGTCCCTAATATGCCTAGCAGCCCACCTTCCCCCACGACCACAACTCCCCATGGCCTTCCTACACTGCCCTGGATCTCCCAATCCCCAAAAACACTCAATGCATCTATGATGCTATTCCTCCCAAAATGTTGGATAGCCATGTCTACCACACGTCCACAAACACACAATGTGTAATTTGCCACGGTATAGCTGTCCCTGCAAAGGGTGCCACATCTACCGCCAATGTCGCGCACTGAGTGGCTGCTGGATAGCTACGGATAACGACAACAGTACCATCAACCAATTACAATCTTGAAAACACACATATCATACATGCCTTGCTCATACAGATTACAAGAAATTCAAAGTAGGAATACATTTCCTGGAAACAGAGAAAACTGCAGATGGCTGATTGGAGACAGTTGACTGTTTTGGTGACTGCCTTTTTGTAAGAAACTAAATATTGGCATGACCTAGGTTTGAGAGATTTTACAATTAAATGGTTTGGATTGGGAAAAATGTGTTGGTTCCACATTTGTTCCAAAAGTGTTCAGTGTGAGAAGTACAGGACAGCAAGACATCATAGCAATTCATTGTAGAGACAATGATACGGGGAATGTATGTGGTGTGTCCCTTACTTTAATAATGAAACAAGACTTGGAAAAAAGAATAGAACTCGTTCCTCACACCGTCTTTATCTTTTTCCAATTTGACTCAGAGGCAAAAATGGAGATGGAACACCACATTTAATGATAAAATTGAAAAATCACAGAGAATGTTAATAAAGTCTCAGCACCCATGGTCGAACATTTCTTATAAAAGAAACACCACCCAACAGGATTCCAGTAAACTATCATCGAGAAGGTGAAGATACCAGTGAGAGGAGGGCACCTCCAAAATGTGCTATTCAGAAGTGAACAACTGTGGATATACAGACTCAAAACAGATGTTAAAGGCCTGAATAAATCTATGTGTTGGCAAACAATTGCAACTTTGTAAATGTATTTGTTAAATATTGATGTTGGAATCTATCTTTCTCATATGTTTGCATCCCAGTAGTCTGAAGTATGTTCAGTGTTAATGGTTCACATAATTATCCCCAAAAAATCACCTAAATAAAATGCCAATAAGATCGCCAGAAAATCGCCATATATTGCTACCCGTGTAACTTTATCAATTTTAATAACTTTAGAATTTACTCCACACTACACATCCCCTAGCATTCCCTTAGCTATCACTTCTGTGATCTCGTGAATAACTGAGCACTCCACACACTAACAGTCAATTTTTTCTAACATTAGACATTACCGGACTGTTGAATTAACATCATGTTCTATGACTACCATTTGGCTCGATCTTTCTAGCACTCATAATAATACAGTCTTAGATTAAAACTGTACACGGCATGTGCCTAAGGCTCTTGGCATTAGAGACAGTTTAATGGGGTGGGATGTGCCCGCCCATGCTTCGGTGCCCCGACTGCCAGCCTCCATGTGGGCTGACGCTCCATGTTACCCCATACTAACATGGGCGCCTCCTTCGCACTAAAAAACAACCTAACCAACCGCCTCCCCTCTACACTGTTGATGACTATTAGCAATGCAGCCTTCACATGATTTGACACATGACCGCAAGTAAACAGATACGCGTTCCTTTTAGGAAATCCGACAATTCCGCATTAGAAACTCTGGATGACTAACAGATGAAACAAGGTTTTCCTGAATAAATTTTGGGGTGAGAGCAGAGCGCTTGGGATTGCCTAGTCTTTGGGGTTTAGAATACGGACTGGTCAGACGGTGTGAGTATTGAGGACATTAGAGTGGCTAGATAGGGCTAAAACAGATGTAAGGTGGTCTTCAAAGTTTAAAGTTTAAAGCCACAGGCACATATTGGCAGTATAGAATCTGAGGCGACATGCACCTTATTAAGGATGGTGTTTTGGAATTCCTCCCATTTATGATGTGTTTCAGAAGGCCAAACTTGTTACCGAGTTGACCTTTTTTTAAAACACTTAGCTAGCGTTATTTTAATCATTGCAAACTGATGTTTCAAGCCGGGAGTCACGGCATGTTTTCCTGAAATACTTTCCCTGGGAATTTAGAGTTATGTTTTCTCTTTAGGTTCCCAAGGAATGCACGATAAAAAACACGACATTGGAGAAGTAAAATTCTAACAACCATGCACGTATCAACCTAGGACCACCACTCATGGGAGAATCCACCATTTAAGGGTAAGACAGAGATGATGTGAAGGTATCCCAATTGATATGGGACCTTTTGAATTGGTCTAGCAGTAAAATTCTAACAACCATGCGCGTGTCAACCTCGGACCACCACACATGGGAGATTCCACCATTTAAGGGTAAGACAGATATGATGTGAATGTATCCCAATTGATATGGGACCTTTTGAATTGGTCTAGCATTTTCTAACATCGATTCTCTGTCTTCCCCTCTTTTACCCCATGTACCGCTCTCTCCTCTGTACAGGGAGGGCCTCCTATTCACAACTCTGATTCGGCTCAATCAAAAAGGAATTAGATCACACATCAACAAGTGTTGATCTACTTTAGCCCTGGTGAAAGTGGTACAAATATTTCTTTTCCACTGAAACCGGTAGGCTTTTTCTTGTACCCTGACATTTGAGAAAGGACAAGTGATGTCCACAAGCCAGGTCACAAATTGATCCCTGTCCTAAAAACCACAAGGAGGGACCATGTACTAACTCTAAGGAATGGAGCAAAAACAAGATATAGATCTCTGAACCTCAAGGAATAGGAGTGTTTCTTGATCTATCTTGGTCCAGGACTCCAGTTTTCTTTAAAACGTTTTTAAGCATTTCGTGTGCAGAGAGACACACGCAAAAGTTGTTTCTCGACCTATTTGTTCCAGCAGAGAAACGTTGCTTTTAAATTAGTTGCATTCCATGAAAACCGAATAAAGCTGATGTTAACTTGGAAAACAACACATAAAAACCTTTGTGTAAAGAATATTTGAGGAAAAGGACAACAGGAATACTTTAATAAGGATTAATTTCTGAAGAAAAGCATTATTCGAATAGAACTTACTTGAATCAAGTTGTGGTATAATAAAGTAGTTACACAATTCCTGAGAGAGCAAAACCAATTATGGATTTCAAGCAACAAAAGCCAGTTCTACATGGCCAATTTCTATAAAAATGATGGAGTACACCAAACCGATTAAGGAAATACGATGTGCCTTCATTACATGAAAACAGTACTCCAAGTGAGCTAATTTAATACAGAGTACCCCAAAATAGTCCCTTTAAGGGCTACTTATCACATATAAATATTCAAATACAATAAAATAATATCCTAAAATGTTTTTTTCAGTATAACCACAATTACACATTGTTAGTTAAAGTGATAATACAATAGAAGTTAAAATATCAGTACAGTAAATGGCTGCTCATGTAGTTATGTAAGGTAGATGAAGATAAAGAAAATCATGACAGTTAACTCAGTGAAGATATATTTAATATGTACAATTACACAAGATATAATACCACAGGTGACAATACATAGGCTAAAATACAGTGTATGGGGCATATAAAATTAGAGTGGGGTGGCTCATTTGTGTATTGATTTTTTAAAACAATGTTCTTCTGTTTTTCTCCACAGTCTCACATGTAAGAAAGTCTGAAAATGGATAGCCAATATAGATAAGACTACCAAGTACTTACCAGGTCATTTTTCATCCCGACGTCACTATACCTATAAAAAGTAATTGTAAAAAAAATAAAACACAGACACTCCAAAATATATAGCCGTGGGCACTGAGCTACTCTTAACCAGGTTTATCTGTAGTCCATCTAGCCTTGGATCTAGCCGCGAATATCGGAATAACTGCCCCAGATGGCCTCCTCACCTCCACTGCCTTCTCCGTTTCCTCCACAATACACACTGTTTCTTAAAACATGAATGGATTTGCAGGAATGTTGTGCAAGGAACATTGGCAAGGACTTGAAAGCATCTTTTTGCAAATGTGTCTGTGTTTTATTTTTTTGAAAAAATAGTGATATACCATTGGTTACGGTAGCCATGGACAGTGGCCAGATTGACCGAATCATGCCGAAAGGCCATGAATCAGATAATCTGGCTACTGGCCATGACCATGAGGGACTTGCAATGGGGTTACAGTGGGCATTGCCAACAGGGACTGGCTATGTGGTGAAGTTATTAAAAATCGGGGTAGGATTCAGTGCTTTAAATCATGCCCGGGGCTAAAATTCTGTCCGTGGTTACAGCCCGAAGTGCTGCACAGGATTGGATCAAAAGATTGCTCTGACTATTACTGCATACACTCCGACAAAATGCTAAACAGCAGATAACTACCAAGCACGCAGAACCAGGTGCCTATATGATCACCAGGCAACCCTTTGAAATAATTACCCACCCTTATTTGCAACCATATTGGAACAAGATATTGGGATTGGATGCTGGACTCATGTCCCCAATCTCGCAGGAATGACTGGCCCACAATACACATGCCCTGAGAAAGACTCTAGAGAGTCGAATGACATGTCGGCTCAGTTCTAACAATAAATATAGTATCAAGAATGGTTTTGAAGACTGCTTCATTACGACAGCAGTTACTTGTTGAATAACCCAGTGATGAGGTGAACAGGGCTCACTCTCCTATTTAAAAACTAACACTAGAAGAAGGAAGGGGACCTTCATAAAAGAACCCCATCACCATCATCAGGGTAATCTGTTAAAAGTACTAGATGAAGCACAGTGATCTACCCATTCTATAGCCCTGCAATTACTTGATAATCTTGTACCCGGATTTGATTATTTGGACATGCAGCATGGCCGAACCCTAGGTTTGAATGGAAAGAAATATTTTGCTCGTGGCTACAGCCTGAAGTGCTGTCCTGATTGACAAGACGTCTGCGTGAGGAGCAAGGACCTGAATGCATGGTTCTGCAAATTTGTTTTGTGTTTTATTTTGCCAAAGTGTCCAAATGTAAGCACAACAAATTGTTATATAAGTTTGGTGCATGGACAATGGTCCTGGCCCTCGGCAAAGAAAAATGCCTACTTTGATTTACTTTTTGGGGCATGCGTAATGGCGAAGCTGTAGGTTCAAATGGGAAAAATAAAATCTGCTTGTGACTAATGCCCTGGGTGCTGGAAGGGATTGCAGCCGAAGCTGAAGCTTTAAATGGGAAAAAAATACATTATTTCCAATGCTTCTATAAACTTTTTACAACTTTGTATGCACTTTTTTCTGTACCGGAAGTCAGTAGCCTTGTCACAGTGTTGCAGACATCCCCAGACACTGTGATGTGACCGGGCCAGTGCAGCGTGATGACATTTCCATGATCGGTGTCCATGCCTCGCAGACATCTGTAAATCAAATTTTCAGCTAATCTAGGCATTTTCAAGTTGAAACTGTGCCCTCCCACAGCTCCTACTATCATTCTTACTACACCTATACATTTTTCACAACTTTTAAAGGCTCTATTTGGGCACTGAGGTCTGCGGACAGGGTGATAGTCCATAGATGGATCCTCCAAGGAGATCCACCCATTTCATTTAGTCATGCTGTACTTGGCAAAGCTTGAGAGAAGGCATTCTTGTTTTGGGAGCAGAGAATTTAAAACTGCAATGGCATCTGAAACGGCCATCCTTCCTCCACAGCAGCCAACACCACCAGCACCACCTGGATAACCCGGACAGGGTACAAGGGGCCCTGCAGCAAATGACATGCAGGAGGAAGAGGAAGAGGACGATGTAGTGGGGGAAGTACGGGGGAAGTACCTACTATGTCGGGTGGCCAGAAGGAGTCGTGGGTGTGGAGGTTTTTCACCACTGTGGGATGGGTACCATGTGTGCTGCACTGAGTTCAAAATCATACTCTGTTATGGCCATAAGGGGGAGTAATACTTTAGCACTAACTCTGTGAGCTGCCACACCCGCACCTTCCACCTGGTTGCTCTGAGAATGGTGATTCCCTACTCGGGAGTTGGATAACTTTGGCTACTACACCCTCTTCAACCACTCCTGTCACCACGTGGGACACCATAGTGGGCAGAGGAGTCCTTCTGTCATCTCACAGGTCATAGAGGAAGCAGTTGACCCATACCTTTCGCGGTCAACAGTACTTGTATATACTGTAAAGCAATCATCTGCCAGGGGAGCAATTGAGGCACATGAGAAGGATTGCCCCCTGCCTTGGTTTTTTAGCAGGCTACATCTTCCTTTATCCACCTGTCCCTCGCTTATGGTGGTACAAAATATAAACATAAAGTGTATAGTGTCTTGGAAGTGTTTAGCCATTTTTTATGGCTTTCACAATTCCCACTCATATTACACTATCATTAAAAGAAAACTTGCCCCTGCTCACTGCAATTATATGGTCCCTGGATGGTAAATCTATCTGGGGAGTTCATAGAGAATTAAAGATTTTTTGTTGTATTTACTTTACCTACCAACAAATGCTATACTGCACATTTTACTTGTGTGTTTATTATTTTACAAAAACTGCTTAAAAGCATTCTGAATATTGCACACAAAAATCAAATTTCCAACATCTGTTAAATGTACTCCATCTTTTCCAAAAATATTGACATACATTCTTCCTGGCTTTTTCAATTTGTGGACAAAACAAGCTTTATCATTTCCACTTTTTCCTTTCAGTAAACTCTGAAAAATGATCTTTTTTGTTAGCCCACTTAAGGTTTCTTTCATAGCATACTGCAAGGACATTCCAGTAACATGTCCTAAACATATGCCTCCACAATGTAATACAATGATATCTGGATTTTTGAAACACACATAGGTAATAATAGACTCCAGTTAAATCCATGAACTCCATACCATAACACCTCCACACCAGATGCCACGTTGCTCTTTAATAACCTTCGCCCAATGAATCCAGAAATCTCCTAACATCCAAACAGTCATCCTGTTTATACTCATGCTTCCAGCAATTTTTAACCACTTCCTATCCTGTGCGTCTGTACACTTCAACTCCTCCTCCACAACCATGAAACTTAATTGGCTAATCCCCTGGCTTCCACAGACACTCATAGACATCCACAGTCTCTGCACTCCTATTTCCATGCATGGAATCATTAAAGGACACAGATGGCACGTGCGCGTTAGCAAACTATCACGGACATCTGTGGACAACATTGCACAGGACAGCCCTTATAGCCTTTTTACCTTTATCTGTGTAAAGCTCTCTCATTGGAGTCCCACACCATCCACCAATTACATAAACAAACTCCACATGCGACTACAGGTGTCCTGTCATTCAGAGCCTCCTCTATACAAACAACTACTGTGAAACTGTTCCGGAATTCTATTTGCAGATTCAACAATATCTACATATAAGAAGACATAGGCCCTCATTACAAGTCTAAGAAATTCCGATTACCTGCACTATGAGTGGGAATGCCGGTGACTACTGTGCCGGTAACAGCGTACACTGTGCTACTGTTTTTGGTAGCATAGGTAACTGAAACTGCAGAACCCTCGTGAAACAGTGCCAGAAACTTCCAGCACCACATAAAGAAGGTGGCATTATAATTTCAGAATTCCAGTAAAAACCAGCTGCAAAAACAATGCTGGAAACACCAGCATCGTGAAGCAGACAGTAACCAGGCCTAAGTATGCAGGAATAGATAGCAGGTGAACCAGATTCACCCAGCTGCACATAATGTGTACAGGGGCTGCTCAAGAGGACCACACCCACACCACACACACCCTCAAACACAACCATGCTGTCACTCATAGCAGCAGCCACAGACATGGAGGTGCTGCATGCAGGAATGCAGCTCTATGAGCAGGAGATGTAACAGTGGCAAGAGATCGACAGGCAGTGGAGAATGAGGAGGAAGGTGCAGAGGAAAAATGGGCACCAAGTTGTGCCCCAGGGGCATGCACCCATACCCTGCACAAGGGCCACACCACCATCCCTGACTGATAGGCAGATCCACACACTTTACCACCTAAGCAGGAAATCCATCCTTGCAATGGTGGAACTCATCCAAGACAACATACAGAACATTGGCATTCAGACTGCCATAACTACCTGTTGAAAGTGGTGTCTGTGCTGCATTTCCATGCCACATGCACATTCCAGCACACAGGCAAGGAGCTACATTTTACCTCCCAGCCAGCATTCTCAAAAGTGCTCGTGCAGATCCTGGATGCCCTCCTGCATCCTTGGTCCCAGTACATCAACCTATCAATGACACAAGGATAGATGAACGCCACCAAGGTCTGCGTCCATGCCCTTGCAGGCATGCCTAATGTATTGGGAGCACTGGAGTGCAAAAACATAGGGCTAGTGGCTGACTACATCACAGAAGAGGTCTAACGGAGCAGAAAGATGTACCATTCCATAAAGGTGCAGGTCATCTGTGATGCGGACCTGACGATCATGCTTCGTGTAATCAACATATTACTCCATGGTTCTGCGCAATAGCACGTTGCTTGGGTACCTGATGCATCACGGTGTACAGCGATGTACAGCAGACTTGGCTATTTTGTGTGTCAAAGGATCAACACACACACCACATTGCATGTGTATCGGGGTGAGGGGTGTTCAATGCCACCAGTGCATAGCCCACAGGCACCATGCAAATGCAGGGACACAATCTGCATGCAAGAATGGTTGCCCATGACTGGCATGTACCACATGTACCACATGAGTACACTAAAGGACACACCAACACAATCAGGACACGGATGGGCAGACACATGTTATGCACCACAGGTACCAGAATTCCTCAGTCCCATGTCTCAAAACACTGCATATCCTCACTATGCCCCACCAACCATCAGCAACCCATCCCTGGGAGTCAGATCCCACACTTGGCCCAACCAGCATTACCTGTCACATGGTGCATCAAGGTGATTGATGCAACGCAATCACACAGACCCAGATGCATGTGTCACACATCCACATCCCAACATGCATGCACTGCCCAGTCAAATCAATTACATGGTCCACCCTCCTGTGTCCCTTTACATACAGGTGATTCCCAACACCCCTTACTACTATGGCTGATGACCCCTGTGAGACATCCACAGAGCCACCAGGAAACAGTGTATAATTGTGCTCACATCAGAACAAAGGTGACTATTGAGCAGACTTTTGGACTGTTTATGCCACGGTTTCATTGCATTCACTGCACCGGAGGGGCATTGATGTACAGGCCAGTGAAAGTGGGGAAGATAGTTCTGGCCTGTGCCATGTTGCACAATATGTGCATCTGGCGGAACATTCCTCTTCCCCCGGACATGGACATGGCTCCGGCAGACAATGATGATGATGACAGCGAAGAGGATGCAGCTGCAAACATGCAACTACGCCATCACAGGGATGACTGGACTGGAGCCCACCAGGAACTCATACAGAACTACTTCTTAGCACACAGCACCTACACACGACCCATGGCACACACTGCATGTGAATCAGCGCACAAATAAGTCACTCATATACACAAATTGAATATCCGGACATGAATTCTATGCAGAACCATGTGTATTTTTGCATGAACAAACAACAAGAAACATGTGGCCCACCACCCCCTTCCCCACTCCCCTCCAACTACCCCCCTGAACAAGCCCTCCCAAACAACCCCTCCCAAACAACTCCCCAACAGACCCTCGGACTAAGCCACCAAAATACACTTTCCAAAAAACACCCCAGATAGCATCGGTGTCAACTGATGTCTGTAACTGGCTCACTCTGTGGCTTCTTAACACCTGGCTTGCCTTTTTGAGGTGCTCCGGACAGGGGCAGGTATCTGCACCTCGGGCTGCTATGGTGTGAGCTGGCAGACGTGCTGATAGTTGAGAGTGGGACTGAACCTGGCATGTCCCTGCGCTCTAGTGCTACCTGCAGAGAAAGTGTGAGGGCCTCAGCCAGTGCTGGGATGGCCTCATTCCCCTCTCGAACCCTCGGTGCGAGCAGGACCATAGCACATGGTGATCAACTCAGGACACATGCACAGCACTGGCTGTTGGCCTGCATGCTCTGCCGGATAAAGCTGATCTCCTCCCGAATCAACCTGGTCTCCTCCAGAGGCTGGCCCATTAGTTCGGCCATCTGCTGGTGCCATTCCTCGATGCGCCATAGGCATGCATCCATGTCTCTGATGCTGGGGATGAGAGGTGGAGGTGGGCTGTGGATGTCGCAGGGGCTGAATGAGGGACAGTGGTAGGGCGTGTGTTCAGATGTGCCCTTGGTTGTGTTCTCAGTTCTCAGCATCCTCCCCGGCATCATCATCAGTCGATGCACCATTGTACATGGGAGGATGGTTTGGGGGTTGGAGTAATGGCTGTCCTGTTGGTGCCCCTGTTGGGGCAGAAGGACTTGTTGCAGGGGCTGTAGGCTGTGCCTCTATTGGGACAGCAGGAGTTGCTGCAGGGGCAGGCATCATGCTCACTGAGCCTGTGACTTGCGTGGCTGGTGCTGATGTTGTATTGGCGCCAGTTTGCGTGGCTCTCCTTGTTACTCACCTCTGTGCCATCCAATGGCCTTGCTTCATGCATTTCAGACAGCATGTAACATGATGCTTGTGCTTGGTGTCCAGAGTTCCTGCATTGAGAAATGGTATGGTGCATATTGTTTCCAGATGCCGCCAGCAAGAAGGTGAAGGACATGGGTGGACAAATTAGGAGATGGGACCATACTTGGCCTTGTGTCATTGTTACTTTGTAGGTGCAGGGGACAATGTCATGCAGGGGAGGGAGCAGTGAGGGTACCGGGATGGGAGGGAGTGTATTGCAGGTGGTTGTATGGGAACAACAAGAGCAAGTGTAAGGGATGTAAGGGAGAGGGTAGAACGGTCTGAAGCATGGGGTGATCCAGATTCTGGCTAACAGGCCCCAGACAGCCATGTGTATGGGCTAAGGGGTCTTGGAGTTGATCCTTGTGGTCACAGGGAGCCATTGAAGTGATTCCAGGGCTGGAGAAAAGCAGGCCCAGGGCTTGGGGCCTAGATTGAATCAAGCTGCAATATTCTGGATTTGTTTGAGGCGGCGAAGGTAGATAAGGGTATAGCGAGGGAGAGCTGTTGCTGCTGTCAAGCCCAGTGGGAACCAGAGCCATTGGGCTTTAGGTGGTAGGTGAGTTAAGGGAGGCATCAAAGGTGATGCCAAGGTATGTGGCCTCTCAGCTCTCAGGGGAATATGGGAAAGCGGCCCATGGAAGGTGGCCACGGGGTGGGTGGGTAACAGGGCAGAGGCGTCATGATGAGGGGCTTCTCTGTCTTGCTGCGATTGAGATAAGATAGTGATTATCAACAAAGCATGTCTCATGATTAGCAGTCAGGTACTCAAGTATGACAGAGGATGAAGAGGTAACACAGGATGGGCATTCAAAGGCAGGTCGGTGTGTCATCAGCATTACACTGGGAGTGGGTTGCAATGGTGGTGATCGAGTGAGACAGAGGGGAAAGGTAGGTGTTTGGAATCCATGGTGATTGAATGGTGCCCTGAGGGATGCCACAGGTGTGAAGTGAGGTGGAGGTGTGGGGAGGACACTCTTGCACTTGCGGGTGTCAGTCTGACAGGTAGGCGGCCAACCATGCCAGGGCCAGGTCCGTCAGGACAGATTAGATGTGTGCATGTATGTGAGTGTGTGAAGGGTTCCGTTTGCACATGATGCATGCATGCCACCTTGGGGGAGGGGGGCACGTGCATGTATTGGTTCTCATGTTGTCAGTGTCAGCACATGTACAGTACTGATGTGGACATATGTGTGTTTGGATGTTTGGGGGGGGAATGTTTGTGTTATCTTGGCCAACAGTCATGGTTTGCTGGCCTCTCTATTGGTTGGATGTGGTCTTGTGTCATGCAGTTGGACATGTCTTCATGTGTTGTGCACTGCATTTGCATGCCTGCTGTATTTGTTTTGTGTGGCATGTTGTACTCACTGCCCTCTCCAGCTGTCCTTACTCCATCCTCCGCTGCTCCGACTCCCTCGATCCCTTCAAGGTGCAGCACAATGCTACACTTCTCCCCCCACAGCATGCATTTAATTGGGGAGGCTGTCCCACCACCAGTGTCTAGGCATTCTGTATGGTGGGCTGACAGCAGATTGCAGACCCTCTGGTGGAGTTCATCCCACCGCTTGTGGCAGTCGCATACTGTGTGTGGTATGGGTCCCAGGGCTGACACCTTCTGTGCCAGCTCCTCCCAGATAGCATTCTTCCTGATTTGTGTGCTGCAGTGGTGGTCAGTTGCAAACAGCTCTCCAGCATGTTGCACAATGCAGTTTGTTAGGATGGTTAGAGTCTGCTCATGGATCCGAGCTGCCATGCATGCTGGTGCAATTCTAGTGTCTGCGTGTCCGATTGGGAACAGGAACTGGGCGATTTTAAGTGGCTTGTCTTTTACAAGATGGCTGCTGGTGAATTTCCTGTTCCAGAGGTGATGTTTCCGGTGCTGGTGTTTCCGTTGCCGTTGTTTCCAGCTGTGTCATGTCATAAATGGTGCCACTAGCATTGTTGCTGTAGGTGCCACAGATTTTTCTCGATGATGATGGTGTTTCCGTCATGCCTATCGCACTGTGACCGGCATGACGGAATGCGCGCTCCCGCAATGTTGTAATGTCCCAGTGACACTGTGGTTACGGCTGCCGGAAAAGTCACCGGCTCCATGGAATCACTGGCAAAATACTGCCAAACTTGTAATGAGGGCCATAGTACAGGTATGCTTGTATATTTAAAATTAATTTCCTTCACCACCTGTTTAAATATATTTACATGGTTGTTAGGGAGAACTCTCCAAAATGGCTAATTTCCCTTTCCTACTGAGTCCCTCAGCAGATTTGCTGGATTTCTACGATTTATTTTTTACACTGGTAAGAGTGTGAGCCTTTTTTCCCACTCTTACATGTGTTTTGATATGTGTGTTTAACAGTTTTGTGTTCATAGTCTGTGTAGCCACACATAGGCATCATCTTTGTACTGTGTGTTACACAGCACCTTCAGTGCAGATACACAGGGTTGTCTTTTTCAGACTTCCCACTTTCAACTCAATTTGTCTGGGACTGCTACTGTCTCCCAGAACATGGAAAGTGTCCCTTGACTTTATTAGTCTTTTTAAATCCACAGACCCAGTACAAACTATCTTACATAGAGTTTTGGAAAGGGTTAATAGTTATCCTTTTTTGTCTGTTTCTCATGGAACATTATTTTGTTCCCTTTTCATTAAGATTTGGCTGATGGCAGTGGTGTCTACCCTATTTTTCCCACTGCGGTTATTTTAAATAGCCTTGGTATTTTTTTAGTCTATCTTAGTAGCCTCAAACTTAAACCTGCTGGACCATATTTACTTTTATTTGGTTCCAGCTGGGTTTATTTGCCATTTCTTTTCATAAAAGTCTTTCTGGTGTTGTACTCTGCATGCCAAGCCAGGTTTGCTTCCTTTGTTTGCCGTCCTTTGGCAAGCTTCTGCACAGAAGCCCTCCTTAGGCGCCTGAATATCTGAAGGATACAGGATGTGAGGGAGGGGTTTGAGACTCCCTGCACACGGTCTCCTTGGAGACCCATGTCACACTCTGTGTGATTGGCTGTCGTGACTGTCCCGCCGGGACAGCCACCATGCTGTGTGATTGACAGCGAGGCTTTGTGAATGGGGGAAAACTGCGTAAAAAGCAGCTCTCTGGGACTGAGAAGGCAGAGTCGCCACTGTATCGAGAGAACCGAAGAGAAGATGACAGAAGAGGACCTCTACCACGCCTGAACCTCCCAGTGAAGCCCTTCTGCGGGTCTGAATCTCCACACTTCGACGACAGGGAAGATCTGCAAGGAATCTTCTCCCCTTGAGCTGGTGGGAAAAACCAGTTTGCCAAACTGCAAGCCATGCCTCTGGTCGAATTTGCTGTGCACAGCTACAGTGAACCGGATAGCCAGGAGGGTCGGACCCTGCTTGGGTTTTAAGGAGCACACCTTTTATTCGTTGCTTTGCTCTATGCTGGTTTCTTCCCTGGGTAGTGCAGGACCCTCCAGTCATCCTACTTCGTGTCAGTCCAACAGTCGCTTCAGGAACTGTCAGCCTGCAGGACCTACCAGGAACGTCTGTCTCAGCTACAGCCTTCTTCTCCATTTAAGGTACTGTTCAAATCCGGTCGTTCGTATCATCCGACCATGGTAAAAGTCTTTGAAATCTTTTGCCAATCCGAGGGCTTTCCTTGTCTATTCTTTAAAGTTACTTTTCATCCGACAAACTTCGTTCTGAACTCATGGCAAAGACTTAACCGCAAAGTACTCTGAACTGTGTGATCCTCTGCAAAGACTTTGGTTCATTGACTTTGGCCGAGGCCTCTTGATTTGATTTCCTCACTGTAGTTACTTTTTCTAGCTTGACTTCCCTATTTACTTGTTGGTGCTGCTCAACTTTTGTCCAACTTTGTCTTTCCCTCCCTTTTAAATTACTGGAGTTCCGTTTTGCTCACACTTCGTTTTGAGCTTAACTTGTCCAGAATCTATTGGGAGTGGTGTGGTGTATTAAGATTGTGATTTTTCAACTGCTTGATAATAGTGAAACGTTTTATAACTGATGTGTAAATAAATGTATATTCTTTTACTCAGAAACCTTGAGTAAGTGTTTGTTTGAACCATGTAATTGCTGTCCTTTGTGTAACAATTGGTACTGATCACTTTACTCTCGAGATAAGTCTGGCTGCTCAGCCATCGCTACCACTTTACTGTGTAGTACAGGCTTGTGCCAAAGGTGAATTTGTACTGTGACTTGTAGTCTTAATTGTGTGTGGTGTTCCCAAAGGGTACTGCAAATGATTCTGCCGAACAATGTCACTACCACATACACTATAATAAGCATTTCCATAAGCATATGCTCTTTTTTAGCCACTGCTACCACATTCCATGTATTGGTAACACTGTCCACCTGCTCGCATCAAGATATTTTTTGAGACTTAAATGTAAAGAAAGTTCTCTTGCTAAGTATTTCAAATAAAGTCACAATCAAACTTTGGATGTGTGATTGGTGAAGGCCAACACGCAAGGTCAAATATTATGCATTGCATTAGAGCTTTCGAGATTTTCGATAGCAAGATATTTCAGCCAGTTCCCATGCACAAAAAATAAGACAACAGAGTTCGGCTAAATTTATATTTGACCTGGAAAGCAATGGGAATAACATAGGGTGAACAACAGGGAAACAACTCAGGTACATTCTGTGAATCACACAAAGAAGTGGAAAACTTAAAACATCTAATATTGAAATACCCCAGATTGATTGGTCGAGGATTGGCATATTTTAGCTGATTTGTAAATCATGCACATGGCCATAACTGATGCTCTTTAGTATCGAATCTTGAATGGTGATACAGTCCCATTGATTGCTGCTACAATTAGATTTCTAGGAGAAATGTTTGGAAACAGAGCTATCAAATTATAACTGTACTTAATGCTGAATTAAATCACTGATACAAGGTGGGATAAGGTTAATGAAATGTTTCCTTTGTTTTTTTGTATTGTTATAGTATTTATATTATGTTACTATGATACCTAATGTTGTTTATTACGTGAATAGTTTGAAACAAACCAAACACTAAAATAAAAAAACAAAAGGTATCTGAGGTCTGTCACTTAGCCTGGAAAAGATGTTCAGAGAGACTGGAGGTAGATGTTTAGGCTGCTGTATGGTAGGACATGCATTAAAATGTAATTGGAATTATATTTACAACACAATTAGGATAGAGATTTTAATATTTGTAATAGTTTATGGTGGACTTAACCTTGAGTTATATTGGTGTTTTTATTTCGGTCTTTTCTTAAAGTTAGTGTGGTTGACTTTGGTGGTACACATCAAATATGTTTCCTTGGTGTAAGGGAGCAGACAATCACAGTGACTACTGTCACTTGAGTTTGATACTCAGAAACACATGATCTTCTGAAGGATAAGGGAGCAGAAAGTCACAGTGAGTGGTGAGTGAGATGAACATTTCCATGTAGCTCATATATACCACCGATCGATCACAAAAGCTTAAGGTGTGCAAACCTTGCACAATGGGCCCATGATACATTGAATTCGGCTATCACTTGTTTCCAGTGAAGACACATAGCAAAGCAAACATAGAAGGAGCATACATTATTACTAAAGATAGGCATTACTTCAAGGTAAAGATAGCATCAATGAATTCCATTTCAAAAAGGACACGAGTGATTGATCCTCCAGGCTAAACACTTGCCAGCGGCTATTCCAGATGCAAACAGTTTCCAGAGGGTAAGCCACCTACAGTACATTTGTGCTTAGAATATACCTGATGTTTCAATTTCTTCGTAACCATATAAACCAAACACCGTTTAGTCAAGTGACTGTTGTGCAGGGCCTTTGACCAGAATATCCTGGAAAGTGTCCCATTTGTTAAACATTTTGAACATTTTGCACACCGTCTTAATGCCAAGGGTCTCCATACTGGCCACTCAATGCATCATATTGTCTTTCCCGGACATGGAGAGCTTTGAACATCCCCACCCAGACTTATAAAAAGCTTTATAAAGTGATTGTGCTCCTGAAGATACACTGGATAGCTGGGGGACCTCGGAATAGGTGTGATTGAACCCCTGGCATGTCTCCTGGGTATTGTTTGCCCCTTCCTTTGACTGTAGGTAGACTTGTGGTACAGGCAATGATCACTGCTGTCCTGCGGTGGGTCAGGAAAGGTGATAAGGGGATACTAAGAAGTCCCTTAATATGGATTATAGCTGGGATAAGATCACCCGAAACCTGTCATGAGTGGGTTCTGATGCATCAGATCCATGCAGAAATGGTGCTTGTGATTAGTTCCTGGTGGTGGAGAGAAGTGGGCAAGTTTTGAGGAGATTGGGTGTGCCCCCACAGTGAGTTGGGGTGTTGGGTGATGAGGAAGGGAGCATCAATACAAGCATTTATAACTGTGGTATGATGATGTGATGTGAACTGCCTTTGAGATGCACTCCGAACCAGATCTAGACTATTCCGAAAGGTGCAGGAATATATCCTGATTTGAAGGTTAAGCAATAGTCATTATAGATGTGTATCGTTCAGATTCCCTGCAGAGCTTCTCCCTTACCTAGTGGCTTGCTTCTTTTCTAAGGGAGAGCCAGGGGCATCTGACTGGTCCGTAAGGTCTGTCCTACTTGCCTGTTTTCTTTTCTGGGCTCATGCCATTCCACTACTAGTTTTGCTCTAGGAATTGGGGCTGTGGTTAAGGCTACCGTCTGTCCAGGAGCTTTTAGCTTTGCTGACCGGCAAGGTGCGTTGGAACAACCTGGATGCATGCTGAAAGCAAGGATCTGGTTCATGACATTTGGGCTGTGCTAGTTTGGTGGAAGTATTAAGCACTTGCCCTATCTGGAAAGACAGTTGATGCCAAATTAACAGCCAATGGCCCCCACGAGTAGAGGCATTCTTACACTTTTGACTGCCCAAGAGAAACCAAAACAGCAGGAATACATGACAATTTCCCAGGCTCAGAAAGCACCATCTTTGGGAACTACCCCCACCGAGGCTATGAAGGGGAGTCCGCTTCGCAAGACTATCCCTATGGATTTGTGCAAGCAGGATCTCAGTGGGAGTGACTCAACCTTTGGGGATGAGGACCCACCCTGGCGGAAGTGCTGCAAGAAAATAGGTAAGCGGGCCATTCAGGAAGCAGGCGGTTGATTGATACAAGGGGGAGATCCAAGCTCCGAATCGAAGGAGCTCAGGAACAGTTTAAATTAGGACTGGAAAGACTCGGGTGATTCGAAACAAACTGCGAGTAGAGGAAGTTAAGAGAATCAGATTGCCAACTTCCAAAAGGAGTAAGGGACTTAAACTCTGGCAGAAAACTACGAGAGAAGCCAATGGGGCTAGAGAGCCTGTGAATAACCTACAGCAGAGCCGAGGGGCTCTGAGCAACACAAGAACTGATAATACAGAAAGAATATAAAATTGAAAAGTGTAACATCCATGCTACTCCACAGTGGGAAATCTGAGGGGAGCGAGGTGGGTTTCAAGATAAGACATTGTTGCAGGGGGATACATTGAATACCTCACTGGATACAAGCAATGAAAGCTTTGGTGAATTGAATGTTCAGAGACTGAGTGACTTTGTACCTTTTCATGAGAGGAACTGAGAGAGATCTGGATTTTTCTTTGTGAGAACTGTAGTGCTGACTCAGGCCAGGAACCGTGTCCTGGGAAAAACATTTATTTTGAAGATTGTCTGAAGAAGAGGGGGTCAGCTAATAGGTGTTGGCAACCCCCAGGATGAAACCCTGTTTTTTGCTTTGTTTCTTTTTTTTTTCTAGTGGTAGAGCTAAATAGTTGGACAGGTTCGGCCGGGGGGCTGATTTGGGTTGTTATAACATTCTGACAAGCACCTTAGTTTCAGTTTCTTAAGAAGGGACTCTCCCTTTTGCAGTAGCCAGTGAGGTGTTTTCTATTTATTTGAACAAAGTAGAGTTGAATTATGTCCTCTGACCCAAGTCTTACTTTTGGTTTGGCACAATACTTTCACCACTTGAAATTACTTAGAGGAACTCCTAGGAGTGATCATGAACAAGATTCAAGGACGTATTGTCAAGCTGGCTGCGAAGATCCCCAACTGAGGCAAACAGGTAGCCAGAGTCTAAAGGATAATTGAGGAAATTGAGAATGCAGCTTGTGAGCAAGGCTATGATTTGACTTGACTTATAGAGACGCTGGAAGCACATTGTGAGACCCTAAAAGTAAAAAAAAAGAGGTTGCAGAAAATAGGTTGTGGCAGCATAGTGTATGTATGAGAGGAACCCTCTGTCACCAATAGCGACCTAAACGAGTTTTTCCAATACCTCATGTGCAGCTTATTGAAACTATGATGGCATAGAAAGCAGTTAGATAGAATGTGTTGAATGTACTCGACAGTACACCCACACAGAAATTGTCCTCATTCGCCTACATGTCTATGCTGTCAATGAAAGCATTATGTAAGCAGCAGAACAATCATCAGGCATCTTGTTTCGAGACGCACACATTAAAATTTTCCAGGAAATTGCACCATCAACTATTTCCAAAAGGAAAGTCCTACCAGAAGTAACCGCCTGATTATGGAAGAAGGAAAACAATATCAGTAGGGTTTCCCTGGTAGTGTTCCCTGACCTTTTCCCACAGTGAAAGTGGTCCATTACCAACTTGAAGACGGCAGACCCATTTATGAAGTCTGAAGACCAAGGACTGTCACTGGCCCGTTTCAAAGGGAGACGGTCAGTTAAAAGACCCCAAGCCACAAAGAAGAGGACGCTCCGAGTTGGAAATCTCTGAGGAAAAAGGAAGGGACAAGGACGCGAACTGACATTAACAAAGGGGAGCACTGAAGATCTGTGATCTCTATCATTGATAATATTTGATCCTCATACCCCTGGACCTTTGTGATTTTGTTAATTACTGATATGGACTGATTGTCTGGTCTTGGAAGAGAGGAAAAGGGGATCTGACTTATTTTCTGCGAGTGGTGTTTTGACCGATTGCTACAGTGACCATATTTTCAAAAACAAAAAAAAGTCGGGACAGGCCATTCTGAAAGTAGAACTACAATTTGACAGTGGCTGCCTTGAGTATACTTCAGTAGTGAGAAAAGGGTGGTTGTGGTCCAGACATACAAAGTGTGCAGGCTTGGCTACGTAAGTATGTGAAAAAAACAGTGTTTGCTCGGACTGGCATTCAGCACCTTGCAATGAAGCTAGTTGCCGAGCAACATGTTTTCTTTTTTTATTGTGTGATGGTTTTTAAAAACATTTCACAAATCTTTCTCTAAAAACAGCAACATTTTTAAATACGCATTAATAACATATTAAACATATTCATCAATCAAGAGAAAACAAAACATGAAAATGACCAATCAACCCAGAGCACAAGGATAACCCCTCCAAACTCAATACCTTCATGTACAGATTTAAAACAGTTAAATTCCCCTCTTCACTACGTCACAGTATAACTTCAAGGATTCAAGTCCAATACACCTGTAAACTAAATCAGTCTGTTAGGGTGTCAACAATTTCAGTTAATCATCTACACAGTTTTAAAATGAATGACACATTATTTCCATCAAGGAGTCTAGACCATAGGTTATCAACCCTGCCCCCTAAAGTCATATACAGCATGGCATTAAAGTGCTGAGTTTGTGCCGTGTTAAAAGTAGGGCAAAATATTACGAGATGTTTTAGTGTCTCAATACTAGTACTTTGAGTACAGCCTCTACACAGTCTGGCTGCTCGCAACAAGCCGTCCTAGATCCTATACTGTCCAGCGTAGGCAGGAGATTGAGTTTAAGGGGCTGATTCATGGAATTATTTGCGCCGAAAAATGGATTTGTGCGCCATTCTGCCCGCAAATCCCTATTTAACAAATGAGGATTTGTGGGCAGAATGGCGCACAAATCCCCGTTTTTTGGCGCAAATAATTCCATGAATCAGCCCCTAAATTTCATATAAAGATACTTCCTGGCTTGATACGGAAATTGCACTAGAAATTTTGGTAAAGTCCCCTTCTCCTAGGGATCTTTGCATAATCAATATAATAGGAGTAAGATTGAAGTGCTGCACCAGCCATGCTCATTAAACGTTGTTTTAACTTTCAATGGGATCTGTAATGATTGCGTAACATTGTTGCCATTAAACCTTGCAATTTTCTGCGCATCAGCATTCAGACAAGAGACAGGGTGAATAGCAGTCAGATTATTAATATCAAAGTGTAAGGTCCGGACACCAGCTGCCAACATTTTAGCTAGCAGTCCCAGCTCTTTCCACAATACTATACATCCCAAGGACAAAAGCCATAATTCATGACGTACAATCACATTGGGCACTCCCAGTAGAAGACCGATAACCCTTTTCCACAGGATTCCTAGGGTCGTGTTTAGGAAATCCTCTAATTCGTACTAGTAAGTTTAAAGGCCATGGGTTAAGCAGGTTATCACCTTCATGACGTATAATGTCCTCAGTAGAATAAGTGTAAACTTACAGTACTTTCTCAACACCCTCTTCATCTGGGGGAGCAACACCCCTGCCTTAGATCTTACCATTGTTTTAACTGCAAGAACTGTAGCTGCTTGATGTTCCTCAAAACCTAAATATTTTATAGATTTAACCATCTCCAAACCTTTACCTCCACTGACCAAGAGAATCGTCGTGTTGTTCTTGTATTTATTAAATATCAAAACCTTAGTTTTAGAACCATGCAATACCAAATTATTACCTTGAACGTACTCAAAGAAAAGGGCTAGATTTCTTTGGAGCCCAATTGTGTTGGGGGTCAAAGAATACAATATCATCAGCGATCTGCCTTAAGTGTTAAAGTATCATTATGGGTATATTATACTGTTTATTTGGTTTTATCTGTTATGTTAAATTCTTTTTAAACAGGCTTGTGCTTAGAGATGTGCAGATTTATATTCTCCATGCAGTCGCAGCTGGTGAATCTACCAGTGGTTATCCCTTCCCCCAAAACGAGACTGGCTTCTTAAAAAAAAAAAAAAAACTCTTGGGACAGAAAGCCTAATTCTCTGACAGTCCTGACAAAACCAGAACATCTGGTTGCCCTATCAATCTATCAATTGCGGTCTCCAGACCATATGCTTGAAGCATGCAGACGTAGGGCCAATGAACATTGTGGGCTGATGCAGCCTGATGTGTTGAGACCAAAATTGCCAATGGTACTATAAGAAGGGCTGCCATGAGAGAGTTAACCTCATTAGAGTAATACTTAACATCGGACTCAGGAGACAAACATATAGTGGGAACTATATATGCCATAATTAAACAGGGGGAAGCTCCAGGACAAGGAGATATATGTGTTGTTGGGGGAGGATGCAGGGGCAAGACATAGAAACTGGGGACTGGTAGCAGCTATGGGCTAACATTCCAAGATTGTCTAGGTCCCTACAAATCCAAGAAATATGGATCAAATGTATGTTCCAGTGGCACCTACCCCAGAGAGACTGCATGTCTTTTATCCCGGGGTCTCAAATCTCTGCCCGAGACAATGCCCGAGACAATGTTGACAAGTGGACCACTTGAGCCATATCTGGTGAGAATGTCCCCACATCAGCGACTACTGGATTATAAAAGGAGAGGCTCTGAAGGAGGTGTTGAATTTGAAAGGCGGTGGTAACAGAGGCCTGTAGAGAAGGAGCCAAGTACCCCCACTCCAACTGCCCCACCTACATTACCTGAAACATATGAACCAAAGTATGTGACGTATACTGAACAGTTAAACCAGCAAAGTGTGGACTCTGTGCAGTACCCATAAGAATACCTATATCTAAGAGAATATGGGAGGTAAAGTACCCATTGAGAAAACCATAAATGGTGATGTCATACAAAGTTGAATCGACACCCATATAGAAAGATAAACAGACCAGAGAGGCAGACGATTTATAAAGAACAACGAAGTACCAAGGATAAGTGACATCTTGGGATCAAGATGACAAGCCGTATGCCACAGATCTGATGACGAGACTTAGTTAGTTTAAACCTGTACAGAAGCAATGAAACGCAAGCAGCAAAGCAATCATGAAGCTAGCCACATGCTTTTAAATAGATTAGACAGCTGCAAGCACCACATATATATACATACCTCAAAAGATACATATGGACAAATAAAGGATGAATGTTTTCACTACGTATAAAGCAGTACTGAACAAGGCAAGAAGGTCTCACTCTAGTGTCACTGTTGAGAAAAGCCATTGAATTAAACAGAATAAAAGTGCAGCTAAGGAGTTCACTGAGCTAAGAAAGCCACAGTCTTATCAAACTGCAATTGGCTGACATTGTATACAATTAACGTGAAAGAACAGAAGCTCCTGTTCAGAAAGGTCAAGCAAAAACAAAAGACGTCAGAGGACTATTGGGAATAAAACCAAATACACGAAAAGGCTCAATGTCATGGTGTCCAGTCAAGTGATGGAAGAAAGTTGGACGAGCAAGATGATCACACCTATGCACGGAAGCCGGATAGTGCCCCTACCCCTTAAAAATTCTCAGAACACAGTACAAACTGAAGGCCAACTTCAAAGCATTAATTAACACTAGAACTTTGAGGTTATGATGGATGATATTTTAATTGGTGGGAAGCTGGTATCAAGACAAGCTTAGCCAAACCCTGTTGTTCAGTCTGCATGCGGCTAACATAGGTAGGAAAACTACTGATGGGGTTAGAAGCCAACCAATTGTAGGGGGACCACGTAGTTGGGGGTCTATAGTTTGGGTAGCCAATGGGATGTCGTATATATAATGACGTTCATAGTGGTCATTTTGAAGGGAGTGCTTGGTTGCCCCACCTGATGTCCAATATCCAATGTCCAATGATCCAATCCAATCCAATATCCAATTATCTCTTTTGATTACTCCATACAGATATAGAACCTATCCTTAGCTATTCACTTAGAACCAATCCCGCTTCCCAATAGGTTTTAGTAGTTTGCCACATAGCATGTCATTGGCCATGACGTAGGTCAACACGTCAGTGATGACCACTTTTGGGTACAAAAGCCCAACTTTTTTATGAAGTAGTTAGAGTCAGAGTATCGAGTGATTGCTGATGTTCGTTGTACTCCCTGTTTTAAGATACTTGACATTATTGACATTATTATGAGTACTCGATTGCCATCTCATTATTCAGCACGAGCTGCAGAATTATTGGCTTTGATACTCGTAGTCGAGAAACACGGAGACCAGGGAGGGACAGTATACAGTGACTCCGCCTACGTGACGTCGACGGTGCATGTCGGATTAGCGTGCTGGAAAAGGAGGGGCTACCTCTGAGTGGACGGCACGCCAGTGCAGCATGCAGCCTTATTGGACATGCTCATTAAGGCACTACAATTCCCAGTGGGCAAAGCAGTCATTAAATGTGCAGCTCACACGAAAGGGACAGATTTTATCTTGTGTGGTAATCAAGCACCAGATGCTGAAGCCAAGCGCATAGCAAATACAGATACAGGGATGATGAATCTCAAGACCATTGATGTGAATGAAAGGATGAATGTAATGATGACTGTAGGTAGGGATATAATCATATGCCTAAAACACAGATAGTGGAACTCCAAGGGGAGGCACCGAAAGAGGAAAATAATTTGTGGAAGCGAAGAGGGTGTTCTTAAAACCCCTTTGAAGCATTGTGGCCACAAGACAGCACTGGTAAACCAGTGATGCCTATAGCCTTATTAAGGGTGGTGCTAGAATAGCTACACTACCTAGCGCATACAACTAGTTGCATTTTTTATGGTAAATCGTATTGTTTGCCAACAATTCATGGCTGGGCATACACTGTGCATAGTAAGGGGAGTCATTCCAAGACCTAATGGCCCTTTTCAGCACTAGCATATTGACTACGTCGACATGATACAAGTTTGCAATGGATACAGATACCTACTTTTTGTAGTGTGTCCTTTTTCTAGATGGATAGAGGTGGGTCCATGCACTCACCCAGCCTCTACCTTTGCAGCTAAGTTCTTAGTATGAGAGGTGTTTCCTAGATGGGAAGTGTGTGAGGTAATGAGATCAGATAATGGACCTCACTTTGTTAATACAGTTTTCCAGCAGATCACGTCATTGATTGGTATAAAACACAAGTTTTCTTCGGCTTATCATCCACAAGGAAATGGGATCTGTGAAAAGCTCAATGGCCTGTTAAAGGAAAGAATAGCCAAGTTGAAGCTTTCGCTAAAAAAAGAGTGGTTACATTGCCTACCACTGACATTGTATACATTCATGAACCAACGAGGTTCTGACCACCAACTTATACCACATGAAATCATAACAGGAAGGCAAATGAGAACACCTTTAATGCCTCCATCCCGAGTTAGAAGTGATTCTCAGCCAATGTCAAAAATTTTAGGGCTTGAATTGCAAAACTATTTGAACTGTATGACTTCCAGTTTTTCTGTAATTTCAGGACAGTTTCAGAGACGAGGCTATAAGGCAGTACAGAACACAGAAGGAGATGCTTCAACAATGCAATCTCACAAATTTCAACTTCCAAGAATTTACCCAGCAGATACGGTCTTAGTTCATAACCACAAAAGGAAAAATGGGGCGAGAGCCCATATTCATCGTTACGCCATCTGCTGTTAAATTGCAGGCTAGGCACGCTTGGATCTTCCTGAGTGACATCAAGATCTACTCTGGAGAAACCCCTCTGCTTGCACCCCACCATGAAAAAGCTACAATCATCGGGGAAGAACCACAGCACGTGCAGACGAAATCTATGACGAGGAAGAAGGACACATAACCTGACAAATGGAAAGAAAATAACCCTTTAGTTGGACTGTGGCTTGATTTTGCACACTTCGTTTTGAGCTATGAAAAAAAGGGTAAAAGGACACATTCGAACACTCTGTATATCGTAGTTGCAGGGTAAAGGAAGATATGCATTCTTAAAGCCAGAGTAGTTTATTGACTTTGGACTGAGGCATGTTTAAGCCTTAATAAGAATTAGGATATGCCAGATTCTGATTGTGGACACAGCAATTGGAAGAGGGTACAATACCCCAATTCCTTCTACACTAAGTTCTTGTTTGGTTCTACTCATGGTGTTACCCAGTGATGACCTTTCTAGGAACATCCTCATTTATTTCGAGGTGGTGTTACGCTATTATCCTACGTTGGTGGGGAGAACTTGCCACATTCCAGCTTATATTAAAAATCCTGACAATGGAAAGCTCATAAGAAGATTGCTCATAATCATCACCAAGTTGCATGAGTACAGTGAAGAAAACACAAATGCCCCTATCAACTGACGCAGCACATATACTGGTCAGTGAGGTGTTCTTTCGTCTAATTGTAGAATACCTGCATCTCGATGGAAGACACATGGATGTGGTAACCTTTCTGAGGGATCCAAGAAACACTGCAAACTTGAATGTAATCTTGGAAGGAATTATAATCCAGATGGCAATCTATTTTGAAAGAAATCACAGATCTGTGTAGAAACTTTCCTCTGAGGGACAGATCGAGGAAGTGAATAAAGGACAAAACTCTTTGAGGTATTGATTGGGAACTAATAAATAAAACAGATTTCATAGAGGCTCACAGATAAAAATTTTCTTCATGATAAAGAAACCTTTGCATCCCGACTGGTGAAAAAACTGGTCCCAGAGAGGAAGATAAAGTCATTTCTTAAAGCATCCAGAAAGCAGATAGTTGATGGAGGACAAATGCTGAATGGAGAAAACAGTTTCCAGAAACAATCTAAAAATGCAGAGCTATTAAAGTTTGTTTTTCCTTCCTTAGCATCAAATGAGGGACATGGGGACCCTGAATAGTAACATTGTGTTGCCCCATGAGAACCGACGCACACATTGGGCCTCATTACGAGGTTGGCGGTATGAACTGGCAATTACTAGCATGCCAGTATGAACATGTCCGTGTAGCATTGGTGCCGTAATCAGCATCTGATTATGAGTCAACGTGCACACGTGTACTGGCATGCCGGTAATGGACATACCGCCATTCCGGTAATTTCCCTAAACCCCCTACAGCGGCATCAAGAAATGTGCTGAAACTTGCGTCTGCCATCCTTGCACTTCTAAATAACGCCACTGTTCCTAACGACACTGCTACTACTCGGTCGGTATTACAGCCACCGGAAGCAACGTCATCACGCCGGAACGGGAAATGCGCCAGAGGCCATCTTGAAAAAAACAATCCATTGCAATCCTCGGCCGACAGGACCTGTGCACTGAAAATCTATAGCCTTGCTGGAAGACCATGTCAAAGGCTACAAAAAAGGAACAGCTCGCCTGCGTAAACTACGCTTCTGTGACGATGAACTAAACATGCTCGCAGACACACTTGTGGATCAGGCAGACGTGGTAATCTGGGCCTACCTGAGACGTGCAGCGCATTTGCATAAAAAAAAATATGGGAGGCTGTCCGCAAGTCTTAGACTTTGCTGTACTGCAGGTGGGTGTACATACATGTAAATAGTTTCACCAGATAAACACACCTCTGTGACAAAAAAACATATGACTGGACATTGCTTCTTGAGTGTGTGACAATGTATTGTACAACAGTAATAATAATTTATTTAAGGTGAGACAGTTAATAAACTTTACACATAATCTAAACTTTAAACAGTGTCCAGTGCCCATAGTCCTCCAATCCCAGTGCCCAGAGTCCCCCCTCCCAGTGCCCAGAGTTCCACATTTCAAACACCCTCTGCATCCCAGTGCATCAGAAATATTTGCCAATCAATGATTGGCAGACAGCACGTCCCTCATGTGCATCGCGGCATGCACGATGTGCAGCATCTTCTTCTTCATCATCCTCATCCTCACCCGGTGATGTCTGGTCCATGTCAGGTGGGAGCGGTACGTTGCGCCGGATGCACATGGTGTGCAGCATGGCACATACCATTATGAACTTGCTCACCTTCTCAGGCCTGTAGATGAGTGTGCCACCCGACCTGCTGAGGCAGTGAAACCATGCCTTCAACAGGCCAAAGGTCTGCTCTATCACCACATGAGTGCATGTATGTGCACGATTGTAGTCCTCCTCATGCCTGTTCTGAGGATTCCAGACAGGGGCGAGGAGCCACGGCTTCAGGGGATATCCAGCATCACCTGCATGGGAGCACGATGATGTATGTGTATGAGTATTTCTTCCATACCATTTGTGCACATCATGTACATTGTTCATGTTCATGTGCAGTGGGTTTTCAATGGCAGCTATTGACAATGCATCTGCGCCAATATCAGGTATGTGTACTACTTGGCAATACATGATGGGGGGCCTGGCTGACATACACGACTTATGTGCATTGACATCAGAATCACTGCTCACCTAGATGGGGTGCAAAGGTCCATGATGTACTCACATGTGAGGGATGTGTGGGACAGGATGTCACCATATGCATGTAGGGATTTTACTGATGCATTAGACTGACTTCCATCATGTTACAGGTGTTTTTGGCAATCATGCTTTCTTATGATTGGTGTCTCCATGCACATGTCCCTCAGCATTTTCACACATGTGACGATGGCCCAATGTGGTTGTTGGTATGGTCTGCCAATGTAGGGATACCTTCCTTGGATGACGTTTGATGTCGACTTGCCTGCTGGCACGGAAGTGCTGCGGATTGTGACTGCTGAAATGGCACACATGTTGTTGATGTTGACTACTTGATGGATTCCATTTTCAATACCTTGTGGCATGGCATTTTGAGTGTGCCTTCATGTGCACATGTTGGCATGGTGTTATGCAGTGTTTCTGTTGGTGAGGAGCAGTGATAGGGGATTCCATGTGTGGCATTTTGTCTTCAGCAGTCATGGATGCATGACCTGTGAGGGTCTTTGATAAGCTCATGTGTATTTGGCTTTGTGACTGCAGGGTGGTGCATTGTGATACCTGTGGCTGCGTTCTGATGATGTCCAGTGGACATGTGCAGAGGTGGGTGCAGATTTGTATCTGGCATTTGCACAATGAGGTACAGCATGGTATGTCTGCATCCATTGTCAGTGTCATGCATCATGTTGGGATGCACAAGGGCACAGTGTTTGACACCATGGACAGTGTCCAGAAACCCATAAACACCACATTGCCTGGAAAGCAGACAGGTTTCATATGCATGTCACCCCCCCACAAAACCCCACATTGCCAGGAAAGCAGTCAGGTTGCATATGCATGTCAACCCCCACCCCCACAAAACCCCATTGCCCGGAAAGCAGACAGGTTGCATATGGATGTCACCCACCCTTCCCCCCACAAAACCCCACATTGCCAGGAAACCAGTTGGGTTGCATATGCATGTCACCCCCTCCCCCAAAAAACACACCCATGGCCCTGTGATTAGACACAGCAGCCAGAAACGTAGTGCAGCATGTTGTTCCATGTAGCGGAGAAGCAAGGCGTTCCGTAGCACCATTGCGTCATGTGTGGATCCTGGGAATCTGGCACAGCAATGTGTTATCATCTTGCTTGTATCACACATAATCTGCACATTGATGGAGCGGTATACCTTCTGATTGCAGTACACCACCTCCATGGCATGCGGGACTACAAACTCTAAGTAGGTGCAGTCGAGGGCACCAATCACATTGGGCATGCCTGCTATTGAATGAAATGCAATTTTGGTGTCATTCACCTCCTGTGCTGTCTGCAGTAGGTATATGTAGGTCTTTGTGTGCTTCAGGAGGGCATCCAGCACTTGATTTAGCACACCGGAAAATCATGGTTTCAAGGTGCCATGCAGCTGCCCCACTGTGTGCTGGTAGGTGCCTGTGGACAGGAAGTAGAGGACAGACACCACCTTCAGCAGAGGGGGGATTGCAATGCGGATGTTGATAAGGCTGACCAAGTCATCATGCATTAGATCCACAATGGTGGTGATGGTGTCCCTGTCCAAGCGGTACAGGGTCTGGATCTGTGCTGGGATTAAGTTGAATGGACTGGCCCTTATGCGAGGGATTTGCATCTGCCTGTGAGGAACCACTGCCTACACTGGTGGAATTTGCTGGGCCAGTCTAACCTCCTTCTCCTCCTGCATCTTCTCTGTAATCCCTGGTGTACTGCCTGCTCAGGGAGTAGCAGTGCAGGCATGTCCTCCAGCTCCAGTATCGCAACTGCAAATGGAATAATTTTGGTCTTGGAAGGGGTGTGGTGTGTGGGTGTGCTCCTTTTGTGCATGTCCATGCTCTATTGCCTCCACCTGTGCTGATTGTGTGCAGCTGTGGCAGTTGGGAACACAGCAGTTTGCTATTAACGGGTGATCCACCATGCTGGTGTTGCTGGCAACATGGTGACCCTTCTTACCGGCATCTGGATGCCAGTATGTGCATGTCTGTTCAACTCGTAATGTCCTCTTCCTTGCGGCATGCCGGTGTTACTGGCATGGCGCCTGTGTGTCCGTGCACATGCCGGTACAGTGGTGCACGGTCACAGCGAGTCGCTGTCGATGCCAATAGGACCAGCATTACAGGTCGTGATGGACCGGTCTGGTAAACAATGCTGGTAATGCCTTTCCGGTATCGTTGTTACCGGACCTTGTAATGAGGCCCATTGTACAAGAAGTAGATGCGTTAAGCTCATATATCACTGCATCATCTACACAAGCATTATATTCATACTTTTATTGCTTTCAATGACAGTGAGAACTCCATTTTTATATAGGAGCGCATGATGTAAAGACTCCTGTAAATGGCTCTGAACAAAGGGAAAAATGAGCATGGCAACTACAAGGCAGCCTAGACCCTATATATTTATTCCTGTCCCAAGAAAAAATGGGAAGATACGTGAGCTAGAAATGGATGTTGTTAGTAATCAAACACGTGCAGAACTTGTTTCAGAAATTGCTTTTAAACACCGGAACCATGGTCGGCGAATCAGACAAAGTAAGGGGTTGACAAAGGTTGAGCCTACACAGATAATGATTGCCGACAGTCCTGGTCCAGTGGCTAGAAGCCCAAGCACATTTCCCACTGAGAAATCATTTGCAGAGATTATAGTAGAATCTTTATGGCCATTTTTAGCTGTTGCTAGAAAAAGACAGATGGATAATGAAAGGGTAGCTGAACTTTCATCTATGCAGGAAACCCAGATGGATGTCCCTGCAAACACTCCAGCCAGAAGAAGCTACGTTGATACATTTAGAAACTTAGTGATAGACAACTACATAAAGTGTTTAACAACCAAAAGAAGCACCCAAGAAGATAATTATGAACTGAATGGTTATCTGGACAGCACAACACACTTTGGGAAGCAACATACAGTACCAACACATGAAAGAGCTTGGAAGAAGGACGTCAGAGATATATTCAATGGGGATTTTGAAATATCTATCAATTTGTTTTGGAGTCGCTGTATGTGGGGTGTAAATATTTCCTTAATTCTTGCATTGAATTTACTGCTCCAAAATATAACGGAGGAATTGGAGGTAAAAAACAAATAATTTAATCTGTCATGTCTTTACAGTGGAATAAAGGCAATTAAACAACAAGGTAAAGGAAAAAAAATAAGGCTGGGAGAGATATTTTCAAGATTTTATGATAACGTTTGTGATTTTGATAAAATATTTTCTTTTTCCATTGAATGGCATTTTAGCACTGTCTTCATTTTATATCTTTGTATGTTTGTTTTATAAAATCAAATGTATATTTTTTTTTGTGTGTGAAATGTTGTATAAGGTTTTATGTAAACTAACAATACAACAATAAAAAAAAGAAGGACGTCAGATGAAGAATGCTTTGTATGTGCACTCCTGCCATACAGCATGAGAAAGTCGAAGATCTTCATAGCTATTGAAATAGATGTCCTAACTGCACACTGCATAGTGCACCTAGCTTTCTGTAGTACCAGATGCCAGTTCATGGGTCGAACATCCTCTCTGAAATGGGCAACTGAAGGAACAGATCCAAATGAAGATGACTATGTTCAAGACATAAAGACAAGAAACAATGCTGAGACAAAGAACATTGTGACCAGATATGAGAAACCTGGAGAAAAAGGAACTGGAATAAGAATAGAATTGAAAAAAAAAATGGAAAGTTCCAAGACACTGCACAGAAGACATCCGCAGATGGAGGAACAGAGGCCAGATGCAGATTTGGGGAACTGTCCTATTACCAGATGGCTAGGAAGAAGGTGCAGTAATCTGCAGAGACAGGGTAGTAGTGGATCATTACCAACCAAAAATTGAGAATGCACAAATGTTGTGTAAACCATTATGGCTAAAACTTGCTACTACATGGGTCGAAGATAGAGGAGGACCCCTGCAGATAGTACCAATGGAAAGTTCTAAATGGTGCTTCAGAAACAATGGTACAAGAAAAATGAGGGAGAATCAGAACTGTGAAAGAATCTTCGATGCACCAGGAATGAATATCGGAACAGTAGTAATTAAGGATCATTATTGGGCTTGTGGATCCAAGGCCTACATCAGAATGCCTAAATATTGGGGAGGAATCTGCACATTGGTGAATGTACATGTTCCTGTGTTGGTGATTTCTAAAAGTGACCTGAACATTGAAAGTTTCTCAAAAGCAGATGCACATCTGAGGAAGAAGAGATCTGTGGAGCTGATAACGTGAATAAAGAGAGAGAGAACTACTTTTCAGCCAAATCAATAGAAGCTTTTGACTCTATTCCTTATGAACATATACTGTTTAGCCAGACTTCTTCAGTGTTCATGTTGATCTTCATGCCAAGGATCCAGGTTGGATCAAACAACAAGTGGCTTCAGATCACCAGATGGGAATTGCTGCAGATGATTAATACTACCATCAAGGGATTCAATGTAATCAGAGAATAATTGAAAGCTGTATGGTTGATGGCCCTCCAGAATAGATATGTCCTAGACATGATCACAGCTATGGATGGAGGAGTTTGTGACAAAATCGAAGAATCATGTTGCACATTTATTCCTTATCATGATGATGAGAATGGAACCTTGACAGAGGCCATAGACATGCAGACAGAACTCCATGGCCAGATGATAGAGGAAGTCGAAGATATTGCTGATGATAGCTGTTTGGATCCCTCTTCTCGTTGATTCCACAATGGATGGCAGATATGTTTGAATTTCTTAGAGCTTTGGTATTATTAGTGATGCTTGCATTCTGTTTGATCAAGATAATAATCTCACAATGCAAGAAGACAGCAAAGAAAGCTATGGGGATGAAGATTATGATTTATGTTGAACCAGGATGGATGCCTAATGATCTGACTGATGAAGAAATCAGAGACTTTGTGAAGGCCAGTATCCATGCACCTGAGGGAACAAAGTTCCTGTATCCAAAGAACCATAAGAAGTATGTGGGAAGATGGATCTGCTGCAGTTCAAGTGGACAGTGCATGCTCATGACATGGAACAAGGATGAGCATGTGAAAACAGCTGGATACTTGAAGGGAGTCATAAAGATATTTATCCCTAAGAAGCATTACTTCAGTATAGGATGTCTGGATGTCAAAGATGATGGAGAGTGGTCGATAAATCACCCAGAGGGGGAGTGTAGAAGAGGAGGAACCAAGTACCCCTACTCCAACTGCCCTGCCTACATTACCTGAAACGTATGAACCAAAGGATGTGATGCATACTGAACAGTTAGACCAGCAAAGAGAAGAGTGTGGGCTCTGTGCAGTACCCATAAGAATACCTATACTTAAGAGCATATGAGAGGTAAAGTACCCATTGAGAAAACCATACATGCACTAAAGACAATATGATGGCCATTTGAATGATATTCCTGAAGAAGTAAAGAAATTGAATGACCAGGATGAATTGTGACATCATACAAAGTTGAATTGACACTCATATAGAAAGATAATCATACCGGAGAAGCAGACAATTTATAAAGAAGAAAGAAGTACCAAGGATAAGTGACATCTTGGGATCAAGATGACAAGATGTATGCCACAGACCTGATGAAGATAGTTAGTTTAAATTTGTACAGATGCAATGAAACGCAAGCAGCAAAGCAATCATGAAGCTAGCCACATGCTCTTAAATAGATTAGACCGTGGCAAGCACCACATATACATATATACCTCAAAAGATACATATGGACAAACAAAGGATGAATGTTTTCACTATATAAAGCAGTACTGAACAAGGCAAGAAGGCCTCATTCTAGTGTCGCAGTTGAGAAAAGCCATTGAATTAAAAAGAATAAAGGTGCAGCTAAGGAGTTCACTGAGCCAAGAAAGCCAAGGTCTTATCAAACTTGAATTGGTTGACATTGGATACAATTAACGTGGAAGAACAAAGCCCCTGTTCAGAGAGGTCAAGCAAAAACAAAAGACGTCAGAGAACTATTGAGATTAAAATCAAACACATGAAAAAGCTCAATTTCATGGTGTCCAGTCATGTGATGGAATAAAGTTGGACGAGTGAGATGATCACACCTACGCATGGAAGCCGGATAGTGCCCATACTCCTTAAAGATTCTCGGAACACAGTACAATCTCAAGGCCAACTTCAAAGCACTAATTGACACTAGACCATTGAGGTGATGATGGATGATATTTTAATTGGTGGGAAGCTGGTATCAAGACAAGCTTATCCGCACCTGGTTTTTCAGTCTGCATGCTGTTAACGTAGGTAGGAAAACTGATGGGGTTAGACGCCAACCAATTGTAGGGGACCACGTAGTTTGGGGTCCTATAGTTTGTGTAGCCAATGGAACGTCCTACATTTAGAGACGTTCATACTGCCCATTTTGAAGGGAGGGCTTATTTGCCCCACCTTATGTTAACTGTCCAATTATCTCTTTCTGTTACTCCATACAGATATATAACCTATGCTTAGCTAGTCACTTAGAACCAATCCCGCTTCCCAATAGGTTTTAGTAGTTTGTCGCGCAGGATGATGTTGTTGGTAATGACGCAGGTCTGCATGTCAGTGATTATCAGTATCGAGCGTTTGCTGATGTTTGTTGTACTCCCTGTTTTAAGATACTTGACATTAAAATAGCCAAACTTTGCCTAACTATTTGTGTCGTCTTGATTATTGATGCATAAATAAAATGTGCATTCCCATCTATCTCCAGGGTACCGCTACTTATCTTAAAGGGCTGGAAGCCTCCAGTTCAGGCCTGTCTAATTTGGGACTGGGGGACCAATTGCAAGAGTTACCATCTAAAGTGGAGTGAAACATTTACATAATTTTGATGATGGCAGGTACATTCTGGATAGCGCAAAAGTGGAAAGCAAAGGACCCACCTTTTGAAAGTCTCTTGGTGGGAAACGTGTGGATCTTCGCCCTCCTGGAATGGGCTACATATTCCTTGCAATGAGACCAACAAAGCTTTCAGGAGGATTGGACAAGGGTAATGGGATTTCTTCGGAGAGGAGCAAGTGGGAACTGGTGCCCAAGGAGAATGAGACTGTTAGGCCTGATGGAGTGACTCAAGTGATTTGCTTTTATGAGATTAAGACGCATATGTTTCAAGAACTACTTCCGTATCGGCGGTCAGTCAAGGGGGGGTTACAAATTGGCAATGGAGTAGGGTCTGGAAAGATAGGTGGAAAAGGCGGGGGGTTGAAGGTGGTGCGGAGGCCATGCAGCATCCAGGGTGGTGCATAGGGTACAACCCAAAAATGAGCGGGGAAGGAGATGGGGAGTCAAATGGCGACCTTGGGGGGCAGCCCTGTGCAAGGTCACTCTTATGTACGCAGTATGTAGTCCTTGAGCAGATTTGTTCCTCATGAGACCCTTTTCACTCTTTTAATTTTTCTTCAAGTTCCAATTATGGATCCCCCATGATATAGGTGGCTGGGATGATATTCTCAAATCGACTAGTCTAAAAGATGGACTACTGCGAGAAAAGGCATTTTATGTTGCACTACCTATATGCTTATGTTTTCCATACAAGGCTTTTTAAAATGAAAGTTGTGAGGGGTTGAGGTTTTTAATATAAGACATTTCTTTTTGCTGCATAATTGCTTTCTAACTCTAACAGTTCTGGGTTATGTCTACATGGGTAGATATAGAGCAGGGAGTCACTAAGGCACCTTTGATCCACCTTCACTTTTAAAAATCTGGTGCCCTTTCCTGGGGGCGTGATTTTCTTGTTTCCACTAGCAACATCCTACATTACTAGGACAGAGCAAATAGTTAGGTGGAAGTGGGGGTGAGCCTGGACCTATTATCTCCTTTTGTGGGTAACAATAATTCTACAATCATTGCACCAGGGTTGTCTTTGACGCGTGGGAGAGGGGAGGACTTTGGAAACTGTTGTAGGTTTACCACCAGGGAGTGCTTTCTTTTGTAGAATGTGTAGAAAGCAAAATGGCGTTCAAAGTAGACGAATCAGAGTTATTTCCAGTGTAACAATGCACAGGTTCAAGTAACAAGAACATGTCAGTTGACACCATTGGAGCTTACACTTTGTTGGTATGAGTTCAATTGCAGCCTAAAGCAACTGATGGTGAGTATTCTTAGCATTTATATGAGTATTCAAAGTGATGGAGCTGCACAGTTTAGTACTTGTTTTCCTTGACACTGCCCAATGACAGAAACAGTAATAAACACTAATAACAAGTAACTTGAATCTTGCACTCCAATAATTGTTTTATTGAAGATTGAGTCTGTTTTTTAGCAATTCTTTTTTTGTTCCATTTCATAAATGGAAATTATTTCAGATTGATTATTATTCAAATGTCATCTTTGTTGGTAACATTCATTTGTCATGATTGGCTGTTAAACATTCATTATCCTCATTACACTTTTTTTGTGGTAAAACAACCACAGACTCTTACAGTGGATTAGTGAAAATATTTTAATAGTAATCACCAAAGCCAGCATGTACAGGACACCATCAACCCAATGACAGAACACAACTTGGCTCAGCAATCCCCCTGCCTCCAGGCTCAAAGCTTTTATACAGGAAAGTACACATGCATTTCAATGGAAAGGGATGCTCAGACATGACATGATATCACCATCTCATCGTACAGGGAGGCATAATCAGGGTGGCATACATTTAGTGATACATTTCTATACTTGCTGCAAAAGCTGCTCCTACATTTCCCAAATAGTTTGGGGTATACTGACCCACTTAGTATATGATAACTCCTGTTCGCTAAAGTCGCTTTGCCTAAGCAAGCAGCACTCTAAATACGCTTATACATGTCAGAAAGGAAACACGTCAGAGGTGAGAACTGTGGAAGCGAGCATTGCTAGGCACCATGCGCTGGAGCCTTTGAGAATAGGACATAGAGCTCACATAGCAATGGTAATAAGGCAGGAAAGGAAGGGAATAATATACCTACCTAACCATTGGACTACTGTCAGTAAATAGATAGAAAGGAGCTGGTGAATGATACTTTAACACCACTATCGAACTGGGGGATAATGCTCGCCCAACTGGGACTACTAAGCCCAAATAAAATTGCTAGAAACCAGCCACGGTATCGCCCAGAAACTAGACAGTCAGTAATGCAAGAGAAAGAATATGCCTACCCAGTATGACAACCTGATACATAAAACAAAACTACAAGGATTATGAGACATATAACCCACTAACCAGAACCTCACATTTCTGCATACTTAATTCACACAAAAACCCACACAACCACCTCTCTCACAGCAAACAACACGAACTTCACCACACTGTGTGTTATTTTTTTTTAATTTTATTGTTGTTTTACGATATAAAATATCTTTACAACATAATTTAAAACAATTTATAAAAGATGCAAAGAAGAGGAAAAGAAAAAGAGAAGAAAAAAAATCAAACCAAGACAATAACGTAAGAGAACAGCAAAATAGATCATATTAACATAAATCAGAACAATAACAATGCCACTTAAAAGTAACAGTATCCAAGACAAAAACCTATCAATTCATTGGTTAACTTCATATACATTCATTGTAGCCAGTTCAAGTTTTAAGGTTTCCCATATTCAAGTCTATCACAGATAGAAGATGACATAGATCGATAATCAGCGATTGCCTATATCCCCACATGCATTGTGTCCACAGCAGTTCCAATGTATAAGTAACAGGTTCATCCACATATTTCCCTATGTATCTTAACCTTTCCTTTGCAAAATGCACACAATATAACACAAGATGTTTCAAGGATTCGTTTAACTGGTTTTTACAGAATCTACAATCTTCAGATAATAGAGCTTTACCCACCCAGTCTTTTGTACGCTCTAGTGTAGGTATCAGGTTAAATTTGAAACGCATGTATAAAATGCTTATCTTCTGACAGGGAGTCTGTCTGATATAAGGAAGCTATGTTTTTTTTTTGTGTCGGAATTTTGCGTATTCCTTATACGCTGTATAAGCCCCAATTTTATCAGATGTAAGTGCCCAGTCATGTTGCAATAATTTCTTCTTCACGAGTTGTGGCCATTTTTAGGTCATCAATATACATTGCAATCATTTCTAGGGTATTTTCCCACAATTGACCATCAACCTGAACAGATTTTGGAGAGCCCTGTATTAGCATTTTTCGCAGATCTTCATATAACGAATTTGGAAAAGGGTCTAATATTTTTGCATGGCTAGCCATTTTCCACCATAGATATTTCGTAGCTAGGGACGTAAATCCCAATTCGTGTATAATTATGGCATTTGGCAAATATGGCGATAGATGCAACACTTTTTTCCATATTTTGCCTTGGATTTTATTCAAGACTAACCCAATTCCGAGGGAACATAAATCTAAGCCATAGATAATGATAGCTTCGACCTTGAGAGTGTAAAATACGATCAACGGAATCAATGAGAATTGACAGACCTTTAAGTATATTAATTTCATTTGTGCAATCAATGGCAAGGATTTATTTGTAATTTCTACCTGCCATATATCGATAGAATCCAAATTGGTTAAGTTATACCCTAAGTATATCATACCCAGTGCTCGTGGAATGATCATCCCTTTGATGTTCCATTGATAGCGAATTAACATTCTCTTATTTGTGAAAACTAGAATATTCGATGTTTTTGAATTCAGCTTCAGGTTATGATTGTCACAGAAGTCAATTAGGGAAACCAATTTGTTTTGCAGTCCAAATGGATTTAGATCGAATAATATAAGATCATCAGCAAATGCTAACCAATCTATGCGTAATTCACCCATTTTGACTGCAAAGGAATTGCCACTTGGCCATATGCTACCTATTTCAGTTAAATACAGATTGAAGAGAGAAGCTGCAAGATTACATCCCTGTTTTACTCCTATGTGTGTGGGAATCGGAGGTGTTAGAGTTCCATTATTATCAAGTTTTATCCTGTAATTTGATTTGGTGTGTAATAGTACTATCATAGCTATAAGATATGATAGTATCGATAGTACTTGCATTCTTTGCCACAATACATGTCTTATTACTGAGTCAAATGCCCCAGATATGTCCAAGAGGGCCATATAGATCGGACCATGATCTTTCTGCCTAGAATGTTTTAAGACGTGTGTCAACATGGTAGCATTTAAGTGCGTGCCCATTCCTTTACGAAACCCTGTTTGGTATCGTAAAAGAATGTTCTGTTTGACAATGAAGGCATTTAGGTCTCTTAGGATTAATGCAGCAAAAATCTTTGCGGATACATCGATCAAGGCTATACGTCTAAAATCCCCTGGGTCATTTAGGGGACCTTTTTTATGTATTGGTATTACAAGGGCAGATAGCCAAAATGATGGTACAGTTTTAGATTGAAATACACATTCCAAGTGCCTTAGTATAATTGCTGCCCATAACTTCGGGTCATCTTTTACAACGCACAGAGGAATGCCATCCGGCCCAGCAGCCTTAGAGCGTTTCAATTTTATTATAGTCTGTACAATGTCATAGAAGCCCCATGGACATTTGTTGGCAGCTCTGTCATAGTAACTACAGTTTTCGGGATTACTGAATTTCTGTGGTAAGGCATATTTTTTCTGATATAATTCAATCCAGTCTTTGCCGCTCACGGCTGAACATAATGTAGGGATTCCTTTCGATAGCGGATCTTTCAATGTCGCCCAAACCTTTCTAGTGCTTTTATCTGTGAGATTGTGAATCATTTTTTGATTGGCTTTGATATATTTGTCAAACTTCAGTTGTTTAAGGTCATTTTTGTACCTTATCAGAATTTTTCTTTTTTCATTAGGATAGGAAGTTCTGCCGTTAACGTGTTTCAGCAGATTGCGTATTTCGCTATTTTTTTGTTTTTTCCTAAGGGCAATTGCAGCATTATAGGTACCACTATAGTTATTCGGTTGTTCAGATGTTTTTTGGTTTGCTAGCGCTTCAACATGGCCCCGTATCATAACATCATTCTTTATTTCACAAGCCTTAAAATCGCATGTAGACATCATTTGAGCATTTGTTTCAACCATGTCTCTATTCACTAAGTAGTTCAATTGCCTGTATAGGCTAGTGTTCCATCTAATAGATATTGCCTTCCGATCTACTTCTAAAAAAGACAAGGTATAAAGTTATACACTGGAAGATTACATTCAAGGCAACATTTCAAAATGCCATGATCACTGAGGTGGGAATGTATGATGTTACATACGGTTGTCGTATTGGCTAGGGGGCCAGAAATCACAATGTAGTCAATCGTGGAGGTTTTAGATCCACGAGACCACGTATGCAATGGCGCTTTATGGGAAAAAGGTATTACTTGCATGTCTCATTGTTCAAAATAATCTGACCATAATTGACCCCTTTCAGATGAGGACATAGCATATAGATAGTTTGATATTTCAGGCCCCACAGTCGTTGTAGTGAGGTTAGAATTGAAATCGCCACCTATAATGATTTGCATATTTGGAAAGTTTGCAACAGCATCTGTAATAACATTATTTAGTTTGTCAATCATGATGTCTACCGGCATTACAGTCGGGTTCCAGTAAATTGAAATGATTAGCATATGTGAATACATTTGAGCACTTGAGGAAAGTTCAATGGCAAGAATGTCTGTGGAAGTAAACACTTGGCGTACCTTAACACTATAGCCAGCCCCCCGGATGGACGCCCAAATGTACCTTTCACAGCATGGGCACAGAAAGCCGTATAGCCTTCTAAGTAACTGTCCTGAAGTGCCATGGTTTCTTGATTACAGCAGATAAATTACCATATTGGATCTGCTGAAACCATAGTTTTAGATTCTTAAACCCACAGCAATTCCATGAGTTTATCACCAGTGCCTTATTTTATGACTTTTCCTTGTCTGGCAGATCACCAATTAGTGTTTTCATTAGAGGTTCCAGCCAGGCAAGACTCGTTACAATTTGTGCAACTGATTCTGATTGTAGTCTAATTTTTTCATGCATACTTGCAAACCGGGTGTCTCGTAAATCTGCATTGGCGTCAATTTGAGTTGATGGAGCATGATATTCAACAAAACATGTTGCATCTTCCATCGAGTAATACAAAGATAGATCATACCCAAGGATCTGAAAATCTTTTTCATGTTTCCATATTAATGAAGCAATTATTGTAGATTGGTATTTACAGAGAATCCTACAGTTAGGGACATAAGGGAGTCTGATCCAATCTATGTCGTTAGACACCAAATTACGCAGGGCTGGTATTTGATGGAACACTTTCATTAATGAAGCACGGTTTAAGTTAGGTTTATCGACTTTTGTCGAGTCTACCGTCCAACCCATGACCAATTTCATTTCAGGTGAGGCTTCTTAATAATTTGGGGTTCTCTCGACTACCTGTCCATCAGATACAGCATTAGCATTGACAAAGTGCTCTTTTTCGCACACATTTAGGCAAGCAGGCGACACGTGTGATTTAACATCCCCAGATCCTGTGGGTGCACCTTTTCTTTGTCAACACTTCGCCCTTCGGTGATCTTGCTGCCCTTTGCTTCATTAGTCAGAGAAGTAGAACCATCAGTGTTAGTTACAGGGCCTTGTGAGTGTTGAGATAAAGAAGATATTTTCTTATCAATTTTTTCAAAAAAACGTTGTAACTATGTTTGTATCAAGAGAGGTGCCGGTGTTATACCACTCTCTTTGATTTGTTCAATAGTATCTACTTCTTCTCCCTGAACTTTTTCCTTATTCAACCTCTTTGATAAGATTGGTGATGAGTTCGCATTTTCATTACCCTCATCAATGCCCAAAAGAGCCTGACTTTCGATATTAAGCTGGGTTATATCAATAATCGTTTCATTCTTTACTTTCATGTCATCATTTTTTTTACTGTATGTTTATATCCATATCCTGTATTTATTTGGGTTTTTATTGGTTATTATTTGTAGTTTTACACCCCAATTGTGTGCTGGCATATTGGGCACCTGTGTTAGTCTGCCTCTTCAATGCTCTTGCATGAAGTTTTTTTGCTTTGCGAGACATAAAAAAGGTTGAGTTTTTGGCATTGCCAACTTCAATCAGGGCTTCAATGGGAACTGGTCCTTTCGTATTGAGATCATCATTTAAGTCAATCAAATCCGTTAGGGCCGTAGGACTGTTGGGATAGATTTTCAAAACAGGAGTTTTTAATTCGTCATCCCCGTCAAGCTGTCTACCCATCATCTCCACGGGTACCAGATTTGCAGCCAACAATATTTTTTCTAGCACCAAAATTCTGTCATGTTGCAATTTTGCAATTTCTGCATATGGGGGAAGCTGATTCGTATTTTGGTCATTTACACTCACCCGTGGGGTTGTTTCTATGATGTCAGGTTTCCCCCAGGAAGTGGTTTGCGTGGATTGCGAAATCGACAGAGGCGTAGTTTTCGCATTTGAAGCCCCTACGGACTCCGCCAACTTTTTGTCATGCAATGGCCTCCCACTAACAAATTGGTCTGCCCATGAAGTGTGACATTTTTCTTGAGCCATCAGAAAACCCTCTATTCTACTCAATCTACAATTGATTTCTGAGGTTGCTAGGATCAGGGCACCAATTGCCCCGTGTGTGTATTCGTGCCCTTTATTCAGCAAATTCAGAATCCTTGCTAGTACAGGAAAGTTCTGTAATTCCTGTTGATTGAGAGCCACTAAGGTATCTTCAAGAGGGTATAGTGGCAAAGATGAATTTGGTTGCTGTGGTATGTCAGAGATCCGTTTAGGTGGGCATGGGCCAGATCCTAACACGGGTGAGTGAGGATAGATTACATTGGTTGGGTTACACCGTAACTCATGTGCAGGTGAGCTAGCATTTTGTTTTGGCTCTTTAGTGTCCAACCCTGTCTCTTTCATTCTTGTTTCCTTTAGTTGGTTAAATTTGCCGCAATAGCTGAATGGAAACGTACTTGCTCCCTAAAGCCACGTGAGCTAGCTGCTGGGGTTGATGGCCCATTTGATATGCGCGTTCCGCTGTGCAGTTCAGCAAGAACCGCCGGTGCAACCAATGAGGTATCCACACTAGGTATAGCATAACCATCGGTAACTGCACCCAGTAGCGAGCTATCAGTGATGGGTATGTTACATATCGGGTTTGTTGGCAAGTAAGACCCTCATTACTCTCCATGTGAATTTGAGCTGTTATATCAGTTTTATTTGTGTTTGGAGTTGTTACATTTTTTAAGTACTCCAGCTCCAATGAATCTGTGTTCAATATAGGAGTTGCTGAAACAGATTCGATTTCGCTAGATGTCTTGCGAGCACATCTCCCTTTTTTTTGGTGTGATTTATGGATTCCTGTGAGACTTCATCGTCTGACATGTTCCCCTCGTTTAACATGGAAGGAGACCCGTTTAGACACCTTTTCCCATTACGCAATTTTTTTACCATACTCTCAAACCCACACTCACAGTTACCAGAGTCTTCAAGGTAAACACCAGCCTATTAGTCAATAGGTAAAATAAAGCTCTAGGTGGCCCAAGCGTCCCCCTACCCAACAGATAGGTCAGCAGCAATGGAATTATAGCTGACCTCTTATCCAGAGTGAAAGCAAACACTTGGGAACACTTAATGCATATGAGTGATAATATGTACTATAGTAGGTAATAGCCAACACCAGGTTTAAATACCGTATTAGCCTTGGATGACCATAGGAGGGTGTCTCTGCAGCCCTGCACCCGCGCTGCGCACCGTTAACAGTAAACAGTACTTGCTGTGCTTGATCGGTTCACACGCAGGTGCGCTGCTGGGAGTGTATTTATTCTCCTCCCTGCAGTACGAGCTTGCCAGAGGGGGCGGAGTCACCACGTTTTTGCACCCTTAAACAAAATTAAGAAAAAGAGTATATCAAATGTCTGCTGGTTACTAATTTTAGCACTGTGCACTATGTGCACAACTATTCAACAGTGCACAACGTGCACAAGTAATCTACAGTGCACAACGTGCACAACAGTCACCTTCTTTTGTTTCTGGTGTCCAGGCACTGCGGTGTTACAGATGAAGACGTCCTCTCCTCGAGCACACACCAGCCAGTAGTGGAAGCATAGGAGTAGACTGCCACAAGTCCAGGGAATAAACGCTTCCCAACAGGCAGCAGCCGCAGTTCAGAGTGCCGCCACAGTAAACAGTACTTGCTGTGCTTGATCGGTGCGCGCGCAGGTGCGCTGCTGGGAGTGTATTTATTCTCGTCCCCGTGGTACGAGCATGCCAGAGGGGGCGGAGTCACCGCGTTTTGGCGCCCTTCTTTTGTTTCTGGTGTCCAGGCACTGCAGTGTTACAGATGAAGACGTCCTGTCCTCGAGCACACACCCGCCATTAGTGGAAGCGTAGGAGTAGACTGCCACAAGTCCAGGGAATAAGCACTTCCCAACAGGCAGCAGCCACAGTTCAGAGTGCCGCCACAGTGAATAGTACTTGCTGTGCTTGATCGGTGCTTGATCACCACACTGCAACAACAAACAATCAACACATGGATTGCAACAACAGCACGCGAGCCCTCGCTTCGATCCTATATGCACACCCAAGCTCAGCGCACGGTGAAAACCAAACTGAAGCTGCCAACAGTACACCACCTCTCACTTTCCTACGCCCTCTTCGTCGACTAACCGACACCCCCACCTTTTTGTTTACAGATCCGCATGAGCGCCTGGAGACCAAATCCATTGGTGAAGGTGTGCTATATAAATACCTTTAACATTAACATCTAATTAACCAATCTGTCAGTGGACAGAAAACATAAAAGGGAAATCAAATGCAAACTTAATAAGTGAGTCGTGGAAGATATAAGCTGTAAAGTTTGTTTAGAAAAAATAAGCTGATTTTAATGACTAACAATCACCATATCAGTAATACAGTGAAGGCATAGCTCACCAAAGTATAACCAATTAAAATCTGATCAATTTAACAGCAGCAGCAGTTTTACGTGCAATCGAAATGGGCACAACATACCATGGTTTGTCAAAACTGGACCTTTATACATATATCATGAATGTGAGCTGTTAACTCAGGAAAATAATTCCGGACAATGCCTGCAGCCTTCTGTATTGCAGACGAGTTTATCGTGTTGGCTGGGATCCATAAATACATTTACTGTACTGCTCATTTATCATAAGGATACCTCAAAGCAATCGATTGCGAAGGAAGGAAGGAAGGAAGGAAGGAAGGAAGGAAGGAAGGAAGGAAGGAAGGAAGGAAGGAAGGAAGGAAGGAAGGAAGGAAGGAAGGAAGGAAGGAAGGAAGGAAGGAAGGAAGGAAGGAAGGAAGGAGAGTACAAGTTGGCACACTACAATTATAGAGGTATCAATTATACAATGCGTTTTGGAAGTAAAGAGATGTCCAGAAGTGTATTGTCTTTACTTGCTCACTTTGCTTTTTTAGTGCATACAGCAGACACACTTAGCGGTCCTGAAGACATTAAACACTGTATTTCAGCATATGTCTCAAATTTCTTTCTTTGACTGTATTAATTGTAAGAACTGTGTTGTGATGAATGTTGTTAATGACCCAATAGACTAATCCAATTGTTGCCTTGGAAAATGTAATTACTTAGAGGCCGATTCATGGAATAATTAGCGCGGCGCAAGTGGGCAAAAACGTGCGAATCGCAGTGGAATAGCGAAAATCGCAGTGAACGTGCGAAAATCGCACGAAAAGCAGCGCACGTCGATTCATGGAAGGCCGTGCGCGAGAAAACCAGCGGATGTGCGAAAAAAAAGTGCGCGGCGCACGTTGGCGCACGTTGGCGCACAGGCCATCTAACAGCGTGCGCCAGGTCACAGCGAAAATCGCACAGGCCACAGCGAAATTCGCACATAGCGCGGCGCACGCAATAAAAGTAGGCGGAACACGGGCATAACACTCGGAATGGGGAACAACTTGCCAAAACGTGGGCGTCACGGGGGAAGTACAGGGCACAAGTGCGCGGAACGCCCACACGCTCGCCTACAACACGTATTCATGGAATAGAATAGGGGAAAAAAGCGCACGCTCAAACCAGCGCACAGGCACAAACACGACCGCCACAAGAAAGGAGGCGGTAGCGTCTCTGCGGCTGTAAGAAATGTGCGCCAAAAGGTGCGCCAACAAATAGCACCTATATACTGCCATGATGAATGTCCCATACTGTGGCCCTCCAGGAAAAATGACGTGCAAAGGGGTACCCACAAACACGGACACCCGCTGACAAAAATATACGTGTGCATGTATACCGGGGTGCGCGGGAAGTGTCACACGCGATTTGCAGGGTACGTGCATCACAGGGGTTCGCGTGAAGTTATTCACACGATCGGGCCTGGGGGAGCGGGCTACGTGTATTACAGGGGTTCGCGTGAAGTTCCTCACGCGATCGGGCCTGGGGGAGCGGGCTACGTGTATTACAGGGGTTCGCGTGAAGTTCCTCACGCGATCGGGCCTGGGGGAGCGGGCTACGTGTATTACAGGGGTTCGCGTGAAGTTCCTCACGCGATCGGGCCTGGGGGAGCGGGCTACGTGTATTTCAGGGGTTCGCGTGAAGTTCCACACGCGATCGGGCCTGGGGGAGCGGGCTACGTGTATTACAGGGGTTCGCGTGAAGTTCCACACGCGATCGGGCCTGGGGGAGTGGGCTACGTGTATTACAGGGGTTCGCGTGAAGTTCCTCACGCGATCGGGCCTGGGGGAGCGTGCTACGTGTATTTCAGGGGTTCGCGTGAAGTTTCACACGCGAATAGCCTGGGCGCGTGAATTTGAGGGGTGCGCGGGAAGTTCCACACGCGATCGGGCCTGGGGGAGCGGGCTACGTGTATTACAGGGGTTCGCGTGAAGTTCCTCACGCGATCGGGCCTGGGGGAGCGGGCTACGTGTATTTCAGGGGTTCGCGTGAAGTTTCACACGCGAATAGCCCGGGCGCGTGAATTTGAGGGGTGCGCGGGAAGTTCCTCACGCGATCGGGCCTGGGGGAGCGGGCTACGTGTATTACAGGGGTTCGCGGGAAGTTCCACACGCGAATAGCCTGGGCGCGTGTATTTCAGGGGTTCGCGGGAAGTTCCACACGCGAATAGCCTGGGCGCGTGTATTTCAGGGGTGCGCGGGAAGTTCCACACGCGAATAGGCTGGGCGCGTGTATTTCAGGGGTGCGCGGGAAGTTCCACACGCGAATAGGCTGGGCGCGTGTATTTCAGGGGTTCGCGGGAAGTTCCACACGCGAATAGCCTGGGCGCGTGAATTTGAGGGGTGCGCGGGAAGTTCCACACGCGAATAGCCTGGGCGCGTGTATTTCAGGGGTGCGCGGGGAGTTCCACACGCGAATAGCCTGGGCCCGTGTATTTCAGGGGTGCGCGGGAAGTTCCACACGCGAATAGCCTGGGCGCGTGTATTTCAGGGGTGCGCGGGAAGTTTTACACGCGAATAGCCTGGGCGCGTGTATTTCAGGGGTGCGCGGGAAGTTTTACACGCGAATAGCCTGGGCGCGTGTATTTCAGGGGTGCGCGGGAAGTTTTACACGCGAATAGCCTGGGCGCGTGTATTTCAGGGGTGCGCGGGAAGTTTTACACGCGATTTCTGCACGGTACGTGTATTTCAGGGGTGCCGGGGAGTCCCACATGTGATTTGACAGTGTGGGTCCTCCCAGGTGTACCCTGTACACCCTCCACGGCCCCTGCAGGCAGCCCACACCACAGGGGACTACCCTGCATCCCTGGTCATGTCCCGCAGGCAGCCCACCCAACATGGGCATGCCCCCCAGCAAAGGCACATGTCTCCTTGAACACCAACACATGTCCCCTTGCACCCCCACCCCCCAGCACTGTGGGGCACCTGCCAGTAGGCCCCCACCCATGTCCAACTCATGTCTCCCACCACCCCCACCCCCCAGCACTGTGGGGCACCTGCCAGTAGGCCCCCACCCATGTCCAACTCATGTCTCCCACCACCCCCACCCCCCAGCACTGTGGGGCACCTGCCAGCAGGCCCCCACCCATGTCCAACTCATGTCTCCCACCACCCCCACCCCCCAGCCACCAGGGTCACCCTCCACCAGGGCCCCACTCATGTCTCCCACCACCCCCACCCCCCAGCACTGTGGGGCACCTGCCAGTAGGCCCCCACCCATGTCCAACTCATGTCTCCCACCACCCCCACCCCCCAGCACTGTGGGGCACCTGCCAGCAGGCCCCCACCCATGTCCAACTCATGTCTCCCACCACCCCCACACCCCAGCACTGTGGGGCACCTGCCAGCAGGCCCCCACCCATGTCCAACTCATGTCTCCCACCACCCCCACCCCCCAGCCACCAGGGTCACCCTCCACCAGGGCCCCACTCATGTCTCCCACCACCCCCACCCCCCAGCAGTGCAGGGTCACCCTCCACCAGGGCCCCACTCATGTCTCCCACCACCCCCACCCCGCAGCACTGTGGGGCACCTGCCAGCAGGCCCCCACTCATGTCTCCCACCACCCCCACCCCCCAGCAGTGCAGGGGCAGCCTCCACCAGGCCCCCACTCATGTCTCCCACCACCCCCACCCCCCAGCAGTGCAGGGTCACCCTCCACCAGGGCCCCACTCATGTCTCCCACCACCCCCACCCCCCAGCACTGTGGGGCACCTGCCAGCAGGCCCCCACCCATGTCCAACTCATGTCTCCCACCACCCCCAACCCCCAGCACTGTGGGGCACCTGCCAGTAGGCCCCCACCCATGTCCAACTCATGTCTCCCACCACCCCCACCCCCCAGCACTGTGGGGCACCTGCCAGCAGGCCCCCACCCATGTCCAACTCATGTCTCCCACCACCCCCACACCCCAGCACTGTGGGGCACCTGCCAGCAGGCCCCCACCCATGTCCAACTCATGTCTCCCACCACCCCCGCCCCCCAGCCACCAGGGTCACCCTCCACCAGGGCCCCACTCATGTCTCCCACCACCCCCACCCCCCAGCAGTGCAGGGTCACCCTCCACCAGGGCCCCACTCATGTCTCCCACCACCCCCACCCCGCAGCACTGTGGGGCACCTGCCAGCAGGCCCCCACCCATGTCCAACTCATGTCTCCCACCACCCCCACCCCCCAGCCACCAGGGTCACCCTCCACCAGGGCCCCACTCATGTCTCCCACCACCCCCACCCCCCAGCACTGTGGGGCACCTGCCAGCAGGCCCCCACCCATGTCCAACTCATGTCTCCCACCACCCCCACCCCCCAGCACTGTGGGGCACCTGCCAGCAGTCCCCCACCCATGTCCAACTCATGTCTCCCACCACCCCCACCCCCCAGCACTGTGGGGCACCTGCCAGCAGGCCCCCACCCATGTCCAACTCATGTCTCCCACCACCCCCACACCCCAGCAGTGCAGGGTCACCCTCCACCAGGCCCCCACTCATGTCTGTCACCACCCCCACCCCCCAGCCACCAGGGTCACCCTCCACCAGGCCCCCACTCATGTCCCCTATCACCCCCACCCCCCAGCCACCAGGGTCACCCTCCACCAGGCCCCCACTCATGTCTCCCATCACCCCCACACCCCAGCAGTGCAGAGTCACCCTCCACCAGGCCCCCACTCATGTCTCCCACCACCCCCACCCCCCAGCAGTGCAGGCTCAACCTCCACCAGGCCCCCACTCATGTCCCCCTGCACCCCCACCCCCCTGCCACCATGTGCAGCCCCCACCAGGTCCTCACAATCCCCAATCATGTGCGTAATGGTCATCCTCCACAGCCAAAAAGACCTACCAAGTAACCCATTCACCCACATGGAAATGGAAATCACATGTTACACCCCCAATGTACATGAAGCAAATGAACCCATGTCCGTCACACACATATTTTCAAATTGAATGGGAAAACACACAACATGACATGCATGAAACCAATGAGATGAAACCACACAGTGAACAATGGAAAAAAAAATGTATTGAAAAAAATACAAATGCCAAAGAAAGAAAACTAACTACAATGTAAATGTGAAAAAATAAGCTGCATGTCCGCATAAAAACACAAAACTAGAAAATCAAATCAAAAAAATTATGTCCAAAGTGAAATGTCAAAACTCTCCATGCAACAAAGAACTATGTACAAAAATAACAAGGGTCCATCATCACAACTGAACTAAGGAAACCTCCTAAAAAACCTACCTAAATATCAACTATATACAAAAAGTGGAGCAGTGTCCGTCGACTCCAAATAATAATAAGAACGAAAGGAAACCTAAAACTGAAGAACTATATACAAAGGCGGCGGGCAAGTCCAGCGGCTCACTCTGTGGTGTTCCGGGCCAGGGCATCATCGAACTCCTGTTCGATGTCCCGGAGGCGGTCCAGTTCCATGGGCCCGAGGGTCCGCAGGGACGACGCCGTGTCCTCCTCCAACCCCCTGCGGATTGCCTCGAGGCACTCGGCCCGCCTCAGGGCCCTCCGCATGGAGTTCTCCGCCCTGACCATTGTGAGCCGCGCCTCTTCCGCCCGCCGCCGCTCCGCACCTATGGCGTGGCCCAACCGCTGCCACACGGAAGACACTCTCTGTCCTGGGTCCTCCTGCCCTCCGGCCGATGCCTGCCCCTCCGATGTCGAAGGCCCCGAGCCTTCATGGCTCCCACCATCTTGCTGCTGCTGCTGCTCTGCCTCTGCCCGTGCACTGCCTCCTGCTGCCTGCACATCCTCCGCCGGCTGGGGTGCACCTGTTGATGTGGCCACCCCTGCTGGACGTCCGACTCCCGACTGTGGCAGGGATGCCTCCTCCACCAGCCTGGCCGCACTGTCAGAGGCAGCTCCACAGGGCACCCAGGTGACTGATGGGTGGGAAGATGGCACAGAGGACGACTGGCGCGTAGGGGGTCCAGTTGAGGAGGGGGTCGGAGCAAGCCCCATCAGACAGCGGAATCCGGCCTGGGTGACCTGTCCCAGCAGGCTGACGTGGTCAACGAGCCATTCGAGATGACGTGCAGTCTCTCCATGAAAAGACTGCAGGTCACCTCGCATGGCCCGTTGACGCAACGCCACGCCAGCCAGGACAGGCTCAACCCGGTCCTGGATGGCCACGTCCGCAGGCAGAGGAAGGCCAGTTGACGTCAGCTCATCCCCTGCCTGAAAACGGGTCTGGACGTAGGCATCCCTGCTGGTGCAAGATGATGCAGGGACAGGATCGGGGACAGGATTGCACACAGGCACCTCCGCGGCCGCCTGTGCTGCCTCCTGTCCCTGGTCCTGCACTGCACCACTAGCACCAGTGGGATCCCCACCTCCAGACCCTGTCTCTGGTGCTTGCGCGGCCCCCTCCTCCACCAAACCCCCCACCAACCTGGATGACTCTGTGCCATCTTCCCCTGTTGGGCCCTGTGGGGTCCCAGCTGCCCCTTCTGCTGCCGAGGAGTCCAACTGCAACCTCCGCCTCTTGGACCTCCCCCCGGCAGCTGCGGCCTGGGACGCGGCACCGGACTCCTCACTCCCCGATGAGATGACAACACGGGAGGGGAGCCGGGCCTTGCGTCTCCGGCTGGCGGTCGGATCCCCGCCGCTGTGCTCCACAGCACCTTCTCCGCCCTCTTCATCAGTTGACGCTGCAGACAGGGAGAAACAAAACACAGGCATCAGGGCACTGTACAATGGACACATACACGCATGACAGTTGCACATGAGTGGCATTGGCAAACCTCAGACATGTCATCACAATCCCCAACACACATGTCATTGCAACTGGCACACATGAGCCATACCACAGCCATATCGCAACTGCCACCACCATCCCTACACATACAACAGCATCAGCAGCCAAAGGGGAGCCATACATCACATGCAACACAGGAAGTGCACCACACATGTACACACACCACCACACTTGCATGCATGTCTACACCTCTGCCAAGTGTCGCACTGTTCAGACGGGCATCCATGTCACATCTGCCAATCAGGCTTCCACATACCGCTGTCACATGCATCCATGTAGCATCACTGTTGCACCTTTGAAAATACACACACATGCACATGTACACAGTGCTCATACATGCAGCCGAAAACAACATACATGCCTGACATCACGGACATGTCTACTTACATACACATTCATCCAAACATGTGTGCACGCACAACTGCATTTGCCATGCAAGCCCACACACACAAGCACCATCCATGTCTCACACATTACAGCCCTCGCATGTGTCAGCCCCACGGCCCTGTACACCCCCACCCATACTCCACCCCATACAAACAGATGTGCAACCGGCACAATGGGGAATGATCACCACACGCCCTGCTCACAACCAGGATGCATGTACACTCACCGCTCGACTCCAGACGGCTCTGCTTCTCTAGGACCTGGACGTGGAGCGCTGGGGATATGCGTTCCAGGACCCCCATCTGTTCTTCCGACAAGTGGCCCCGGCGCCCCTTGGCATCCGCTGCCTTCAAGAGGCGCCGGGCCTTGTTCAGGGTCCTGGACCTGAAGTCCTCCCAGCGCTTCCTGACATGTTGTAAGTCCCGGACTGCCACCCCCTCCGCGTTGATGGCAGTCACGATGTCTGTCCAGATCCGAGTCCGTCCTTCCTTGTCGGCGCGGGAACTTCCAAAGAGGGCATCATACTGCCCCAGGACTTGCTCCACCAGGACACCAACTTCGGTGGCACTGAAGCTGGTGCCCCTCTGCCTCTCTGGCCGGGGGTTGTCAGTGGTCACAGATGGTGTTAGCCCCGACATGACAACCCCAGAGGCAGGAGTGGGTGGGCAACTGGGTCCTGGGGCTGGGCTGTGGAGCGATGGAATTCCAGTCGGGAGTCTTCTGTTCCAGCAGGGGTGGTCACAGCAACAGCACCCCTGGCTGATGTGCAGGCAGCAAATGGCAGTGCACGTGGGCAGCAGGCAGTCAGGCAGCAGCAGATAGCAGGTGGGAGCGTGCTCGGGGCTCTGGGGGGCAGTAATTCGGCCTTCTGGGCAGGAGCGTGGTCTCCCGTGTGCTCACGCGTGGCCAGCTTGGTACGGAGTGAATTGGCACGTGAAAATCCTGCACGTCAGCGTGAAAACCGAGGAAAGGCCCTTAGCGCGTAAGCGCGTCAGCACGCATACGCGATTCCATTGGACCAAAGGCCCTCAGCGCGTAAGCGCGTCTGTGACGTGACCCGCACGGGTGTTTCCCACACAGCACGTGATGACAGAGCACACGTGGAAAGACTGCACGTCAGAGTCTCCTGCTGCCTGCACATCCTCCGCCGGCTGGGGTGCACCTGTTGATGTGGCCACCCCTGCTGGACGTCCGACTCCCGACTGTGGCAGGGATGCCTCCTCCACCAGCCTGGCCGCACTGTCAGAGGCAGCTCCACAGGGCACCCAGGTGACTGATGGGTGGGAAGATGGCACAGAGGACGACTGGCGCGTAGGGGGTCCAGTTGAGGAGGGGGTCGGAGCAAGCCCCATCAGACAGCGGAATCCGGCCTGGGTGACCTGTCCCAGCAGGCTGACGTGGTCAACGAGCCATTCGAGATGACGTGCAGTCTCTCCATGAAAAGACTGCAGGTCACCTCGCATGGCCCGTTGACGCAACGCCACGCCAGCCAGGACAGGCTCAACCCGGTCCTGGATGGCCACGTCCGCAGGCAGAGGAAGGCCAGTTGACGTCAGCTCATCCCCTGCCTGAAAACGGGTCTGGACGTAGGCATCCCTGCTGGTGCAAGATGATGCAGGGACAGGATCGGGGACAGGATTGCACACAGGCACCTCCGCGGCCGCCTGTGCTGCCTCCTGTCCCTGGTCCTGCACTGCACCACTAGCACCAGTGGGATCCCCACCTCCAGACCCTGTCTCTGGTGCTTGCGCGGCCCCCTCCTCCACCAAACCCCCCACCAACCTGGATGACTCTGTGCCATCTTCCCCTGTTGGGCCCTGTGGGGTCCCAGCTGCCCCTTCTGCTGCCGAGGAGTCCAACTGCAACCTCCGCCTCTTGGACCTCCCCCCGGCAGCTGCGGCCTGGGACGCGGCACCGGACTCCTCACTCCCCGACGAGATGACAACACGGGAGGGGAGCCGGGCCTTGCGTCTCCGGCTGGCGGTCGGATCCCCGCCGCTGTGCTCCACAGCACCTTCTCCGCCCTCTTCATCAGTTGACGCTGCAGACAGGGAGAAACAAAACACAGGCATCAGGGCACTGTACAATGGACACATACACGCATGACAGTTGCACATGAGTGGCATTGGCAAACCTCAGACATGTCATCACAATCCCCAACACACATGTCATTGCAACTGGCACACATGAGCCATACCACAGCCATATCGCAACTGCCACCACCATCCCTACACATACAACAGCATCAGCAGCCAAAGGGGAGCCATACATCACATGCAACACAGGAAGTGCACCACACATGTACACACACCACCACACTTGCATGCATGTCTACACCTCTGCCAAGTGTCGCACTGTTCAGACGGGCATCCATGTCACATCTGCCAATCAGGCTTCCACATACCGCTGTCACATGCATCCATGTAGCATCACTGTTGCACCTTTGACAAATACACACACATGCACATGTACACAGTGCTCATACATGCAGCCGAAAACAACATACATGCCTGACATCACGGACATGTCTACTTACATACACATTCATCCAAACATGTGTGCACGCACAACTGCATTTGCCATGCAAGCCCACACACACAAGCACCATCCATGTCTCACACATTACAGCCCTCGCATGTGTCAGCCCCACGGCCCTGTACACCCCCACCCATACTCCACCCCATACAAACAGATGTGCAACCGGCACAATGGGGAATGATCACCACACGCCCTGCTCACAACCAGGATGCATGTACACTCACCGCTCGACTCCAGACGGCTCTGCTTCTCTAGGACCTGGACGTGGAGCGCTGGGGATATGCGTTCCAGGACCCCCATCTGTTCTTCCGACAAGTGGCCCCGGCGCCCCTTGGCATCCGCTGCCTTCAAGAGGCGCCGGGCCTTGTTCAGGGTCCTGGACCTGAAGTCCTCCCAGCGCTTCCTGACATGTTGTAAGTCCCTGACTGCCACCCCCTCCGCGTTGATGGCAGTCACGATGTCTGTCCAGATCCGAGTCCGTCCTTCCTTGTCGGCGCGGGAACTTCCAAAGAGGGCATCATACTGCCCCAGGACTTGCTCCACCAGGACACCAACGTCGGTGGCACTGAAGCTGGTGCCCCTCTGCCTCTCTGGCCGGGGGTTGTCAGTGGTCACAGATGGTGTTAGCCCCGACATGACAACCCCAGAGGCAGGAGTGGGTGGGCAACTGGGTCCTGGGGCTGGGCTGTGGAGCGATGGAATTCCAGTCGGGAGTCTTCTGTTCCAGCAGGGGTGGTCACAGCAACAGCACCCCTGGCTGATGTGCAGGCAGCAAATGGCAGTGCACGTGGGCAGCAGGCAGTCAGGCAGCAGCAGATAGCAGGTGGGAGCGTGCTCGGGGCTCTGGGGGGCAGTTTTCGGCCTTCTGGGCAGGAGCGTGGTCTCCCGTGTGCTCACGCGTGGCCAGCTTGGTACGGAGTGAATTGGCACGTGAAAATCCTGCACGTCAGCGTGAAAACCGAGGAAAGGCCCTTAGCGCGTAAGCGCGTCAGCACGCATACGCGATTCCATTGGACCAAAGGCCCTCAGCGCGTAAGCGCGTCTGTGACGTGACCCGCACGGGTGTTTCCCACACAGCACGTGATGACAGAGCACACGTGGAAAGACTGCACGTCAGAGTCTCATTGCGTGTGATTGGTGGAAATGGCGTACACCGGGATACAGGTGCGCTGACGTACTTGCGTGTGTAAGTGTCCGCGCACACCTCATATACACGTACATAGGCCAATCGCGTGTACACGCACTTTTGTCCAATTACACGCGATGAGACTCTGACGTGCAGTCTTTCCACGTGTGCTCTGTCATCACATGCTGTGTGGGAAACACCCGTGCGGGTCACGTCACAGACGCGCTTACGCGCTGAGGGCCTTTGGTCCAATGGAATCGCGTATGCGTGCTGACGCGCTTACGCGCTAAGGGCCTTTCCTCGGTTTTCACGCTGACGTGCAGGATTTTCACGTGCCAATTCACTCCGTACCAAGCTGGCCACGCGTGAGCACACGGGAGACCACGCTCCTGCCCAGAAGGCCGAATTACTGCCCCCCAGAGCCCCGAGCACGCTCCCACCTGCTATCTGCTGCTGCCTGACTGCCTGCTGCCCACGTGCACTGCCATTTGCTGCCTGCACATCAGCCAGGGGTGCTGTTGCTGTGACCACCCCTGCTGGAACAGAAGACTCCCGACTGGAATTCCATCGCTCCACAGCCCAGCCCCAGGACCCAGTTGCCCACCCACTCCTGCCTCTGGGGTTGTCATGTCGGGGCTAACACCATCTGTGACCACTGACAACCCCCGGCCAGAGAGGCAGAGGGGCACCAGCTTCAGTGCCACCGAAGTTGGTGTCCTGGTGGAGCAAGTCCTGGGGCAGTATGATGCCCTCTTTGGAAGTTCCCGCGCCGACAAGGAAGGACGGACTCGGATCTGGACAGACATCGTGACTGCCATCAACGCGGAGGGGGTGGCAGTCCGGGACTTACAACATGTCAGGAAGCGCTGGGAGGACTTCAGGTCCAGGACCCTGAACAAGGCCCAGCGCCTCTTGAAGGCAGCGGATGCCAAGGGGCGCCGGGGCCACTTGTCGGAAGAACAGATGGGGGTCCTGGAACGCATATCCCCAGCGCTCCACGTCCAGGTCCTAGAGAAGCAGAGCCGTCTGGAGTCGAGCGGTGAGTGTACATGCATCCTGGTTGTGAGCAGGGCGTGTGGTGATCATTCCCCATTGTGCCGGTTGCACATCTGTTTGTATGGGGTGGAGTATGGGTGGGGGTGTACAGGGCCGTGGGGCTGACACATGCGAGGGCTGTAATGTGTGAGACATGGATGGTGCTTGTGTGTGTGGGCTTGCATGGCAAATGCAGTTGTGCGTGCACACATGTTTGGATGAATGTGTATGTAAGTAGACATATCCGTGATGTCAGGCATGTATGTTGTTTTCGGCTGCATGTATGAGCACTGTGTACATGTGCATGTGTGTGTATTTGTCAAAGGTGAAACAGTGATGCTACATGGATGCATGTGACAGCGGTATGTGGAAGCCTGATTGGCAGATGTGACATGGATGCCCGTCTGAACAGTGCGACACTTGGCAGAGGTGTAGACATGCATGCAAGTGTGGTGGTGTGTGTACATGTGTGGTGCACTTCCTGTGTTGCATGTGATGTATGGCTCCCCTTTGGCTGCTGATGCTGTTGTATGTGTATGGATGGTGGTGGCAGTTGCGATATGGCTGTGGTATGGCTCATGTGTGCCAGTTGCAATGACATGTGTGTTGGGGATTGTGATGACATGTCTGAGGTTTGCCAATGCCACTCATGTGCAACTGTCATGCGTGTATGTGTCCATTGTACAGTGCCCTGATGCCTGTGTTTTGTTTCTCCCTGTCTGCAGCGTCAACTGATGAAGAGGGCGGAGAAGGTGCTGTGGAGCACAGCGGCGGGGATCCGACCGCCAGCCGGAGACGCAAGGCCCGGCTCCCCTCCCGTGTTGTCATCTCGTCGGGGAGTGAGGAGTCCGGTGCCGCGTCCCAGGCCGCAGCTGCCGGGGGGAGGTCCAAGAGGCGGAGGTTGCAGTTGGACTCCTCGGCAGCAGAAGGGGCAGCTGGGACCCCACAGGGCCCAACAGGGGAAGATGGCACAGAGTCATCCAGGTTGGTGGGGGGTTTGGTGGAGGAGGGGGCCGCGCAAGCACCAGAGACGGGGTCTGGAGGTGGGGATCCCACTGGTGCTAGTGGTGCAGTCCAGGACCAGGGACAGGAGGCAGCACAGGCGGCCGCGGAGGTGCCTGTGTGCAATCCTGTCCCCGATCCTGTCCCTGCATCATCTTGCACCAGCAGGGATGCCTACGTCCAGACCCGTTTTCAGGCAGGGGATGAGCTGACGTCAACTGGCCTTCCTCTGCCTGCGGACGTGGCTATCCAGGTCCGGGTTGAGCCTGTCCTGGCTGGTGTGGCGTTGCGTCAACGGGCCATGCGAGGTGACCTGCAGTCTTTTCATGGAGAGACTGCACGTCATCTCGAATGGCTCGTTGACCACGTCAGCCTGCTGGGACAGGTCACCCAGACCGGATTCCTCCGTCTGATGGGGCTTGTTCCGACCCCCTCCTCAACTGGACCCCCTACGCGCCAGTCGTCCTCTGTGCCATCTTCCCACCCATCAGTCACCTGGGTGCCCTGTGGAGCTGCCTCTGACAGTGCGGCCAGGCTGGTGGAGGAGGCATCCCTGCCACAGTCGGGAGTCGGACGTCCAGCAGGGGTGGCCACATCAACAACTGCACCCCAGCCGGCGGAGGATGTGCAGGCAGCAGGAGGCAGTGCACGGGCAGAGGCAGAGCAGCAGCAGCAGCAAGATGGTGGGAGCCATGAAGGCTCGGGGCCTTCGACATCGGAGGGGCAGGCATCGGCCGGAGGGCAGGAGGACCCAGGACAGAGAGTGTCTTCCGTGTGGCAGCGGTTGGGCCACGCCATAGGTGCGGAGCGGCGGCGGGCGGAAGAGGCGCGGCTCACAATGGTCAGGGCGGAGAACTCCATGCGGAGGGCCCTGAGGCGGGCCGAGTGCCTCGAGGCAATCCGCAGGGGGTTGGAGGAGGACACGGCGTCGTCCTTGCGGACCCTCGGGGCCATGGAACTGGACTGCCTCCGGGACATCGAACAGGAGTTCGATGATGCCCTGGCCCGGAACACCACAGAGTGAGCCGCTGGACTTGCCCGCCGCCTTTGTATATAGTTCTTTAGTTTTAGGTTTCCTTTTTTTTTTCTTATGATTTGGAGTCGACGGACACTGCTCCACTTTTTGTATATAGTTGATATTTAGGTAGGTTTTTTAGGAGGTTTCCTTAGTTCTGTTGTGATGATGGAGCCTTGTTATTTTTGTACATAGTTCTTTGTTGCACGGAGAGTTTTGACATTTCACTTTGGACAAAATTTTTTGGATTAGATTTTCTAGTTTTGTGTTTTTATGCGGACATGCAGCTTCTTTTTTCACATTTACATTGTAGTTAGTTTTCTTTCTTTAGCATTCGTATTTTTTTCTAATACATTTTTTTTTACATTGTTCACTGTGTGGTTTCATCTCATTGGTTTCATGCATGTCATGTTGTGTGTTTTCCCATTCAATTGGAAAATATGTGTGTGACGGACATGGGTTCATTTGCTTCATGAACATTGGGGGTGTAACATGTGATTTCCATTTCCATGTGGGTGAATGGGTTACTTGGTAGGGCTTTTTGGCTGTGGAGGCTGACCATTACGCACATTGTGAGGACCTGGTGGGGGCTGCACATGGTGGCAGGGGGGTGGGGGTGGTGGGAGACATGAGTGGGGGCCTGGTGGAGGGTGACCCTGGTGGCTGGGGGGTGGGGGTGGTGGGAGACATGAGTGGGGGCCTGGTGGAGGCTGCCCCTGCACTGCTGGGGGGTGGGGGTGGTGGGAGACATGAGTGGGGGCCTGGTGGAGGGTGCCCCTGGTGGCGGGGGGGTGGGGGTGATAGGGGACATGAGTGGGGGCCTGGTGGAGGCTGCCCCTGCACTGCTGGGGGGTGGGGGTGGTGGGAGACATGAGTGGGGGCCTGGTGGAGGGTGCCCCTGCACTGCTGGGGGGTGGGGGTGGTGGGAGACATGAGTGGGGGCCTGGTGGAGGGTGCCCCTGGTGGCGGGGGGGTGGGGGTGATAGGGGACATGAGTGGGGGCCTGGTGGAGGCTGCCCCTGCACTGCTGGGGGGTGGGGGTGGTGGGAGACATGAGTGGGGGTCTGGTGGAGGCTGCCCCTGCACTGCTGGGGGGTGGGGGTGGTGGGAGACATGAGTGGGGGCCTGGTGGAGGGTGCCCCTGGTGGCGGGGGGGTGGGGGTGATAGGGGACATGAGTGGGGGCCTGGTGGAGGCTGCCCCTGCACTGCTGGGGGGTGGGGGTGGTGGGAGACATGAGTGGGGGCCTGGTGGAGGCTGCCCCTGCACTGCTGGGGGGTGGGGGTGGTGGGAGACATGAGTGGGGGCCTGGTGGAGGGTGCCCCTGGTGGCGGGGGGGTGGGGGTGATAGGGGACATGAGTGGGGGCCTGGTGGAGGCTGCCCCTGCACTGCTGGGGGGTGGGGGTGGTGGGAGACATGAGTGGGGGTCTGGTGGAGGCTGCCCCTGCACTGCTGGGGGGTGGGGGTGGTGGGAGACATGAGTGGGGGCCTGGTGGAGGGTGCCCCTGGTGGCGGGGGGGTGGGGGTGATAGGGGACATGAGTGGGGGCCTGGTGGAGGCTGCCCCTGCACTGCTGGGGGGTGGGGGTGGTGGGAGACATGAGTGGGGGCCTGGTGGAGGCTGCCCCTGCACTGCTGGGGGGTGGGGGTGGTGGGAGACATGAGTGGGGGCCTGGTGGAGGGTGCCCCTGGTGGCGGGGGGCGGGGGGGTGGGGGTGATAGGGGACATGAGTGGGGGCCTGGTGGAGGCTGCCCCTGCACTGCTGGGGGGTGGGGGTGGTGGGAGACATGAGTGGGGGCCTGGTGGAGGGTGCCCCTGCACTGCTGGGGGGTGGGGGTGGTGGGAGACATGAGTGGGGGCCTGGTGGAGGGTGCCCCTGGTGGCTGGGGGGTGGGGGTGGTGGGAGACATGAGTGGGGGCCTGGTGGAGGGTGCCCCTGCACTGCTGGGGGGTGGGGGTGGTGGGAGACATGAGTGGGGGCCTGGTGGAGGCTGCCCCTGCACTGCTGGGGGGTGGGGGTGGTGGGAGACATGAGTGGGGGCCTGGTGGAGGGTGCCCCTGGTGGCGGGGGGGTGGGGGTGATAGGGGACATGAGTGGGGGCCTGGTGGAGGCTGCCCCTGCACTGCTGGGGGGTGGGGGTGGTGGGAGACATGAGTGGGGGCCTGGTGGAGGCTGCCCCTGCACTGCTGGGGGGTGGGGGTGGTGGGAGACATGAGTGGGGGTCTGGTGGAGGCTGCCCCTGCACTGCTGGGGGGTGGGGGTGGTGGGAGACATGAGTGGGGGCCTGGTGGAGGGTGCCCCTGGTGGCGGGGGGGGGGGGTGATAGGGGACATGAGTGGGGGCCTGGTGGAGGCTGCCCCTGCACTGCTGGGGGGTGGGGGTGGTGGGAGACATGAGTGGGGGCCTGGTGGAGGCTGCCCCTGCACTGCTGGGGGGTGGGGGTGGTGGGAGACATGAGTGGGGGCCTGGTGGAGGGTGCCCCTGGTGGCGGGGGGGTGGGGGTGATAGGGGACATGAGTGGGGGCCTGGTGGAGGCTGCCCCTGCACTGCTGGGTGGTGGCGGTGGTGGGAGACATGAGTGGGGGCCTGGTGGAGGGTGCCCCTGCACTGCTGGGGGGTGGGGGTGGTGGGAGACATGAGTGGGGGCCTGGTGGAGGGTGCCCCTGGTGGCTGGGGGGTGGGGGTGGTGGGAGACATGAGTGGGGGCCTGGTGGAGGGTGCCCCTGCACTGCTGGGGGGTGGGGGTGGTGGGAGACATGAGTGGGGGCCTGGTGGAGGGTGCCCCTGGTGGCGGGGGGTGGGGGTGATAGGGGACATGAGTGGGGGCCTGGTGGAGGCTGCCCCTGCACTGCTGGGGGGTGGGGGTGGTGGGAGACATGAGTGGGGGCCTGGTGGAGGCTGCCCCTGCACTGCTGGGGGGTGGGGGTGGTGGGAGACATGAGTGGGGGCCTGGTGGAGGCTGCCCCTGCACTGCTGGGGGGTGGGGGTGGTGGGAGACATGAGTGGGGGCCTGGTGGAGGCTGCCCCTGCACTGCTGGGGGGTGGGGGTGGTGGGAGACATGAGTGGGGGCCTGGTGGAGGGTGCCCCTGGTGGCGGGGGGGTGGGGGTGATAGGGGACATGAGTGGGGGCCTGGTGGAGGCTGCCCCTGCACTGCTGGGGGGTGGGGGTGGTGGGAGACATGAGTGGGGGCCTGGTGGAGGCTGCCCCTGCACTGCTGGGGGGTGGGGGTGGTGGGAGACATGAGTGGGGGCCTGGTGGAGGGTGACCCTGGTGGCGGGGGGGTGGGGGTGATAGGGGACATGAGTGGGGGCCTGGTGGAGGCTGCCCCTGCACTGCTGGGGGGTGGGGGTGGTGGGAGACATGAGTGGGGGCCTGGTGGAGGCTGCCCCTGCACTGCTGGGGGGTGGGGGTGGTGGGAGACATGAGTGGGGGCCTGGTGGAGGGTGACCCTGGTGGCGGGGGGGTGGGGGTGATAGGGGACATGAGTGGGGGCCTGGTGGAGGCTGCCCCTGCACTGCTGGGGGGTGGGGGTGGTGGGAGACATGAGTGGGGGCCTGGTGGAGGGTGACCCTGGTGGCTGGGGGGTGGGGGTGGTGGGAGACATGAGTGGGGGCCTGGTGGAGGGTGCCCCTGCACTGCTGGGGGGTGGGGGTGCAGGGGGACATGAGCAGGTGTGCAGGGTAGTCCCCTGTTTTGTGGGCTGCCTGCAGGGGCTGTGGAGGGTGTACAGGGAACACCTGTGAGGACCCACCCAGCCTAATTGCGTGTGATAATTCCCGCACACCCCTGTAATACACGTACCAAGCCAAATCGCGTGTGATAATTCCCACGCACCCCTGTAATACACGTACCTGGCCAAATCGCATGTGAAACTTCCCGCGTACCCCTGTAATACACGTACCCTGGCCAATCGCGTGTTGAACTTCCCGCGTACCCCTGTAATACACGTACCCTGGCCAATCGCGTGTTAAACTTCCCGCGTAGCCCTGTAATACACGTACCCTGGCTAATCGCGTGTATAACTTCACGCGTACCCCTGTAATACACGTACCCTGGCCAATCGCGTGTTAAACTTCCCGCGTACCCCTGTAATACATGTACCCTGGCCAATCGCGTGTTAAACTTCCCGCGTACCCCTGTAATACACGTACCCTGGCCAATCGCGTGTTAAACTTCCCGCGTACCCCTGTAATACACTTACCCTGGCTAATCGCGTGTTAAACTTCCCGCGTACCCCTGTAATACACGTACCCTGGCCAATCGCGTGTTAAACTTCCCGCGTACCCCTGTAATACACGTACCCTGGCTAATCGCGTGAATGACTTCACGTGTACCCCTGTAATACACTTACACTGGCTAATCGCGTGTTAAACTTCCCGCGTACCCCTGTGATACACGTACCCTGGCCAATCGCGTGTTAAACTTCCCGCGTACCCCTGTAATACACGTACCCTGGCCAATCGCGTGTTAAACTTCCCGCGTACCCCTGTAATACACGTACCCTGGCTAATCGCGTGTATGACTTCACGTGTACCCCTGTAATACACTTACCCTGGCTAATCGCGTGTTAAACTTCCCGCGTACCCCTGTAATACACGTACCCTGGCCAATCGCGTGTTAAACTTCCCGCGTACCCCTGTAATACACATACCCTGGCCAATCGCGTGTTAAACTTCCCCCGTACCCCTGTAATACACGTACCCTGGCTAATCGCGTGTATGACTTCACGTGTACCCCTGTAATACACTTACCCTGGCTAATCGCGTGTATGACTTCACGTGTACCCCTGATATGCACGTTACCCGCTTTGCGTTCCTTGTTTGGCTGCCCTGTAAACTGGTCCAGGGTTAGCGCAGCCCTTTGCGATGATTTAGCGATTTTGCTGGCTTTTCCTTGCGCGAGGGCGTTCTTGGGGGCGTTACTGGCGCTGCTGCAGGGTCGCTGCGATACTCTGCGCCACGGCTGGTTTGGGAGCATGAAATCCATGAATACGCTGTGCGCGGAAATCGGTTTTAGCGCACGTGCCTGGCGCAGTCAATCGCACGCGGACACTCTGCGCCAGCCGCTTGCGACACTTTTCTGCGAAATTCTATGAATTACCCTGCATGTCTTTTCTGTAAGTAGCCAATACAAGGCCCAACGGTACTATGCAGCATTTGTAATGGAGCAGTTAGAAGCATATCTATAAATTATGGCAAACAGTTTAACTAAAGCTTATGACAGAAAAGTGATTATTATTTTCTCCTTAAAGCAACAGACTCACAGTTCAAACTGTAACAATTTATTTGAACAACATAAACACTGGGTTCTGAAATGAGTGTTTGAAGTGTTGGTACAATGTGGGACCACATACTATTTTCAGCTGCCTATAAATTGGAGACACAAGTACACTTGCTGCAACACGTCATGTTAGGTCCCTATCTTACAAGTCTGCTACAGCTTGCTAGACTGAGCCGGTCACATTTTATTATGACATAAAATATATTTCTCCAGACCATCATATTTTATGTCAATGATTCCAGGATGTTCTTGTGCCAGGTGGCATGTGCAGTTCCACGTGTTCTAATGTGGTCTTCATATGGCTGACTCCCTCGCTATCAATGTCATCTACCAGGTCATCCAAGCGTGGATGGCTCAACACGGACTCTGTCTTAATGATGAAAAGACTGAGCTCCTTATTCTTGGTTCGCCACAAAAACTTACCAAACTCGACCCTGAGTTCAAGTCCTTCATCATCGATGGGAATATTATCCCAACCGCCAAGGACACAAAAACCCTAGGGACCTACATTGACTCGACCCTATCCCTGACCAGACAAACTAACTCAGTCTCTTCCTCAGCGGCATATACCTGCAAGCTTATTACAGCCTGTCACCCTTTCATCTCCGCAACCAATTGTGTCACCCTGGCAAGAACTCTTGTATTATCCAAGATTGATAACCGCAATGCACGGTACCTAGGCACCAATTGCTGCAACCTAAACAAGTTGCAAATTGTCCAAAACAATGCTATTAGAGCTGCCCTCAACATTCCGAGGCGCCAACACATATCCAACACCAGACGCAATATTCGCTGGCTCTCAGTCCCACACCGTATCTCCCTGAAAACCCTGGCTCTTACCCACAAATGCCTTCATAGCCAAGCTCCCTGCTACCTGGCTAACCGATTTGCCCTCCACAACTCCATTAGACCCCGCAGAATGGCTCATTTAAACTGCCTTGAGGATCCCCGTTTCAATCTCCAAAGATCAGGTGGAATTAGCTTCCCTATCATGGCAGCTAAACTCTGGAACACGCTTCCTAATGAGCTTAGAGCAGAACCCTCATTCCTGAGATTCAAACACCTTACGAAAACCTGGCTGGCCGCCCAGGACATTTAGCTCTGGGCTCTCTGCTTAATTTGTACATTTATATATAATCTGCTTGTCCTCTCATTGCTATTATCATATCTGTAAATTCTGTATTACACTTGTAAACTTTGTAATTATGATTCTGTCTGTTTTTCCTATTTTGTAACTAAGTGATGTGCCCGGTTGCCCCTGGGCCTGGTGCGCTATACAAATAAATAAAATACAAATACAAAATACAAATGCAGCTATCGAAACAGATGTCCCCAAGTACTGTACAATGACATCTGGACTAGGTTTGAAGTGCTAGCAATATATATTTTAGCTAGTGAACTGTGCAGCCTTCAGATTGGAATCATGGCCACCCTCCAATGCTGTAAAATATGAGTGGCAGAGACTTTTACCCTGGGGTGTGATGCCACGTTTGAAACAGTGCTTCTGTAGCAGCCTTATGATTCTAGCTGGCTTATCAATGATTGCTCACTAGACAATATCGGCCTCATTACAAGTCCGGCGGTAACCTGTTGGTGCTAACGGCAGGTTTACGTCGGACTCATAACATCGTTTCTGCCACCTGAGATCCTGATGCCACTGGGACCTTACAAGTCCCGACAGCCCAGGATATCGGGCGGCAGAAATAGTACACACCCATTCCCTTAGAGTCCCATAGGACTCCATAGGATCGGGGACACGGAAGCACAGGCAGCATTCGCGATAGTGCCGGTGCATCAGTGAAAACTCTGCAGGCGGGTGCCGTTATGCCCGGCAGGTTAGACCTGTCAGTCCCAACTGCCCGCGCCCACAGAGTTTTAGTGTGACGGTACGGAAAGGGTGCCGGCACCAGTATTTCCAGACTGCCACACTTGTCATGAGACCCTATGTCTGTTATCGGGTCGCATGCATGATCTCTTGTCACAAGATCATATTTGTGTACCAGCTTCAAAGTGAAGTTAGTCAGACATTAGTTGATGTTTTCAAGATGTCTTTGCTCCTGTATACCTGGGGGCTGTTGCCCATCCCTCCTATTATGGGGTCTCCATTTGGCATATTTTGGTATGGTGATGTTTTTGCGCTGCACATGTTGGTCATTTTGAATGACCTAAACCTGGATAATATGTCCTATGCTTCAGTCAAGCCACATGAATGTGCTACTGTCTTCTCTATCAAAACGACCATAAAACAGGCAAACGAGTTTAGAAAACCAGCAAATCCCAAATTGCTAAATGTGGTATTTGACAAATCTAAGACCCCATAAGTGGTATTGTCAATTCTAGCTTCCATGATGCATGGTGGTCAAGAGTAAATGTAATTGATAAGTAGAACATGAATATCCAACAATACGTCAATGTATTCTTTATCTGAGCAATTACCAAGTGGGCCATCAACAATGCTATGTAAACAATTGCTTGATATTTGAAAGGAAGGTATATGTACCTTGGAGAAAGCATGTTATTGCATATGTCACTGGCATTCTCTTGGAATTGGACCAATTGATTATTTAAGTTAACAGCCTATTAATTTACTATATTATTTACATCATTAGGTATGTTGTTGACTATTATCCTGTATGGTTAAATTGATCTACATGATTTACTTTTATGAATACATCTGAACTTTATGTGTGCCCTTAAATCGTGTAAATATTGGTATTCCCTATGCAAGACCCCTTCATTTCCCCTGTGTTCCCTTTGCATAACCCTCCATCATTCCATATATATTTTCTATGCATAAACCATTCCCTTAGTTCCTCTGCACTCCATATGCATAAACCTTATTTACCCCGTGTTACTTCTCCATAGCCTTCACCCTCATTTCCCCTGTATTTCCTTTGCATAGCTCTCCGCCTCATGTACCCTGTACTCCATATGAAAAACACTCCCATCCATTTCCCACTTATTATCTATGCATATCCCCATTAGTTGCTGTGTATTCCCTGTGCATACGTCTTGTATGCCAACAACACTGCATTCTCTATGCATAATGACCCCATCATTTCCTCCGTATTCCCTATTCTAGTCCCTTCTCATTTCCTTTATATTCACTAGGCATACATCCTCTGAATGTACTATGCATAACCCTCCCATTCATTCCCCATTATTTCCTATGCATGGCTCTCCCCAATAATGCCCTCTGTGTTCTCTCTGCATACCACCCTCATTTCCCCTGTATTCCCCACCCATAGCCCCCGTATTTCTCCTCTCTTACCTATGCATAACCCTCCACCCTCACGCCCTGTATGCTCTAGGCATAACACCCCCATCATTTCCTCTGTTTTCCCTTTATATAACCTCAGTTTCCCTTGTATTCCTTATGCACTAGCAATCCCACTAATTTCCTCTGTGTTCTGTATGCAATCCCACGTATATCCCCCTGCATAAACCCAGTGTTGATTTGTTGAATGTGTATGGTGCACTGGAATAATTTAGGTGCAGATGTTACAATAACCATAATGAAAGGTTAAGCAGCTCAAATAGCAGAGCATCCAGCTCCTTTAATCCTCAAGATCTCTTTATTTAAATAAATATGGTTTGAGAGCTTTATGGAACTGAAGGAATGAGTCTAATACCCTAATCTTCAACAGGAGACAATTCCACAGTCTAGGACCATATACTGCAAATATAAGATCTCCCCTAGAGACACAGGCAGAGTATTGTACTGTGAAGATTAATTAGTCCCCTGACCGAAGCACCCTAGAAGGTTATCTACTAATTTTATACACCAAATATTATGGGTCAAGATTGTTCAGACATTTATATATCAAACATAGGACCTCAAAATCAATGTTGTCCCCAACAGCGATCCAGTGAAGGAAACAGAGCAGTATGGGGGGGGGGAGTAAAGGGGTATGGCCTGCGCTCCGCAAAATGGCTGCATATTTGCATAGCTCTGGACCCACAATGACTTTCCACAGACAAATGGCCCAATGTCAGCATTTGGCAAGACGAAAGTGGTCGTGCTCATAAATAAGGCAATGCTGAGAGCAACCGTGCTGGCAGCATAATTTGAGGGGCTGTGACAGGTGAGTATGGAGGGATTTAAGGGTCCCCAGGGGAGCACAGACAAGGTGAGTTGGTGTGATCGATGTGAGGAGATGCAACAGAAGCAAGTTTAGATGTCAGGAGTACGCCTGAGGCGAAGGAACGTGAAGAACACTAGGTGGTCATCACCCGGGATGAGAGCAGTGCTTCGGGTGTGAGGAATCTGGGGGCAGAGGGTGAGGAGGCAGCCCAGTACGCAATAAGCAGTCACGGGAGGCTGGAGCTGCAGGCGCAGGGAGGAAGCGAGAGTGCCCCTGTGGTGAGAGATAACAACAGCAGGAGAGCCGTTGGACTAGCCTTCAGGAAAATGGGAGGTCGCTGGTTTCAGCGCTGACATGATTGGAGCAGCGGTGAGGGAGAAAGCTGCACTGTGGATTAATAAACAAAGCGGCCTCCCCAAACAGACAACATGGAGGGATGAGAACGGGTAGCATTGTAAATGTGATATCAGGCCAAGACGACAGTGGGGAGGGCATTGCGCTCAACTGAAGCAAATGAAGGATACAGCCTGAAATTAGGATCTCGGATTAAATGTGCAGGGAGAGACAACAGAGAACATGGGCATAAAGTTTTGAAACATGTGTGCAACTATGGTAATGAAAGGTTGGAGAAGTTGTACGGGGGCGGTGGACTGGGGGAGGCCAAGGGGGTTTGGAGTGGCAGGCGAAATGCTCCACTGAGAAAATGTATGGTAAGAGGATGTAGAGGGTGTTACACAACATGTTATAAATGAGAACCCATAACAACATTACTATGTGCAGGTGTGGGGGGGGGAGTTATGGGACCTTGGTGAATGCGGGTTAATGTATATATTTACTCGGCAAGTGATTTAACACATATTTCTGGTGGAAAGCTTCCTTGGTGGCCCCGGTTGAGGGTAGCAAACGGGCCCCAGAAGGAACTGAAAGCAGTCTGAAAGCGGTCTCAGAACTCTGAATATCATCTCGCTAAATGTAAATGGTCTCAACCATTGTATCAAGCGCATGAACGTGCTACATTATCTAAACACAAAACGTGCAGATGTGGCATTGTTACATAGACCCACCTGGTGAAGGCTGAGGCTGAGAAACTACTTAGGGGATGGGTGGGGAAAGTGTATCACAGCTGCCAGGAGAAGGGGAGCATTTGGGGTAGCCATACTCATCAGGAAAACCTTGGGTTAGTAAGGTGTGGGCAGATGGTCTGGGCAGGCTGGTGGTGATCAAAATGTATTTTTCAGCAGGACGCTGCATAAGATGCACAGCACCAACATATTACCCGGGCGGGGACTGGACCTTAACTCTGGATCCTTGAAGGGAAATCCTAAAGCACATCATAATGGACCATATGCTGGTGGACACGTGGAGATTAATAACACCCACAGCCAGGGAATACACATTTACATCCTGTGTACATGGCACACAATCAAGAATAGACTTCTTCTTAGTGTCACAGAGTGGTGTCTTAAGTAACGCAGGGGGAAACACTCCTGGGGGCCTCTCAGACAATGACCCTGTCCTATTAACGGTAGATACAGCATTAAACCACCAAGGCTGTAGGAGATGGAAGATGAATCTTAGCCTGCTGAAGAACCCTAAGGACAGAAACGAAGTGGGGGACATGATAGATGATTTTTATGAACTCAATGATGGTTCGGTACAGAGGGCAGACAACTTATGGGCAGCAGGAAAGGCAACCTATCGGGGTGTTGAATCAAAAGGGGGCTTGGAAGAAGAAGGGCAGCAAAGAGAAATTGTCGGGGCTTGCAAGAGAGGTGAAGGACTTAACACGCAACTATGACAACAAACCCAAGGTTGAGACATTGCTGGTGCTGAGAAAGGCAAAGTATGAAGTCAATACATATTTTATTCAGAAGGCAGAATACTACCTTTTTCCGGCTAGGGGCCTCTTATTACGAGCAATGAGAAGAAGCAGGGCAGTTGATGGCAGCTCAGTTTAAGAAGAGAGAGGCAATGGGGAATCATAGTGATTCAATATAAAGAAAAGGGGAAGCAGGTGATGGAGGCTGAGGAGATCTGGCTGAAATTCTGCGCTTACTACAAAACTCTCTATACAGCACAGCCTGCATATGACCTGACGGTAGAATAACAGTTCCTAAACCCACTGCCAATACTGCACTTAGAGCTGGAGGATGGGGGTGATGGGGGGTCTGATAAAAGTGGTGGAAGTCTGGGAAAGCTGTGTGAGTATGAACAGTGGGAGATCACCAGGAGGGAGTGGCTTGCCTGTGGAGTTTTACACGGTGGGGGGGGGTCATGCTTGCTGCCAAGTTGGAGCAGGTGTTTAATGAGGCAGTGACAAATTGTGAATTATGGGCATAGTTCAACATGGTGCTAATAATGTTTGCCCCAAGACCAGGGAGACCCTCTCTTTTGCAACAACTGCCACCCAATATTGCTGATTAACACGGATATCAACATTTTTGCTAAAGTTTTAGCTTCCAGCCAGAAGAGGATTATACCAAAGTTAATCCACGAGACTCATACAGGGTTTGTCCCAGGCAGGTCAGCGAGAGATAATATTAGGCTGCTGCTGCAAGTGTTATGGCAGACAAGAGGAAGGTAGGAACCCAGTATAGCACTTTTACTCGAGGCTGAGAAAGCATTTGAGAAGGTGGAATGGGGAAATTTGTTTAGGGTGATGGGATGCTTTTGGCTAGGCCACAGGTTTGTTACATGGTCCAACTACTGTACATGCGTCCCAGTGCCAGAATTAGGGGGAATGGCTCAAAATCAGAAGCTTTTGAAATCGGTAGGGGACAAGGCAAGGTAGCCCGCTCTCTACCCTACTATTTATTATGGCACTGGAGCCAATATCGATGGCCCTCCTGATGAACCCAAATATCAAGGGGATAGAAACACTGGTATGTTGTGTTCATCTTAAACTCCACTCTCTCCTTCTCTCCTGACATCACATAACTCTCTAAGAAGTCCAACTACCAGCTGCACCTTCTAAGCGGTATACTTCCTTTTTTCACCTTCCCCCAGAAGGTCACCATCTCCAGAGCCCAGGTTCTTTCTAGGCTGGACTACTGCAACAGCCTCTTTCTCAACCTGCTTCCTATACTCTCTGTCCTCTGCAACTAATCCAGAACAGGACTGCGAGACTTGTCCTTGGCCTCAAGCCAAGGCATCATATCACTCCAGCCCTGAAATTTCTCCACTGGCTCCCAGTGGCTGTAAGGGTCAAGGTTCAAGACCCTCTGCATTGTCAACAAGGTGTTCTGGGGCCGGGGACAGCACTACATCCAACTCTCTCTTCCTAAACATCTTCCTTCTTGAGCCCTTCGCTCAGCTACCTCCAACTCTCTGATGGTCAGAAGCCTCTCCAGGCAAAGAGTGGGAAGTAGATCTCTCTCCTCTTTAGTGGCCTCCCTCTGGAATGGCCTCCCTGTCTCTCTCAAACTGGAGCTGGACCACCACAGATTCTGTAAGCAACTCACAACATTCATTTTTGATTCTGCTTTCTCTCGTTCTCTCAGGGGGACTTAGGTTACCTCGGATGGGGTGTGTATTACATAGCCCAGCAACTATCCCAAGTGGCAGAATTATACCGAGATGAGGCGCAAAAACCAATATGCGTGAAGTGAAAGCAGGTGATTGTGAGGAAAGAAGGTTTAGGGTTCATCTTTGGGGCAGAGGGGGAGACAGGGTGCATCTGATACTCAGCACAAATATAATGCGATGGGAAAAAGCTCACGAGTGGCTTTAGATTGATGGTTACTGGCATCTAGAGGCCCCAATCTGGCATAATAGAATTATAAGAATAGTGGACGGGCAGGTCCACTGGAAAATCTGGGAGAATGCAGGGATAAAGAAAGTGAAGGATACAAGACATCCAGACTCAATGGAGGCTGGGAACAGAGGAATGGTGGAAACAAAGGCAGTTGACACATTGCCTGCAGAAGAACCTCAGGGAGAGCCAAGGGAGAGCCAAGGAGAGATAGGCAGCTCACTGCTCATGGCATTTCTATAGAAATTGAATTGGTATAAGGGTCTGGTGGTAAGACTTCACACAAATATGATAGACCTATTGTACATGAGCAAGGTCAGGAAGGGAGTAGCGGACATGTTGCAGAAGTTATTGGGGAACAGTTCTATGAGGAGACACTCCATAGCATATTTCCCAACTTTGAGAAATGGCTGACAGAAGAGAGGTTGAAGTGAATGCACTATAAGGGGTGGTATTGGACTCCGGACAGCCTTGGGGTGGCTCCATTTGCACAAGACAATATGTGATGGAGATATTGTATGAATGGGGGAGACCTAGGACATATTGGGGTCGATTCATGGAGCAAACGTGCGCCGAAAATCCCAGCGCAAGCAGGCGCAAGGTGGCGCAAGCATGAGAAACCCAGTGCACACGCACGCGTGCGATTCAAGGAAGACAATGCGCGTGTTTCCCACTGTCCGTGCGCCAAATCCTGCGATGGCGCACGCGGGCACACACGGCATGCGCTACCCGCACAGCAAAAGCGCACATAGCGCGGCGCACACAACCAAAGTGGGCGGAACAGTGGGCATAACACGCGGAATGGGGAATAACGCATGAAAAAGAAGGCGGAACTGGGGAAGTACTGCAGGGAACTACACGGAACGCCCACACGCACGCGAACAACCCGTATTCATGGATTCGAATACGGGAAACCCGCGCAAGGCAAAAGACGCACACAGGCGTCAACACGTCCGCACTCATGATACCTTATTTCTGGTATTACGCTTGCCAACACTTGAATTCCTTGCACAAACATGTCAGGGTGAATGGGTAATCCTCACACAGTTAGCTTGTTTGCCTGTGTGTGTATAAGTAACATTGATCTCTTTGCGCATATCCCTGGTGTTGAACACACTATTCCCCTTTCTGTAAAGGATATGGTCATATTAAGCTTACTGAGGAGGTCCCTCCCTAGCACATTCATTGGTGAAACGTTATAGTAAAGTAGGGGTGCCCAAACCGTTTTCCCCCCCACTGTTATATCCAAGTCTTGAGTGTAAGGATCCGCGACCACTGCCCCAGAAAACCCCTGTGTCTCCATCTTTTGATTCGAAAGTGGGAATCAGCCTTCTTTAAGACACAATTTTTCCACTCCTGAGTCCGCCATAAAAGAAGCAACATGTATGGCATTGATGCCAGAATGGAGGCTCCATGCCTGATCTGGCTGCATCTGGAAACCCAATGAAGCAAAGAAGCATTTTAACTATATTGATAGAATTAACTTAAATGCACTTCTCGAGGTTGGTTGAAAAATGCTATACTCAGGTTTAGTAGTGGTGCAAATGAATGTGGGGTCCACAGGTTTCAAGGTAATTCTGACTGGGGTTTGAACGGGTTTGTGAAGGGTGTACCTGCTTAGGTTCTGATCACTTGCCAATGTATCCTGCTGCTGAGGTGCCCCGGTCTGGGAGTTTGCTTTGGAGGACATTCATCTGTGTTTTGGCACGTTTTATTTCATTCTTGTTTATGTGTAGTTATACAGTTGTAAAGGAGGGAGAACCCTATTTTTGGACCCCCATTGCTTTTTCACACACATGTAGGCTGTTTTGAAGGGAGTTTCAAGGGCTCCCCCACCATAAATGTGCACACACACACAAGAAACAACTTTCACCACACTTTCACTTCTTCCCATCCTTATTTTATTTATTCCTTTCAAATTTAGATTTTGTTACTGAAGACAGTGTTTCATTTAAGTACATTTTACTCATTTTCATTTCATATATGTTTATATTCATGTGTCCCCCAACAACCCTTCCAATCTCTGGACATAGCAATTGTTTAGTTACATGAGCACATTATGATACATTGTGTTATGTCATGTGATATAATGCCATGTCATACTTGTAAAGTCATGGAGCATGCAGAAGGCTGACAAGGGCAGTGAAGCAGCAGGATGGTTATATATAGCAGTCCACAGCACCCCAAATAATGTTATTATACAGATTATCTGCACTCAGTCCAGAATGCACATTCTAGACCTGCAGAACCCTCTGAGCCTAAGGATACCCTCTGGCGCTCTAGTAGGAAGATGTGGAAACTGAAGCCCAGGTTTAGAAGAGCAGGGATGGTGTGACTATACAGACTTACTCCCAGAAGATCCCAACCTCAGGCAAGTGTGATCTAACCTTCACAACACCAATACCATTCCCATAAAACGTGTAGCTGGCCTCAAGAACTCTGAGGATGCCTGGTCCAGGACCTTGCTCCCAGTCAGACCACAAACCAAAAGCCTTTCTTATTTAGGAATGCCTGCAGTGCCTCTCTGTTTTGCTGACTATTGCACCTGGCTGTACATGGTTCTCCGTGGCCTACAGAGTCACTATAAGACCGTATGAATTGCTCCTGCTCCTTTGGGAGGCACTTACATACATATAGGCAGTGCAGGAAGGCCTCAAAGCCTGCGCTTAAAGTCCAAAACAGTCTCTACATGTAGGTCTTATAATTGTCAGCTGCAGCCTAGAGTGTTAACATTGTCCAAAACAGGGGGCTTTAGAGCTGCAACAGCAGCATTGCCTATGTTTACATCAAAACCTGCATGATCAACAGTTGTTTTTTAAGCAAAGTCTGCAGGAACGGCATCAGTGATTAGCTGCTTTTTGAAGGGAAGAAAAGGACATTAGTCCAACTAGTGCCTTTATTTTATTTTACAGCATGTTTTAGGGTTGATGTAGCCCCTCTTAATGTAGTGTTGCATAGCAATAGATATTTGAGATGTGATCTAATGGTGACTGTATATCGTGGGGACTCAGTGGTCTATGCCTGGTATTACATTTGACAGACTTCCACTTTTCTTTTGGTGGATACAATATTCAGGCGCCACACGGACCAGATTAACCCCTAATCTCATAAAGTAGAAAACATGATCACTGTCATTAGGCCCGCAAAGTACCGGATTCTTAGTGCATATTCCGTAATTCTGAATACTGGAATCCTCTTTCTCCTAAGAATATGTTATGGATCCTTTCTCCAGAGCTTTTAAACATAAGCAACACAAATATTTTGGAACATTTTACTATTTTGCCCTTGACCTTGGCAACCTACCACTCTTCACCCTTTCTATGAGCCTGCCTATTCAAGAGGCGCCCTGGTAAATTATGCCTTTCAATATACTCCAACCACTCATGCATCTATGAAATACATCCAGATCTAATGATTTACATCATTTCCATTCACTTGCTCACAGTTGAATCTTCATTCAATTTTTCTTCCTGTCCTTTCTGTCCCATCTTTCCTTTTCACTTTCCTTCAGCAGCCTAGTGGATATGCATTGAACATAGTTTTGCCACATATGATGCATGTGCATATCATTTGCATATGATTGCATGTGAATGCGTGCTGGATGTATAGTATAGCAGAGCCCTCAACGGTACACGGTCGCCCTTGTGGTTATCAGTCTGGCTAATACCAGCCCTCCACTTCTTCACATTTAGTCCTGTGTGTATACAATATGGCTGAGTGCCATGTAACATTTGATCCAGCTGACAAATAATTGCTGGAATACCAATCGGCGTCGTACCTGATCACTCCACATTCTACAGTTTTTAGCAGGTCATCTCTGCTAATAATCACATTATACGTATAATGCTCCTTTCTGTTATGTCTTTACAGACTATGGCCTGCCCAAAGGGCTATTCACCACACAACTCACCAAAGCAATAACAATTTGAGAAAGGAGCCTGTCTATGCAAATATTAATGAACATAACATAATAGATAGTAAGGGATGTTAGAATTGAACATTGTTTCACACCACACTCAGTGACAAGAGAAATTAAGAAATTAAGAATAACTTAAGTGCAATTATGAGAAATTAAAAATGAAATGAAGAAAAACAAATTTCTAACAACTAATCGACACATTAGAAGAGAAAAGCAACTGAGGGCCTGATTTTCAAAAAAGGTTTTCCATGAGACTTTCCCATGTTGAAGTATGATTGTAAATCAGGCCCTAAATATTTAATTGTTGCTCAAATGCATTGGACATGCGTACATTATCCATTTGGGTTATGCCCTTTCTTGGTAGGATATGCATGGGAGAGATGGTTGGCACTTACCTCCAAATCCACAGGAGAGTAGTCTGTAGTAAACCCCAAGGGCGGGTGTGATATGAACAGTGACAGACCTACACCACCAAACTGTTCTAAAAGGGACTCATTGACACCATGCAATGTAACTTGAATTATATATCAGCTGACAAGATATGCTTTGTAATTGTCATGGTATGTTATATTATTGTGTATGATGACAGTGTTGTGCAACATTTGCCATTTGCACGGCATCTTGGCACTTCTCATCAATAGAATTTAGTTATGAAAGACTGAAACCAATGCTCAGTGTTCAGGTGATTTAATTCAGCCACATTTTAACCTGTGGAACTGCTGTAGTTTAAAACTAACTCACCATTTCAGAGAATGTCCATGAAGTTTAAGCAAAGCCACTACACCACCAATACCTCCCTTACGCCTCACGCTCAGAGATCCGGGACATATGTGATCAGTAAACACTCCATAGTGGTTCTCACAGTACTTCTGAGTCGCAGGCCTCCAAGGGAACCAACCATCCCTAGGCTCTAAAGTACATTGTTAATGTTAAAGGTGCTTGTACCATGCACCGTCACCAATGGAATTGGTCCGCAGGCGCTCAGGCGGATCTGAAAACAAGAAGGCGGGTAGAGTTAGTCAGGTGAAGAGGGAGAGGAGAGTGAGAAACGTGGTGTGCTGTTGGCAGCTTTAGTTTTCACTGTGCGCTGAGTGTGAATTTCGGACTGATGCGAGACCTTGTGTGCTGTTGGTGCGGTTTTTGTGTTGTTTGTTGTGGTGTGGTGAATTGCGTGTGGTTTGCTGAACGAGAAGATGGTTGTGTGGATTTTCGTGTGAGTTAGGTATGCAGAGATTTGATCATAGGGTTAGTGGGTTATTGGTGAAACAAGACAAAATGCTGATGGTACTGCCTCTGTTCACAGACATACAATGGCGTGTCAGAACCTAACCAGGGGAAATCCAGGTAAGCAAGTCAGTGGGCAAAGTACACAAATGGAAAGGGATATCACAGGTTAATAAGGGTCAACAAAAATTCCAAGGAAAGTGAAAATCAGAGTTGGCAAAACAATGATAAGCTTAGTTACAAGTCTGTCGGGCTGGAAATAAGGGTGCAGTAGCAACTTACTGGCATGCTTGCCAGACCGGCAGACTACAACTGTGTCTGCTGCCGCCTTTGGGTGTAGCATATATGACCTGCTGGGTGCTACAGCCCCAGTAGGTACAGTTGTCATGGAAGCACCGGCACCATTACTAACCCATGAAGTGGGAATGGGGACTAACATTTTCCGCCACCTGATATCCCGGGCTTCCGGGACTTGTAATGCCCATGTGGCACCAGGAACTCAGCTGGTGGAAAGGATGTTAGAGTCCGGTGGAATCCCACATGTAGCACCGGCGGGTTACCACCAGACTTGTAATGGGCCCCAATTTGGGGCTCACATTTGAGATACGTGTTATAGATATGCATGCCTTCTCTCAAGAAGGCCATTGTATTTGATTGTCACTCACATTTATGCAGAGTGACAGTGGGGAGGAGCACTCCATTAATATAATGGCAGTCACTGCACAGCACAACCAAGTGTTGTTGATATTGTGATTTCAATCCGGCGCACACCCAAGTCAAAGCTCAGCATGTAGTGCACAACTGAAATCATTATTTATTTTAGTCTAAAAGTGTATTATTCTGAACGAAATACCACTCATATCACGCCCCCCCACCCCCCAACCGGTCAAACTGAACCAGGAATCAGGCTGGTTTGCAAAGGTAAATATTTATTTATTTATTTTAGATTTGATCACATTGGGCCTCGTTACGACCCTGGCGGAACGGGTTAATGGGCTCCGCAAAAGGAGGCAGACCCGTTAAACCCGTTCCGCCACATTACGAGGTCCCCTAGCGGGACCCAGTAAGGACACCTGGTAAAACCCGGCTTCGTTACTGGGTCTCGCGAGGGGAAGAGGGAGCAAACAACGGGCCACTCGTAATCGGCCTGTTGTTTGCTCCCTCTCCCATTCCCATTCAGCCCTATGGGGGCTGAAATGGGAATGGGGAAAGGCCGGGCCCGGGTTCCTGGAGGGAGGAATTACCAGGCCCTCCAAACTCGGAATGGCCCGGTAATTCCTCATTCTGGGAACCCAGACCCGGATGTGATTTCAGCGGACGAAGCATTGCAGCCAATAGCGGCATGGCTACCGCCGAGGTCATAATGAGGCCCAATATGTTTTAATAGGTATATAACAATCACCAATGGGGTCACATAACACTGAATGATATCTTTAGCACACTAGGAATAGGTAATAAGCAAAACAAATGCAGCACAGAAAGTAATACTTTTGAGTGGTTCAGATCAGATAGCACTGTGGTTAGCGGTTCCCCCTACTTCTTCAGATGAGAAAAGGGGCAGCGCAAGGATAGTTCTAACAATACTGGTTCTGAAGGAAAGATACGATGGGTTTGGTAGGGACAAGACTATGCAATTATACCATGGGACACAGTTCTTCCTATTTATACTCACTGGATACGTTTTTAAATGGGGTAAATGGGACCGTCAGCTCTGGTCATGGAGAGGTTCTGCTCTAAGAAAGGAAGCACCTCAGGTACGGGACTGGATCGTCTGGGCGGTTGCCGGATTGGCACAGGATCTGCTTTCCTAGTCTACGGTATTTGGATCAGCTGGATGGCGAGTTCCTCTGGCAAGCCTAGTGGTGGCAAGCCAGAGTATTGCTGGATACTGGTTCAAAAGGCCTTCTCACCCACACAGCACTTTACTGAGTGGAGAGAATACATTTTAGGATTGGGGCCTTGCTGGAAATCAATAGTCTCTATTGCTGGCAAGAGATTTGGCATCTGGATCTGGAAGAATATTTAAAGCTGGTTGTAGAAAGCTGGATCAGAGTGCTGGATCAGAGTGCTTCGCCGGAATCAGGAATCAGGAAGGTGGCTGGATCAGTGAGTCCCTATCTGCTGTCAGCTGTCTCTATTTATTCCTTAAAATGATATCACAAAGGGGTGTGCGGGCCGGCTTAGCTAAGCTTGCCCCTAAGCTTGCCCCTTTGAAAGGTGGTTGGGTCAGAGTCTACTCCCTGCCTTGATAGGAGGAGAGAAACATAGTGTCATCTTTATGGTGTCATTTTATGATGCTGAGAATCCACCCCTAGCCACTGGAACACAAAGTCTAATTTTGGCAAAATACATATTTACACCTGTGCAACCTCTATAAAAATCACACATACAGATTGCATATTTTACATAGCAGCTATTCCTCAAAACCCTGTAGCTGGGGGATTTCGTCTCCGCTTTCTACAGAATTTTGCCCTTTTCACTAAGAACACAATGTCCAATTTTTATGCAAGTTTCCACAAATGCGCGTGTTTAACATGGGTGTATAAAGGTTCACAATTCTAGCCGAAATACAGACCCCATAAACCCACATTTATTGCCATTCCTGTTCAGAATCACCTGGTTGTACTTTTTTCAAGTTTTCAAAGGTAGTGCTAAAAATTAGGTTAATTAATCTGCCATTTTCAGATTTTCCACCCCTTTTGATAATAAATTATACATCTTCTAAAGATGTCCATTACATATCCTGTTAACACCAAATGGTCAGCCTTTATCATTCCTTGAAGCATGTGGTGGTCCCCTCCTTTGGAATTTTCTTCTGTCAGTCAGGAGTTTCCTTTGCTTCAGCAGTTTTATGGCCTTTCACACCTTCAATGTCCTGGGTCGGAGGATGGTCATTGTTCCTATGCCCTTCGGATCAGATTCTGTTCAAACCCTGCAGTTAACACCTCCCCGTGAGTTCCTGCTGAGAGAAGGCCTTCCTTCTGGGAGAAAACCTGCTTTTCAAGTTATGGCAACTTCAGTCAAGCTAATTACTTTTTAAACTTAGCAAAACCCACATCTGTTGCATCACATACAAATACATTTCTTTCTTGGCCTTATAATCTGTGAAATCAAAACACAACTAAAATCTGTATTCCTTTTTGGCAACAATCCTGTTTATGTTGCTAATTCAGCAGACTATTTTGAGTTTTAGGTCATTTTAAAGCTGCCTTAGTAACTCTGACAGCTGTCTTTAAGGCATCCCTGGGGACTGCACCCAGATTTTAGCATAGAGGCTGCCAGTTTTCAAACTTTTTTGTTACACAATGTTTCATTTGATACATGGATATTAGCACCAGGCAAGATTGTGAATGTTGAAAAGTGTTGTGTTATTGGCATTTTGAAGTTTTTGGCAACAAATCAAATGTCAATATAAGGCACATTTTTGGGTTTCATTTGCAAAGTTCTGCTTTTATTTCTGCACTCTGTTTGCTGCTCATGGAGCCCACTGGCACCTTTTCTGCAAGGTGTGCTCTATTCCCCCGCACATGCACCATGGGTGGCAGGTTGTGCATCCCTCTTTTTGTGTGCTGAAGTACACGGTTTTTGTAGGTTTTTGGCGCACACAAGGGTTTTGCAGCCATTGTTGCTGTTTCTTTCCGCATAACTGGCAGGGTGATGCCGCATAGCATAGCGGAGTGGGTCAATACATCCCACAGAGCCTACCCTCCTGACTTGATTTTGACCACCCGTCAAGAGGAAGTCGGGAGATTTGGATGTTCTTCTCTTTTGTCCATATGGAGAAATTTAGCTGCTTCTCTCATCAGTGCTGAAGCGACGTGCTGTCCTCGCCAGTTCTGGTAAGGAGTCTTGCTGGTTCTGGTTGGGAGTATGAAGCAGCACTGCGGGCTCCCTGGGTCTTTCCTCCCAGTCCCCGAGTGGTCCTCCTTGGTAGTCCCTTGGAAAATTCTTAGTCCAGATGCTAGAAGATAGAACAGAGCATGGATATTTCCCACTACTGTGTCCACATGTCATTTGGGGATGTCAGCAGTGGGAAAGACACATGCATGGGTTATAATTGGTACTATTCCCCGTCTATGTTTACTACTGGTCTTAACCCTCTTCTTGGACATACACAGAGAATATTTAGTGATTCTTCTAGGTTTACGGATTTTCCCCCTCTGGGTTTCCGTTTGGCTCCTCTATCTGCCGCAAAGTATGCCTGGGATAGCAACTCTTCAGCTGGTTTATGTGGACCCACTTGTCTTCCCCTTCTGCCCAACTGCCCTTGGGGATGCAGATTCTGTAGGCGACTGGTGAGATTCAATCCACAATTTCAAAAAGACCCCGCCAAGTTGGGAGGAATTTGCGCTGTTTGGCTTTGTTCCTATGGAAATTGGACAAGTAGGCCTGGTCTCCTACTTGCTATTCCTTTTTAGATGTCTTAAGATCATAGTGGGTCTTCATACTGTCTGCAGATCTTTCTAGATTCCGCGGAGCATAGGCAAAAGCATGTTGAAGGTGTTTTCTCAGATTCTCAACATACTCATGAGTTGCGGAGGCATTTATCAATGTCTGCTCTTGGGTTCTGTAGAGCAGATGTTGGGGAAGCACCATCCTTCGTCCAGTCATCAGCTCAAATGGAGACATTTTGGTTGCAGTAGAAGGGGTAGATCAGATGACCATCAGGACAAGGGGTAATCGAATGTCCCAACTTGGCCCAGAATTTGCCACAAACTTTTTTAATATGCTCACAATAGTTTTATTGTACCTCCAACTCCACCACTAGAGGACTGCCAGTAGGCAATGTGTAGTTTCCTTTTGACCCCAAGTATCTCCCACATCTTGGTCATCACTTTGCTAGTGAAGTGGCTACCTCGGTCTGACTCAATCATTTGGGGTAGTCCGAAATGCGAGAAAATGTGATTGATCATCAGGGCAGCTGCTGTTTCTGCCTTGGAATTCGGGCCCGACAGACATTCCACCCATTTAGTGAACAAGCATGTTACGGTCAACATGTACTTGTTCCCCCTAGAGGAGCGAATCATGTGCCCGATAAAATCGACTTGCAAATCTGACCAAGGCAGTGTCATCCCCCTCTTTTGGGGGAAGCACGGTGTATGAGTGAGGTTGGTTGAAATTGTGCACACACAAGACACCCCTTCAAGTATTGGTCGAGGTTCTGCCCCATGTGTGGCCAGTATGCAACCTCTTGCAAGATTTCTAATGTCGTATGAAACCCCACTATGACCAGCTGTGGCTGCATCATGGGCGTGACCTAGCATCAGGCTTTGGAATGAGGTAGGGACCACCCATTGGTCATGGCCAGATATGGATTTCCTCACCAACAAACCATCTTGGATTCGGAACATTTTTGGACATTTCCTCAACACTCTGAGGTCCTCCTTCCCAATGTAATCAGTATCCGTCAGGGGAAAGTTATGTGGGTCCTCAATGTGTTGATAAAACTTACCAATTATTGGATCCCCTTTTTGAACCGTAATCAAATCAGCATCTGGGGTCTCCTTTCTCCATTGTGCAGTTGAGAGTTCATTTTGAGCATTTATCTGGGACCTAGTGATAGCAGTGACCTGGAATACCCCCAACAGGGACTCAATCTCAAGTAGATCTCTTTGAAAGGGTCCGGTTTTGGCCAGCTGATCAGCTAGGTCATTTTCAGTTGTGTCTGGTCCCTCTAGTTTATAATGACCCTTGATCATTTTCCAGTAGATGGTCATCCCATTCGAGGTGACCAGATCATCAATATTTTGTATTAATTATCCATGTTTCAATGGTTTATTATTAGCACATAGCATGCCTCTGGTTTTCCAATTACACAGGTGCTCCACGAACCCGTTCCATACATAATCTGAATCAGTGATTATAACCAGTTCCTGGAGTTGGTGTTGGACAGCAGTGAGGATGGCTTGATGCACAGCCATCAGCTCTGCCACTTGACTACTTCGGGGAACGATTTTGTACTCAGCGGAGCATTCTGGGGCATCATTCACCCATGCATTCCCCACGCCATCCACAAGTTCCTTTTCCCCGTTGTTATCAACATGGTAGGAACACCCATCCACATAGACAGTGGGCATTCCCTCACACTTGTCTTTTTCATAGACTTTGTGCGGGGAATTAAGGTACGCCTCCATGTTGTCCTTGATTTTAAGAATTTCGTCCTCGAGACAGTTTTCTCTGGCACAATCATGCAAGTCAGCCAGACCTTGCGCGAGGGGACTCTTCTTGTTTTGGCCATATCGGACCTCCACAGGAAAGCCTTGCATTGACAGAATCCAGGAAGTAATTCAGGAATTACTCACATTTCCTGCCCGGATTCTGTCACTTTGAAGATATTGCAATGGTTGGTGTGGAGTCTCCACTATGATGTGTTCCCCCTGGATAAACGGGCGGTAATTCTTCAATGACCACACAATTGCCAGGAGTGCCTTCTCACAATCTTTGATTTTTTCCTCACAGAGGATAAACTTTTACTCGCATAGGAGATTACTTTATTGACCTTGTCATGCTTTTGATATAAAACTGCAGTCAAGAATGTATTTGAGAACCCTGTCTCCAAGAAGAACTCCTTGTTTTTGACAGGGTAATATAGGCAAGACGCTTGTGAGAGGCTTCTTTTGAGTTGTCTTACTGCCTCGGCTTGTTCTGGACCCGACTCCCACTTGACCCCCCCTTCTACAGATGGATTAAGGGTCTTGTTATCTCTGCGTAATCCTCAATGAACTTTCTGCTGCAATTAGTTAGTCCAATGAGGCTCCTTAGTTCCCGCAGAGATGTGGGGACTTTTATTTTCTAGAGTGCTTCTACTTTCTTTTCCTGGGGACAGAGAACTTCAGGAGTTATCTCATGCCCCAAGAAATTCACACGGGTTCTACAACACCGTGCCTTTTGGAAATAGAGCTTTGCTCCGGCAGCCCTCAACTGGGTCACTATGTGTTCCTCCACAGTTGAGCTTTTGACTAGAACATCTTCTACATAGGCCAGGTTACCCCTTTCACTGAAGTCGGGCATGGCCTTATGCAGAAAGATGTTAAATTCATTGCCGGAGTTGATGTATCTGACGGGAGTCCAGGTCCAAGTGTACTGCTGCCCCCCGAAGGTAAAGGCCAGCTTGTATTGGTCTTCCCTACTGACAGGTAAAGTCCAGTACCCATTGGTCAGGTCAATTGTAGTGAATACCTTTGACCCTTTGATCTGGGCCAGCCCTTGGTCAATGTAGGGAAGAGGCCATCGGGAAGTATGGACCCATTTGTTGAGCTCCCTTAGGTCAGCACAGAGTCTCGACTGGCCTTTTGGTTTCAAAATCCCCAGCACCGGATTATTGAAGGTGCTGTGGACTGGACCAATTATCCCACGGGAGTCAAGGTTCTTAATTATTTCAGTAAGAGACTCCATTGATGCGAGAGGCAAGCAGTATTGCTTCACAAACACTGGAGTCATGCCAGGGTCTGTGGGAATTGTTGTTGTGTGGATGTAGGTGCGACCACAGTCATATGAGTCCACCGCAAAGAGATCTTGAAAATCTAAGAAAACTTTTTTCAATTTTTGCTTTTACTCCAGAGTCTCACAGGCATCAGCTAGGTTGACTCTCTCTTCAACCATCTGCCTGAACCCGGAAAGACTTCTGGTTTGGCTATCTCAGCAGCCTCCTCCAGCTGGGTGGAGAAGTCCCTGGTCAAAGTACTGATTTGGAATGATGGCTTCAGGTGGGGAATTCAGTCCTTGTGGACTTGAAAGATCACCTCATCCCTCTAAAGTCACAGGTCACATCTTCCTTGCCATAAGGACAGGAAGAGTACACCAGAAAATTCCCCCCATGCCGGGTGAAAATCCTGTCTGGTGTTGTGTCATCGTGACTATCACTGCCAAAAAATTCCTTGAGGATTGGTCCTAAGAGTTTGTTACCTAAATCTATGAAAAAATGTCAGTCATCAACTGCCATTCCAATAATGATGCCTGCACCCAGAGTGATACTCTTTAGGTCGCTGTTATCCACCTCTATTGGAATGGTGTTTTGTTCTGTATGGACTAGTGGTGTTGGGTTTACCCCCAACCCTTGCTGTTGGAAATGAGCATTGAGATGAACATAGGTGTCAGGATTTTTCAGTTTCTGTCGTCTTTTAATTTTACTTCCAGTGAAAATTGTCGGGTCCGTTCTGGGATGGTGACTTCCTCTCCAATCTCAATTTCAACTGCATATGACAGCAATTGAACTGACCTAAATGCTTTCTCTGGGTCATCAAAGTCCATGGGATTACCCAGTAATTGGGACCATACTTTGAGGTTTATTAGGTCCAAACTAATGGCAAAGTGATTGATAATGTCACTGCCTAAATAAAATGGAGCAGGGACATCTCGCACGACCCAACAATTATGGACTATGCTCTTGTTGCCTTTGGAAATTGTGTGCATACACCTGCTATGCAGGAGATGTTTAAAATTGTGTGTTTCCAGGTCCATTTCCTATTTGTCTAACAGTTTAAATGCGGGAATGGCTGGATCTTTTGGGAGTTTGCACAGCATGGCCTCGCTGATGAAGCTCTTACCGTTGTTCACACACACTCGGGCGAGAACAGAGTCCTTCCCTTCATTTAACTGAATAGGGAGGAACAACTGCTCTCCACTTTTCTGAATATCAGCCAAGCTTTGAGCTGATTTCTCATCATTTAGGTAGGATTTTCTGATTGTGAATTTGTATAGAATTTCAGAGTGTTTCCTTTAAGTGTTGAATACCACCTTACACTGGAAGGAAGGTTGATTTTCAGAAATAGAGAGTACTCCCCATCCCAAGTTTGTTGTCCTACTGCAATTACTGTCACGTCTGGGATTTGGTTATTCTGGAAGTGGAATACAATTTGGTCAGGTTTCTGTTCAACCATGTCGCATGTGCCATTTAAACTAGCATGGTTGACACTGTGTTTCAATTTTATTGGTCGGTTAGTCTGGGTCCAGAGGACCTTGTTTACACAATCTATGAGGGGAGACAATCTACGCAGGATGTAATTCCCTAGTAAACATGGTGTACCCTCTGGAGTCACAACTATGACCTGGTGCTTCACCTTTTGTCGCCCAATTTTGATGTCTAATTCCGCAGTCCCCTGGACAGGAATTTAATTCCTGTCGAAGTTCTGAAGTTGTCCAGGAAGAGGAGTGAGAGGGATCTGGTATTTCTCCCCCCTTCCCGAATGCAGCTGATTAAAGGCCCTTTTTGACAGAAGGGTGGCTTGGGATCCAGTGTCCACCAGTGCCAAAATTGTACAGTGCCCCTGTATTTGGATGGGGGCATAAAATCTTCCCTCCTTCTCCTCAAGTGGCAAAGATAATGCGCATTTTTGGCCAACTGGTGGGTCAATTTCTTTGCTTTGGATTCTGACATAGGGGTGATTTGGGCAGGATTTTGTTTGGGATCTTGGGAACCTGTAAGAAAAAGGTGGCAGCTGGATATGGGGGGGGGGGTTTAGACTCCCCTGGTTCTGATTCTGGAATGCCCCCCTTTTTGGAGGCAGTCACCCAAATTATTTTGAACAAGGGTATTTTCTTGCTGGTCATTCTGGGATTTGATGAAGGGTGGTTTTAACTCAGTCTCCACATCTACCCAGTCTTGATCAGGATCTCTTGGGACCCATTTTTCTTTGGGATGAGTTCCCCCATCCCTGAAGGAGAAGATCCTTTTCCCAGAATCCTCTGAGGACCCCTCTCCCTCAAATTGGAAGATGTGCACCTCCTCCACAAAATGGGCCTTTTTAGGCTCTTTATTTCTCCTGCCCACCCTCTGTTACTGGGGTTGCAGAATTTCGGCAGTGGGAGATTCTGGTTCAGGTTTCTGGGTTTCCAGGGGCTTCTCACAAGTGGGTAAGGAGGCTTCCTCTAAAGGTTTATACCCCCTTTCCCCCTGTGCCTCCTAACTGGCTAACTGGGAACCGGTGGGTTGTTGGGGTTCTTCCCCGTCACTGTTCTGGAGCACCAGACCCTTGATTTGGCCCTGAGTCGCCATGTTCACTGGAGGGTTTTGCTGCGCCCTCAACATGCGTCCCAGATCCTGTGCCATGTTCTGGACCTGGCGCTCCAGTTGGGACACCCGCTCTGGCTGGTACGGGTCCCCTGGTCTACCCTTGGTTGATCACAGGAAGGGTAACTATCCATTCTCCCATAATATCCCTGGTTAGGATAGTTTTGGTACCCCTCCACCCTTGGCCTCCCCTCTCTCAGATTGGGCTTTCTGAGCTCAGGAAAGTGGGGAAAGAAAGAAGGGTTGTTTTGGGAGTTAAGGTTTGCCGGGTTCCGGGGAAAGAAACCTGGCCCGGCATTTGGGGGATTACTGCCCTCCTGGGGAAAGTGAGGAGGGGAGTTCCCTGGGTTGGCAGCTGCCTGGTTGGACCCCCTCCTTAGGCTGGTGGAGTTCACACGTAGCACAGTATGGGCCTGTTGCCCTTGTAGCATGGGCTTATGTAGTCAGGGGAGTTAGGGGTCCCATTTGTGGGGTTACCTCCCTGACTCCCTTTTTGGAATTGGCCCGAGGGCCTTCTGGGTCTGGGGTTGGTAGGATTCTGCGTGAGAAGGTTCTTAGACCCCCCATCTCCAGACCTAAAATGGGCGCAACCTTCCCCTCTGCCACCTTAGCAGCAGCAGGCGTGTTGGTTGGTTTTGGGCTTTTGTTAGTATTTTTACTTTCTGGTGGCTTCTGCACTTCATAGATGTGCGTTGCTTGTTCAATGACCCAGTCTAGTGATCTTTTCTCATGAAAGTCCCTCAGTAGCTGGGTCATAATTTATTTAGGGAGGGCATGAAAGAAGGTGTTGACAAATTCCCTACTGTCAGTGCGCACCCTTTTGGTGGTCTGCGCAAAGGCATGTTTCAGTTCTTGGACACATTCTTGTGGGCTTGGTCTTCCCCACATTGTAGGTTGTAGGCTGCCTTGCGAGCCTCTTGAGGGTTTCTATGAATAAATAAAGCTTTAGGATGGCCGCCCTATAGGTGGACCATCTTGAATGGTTCAGCCCTTCAAAGAAGCTGGAGTATTCAGGTGAAAATGTCCACTTGACATACTGAATACAGCTTTGGCTGTCCTTCAGGTAAAATGTCTCCATCATTTGCTCAAACAATTCAAGGTGCTCCCAAACTGAATATTTGGCATTTTTGTGGTAAGGCGTGATGACGCTCCTAAAAGCTTTGATTTGCTTCAGGGGATCTTTCAGCAGAGCCCTCTTAGCTTTGTTGGCCTTTTTAGTTCTGATAACCCTGGTCCACTCATCCTCTGACTCAGAGGCACTTCTACCAGAGGTGGCTGTCTGTTCCTGTAGGCTTTCCCTAATTCTGCAAGCTTGGGAATGGCTGGCAGAATGTGGAAGCCTAGTCTCTTGGGACCTGTGGCGCTCAGCAGAGTCTTCTGACTCTCCCTTGCTCCCAGGATTGGCTGACTACGCCCACCCCACTATCTTAGCTGGGAAGAGGTTTTTAAGACACTCTTATTGGACCTAGTCTCATGGAATTCCCCGCCATGTTTGACTGCCTGATATCTTGGTAGGTTATATTTCTGAGGATCCACTTCTCTGATTCTCCCTCACTGGAGTCTCCCTGATCAGAGAAGCTGGCCCTAGCATTTTGGAACCTGTACAGAGATGCCCGCCCCTCCATTTCTGGGAGGTGTTCCCATTGTGTTGAAGTCTACCATTCCTGTGGCCCTTGGTTCATATGAGCCAGTGGGCATGGGGGTGGCAGAGTCCATGGAATTGATACCAGGGTTCCTGAGGTTATGCTCAGGGGTTTCTCTCTCCCATCTTACCTCATCTCTTTCAGCCCCTATTTCCTGATGACATGCCAAGATCTAACCCTTTTGTTCCTCTATTAAGGCCTTACTGGTCTCTATGAGCTGTCCCTGCATGGGTATCTGTGTATGGAGCCTGTCATTCTTTTCACAGAGAGCCTCATTGTCTCTCTGTGCTAACTGTCTGAATTGGGAGTATTGGGCCAATTTTTGCTGCAAGAGAATCACCTCTTGAATTTGGTCCTTACTGGTTTGATTATTCTTTGCCAAAGCCTCCTCCACCCACCTGGTGTGCTCTAGCAGCTTTTCATAATCCATTTTGATTTCACCAAGTTCCTGAGTGGCCACGTGATTTTCTCCTAACTTTGTTTTTAAATGGCTGACTTCCTGGCCTAAGGTGTCCCTTTCCTGAGTTAGAGTTCCCCTTTGTGTAGCCAGCTCATCCCTGTTTTTTTAAGGGCACCGGCTTTCGGGCACTCCTCATCAAACTCTGTTTGTGATTCTAGGTCTTTGATAATCAATGTATTATTTTCCTCTTTTAAGGATTCTAGGCAGTTTTGCAGGGTGACTATCTGCTCTGCACAGACTCTATTATAATTCAATTGCTGCTCTAGCTTTTGTTGGTCTGTTTTAAAGAGTCCAACCTTTCTTGACAATCTTTTTGCAGTTTCAGAACCTGGGTGTCTTGCTCTGTATTCTTTTGCAGTAAGAGTGTCAGTTCTTCTTGCAGTTTGGTGGCATACAGGCTAGCCTCTGTTTCAGATCCTTGGCTGCTCTGGAGCTTTTGCTATGCAGAGTCCAGATTAGTCTAGATTTTCTGCAGTTCTTCCACTTGCCTCTTTGTGAAGTCCACATGGTCTTTGTACTTTTCCTGTATAACTCCTATTCCTATGTGGAGGTACAGGTAGGCCGCTATGTTGGCAATTTTGCATTGCTCCTCTTTTATTTTAGGGGTCATGTACAGCTCACTGAGTGCCTGATGTAATGGCCCCTTGTCCTGCCAGATACTATGGTTGGTTTCAGTAACTTCTTGTTTTATTCCATGCAGCCATAACTGTTCATCCTATTCTACCCATTCACCCATGACAAACAATTTGTGCAGTAGGTGTTCCCTTGCAATATTGATTTCCACTGGGGTCGTCATTCCGGAAATATTGATTTCCTTCTGACTTATCTCAGGGTTACTTACTTTTGCAAACCAGCCCAACTCCTTTGAGTGTTTCTTTTGAGGGGTGCTTTTACAGTGTAGCACAGTATGGTAACCCAACAAGTGTATGTACCCCATCAGTTAGCACGCTTGGTTAGACTGTCACGAGTCGTATGTCTAATTTAGGATCTTGTGACGAGCCCTCAAGCTGTAAGTGATTTCAATCCGGTGCACACCCAAGTCAAAGCTCAGAATGTAGTGCACAACTGAAATCCTTATTTATTTTGTCTAAAAGTTCATTATTCTGAACGATATACCACTCATATCACGCCCTTCTCCTGGAACCTGCATGGTCACACTGAACCAGGAATCAGGCTGGTTTGCAAATGTAAATATTTATTTATGTATTTAAGATTTAATCACAACATGTTTTAATAGGTACACAATAATCACCAATGGGGTGACAGAGCACTGAATAATATCTTTAGTACACTAGGAATAGGTAATAAACAAAACAAATGCAGCACAGAAAGTAATACTTTTGTGTTGGTTCAGATCAGATAGCACTGTGGTTAGCAGTTCCCCCTGCAAAACCCCTCAACCCTCCAATAGGCGATGTAAAGAGATAGGAGGAGAGAGCAGGTATTTAGGAATGGCACAAATCAAACAGAATATCAGTCCCACTTTCCCCCAGCAAACACAAGAGAAAAAACGGAATTGACTTTCAGCTGTCAGACTGGCTTTCAAGATTGACTCTAGAATAGACTGGGCAAAAACACCAAATATGGTCAAAATTGCTGAAATTGTTATACATTCTTATGGGAGCCGCTTTGGTAAGTTGCACACAAGCACAAGCACAAGCAATGATTTGGTCAGCAGAAAACAATTGAAATCTTAAGGTCCAAGTCAGAAGCAGTTTAGAGCTATTTTACACGTGTAAAACTTTCAGATTTTTAAAATCGCAGCAAACTTTTCATTGCACGATATTCGCGACAACGGGGGAAACACATTGGTTTGCAATGCAGTTTTGGGTGCTATGTATAGAGATGGATGTTGCCTACAAGTAGGAGTTTCATTTCTATCATAAAAACTGAGGGAGTTACAGAGTTTTTAGTAAAGGTTGATTTTGTAAAATAATCGCGAGAATTAAAAACAGAAAGGCAGTTTTAAAAAGGACAAATGAGTTTGCTCACACAAGCGGATGACTAAGAAGAAGCGAATACTACAAAGGGATTACAGTCACTGGATCAGGGTGACCTCCTGATAAGGAAACCCGACTTCTTCGGATGAGAAAAGTGGCAGCGCAAGGATAGTTCTAACAATACTGGTTCTGAAGGAAAGATAGGATGGGTTTGGTAGGGATAAGACAAGGCAAAGATACTCCTAACAATACTGGTTCTGACTGGATGACAGGATGGTTGGATAGGGACAAGACTATGCAATTACCATGGGACACAGTTCTTCCTATTTATACTCACTGGATAAGTTTTTAAATGGGACCGTCAGCTCTGGTTTAAGAAAGGCAGCACCTCAGGCACGGGATGGATCTTCTGGACTGGTCGCCGGATTGGCACAGGATCTGCTCTCCTAGTCTGTGGGTATTTGGATCAGCTGGATGGCGAGTTCCTCAGGCAAGCCTAGTAGTGGCAAGCCAGAGAATTTCTGGATACTGGTTCAAAAGGCCTTCTCACCCACACAGCGCTTTACTGAGTGGAGAGAATACATTTTAGGATTGGGACCTTGCTTGAAATCAATAGTTTCTATCGCTGGCAAGAGATTTGGCATCTGGATCTGGAATAATATTTAAAGCTGGTTGTAGAAAGCTGGATCAGTGTGCTGGATCAGAGTGCTTCACCGGAATCAGGAATCAGGAAGGTGGCTGGATCAGTGAGTCCCTATCTGTTGTCAGCTGTCTTTATTTACGCCTTAAAATGACATCACAAAGGGGTGTATGGGCCGGCTTAGCTAAGCTTGCCCCCTTGAAAGGTGATTGGGTCAGAGTCTACTCTCTGCCTTGATAGGAGGAGAGAATCAGAGTGTCATGTTTATGGTGTAATTTTATGATGCTGAGAATCCACCCCTAGCCACTGGAACAAAAAGTCTAATTTTGGAAAAATACATATTTACACATGTGCAACCTCTATAAAAATCACATATACAGTTTGCATATTTTACATAGCAGCTATTCCTCAAAACCCCATAGCTATGGGATCTTGTCTCTGCTTTCTACAGAATGTTGTCCTTTTCACTATGAACGTAATGTCCAATTAGTATGCAAGTTTCAACAAATGTGTGTGTTTAACATGGGAATGAGTGTATAAAATTTCACAATTCTAGCAGAAATACAGACCCCAAAAACCCACATTTAATGCCGTTCCTGTTCAGAATAAGATACCCGGTTGTACTAAGTTTTCAAAGGTAGTGCTAAAAATTAGGTTAATTAATCTGTCATTGTCAGATTTTGCACCCCTTTTGATAATAAGTTATAAATCTTCTAAAAATGTCCATTACATATCCTGTTAACACCAAATGGTCAGTTTCTGTCACTCCTTGAAGCATGTGGTGGCCACCTCCTTTGGAATTTGCTTCTGTCAGCCTGGAGTTTCCTGTGCTGCAGCAGTTTTACAGCCTTTTACACCTTCAATGTCCAGGATTGGAGGATGGTCATTGTTCCTTTGCCCTTTGGATCAGATTCTGTTCAAACCCCGCAATTAACACATCCTCCTGAGTTCCTGCTGAGAGAAGGCTTTTCTTCTGGGAGGAAAAACTGCTTTTCAAGTTATGTCAACTTTACCCAAACTAATTACAAAACCCACATCTGTTGCATCACATACAAATATATTTTTTTCTTGGCCTTAAAATCTTTGGAATGAAAACACAACTAAAATCTATATTCCTTTTTGGCAACAATCCTGTTTATGTTGCTAATTCAGCAGACATTTCAGTTTTAGGTAACTAATTTTAAAGCTGCCTTAGTAACTCTGACAGCTGTCATTCAGGCAGCCCCGGGTACTGCACCCAGATTTTGCCATAGAGGCTGTCAGTTTTCAAACTTTGTATGTTACACAATGTTTCATTTGATTCATGATTTTAGCACCAGGCAAGATTGTGAATGTAGAAAAGTGTTGTGTTGTAGGCATTTTGGAGTTTTTGGCAACAAAGCAAATGTCAATGGTAGGCATATTTTTGGGTTTAATTTTCAAATTGCTGCTTTTCTCTCTGCACTCTGTTTGCTGGTCATGCAACCCACTGGCACCTTTTCTGCAGGGTGTGCTCTATTCCCCCGCACATGCACCATGGATGGCAGGTTGTGCATCCCTCTTTTTGTGTGCTGAAGTACACGGTTTTTGTAGGTTTTTGTAGGTTTTTGGCACAAACAAGGGTTTTGCCGCCATTGTTGCTGTTTCTTTCCCCATAACTGGCAGGGTGATGCCGCATAGCATAGCGGTGTTGGTCAATACATCCCAAAATATCTATGGAGGGATCCTCGGGATTTTGCCTTTTTGAACCTACAGTGGGTTGGCTCAGGCCCTGTGAAATCGCTGCTTCTGGGAGGCCTATTGATTTTACTCTGCTTCAGACCATAAGGAGAGATCTGGACACATATCATTGCACTTTCAATTTGAGTGGCAGGGGGGATGTGAAAGAGCACTTAACATGATTCACTAACTGGTCAAACCTGAAATTAGACATATTTAGCTTCTGACTCATGATCCACAAACCAAATTCCATCAGAGGTTAAGCAATGGGTTCCGTCTTTAGCCTGCTGAGTTATCCTGCGTGTGCTTCACTGGAAACAGTTCCTCCATATATATTGTGTGAATCCTAAGCAAGTATGAAGTAATATATACGTTTCATCATAGAGAATTATTTGTACATTACACAAGTTGCATTTCAGCAATGCAGATGGGACACAAACGAAAATGTATATTGAATCTAAATTTACTAAGCTTATTTGACTGTGTTTGTTCTCGGTAGAGAGGCACCCATACCTCTTTTTTATGTTTAGTAATTTGGGATTGCACCCTAAGTTACACAGGGTAATCTAGATGTGGACCCCTTGGTCACTGTGCTTAGAGAGGCACAGTTTCACCTCACTGATGAGGCCCGACTAGGCAGAAACACGTGTCTGGGGTTGTTGTTGGTACTCTTGTTCAGAGGAAAATTGCTTAGCATTTCGATGCTGGACTGCCCAAGTGGGTGGGGCAAAGACTGATATACAAATGGATATTCCTCCTCTGTGAAAGGGATAGTGAGCTAAAAGATGGTTTTAGACTATACCAAGTGGGCACCTTCCCAAAGAACAGGTCATTTGGCTATGTTTGTTCTCGGTAGAGGGGCTCCCTGACCCCCTATTGTATATTGAATCTAGTTTGACACACACCTCCTCTCTGTTTTATCTAGTTTGACACACAACACCTCCTCTCTGTTCGATCTAGTTTGACACACAACACCTCCTCTCTGTTCTTCCATTAACCTGACATTTATTTCTTTTACATATCAGGTGTAGGCAACGGTGTCCCTCGAGCAGCACCAGGGCATATCTGTTACCTGTTAACAGAAATGGAATACCACGTACACTAATGGTCTGATGGGTGCTGCCCCAACCTCAGAACTCAGTCAGTCAGTCTGCCAAGAAGGGGATTGAAGTATACCATGCTGGAGCCAAGGCATTTGATGGCAATGTATGGGACCACATGGAATAAGGAATGGTTAGATGCAATCATTAATCGGTTGGCAAGAGCACCGAAGATATGTTCCCCAAAAGACAAAAACGAGGTAGACAGAAAGGAGGTATCTGGAAACGGATAAGGTTTACGTTTAATATTGTGAAAAAGGAAAGATGCTTCATGGAAGATGTAACAATGTAGAAGTGATGGAATGTGAGATCTTGCTGGGATGAAGCGTCTGGGAGTGTGGCACAGAGGAACAGGAACAATGGCGGTGGTCATGGTCCCATTTGTTTGTAATTTAAAGATTTGCATGGATGAGTTAACATGTCTGTGGTGTACTTTTGATCACTTCAACTACGATTGTTAAAGCTCTGCTCACTTGGCACCAGCAGGACCTGTTATCCAGCTTTGGTATTGGCTCCAGTACACTTTCAATTACACCATCTGGTCGGAAACGCATATAAACAAAATGGAACCTACGTTTAAGAAAATACTATATATTAATGAATGCCTCGAAATACTTCCAATGCCCTTTATTTATCAAGGTGCTGATTTATGGAATTATTTGCGCCGAAAAACGGGCATTTGTGTGCCATTCTGCCCAAAAATCCCTGTTTAACAAATGGGGATTTTCAGGCAGAATGGCGCACAAATCCACGTTTTTCGGCGCAAATAATTCCATGAATCAGCCCCCACGTTTCTAACGGTGTAATACTAGCACTAATTGCCGATTTTGCATGACTGAAATGGAAGATTGAATTCATGTTATACTCTTTTGACCCCTGTGCACCCAATTTAGAAGAGGTTGGCTTAGGTCCCTGTCCTTGCATAATAAGGCGAGAGCTGTTAATGAAGCAGCATAGTGAACCTTTCCGAATCCACTAATCAGGAAAATATAACCTTATTAGCAGGGAAGTACCTAATTTTGACATGGAGAAATAAATGCAAGATATTGGCTCGTGCTTCCTTGTCTGTTGTCAGTCCTCTGTTTAAATGATTCTTATTATGAGTTGAATATATTAATATAAGCGATCAAGGGTGGCATTTCTGATGATGAGATGTTCTTAGGTAGATCATATAAAAGCTATTGGAGGAAACCATCATTCAAAACTTGAACGGAGAATAAAGAGCAAATAAGTTATGTCATGCACCCTTTTTAATGCTCCGACTAATTATGTATGGGTAAACAGTTAAACCTTTGTCATTGAAATCAGAAATACTGAGTGGCGCGTTAAACCTATGTGTACCCATTACTGTGTGACGGCAATTGTGAGGTACAGAAGTATTTTTAACAAATATATGAGGGATTATTTACACTATTGCATTGATTGTGAAGGGGGGGAGGTATGATTGCATGTAACCAGATCAGGGGGTGGTAATGTATTTCTGTTGCCAGAAGGCAGAAGGCATAACGGAAACTCTTACTTTCAAGGCAGGGTGTTGGGTTTTGGGGTGTGATGTACTCTCACCGGACTGTCTACTTGGGAGCACAGTACGATGAGACACACTCACAAGTGCACGCGAAGTCCGTTGCAAAGAAAGGGCTTAAACATGTTGTGCCAACATTGTCTAAATGGAGACCATTTAGTCACTGTTAGGTGTTGCGAATATCCTACAGTGACAATCATGACTAATGATGAGAAAAAGCATAACACGTCACAGGTGGCTTTGAAAAAGTGCCAGACTTCACATGTGCATGTCGTAGTCAGGAGCAGCACCGTGGGGAATCAGGAGAAAAAGGAGTCACATAATCGAAGGATGCACCACTGAAAGTGACTTGAAAATGTGTGCTCATCATACGTGTAAATCAGAAACTGTTGAGATGGTCCAAAAGTGAAGTGCAAGGCAGAGCTAGGGTTGTTTGCACTTTACAAAATACTGTTTTAAATACCATTGCTCCACATGCCACGCTCACACACCCACCCAAATCCTGTGAAGCATTTTCAGATCAGGCACTTTAAAAGGTAAATAAATGATCACCTACCTTAGCATACCTGTGCATATTACATTTTACCAAACTGATGTACTGATTGCCTATGGTCCCTTCCAAGAGTTGTAGGGATGATCCTGATGTCAGTGGAGATTTCAGATGAAATGGTGGGAAGGGGGCAGCCCCGCCCCCCCCCAGCTGCTTTAAAGTAAGACAAGATGCATTTGAGGCACTGTAATTAGCCAGGGGCAAAGGGGGACAGCGAAAGGGACACCTTCCCGTCTAGTAGGACCCTATGCTAATATAACCAATTATAGTGTAACGATATGGTGTGGCCCAAGGCATGGGCAGCATCGCTATTTTGCGAAGATTTTAACAATCGTAGGTAGAAGAAAAGCCTTGCACAGTACAGGCGGCGTTGCATGCATTAGGCCCAAATACATGAGGCATTAGATATCTCCAGTCATGCCCGAGCTCCCATGAGGACAGTTTGCACTCCCACCCGCCACACTGTTTGTTCATTGTTCTTAACAAAAAAGATGTGGCTTTCACCAAAGAGGAATGTGCCCCATGTTATGTATGATGCTATTTTTTTGCATTGCCGGGGAGCCTGCTGGCTGACATAGTTCTAAAAATCAAATTGGTTCTGGAGCCTACGCGAGTTGGGGAGCCGTCCTGATCAGATGTGTTACTACCTGGGGCCTCTTATTAATGGCACATACAACATAAACTGTTGTATGCACAAGTGATTTCATTACAATTGGTGACGAGGACCATTGATGGTGAGAGCCCCCAGCCAGCAGGAAGAAAGGAAAGCGGGAAAGCATGCATGTTCGTCTACAGCTGACCGCTTTGTTCCGGAACGATTTAAGGGGGAGTAATTGCCGACTCAGATATCGAGTGAAGACAAGGCAATCAAAAGTGAATTTGTGTAAGGAGACCTGCATAAGTATAAGGTAACTTTACAATCAGTAAAATAGAACACTGACGGCAACACTTACCGCTGCATCATATGAATGACCATCTGCGAGCCAACAGCAACTGTAGCACATTGAGGAGATTACCTTAGGAAACGTCCTCAACCTGGTGGCCATTTTGTATGATTGAAATAGGGTTGCCAGGGCAACCGCACGTCGCGGATTGTGAATGTTACAAGGATTGAGAACCTCGCAGTGTAATGAGTGCAGGCAGCGTTTCTCATTGAAAATCTTGCCGTATAATGGATACAGGCAACATAAAGGCAAATCTATCGATACATAAATGGCAGCTTTGAGAGTTCTGATTTCCACATGCAAGTTCACAGGGGTTGCTGACGAATACCTGAGAGACCAGTTAGTATTGCATGTAGTCAACCTCCGAATTCAGCAGACACTGTGGCAAGCAAAAGATCCCTCTTTGGAACAGGCATTGGAATTGCCAGAATGATGGAACTAGGAGAGAGGTGTATGAAAGAAGTACAGAATAAAGATGAAGTCAAAGAGATCAAATCTGTCCAGGATGAAAGAAAGGAAGACAATGAAGAGACATTAATAGCTTTAGTTAAAAAATGACTGCAACCTATTTTAGGGCAAATCCCAGAAGAGAGAAGGAAACAATAAATACATCCCAAGCTCAATGTCAAAAATGTGGTTGGAACAGACACGCACATGTTGAAAAAGAGTGCCCAGTTTATGCTGCTGAATGTTACAAGTGTGACTATATGGGGCATTTTGGTAAAGTCTGCAGGAATACCAATGGTAGAGGTAAAGTTGGAGAGCAATTTGTCAACAGATCACAGAATACCAGCAACAAAGCTTTGGAGGAGATTAAAGGCCCGTGCAGTTTATTATCAATTGTCATTGATTTTGAGAAAGAAGTCCGGACTCTTACCATCACAGCAGGCGGAGAGAATAAGGGACCATGGGTGGTTATGCACCTCGATAATGTGCCATTACGAGTTATGGTGGACACTGGATCCCCCCATACCATGGTGGATGTGGGAACTTTCTTTAAAGAGTTAAATGGTAAACCTGAAGAATTGCAATAGTGTGCAGTGATAGAGGGGGCAGTAGAAGACTTTTTGAGCAGGGGGTGCACAAGGGAGTGCTTGAGAGGAGAGGGGAAAGCTCCAGTGGCAGAGGAGTGGCTCTGTAGATCAGCCAAGACTGGAGTGAGAGTGTCAATGTTGTCCTTAATTTTTCTGGAGTGGCAGGGAGACACCCATAGACCGTACTTTTCTGGAAACCTCATCAGGTGTGACAGGAGGTAGGGAGGAGAGGAGTAGGCGAAAAGAGGTGGCCGAAGAGGACCTAAGAGAGGTGGAGGGAGGGAGGGGAGCAGATGACAATGAAGACAGGATGTCCTGAGTTTTAGTGGTGAAACGAGAAGCCAGGGCCTAGCAGAGGGTCTGGGTGTGTGTGGTAGAGGAAGATACTGCAGTCAGATTGGCGAGCTCCTTGCCGATTTTAAAACGTATTGCCATGTTGTTAGATTCCGCAGAGATGCGGGCTTGAACTTAGACTATTTTTTTTAGAGAGAATGGAGAGCCTATATTGCCTTTGGAGTAGGCGACAGCCCAGTTTTTTAGAGGGTGAATCTGAAGCTCAAATAACATGGCACTAAATAACAGAACAATCAGAAATGAATACAACAGTGAAGTTTCCAAATAAGGTCTAGACAAAACAACAATGTATTCAAAACGTTTCAAAGAAAGTTCAAAGAAAGTAATCCATAACTGTGATGTGTTTGACTGACCCAGTAATGAGAGCATGGGGAATGGGATACGGGAAGGTCTGTGTGTTGGGGATAACCTCTCCTTTGCTGGTAGCCATAGAGGTATATGGATGTACCACCATAGAGACTCTAAAAAACCAGCCTAATCCCTTCATCTAAAAAAATTACCCCAGAGGGCCTCAGGGTTCAAGGCAATTCAATATCAGAATTATATGAATGCTTACTTCAGGCATTGAGCATGCAGTTTGTTATTTGCATTTCAAAACAGATTGCATTCTCTCCACGTTTGATGGGTAGAATGAACAAAGAAAAGGGGTTTCTTTAGAGTGGGGAATCTCAGGGGGAAGCACCATGGAAACCAGGCAGACCATGTGGAAGTACAAGGAAGCAATGGTGGAGTCAGGGGGAAACGTGATAGGGACTCCTGACTCCACAATGGAAGTGGCCACTTCTTTTTGAGTTATTTCTTGGAGTCACAGAGCTTCAGACCTGTGGCGAACACTGAAGGCTTCATATTACACACTTGTTTCAGAGCAGGTCACATGCATACAAATCAGGTCAGCCTCAATAGTTTGTTATAATGCTATCAGTGCCCCCAAATCCAACATGGCCTAATGGATCATTTGGGCCAGGATGAAAACCAAAACAAGGAATTTTGTAAGGAGTTAATGGTGCAAAGTTATTCGGACGTTGTTTGTAAGGTGGAGAGGGAAGGAGGTGTGTAACATACATCTTGGTTTTGGAGCATGGAAAGATTAAGGAGGAGGAGAGTAAGGGACAATGTAGTGCCTCCAGAGGGAAAGAATATTGAGGGGATACGAAGGAGGATAAGGGACATTCAAAGATAGAGGAGGGAAAGTATCTTGCAGGAGGAGGTGGACGGGGAAGATATTTGGTATGCCTTACATCAAAGGTAGGGAGCAGTGTTTATAATGCTCTTTGACTGCAGCCTCAAAAGCATTTTGAAACTGCTCCCCCCTGCACAGTGGCATGTTGCAGTACACACAGAGTATTGTTATCCCAGAAAGATAGCGATCAACAGCCTCTTGTATGTCCTGTGAGGCAGCCAGTGGGATCATCTGCCCCACAGGAGTAGCATTTGTGGTCGCAGGAGAGATAGAGGAAGATAGCCTACTACTCCCTGAGAAAGGAACAGCCTTTCTCAGAGCACCCGGGCAGTTTGAGCGGGTGTGGCAGTGCATGGGCATGGTACCAAAAGAGTACTGCCCAGTTTGTCCACGACTGAGTCTGACTCCACACTGAGTCTAACTTTAACCTGGGCAGCCTGAGCCTTTGGTATCCCTTCAATGGTGGTAAAAACACAGCCACGCCCATGATTCTCTCCAGGTGCTGTAGCTAGGTACTTCCTGCACCTCATCTTCCTTGCCTTCTTGATCCACCTCTGCATTATCGTGATTATCGTGCCTGTTCCCCTGTTCGGTGCCTCCACGTGGTTGTGGTGGTTATGGCCCCTGGGGAGGAGGGATGGCCATGAGTGATGCCATTTTAAGGGAAAAAACAGCTCTTCTGCAGGCTCTCTCCTGGTTTGCTCTCTCCTGGATTGCCAGATTGAGGATCACTAAAAGTAATGGTGCATGCACCGGGATGTCTGGAATTGTGCGTGCTGAGTGGAAGACTAATTAAAAGTGCATCATGCAAGACCAGACATGTCCAGCCACGGTGCAACATCCGTCAACATCATCCAACATCATCCATAGCACAAACAGACCTGAACATTCGTATTGTCCATGAACTATAAATTGGGTTATTAAAAAAAGGAATTCATGACAGAATATTATGCAAGATATTTTAAGTATATTAAAATGAAATTAATGTATTTCTGAAAGGGATGGGGTATCGAATGGGAAACATAAATGGGAGGATTTTAAATTTCTCTAAAGTCATAATTGGGGGAGGGAGGGAGGGAGAGATGTTTTATCAAACCATCTTTGATTTATGTTTTGTGAATTTGATTGGGGCGATTGATGGGGGAAATGGGGACAGGTACAAGCAGGACAGTGATGATCAACATTTTTAATAACATAATTTGTGGCATAATTTAGAAGTTCATCATATTTTGAAGACAAGGACATGATTTCCTTCTGTACAGTTGGAGATTGTAGTCGTCTTTCTGATTGTGGGGATTCTCCATAAATACTCTGTGGTGTAGTTTCTTCATGTAAACTATGTACTATAAGAAAATAAGAAATAATGATTTCAATGAGCTCAGTATGAATTACATTATTTGTTTTTATTGAAAGATGTATTGTTCACCATTAGGGATTTCATCATCACTCATTTCTTCTTTGGGAAAGTATTTGTCTAGCCACTCAATTTTGTTTTCCATATCTATCAAAATAAAATAAATGGTGATATTTTCTTATGAGAAATCCTTGTATAATGAATGGTAATAATAGAAAACTAAATACAGTTTACTTCCTATTTGGTAAGAGGTTGTTTTGTTCCTGGTGTATCTCAGAGTTGTACTAAACTAATAATATGAGGTTTACAGTTATGCTTTGTGCTTGGTACATTCCATGATGTTTGGTGGTAAATGAAAAAAATATGTTTTACATTTTTAAATGTTGAATTGTACAAAAATGTATTTTGGGTGTAGTAAATATGAGTAATGTTGTTTTATGCATATGATTTTTTGGTTGAAGGGTTTAAAATGCTCCCTGTGCTTCTGGTTCTTGTTGATGCTACCTGCTGTCCGTGGACATTCATACTGTTCATGGTCTGTACAGCTGCTACATTGAGGGTGAGTGTGATATAAGGAACATGTGTATCATGGTTTCAATGTAGTATAACAACATGAAGTACTCAGCTTACAATGTATACTGTCACTGAACAAAAACAAGCATCCCAGATATGTGATCTCATCAATGATGTTATTAATGTAATTTGTGATGTCATTATTGAATTCCTGGGTGTTACTGTTAGCAGTGCATGGGGGTGTCGCAAGTTATGGTTGCTTAGCTTACCTTAGCTGGCACATTTCTTTGGTTTTTAGATTTTACTTGTAACCGTACCGTCCCTTTCACAAAGTTTTTTCACTGAATTTGATTTTTACCAGAGTGATTAGTTGGGTACAAATTACTTATACCTATTTTTAATGAGTACACATAAAAATCACACTCAGCCAGAAAGCAGCTGCTTGAGAGTCTGCAGACAGAGCAAAACTCTGCAGACATCAGGCAACACAATCAACACCCAGAAGCACAGGAAACAACAGAAAATGTTGTTCCCTTCATCCCACAAAAACATATACATAAAACAACAGTATTTTTACTACATACCTTGTTGTACAATTCAACATTTCAAAATATGAAAACTAATTTTTCATTTAGCACACAATGTTTATGAAATGCACCAAGCACAAACCATAACTGTACACCTCAAATTGCCAGTTCAGTCCAACCCTTCATACAGACTGAGATAGACCTGCTTCTCATTCCAAAACAAACTCTCACCAAATATTAAGTACAGTGCATGTATTTATCTATTATTAACATTCATTGTATTAGCATTTGTCATAAGCGAATATTACCATTTTTTTTTATTTTGACATAATTGGAAAACAAAATTGAGGGGCTCAGAGAAAACTTTGCAAAAGAACAAATGAGTGATGATGCAATCTGTAATGCTAAACAATACATCTTTCAATATGAACAAGTATTGTAATTTATATATAGCTCATTGAAATAACATTTTGTTTTCTTTTCTTATAGTACATACTTTACTTGAAGAAAGTACACCACCAATGAATTATGAACAATCAAAACAATCCCAAAGAATATCCTAATCCACAACTGTACATAATGAAATTATGATCTCATCTGCAAAATTGGATACACTTAGGGGCTGATTCATGCAATTATTTGCGCAGAAAAATGGGGATTTGTGCGCCATTCTGGCCGCAAATCCCTGTTTAAGAAATGGGGATTTGCGGGCAGAATGGCGCACAAATCCCCGTTTTTCGGCGCACAAATTCCAATGACTTCAAATTATGTAAAACATCATTATATTAGAAATGGAAATGATCACTGTCTCACTTTTCGGATAATCACTATAATAAGAGTGAGTTTAGTATGTTGAATTTGAATGAATGCAGTATGGATGGAGCAGTTGATGATGTGAGAGTTTCTGAGTTTGGTGTGTTGTGCACTGTGAACATTAATACAAATAGTTTGGTGTATTTGTGTTTTTTGTCCTTTATTCATATTTTTCTTCAATGTTACATCATGATGAGATTTTATAATACATATGGGAGTTTTTAGTACTAATAAATTGATCTTAGTAATATATATATATATATATATATATATATATATATATATATATATATATATATATTCAGTGAAAACACTTTGTTAAAGGGACGTTATGGTTAAGATGCGCTACTAAAAACCTATGAAATTCAGTGAAAAAAACTTTGTTAAAGGACGTTATGGTTAAGTTGCGCTACTGAAAACCTATGAAATTCAGTGAAAAAACTTTGTTAAAGGGACGTTATGGTTCCAAGTAAAACCGAAAAACCCTTGAAATTCGCCAGTTATGGTAAGCTAAGCAACCATAACTCGCGCCACCACCGTGCACTGCTAAGACTAACACCCAGGACATCAAAGATGACATCACAAATATATATATATATATTATACATTTCATAAGACATAGTAAAGATATTTTTTTTTGCTACAGTTAGTCATTCAATACAATTTGTTCATTAAGAACATATCATATGTACTGAACTGATGCAATATATCTTATGTAAATAAATTAGTTTAATGGTTTTACAGAAGGCACTGAGGATTTCAATTAAAAGAATCAATATCTAAATTAAAAACAGTACTATATACAAACAAAGTTACTAATTTGAAGCTTTTACAATTGCAGTGAAGACCAGTTTCCTGAAAAGAAGCAGCCGAATTCGAAGAAGAAAGAAAAACTAAGAAGTTACCTGTTAATTTAAAAAAAATGTAAGTAAAATATCACCATAATATTTGTATTATTAATCAAATATACTATAACGTTAATACAAGCTATTTCGGTTTCTAAAAATAGAGATTTTGTACCATTTTGTCCAAAAATTTCCATGTCTTAAACAGCGATTTACAGCCAGAATGGCACACAAATTTCTATTTTTGGACACACAAATTGCTCAACTGAACCACTACAATTTTCATATTATAGAACAAACAACTGTTTTAATTGTATACATTAGATTTACTATTTGTACTTTTCCACACCACTAGCTTACTTTTTTTTGTCATCTGAACCCCAATTTAGTAACACATTAATTCAATATACCTATCCCTACTAGTTTTAGTTCCCAATGCACAATCACACACCTTTACATACATCTTTATCATCTTACTCAAACACTCATGCACACAGCACACATACATTCCAGAACACCCCAACCCATATCTTCTTTATTTTTTTCAACAGACCCTAAAGAATGCCTACCAAAGTCAAGTCCGTAGAAAGCAACGCAAAAGTAGAGCAAATGAAAATAAAGGTGTCCAACATAAGCATCCATCTCTAGCAGAATTTGTAAAAAAGTTGAAACAAAACAGCTAATACAATCATTTAGAGAAACACAAGAAGTTTCAAGTACAACAACCAAAAAACAATTAACAGAAAATCAGCTATCAGTACAGATAAAACTACTTCTTCAAATTTTAATATAGTGCAAAGTAAGCATACCAAGAAAAGTATTTTAGCCAAAATATACCGTCACAAATTCCTTCAAAATCAGGAGAGAAATCAGGTTCAAAGCTTAAAACCTATCATAGGAAATTAATCTTAGAAGCATTGATGGACAGTGCAATTCTTCTCAAAAGACATTTATTTATTTTACTGTTAAACAAAATGAAACCACTAACAAAACTAATAACTAAATTACAAAAAAGACTTCTCAATAAGCGAAATATCAACAGAAAGAACTTCTTAAGTATCAGCGGAGGTGAATAGAATCACACTACAAGCACAGAACCATATTTTAATGAAGAAGCGTACAAACAAAAGCAAACATATACAATTGCCATACATAGCAGTGGTCGAGGTTATGAAAAAGTGAATAACACCATAATGGAACAAGAAGTACTTCTTACAAAAATATGCCCTGAAAACTTAGAATTACCCCTCCATTCAACTGAATCAGAACGTCTAGTGTACAAATGGCCATGCACGTCAATGTGCAACATTCCCAAACAATGTTTCAAATCTTTACGCCAATTCCTCAATAAATATGTAAAAAGCAAAGACAAAATCAAAATTAAATTACTGCAAAATATAGATACCTGTCCAGTGTGCAAGTACACAGGACTACAACGACATTCATTGGCCTGCATTACACTTTCCATGATATCAAAAGGATATCAACACATCATTCAACTATAAGAAATCTAGTCTATAAACTGTACTATGCTAAAAGTCCTGCTTTAGCACTAGCAAAGTTAAATAACATCCTTCTACATGGTACAGCAAAAGACCTACTTGAAGAAATTCACTATATCCAGAAAAAATATTTTGGAAGTGAAAGCCATTTACAGAATGAAATAGCTTTAAACCAATTAAGCAACAATTGTACACATGGCAACCTTTTGCTAAACACATACAAAAAAGAAATACTAAAATTTAAAAGTACATCAGCTGAAGTACCAAACCATGTATGTGTATGTTGCCGTATAATTTTTTATAAAACTAACACAAAAACTGTGGACCTATCATACAAAATAGAAGACAATGAAGATTCTAAATGGTTTGAATTAGCTCTCTACCTTGTAGCAGAAAACAAATATGAAAAAAACGGAGCCCTTAATACTTTGCAGTTATTGCACTACAAAACTTGACAACAACCAAACTCCTTCACGTTCTATCACAAATAATTTGGAATTATACCCAGTACCAAAACCTCTACAACAACTTAATTTATATGAGAGCATCATAATTCAAACAGTACACCCATTTCAAGCAATAATACGCCTTCAACCAAAAACAGCAAAATTACCCCCCTCTGAATTGGTAAAAGGCATTCGTGGAAAAGTAGTTTATTTACCATTAAATCTAAAAGAAAATGTGCATACTCTAGGAGTGCAACGTCCAATGCAGCAATCTTTAATTATATTAGTAAATGGAGTACCTACAAAAGAGAAAAAAATATGGCAACAGCTGGTAGATTTATATAAAGTTAGACAAGCGTTCCAATATCTTAAAGAGAATAATGAATATTACAAAGAAATTAATATTGAAGAAAACTTGAAAGATACAACTGAAATAATTCAAGAAACACAAGAAGCTGGTCAATTTGAGCTACTAGATCCTGCTACAATATCAAATACTTTAGACCATTATACAATTCATCCTTTGCACTGTAATGACACCGTACAAGATGTACTGGAAACTTACCAAATGCGCAAACAAAAGGATCGCCAATCAGTATATGGGAAAAAAGTATAGAAGCACGTGCTTTTCCTCTACTCTTTCCTACTGGCAAAGGAGGAAGGTATGATGATAGACCTATTCAAATATCAGCTTCAGAATACCGCTCATTACGGATGTATTCTGAAGATCCCAGATTTAGACAAAATGTGGAATACATATTCCACCTACTCTTTGAAAGTGAACTAGCAACTTTATGTTACAGAGTTGCACACATATTAAAATCAAGATCACACTTTCAAAATATGACAGCTACACAATTATTAGAGAAAGTGCAACAAAAGGATGAGGTTTTACAATAAAATATTACAAATCTATTAGCAAATATGCGTGGTACTAAAGAGTACAGGTTTCGACGTCATGGAGATGTACGTTGTATGATCAGAAACCTTGACCCACCCACTTGGTTTGTTACATTAAGTTGTGCAGAATATGCATGGGAAGATTTACATGATTTCCTACGCATATCAAATAAAAACAAAACAAACATAGATATTCTAACACCTGGAGAACTTTGTTCTTTGGATCCTGTTAATGTTTCAAGATATTTTCAACATCGCTTCATTGCTATGCTACATTTTATTTGTAATAAAACTGTTCCTCCCCTTGGAGAAGTGCAACACTTCTTTTGGAGAAAAGAATACCAAGCCAGAGGAACACCACATATCCACATGCTTTTATGGATTAAAGATGCTCCTAAATTTGGTCAAGACAGTGATGCCACTGTTTTACAGTTCATTGAAAAATATGTCACTTGTGAAATTCCATCAGAAGCCACAAATAGTGATCTTCATGCACAAATTTTACAATTTCAAAGACACAAATGTGGAAAATATTGTTGTTGCAAATACAAAAACAAAGGCAAATACTACACCAAATGCCGATTTGGTTTCCCTAGACCAGTTACAAATACAGTCAAGTAAACAACCTCATGTCTTCAGTTAGACATAGTGTTAAAGGTAAGTCACCTAAAAATAAATATTACATAAAAAGAAAAGAAGAAGAAAAATATATCAATGATTATAATGCAATCATTGCCCACTTATGGAATGCAAACGTAGATGTGCAGTACATTGCAGACAATTCTACTGCAGTTGCACGATATGTCACAGCATACTTAACTAAAGCAGAAAAGACAGAGCTCCAAGACCTCTGGAATAACCTGTCATTAGATAAAACAGTATCTCAGAAATTATACAGCTACAGGATCTTATGAAGCAGCTGATCGTTTAAATGGTACTTCATTGTATGGTAAATCTGAAAAAAGTCTTGGTCCAGCTAAATCTAGAAAAAGAGTTCTAAAATCATATGAAGATATAGAAACAATAGCGAAACATGATCCCAACAGGCAAGACATTTTAAAAAACAATTTATTGGACACATACTACCCAAACAGAAGTAATACTTTGGAAAACATGTGTCTATACCAAATAGCCCAAAACTACACATACACAAATAATATGAAACCTGATGAAAAAAAAAGGTAAATATAGAGTGACAGACTGTGAAGGCAGCTTAGTTAAACTCACTAAACCAAATTTAATTAATCATATCAAATTGTCATTGAAGACTCCTCAACATAAAGAAGTATATTACATGTCCCTGCTACAACTCTTCAAACCATGGAGAAAAGAAGAACAATTACTAGATAACTATGACTCATATGAGGATGCTTTCAAAGCAAATGAAAGCACTTTAACTGATGTAAACTTTACACAGTACAAAACAATGTTGCACAATGAACAGCAACATGAAGAAGAGCTCCAAGCGCAACTAGATAAGGATACTTCAACCTTCTGTAACAGGAAGCCAAGAACCACTGGGATAACCACTAATAACAAATGAGGCAGAATTAGCTATGATAGAAGTAGAAAAAAACATGTGTCAGTATGAAGATAAGGAAGACTTAACTATACTACAATCAAAACTAAACCATGAGCAAAGTAGCATTTTTCAAGAAGTAACAAAACAAATTGCACATGGTGTAAAACATGAAAATAAAGAATGTTCCTGCCATAATTATAAACCTATACTTATGTACGTCAGTGGTGAAGCTGGTTCTGGCAAAACATTCCTAATCAAAATCATTAGTAAGTTCCTTCAACAATTGACAAACAACAAATTGTCAGCTGTTGTCACTGCCCCCACAGGTTTAGCTGCCTACAACATAGGTGGTGTTACATTACACCGATTACTACTATTACCAGTAGAACACCAGAACAAATTAGACTATTACAAACTTTCTGCAGAAGCTGCAATGGAATTACGCAGAGTATTGAAACAAATGAAAATGCTACTAATAGATGAAGTGAGCATGGTCTCCAACCTGATGTTAGCTTTGATTCACCTCAGATTACAAGAAGTACTCAAAACAGACTATGAAGAGCTCTTTGCAGGAAAACACATTATTAATTTTTGGAGATCTGCTTCAATTAACACCAGTAAAAGGTGAACCTATTTGTAAAACATTAGGGCACAAACTCTGCCGTAAAACTGTTGGCAGCATTGGAAATGTCAACCTTTGGCAACATTTCCAATACAGAGAATTAACAGAAAACATGTGCCAATCTGCAGATCTAACTTATGCCAACATTTTAAAAAGTTTGAGAGTTGGTATACTTTCTAAAGAAGCAGAAGCAACATTGAAAACCCGGCACATTAATGCACTTCATGGCGATAATGCATGTGCTACAGATGTTATGGAACAATTAACCCACAAAAATGTCAATTGTATGGCCTTAATGCCAACTCTTGCAAGCTGTCTCAAATTCAATGAAATAATGTTAAGTAAAGAAATGCAACCAATAATGGAAATTAGCGCCACAGACAAACTGGATGTTCATTGTATGACACTACCCATGTGTGACCAAGCCACAACAAGGCTAAGTAATTTAGAAAAATGAATCTCAAACACAGCAGGCTTAGAAAAGATGTTAAAATTATCCTTAAATTGCAGAGTAATGCTTAAACGTAACCTTGACATGCACCAAGGACTGGTTAATGGAGCACTGGGTACAGTTGTTGGCTTTCAAACATACCCACGTGACAACAAAATTCAGTTTGTCAATATACTCTTTGACAAACTTTCAGAAGTAAAACGGATAGGACGCTCAACAGCTAGATTCCTTCTCTTCAAAGATATGTATGTACGCAGAGAATAATTTTCTCTAACTCTTGCATACACAGTCACGATTCATAAATCACAAGGTCTTACCCTAGACAAAGCAATGATAGATATTGGTAACACAGTCTTTAAAGAAGGCATGAGCTACGTAGCACTATCACGCTTATGTAGACTTGACGGTCTATTTCTAATCAACTTTGATGCAAGTAAAGTAAACGCTGATAGTCCTTGCACTTTAGAATATAATAGACTTCGCTCACTATACACTCCCCATCTAAACACATATTCTGTTCCACAAAAACTAAAACGTTGTAAAAGAAAACTAAATGAAACAGAAATGCAACAGGACGTCACTGCAAATCGTCCAAAGAGAGTAAAAGAAACTAATACTTCATCAAGTACCACAAACAAAAAAGAATCAATTAGAGAAAGTAAACCAGGTACTTCTTTAAAGAAGGAAGACACACTCCAAAAAAAGCAGTTAGATACAGAACTACCTGGACCATTTAAATTCTCAAATATAGTTGCTGTAAGTTGCTATGCAAATGTAGCAATGGATATTCTATTTCAATTACCACCAATTGTTGACAACATTTACTTACACAGTATAGACCATTTGTGTTTGCAAATGTTAGTACTTCACAGAAATGCAGCAAACAATCCTGACAACACATATAGTGTTTTTGGAATAAGACGACAATTGGACTACTGTGCTGGAATGGTGAAATTCACTATAAACTCACAGGAAGATCCACAAGAATTTCTAATGTACTTACTATTAGTACTGTAAAACAAAAACATACCTATAAATGAAATCTTCCAGATTTCATACATGTGGAAACATACATGCACTCTGTGCAACAATGTGGCACAAGAAGAAATTCCCAATGAACGCTTCATATATATATCAATACCAAATAGTGAATCCATTCCATTTCAGCAACTTTTACAAAATGCAAACCATGGTAGATTAGGCTCTACCTGCATTTCAGATAATCGCTCCATGTTAGTAATACAAACAAATAGTAAATACGTAATACTAATGCTTCTACGTTACAATGCAGATGGTACCAAAAACAACAGCAAGCTGACTGCATTCACACATAGTCAAATATCACTTTGTAAGAAAACCTTCACAACAATAGGTATAATCTACCACGCAGGAGCCACAACCAATTCAGGGCACTACAGGGCATATATAAAAAAGAAATGTGGATGGTTTGAATGTAATGATAGTACCATTACTCTAAAGCAGAGATTACCAGCAAATCTTTCAAACGCTTATTTGATGTTCTTAAAACCAAAATTTGATAAATTAACTGTATTTAAACCTTTAAGTAAATTTGTGTTAAAAACATATAAACTGTTAGAATACTCCAAAAGCTATCTAACAGTTCAAAGATTCTACAACAACTAATCAGATAAATGAATACCACTAAATTAGGCCAAAAAATACACAGTTAGAAAACGCCAATTGGTATCTAACTGTCCCAAAATGTATCAATATCCAAATAGATGAATCAAAACCACTAAAATATATTAAAAAAATAGACAGTTAGAATACGCCAATTGGTATCTAACTGCTTCAAAATTTTATAATATCAAAACAAATGAAGAATCTGTTACTGCTCCAAAAAAATACAACACAGCAAAGTATAAAGCATTAGCCAGAAACAACAAGTGAACACTGAAAACAAACAAACAAATAAACTGTAGCATAACAGAAAAAGGTTTTTTTTTTTAATCCAACATGGATTTTTTTTTCTCCCACAGACCCAATGATTTTAGCAACAAATACAGAAACTGAGCAAATTGCACAGTACTCTGATTTGTACTCTACTAAATATGAGGGTCGAAAAAAAAATAAAACTATATTGCTTATACAATGTAATAAGTCATTACAAAATACTGATACTAACATGCTATTTTCTTTTATCACAGAAATGAAGAAGAAAAACATGGACTCCCATTACTAGACCAAACAGTAAGTATACAATAATAAGGACAACCATAGCAGCATATAACATCCATAGTATCCAAAGTTATAAGCAAATATGAATGTGATATGCTGCGGTGGTTGTTGCCAGGGCATAGAGTCTTGAGTGCATGACCAAATGGCCAAGCACCCAAGACTCTATGCCCTGACAATAACCACCGCAGCATATCACATCCATAGAGTCAAACATTTCAACTATGATCTATGGGAAACTTTTAATGACCGCGAACAATTTGAGTGTTCTTAGAACACTTTGAACTTGCCAGCGACACAATAATAAGGACAACCATAGCAGCATATCACATCCATAGTATCTAATACCTTTGTTCCTTATACATTTGTTTTTCACCCAAAGTTATAAGCAAATATGAATGTGATATGCTGCGGTGGTTGTTGCCAGGGCATACAGTCTTGGGTGTCTAATGGCCATGCACCCAAGACTCTATGCCCTGGCAACAACCACCGCAGCATATCACATCCATAGAGTCAAACATTTCAACTATGATCTATGGGAAACTTTTAATGTCCGCGAACAATGTGAGTATTCTTAGAACACTTTGAACTTGCCAGCGAACAATACGGACACCGTTTTCAGGACACCCCCTACGAACATTTCAGAACAACGCAATAGTTCTTAGAACACTTTCAACTTAACAACGAACAATACGGACAGCGTCCTAAGGACACCCCCTACGAACATTCCAGGACACCGGGAGTGTTCTCAAAAACGTCTTCAGAACACCCCCATTTTGTTTATTTGTGAACATTTCAGGACACCGCGGGCGTTCTTAGAACACATTCAACTTGACAGAGAACAATACGGACAGCGTCCTCAGGACACCCCCTACGAACACTCCCCAGACACCGCGAGTGTTCTTAGAAGCGTCTTCAGAACACCCCCATTTTGTTTATTTGCGAACATTTCAGGACGCCACGGGTGTTCTTAGAACACATTCAACTTGACAGAGAACAATACGGACAGCGTCCTCAGGACACCCCCTACGAACATTTCAGGACACCGGGAGTGTTCTCAAAAACGTCTTCAGAACACCCCCATTTTGTTTATTTGCGAACATTTCAGGACACCGCGGGTGTTCTTAGATCACATTCAACTTGACAGAGAACAATACGGACAGCGTCCTCAGGACACCCCTACGAACACTCCCCGGACACCGCGAGTGTTCTTAGAAGCGTCTTCAGAACACCATCATCTTGTTTATTTGCGAACATTTCAGGACACCACGGGTGTTCTTAGAACACATTCAACTTGACAGAGAACAATACGGACAGCATCCTCAGGACACCCCCTACGAACATTTCAGGCCACCGGGAGTGTTCTCAAAAACTTCTTCAGAACACCCCCATTTTGTTTATTTGTGTACATTTCAGGACCCCACGGGTGTTGTTAGAACACATTCAATTTGACAGAGAACAATACGGACAGCGTCCTCAGGACACCCCCTACGAACACTCCCCGGACACCGCGAGTGGTCTTAGAACAGTTTCACTTTGCTTGCAAACAAAACAGACACATATTGAGTCCTTAGAACACCCCCCAGTCAGTTTATTTAGAACATTTCAGAACACCCATGATGTCCGCAAACAAATCGAACACAAAAAGAACATCTAACACATAAAAAACACAACTTTCATCCTATCTCATACACTCCCACCCTCCCCAAACACTCCTACACACTCTACAAAATACACATTTTGAACAAAGTTTCACCGCGCTGTCCGCGGACGTCCGTGAATCCAAGATGGCGGGCGCTACCGAAAAATCTGATGCGCTTCACGCTCCGCGCCGTCCAATCAGCGAACACATTGCATGTCCGCGAACATCACGCAAGACGATTGGCCAATCAGGACACTGTCCGCGGAGCGAACAGGGAAGTGTGTCCGCGAACCGAACACAGATATCACTAATTTTTTTTACCTACTTTTTGGTCGTTTTAAAAATAAATACTGGACGGATTTTCACCAAATTTGCAAAAGCACGCTTTCGGGATGAAGCCGCTGCTCCTGGTTCAAATTTGGTGGAAATCCGTCCAGCGGTTTGGGCTGTAGGCGCGAGCAAAAAATTGTTCCCATTCAGTCTATGGGAAAAAAAAGTTTTGGAACCCCCCCTATAACTTTGCCCCCCCTGGACGAATCCTCACCAAACTTTGCAAAAAAATTCAGAGTGACCTAAATACTTTTTTTTGCAAAGTTTGGTGACGATCCGTCCAGGGAGAGCGAAGTTATAAGCCACCCAAAAAGTGCTCTTCCTATGGAAACAGCAACTTAACCATAACTACATGGCCACTACCGTGGCCATGTAATATATATATATATATAGAGAGAGAGATACATGCTCACTGATTGGACAGTGTTAAGCGTGAAGCGCGTCAGATTTTCGGTAGCGCCCGCCATCTTGGATTCGTGGACGTCCGCGGACAGCGCGGTGAAAGTTTGTTCTAAACGTGTATTTAGTAGAGTGTGTTGGTGTGCAGGAGTGTTTGGGGAGGATGGAAGGGTATGAGATAGGTTAAATGTTGTGCTTTTTTACGTGGTAGACATTCTTTTTGTGTTCGATTTGTCTGCGGACATCACAGGTGTTCTGAAATGTTCTAAATAAACTGAATGGGGGGAGTTCTGAGGACTCAATATGTGTCTGCTTTGTTTGCAAATAAGCTGAAACTGTTCTAGGAACACTCGCGGTGTCCTGAAATGTTCGCAAATAAACAAAATGGGGGTGTTCTGGGGGCGCTGTCCGTATTGTTCTGTGGCAAGTTGAATGTGTTATAAGAACACTTGGGGTGTCCTGAAATGTTCGCAAATAAACAAAATGGGGGTGTTCTGGGGACGCTGTCCTTATTGTTCTGTGGCAAGTTGAATGTGTTCTAAGAACACTCGGGGTGTCCTGAAATGTTCGCAAATAAACAAAATGGGGGTGTTCTGAGGACGCTGTCCGTATTGTTTGTTGTTAAGTTGAAAGTGTTCTAGGAACTCTCGCGTTGTCCTGAAATGTTCATACATAAACAAAATGGGGGAGTGTTCTAAGAAGACACGCGTTCTCCTGAAGTGTTCTAAGAACTCTCGCGGTGTCCTGAAATGTCCGTAGGGGGTGCCCTGAAGACGCTCTAAGAACACTTGGGGTGTCCTGAAATGTTCGCAAATAAACAAAATGGGGGTGTTGTGATGATGCTGTCCGTATTGTTCGCTGTCAAGTTGAAAGTGTTCTAAGAACTCTTGCGTTGTCCTGAAATGTTCATAGAGGGTATCCTGAAGACGCTGTCCGTATTGTTCAATGGCAAGTTGAAAGTGTTCTAAGAACTGTCTCGGTGTCCTGAAATGTTCACTGGGGGTGTCCTGAAGACGCTGTCCGTATTGTTCGATGGCAAGTTGAAAGTGTTTTAAGAACACTCGGGGTGTCCTGAAATGTTCGCAAATAATCAAAATGGGGGTGTTCTGAGGACGCTATCCATATTGTTCGTTGTCAAGTTGAAAGTGTTCTAAGAACTCTTGCGTTGTCCTGAAATGTTCGCACATAAACAAAATGTGGGTGTGTTCTAAGAACACACGCATTGTCCTGAAATGTTCGTAGGAGTTGTCCTGAAGACGCTGTCCCTATTGTTCGATGGCAAGTTGAAAGTGTTCTAAGAACTGTTTCGGTGTCCTGAAATGTTTGCAAATAAACAAAATGGGGGTGTGTTCTAAGAACACACGCGTTGTCCTGAAATGTTCATAGGGGGTGTCCTGAGGACGCTGTCTGTATTGTTTATTGTCGAGTTGAAAGTGTTCTAAGAACTCTCGTGGTGTCCTGAAATGTTCACAGGGGGTGTTCTGAGGACGCTGTCCGTATTGTTCGTTGTCAAGTTGAAAGTGTTCTAAGAACTTTCGCGATGTCCTGAAATGTTCGTAGGGGGTGTTCTGAAGACGCTGTCCGTATTGTTTGCTGTCAAATAGTTTTGTTCTGGTGTTCTACTGGCAATAGTAGTAATCGGTGTAAAGTGACACCACCTATGTTGTAGGCAGCTAAACCTGTGGGGGCAGAGACAACAGCTGACAGTTTGTTGTTTGTCAATTGTTGATGGAATTTACTGATGATTTTGATGAGGAATGTTTTGCCAGAACCAGCTTCACCACTGACGTACAGTAGTATAGGTTTATAATTATGGCAGGAACATTCTTTATTTTCACGTTGTGCAATTTGTTGTGTTACTTCTTCAAAAATGCTACGTTGTTCGTTGTTTAGTTTTGTTTGTAGTATAGTTAAGTCTTCTTTATCTTCATACTGACACAAGTTGTTTTCTACTTCTATCATAGCTAATTCTGCCTCATTTATTATTAGTGGTTCTCCCAGTGGTTCTTGGCTTCCTGTTACAGAAGCTTGACTACTGTCAGGAGTGTCTTTATCTAGTTGGGCCTGGAGTTCTTCTTCGTGTTGCTGTTCATTGTGCAACATTGTTTTGTATTGTGTAAAGGTTACTGTCATGATCTCTGCTTCCAAAAGGTCAGGGTTTTCCCAACTCCCTTGGAAGCAGATCCATAACCCAGGTTCCGAGTGCCAACCAGTCCCAATTGGGACCTTTTGGACCCAGTCCTGGCGCTGGAAGCGCCAGGCTCATAAATATGCCCAGTCCCAGCGCTGGAAGCGCCGGGCTTATAATGCTTGGGTGGACTTACCTGCAGCAGACCATGCTGCTTACTTGCCTGCCAGTTGAGCCTCTGATCCTCTTCTGTTTGGAACTATTTTTCCTGTTGGGTGGGGCAGGAGCCACTCCCTAGATTCAGAACACTGGAACTCTTCTGGAAAGCAGGAACTCTTTTCTTACCTAGGCGTGGCTTTGGAAGGAGACACCTAAGCACTACAGGAGGCTATTTAAACCACACCCGATGGATGAATCTTGCTTTGCGTTATTCTGCATCCTCTGCAGCAGAACGCTCATCGTGTCTTCTGCATCTGATCCTGGGCCTAAGGAAAAAGGCTTACCATCCTGAATCCAGTCTTCAGCAACACCTATAAAGACAAGAAAGAACAGGTTAGCATTACGGTCTTCAGTGACAGCTCTTCACTTACCTGGTCCATCGGCTGTCACCAACGCCTCGCGCTGCATTCCGGCATCTGAAAGACAAAAGCTTACCAACTCTTCGCATGCTCCGGAGGCCTTCGGCGCTGCATCCCGCATCTGAAAGACAAAACAAGGTGCGTTTAAAGACATTGGGGAACTTTAATACTCACGTGCCATTACTCCTTTCCACATCTAACCCAGTGGGTATTCCGGCACCCTGCAGCCGCTCCAAACTTGCACCTGCAAAATAAAAAGACAGTTAGAGCGCATTGTGAAGCAGGCAACAAGCGCTTACTTACGTGCTTCCAGGCGCTTCTATTCATCACACGGGCTCCATCTTCAACTCACTTCAGCCCGTCATCCGCCATCGCCGGAACCCTGCAAAACAAGAAACATCATTACTAAAGACTTTAAAGACATTAGAATTACTCGAAACTTACCGTTCGTGCAGTAAACGAAGGACAGCAGTCCTCTGAAGTCAAGAGGCCTGCTCCCCTTATCCAGTGAAGAAACTGGTTACAGCACCCTGCCCCGAGGCAGATGGAGAGCACGGCGTTCACTTACCTAAGGTGAGAGCGTTAACCTTTGGGGTTCTACAGGAGAAGAGAAAGGGAAGAAGAGAGAGACATTCAATAACCCAGTTCCTTAATCCCATATTTTCTGTCTGCAGACATCTTACCCTTCAAGTCAGACATACAGTGCACAGAGGTCCAGCCCAAAGAGCCAGCCGTGTGTTACACATCACCTTTGCAGATACGGTATACGCCCAGTCAAGACCGGCGCCTCTACGGGAATCAGGTGAGCGTTACAGTTACATCAGTTATAGTGCTTTCATTTGCTTTGAAAGCATGTTCATATGAGTTTTCTTCTTCTTTTCTACACGGTTTAAAGAGTTGTAGCAGGGACATGTAATATATTTCTTTCTGTTGAGGAGTCTTCAATGACAATTTGATATGATTAATTAAATTTGGTTTAGTGAGTTTGCCTTCACAGTTTGTCACTATGTATTTACCTTTTTTTCATCAGGTTTTATATTATTTTTGTATGTGTAGTTTTGGGTTATGTGGTATAGACACATGGTTTCCATAGTATTACTTCTGTTTGGGTAGTATGTGTCCAATAAATTGTTTTTTTAAAATGTCTCGGCTGTTGGGATCATGTTTGGCTATTGCTTCTATATCTTTGTATGTTTTAGAACTCTTTTTCTAGATTTAGCTGGACTAAGACTTAGCCATACTATATTTTCAGATTTACCATACAATGCAATACCAGTTAAACTATCAGCTGCTTCATATGATCCACATTCTCTATGGGAGAGCATTTTTATGCCCAAGCTGTATAATTTCTGAGACACTGTTTTATCTGATGACAGGTCATTCCATAGGTCTTGGAGCTCTGTCTTTTCTGTTTTGGTTAAGTATGCTGTGACATATCATGCAAATGCAGTAGAATTGTCTGCAATGTACTGCACATCTATGGTTGCATTCCATAAGTGGGCAATGATTGCATTATAATCATTGATATATTTTTCTTCTTCTTTTCTTTTTATGTAATATGTATTTTTAGGTGACTTACCATTAACACTATGGCCCTCATTACGACCCAGGCGGTAAGTTACCGCCTGGGTCGTACCCTTACCACCATGGTGTAAACTATGGATTTACCGCCCCATTCCAAGGTGAGTGGGGCGGTAAATCCCCATTTTCATTTTTACCCTTCCCCATTTCCATTTTTGCCCCATAGGGCATAATGGGAATGGGGAAAGGCGATAATTACGGCACCGTAAATTACGGTGGCGTAATTAGCACCAAGGTCCCTTTGCGGCATGGGTTTTAACGCCTGCAAAAAGCAGGCGTTAAAATCACCATCCCGCAAATGGACCTTGGAATCAGGCGTTAAGGGTCAGCGCCGTTTACGGCGCCGTAAACCCTTTAACACCTGGCTCCTAATGAGGGCCTATGTCTAACTGAAGACATGAGGTTGTTCACTTGACCTATATTTGTAACTGGTCTAGGGAAACCAAATCGGCATTTGGTGTAGTATTTCCCTTTGTTTTTGTATTTGCGATGACAATATTTGCCACATGTATGTCTTTGAAATTGTAAAATTTGTTCAAGAAGATCACTATTTGTGGATTCTGATGGAATTTCACAAGTGACATATTTTTCAATAAACTGTAAAACAGTGGCATCACTGTCTTGACCAAATTTAGGAGCATCTTTAATCCATAAAAGCATGTGGGTATGTGCTGCTCCTCTGGCTTGGTATTCTTTTCTCCAAAAGAAGTGTTGCACTTCTCCAAGGGGAGGAACAGTTTTATTACAAATAAAATGCAGCATAGCAATGAAGCGATGGTGAAAATATCTTGAAACATGAACAGGATCCAAAGAACAAAGTTCTCCTGGTGTTAGTATATCTATGTTTGTTTTGTTTTTATTTTATATGTGTAGGAAATCATGTAAATTTTCCCATGCATATTCTGCACAACTTAATGTAACAAACCAAGTGGGTGGACCATGGATTCTGATCATACAACATACATCTCCGTGATGTTGAAACCAGTACTCTTTAGTACCACGCATATTTGCTAATAGATTTGTAATATTTGATTGTAAAACCTCATCATTTTGTTGCACTTTTTGTAATAATTGTGTCGCTGTCATATTTTGAAAGTGGGATCCTGATTTTAATATGTGTGCAAATCCGTAACATAAAGATGCTAGTTCACTTTCAAAGAGTAGGTGGAATATGTATTCCACATTTTGTCTAAATCTGGGATCTTCAGAATACATCCATAATGAGCGGTATTCTGAAGTTGATATTTGAATAGGTCTATCATCATACCTTCCTCCTTTGCCAGTAGGAAAGAGTAGAGGAAAAGCACGTACTTCTATACGTTTTCCCATATGCTGATTGGTGATCCTTTTGTTTGACGCATTTGGTATGTTTCCAGTGCATCTTCTATGGTGTCATTAGAGTTCAAAGGATGAATTGTATAATGGTCTAAAGTATTTGATATTGTAGCAGGATCTAGTAGCTCAAATTGACCAGCTTCTTGTGTTTCTTGAATTATTTCAGTTGTATCTTTCAGGTTTTCTTCAATATTAATTTCTTTGTAATATTCATTATTCTCTTTAAGATATTGTAAGCCTTCTCTAACTTTATGTAAATCTACCAGCTGTTGCCATATTTTTTTGTCTTTTGTAGTTACTCCATTTACTAAGATAATTAAAGATTGCTGCATTGGACGTTGCACTGCTAGAGTATGCACATTCTCTTTTAGATCTAATGGTAAATACACTACTTTTCCACGAATGCCTTTTACCAAGATAGAGGGAGGTAATTTTACTGTTTTGGTTGAAGGCGTATTATTGCTTGAAATGGGTGTACTGTTTGAATTATGTTGCTCTCATATAAATTAACAGGGTAATTCATAGAATCCAGCGCACAAGTAGCGCACGCGGCTGGCGCACAGCGTGCGCCTGCGATAGTCTGCGCCAGGCACGTGCGCTAAAACAGATTTCCGCGCACAGCGTATTCATGGATTTCAAGCTCCCAAAACAGCCGTGGCGCAGAGAATCGCAGCGAGCCTGCAGCAGCGCCAGTAACGCCCCCAAGAACGCCCTCGCGCACGGAAAAGCCATCAAAAGCGCTAAATCATCGCTAAGGGCTGCGCTAACCCCGGACCACTTCACAGGGCAGGCAAACAAGGAAAGCAAAGCGGGCAATCTCCAAATCAGGAGTACGCGGGAAGTACTACACGCGACTAGGCAGGGAACGTGAATCACAGGGGTACGCGGGAATCATCACACGCGAACAGCCAGGGTGCGTGTATTACAGGGGTAGCGGGAAGTCCAACACGCGATGGGCCAGGGAACGTGTATTACAGGGGGACGCGTGAAGTAGAACACGCGATAGGCCAGGGAACGTGCATCACAGGGGTACGCGGGAATCATCACACGCGAACAGCCAGGGTGCGTGTATTACAGGGGTAGCGGGAAGTTCAACACGCGATGGGCCAGGGAACGTGTATTACAGGGGGACGCGTGAAGTAGAACACGCGATAGGCCAGGGAACGTGTATTACAGGGGTACGCGGGAATCATCACACGCGAACAGGCAGGGTGCGTGTATTACAGGGGTAGCGGGAAGTTCAACACGCGATTGGCCAGGGTACGTGTATCACAGGGGTGCGTGGGAATTATCACATGCGAATAGGCTGGGTGGGCCCCCACAGGTGTACCCTGTACACCCTCCCCGGCCCCTGCAGGCAGCCCACAAAACAGTGGACTACCCTGCACACCTGATCATGTCCCCCTGCACCCCCATCCACCAGGGGCACCCTCCACCAGGCCCCCACCCATGTCTCCCACCACCCCCACCCCCCAGCAGTGCAGGGGCACCTGCCATCAGGCCCCCATCCATGTCTCCCACCACCCCCAACCCCCATCCACCAGGGGCACCCTCCACCAGGCCCCCACCCATGTCTCCCACCACCCCCACCCACCAGCACTGTGGGGCACGTGGCCAGCAGGCAGTCAGGCAGCAGCCGATGGCAGGTGGGAGCGTGCTCAGGGTTCTTGGGGACTTAAATTCGGCCTCCTGGCCAGGAGCGTGGTCTTACGTGTTAGAACGCGTGGACAGCCTGATAGGGAGTGATTTTGCACCTGAAAACCCCACACTCATCGCGCGAAAACCCGCATCGCGCGAAAACCCGTCACCAGCATATGTGCGTCAATAGTTACCTGCACGTGCAGTGTCAAAGCGTGTGATTGGTGAAAAGTGAGCGACACGCAGGAGTGTCGAAGCGCGTGATTGGTGAAAAAGGATCCACATGCAGGAGTGACAAAGCGTGTGATTGGTGAAAAGTGAGCTACACGCAGGAGTGTCGAAGCGCGTGATTGGTGAAAAAGGATCCACATGCAGGAGTGACAAAGCGTGTGATTGGTGAAAAGATACCTACACGCAGGAGTGCCAAAGCGTGTGATTGGTGAAAATGGGCCAAGCACGTACACGCCGTAAGTGACGATGTACGTGTGGGCATGTATAAAAGGTAGTGTTGAACACAATTTCCTTGTACGTGCTTTTCGTGGAGAGCGAGTGGGTGAATTCGGTACTTCTTGTCGTTTCACACGCGATTTACTTCACGGCGTTTCCAGTTCGTACTCCCTGTTACCTCTGACAGCTCTTTTCTCTTTTTCCTCTTGTACTGGTTTTCCTGGGCCTGTTCCCTCAAACAGTGTCCCCTTCTACAGTTGTCCTGTCTCCTCAGACAGCGTACACCTCTTCTTTTGGCGGGGGTGTTGCCAACCAAAAGTGCTATTTTTTCACGCTCTTTTACCTGGCAGACGGTGAGTCACGCACGTATCTAACATCTGTGCTTGCCCCGTGTGTAGCCTACCCCTTCAGAGGTCAATCTAGGCCGCGTGTGACACGCATACGTTCATTGTGTTACTGGATGCCACAGCGTAGTGCAGGGTTTTCCATCAGCACACGTGGTCTAGGAGGGGTATTGTGCACGTTCCTTAACTTATTTGGGGTGCCTGTGCGTTGCGTGACCCGTCATCTTTCCCCAGGGGTGTCATATAGCCTTGCCACTGCACTAGGGTACGAATACCATCTGGTACCCAACCCCTTTGACACCCAATTGCCCAGGACAATTGTGCACACCCACTCCCATACGCACAATACCATCAGTGCCATGGTTGGGAGGCGTGCAAGCCGTAAGGGTGGCAAAGGTGGCCGAGCCACACGTGGTGGCCGTGGAGGATCCAACAGGGGACGTGGTTGTGACTTGCAGGGCGCCCCTGTTCCCCCCAGTCTGGAGGAACAGTCAGGGACACCCATGCCCCCCCCCCCCCCCAGTTGAGAGTCATGTGGCTGATACCAACCCTGATCAGCCCATGTCGGACCAGGCCATTGTGGCACCAGACCTGTCCGAGGGTGATTCCATCGCTGACATCCAGGTCAGCAGGTCCACTGCACGTGCACTGGTGCACATTGGTGTCATCAGGGCACGCGCATCTATGCCAGATAGGTCATCTGCTGGCCCCCGTAGCCAGGGTGTGGCTCAATCCACCCCACCTCTCATACACCCTGCCAAGACTGTGTCGGTCCTAGTTCATGCACCTCAGATCAGGCCTGACCCCATCCCACTACCCCCAATGCCTGCACCTACTCCCATGCTGAGTGGGCAATCACACACACCCAGTACAGAGTCCACCACGGCTCCTGCCCCTAGTGTCCACAGCGGCGTAGGACACTCTGGATCCCCACCCCCTTCCAAGCGCAAGAGGAAGAGTGCACGTCCGGCACAGGCTGATGCCCCAGACACGGCTGCACAGTCCGGCCCATCAAGGAAGCCAAGCTTCACAGACGCCGAACTTAATGCACTTGTTCAGTATGTGTCAGATCATGATAGGGAAATGGTCATCGTTGCAGGGTCCAAGACCACACATGCCAGACGCCAGGCACACTGGCAGACCATTGCTGACAGAATAAGTGCCCTTGGAGTAGTGAGGCGCACAGCTAGTGATTGCCAGAAGCGCTGGAATGACCTTAAGCGCAGGGCAAAGGATAAGCTGGCCTCAAGTCATGCCGCAACCTTGGTGACTGGAGGTGGGTCCCCAGCACAGGAAATAGAACTCACACCACACGAGTCCGTAGCTGGATCCTACGTCACCGAGGGACAACTCCAAGGTGTGGGAGACCTCCCTGATTACGAGGCATCATCCGGTGAGTGCACATGCATGTGTGTATCATCCATGTGCATGGTGTGTGTGTGAAGCATTCATGTTGGGTGCCTGTCAAGGGGGTGTGTGGCAGAGTTGATAGTGGCACCCATGTGCCTCATCCAGTATGTTCAGTGCAACACCATCTGGCCACAGCACTATCCCTACTGGCAACAGTGCACATATGGGCCAACACCATGGAAGTTGCCCTTGATTAGTAATTTTGTCACTACATTGTTGCTCATACTCCCCTGTCTATTCATCTGATGTCTTACATACCATTCCTCTCCTTTCCCCCAGCCATTAAAGTTTCATCTTCACATGCCTGACATGCAATGATACCACATGCTAATGCGTCCTCTGTATATAAATGCCTACCAACATGCAGTCATAATGTGGATGTAGCCTTGACATCCACCTCCTTCCTGGGTCCTTTGGTACCGTCTGGTTTCGAGCCCCATTCCCTCACACTCCATGCTGCTCTTCATGGTCTATCTTCCATGACTTCTACAGTTCAGACCATCGTGCCCTACGCACGACACCTGCTTGCCAAAAGTCAAATGAGGGCAGCCTGCCCTCCAATGCGACCCACCCTATTGCTGACCAGTGCATCTGAGCCTACTCTAAGCTAACTCTCACTGACATCTGCTCATACATGCCTTTGCCTGTCCCATAGACCCTTCACATGGTCCCTGTCCTCTCTCCTTGCTCCTCTTCCACCATCATAGGTGGGACCCGTTGGGGTGTACTCCTGGCCTCCTTCCAATCCTCAGATACCACTAATGATGTGCATGGTAATGGGAGCGTCTCAGTCCAAGGCCCTTAGGCCAACCTCAATCTCCTTGAGAAATGCTACCCACATCTCATCAACTTCCTTACCTCTCCTGCTGTCCCCCCTCCTCTCTCCTCATCAATCCTGCACTGCCTCCCTGCACCCTCCCATGAACCTTCTCCGCCTCCCACTCCAACTCCTACACATGCGGCACCTCTGATCTCTAGCACTCCCCGTAAGTCCTACAAGGCTGTCAACCTCCTCCACAATTACACTCCTTTCACTGCGGCTGCATCAGGCATTCCTCCGATAACTGTCACTTACATGAGGTTATGCACCTTGACATCCTTGGTCTCATGGAAACATGTCTGACGGCCAGCTCTGTCTGCATCCTTGACCCTCTCCTTGGCCCGCCACTACTGTGCAGGGGGGGTGTGCCCTTGGCTTCCCTGAGGGTATTCCTGCCACTGTCACACCTACTTAGACCTACTCCACTCTGGAATGGCTTGTGTGAGGTTTCTGTCCACCACACCTTGACATTCCAAACAGTGCGTACTGTGTCTGGGAAAACTGGTCAAATGTACTACTTCCTTTCTGAGTGTCCTCACCTCTCCTCCTCACTCATGTCCCCAGACACAGAATTCCTCATCCTTGGTGCGGTACGCATCCACCTGCATGCCTGTTGACGCCCCCACGTGACCTTTATGTGACCTCAGCAACTCCCTCTCACCCTCTAGACTCCCGTCTGTCCCTACTCATTCTGCAGGGCACACTCTTGATGCTCTGATCTCATCTGACTTTCCCCTCTCCGTCCATCTCTGCACTCCTCTCTCCTGGAGTGATCACATTCTCCTCTCCTCCCAGCTCACCCTCAACACCCCACAGGCAAAGCCACCCTCACCACTGTCACACACCTTCTTGGTATTCCGACCCATGAAGTGTGTGTCAGTCGAGGCTCATGCTGCCAAAATGTCCCCCCCATCCAGCACCCCCTTAGGCTCACTCCCATCCTGACAGGGCCCACTCCATGCTCCACTCCATGTCAGGTACACTGGATGTCTTAGCCACGGTCATGACCACCTGTCTGAAGCCCCATGCCAATGCAGAGTCCTGGCATGACTCGGATCTTGGGAACCCAAACCACAGGTGCCGGGTGGCAGAGAGGGAATGTCCTGCATCATGGCCATCCTCTGGCAAACTGGCCTGCCACATGCTCCAAAGGCAATAGCGCCTCACCCTTCTCACCAAGATGAGATCCCCAATCCAAGGGCACATATCTGCGGCATGTGACAACTCTGCAGGACACATAGAAATCTGAAAGGACCTTGCCGAGCCAGAGGCAGTGTGTACCTCGCCTGTCCCCTCCGAGCCCACAGCACAGCATGATTGTCTCTGTACCCCTATAGGCCACCCCCCCAGCACTTGTCTGCGCCTAACACCATCTGCCCTTGACGTCAAGTCCTACTTACCTTGTACAGCACTTCCAGCCGCCACTCCCCCTTGCACTTCATTGTGCCACCCACCCCTGCACTTGCGTGACATGAATGACACCAGCACCAGTAGTATTGTTGACTGGCATCCCCTTCTGCCCCACCACCCCTCAGTGCTCCGCTGCACCTACAAACATTACTTGACCGGTGCTTCACGAATGCAAAATTATTCCGTTACAGGTGTTGGGGAGGTGGAATCACAATGTTTACTGCATTATGTTGATCTAGACAAGGCACTGTGCATCGTTGCCAATTTGGACTAGCAGATCCATGTACAACATGTATACTAATTGATGTGACGATGCAATGTCAGGACCAGAGTGGTTGAAATCCAAAAAAGTAGCCCTCCTCTCCCTCTTCACTTGGTGGCTATGTCACATGCCATGTGTGTGATGGCATGTGCCTTTGACATGGCAATCACCGCCCAATGTGTGATGGCAGTGCTAGGCATCAAGGTGAGCAGGCGTTGCTCTCCAATCAGTACATAGTATGCCCTGAGCCTCCCCTACAGACCCAGTGATGGTGAATGCATAGGAGGACTCCCAGTCATGTAGGACATGTGTCGTAGGACTACTGCCTATGTTGTTCATCAGCCCTTGTTGCATGCCATGGTGCTAATGCCTGTTTCCATTTTTCTCTTTCATGTCTTTGCAGGGGACGAAGCACTTGTTGATGCTGGGGATGTGGTGGTGGAGCCGTCCCAGGAGGGCAACCCGGGCCGACCTACCACAAGTGAGGGACGTGGTGTGTTTGTGGGTGAAAACCCACAAGTGCTGCAGGCCGTGCTGTCGAGGGGTGTCTCTGGGGGTTCCTCCCCCGAGCAGTATTCAGGTGTAGACTCGGAGGATGACACCTATGTGCAGTCGCAGGTGAGTGTTCTTGGGAGAGAATCTCCTCTGTCCGACCCACCTGCAGCCAGGCCATTGGCCTCAATGGGGATGTCAGTGTCGGCAGATCAGCCTCCGGTGGTTACGGATGCAGGGCCACACCACCCAATCTCTGATCCTGTTCCTGGGGCTGCAGATCAGAGAGGGAATGCAGTCCTGCAGCCTGAGGCCTTGCCGGCACAGCAAGGCGCAGTCCACCTTGCCCCAGGCAGGTGTGGTGCCCGTCAACGTGGTGGCCGTATGCCACCTGGCAATACCGTATGGGAGCAATCCATCTACGGTATGGCCACCCAACAGGCAGCATCATCCGAGATGATTGCACAGGCCATGGATAGGGTGGCCACTTCCATTGTCCCCCCAGAAAGGCTGATGGAGCGACTGGAGCAGGCTACAGAGTCCATCTGCCAGGCACACAGGGAGGATATGTTGGCGTCCAACATGGACAGGCGGGCGGCACTGGCGACTCTGGGGGAATCACTTTCCATGGAGTCCCAGCGCCACAGGGAAGCCCTGAGGGAAGAACTCCGTCACCTCAGGTCGACCCTGTTAGAGCTTGAGGCTTCATCCCATAGAAGGACAGAGGAGCAGCTGGAGCGTCTGACACGGACGCTCTCGGCCGAGATGCAGGCAACTCGTGCGGAGGTCAGGTCATCCCGGGAGTTACTGCATGGGGACCTCCGCATGATTATAACCCAGAACCAGAACTACCAGACCCGCCTGCTTGCAGCCATGGAGGAGCAAACTCGTGCTTTGCGTGGGCTGCCTCCCATTGTCACACCATCTTCTGAGGCAGCTCCCCCACCTCCAGAGTCAGCTGCAGGGTCTGGGCAGAGCCATAGCGACTCATCTCCCACAACAGAGTAGCCGTGTGGGCCACGAGCCTATGGGGTGTTTTCCTTTCCCATGATCCACACAGGTGGATTGTGGCGTGCATCCTGTCCTCGGACCTCATAGGTGGCCCCCCCCCCCCGCCGGCCCTTTCATGGCCATTTTTTCTCTTTTTCATTTTTATTTTGCAAGAGTGTTGCCTTGTGTGGGTACCTGGGCATACACTGTATTGTGGCTGGGCACATGCAGGCTTGTCCTGAGTTTGGTTTCGATGCTTGGGTAGCAGACATCCACACCCCTCCTGCTTCCCTTTCCATGGGCTTGCAAAGGGTGTGCCCAAGTGACAGCAAATTACACGGTGACATTGGACTCCCATGAGCTGTTGGCCAGTCCATAGTCAATACTGTGTAGACATTCATAGTGTTCATTGTTGTTGCACCTAACTATGCATGATGGTATGATATGTGCCTCTACTTACATATGTTGCTCATGTTTTGCAGGTATTTCACACAGATCTTCACAAGGGCATACTCTCTGGAGTCACACTACATGTCGGTAGATGTGCACTGACACTTTTGCATGGCGCCATCACTGTACATCTGGACGGTGAGGACATACCAGCTGAATCAGGTAATGAGACTACCATTGATTACATGCAATGTGTCTTGTTTGGGTGGGCTTCAGGGTGGGTTGGTGTGTAATTTGATAGAAATTACTCTTACACAGGTGTGTAGTAGTGGCTCCAGGGCGGTTAGCTGCTCAAGTGCGGCTATGTTCCATTTGGGGCACTGCTATTTGTGACACTGGTGTCATGTTGTGATGGCCAGTTTGTTTGCTGTCACATACCATGACATGGTGTCCTCAGTGGCGGGACTGTGAAGGGAGTGGGTGACATGGCAATGTTGTCATGTAGTGAATCGCCTGTGGCAATGCATTTTAGATTGATGGAGTTGTGTCTTTGCGTTGTGATGCATAGCTGGTGTATGTGTAGCTAGGGGTGCACACATATTGACACTTCCATGTTAACAATCTCAGGCTGATGTGTATCTGACAGTTCATTGTCAAGTAATTTTCAGACATTGTCAGGTAGAGTCATCATTGATTGTCAGATGGTATGTGCCAGAGCAGTGTGCACTAGCCAGCACTGTGATTCCTAGGTGAAGAAGTTGGCCACCAGTTGCGTACGGGCTGCCTCCCCCCGTGCCCTTTCCCCTCCCATGCGCAGCGGGCGTGCATGTGGTTGTGGATGTGGGGGCACCACCATGTCCACGGGCAGGCCCCGGCGTGTTGCAACGTTGTGCAGGACACATGCTGCCACTATGATCCTGCACACTATTCGGGGAGCATATAACAGCTGCCCGCCAGAACGGTCAAGGGAGCGAAAGCGTGACTTGAGCACTCCGAATGTGCGCTCCACTATGCCCCGTGTAGCAATGTGGGCTGTGTTGTACCTTACCTGGGGTGGCGTGGTGGGGTTCCGGATTGGGGTCATCATGTGGGGGCTGATAGGGTAGGCACTGTCCCCTGCGGAGGTGGTGATGGGTATCATTAGTGGTGTTGTGTCATGACCCAGTATCTGACATGCATGCATGTGGAGTGGCATTCATGCTCACCAAGCAGCCATGTATCTCCATGCTGGCCAGCCTCTAGGTCCCGGCATAGGGTAGACATTCTGTAGATGAAGCTGTCGTGGGTGGACCCTGGATAGTTGGCATATACTGATGTGATGATTCCCTTGGCATTGCATACAACTTGGACGTTGATGGAATGCCAGTGCTTGCGGTTTCTATAGATGTGCTCTGTTGCCCTGGGTGGACGTAGAGCCACATGTGTGCAGTCAATTGCACCAAGCACTTTGGGGAATTGAGCCACACCATAGAATTCCTGGATGCACGTCCGCCTTTCTGCATGAGTCCTGGGGAGATATATGTGCCTGCGGACTGAAGGCCGTGCAGTGATGATGTTCAAGACCTGGTGTAGGCAGCGTGACTGCGTGGCCTGTGACACACCACCCACTATGGCACTTGTCCGCTGAAAGGATCCAGTGGCCAAGAAGTGCAGTACATTCAGGACCTTCTGCAGGGGGCTGAGTGCTTGGGAGCACAGGGTGGGTGATGTGAGGTCATCCTCCCACTCACTGACCAGGTCCAGTATGATGTGTGCTGGAAACCTGTACCTCCCATACACCTGGTCATCAGGCATCCCGAATAGGCTGGTTCTGGGTGTGAATATTCTGGCCCTGACTCTCCTCCTCATCCTCCTTTGGTAGCCCACTGCCACTGCTGCTAGGAACGGTATGTTCATCCTGGCATCTGGCTTGTTTATTGAAAAGTGCGCAAATTAATGCCTTGCGCGTGTAGTAGGCAGCGTGTGAGCCTCGCACCCCTGGAATCGGGTTCCCACTCCAATCGCGTGTGGAAATTCCCACGCTGCAGGCATACAGGTGCGCTGACGTACTTGCCTGTGTAAGTGGCCGCGCGCCCCTGAAATACACGTATATAGGCCAATGGCGTGTAAGCGCACTTTTGGGCAATTACACGCGATGAAATACACGTACATAGGCCAATGGCGTGTACGCGCACTTTTGGGCAATTACACGCGATGAAATACACGTACATAGGCCAATGGCGTGTACGCGCACTTTTGGGCAATTACACGCGATGACACTCTGACGTGCAGGATTTCCACGTGTGCTCCGTCTTCACGTGCTGAGTGGGGAACGCCCGTGCGGATCACGTCAGACGCGCTTACGCGATGAGGGACTCTGGTCCCATAGAATCGCGTATGCGTGCTGACGCACTTACGCGCTAAGGGCCTTTCCTCGGATTTCACGCTGACGTGCAGGAATTTCACGTGCCAAATCACTCCGTATCAAGCTGGCCACCCGAAAACACACGGAACACCACGCTCCTGCCCCGAAGGCCGAGTTACTGCCCCCCAAGTGCCCTGAGCAGCCTCCCACGTGCTATCTGCTGCTGCCTGCCTGCCTGCCTGCCTGCTGCCACCGTGCCCTGCCATTTGGTGCCTGCACATCAGCCATCTGCAGGGGTCCAGTTGCTGTGTCCACCCCTGCTGGAACTGAAGACTCCCAACTGGGATTACATCGCTCCACAGCCCAGCCCCAGGACCCAGTTGCCCACCCACACCTGCCTCTGGGGTTGCCATGTCGGGCACTTCTACATCTGGCACCAGTGGCAACCCCAGGCCAGAGGGGCAGAGGGGCACCAGCTTCACTGCCACCGAAGTTGGTGTCCTGGTGGAGCATGTCCTGGGGCAGTATGATGCCCTCTTTGGATCGTCCCGCGCCAGCAAGGAAGGACGGGAGAGGATCTGGGCCGACTGTGTGGTTGCCATCAACGCGGAGGGGGTGGCAACCCGCAACGTCTTGAAGATCAAGAAGCGCTGGGAGGACTTGAGGTCCAGGACCCTTGTGAAGGCCCGGCGCCTCGTGGAGGGGGGCCGGGGCCACATGAGTTCCATCCAGAAGAGGGTCCTGGAACGCGTACGCCCAGCGCTCCACGCCCAGATCCTTGAGAGGGAGACCCGTCTGGAGTTGAGCGGTAAGTGTCCAAGCATCACTGTGTGAGACAGGGCATGTTGCGGTGTGCTGGTTCTATGATACTTGCCTGTATGTGTGCCATGTGCCATGTATGCATGTATGTGTGCTGGGACATCATGGTAATGCATGTGCGACCAGTGATGTGTGACCCACATGGTTGTTGCATGTGTAGAAATGCGGCATGGGGAGCACTATGCAGATTTGGGACATGAGAGCATGCCAGTCTCTGTACCTGGACATGGATGGGGGTGAGGATGGGTGCTGATGCCAGGTACATATATGGTAGCCATGTCTGTGTGCCTGACCTGCATGTCTGTGACTTGTGCATGCCATGGATGCATGACTCATGTGTGTGACAATGCACAGATTCAGTGACGCACCCACCTTACCCTTGTTTTGCCTGTGTTTGGTGTGATTGTGGCCAGATGGATGTGACTGAGGTGTAGTGTGTGCATGTGATATGCATGAGCCATGATGCATGTGAGTTACATTTCATTGAATGTTTCAAGAGTCAATTGGACATGCATGGAAATGTGCATGGCATGCACCATGCCTGTTACTGTGTGTGTTTTGCCTGGACTGACCCATGTGTTGTGGAGGGACATGATGGAAGTGTACTTTGACAGGGGTGCTCATCTGCTATTGCTTCCTGTCTAGGGGACCATTGTACAGTAGCCTGATGCTTGTGTTCTTTGTCTCCCTCTACGCAGCGGCTAGTGAAGAAGAGGGCGGAGACGGCGCTGTGGAGCAAGGCGGCGGGGATGCCCCCACGGCTGCAGCGGAAGGGGTGGGTGAGCCCCCACAGGGGCCTGCTACGGCGGGAGACGGTGAGGAGCCATCCAGGTTGGTGGTTTGCACAGAGGAGGAGGAGGCCGACACTGGTGCACACATGGGCCCTGGTGGGAGCATCCCTGCTGGTGCAAGTGGTGCAGTCCAGGGCCAGGGGCAGGAGGCAGCACAGGTCACCGTGGAGGGGCCTGTGCATGTCGCTGTCCCTGACCCTGTGAGTGCACCACCATGCACCAGCAGGGATGCCCCGTCCCAGGCCCGTCCGCAGGTAGAGGGGATGTCCATGTCAACTGACTCCCCTCCACCTGCGGCCGTGGGAACCCCTGGCCGCGTGGAGCAGGTCCTGATTGGGGTCGCGATGCGCACGGCTGTGATTCGTGATGCCGTGCGTGCTTCCCGGGAGGAGCACGCACGTCATCACGAAGTGCACCGTGCCGACGTGGCCCAATTGGGATCGGCCATGTTCGGGGGGTTCCTGCATGTGTTGGCCAATCTGACGGCCCTCTCCTCCTCTGTGCAGGCTATCCACCAGTCGTTCTCCTTGCCGTCTTCCGGCCCAGATGCCACCATGGCCCCCTGTGGACCTGCCCCGACCAATGCAGCCAGCTCGGTGGGGATCCCATCCCTGCCACAGTTGGGAGTCGGAGGTCCAGCAGGGGTGGACGACACAGCAAGTGGACCCCAGCAGATGGAAGATGTGCCGGCATCATCGGGCAGGGCACGTGCACGACGGCGTCGGTGGTTACCATCAGCCTGGATGCCGTCGTGCTGGCAGAGGCAGTGGCGTCGCAGGCAGCAGCGGGCTCGACGTGGGAGGCATCATGGCTCAGGGCCATCAAGATCGGAGGGGCAGGCATCGGCCGGAGGGCAGGGCAACCCTGGCATGGCGGTGTGTTCCGTGTGGGAGGAGTTTGGCCAGCGGATAGGTGCGGAGCGGCAGCGGGCGGAAGAGGAGCGGCTCGCCATGGCCAGGGCGGAGATCTCCATGCATCAGGCATTGAGGCGGGCTGAGTGCCTCGAGGAGGCTCGCAGGGAATTTGGAGAGCACATGGGGTTGTCCCTGCGAGACCTCGGGGCCAGGACTGAGTCCCGCCTCCAGGACATTGACGTGGAGTTCGAGGATGCCCTGGCCAGCATCACCAAGTGAGCCGCAGGACTAGCCCGCTGCCTTTGTATATAGTTTTTTAGTTAGTTAGTGCTAGGTTTCCTTTATTTAATTTTTTTTTTTTGGACCGCTTGGACAATGGCCACTTCTTTGTACATATTTTTTTAAATAGTTAGTATTAGGTTTAATTTGTGGTGTTGGGCTCATGGACCCTTGAACCATCCTGTGAATATAGTTATTTTTTGTGAGATAAATTTTTTAACTTTCATATTGGTCACACCATGTCGTAATGGTTTATCTTTCATTTCATTCTACATGTGTTTACTTTGGACAAAATCTATTCATTTTTCTATCCTTTGTTTTTTGGTTTCTCATTTTTGTTCCCGGCCATGGACCTTTTATTTGCTTTACCAGATAGTTGTCAGAGTTTACTTTAATTTTATTTTTAATACATTTTGATATTATCTTACACTTGTGTCATTTTTTCTTTGGTTTCTTACATGCCATGATATGGGTTTTGACATTGACTTGCACCCATTGTGTATGTGTGTGTGGCGGACATGTGTTCTTTTGCTTACTTGCCTTTGGGGTTGTGTCATGTGATTGCATTCACTATGTGGGTGCATGCAATCCTTGCCTGGGTGTTTGTGCTGGGTATGCTGGTCATTACTGCCATTATTGTGTATCGTCAGGACCAGGGGCCAGGGGGACATGGGTGGGGGCCTGCTGGCAGGTTGCCCACAGTGCTGGGGGTGGTGGGAGACATGGGTTGGCCATGGGTGGGGGCCTGCTGGCAGGTTGCCCACAGTGCTGGGGGTGGGGGTGGTGGGAGACATGGGTTGGCCATGGGTGGGGGCCTGCTGGCTGGTTGCCCACAGTGCTGGGGGTGGGGGTGGTGGGAGACATGGGTTGGCCATGGGTGGGGGCCTGCTGGCAGGTTGCCCACAGTGCTGGGGGTGGGGGTGGTGGGAGACATGGGTTGGCCATGGGTGGGGGCCTGCTGGCTGGTTGCCCACAGTGCTGGGGGTGGGGGTGGTGGGAGACATGGGTTGGCCATGGGTGGGGGCCTGCTGGCAGGTTCCCCACAGTGCTGGGGGTGGTGGGAGACATGGGTTGGCCATGGGTGGGGGCCTGCTGGCAGGTTCCCCACAGTGCTGGGGGTGGGGGTGGTGGGAGACATGGGTTGGCCATGGGTGGGGGCCTGCTGGCAGGTTGCCCACAGTGCTGGGGGTGGGGGTGGTGGGAGACATGGGTTGGCCATGGGTGGGGGCCTGCTGGCAGGTTGCCCACAGTGCTGGGGGTGGTGGGAGACATGGGTTGGCCATGGGTGGGGGCCTGCTGGCAGGTTGCCCACAGTGCTGGGGGTGGGGGTGGTGGGAGACATGGGTTGGCCATGGGTGGGGGCCTGCTGGCTGGTTGCCCACAGTGCTGGGGGTGGGGGTGGTGGGAGACATGGGTTGGCCATGGGTGGGGGCCTGCTGGCAGGTTCCCCACAGTGCTGGGGGTGGTGGGAGACATGGGTTGGCCATGGGTGGGGGCCTGCTGGCAGGTTCCCCACAGTGCTGGGGGTGGGGGTGGTGGGAGACATGGGTTGGCCATGGGTGGGGGCCTGCTGGCAGGTTCCCCACAGTGCTGGGGGTGGGGGTGGTGGGAGACATGGGTTGGCCATGGGTGGGGGCCTGCTGGCAGGTTGCCCACAGTGCTGGGGGTGGGGGTGGTGGGAGACATGAGCAGGTGTGCAGGGTAGTTCCCTGTGGTGTGTGCTGCCTGCAGGGGCCGTGGAGGGTGTACAGGTAATGCCTGGGAGCTCACAGCCAAATCGCGTGTGCAACTTCCCGCTCACCCCTCAAATCCACGTTCCCTGCCATATCGCGTGTGGAACTTCCCGCGCGCCCCAGTAATTCACGTACCCGGCCATTTCGCGTGTGCAACTTCCAGCGCACTCCTGCAATCCACGTACCCGGCCATATCGCGTGTGGAACTTCCCGCGCGCCCCTGAAAACCACGTACCCGGCCATTTCGCGTGTGCAACTTCCCGCGCACCCCTCAAATCCACGTTCCCTGCCATATCGCGTGTGGAACTTCCCGCGCGCCCCAGAAATCCACGTACCCGGCCATTTCGCGTGTGCAACTTCCCGCGCACCCCTCGAATCCACGTTCCCTGCCATATCGCGTGTGGAACTTCCCGCGCGCCCCAGAAATCCACGTACCCGGCCATATCGCGTGTGGAACTTCCCGCGCGCCCCTGAAAACCACGTACCCGGCCATTTCGCGTGTGCAACTTCCCGCGCACCCCTCGAATCCACGTTCCCTGCCATATCGCGTGTGGAACTTCCCGCGCGCCCCAGAAATCCACGTACCCGGCCATTTCGCGTGTGCAACTTCCAGCGCACTCCTGCAATCCACGTACCCGGCCATATCGCGTGTGGAACTTCCCGCGCGCCCCTGATAACCACGTACCCGGCCATTTCGCGTGTGCAACTTCCCGCGCACCCCTCGAATCCACGTTCCCTGCCATATCGCGTGTGGAACTTCCCGCGCGCCCCAGAAATCCACGTACCCGGCCATATCGCGTGTGGAACTTCCCGCGCGCCCCTGAAAACCACGTACCCGGCCATTTCGCGTGTGCAACTTCCCGCGCACCCCTCGAATCCACGTTCCCTGCCATATCGCGTGTGGAACTTCCCGCGCGCCCCAGAAATCCACGTACCCGGCCATGTCGCGTGTGGAACTTCCCGCGCGCCCCTGAAAACCACGTACCCGGCCATTTCGCGTGTGCAACTTCCCGCGCACCCCTCGAATCCACGTTCCCTGCCATATCGCGTGTGGAACTTCCCGCGCGCCCCAGAAATCCACGTACCCGGCCATTTCGCGTGTGCAACTTCCAGCGCACTCCTGCAATCCACGTACCCGGCCATATCGCGTGTGGAACTTCCCGCGCGCCCCTGATAACCACGTACCCGGCCATTTCGCGTGTGCAACTTCCCGCGCACCCCTCGAATCCACGTTCCCTGCCATATCGCGTGTGGAACTTCCCGCGCGCCCCAGAAATCCACGTACCCGGCCATATCGCGTGTGGAACTTCCCGCGCGCCCCTGAAAACCACGTACCCGGCCATTTCGCGTGTGCAACTTCCCGCGCACCCCTCGAATCCACGTTCCCTGCCATATCGCGTGTGGAACTTCCCGCGCGCCCCAGAAATCCACGTACCCGGCCATGTCGCGTGTGGAACTTCCCGCGCGCCCCTGAAAACCACGTACCCGGCCATAGCGCGTGTGCAACTTCCCGCGCACTCCTGCAATCCACGTACCCGGCCATTTCGCGTGTGCAACTTCCCGCGCACCCCTCGAATCCACGTTCCCTGCCATATCGCGTGTGGGACTTCCCGCGCGCCCCTGAAAGCCACGTACCCGGCCATTTCGCGTGTGCAACTTCCCGCGCACCCCTCGAATCCACGTTCCCTGCCATATCGCGTGTGGGACTTCCCGCGCGCCCCTGAAAGCCACGTACCCGGCCATTTCGCGTGTGCAACTTCCCGCGCACCCCTCGAATCCACGTTCCCTGCCATATCGCGTGTGCAACTTCCCGCGCACCCCTCGAATCCACGTTCCCTGCCATATCGCGTGTGGGACTTCCCGCGCGCCCCTGAAATCCACGTACCCGCCCATTTCGCGTGTGCAACTTCCCGCGCACCCCTCGAATCCACGTTCCCTGCCATATCGCGTGTGGAACTTCCCGCACACCCCTGCAATCCACGTACCCGCCCAGCCCATATCGCGTGTGGAACTTACCGCGCACCCCGGTATGCACGCACACGTTTATTTTTTCTCTCTGCGCGTGTCTGTGTTTGTGGGTACCCCTTTGTACGTCATTTGTCCAGGAGGGCAACAGTATTGTACATTGGTCATGTCTGTATATAGGTGCTATTTGTTGGCGCGCCTTTTAGCGCACATTTCTTGCAGGCGCAGACACGCTACCGCCTGCTTTCTTGTGGCGGTCGTGTTTGTGCCTGTTTGTGCCTGTGCGCTGCTTTGAGCGTGCGCTTTTTTGCCCTATTCTATTCCATGAATACGTGTTGTATGCGAGCGTGTGGGCGTTCCGCGCACTTGCCTCCTGAACTTTCCCCGTGCCGCCCACATTCTTCCCCATTCCGAGTGTTGTGCCCCATTTTATTCCCCATTCCGAGTGTCCCGCCCTGTGTTCCGCCTACTTTAGAGCTGTGCGCTGCGCTCGGAGTGATGGCGCAGTGGCCGTGGCGCACGACGTTGGTTGACCTGTGCGCCGGCCTGCGCCGCGCGCTTTTTCGGCGCACGTCCTCTGCTTTTCTTGCGCACGGACTTCCATGAATCGACGTGCGCTGGTTTCCCTGCGCTTTGCGCTGATTTTCGGCGCAGCGCACGTATTGGCCCCTCTGCGCCGGGATTTTCGGCGCACATTTATTCCATGAATCGGCCTGTAAGTTGTTGTAGAGGTTTTGGTAGTGAGTATAATTCCAAATTATTTGTGATAGCACGTGAAGGAGTTTGGTTGTTGTCAAGTTTTGTAGTGCAGTAACTGCAAAGTATTAAGGGGTCACTTATTTCGTATTTGTTTTCTCTACAGGGTAGAGAGCTAATTCAAACCATTTAGAATCTTCATTGTCTTCTATTTTATATGATAGGTCTACAGTTTTCGTGTTAATTTTATAAAAAGTTCTGCGGCAACATATGCATACATGGTTTGGTACTTCAGCTGATGTACTTTTAAATTTTAGTATGTCTTTTTTGTATATGTTAAGCAAAAGGTTGCCATGTGTAGAATTGTTGCTAATTTGGTTTAAAGCTATTTCATTCTGTAAATGGCTTTCACTTCCAAAATATTTTTTCTGGATATAGTCAATTTCTTGAAGTAGGTCTTTTGCTGTACCATGTAGATGAATGTTATTTAAATTTGCTAGTGCTAAAGCAGGACTTTTAGCATAGTACAGTTTATAGACTACATTTCTTATAGTTGAATGATGTGTTGATATTCTTTTGATATCATGGAAGGTGGTTTTACAAGTAGGTCCTGTAATGCAGGCCAATGAATGTCCTTGTAGTCTTGTGTATTTGCGCACTGGACAGGTATTCATATATTGCAGTAGTTTAATTTTGATTTTGTCTTTGCTTTTTACATATTGATAGAGGAATTGGCTAAAGACTTGAAAAATAGTTTAGGAATGTTACATATTGACTTGCATGGCCATTTGTACACTACACGTTCTGATTCAGTTGAATGGAGGGTTAATTCTAAGTTTTCAGGGCATATTTTTGTAAGGAGTACTTCTTGTTCCATTATGGTATTATTAACTTTTTCATAACATTGACCACTGCTATGTATGGCAATTGTATTTGTTTGTTTTTGTTTGTACGCTTCTTCATTGAAGTATGGCTCTGTGCTCGTAGTGTGACTCCATTCACCTCCGCAGATACTTAAGAAGTTCTTTCTGTTAACATTTCGTTTATTGAGAAGTCTTTTTTGTAATTTAGTTATTCGTTTTGTTAGTGGTTTCATTTTGTTTAACACTAAAATAAATAACTTTCTTTTGAGAATCTATCAAGGCTTCTAAAAATTAATTTCCTACGATAGGTTTTAACCATTGAACCTGATTTCTCTCTTGTTTTTATAAGATTTTGAAGGACTTTGTGATGGAACATTTTGGCTAAAATACTTTTCTTGGTATGCTTACTTTGCACTATATTAAAATTTAGGGAAGTAGTTTTATCCGTAGTGATAGCTGATTTTCTGTTAATTGTTTTTTGGTTTGTTTTACATTTTGATAGAGAAGGTAACGTTTTTGCACTTGAAACTTCTTGTGTTTCACTAAATGACTGTATTAGCTGTTTTGTTTGAACTTTTTTTACAAATTCTGATAGAGATGGATGCTTATGTTGGACACATTTATTTTAATTTGCTCTAATTCTGCGCTGCTTTCTACAGACTTGACTTTTGGTAGGCATTGTTTAGGGTCTGTTGAAAAAAATAAAGAAGGTATGGGTTGGGTTGTTCTGAAATGTATGTGTGCTGTGTGCAAGAGTGTTTGAGTAAGATGATGTATGTAATGGTGTCTGATTGTGCATTGGGAACTACAACCAGTAGGGATGTGTATTCTTCAATTAATATGTTACTTAACTCAGATTCAGATGACAGAAAAAAATAAGCTAGTGGTGTGGAAAGGTACAAATAGTAAATCTAATGTATACAATAAAAACACTTGTTTGTTCTATAATATGAAAATTCTAGCGGTTGAGTTGGGTAATTTGTGTGTCCAAAAGTAGGAATTTGTGCACCATTCTGGCTGTAAATCGGTGTTTAAGACATGGGGATTTTTGGACAGAATGGTGCACAGTCTCTATTTGTAGGCACAGAAATAGCATGAATTAACTTTACAGTATGTTTGAGTAATAATACAAATATTATGGTGATATTCTACTTACTTTTTTTCTAAAATGAGCAGTTTAATTCTTAGTTCTTCCTTGTTCTTGAAATTCAGCTGCTTCTTTTCAGGAGAATCGTCTTCACTGCAATTGTAAAAGAAGCTAATTAGTAATTTTGTTTGTATATAGCATTGTTTTTAATTTAGATATATTTTTTTTTTTAATTGAAATCCTCCGCGCCTTCCTTAAAACCTTTAAACTATCTTAATCACATAAGATACATCGCACCAGTTCAATACATATGATATGTTCTTAATGAACAAATTGTATTACAATGAGTAACTGTAACACACAACATATCTTTAGTATGTCTTGTGAAATTAATAGAGTACCACTGAATACCACCATTTCTGTAACTAAGCTGTTCTAGGTAATAGTGCATTAATGCCATGCTTAAATTAAAGTAATCATAAATAAATAAATAAATACATGTAATTGTATAAGTATTATTTTTGGAGATTGGAACATAGAGTGTGCATGCATGCAATTTTGTTTCAATATATGTAGTCTATACATTTCATTTAAAAAATGTTAGTTTAACATGATTTGATAGTGTGTGTATTAAGAAAGTAAATATTATAAAGGTTTATTAGTGATAGTTGATTTTAGGAAATTAGAAAAAAGACAGTAGATTCATTTGACAGATTACACAAGCTAAAAGTCATTTTGAAAATGTGTTCATGTACTGTACAGAAAATATGCATACCTGTAGTTTGTGTTCATGCATATGGATATGCATGGAGCTGCAAGTAGAAATCTTGGAGACTTTTACACTATTTCGTGTAGATGGTGCTTGCCAATGATATGGAACTTGTACTCAGAGAGATTCACAGTACATTTGCAGTGCTGATCTATGATGATGCAGTTAGATGTAGAGGTCTTGAATGTGATTGGTGCATGGTCATGTGATTTCTTAGCTACATCCAATGAGGGGATGGCACAGAGAGTGAAGTGGAAATGGTAGAAGGGCTGTTCATGTTACGATATGTTCGCTGACATGGCAGTAGTTCGCGGACATCAGGAGTTATATCCGGGGATTTTTGGGTTCAGAAGTCTTGCAAATGAGAATGAGCAGTGAAAGGGATTGGTCAGGAAAGTTTAGTGGGTGTGTTGTGCCAGGAGATAGTTTCTCAGATACTCTTTTTGCTGAGAGAACAACAGATAGCTATGGCTGTGTGTTTCAGAAAACAGATTGTTTGGATTTTGGGAGATTCGTGGATACATTGGTTGAAGGTGCATGCACAAAGCTGTGGAGTAGCTTTAGATCTTGGATTTCCACATGTGGAAGTACACTGACATGGAGTACGTGGAATGAAGTGGTTGGACTTGCTACCTCTCTGTGCTACTTTGGAAACAAAGCAACATCCAGACATAATTGTAATTCATTGTGAAGGGAACAGTTTACGACATGTGTCTGGAATTTCGTTTTTTTTTGCTATGAAAGAAGGACTTGGGAAAGTCATGGACATGTTTCCTAATTCTCAAGTAATATTTTCACGGATTGCGCAGAGACAAATGTGGCTTCATTCTTCTTCATTTGGTCCACAAATGGAAAAAGCAAGGCACAATGTTAATAAGGCTGTTTGTGCATTTCTAAGAGCTTTTGTCATGTCCTCTTTTCACAATGAAAATATTATGTTTCGTAGTACATACATTTTTCGCAGAGATGGTGTCCATCTCACTTAAGCTAGCAATCAGATTTTTCTGAGAAATGTACAAAATGCACTGTGAACTTTTTTAGAAATCCAGCATCCATTTTGAAGTAGGTGTTAAGTATTTATAATTTTTGACATACAAACACCTCCCAAAGGCTCTTTTCAGAGCCACCACTTCCTCCTAGAGAAAAATGCAATAGTAACAGTAGGGTAGCACCCCAATTTTTGTAATGTTGGTGAACTGTCCGCGGACTTTTAAGAAATTCAAAGTGCCCTGCTTTATTTATCTTCACTTCTATTTTTTAACTGTGAAAGGCGGCTCTGAAAAGAGCCTTATTCTTTTTGATTTTTGTAATTTTATATATTTTTTTTGTTTTTTAGACATGACACACTAGGAGAGGAGGGGAAATGAGGGTAAAGGGGGGCACCAACCACAGGGATAAGAAAGGGTGAGCTGAGAGAGGAAGATGTAGAGTGGGTTTTATTTGGGTAGTGAGCAGGTCTTCTCGTGCTCTGAGACAATAGTCTCAAAAGCACTCCGAAGTCGCTCCCCCCTGCAGAGTACTGTGTCACAGTACATACATACAACTGTGACCCTCGAAAGGTAAGGGTCATCAGAATTCTGTATGGCCTGTGAAGCAGCTTGAGGAAGATGCTGTCCCACAGAGGTGGTCCTTGTGGTGACAGGATCAGAAACAGAGGATGAAGTAGAGGAAATCAACCTACTACATTCTTCGCAAGGTACAACCTTGCGAATAGTCCCAGAGTGAAATGACCTCAGGTGTTGCTTCATGGTCGTGGTCCCAAAGCTGTACGAACCGTGCTTCCTGCGACTGAGTATCATTTTGCACTCATTGCAGATAACACGGTTCGCACAAGCCTTAGGACCATTCCCATAAATGGAAAATAACCGCCACACCCAAGACTCACGTCTAGTGCGGGTAGTAGGGATTTCTTCTACCTCTTTCTTGTCATCCTCTTCTTCCTCCTCTGCATCCTCACTCCTGTTCCCCTCTTCAGGCCCTTGGGAAGGTGGTGGTGGTGGAGGGGGTGAGGGTGGTGCTGAAGCAGGTGCAGCACCAGGTGGCAGTTCTGCAGCCAGGGATGCCATCTCGATGGTGGAATCAGCAAGTTGCTGGAGAAATAGCTGTACTCTGAAGAATAGCCAGAAACACAATGAGAATAAGCTCTAGGGTGTGGTTTTTTATAGGGGTGCTTGTACGCGGTTCACGGACATGCGCGCTGTCCGTTGACAGATCGAACACAAAAATGGGTTCAAAAAGTTTCAAAAGATATGTAGAAACTCAGGATTACTATGTGGGACTTGTGCCATGATGAGTTTTTATGGAAAAATATTGTGGATTACTCGAAAATGTACTTTTAAATTGTTCGGGGACACGAACAGTGTCCGCATTCAGAACACGCGATCAGCATGGGCGCGGTCACATGATCCCTTCTTGAACAGGTCCACCAAATGCACGGACATTGGTTTGCGAATGCGCATTGATGTTCTACGGACAGTGTTCAGGTCCTGAATTAATTAAAAGTGCGTCACACATCAAACGAACATTTCTGAACATCGCATATGTTCTAGAACAGTTTAAACTTGCTAGCAAACACTACGGACAGATATAGTGTTCTTTAGGACACTTCCATTTTCGTTTTAATACAAACTTTTTAGGACATCAATTGTGTTCTTAGAACATTTAACTTGCTAGCGAACATTACAGACAGGTATAGTGTTCTTTAGGACACCTCCATTTTCGTTTAATTACGAACATTTCAGGACACCGCTTGTGTTCTTAGAACAGTTTCAACTTGCTAGCGAACAATAAGGACAGGTATAGTGTTCTTCAGGACACCTCGATTTTCGTTTATTTACGAACATTTCAGAACACCCGCGTTGTCCGCGGATATCTACATTGTTTTAAAAAAAATAAAAAACGAGAAGTAATTACAACACAATATAAAAATGTAACTTTATTTCACATATATTAATAATTTATGACAGAGAAGGTGAGGCAGAAACAGAAACAAAAACAGGAGAATTAGGGGTTTCAACATGATTGATATCAGGTGAAGAAGGGATGGAAGTCTCATCAAAACGTTTTGGATTATGGAGAGGGTTTGGGGAAAATTGACTGGGATTTGGTGCTTGGGGACAATGGTATGAGGTTTTTGTTTTAAAATGATCCTCAACAAAAGTTTACAAATTATTAAAATTGCTCAATAATAAATCCATTTTTTCTTTTAAGCTGTCAAGCGTGTTTTCCAAAACAGTTTCTTCAGACATATTTTCTATTTTGGTATGCTCTGTACAAAAAGAAATATATATGTTTTATATATATATATATATATATAATAACACTTAAATGGTTTATATTGTAAAGTGTGTACCATTAGCTTCACTATTTTCTGACATTTTGTCATGTGGGAAGTGCTCCTCTAGCCATTCCAGAGTACTAGACATTTCTGTGAGAAAAAAAAAATATATATATTTTTTTTTTATCTAATACAGAAAGTTTATAAATATATGAGTAAAATGATGTACACTTACTATTTCAGGTAAGATATGTTTTGAGTACTCTGTAGGTCTGGTCTTGGTCTTAGTTGTGGAGTGTCTGTCAGGTAATTATGTTGGAAGCCTATTTATCTTCTCTTGGTATATTCCATTTTAGAATATATTGTATTTAAGTGAATGGTTAGTGTGGTACATATATGTGTTACATTTCTTATGTATTACTACATATAATATGTATGTGTACTACTTTGTGAATTTTTTAAATGTTATCATGTTGTAATATAACAATGAAACATGCCCCCACCAGACTTTTTAGGTAGTGGTACTGTTGTCCGAATATGTCTGCGGACATAAAAAATGTTTGCGGACATTACATTCAGTTGAAGTGGTTCAGTATGTTCCATATTACATGTACATAAAGTCAAAGTTACTATTGTTAAGCTTTGCTACTAAAAACCTATGAAATTCAGTTAAAAAACTTTGTTAAAGGGACATTATGGTTAAGTTGTGCTACTAAAAACCTATGAAATTCAGTGAAAAAAACTTTTGTTAAAGGGACGTTATGTTAAGTTGTGCTACTAAAAACCTATGAAATTCAGCGAAAAAAACTTTGTTAACGGGACGATATGGTTAAGTTGCGCTACTAAAAACCTATGAAATTCAGTGAAAAAACGTTGTTAAAGGGACGTTATGGTTAAGTTGTGCTGCTAAAAACCTATGAAATTCAGTGAAAAAAATGTTGTTAAAGGGACGTTATGGTTAAGTTGCGCTACTAAAAACCTATGAAATTCAGTGAAAAAACTTTGTTAAAGGGACGTTATGGTTAAGTTGTGCTACTAAAAACCTATGAAATTCAGTGAAAAAACTTTGTTATAGAGATGTTATGGTTCCAAGTAAAACTGAAAAATCCTTGAATTAGCCAGTTATGGTAAGCTAAGCAACCATAACTCGTGCCACCACCGTGCACTGCTAAGACTAACACCTAGGACATCAATGATTACATCACATGTGCATTTATCTTTCATGAAAAGTCTTATTGTAATGTTAATAAAAAAAGTGTCAAGAATTATTTGAATAAATATCAAGTGCTAATTCGTCCATCCATTATAGTAAGGTGCTCATGTAGAAACATAGGCTTTGTGTGCAGCATACATGATGGAGGTGCAATATTCATAAACTTACCATGTTGAATAGTGAAATGATAACTGTTTTCTTATTAGACTTTTGCATACTGTGAAACATGTGATAAGTAGATAATAAAACCCACTTACTACATAATTGCATTATTAAAGACAAAACACAAAGAGATAACACCACATACAAATATGAGTATATACAAGGAAATTGAAGAAAGAAAAATAAAACAGCAGTAGTAGCAAAAAGTGTTCATAACCTAACAGATTACCTTTATGCAGAGAAATGATGCTCTGTTTCAAATGTGCTACTTACCCTATGTATATATATATATATATATATATATATATATATATATATATATATATATATATATATATATATATATATATATATATATATATATATATCACATGATGTGCCTGGACTCTAAGGAAAGTAGTGTGAATAAAAGATATAAAAATAGGAACATATACAGGGAAAGTACAGTAATAAAAAACAACAGAACTATCAGAAAGTGCTGACAACTCTACTGATTATGTTAATGCACAGAAAGGATTCCTGTCTTTCAAGCTTATGTCTTCCCCTATGTATATGTTTCATATGATATGACTGGACCCTAAGGGAAATATTGTAAGAACATACTTGAAGGATAAGTCTACAAATATACTACCTTTTCCGATTTTAATTACTGACTGTTACTGAAGAAAACCATGTGGCCTAGATATGTCAGTAAAGGAAAAAAGGGGAGCCAGACATGCGATGTCATCAGTGATGTCATCAATGACATTTGTGATGTCATCTTTGATGTTCTGGGTGTTAGTCTTAGCGGTGCACGGTGGTGGTGCGAGTTGTGGTTGCTTTGCTTACCATAACTGGTGAATTTCAAGGGTTTTCACTGAATATATATATATATATATATATATATATATATATATATATATATATATATGTATGTATATATATATATATATATATATATATATATATATATATATATATATATATATATATATATATATATATATATATATATATTACATGGCCACGGTAGTGGCCATGTAGTTATGGTTAAGTTGCTGTTTCCATAGGAAGAACACTTTTTGGGTGGCTTATAACTTCGCTCTCCCTGGACGGATCCTCACCAAACTTTGCAAAAAACGTAGTTGGGTCACTCTGAATTGTTTTGCAAAGTTTGGTGAGGATTCGTCCAGGGGGGGAAAAGTTATAGGGGGGTCCCAAAACTTTTTTTTTCCCATAGACTGAATGGGAAAAAACTTTGCGCACGGCTACAGCTGGACGGATTTACACCAAATTTGCGGCAGGAGCGGCGGCCTGGTCCCAAAAGCGTGCTTTTGTAAATTTGGTGTAAATCTGTCCAGTAGTTTTTTAAAAAATGACCAAAATGTAAGGCAAAAAAATTAGTGATATCTGCGTTCGCTTCGTGGACGGACTTCCCTGTTCGCTCCGCGGACAGCACCCCGATTGGCCCATGGGCTTGCGTCATGTCCGCAGACATGCAACATGTTCGCTGATTGGATGGCGAGGGGCGTGGAGCGCGTCAGATTTTCTGTGGCACCCGCCATCTTGTATTCGCAGTCGACCGCGTACAGTGCAGTGAAACGTGGATAAAAAATTGTATTTAGTGCCGTGTGTTGGTGTGTAAGAGTGTTTGGGGAGGGTTGGGGAGTATGAGATAGGTTCAATGCTTTGTTTTTTTATGTGCTAGACCTTTTTGTTGCGTTCGATTTGTCTGCGGAGAACACGGCTGTTCTGACATTTTGTAAATAAACTAAATGGTGGGGTGTTTAGAGGACGGAGTATGTGTCATTTTTGTTCGCAAGGAAGGTAAAAATGAGCTAGGTACACTCGCGGTGTACTTAATTGTTCGTAAATACAGAAAATGGGGGTGTCCTCAGGACGCTGTTGTACTTGGCCATGCACCCAAAACTTTATGCCCTGGCAACAACCACGCAGCATATCACATTCATATTTGTTTATAACTTTGGGTGAAAAACAAATGTATAAGGAAAAAAGGTATTAGATACTATGGATGTCCTTATTATTGTATACTTACTGTTTGGTCTAGTAATGGGAGTCCATGTGTTTCTTCTTCATTTCTGTGATAAAAGAAAATACCATGTTAGTATTAGTATTTTGTAATGACTTATTACATTGTATAAGCAATATACTTTTATTTTTTTTCGACCCTCATATTTAGTAGAGTACAAATCAGAGTACTGTGCAATTTGCTCAGTTTCTGTATTTGTTGCTAAAATCATTGGGTCTGTGGGAGAAAAAAAAATCCATGTTGGATTTAAAAAAACCCTTTTTCTGTTATGCTACAGTTTATTTGTTTGTTTGTTTTCAGTGTTCACTTGTTGTTTATGGCTAATGCTTTATACTTTGCTTTGTTGTATTATTTTTTGGAACAGTAACAGATTCTTCATTTGTTTTGATATTATAAAATTTTGGAGCAGTTAGATACCAATTGGCGTATTCTAACTGTCTATTTTTTTAATATATTTTAGTGGTTTTCATTTACCTATTTGGATATTGTTAAATTTTGGGACAGTTAGATACCAATTGGCGTATTCTAACTGTATATTTTTTGGCCTAATTTAGTGGCATTCATTTATCTGATTAGTTGTTGTAGAATCTTTGAGCTGTTAGATAGCTTTTGGAGTATTCTAACAGTTTATATTATTTTAACACACATTTATAATTTTGGGACAGTTAGATACCAATTGGCGTATTCTAACTGTGTATTTTTTGGTCTAATTTAGTGGTATTCATTTATCTGATTAGTTGTTGTAGAATCTTTGAGCAGTTAGATAGCTTTTGGAGTATTCTAACAGTTTATATTTTTGTAACACAAATTTACTCAAAGGTTTAAATACAGTTTATTTATAAAATTTTGGTTTTAAGAACATCAAATAAGCGTTTGTAAGATGTGCTGGTAATCTCTGCTTTAGAGTAATGGTACTATCATAACATTCAAACCATCCACATTTCTTTTTTATGTATGCAATGTAGTGCCCTGAATTGGTTGTGGCTCCTGCGTTGTAGATTATACCTATTGTTGTGAAGGTTTTCTTACCAAGTGATATTTGACCATGTGTGAATCCAGTCAGCTTGCGGTTGTTTTTGGTACCATCTGCATTGTAACGTAGAAGCATTAGTATTGCGTATTTACTATGTGTTTGTATTACTAACTTGGAGCGATTATCTGAATTGCAGGTAGAGCATAATCTACCATGGTTTGCATTTTGTACAAGTTGCTGAAATGGAATGGATTCACAATTTGGTATTGATATATATATGACGCGTTCATTGGGGATTTCTTCTTGTGTCACATTGTTACAGAGAGTGCATGTATGTTTCCACATGTATTAAATCTGAAAGATTTCATTTATAGGTATGTTTTTGTTTTCCAGTACTTGTAGTAAGTACATTAGAAATTCTTGTGGATCTTCCTGTGAGTTTATAGTGAATTTCACCATTCCAGCACAGTAGTCCAATTGTCGTCTTATTCCAAAAACACTATATGTGTTGTCAGGATTGTTTGCTGCATTTCTGTGAAGTACTAACATTTGCAAACACAATGGGTCTGTACTGTGTGAGTAAATGTTGTCAACAATTGGTGGTAATTGAAATAGAATATTCATTGCTACATTTGCATAGCAAGTTACACCAACTATATTTGAGAATTTAAATGGTCCAGGTAGTTCTGTATCTAACTGCTTTTTTTCTTTAAAGACGTACCTGGTTTACTTTCTCTAATTGATTCTTTTTTGTTTGTGGTACTTGATGAAGTATTAGTTTCTTATACTCTCTTTGGAGGATTTGCAGTGACGTCCTGTTGCATTTCAGTTTGATTTAGTTTTCTTTTACAACGTTTTAGTTTTTGTGGAACAGAATATGTGTTTAGATGGGGAGTGTATAGTGAGCGAAGTCTATTATATTCGAAAATGCAAGGAATATCAGCGTTTACTTTACTTGCATCAAAGTTCATTAGAAATAGACCGTCAAGTGTACGTAAGCGTGATAGTGCTACGTAGCTCATGCCTTCTTTAAAGACTGTGTTACCAATATCTATCATTGCTTTGTCTAGGGTAAGACCTTGTGATTTATGAATTGTGACTGCGTATGCAAGAGTTAGAGAAAATTGTTCTCTGCGTACATACATATCTTTGAAGAGAAGGAATCTAGCTGTTGAGCGTCCTATCCGTTTTACTTCTGAAAGTTTGTCAAAGAGTATATTGACAAACTGAATTTTGTTGTCACGTGGGTATGTGTGAAAGCCAACAACTGTACCCAGTGCGCCATTAACTAGTCCTTGGTCCACGTCAAGGTTACGTTTAAGCATTACTCTGCAATTTAAGTATAATTTTAACATCTTTTCTAAGCCTGCTGTGTTTGAGATTGATTTTTCTAAATTATTTAGTCTTGTTGTGGCTTGGTCACACATGGGTAGTGTCATACCATGTACATCTAGTTTGTCTGTGGCGCTAATTTCCATTATTGGTTCCATTTCTTTACTTAGCATGATTTCATTGAATTTGAAACAGCTTGCAAGAGTTGGCATTAAGGCCATACAATTGACATTTTTGTGGGCTAATTGTTCCATAACATCTGTAGCACATGCATTATCGCCATAAAGTGCATTAATGTGCCGGGTTTTCAATGTTGCTTCTGCTTCTTTAGAAAGTATACCAACTCTCAAACTTTTTAAAATGTTGACATAAGTTAGATCTGCAGATTGGCGCATGTTTTCTGTTAATTCTCTGTATTGGAAATGTTGCCAAAGGTTTAATTTCCAATGCTGCCAACAGTTTTAAGGCAGAGTTTGTGCCCTAATGTTTTAAAAATAGGTTCACCTTTTACTGGTGTTAATTGAAGCAGATCTCCAAAAACAATAATGTGTTTTCCTGCAAAGAGCTCTTCATAGTCTGTTTTGAGTACTTTTTGTAATCTGAGGTGAATCAAAGCTAACATCAGGTTGGAGACCATGCTCACTTCATCTATTAGTAGCATTTTCATTTGTTTCAATACTCTGCGTAATTCCATTGCAGCTTCTGCAGAAAGTTTGTAATAGTCTAATTTGTTCTGGTGTTCTACTGGTAATAGTAGTAATCGGTGTAATGTAACACCACCTATGTTGTAGGCAGCTAAACCTGTGGGGGCAGTGACAACAGCTGACAGTTTGTTGTTTGTCAATTGTTGAAGGAACTTACTAATGATTTTGATTAGGAATGTTTTGCCAGAACCAGCTTCACCACTGACGTACAGTAGTATAGGTTTATAATTATGGCAGGAACATTCTTTATTTTCATGTTTTACACCATGCACAATTTGTTTTGTTACTTCTTGAAAAATGCTACTTTGCTCATTGTTTAGTTTTGATTGTAGTATAGTTAAGTCTTCCTTATCTTCATACTGACACATGGTGTTTTCTACTTCTATCATAGCTAATTCTGCCTCATTTGTTATTAGTGGTTCTCCCAGTGGTTCTTGGCTTCCTGTTACAGAAGGTTGACTACTGTCAGGAGTATCCTTATCTATCTGGGCTTGGAGTTCTTCTTCATGTTGCTGTTCATTGTGCAACATTGTTTTGTACTGTGTAAAGTTTACATCAGTTATAGTGCTTTCATTTGCTTTGAAAGCATCCTCATATGAGTCATAGTTATCTAGTAATTGTTCTTCTTTTCTCCATGGTTTGAAGAGTTGTAGCAGGGACATGTAATATACTTCTTTATGTTGAGGAGTCTTCAATGACAATTTGATATGATTAATTAAATTTGGTTTAGTGAGTTTAACTAAGCTGCCTTCACAGTCTGTCACTCTATATTTACCTTTTTTTTCATCGGGTTTCATATTATTTTTGTATGTGTAGTTTTGGGCTATTCGGTATAGACACATGTTTTCCAAAGTAGTACTTCTGTTTGGGTAGTATGTGTCCAATAAATTGTTTTTTAAAATGTCTTGGCTGTTGGGATCATGTTTGGCTATTGTTTTTATATCGTCATATGATTTTAGAACTCTTTTTCTAGATTTAGCTGGACCAAGACTTAGCCATACTATATTTTCAGATTTACCATACAATGAAGTACCAGTTAAACGATCAGCTGCTTCATAAGATCCACATTCTCTATGGGTGAGCATTTTTATGCCCAAGCTGTATAATTTCTGAGATACTGTTTTATCTGATGACAGGTTATTCCAGAGGTCTTGGAGCTCTGTCTTTTCTGCTTTAGTTAAGTATGCTGTGACATATCGTGCAACTGCAGTAGAATTGTCTGCAATGTACTGCACATCTATGTTTGCATTCCATAAGTGGGCAATGATTGCATTATAATCATTGATATATTTTTCTTCTTCTTTTCTTTTTATATAATATGTATTTTAGGTGACTTTCCTTTAACAGTATGTCTAACTGAAGACATGAGGTTGTTTACTTGACCTGTATTTGTAACTGGTCTAGGGAAACCAAATCGGCACTTGGTGTAGTATTTGCCTTTGTTTTTGTATTTGCGATGACAATATTTTCCACATTTGTGTCTTTGAAATTGTAAAATTTGTGCACAAAGATCACTATTTGTGGCTTCTGATGGAATTTCACAAGTGACATATTTTTCAATAAACTGTAAAACAGTGGCATCACTGTCTTGACCAAATTTAGGAGCATCTTTAATCCATAAAAGCATGTGGATATGTGGTGACGCATTTGGTAAGTTTCCAGTACATCTTGTACGGTGTCATTACAGTGCAAAGGATGCAAAGGATGCAAAGGATGAATTGTATACTGGTCTAAAGTATTTGATATTGTAGCAGGATCTAGTAGCTCAAATTGACCAGCTTCTTGTGTTTCTTGAATTATTTCAGTTGTATCTTTCAAGTTTTCTTCAATATTAATTTCTTTGTAATATTCATTAATCTCTTTAAGATATTGGAAGGCTTGTCTAACTTTATATAAATCTACCAGCTGTTGCCATATTTTTTTGTCTTTTGTAGGTACTCCATTTACTAATATAATTAAAGATTGCTGCATTGGACGTTGCACTCCTAGAGTATGCACATTTTCTTTTAGATTTAATGGTAAATAAACTACTTTTCCACGAGTGCCTTTTACCAATTCAGAGGGAGGTAATTTTGCTGTTTTTGATTGAAGGCGTATTATTGCTTGAAATGGGTGTACTGTTTGAATTATGATGCTCTCATATCAATTAAGTTGTTGTAGAGGTTTTGGTACTGGGTATAATTCCAAATTATTTGTGATAGAACGTGAAGGAGTTTGGTTGTTGTCAAGTTTTGCAGTGCAATAACAGCAAAGTATTAAGGGCTCAATTATTTCATATTTGTTTTCTGCTAGAAGGTAGAGAGCTAATTCAAACCATTTAGAATCTTCATTGTCTTTTATTTTCTATGATAGGTCCACAGTTTTTGTGTTACTTTTATAAAAAATTCTACGGCAACATACACATACATGGTTTGGTACTTCAGCTGATGTACTTTTAAATTTTAGTATTTCTTTTTTGTATGTGTTTAGCAAATGTGTAGAATTGTTGCCTAATTGGTTTAAAGCTATTTCATTCTGTAAATGGCTTTCACTTCCAAAATATTTTTTCTGGATATAGTAAATTTCTTCAAGTAGGTCTTTTGCTGTACCATGTAGAAGGATGTTATTTAACTTTGCTAGTGCTAAAGCAGGACTTTTAGCATAGTACAGTTTATAGACTAGATTTCTTATAGTTGAATGATGTGTTGATATCCTTTTGATATCATAGAAAGTGGTTTTACAAGTAGGTCCTGTAATGCAGGCCAATGAATGTCCTTGTAGTCCTGTGTACTTGCGCACTGGACAGGTATCTATATTTTGCAGTAATTTAATTTTGATTTTGTCTTTGCTTTTTACATATTTATTGAGGAATTGGTGTAAAGATTTGAAACATTGTTTGGGAATGTTACACATTGACGTGCATGGCCATTTGTACACTAGACGTTCTGATTCAGTTCAATGGAGGAAGTTTTCAGGGCATATTTTTGTAAGGAGTACTTCTTGTTCCTTTATGATATTATTCACTTTTTCATAACCTCGACCACTGCTATTTATGGCAATTGTATGTGTTTGCTTTTGTTTGTACGCTTCTTCATTAAAATATGGTTCTGTGCTCGTAGTGTGATTCCATTCACCTCCGCAGATACTTAAGAAGTTCTTTCTGTTGACATTTCGCTTATTGAGAAGTCTTTTTTGTAATTTAGTTATTAGTTTTGTTAGTGGTTTCATTTTGTTTAACAGTAAAATAAATACATTTCTTTTGAGAAGAATTGCACTGTCCATCAATGCTTCTAAGATTAATTTCCTACAATAGGTTTTAAGCTTTGAAACTGATTTCTCTCCTGTTTTTATAAGATTTTGAAGGACTTTGTGACGGTATATTTTGGCTAAAATACTTTTCTTGGTATGCTTACTTTGCACTATATTAAAATTTGAAGAAGTAGTTTTATCTGTACTGATAGGTGATTTTCTGTTCATTGTTTTTTGGTTTGTTTTACATTTTGATAGAGGAAGCGAAGTTGTTGTACTTGAAACTTCTTGTGTTTCACTAAATGATTGTAGTAGCTGTTTTGTTTCAACTTTTTTTACAAATTCTGCTAGAGATGGATGCTTATGTTGGACACCTTTATTTTCATTTGCTCTAATTTTGCGTTGCTTTCTACGGAGTTGTCTTTTGGTAGGCATTCTTTAGGGTCTGTTGAAAAAAATAAAGAAGATATGGCTTGGGTTTTTCTGGAATGTATGTGTGCTGTGTGCATGAGTGTTTGAGTAAGATGATAAAGATGTATGTAATGGTGTGTGATTGTGCATTAGGAACTAAAACTAGTAGGGGTAGGTATTCTTGAATTTATGTGTCACTAAACTGGGGTTCAGATGACAAAAAAAGTAAGATAGTGGTGTGGAAAAGTACAAATAGTAAATGTAATGTATACAATTAAAACAGTTGTTTGTTCTACAATATGAAAATTGTAGTGAATCAGTTGGCTAATTTGTGTGTCCAAAAATAGAAATGTGTGGGCCATTCTGGTTGAAAATCGCTGTTTACGACATGGAAATCTTTGGACAAAATGGTACAAAATCTCTATTTTAAGAAACCAAAATAGCTGGTATTAATGTTATAGTATATTTGATTAATAATATAAATAATATGGTGATATTTTACTTACTTTTTTTTTAAATTAACAGGTAACTTCTTAGTTTTTCTTTCTTCTTCGAATTCGGCTGCTTCTTTTCAGGAAACTGGTCTTCACTGCAACTGTGAAAGCTTCAAATTAGTAACTTTGTTTGCATATAGCACTGTTTTAAATTTAGATATTGATTTTTTAATTGAAATCCTCAGTGCCTTCTGTAAAACCATTAAACTAATTTATTTACATAAGATACATTGCATCAGTTCAGTGCATATGATATGTTCTTAATGAACAAATTGTATTGAATGACTAACTGTAGCAAAAATAAAATATCTTTACTATGTCTTGTGAAATTTATAATATATTAGTGAATACCACTATTTCTGTAAGTAAACTGTTCTAGGTAATAGCGCCTCAATGTCATGTCTAATTTAAAGTAATTAATTAAATAAATAAATAAAAACAAAAAATATGAAATTATATAAGTATTTTTATAAAGGTATAAACATAGATTGTGTTTGCATGCAATTTTGTTTGAATATATGTAGTCTATATATTTCATTTAAAAAATGTTAGTTTAACATGTTTTGAGTGTGTGTGTATAAAGAAAGTAAAAAGTATAAAGGTGTATAAGTGATAGTTGATTTTAGGAAATTGAAAAAAGTACAGTAAATTCATTTTGCAGATTTTACAAGGTAAAAGTCTGTTTGAAAATGTGTTCATCTACCATAGCTCTCAACTCACACGCTTTTGGCGGGTGTCACACGCCTTGTAAAGGGCAGACTCACCCGCCAAGCTTCCTGCACGCCCATTCATTCCAATGGGCGTCTCACCCACCAAAAACAAAATCGGGTGATTTCACCCGCCTGTAAAACAAAAATGGTTGAGAGCTATGTCATCTACTGTACAGAAAATATGCATACCTGAAGTTTGTGTTCATGCATATGGATATGCATGGAGCTGCAAGTAGAAATCTGGAAGACTTGTACAGTATTTGTGGCAGATGCTGCTTGCCAATGATATGACATGTGTACTCAGAGAGATTCAGAGTACATTTGTAGTGCTGATCTATGATGATGCAGTTAGATGTAGAGGTCTTGAATGTGATTGGTGCATGGTCATGTGATTTTTGAGGTACATCCAATGACGGAATGGCAGAGAGAGTGTAGTGGAAATGGTAGAAGGGCTGTTCATGTTACGATATGTCAGCGGACATGGCGGTAGTTCTCGGACATCGGGAGTTACATCCGGGGATTTTTGGGTTCAGAAGTCATGCAAATGAGAATAAGCACTGAAAGGGATTGGTCAGGAAAGTTTGGTGGGTGTGTTGTGCCAGGAGAGATTTTCTCAGATACTCTTTTTGCTGAGAGAACAAAAGATAGCTATGGCTGTGTGTTTCAGAAAACAGATTGTTTGGATTTTAGGAGATTCGTGGATACATTGGTTGAAGGTGCATGCAGAAAGTTGTGGAGTAGCTGTAGATCTTAGATTCCCACATGTGGAAGTACACTGGCATGGAGTATGTGGAATTAAGTCGTTGGACTTGCTACCTCTCAGTGCTACTTTGGAGACAGAGCAACATCCAGACATAATTGTAATTCATTGTGGAGGGAACAGTTTAGGACATGTGACTGGAATTTTTTTGCAATTTGCTATGAAAGAAGGACTGAGGAAGGTTATGGACATGTTTCCTAATTCTCAAGTGATATTTTCACGGATTGCGCAGAGACAAATGTGGCTTTGTTCTTCTTCATTTGGTCCACAAATGGAAAAAGCAAGGCGCAATGTTAATAAGGCTGTTTGTGGCTTTCTAAGAGATTTTGGCATGTCTTCTTTTCACAATGAAAATATTATGTTTTGTAGTACATACATTTTTCGCAGAGATGGAGTCCTTCTTACTTATGCTGGCAATCAGATTTTTCTGAGAAATGTACAAAATGCATTGCAACCTTTTTTTTTGGAATTACAACAACGATTTTGAAGTAGATGTTAAGTATTTACAATTTTTGACTTACAAACACACCCAGAGGCTCTTTTCAGAGCCACCACTTCTTTCCAGAGAAAATTACAATGTTTGTGATGGAGTAGTAACCCAATTTTTTTAATGTTCGCGAACTGTCCGCGGACTTCTAAAAAAGAGCCCTGCTTCATTTATTTTCACTTCTATTTTTTAACTGGGAAAGGCGGCTCTGAAAGGAGCCTTATTTTTTTTTTATTTTTGTAATTTTATATTTTTTTTGGTTTTTCAGACACGACACACTAGGAGAGGAGGGTAAAGGAGGGTAAAGGGGGGGACACCAACCACAGGGATAAGAAAGGGCGAGCTGAGAGAGGAAGATGTAGAGTGGGTTTTATTTGGGTAGTGAGCAGGTCTTCTCGTGCTCTGAGACGATAGTCTCAAAAGCACTCCGAAGTCGCTCCCCCTGCAGAGTACTGTGTCACAGTACATACATACAACTGTGACCCTCGAAAGGTAAGGGTCATCAGCATTCTGTATGGCCTGTGAAGCAGCTTGAGAAAGACGCTGTCCCACAGAGCTGGTCCTTGTGGTGACAGGATCAGAAACAGAGGATGAAGTAGAGGAAATCAACCTGCTATGTTCTTCGCAAGGTACAACCCTGCGAATGACCTCAGGTGTCGCTTCATAGTAGTGGTCCCAAAGCTGTAGTTACCGTGCTTCCCGCGACTCAGTATCATTTTGCACTCATTGCAGGTAACATGGTTCGCACGAGCCTTAGGACCATTCCCATGAATGGTAAATAACCGCCACACCCAAGACTCACGCCTAGTGCGGGTAGTAGGGATTTCCTCTACCTCATTCTCATCATCCTCTTCTTCCTCCTCCGCATCCTCCGTCCTGTTCCCCTCTTCAGGCCCTTGGGGAGGTGGTGGAGGGGGTGGTGGTGGTGCTGAAGCAGGTGCAGCACCAAGTGGCAGTTCAGCAGCCAAGGATGCCATGTCGATGATGGTGTAGTCTGCAGGTGGCAGCAAAAATCACTGTGTTCTGAAGAATAGCCAGAAACACAATGGGAATAAGCTCTTGGGCATGGTCTTTTATAGGGGTGCTTGTGCGCGGTCCGCGGACATGCGCACTGTGCGCGGACAGATTGAACACAAAAAACGGATCGGAAAATTTCAAAAGGTATATAGAAACTCAAGATTGCTATGTGGGACTTGTGGCATGGTGAGATTTTATTGAAAAATATGGATTAATTGAAAATGTACTTTTAAATTGTTCGGGGACACGAACAGTGTCCACATTTTAGGACACACGATGAGCGTGGGTGCGGTCATATGATCTGTTTGCGAACTAGTCTGCGAAGGAAGCGCCTGTCTGCAGGACACCAAGTGCACGGAGATTGGTTAGCGCATGCGCATTGATGTCCTACGGACACTGTTCGGGTTCTGAAGTAATTAAAAGTGCGTCACACGTGAAACGAACATTTCAGGACACCGCGTGTGTTCTTAGAACAGTTTAAACTTGGTAGCGAACAGTAAGGACAGATATAGTGTTTTTCAGGACACATCATTTTCATTTATTTACGAACATTTCAGGAAACCAATTGTGTTCTTAGGACAGTTTTAAGTTGATAGCGAACATTACGGACAGATATAGTGTTCTTTACGAACATTTCAGGACACTACGAGTGTTCTTAGAATATTTTGAACTTGCATGAGAACATTATGGACAGATGTAGTGTCCTCAGGACAGTTACATTTTTGTTTCTTTACGAACATTTCCGAACAACCGCGGTGTCCGTGGACACCTAAATTGGTTTTATTACAAGGAACTGAAAGTAATTACAACACAATATAAGAAAAGTAACTTTATTTCATATATATATATACAATTATGACTGGGAAGGTGGGGCAGAAACGGAAACAAAAACAGGAGAATTAGGGATTTCTAGATAACTGGGATCAGGTGAAGAAGGGAAGGAAATCTCATCGAAACGCTTTGGTCCATAGACAGGGTTTGGGGTTAACTGCGTGGGATAGGGTGAGGGGGGACAAGTGCAGGTTGGACAATGGTGTGCTGTTGGGGGTTTCACATAATTTTCCACAACGATTTTCAAATCCATGAAATTTTGCATAAGGTCGTCCATTTTTTGATGAATCTGCTGTAGAGTGATATCCTCTGATTGTTGTTGTGAGATGCTTGGAATTTTTGTATGGTCTGTAATAAAAAAAAAATGTATATGTTAAATGTATACAAAATAATATTTATTAATTGGTTTATATAGTAAAGTGTGCACCATTAGGTGGACTATTTTCTAACATTTCCTCTCGTGGGAAATGCTCCTCTAGCCCGTCGAGAGTACTACACATTTCTGTGAGAAAACAAAAAAGTAATATGTTTTTTTTTCTAATATAGAAAGTTTATAAATATATGAGTAAAAAGAAGTGCACTTACTATGTCTGGTGAGATATGTAATCAGTAGTGTATACGTCTGGTCTTGCTGTTGGTTGTGGAGCGTCTGTGAGGTAATTATGGTGGAAGCCACTGTATCTTCTTTTGGTATATTCCTTTTTAAAACATATTGTATTTACATGAATGGTTAGTGTGTTACATATATGGGTAACATTTTTTAAGTATTACTACATATACTTTGTATGTGTGCTGCTTTGTGAATTTGTTAAATGTTCCTATGTTATGATATAACTATTACACATACCTCCCCAGAGTTTTTAGGTGGTGGTACGGTTCTCCGAACATGTCCGCGAACATTAAATAAGTTTGCGGACATCAAGTTCATAAGAAGAGATCAAGTCAGTTCCATATGACATGTATATAAAGTCAAAGTCATTATTGTTAAGTTGTGCTACTAAAAAACTATGAAATTCAGTGAAAAAACTTTGTTAAAGGGACGTTATGGTTAAGTTGCGCTACTAAAAACCTATGAAATTCAGTGAAAAAAACGTTGTCAAAGGGACGTTATGGTTAAGTTGCGCTAATATAAACCTATGAAATTCACTGAAAAAACTTTGTTAAAGGGACGTTATGGTTCCAAGTAAAACCGAAAAACCCTTGAAATTTGCCAGTTGTGGTAAGCTAAGCAACCATAACTCGCGCCGCCACCGTGCACTGCTAAGACTAACACCCAGGACATCAAAGATGACATCACAAATGTCATTGATGACATCACTGATGACATCACATGTCTGGCTAACTATTTTTTCTTTTGCTGACATATCTAGGCAACGGGAGCAGTTCCACCCACTTCATTCCACAAAGTCCAACCATGAAACTTGTAATTGTTCTAATCTAAGATTCTCAGATAATCCACAGTGCTCTGAATACACTTCAACCACTGTATCCAAGAGTCTCCCAGAATCCATACACTCTGCTTCCTCAAAGACATGGCCATAACCATCTTCAGTGCACTCAACAAACAAAACGTCTGCTACCCTGTCTTCCTGTACACCACAACCAAGAAACCTGATTGGCTAATCCTGATGTCCGCTGACATCACAACTGTCTGTGGTCTATGAAGTCCCATTTCCATGCCAGGCATTCTCGACGGACGTGCAGTGTCCACCGACTACCCCCTTGTCCATGGATTGCATGACAAATTAAAGGGGTTGGGAGGTTTACACTTAATTTAAAAAAAAATATTTTACAATGGTGGCTCTTAAAAGAGCTTTTCTTGTTTCCTTTCAGTTTTAAATTGTTCTCATTTATATTTCCTAGTAATGCTTTACTGTACACTTTGCATGTTCCCATATAACTTGTTCACATGACAATTTTCAAACCATTTTTAACATTGAAAAGAAAAATCTGATACCCAACATCATTAAAATGCACCCCCTCACTCTGAAAAATATTTACACAATCCAACTGATATTTTCATTCTCAAAAGATGCATGTAAAAAAGCACATGCACCTTTATTAACAAGCTGCCTAGCTTCTTCCATTGCTGGACTGAATACATTTGAACATCTCCATATTGACTTGGATTAATTGCAGAAATAATCATTTTTGCAATTGGAAACAGTTCCGTTAGGCTTTTCAAGAAATAGTTAATGGCAAACTGCAATAACACAGCAGTCACATGGCCCAAAGTGGGCCCTCCACTATGCAAAATAATAATGTCTGGATGTATAAAATGAGCCATACGTTCAAACAATGATAATAAAGTTGCTCAGTTTAACCCACAAACTCCTTCTAAAAATAAACACTTTTAAATGCACACCATTTCCATTTCTCATTCCATATGAACATTCTCCACCTGTTCTCACACTTACATACGTGTATACTTGCAAATTGTCCGATTCATTGACATGTTTACACAGTGCAAAGTGACTTTCAACTGCAAAAAAGTGACTTTGCACAGCCAACATAAACCCGATTCATGGTATTGTGCAAAGTGTATTATTGTAGTACAATGTCAATTCAAATTCACTTTATACAGCAAACATGACTTTGCTCTGCCTTTCCACTGCAAAAATACACTTTGCACAGGTTCATGAATCAGGGCTTCTACCGGCAGTGCAAACTCCCTTTTCAGCAGTGCAAAGTCCCTTTGCACTGTGCAAATAATTCCATTACTCGGGTCCAAAGTATCTGTATACAACACCTATCTTAACATATAAACTATTTTTCTTTTTCAACCACTACTATAAAACGCAGGGCCTCATTACAGGTCGGGCTGTCCGGAATTAACAGGTCTAACCTGGCGGGTTGAGCACCGCCCGCCTGCAGGCGGACGTAGAAACACCAGCACCATCACGAGATGGTGCCGGTGTTTCCACTTCCCCATTCCCATTGAGTCCTATGGGACTCAATGGGAATGGAGATTAACACCATTCCGCCTCTGTGACTCCCGGGACACCGGGGCTGTAATGCCCTGGTAATTCCGGGAGGTACGGAGGCGGAATGGTAATACGAGTCTGGTGGTAACCAGGCTGTTTTACCGCTGTGGTTACCGCCAGACTCGTAATGAGGCCCACAAACACTGCTACAACTACAATCTGCCATTGCATTACCACAAGGCCAGTTTCCTTATTCTTTAAAAATACGGCAATACATCACAAATACATTGTACCACAAACACAGCACTTCTCTTATTAAAAACACAGCACATAAATAACCCAGATAAGCATCTTTTTACACACCCATTTTTGCTGTATACCTCATAATGTCCCAAACACAACTTCTCATATTGCCACATTACTGGTTTGCTGGTAAAACCCAGATAGTATCCGGCGTGTTGCTATCAATCGTGTATTACCGTTACCAACACCTAACATCCCGATGCTACTGAAATATCACAATCACGTCAGTACACTAAGTTCCCATTCCCTTACAGTACTATAGGACTCCATGAGAATTGGAATCATGAAGCACCGTTAGTAACAATGCTAGTGCTTCAGTTTAAAGCTTGCTAGTAGCGGCATCAACTCTGAGCAGGTAAGACCTGCCGGGAGTACAGTGCCCCTACCGCTAAACACAGTAAACCAGTCCAGAAAAGCTGCTAGTAACTTTTTACTGGTACCTTTACTTACAGACTAGCTCATTCATAATGAGACCCATAGTCTAATGACCCTAACAACATGCTCAGCATACTTTACTACACCTCCCATGACCCACCTTCACAAACTCTATTTCCCAATAATGTCTACTACCTTAATAAATAACAAACTCTCTCACTAAAAATACTTGCCATTACAACATATACCCACAAACTTTCTTTTACAATTACAGTAACAAAAAAGATTGAAGAAAACAGCTACCAAAGAAAGAACACTCTTCACATCCGATAAAGTAAGCACATTAGTATAGCATGTACATTGCTATAATTGTAACAATGGCCCTCATTAGGACCCTGGCGTTAAGGGGTTAACGGCGCCGTAAAAGATTGCGGCACCGTTAACCCCTTAACACCTTACTACGAGGTCCCTTTGCGGCTCCCGACCTTAACGGCTGGTCTGGACCAGCCGTTAAAGTAGGGACCCGCAAAGGGACTTTGAAGGTAATTATGGTACCGCTATTTGCGGTACTGTATTACCGCCTTCCCCATTCCCATTGAGCCCTATGGGGCAAAAATGGGAATGGGGAAGGGCCAATGGTAAATTGGGAATTACCGTCCCGCCAACCTTGGTATGAGGTGGTAATTTCCCATTTAACCATGGCGGAGTCGGTAAGTTACTGGCGTTAACCATGGAGCTAATAGCCCATTGGTTAACGCGGGGGTCCTAATGAGGGCCAATGTATTTTAGATCATTCTATTCAACTAATCAACATTGCATTTCACTCTTACTCATTGCATTGCAACTTTCAAACTCTTCCTATCCAACATCAGCCAATCCTTGCTACCTAACAACACATATATCCCTCAACAACTTCTATACCACAATTTACTTGCGTAATATAATATACCCCTACGCACATTATGTCCTAATTCCAATGCAACAACTTTCAAACTCATTGCATTCCATATCACTACCACACATTCGTAGACACACATCATCAAACATTTTCCATTACACCCACACAACCCTCATACATATGTAGTAAACACACCATTATAACAAACATTGTTTTCCTCAAAACACCATAATTCCCCTACATTTTCCATCACACCACCACTCCCTTAATCATAAACTCAAACTATTGCACCTTTACAACCCCTTACTCATAGAAGCTTCCCAACCACACCTATCATCCCACTGCACAATCACACACATACACACACACACACCATGCATAATACCTGCGTAACCATTCCACAATTTTCAAACACAAACATTATTTTTTTCCGAACAGGCAAAACACAATACCTACTAACAAGCCACACCATAGAAAACAAAGATAAAATAGAACAGATACAAATACAAACAAGCCATATAGTAATCCTCCTCTAAAACATTGTATAGAAAAAAAAACAGTTAGTTACTTCACTCAACAAAAGTAAACCAGCCACTGCAAAAACAACTAAGGCACCTCCTTTAAAATCTAAAAGTAAAAAAACATGTACAAACAAAAGCAGACTGAGTAATTGACTTAACACTATATCTACCAATATTAAAGTAGCCACAGCAAAGCAATCCAAAAAAATGAATTATACAGAATATTTTCCAACCTAGTGTTCTTAACAATATTATAAGCACAACTAAAAAGTCACAATCTAACCTTAAAAGCTACAGCAGAAAACAAATCCTCGAAGCTCTACTTGACAACCCATTTCAACTAAAGAGAAAGTTATGTTCTTTAATATTAATATTAAACAGAATGAAAACACTATATTAATATGAACAACAAGATACAATCAGTTGCTGTACACAGCACCGGGTGCCAAAGTCCTTACTAACCACACAATCTAGGATCTGTTCCCATTGGGCAGAGGCACCAGACAAGGCTGCCCGTTCTTGCCTATACTATTTGCACTCACCATAGAGCCTATGGCACTATTTGTCAGGCAGAAACACAGGGACAGAGGGATATGAATGTCGGTTACGTTCCAATCAATCTCACTATATGCAGATGATACCCTTTTATATATCCGAGATCCTGAAACTAACCTGACATCTGTCATAGCTGACATTCACAAATTTGCTAAATACTCAGGATATAAGATTAATAGAGGAAAATCTGAGATCTTCCCCCTGACGCCAGCCACCACATGCCCGACGGCAACCTCGGGGCTTAAATGGTCAACCCAACATACCTAATATTTGTGCATATTTGTGTCCCGGGATAAGCAGACACTATCCACAGACAATCACAAACAAGACCTACAGCTGCTCTCGCTAAGCTCCAAACCTCGGCCAAGCTTCCCATATCCACGCACGGCCGAGTTGCCATATTGAAAATGGTTGTCCTCCCTAAACTATTTTACCTCTTCGTGAATGTACCCATATGGCCGGGAAGAGCTTTTTTTACACGGCTACGTTCGATGGTGATAACGTTCCTCTGAGATGGCAAAACTGCTCGAATGAAGTGGGAGAAAATGATTCAACCGCACTGTTCTGGGGGGATTGCAGCACCAGATTTTGAACTGTATTTTCAAGTAGCAAAGGTGCAGTTCGCCAAACATTGGTACTTTTTGATTTCTTTGTTACTAACTATTACTGTCTAAGAGATATCACTAAAGGAAAAAACAGCAAGTCAGACATGTGATGTCATCAGTGATGTCATTAGTGACATTTGTGATTGTGATGTCATCTTTAATGTCCTGGAAGTTAGTTTTAGCAATTCAGGGTGGGGGCGCGAGTTATGGTTGCTTAGCTTACCATAACTGGACAATTTCAGGGGTTTTTCGGTTTTACTTGGAACCATAACGTCCCTTTAACTATGTTTTTTTTACTGAATTTCATAGGTTTTTAGTAGCACAACTTAACCATAACGTCCCTTTAACAAAGTGTTTTTACTAAATTTCATCGGTTTTTAGTAATGCAACTTAACCATAATGTACCTTTATCAATGTTTTTTTACTGAATATACATATACACAGGGCATCATCATGAGGTGGGCGGTAACGCTGGCGCTAAAAGCGCTGGCGTTATTAGCCCTACCGCCAAACCCACCAGCGCTATTAGCTCCGGATCACGTGTTTGGCGGAACGGGTATTGCCCATTCCCCATTGAGCCCATTCGGGAATTCCCCATTCCCGAAACGTGCTGAAAATTGGCAAAATCTCAGCGGATTTCCCCCCAGCTCAGAGCAGGGGGGAAATCAGCCGAAGCCGTGATTTGGCGGACCCTTAAATCCGGCGGTAACAACATTACCACCGGATTTAAGGGCTACCGCCAAACTCGTGATGAGGCCCATAGTGTGAATTTGATAGATGTTTGCTAGAATTCCCTTACTTTATATACATGAAACATAGAATATACTGAACCCCCCTACTAGTGATTTTGATGTCCGCGGACTGTGTGTATGTCCACGGACGGACGGAGACAACATCAACAGTACCCAAACACTCAGGGGGTATATTAGATTGTTCTTTCATGCCATATAAACACTGAACAAGTTCAAAAAGCAGCACATAAACACATTATATGTAACAATAAATAAGAAGTGCAACCTATATATGTAACACATCAACCATCCATTTAAATACCATGCGTACTAAAATGGAATATACCAAAACAAAAAAGATATGCTTCCAACATAATTACCTCACAGAAACTGCACAGCTAGGAGCAACAGCAGACCTACACAACAGCAAGAACACAACTTACCAGAAACTAGTAAGTGAACTTCATTTTTCTTATATATTTCTAAACTTTCTGTATTTGGTACACTAAAAGAAATATATATATTTTTTTTACACAGAAATGTCCAGTACTTTGGAATGGCTTGAAGAAAATTTCCCATGTAGGGAAATGTCTGAAGACAGTGATACTAATGGTAGACAATTCTCTATATAAGAAACTTAATAATCATTACTTTATGTGTACTTAACATATGCATTTTTTTTTTTAACAGACCATACAAACATTGAAAATAATACAGCAAAAGAGACATTAGAAAATACTCTACAGCACATGGAAAAAAAATGATATGCTTATGGAAAATTTAAATCTTTTGAAACATTTTGTAGAGGACCACATAAAAGAAAAAAATAAATATCATTGTCCCACATGCACCTGTTCCCCCTCTCTATGTCCCAGTCAACTATCCCAAACCCTCAGTACCTAGAAAAACATTATGATGAGACTTCCATCCCTTCATCCCCTCCCATCCCTCCTCTCCAAAACCCTAATTCCCCTGTATTTGTGTCAGTTTCTGCTTCCCCATCTCTTTCATAAATGTTATATTTGTATATAATAATAACATATTATATGGGCCTCATTATAACATTGGCGGAATGGGTTAACGGGTGCCGCTATTGGATGCGGACCCGTTAAACCCATTCCGCCTCATTACGAGGTCCCTACGCGGGACCCGATGTGGACGTCTGGTTTTACCAGATGTCCTTACCGGGTCCCACGAGGCGACCAGGGATCTAACAACGGCCCGATCATAATCGGCCCGTTGTCAGCTCCCTGCACCCATTCCCATTGAGCCTATAGGGGCTCAAATGGGAATGGGGAAGGTCTGGGCCCGGGTTCACTGATGGAGGAATTACCGGGCCCTCCAAACTCGGAAGGGCCCAGTAATTCCCCATTCAGGGAACCCAGACCCGGTTTGGTGGCAGGCATGGCTACCGCCAAAGTCGTAATGAGGCTCTATGTGTTGTTACATCATTCCTTTGTATCTTATTTTTTTTTTTTAAGTCACTATACCTGTCTGTACTGTCCACAAGCAAGATGGAACTGTTCTTAGAACACATTCGGTGTCTGGAATGTCCAGAATTAACCAAAATGGAGGTGTTCTAAGGATTACTATACCTGTCTGTACTGTCCGCAAGCAAGATGGAACTGTTCTTAGAACATATTCGGTGTCCGGAATGTCCGTAATTAACCAAAATGGAGGTGTTCTAAGGAAACTATACCTGTCCGTACTGTCCGCAAGCAAGATGAAACTGCTCTTAGAACACATGTGCTGCCCGGAATGTCTGCAATTAACCAAAATGGAGGTGTCCTAAGGACACTATACCTGTCCGTACTGTTTGCAAGCAAGATGGAACTGTTCTTAGAACATACTCGGCATCCGGAATGTCCACAATTAATCAAAATGGAGGTGTCCTAAGGACACTATATCTGTCTGCACTGATCGCAAGCAAGATGGAACTGTTCTTAGAGCACACTCGGTGTCCGAAATATCTGCAATTAACCATCTCTGTCTGTACTCTCCGTAGAACATCTACGCACATGCGCACCACACCCATAAGTCCTACGAACATCGCGCCTATCCGTATCTGACCGTCTCACATGTGTCACACTTTTAATTAGTTTGAGGACCCGAACACTGTCCATAGAACATCCGCGCGCATGTGCAGGATCGTTCCTATGCATTTGGTGTCCTGCGGACACCTGTCCCATTCGCGGATGTGTTTGCGATGTCATCATGTGACGGCACCCATGCTGAGTGTGTGTCCTGATTTGCGGACACTGTCTGGGTCCTGAACAACTTTTTTAGACAATCCAAAGTATTTTACAGTAAAAATTCACCATTGCACATGTCCAAGACAATGACTCTGGCTTTCTACATACTTTTTGGAACTTTTTGAGCCTTTTTGGGGTGTTTGATCTGTCTGACGACAGCGCGGCTGTCCGCGGAGGAGCGTGCACCTGCACTGCTATAAAATACCATACCCCAGAGCTTATCTCCATTCTGTCTTTCTACTATTGAAGATTGACCTGCTTTTGCTGCCTTTGCTGTTGCATAATCAAACCTGATGGCATCCATGGCTGCTGTTCTTCTAGCTGGTGTTGCTTCTGCCTCAGCACCACCCCCACCCCCTCCACGACCACCACCTCCCCAAGGGCCTGAGGAGGATGAAGAGGATGAAGAGGATGAGGTAGTGGAAGTACCTACTACCAACACTCTCCGTGAGTCATGGGTGTTGCGGTTGTTTACCATTCATAGTGACGTACCAAAAGCATGTGCAAACAAGGTCACCTGCAACCAGTGCAAAATGGTGCTGAGTCGTGGGAGGCCTGGTTCATACAGCTTTGGTACGACATCCATGAAGTGACACCTAAGGTCGTTCCACAGTGGGGCCATTCGCAAGGTTGTACCTTGTGATACACGAAGTAGCTTGAGTTCCTCTACAACATCCTCCGTTTACGCTCCTGTCACCACAAGAGACACTCCTGTGGGACAGCGCATCCCTCCAGCTGCCTAACAGGCCATCCATGATGCTGTTGACCTTTCGAGGGTCACAATATTGTGTATGTACTGCGACGCAGTACTCTGCATGGGGGAGAGTCTTCGGAGTGCTTTCGAAGCTAAGGTCACGGAGCATGAGACAGTCTGCCCACTACCTAAATAAGGCCCAACCTACATCTTCCTCTCTCCACCTGCCCTTTCTTATTCCCGTGGTTGGTGTCCCTTCCTTACCCTCCTTTCCCCTCCTTTCCTGTGTGTCATGTGTAAAAAGCCCCAAAAAATAAAACAACAAAACCAAAAAAAAAGGCTCTTTTCAGAGCCGCCTTTCACAGTTAAAAAGTAGAAGTGGCAAATAAATGGAGCAGGGCCCTGTGCATTTTTTAGAAGCCCGCGGACATCTAAAATTTTGGGGTGCTGCCCTATCAAAGCCATAGCACTTTTCTCTGGGAGGAAGTGGTGGCTCTGAAAAGAGCCCTTCGGTGGTATTTGTTTGTGTTTGAAAAACTTCAAATGGTCAACACCTACTGCAAAATGGATGGCTGTAATTCCCAAAAAGTTTGCAATGCATTTTGTACATTTCTCAGAAAAATCTGATTGCCAGCATTAGTAAGATGGACTCCATCTCTGTGAAAAATGATGTGCTTCGAAACATAATATTTTCATTGTGAAAGGAGGACATGCCAACATCTCTAAAAAAGGCACAAACAGCCTTATTGACATTGCGCCTTTCTTTCTCCATTTGTAGACCAAATGAAGAAGAACGCAGCAATATTTGTCTCTGCGCAATACGAGAATAAATTACTTGAGAATTCGGAAACATGTCCAGGTCCTTCTTTCATTGCAAATTGCAAAGAAATTCCAGACACATGTCCTAAACTGTTCCGTCCAGAATGAATTATAACTACGTAGGGATAATGCTGTGTCTCCAAAGTAGCACAGAGAGGTACCAAGTCCAGCCACTTCATTCCACGCACTCCATGCCAATGCACTTCCACATAAGGGAATCCAAGATCTGCAGCTACTCCACAGCGTTCTGCATGAACCTCCAACCAATGTATCCTTGAGTCTCCCAAAATCCAGATGATCTGTTTTCTGAAACACACAGCCATAGCTATCTGTTCTTATCTGAGAAAGAAAGACTTTCTAACAAACTCTCTCCTTACACAACACACCCAGTAAACTTTATTGACCAATCCCTTGCTCTACTCATTCTCATTTGCATGCATCTCCACCCCAAAATCCCTGTATGCAATACGCGGTGTCCACGGACAACCGCCATGTCCACGGACATATTGAAAATCTGAGCGTGGTGAATGTAAATTTAAATAGTGTACCCCATTTCTCCTTTGAGGTTGGCTGAGAAAAGATTTAATTCCCTGTACATTGCAATCAGGCACAGTGCTCCACACAACCTCCACTCCTTTAAAATCACAATTGTGCCTGCATTGAGTATACTGCTGTAAACCATGCACAAACATATCTCCAAGCACCAAAACCCTGACTTTCTCCACCTCTGCCATCTTCACTACACACAGCCTCTTTCAACACAAATCACAACCTCAACACCTGATTGGCTAATCCCTACAGTCCCCTTTCCATGCTGGATTTGCTGGAAAACCATGGATGTCGCACGCCCTGTCCATTGACAGCTGTGGTGTCCGCGAACTGCGTAACTCTTGGACAGCCCTTCTACCCTTTCGACTTCAGTCTCTGTGCCATTCCCTCATTGGATACAGCTAAGCAGTCACACAACCATCCACCAATCACATCCAAGACCTCTACATCTAACTCCATCATCAGATTTCAGCACTTCAAATGTACTGTTTATCACTCTGAGTACAAGTCTCATATCATTGGAAAGCACCTACTACAAAAACGACTGTACAAGTCTCCAAGATTTCTATATGCAGCTGCATGCATATTCACATGCATGAATACAAACTACAGGTATGCATATTTTCTACACAGTACATGTACAGCTCTTGTATAAATGCATATAAACATGGTAACTGCCACTTAACCTGGATAACCTACAAAATGAACTTACTGTCATTTTCCCCATCTGCTACAATCAACTGTCACTTCCAACCTGTCTGCTATCAATTTTTTTTTACACACACAACTATCTAAAAAAGTGTAATTTCATATTAAAAGATGGAATATTCATACAAAATAGAAGACAATGAAGATTCTAAATGGTTTGAATTAGCTCTCTACCTTATAGCAGAAAACAAATACGAAATAACGGACCCCATAATACTTTGCAGTTACTGCACTACAAAACTTGACAACAACCAAACTCCTTCACGTGCTATAACAAATAACTTGGAATTATTCCCACTACCAAAACCCCTGCAACAACTCAATTTATATGAGAGCATCATAATTCAAACAGTGCACCCATTTCAAGCAATAATACGCCTTCAACCAAAAACAGAAAAAATACCTCCCTCTGAATTAGGGAAAGGCATTTGTGGCAAAGTATTGTATTTACCATTAGATCTGAAAGAAAATGTGCACACTCTGGGAGTGCAAGGTTCAATAGAGCAATCTTTAATTGTCTTAGTAAATGGTGTACCTACCAAAGACAAAAAAACATGGCAACAACTTGTAGACTTACATAAAGATAGACAAGCCTTCAAATATCTAAAAGACAATAATGAATACTACAAAGAAACAAATATTGAAGAAAACTTGATGGAAACTACTGAAATAATTCAAGAGTCACCAGAAACTGGTCAATTTGAACTTCTAGATCCTGCTACAGTATCCAATATTTTAGACCATTATACAATTCATCCATTACACTCTAAAGACACCATAGATGATGCACTAGAAACGTACCAAGTGCGACAAACAAAAGGATCACCAATCATCATATGGGAAAAAAGCATAGAAGCATGTGCTTTTCCTCTACTCTTTCCTACTGGGAAAGGAAGAAGGTACGATGATAGACCCATTCAGATAACAGCATCAGAATAACGCTCATTACGAATGTATTCTGAAGATCCCAGATTTAGACAAAATGTGGACTACAGATTCCACCTACTCTTTGAAAGTGAACTAGCTACTCTATGCTAAGGAGTTGCACACACATTGAAATCAGGTACCCACTGTCAAAATATGTCAACTACGCAATTACTACAAAAAGTGCAAGAAAAAGATGAGGTTTTACAATCGAGCATTACAAATCTGTTAGCAAACATGCGTGGTACTAAAGAGTACTGGTTACGATGTCACAGAGATGTACGTTATATAATAAGAAACCTTGGCCCGCCCACTTGGTTTGTTACTTTAAGTTGTGCAGAATATGCATGGGAAGATTTACATGATTTCCTACGCATATAAATAAAAAAACAAACAAACATAGATATACTAACACCTGGAGAACTTTGCTCTCTAGATCCTGTTAATTTTTAAAGATATTTTCATCATCGCTTCATTGCTTTGCTACACTTTATTTGTAATAAAACTGTTCCTCCCCTCGGAGAAGAGCAGCACTTATTTTGGAGAAAAAAATACCAAGCCAGGGGAGCACAACATATCCACATGCTTTTATGGATTGAAGATGCTCCTAAATTTGCTCCTAAATTTGTTCAAGACAGTGATGCCACTGTTTTACAGTTTATCGAAAAATATGTCCATCAGACAGCAACAAATAGAGATCTTCATGCACAAATTGTACAATTTCAAAGGCATAAATGTGGGAAATATTCTTGTCACAAAAACAAAGGGAAATACTACACCAAATCCCACTTTGGTTTCCCTAGACCAGTTACAGAAACAGGTGAATTGAACAAGTACATGTGTTCAGTTAGACATAGGGCCTCATTACACGGATGGCGGTGGACCAAGGTGCTATTAGCACCTTGGTCCATGCCGGTAAAATACCGGCACCGCCTTGGTGGAAAGGGGAATTACCACCCTATTCCAAGGTTGGTGGGGTGGTAATTCCCCCTTCCCCCATTGCCCATCCCCATTCCCATTTTTGCCCCATAGGGCATAATGGGAATGGGGAAGGTGCTAATTACGGCACCGTAATAAGCTCCCTGGTCCCTTTGCGGGTTGGTTTTTAACGCCTGCAAAAAGCAGGCGTTAAATTCCCCAACCCGCAAAGGGACCTCGTAGTAAGGCGGTAAGGGTTTACCGGTACCGGTAAAATACCGGTACCGGTAAACCCTTACCGCCATTCGTGTAATGAGGCCCATAGTTTTAAAGGGAAATCACCTAAGAACACATATTACATAAAAAGAACAGAAGAAGCAAAATATATCAATGATTACAATGCAACCATTGCCCTCTTATGGAATGCAAACATAGATGTGCAGTACATTGCAGACAATTCCATTGCAGTTGCATGATATGTGACAGCCTACTTAGCAAAAGCAGAAAAAAACAGAGCTTCAAGACCTCTGGGAGGACCTATCATCGGACAAATCACTGTCTCAGAAATTGTACAGCTTAGGCATAAAAATGCTCTCTCATAGAGAATGTGGCTGCTATGAAGCTGCAGATCGTTTAACCGGTACTGCTTTTTATGGAAAATCTGAAAATATAGTATGGCTAAGTCTTGGTCCTGCTAAATCTAGAATAAGAGTTCTCAAATCATATGACGACATAGAAACAATAGCAAAAAATGATCCTAACAGCCAAGACATTTTAAAAAATAATTTATTGACACATACTACCCAAACAGGAGTACCACTTTGGAAACCATGGGCCTCATTACGAGGTTCGTGGAACGGGTTAACAGGCTTCGCTAATGGAGGCGGACCCGTTAAACCCGTCCCGCGAATTCTCGAGGTCCCCTCGCGGGACCCAATAAGGACGCCTGGCAAAACCAGGCGTCATTACCGGGTCCCGAAGGGGAAGAGGGAGCAAACAATGGGCCACTCATAATCGGCCAGTTGTTAGCTCCCTCTCCCATTCCCATTGAGCCCTATGGGGGAATGGGAATGGGGAAGGCCCGGGCCCGGGTTCCCAGAGGGAGGAATTACCGGACCCTCTGTACTCGGAATACTTCGGAATGGCCCGGGAAGGGAGCCCGGTTTGGCGGCAGCCATGGAGCTAATAGCCAAACTCGTAATCAGGCCCCATGTGTCTATACCACATAGCCCAAAACTTCACATACAATAATAATATAAAACTCGATGAAAATAAAGGTAGATACAGACAAATTGTGAAGGCTGTTAGTGAAACTTACCAAACAAAGCTTATTTAATCATATCAAATTGTTATTAAAAACTCCTCAACATAAATAACTATATTACATGTCCCTGCTACAACTGTTTAAACCATGAAGAAAAGAAGAAGAGCTACTATATATCTATGACTCCTATGAAAACGCTTTCAAAGCAAATGAAAGCACTATAACTGATGTGAACTTTACACAGTACAAAACAATGTTGCACAATGAACAGCATCACAAAGAAGAACTCCAGGCCCAACTAGATAAGGACACTCCCGACAGTAGTCAACCTTCTTTAACAGGAAGCCAAGAACCACTGGGACAGCCACTAATAGCAAATGAGGCAGAATTTGCTGTGACAGAAGTAGAAAACATCATGTCTCACTATGAAGAAGATACAGAAGACTTAACTGTACTGCAATCAAAACAATGAACAGCGTAGCATTTTTCAAGAAATAACAAAAGAAATTGCACATGGTTTACAACATGAAATGTACCTGCCAAAATTACAAACCTATACTATTATACGTCAGTAGTCAATCTGGTTCAGTCAAAACATTCTTAATCAAAATCATCAGCAAGTTCCTTCAACAACTGACAAACAAAAACTGTCAGCTGTTGTAATTGCCCCCACTGGTTTAGCTGCCTACAACAAAGGCGGTGTCACTTTACACCGATTACTACTCCTTCCAGTAGAACACCAAAACAAATTAGAATATTACAAACTTTCTACATAAGCTGCAATGGAACTATGCAGAGTGTTAAAGCAAATGAAAATGCGACTCATAGATGAAGTGAGCATGGTCTCCAACCTAATGTTGGCTTTGATTCACCTCAGATTACAAGAAGTACTCAAAGCAAACTACGAAGAGCTGTTTGGAGGAAAACACATTATTGTTTTCAGTGATTTTCTTCAATTGCCACCAGTGAAAGGTGAACCTATTTTTAAAACCTTAGGACACAAACTCTGCCATAAAACTGACCTTTGTCAACATTTCCAATACAGAAAATTAACAGAAAACATGCGCCAGTCTACAGACCTCACCTACCCCAACATTTTTTAAAGTATTAGAGTTGGTGTACTATCTCAAGAATCACAAGCAATATTAAAAACCTGGCACACCCATGCACTTTATGGCCATAACTCATGTGCTACTGATGTCATTGAACAATTAGGACACAAAAATGTCAATTGTATGTCCTTGATGCCAACTCTTGCAAGCTGTTCCAAATTCAATGAAACAATGTTGAAAAAAGAAATGCAACCAATAATTGAAATTTGCTCCACAGACAAACTGGACGTACATGGTATGACACTACCCATGTGTCAACAAGCCACAACAAGACTAAATACCTTAGAAAACTCTATCTCCAACACAGCTGGTTTGGAGAAAATATTAAAATTATATTTAAACTGTAGATAATGCTTAAATGTAACATTGACATGGAACAAGGACTAGTTAATGGAGCACTTGGTACAGTTGTTGGCTTTCAAACATACCCACGTGACAACAACATTCAGTTTGTCAATAACCTCTTTGACAAACTATCAGAAGTAAAAAGGATAGGACGCTCAACAGCCTGATTCCTTCTTTTCAAAGATATGTATGCATGGAGAGAACAATTTTCTCTAACTCTAGCATATACAGTCACCATTCACAAATCACAAGATCTTACCCTAGATAAAGCATTGATAGATATTCGGAATACAGTCTTTAAAGAAGGCATGAGCTACATAGCACTATCACGCTAAGGTACACTTGACGGTCTATTTCTAATCAACTTTGATGCAAGTAACGTAAACGCTGATATTCCTGCATTTTAGCATACAATAGACTACATTCACTATACACCCCATCTAAAAACCTATCCTGTTCCACAAAAAGCAAAACATTGTAAAAGAAAACTACTTCAAAAAGAAATGCAACAGGGTCTCAATGCAAATCCTCCAAAGAGAGTAAAAGGAGTTAATACTTCATCAATTACTACAACCAAAGAAGAATTTACTACTCAAAGTAACTCAGGTACTTCTTCAAAGAAACAACACACACTCCGAAGAAATGACGTGGATAAAAACTATCTGGTCCATTTAAATATTCAAATATAACTGGTGTGCATTGCTACGCAAATGTAGCAATACATATTCTATTTCAATTGCCACCAATTGTTGACAACATTTACTTACACAATACAGACCAATTGTGTTTGCAAATGTTAGTCCTTCATAGAAATGGAAGCAACAATCCTGACAACACATACAGTGTTCATGGAATAAGACAAGAATTGGACTACTGTGCTGGAATGGTGAAATTCACTATAAACTCACAAGAAGATCTACAAGAATGTCTTATGTACTTACTACAAGTACTGGAAAACAAAAACATACCTATAAATGAAATCTTCCAGATTTCATACATGTGCAAACATACATGCACTCTGTACAACAATATGGCACAGGAACAAATCCATAATGAATGCTTTGTGTATGTATCCATACCTAACTGTGAATCTGTTCCATTTCAGCAACTTGTACAAAATGCAAACCATCCCAGATTATGTACTACCTGCAATTCAGATAATCGCTCCACCTAACAAATACAAACACATAGTAAATACGTAATATTAATGCTTCTACATTACAATGCAAATGGTACCAAAAACAAGTGCAAGCTGATTGGAGTTACACTTGGTCAAGTATCACTTGGTAAGAACACCTTCACAACAATAGGTATAATCTACCACGCAGGAGTCACAACCAATGCAGGTCACTACACTGCATATATAAAAAAGAATTGTGGATGGTTCGAATGTAATGATAGTACCATTACTCTAAAGCAGAGATTACCGGCAAATCTTATAAACACTTATTTAATCTTCTTAAAGCCAAAATTTAATAACCAATCTGTACATAAACATTAACACAATTTCAATTAGAAAATTATAAACAGTTAGAATACGCCAACAGGTATCTAACTGCCCCAAGATTTTGCAATAACCAAAAAAATAATTCAATACCACTAATAACTAATCTATGCATAAACATTAATAAAATTTCAATTAGAAAACTATAAACAGTTAGAATATGCCAACAGGTATCTAACTGCCCAAAAATTTATCAACAACCAAAGATAAATCAATACCAGTAAATTATAAGAAGAAATAAACAGTTAGAATACGCCAAAATGTATTTACCCGCCCCAAGAATCTACAACAACTAAACAGATAGATTAGCAATTTGAGAATATAAATACAAAACTATAACCATTTATAATTCGACAACACCTATCTAACAATCTGCAACAAGCCAACAGAAAGAACATTAGCCAGAAACAACAAGTAAACACTGAAAACAAAGAAAGACATGTACTGTACTATAACAAAACAAGTCTTTTTTAATCCAACATGGATTTATTTCCCACAGACCCAATGATTTAAGCAACAAACACAGAAACTGAGCAAATTTCACAATACACTGGTTTGTAAACTACTAAATATGAGGGCTGAAATAAAGCAGAAATGTCTATTATTCAATGTAATAAGTCTTTATAAACTACCTACACTAACATGATCTTTTCTTTTATCACAGAAATTGATCCAGTTACCCAAGTCATGAACAAAATATATCCAATCACAAAATAATCAAACAGTAATTATATTATAATACAACTCATAAATACTGCTCCATAAAACAACCATTGAAGCAAACATCTAACCATACACCACAATACAAAATGTTTACTTCAATGGATATGTTATACTGTAGTGCTTGTTATCAAACTCTACAATCTCAATGACATGACATAGCCAAAACTTCACATACAAACTATACAAATGAAACAGTAAACAAACTGTACATTTGCAAATATGTGATAGATGTTTGATTCTATGGGTGTGTTCTATGGGTGTGATATGCTGCGGCGGTTGTGGGTGCATGGCATATCACACCCATAGATCACACCCACAGAATCAAACATTTTAACTGGCTATATGGGCTACTGCATTGCAGTTTTTATGTCAGCGTATAGCCGCGGTGACCGCAGACATGACAAACACATCAGGGGTGCCTGCCACCTAAAAAATACAGCATTTTACCCATCTATTACTCCCCCACCCTCCCCAAGCACTCTTACACACCAACACAATTGCCAAATTTGTATTTCTTCCCCATTTATCGGTGCGCTGTCCGCAGATATCCACGGATCCAAGATGGCAGGCACATCAAAACAATGCGACGCACCTCACGCTTCATTCCAGACAATCAGCAAACACGTTGCATGTCCACGGACACGACGCAAGCCGATTAGCCAATAGGTGTCCTGTCCGTGGAGCGAACAATTAAGTGTGTCTGCGGAGCAGACATAGATATCCCACATTTTTTGTGACCTACTTTTTGGTTGTTGTAAAAAAAATACTGGACGGATTTTCACTAAATTTACAAAAGCATGCTTTCGGGACCAGGCCACTGCTCCTGCCGCGAATTTGGTGAAAATCCGTCCAGCGGTTTGGGCTGTAGGCGTGAGCACAATTTTTTCCCCATTCAGTCTATGTGAAAAAATACATTTTTGGGCTGAGTACGATAGTTAATTTCACATCCTTACTGTTCATGGCCTGTAAGAATGTCATCGTATTTTCCCTTGTTCCCTCCGTTGCCTTGAAGCACTTTGAAACACATTGTGTATAGGCACCATATAAATAAACTATCATAACTATCATATCATATCATAGCGTCCCCCTAGCTTCTGCTGGAAACTGTTTGCGGGGACCTCTTTTCGTGGTCAGTGGTGGCAGGTGAATTGCAGGAGGGGACTGAATTGCACATGACATAGGTTGGGTGGGAGCGCAGGTGGCTGTGCGCTGCGGATGGAATGCAGTAGTTGGAATGGTAGTTGCAACATACCCACCACAGAAACACATCTTTGACTCTGCATTCAGTAGATGGTGCTCCTTGCATAGTCTGGTGTGTGCTAATTGGTTGCAGTAGGGCCAGTGTTGCGAAGAGAAGGTAGGGAGGTTGGCAGTGATTCAATACTTTCTGAATGGAAGTGAGTAAGACAATAGTATGTGAAGGTGCATACCCAGTGGAGCAATGCAGGTTTGACAGTGCATGAGGCATAGGGTGGTGATCTTTGGAGAATGGGTGTGGAACTCATTGTGGACGTGCTACAGCACCACAAGTGAGTTGCAAAGTGTGTATTGTGCATTCCATGGTTGTGGTGGTAGTTGCAAAATGGTACAGTATTTGGAGTGCGGCAGGAGATGCTGCAGTGAGAAGTTGTGTAGTGTGGCCACAGGGTGCAGTGTGTACGTAATGTGAGTATGGAAGTGGGTCTGATTGAAGTGTAGCATATATGTGGTTGGCTACTCTATTGTGTGCAGATTAATTGAAGTAGGCCCAATATTGTGAAGCTGTTGTGCAGAGGTTGCCAGTGACACAATACTTTGTGAATGGCAGTGCGTAGGGGTGGTGGAGGCTGTGGTATCGTATGTTATGTTTGTGCATAATGTTAGCTGCCCACATGGGCATTATGTTAACTGTTGCAATTTGTTGCTGAATAGCGCCATGCAGTGTACAGATTGGGTAGGAGTGCTGGTGGCAGTGGTGTGTATGAATGTGGATTGTCGTAGTTGCTGACATGGTGACTTGCAAGGTGGCATTACGTTGCTGTGGGTGTGTTCAAGGCCTAGACTATTGGGTGCATCGCCGATATGCATGCACTTTGCAAATACCTTGCCAGTTTTCCAGAAGTACATGTCATCATCATCCATTACGGCGGCATGCATATGGGTTACCTGGCTTGTTTAGATTTGCTCCGTAGACTGAGGAGATTGCTGGATGTCGTGAGGACTGTTTCCCCCACCGCCAAGGTGTTTTTCTCATCCATTATACCACGAAGAGTATGGCCCACTGCTCATGGATGTTGTTCCGAGCCAAACGCAGGACGGTGTCTCATCAACAGAAGCATGTCTACTTTTTTCATGGAATGTTCTTCTGAAACAATGACCTCATTAGTTGTGTAAATGCAGGGTTTTTCCAAGAAAATTGCATTTTGTTGTCACCCATTGGCAATGAAGTTTTGTTTGCTCGTCTACAGGATGGGGTGAAGAATTTATTGTACTAATGTGCGCACAAGAAAGCACAAAAGCTAATTAAAATCTAAAAAGTGTTACTGTAGAAGCATCTAAACAAAAACAACAAAAACACAACAGGCTCTTTTAAGAGTCGCACCTTACCACAAAGTCCCCCCAGCCTGGGTGCAAGTTATTCCCCCAAGCCCGCACGCAGCACGAAAGCTACATAGGGGGATTTTGCGGGTGGCGGCCATGAAAATGGAACTGTGGAGATTGTCCAATGAGATGCTTAGGGTGTGCGGCAATAGCAAGAGGGACTACTGCTTCTCTTTGGCCGCGCCATGGATGTACTTTGGGACCCGCACGTGCAACATTCAGAGCTTCTCACCATGGTGGCCTTTGGAAATGGAACTGTAGCGATTGTCCTATCTGGTGGTGCTCAGGGTGTGCGTCACAGGAAAGTGCCCCAATAGGAAGAAGGACTCCTCCTGCTTTAATGGGGCACGGCCCTGACGGTACTTGGAGAAAGGCACATGTCACTTTCTGCGCTTCTCAGCATGCTGGCCAATGGAAATGGGACTATGGCCTTTGGCCAATCAGGTGCTCAGGGTGTACATCACAGGAAAGAGCACCAATAGGGAGAAGGAGTCCTTCTGCTTTACCAGAGGAATGGCCCTCACGGTCATTGGGGAAAGGCAAGTGGCACATTTTGCGCTTCTTACCATGGTGGCCAATGGGAATGGGAGTATGGCCTTTGGTGTATATCACAGGAAAGGGTGGCATTCATTTTTTCCATTAGTTTGTGTAATGCAGCTGGCAAACATGGCAAGACACACAGTTTTTGTCATGGGTTATGGCTTTGTGGAAGATCTGTGCATGTATGCCCTCCAAGAAGACTAGTCGGGCATTTCGTTTTGGAGGTAGTGGAGGCTTTGTGGTGTAGTGTTGAATTGTGCTGTTTCGGAGGACTACTTGTAGAATTTTGATGCATGGCCACTTTGGCAACTGTACATTTTGTGATCGTGCACTTTTTGGGTTACATGCCTTGTTCCCATGTGTTTAGTCAATTGAAGATTATGATGAAAGCAGTGCAGCGTATTTTTCCCACTGCCAAGGTGCTTTTCTCATGTATACCCCTGAGAATATTGTGGACGTATTCCAATGATTCCCGTTGCCAGCCAAAGGTTGGAAGGGATCTCATCAACAGAAGCGTGCGTGACCTCTTGAGTGCTGCTGGGATGCTCTCCTGTGAGAATGAGAACATTGGTTCGCAATACATACACCTTTTCAAGGCAAATGGCACATCTTTGTCGCACAGTGGCAATTAAATGTTGTTTCACAATCTACAAACTGCAATGAATGTCATGAATGAGATTTGTGATGGCATCCTTGATGTCATGAGTGTTAGTCCTTGTTGCTTAGCTTACCATAACTGTTGAATTTCATTTTTTTCGATTTTACCTGTAACCATAATGTCCCTGTAACAACGTTTTTCCATTGAATGTCATAGGTTTTTGCTAGTGCAACTTAACCATAGCGTCCCTTTAACAATGTTTTGTTAGTGAATATTTAAATTTATTACACGGCCAGCGGTAGCGGCCGTGTAGTTATGGTTAAGTTACTAAACCCATTGGAAGAACACTTTTTTGGCGGCTTATAACTTTGCTCCCCCTGGAGGAATCCTCACCAAAGTTTGCAAATAAAGTATATGGACCACTCTTGCAGGGGGGCAAAGTTATAGGAGGTATTTTATGCATAGACTGAATGGGGAAAAACTTTGCGCATTTGTACAGGCCGAGCAGCTGGATGGATTTTCACCAAATTTGCGGCATGAGCGGGGGCTTGGGTCAGAAAGCATGCTTTTGTGTGTTTGGTGGAAATCCAAAAAGTACTTTTGTTGCAAAGAACTGAAATGTATGTCTCAAAGAATTAGTGATATCTGGCTTCGCAGCCCCATTTCCCTCTTTTCTCCGCGGACAGAAGGCTCATTGGCTTGCAGTATGCTGTGCTGTCGACTAACTTTGGACGTGGCCGATGGTTGGCAGGAGAGAAGCATGATGTGTGTCAAAGCTTTTTGGGAAACACCTCCATGGTGCAGCAGTGTATGGTGTTGTGGTGTGTGTGCCAAGCCCCTATGGCATTGTGTTCATGGCTGGACCTCTTGTATGTAACAGTGTGGCAACTGAAAGTACTAATACCTGCTCCAGCGTGCCATTTCCCTGTTCGCCGCATGGGAAAAATTTGGATTACACTGCAGTGCAGTGACGTGTTGTACGTCAAAGGTTGTCGATAACGCCGGCATGTTGTACCCGAGGACAATGCGGCATGAAAAGGGCCAGAAAAACATAGTTTTCGTCATCTGGTGGTGGGAAGAAGGAATGTAAAGGGTGGTGGGAGTGAGAAGTGCTTCATGTGACATATCTCATTAGAAGAAGACGGTGATGTGCCAGCATTCTCTGTGCATACTATGTCAATTTGCGGTTAACTCAGCAGGCAACAACATTGTCTGGTGATTGCATGCAGCCTTCCTTGTGGCATGAAAGCTCCAGTGGCAATCTTGTTGTGTGATGAGTGGTGGCAGGCTGAATTGCAGAAGGGGAGTGCATTCCACATGAAATGAACCTTTAAACAAAGCGTGTACTATGGTGTGTTGTCTGTGTTATGTTCCTAGCCCCTTCGGTGCATGGCTGCAGCCATTGTCCATTGGCTCCAAGTAGGTGCCACATTGTTCATTTGTGTGTGTGATTTGGCTGAAGTGCAGACATTGTTGGCTGCACGGGTGTGGTGATTGTTAGCACATCGTACAGTTGTCAGTGTATGGGTGGAGATGCTGTAGTGAGCACTCGTGCAGTGTGTCCACTGGTTGCACTATTGGAATAGTGTACATATAGACAAAGTTACGGTTCAACTGGTTATCATATGTGCCTGTGTAGTCTGTCTAGCACAGATCAGTAAATGTTGCAGTGCACTAGGTAGTATTGCTTGTATGCACGTAGTAGAGTGTGGAGAGCAGGACCAATGTTGTGAAGATTGTGTTGTTTGGTTGCCATTATTATAATGGTTTCTGAATGGAAGTGGGTAGCAGTGCCAAACACTGTGGTATGTTTGTGCATTACGGTAAGTAAACATGAGTGCTTGCATCCTGCTTTCAGTTGCAGAGGTTGGGTAGAAGTGCTGGTGCCTGTGTTGCCTTTCTGAATTATGGCACATGCCTACATGTTTGCCTGCATGGCTTTGTTATGTTGTGAAGGGTGTGGGCAAGGCATAGACTGTTGGGTGCATGGCCAAAGGACATAGGCTGTAGGCCATACACCCAACAGCCTAGGTCTTCATCACAGACACCACAATATAATGCAGTCATGCACTTGTCACTCTGCATGCATGTCAGGTTGGTGACTTTTATGCAATGGTTGTGGAGGACATTGTAGACTTGGTAGAGCAGCAGAAGTGACCTTCTATGTGTCAATTTGCATACGGTGCACATCATTGACCCTGTTGCACAATAGGGAGCCACATGTCGCCATTTGTGTTTGCTAAGGTTAGGCCCTTATAATACCCTTGCTTCAGGAAGTGCTGTAAAATATTGCAACATGAAACGATGTGCTCAGCAGCACATATGTAAACTATGGCTAATGTACACAGTCTCCTACATACCGTTCAGCACACCCAACGCAACCTCATGCAGCCATGCATGCAAATATGTACCCAGGGTGAAAGCTGGAATGCTCAATTGCAGATGGGAAGTGCAGTGCACATGACAGGAGCATGTAAACATAGTGTGTACTATGGTGTGTTTTCTGTGGTGAGGGCCTAGCACCGTGGATATATGGCTGGATTTGAAAGGGAGAAAGGACTGTCCCCACTTTACTGGGGCGGGGCACTGACTGTAACTGGAAACACGCATGTGTCACATTCTGCCCTTTTAAGGATGTGGGCATGGAAATGAAACTATGCGATTTAACCAATCAGGTGTTGAGGGTGTAGTTGACGGGAAGGAGTGGTGATATCATTCCCCAAAAGTCTATGCAGTGAGGTTGGTAGAGATGGAGAGACGCAGAGTGCTCATTGTGGGTGATACATTTGTGCAAGATCTGAACAGGTATGCCGTGGAAAGAGGCTTTGCTGCTAACTTTCAGTTAGAAGGAGAGGAGGCTTTTTAGGACAGAGTCTATGAGTGGGGCTTGGGGCACAGTCTATGAGCAGTGTTACCACCATACAGTGGATGACCTATGCATGGGTCTAGGAAACACGTGTGCTTCTGCAACTACTTAAAAGTGCATTTGAAGATGCGGACATGCGGTCAGTAATGGAGTCCTACGGATACTTGCAGTGTGATTGCACATATGCCAACCAGGTGCATTCTCCCTAGGAAACGTCCATATTGCTCTTCTGTAGTCATCTCAGCCAGTAGTGTGCGGCACAGATTTATCATGCACTATTAATACAAAAAGAGAGCCTACTGACACAGTAAACAACATTTAATATGTACATCTGTAATTGCTAAGATACACCAACAGTACTAGGAAAAGTAAGGGGTAGCCCAAATGGATACATACCCCAGATAATTTGACCTTTACACACATTTATTATGAGGGCAGCCAAATAATCAGTAAGAAACTGTTGTTACAGGGAACGCTATGCTAAAAGAACATTCTGCGTACAGTGCCCTACTAAAAATCTATGAAATTCACTAACAAAAACATTGTTAGAGGGGCCTTATGGTTAAGAGTATGCAGTAATAAAATTGTGGAAAAAATGTCGCCTTTACAAAAAAATCGCGGTTAAAATGCTATGGTTTGACTTAGTAATGGTGTACCCCGTTATACCATTTAATCACTGATGACCTTTAATCATTGACATTTGTGATGTCATCTTTGATGTCCTGGGTGTTAGTCTTAGCAATGCACAGTGGTGGCGTGAGTTATTGATGCTTAGCTTACCATAACTGCCACATTTCAGTGTTTGTTTAGTTTTACTGAATTTCTTAGGATTTTTATTAGCGCAACTTAACTATAATGTCCCTTTAACACAGTTTTTTTACTGAATTTCATAGGTTTTTAGTAATGCAACTAAACCATAACGTCCCTATATCAAAGTTTTTTTTTACTGAATATACATATACATACTATGACGGACGGACAGATGGACGCGGACAACATCAACCCTACCCAGAAACTCGGGGGGTATCTTAGATTGTTCTGTCATGCCATATGAACACTGAACAAGTTAAAAAAGCAGCACATAAACACATTATATGTACCAATATGCAACCTATATATATAACATATCAACCGTCCATTTAAATACCATGTGTACTAAAATGGAATATACCAAAACATAAAAGATATGCTTCCAGCATAATTACCTCACAGAAACTGCACAGCTAGGAGCAACAGCACACCTACACAACAGTAAGAACAAAACTTACCAGAAACTAGTAAGTAAAATAAATGTGTCTTATGTATTTCTAAACTTTCTATATTTGGTACACTAAAAGTAATATATATATATATATTTTTTTTACACAGAAATGTCCAGTACTTCGGAATGGCTTGAAGAAAATGTTCCACGTGAGGAAATGTTTGAAGACAGTGATACTAATGGTAGACACTTCTCTATATAACAAAATTAATAATCATTAATTTATGTGTACTTAACATATATATTTTTTTTAACAGACCATACAAACATTGAAAATAATACAGCAAAAGAGACATTAGAAACAACTCTACAGTGCATGGAACAAAAAATGAATATGCTTATGGAAAATTTCAATCTTTTGAAACATTTTGTAGAGGACCACATAAAAGAAAAACATTAATATAATTGTCCTACATGCACCTGTTCCCCATCTCCATGTCCTAGTCAACTATCCCCAAACCCTTATCACCAAGAATAATTCCCCTGTATTTGTGTCAGTTTCTGCTTCCCCCTCTCTTTCATACATGTTATATTTGTATATAATAATAAAATATTATATGTGTTGTTACTTCATTCCTTTGTGTTTTCTTTTTTTTTAAAAGGCAGTTGGGGTGTCCGCGGAGAGCACGGGTGACTGGAATGTCTGCAATTAACCAAAATGGGGGTGTCCTGAGGACACTATACCTGTCCATACTGTCTGTAGGGAAGATTAAACTGTTCGTAGAACACACCAGAAGTCTGGGATGTCCGTATTTAACCAAAATGTAGGTGTTCTAAGGACATTATACCTCTCTGTACTGTCCGCAAGCAAGATGGAACTGTTTTAGAACACAGCAGATGTCCGGGATGTCCGGAATTAACAAAAATTGAGGTTTCCTAAGGACACTATAGCTGTCTGTACTTTCCGCAAGTAAGATGGAACTGTTCTTAGAACATGCGCGATGTCCGGGATGTCCGTGATTAACCAACATGGAGGTGTCCTAAGGACACTATACCTGTCCGTTTTGTCCGCAAGCAAAATGGAACTGTTCGTAGAACACGCGCGATGTCTGGGATGTCCGTAATTAACCCAAATGGAAGTTTTCTAAGGACACTATGCCTGTCCGTACTGTCTGTAGAACATCTATGCACATGCGCACCACACCCATAAGTCCTACGAATATCAGGCCTGTCCGTCTCACTTGTGTCACACTTTTAATTAGTTTGAGGACCCGAACACTGGCCGGAGAACACCCGCCAACATGCGCACAACCTTTTCCTGTGCATTTGGTGTCCTGCGGACACCCGTTTCCTTTGCTGACATGTTCGCAATGTCATCCTGTGACCCCACCCATGCTGAGCGTGTGTCCTGATTTACGGACACTGTCCGGGTCCCCAAACATTTTAAAAGTACTTTTCAAGACAATCCAAAGTATTTCACAGTAAAAATTCACCATTACACATGTCCCAGATAATGACCCTGGCTTTCTACATACTTTTTGGAACTTTTTAAACCTTTTTAGGGTGTTCGATCTGTCCACGGACAGGGTGGCTGTCCGCGGAGCACACACCTGCACCCCTATAAAAGACCACACCCCAGAGCCCATCTTCATTCTGTCTTTCTACTATTTAAGATTGACCTGCTTTTGCTGCCTTTGCTGTTGCATCATCAAACCTGATGGCTTCCATGGCTGCTGTTCTTCCAGCTGGTGCTGCTTCTGCCTCAGCACCACACCCACACCCCCACCACCAACACCTCCCCAAGGGCCTTCAGAGGGGAACAGGAGTGAGGATGTAGAGGAGGAGGATGAAGAGGATGACAAGGATGAGGTAGTGGAAGTCCTACTACCAGCACTTGCCGTGAGTCTTGAGTGTGGCGGTTGTTTACCATTCAGGGTGACGTACCAAAAGCATGTACGAACAAGGTCACCTGCAACCAGTGCAAAATGGTGCTGAGTCGTGGGAGGCCTGCTTCGTACAGCTTTGGTACGACATCCATGAAGCAACACCTAAAGTCGTTCCACAGTGGGGCTGTTCTCAAGGTTGTACCTTGTGATCAACATAGAATGTGGAGTTCCTCTACCACATCCTCTGTTTCTGCTCCTGTCACAACAAGATACACTCCTGTGGGACAGATCATCCCTCCAGCTGCCTCACAGGCCATTCATGATGCTGTTGACCCTTATCTTTTGAGGGTCACAGTTGTGTGTATGTACTGCGATGAAGTAATCTGCAGGGGGGGGAGTCTTCGGAGTGCTTTCGAGACTGTGGTCAAGGAGCATGAGAAGGTCTGCCCACTACCTAAATAAGGCCCACCCTGCATCTTCCTCTCTCCACCTGCCCTTTCTTATCCCGAGGTTGGTGTCCCCTCCTTACGCTCCTTTCCCCTCCTCTCTTAGAGTACTGTGTGTAAAAAAAAAATAATAATAATATAAAACAAAACCCCCCAAAAAAGGCTCTTTTCAGAGCCGCCTTTCACAGTCTAAAAATAGAAGTGGCAAATAAATGGAACAGGGCCCTGTGCATTTTGTAGAAGTCCGCGGACAGTTCATGGACATCTAAAATGTTGGGGTGCTGCCCTATCATAACCATTGCACTTTTGTCTGGGAGGAAGTGGTGGCTCTCAAAAGAGCCTTTTGGTGGTGTTTTTTTGTGTTTGAAAAACTTGAAATGGTCAACACCGCTGTCTAGTCAAATGGTCGACAGACAACGGGTCAACAGTCAAAAGGTCGACACAATTTGGTCGACAGGTGAAATGATCAAACTTTTTTTTTAGTTATATATATTTTTTTAGGTTTTTTTCGTTTAGGGATAAAAAAGGGGGATCGGGGGGACCCCCCCCCAAAAAAATGTGAAAAAACAAAAAATAAAAATTCATTTGACCTGTCGACCTTTTGGTGTCGACCATTTGACCTGTTAACCCTTTAGATTCGAACATTTGACCTACAACCGTCAACACCTACTGCAAAATGGATGGCTATAATTCCAAAAAAGGTTGCAATGCATTTTGTACATTTCTCAGAAAAATCTGATTGCCAGCATAAGTCAGATGGACTCCATCTCTGCGAAAAATGTGTGTGCTATGAAACATAATATTTTCATTGTGAAAAGAGGACATGCCAACATCTCTTAGAAAAGCACAAACAGCCTTATTGACATTGTGCCTCGCTTTCTCCATTTGTGGACCAAATGAAGAAGAATGCAGCCACATTTGCGCAATACGAGAAAAAAATATTTGGGAGTTTGGAAACATGTCCATAACCTTCCCAAATCCTTCTTTCATTGCAAATTGCAATGAAATTCCAGACACATGTCCTAAACTGTTCCCTCCACAATGAATTATAATTATGTCTGGATGATGCTCTGTCTCCAAACTAGCACAGAGAGGTACCAAGTCCAGCCACTTCATTCCACGCACTCCATGCCAGTGCACTTCCACATGAGGGAATCAAAAGATCTGAAGCTACTCCACAGCGGTCTGCATGCACCTCCAACCAATGTATCCATGAGTCTTCCAAAATCGATATAATCTGTTTTCTGAAACACACAGCGATAGCTATCTGTTCTTCTCTCAGGAAAGAGACTTTCTGACAAACTCTCTCCATACACAACACACCCAGTAAACTTTACTGACCAATCCCTTGCTTTGCTCATTCTTATTTGCATGTCTCTCCACCCCAAAATCCCCATATGTAATATGCGGTGTCCACGCACTACCGCCATGTCCGTTGACATATCAAAAATCTAAGCATGGTGTATTTAAATTTAAATAGTGTGCCCCATTTCCCCTTTGAGGATGGCTTTGAAACAAGTCGTTCTTTTAGGGGGGTTTTGCAGATGCTTGACAAACACCTGTTATTTTGTATTTTTTTCTTTTTTTTCTTACTTTGCTCCTATAATCTTCACATTACCTTCTCCAAAACAACCCTTACATTCCAGAACAGCATGGCATCTCCCATAAATGATAAAGAAATGCCATCTTCTCTAAAATAAACAGCATTCCTGGAATCAATATTCTCATTATTGCAGAAGAACATACCAGCTCTAAGCATGAAAGCACACATGCCTCGGTTGATTGGACAGCTAGCAATGTTTTGCTGAGGACACAAAACAGAACTATTGTCCCATATTGCCCTAGGAATTAATCCAGAAAAAAATACTTTGGCATTTGGAAGGATGTACATTACTGCTTGAATCAAGTGTTCCAAATCTGCCTACAATGTAGGGGCTCTGACATAGCCCAAATGGAAAGCACCATAGTGCAAAACTTCCACATGGGGACTGTTCATCCTGCCCATTTCTTCACAAACGTGTATAATTCCCTTTACATTGTAATCAGGCACATTGCTCCACAAAACCTCCACTCCTTTAACATCAACATTGTTTCCACATGCCTACATTGAGCATACTGCTGTAAACCATGCACAAACATACCTCCAAGCACCAACACCCTGACTTTCTCCACGTCTGCCATCTTCACTACACACAGTCTCTTTCAACACAAATCCACAACATCAACACCTCATTGGCTGATCCCTAGAGTCCCCTTTCCATGCTGGATTTGCTGGAAAACCCCGGATGTGGCACGCCCTGTCTGCGGACAGCCGCGGTGTCCGCAGACCGCATAACTCTTTCACAGCTCTTCTACCATTTCCACTTCACTCTCTCTGCCATTCCCTCATTGGATACAGCTAAGCAGTCACACAACTATCCACCAATCACATCCAAGACCTCTACATTTAACTCCATCATCAGAGTTCAGCACTTCAAATGTACTGTTGATCACTCTGAGTACAAGTCTCATTTCATTGGAAAGCACCTACTACACAAACTGCTGTACAAGTCTACAAGATTTCTACATGCAGCTGCATGCATATCCACATGCATAAATACAAACTACAGGTATGCATATTGTCTGCACAGTACATGTACAACTCCTATGAATACATATAAACAGAGTAACTGCTACTTAACCTGTAAAACCTATAAAATGAACTTACTATCATGTTTCCTATCTGCTATAATCAACTGTCACTTACAAAACACACACAGCTATCTAAAACATTATAATATTTAAAGATGGGAGAAATAACAGTATAATTGTAGAAAAACACTTAGTAGTTTATTATAAAATTACACACAGCAGGATAAGGCCATGCATCTTCATACACTCAAACAGATAGACACTATCATTGAAAACCTCCCAGATGAAATAACACCACTACTTGTAAATCACATCCTTCTGCTTTATTACCCAAACCTTCGCACATGCATACATTCCATGCTTTTGAATACAGTTTCTGCATTTATCTGGCACCACAGGTTTAGCTTCCTACAACATTGGCGGTGTCACTTTACACCGATTACTACTCCTTCCAGTAGAACACCAAAACAAATTAGAATAATACAAGCTTTCTACAGAAGCTGCAATGGAACTACGCAGAGTTTTGAAACAAATGAAAATGCTACTAATAGATGAAGTGAGCATGGTCTCCAACCTAATGTTAGTTTTGATTCACCTCAGATTACAAGAAATATTCAAAACAAACTCCGAAGACCTCGATGGAGGAAAACGCATTATTGTTTTCGGAGATCTTCTTCAATTGACACCAGTGAAAGGTGAACCTATTTTTAAAACTTAAGGGCACAAACTCTGCCATAAAACTGTTGGCAGCATAGGAAATGTTAACCTATGGCAACATTTCGAATACAAAGAATTAACAGAAAACATGCGCTAATCTACAGACCTCACCTACTCTAACATTTTAAAAAGTATTAGAGTTGGAGTACTATCTCAAGAAGCACAAGCAATATTAAAAACCCGGCACACCCATGCACTTTGTGGCCATAACTCATGTGCTACTGATGTCATGGAACAATTAGCACACAGAAATGTCAATTGTATGTGCTTGATGCCAACTCTTGCAAGCTGTTCCAAATTCAATGAAACAATTTTGAAAAAAGAAATGCAACCGATAATTAAAATTTGCTCCACAGACAAAACTGGATGTATATGGTATGACACTACCCATGTGTCAACAAGCCACAACAATACGTTAGAAATCTCTATCTCCAACACAGCTGGTTTGGAGAAAACATCAAAATCATCATTAAACTGTAGAGTAATGCTTAAACGTAATCTTGACGTGGAGCAAGGACTAGTTAATGGAGCACTTGGTACAGTTGTTGGCTTTTAAACATACCTACGTGACAACATTCAGTTTGTCAATATTCTCTTTGACAAACTATCAGAAGTAAAAAGGATAGGACGCTCAACAGCCCGATTCCTTCTATTCAAAGACATGTATGTACACAGAGAACAATTTTCTCCAACTCTATCATACGCAGTCACCATTCACAAATCACAAGGTCTTACCCTAGATAAAGCATTGATAGATATTGGTAACACAGTCTTTAAAGAAGGCATGAGCTATGTAGCACTATCACGCTTACATACACTTGACGATCTATTTCTAATCAACTTTGATACAAGTAAAGCAAACTCCGATATTCCTTGCATTTTAGAATACAATAGACTATGTTCACTATACACACCCATCTAAAAACCTATCCTGTTCCACAAAAAGCCAAACATTGTAAAAGAAAACTACTTCAAACAGAAATGCAACAGGATCTCACTGCAAATCCTCCAAAGAGAGTAAAAGAAGCTAATACTTCATCAATTACTACAACCAAAGAAGAATCTACTACTCAAAGTAATTCAGGTACTTCTTCAAAGAAACAACCCACATTCCAAAGAAATAACTTTGACACAGAACTATCTGGTCCATTCAAATTTTCAAATATAAGTGGTGTAAATTGCTACACAAATGTAGCAATCCACATTCTATTTCAATTGCCACCAATTGTTGACAACAATTACTTACACAATACAGATCAATTGTGTTTGCAAATGTTAGTCCTTCATAGAAATGCAAAAATTGGACTACTGTGCTGGAATGGTAAAGTTCACTATAAACTCACAAGAAGATCCACAAGAATTTCGAATGTACTTACTACAAGTACTGGAAAACAAAAACATACCTATAAATGAAATCTTCCAGATTTCATGCATGTGGAAACATACGTGCACTCTGTGCAACAATATAGCACAGGAACAAATCTCTGATGAACGCTTCATGTATATATCCATACCTAACTGTGAATCTGTTGCATTTCAGCAACTTGTACAAAATGCAAACCATAGCAGATTATGTACTATCTGCAATTCAGATAATCGCTCCACCTTACAAATACAAACATATAGTAAATACATAATATTAATGCTTCTACGTTACAATGTAGATGGTACCAAAAACAACTGTGAACTGCTTGGATTCACACGTGGTCAAGTATCACTTGGTAAAAAAAACCTTCACAACAATTGGTATAATCTACCATGCAGGAGCCACAACCAATGCAGGTCACTACACTGCATATATAAAAAAGAATTGTGGATGGTCCGAATGTAATGATAGTACCATTACTCTAAAGCAGAGATTACCAGCAAATCTTATAAACACTTATTTAATCTTCTTAAAACCAACATTGAATAACTACTCTATACATAAATATTAACAAAACTTCAATAAGAAATCTATAAACAGAATACGCCAACAGGTATCTAACTGAACTCACAAGAAGAGAAGCCGCAAGGAGAAGCCAGAGGACAAGGCCTGCACTCCTCTTTGCAGCTCCGCTGCGAGTGCCTCCATCAGCTGAGCTTGAACAGCTCATTGTATCCTGCAACATTTCCTTTGGAGCCCCAGCGTGCCTCGCACACACAACAGAAGCCTCTACCATGGAAGGCCCGGCCACCGTCTGCAATGCTTTTTCAAAAGCATCTTTTGAATTTCCCGCCGTTCTGATGCCGGTTCCCGCCCGCAACCTGCAGCCTGATTTGGCTCCCCGCTCTGCTGGCTTCCCCCATCCCACCATAAAGGGAGACGGGGCCACCGCCAGGCGAAGCCGCGAGGAGAAGGCAAGAGGACAAGGCCTGCACTCCTCTTTGCAGCTCTTCTCTGCTCGCAGCATGACGTTCGCCGTGGAACTCTGCCTGCAGTACAAGGTAAGGAGTCCCACACTCCTGATCAGCATACCGCACTCACTTCTAGACTCCAGCGTCTGCGTGCCCGTACCCTCACATGTGCGCTACTCTCAATACCTACACCAACAAATGCACGGAACGCGCTCTTGCAAACATGAACCCTGCAAGTTTCTATTAGCCAAAAGATTCCAGCCTTAACAAACTACAATCCCCATAGGCTGTGCCACGCTATGGATCAGAGCCCACGCAATAAACACTACCATGACCACAATGCAACTGTAACAATGGCCATGGCTCCTTATAATGTGCCTCCCACAGGCTTGAATATGATCACCGCAATGTGCAATTCTTCTACCACAGCCATGCCACCCACTGATGTAAATGCTACTTCATCCATGTCTAGGACCCTAGAAAATGTGCCCCCCACTACCGCTAATGTGATTACCGCAATGTGCAATTCTTCTACCACAGCCATGCCACCCACTGATGTAAATGCTACTTTATCCATGTCTAGGACCCTAGAAAATGTGCCCCCGACTACCGCTAATGTGATTACCGCAATGTCCAATTCTTCTACCACAGCCATGCCACCCACTGATGCAAATATCTCCCCTGAACCCACCTCAAATGTGCTCTTATCAACGCCCGATCCATCAATGCTCATGCCCTAGACATCCATGACCTCATCACCACCCTTGATCTAGATCTTCTAATGGTCACTGAGACCTGGCTACACGAAGCCTCAGGCCCCGCTCTATCCCTCGCTCTCCCACCTGGCTATGCCATCACGAGACAAGATCACTTGATCACAAGAGGCGGTGTCGCTCTCATAGCCAAAGATAAGATCACCATCAGAAAGGTTGACAAAACTATAAACAACAACAGCGACTACCTTCAATTGAAACTCACTATCTCGCATCAATGCACCATTACCCTACACCGCATCTATCGACCACCAGGCCCCCTGGGAGACTTCCAGGCCTCACTCACTCACCTCCTGGCTGACAACCTAAAAAAGTCATCCAAAGTCATTCACCTTGGGGACATCAACCTAAGCCTGAATGACACCAAAGACCCTGGTGCCAAATCACTTGACACAGCTCTAGCCACTCTAAGATTCACCACCACCATCACAGACCCTACTCACGCACTTGGCAGATCATTAGTCTGGATAGCCCATCACAACTGCCCCCTCATAGTCACAGGCTATACCCCCACCCCATGGTCCGACCACCACACCATCACCTTCAACATCCCGACCTCCTCCCCATCCCCACCCAAACCCTTACCACCAGCTCTCACAAGAAGTGCCCGCCAACTGACCAAAGAAAGACTCTTACCCTTCCTACAGGACCTGCCTTTAGACCCCCTTTTCCAACGACCCAGAAACCCTTGCCAAGAACTACGATCAATGCTATCGCCCCACTTAAGCAATGCAAAACCAAACTTACCAGCCACACCAATGCCTGGTTCACCCAAGACCTTCTCAAATGGGTCCGACCTCCCATAAAGAAACCTATACTTGACCCCACCTCCCTCAACAACTACTGCCCGATTAGCAGAGTCCCATTCCTACTCAAGATTCTAGACAAGGCAGCCTACCTGCAGGTCCAGCACTTCCTTGATGAGCATAACCTCATAGGACTGAGACAATCCGGTTTTCGGCCTAGGCACGGGACAGAGACCACCCTACTCGACCTCAAAAACGAAATGGATGACGCTAGAGACCAAGGCAAACCTGTCCTGCTCCTTCTCCTCGATCTCTCTGCAGCTTTGTAGATCACGACATCCTCTGCCATCACCTCACCTCCACAGCCAACTTCTCCCAAGAAGCTACCACTTGGATCACCTCCTTCCTCCAAGGCAGAACCATGCAGGTCTTCTCTGACCTAGCAACTGCATCACCCACCATCATGCTATGTGGTGTGCCCCAAGGCTCCTGCCCCTCCCCGACCTTATATAACATCTTTACCCGCCCCCTCTTCCTTATCCTTGACGCCATGGGCATCTCCTACACCAACTACGCTGACGACACGCAGATCCTCCTCACACTAACAGGTAACTATGACACTGACTGTGCAACTCTTAACAAGATATACAACACAATCCAAATGTGGATGGCTATCAACGGCCTTTGCCTTAACTCCGACAAAACTGAGCTCCTTCTCGTAGGATCCCCCGACACCCTCAAGAAACTTGACTCCCAGTTTAGCCACTTTACCATTGACTCAATCAGAATTCCAGTACTCGACACGGTAAAAACGCTAGGCGTCTATCTAGATTCCAACCTATCTATGACCAGACAAGTAAACGCAATCGCCTCCTCTGCGGCTTACTATGCAAAACTCCTCAACGCAATCAGGCCTTTTCTGTCAAAAGACACCTGCACCAACATAGCTAGAGCCATAACTGGTTCCCGGCTAGACTACAGTAATGTTCTCTTCCTAGGGACCTCCAACAAAAACCTTGAGAAGCTGCAAGTAATTCAGAATAGCGCCCTGCGCGCTGCACAAGGCATTGCCAAGAGGGAGCACATCACCGCTGCCAGAAAAGCATCCCATTGGCTCCCCATAAAGGAAAGGATTATATTCAAGGCGCTAAGCATCACCCACAAATGTGTCCATCTCTCAGCCCCAGCGTACCTAGCCCAGAGAATCCACCCAGTCGCATTCACAAGACCCACCAGGACACCCTATGCCAATATGCTCTCCGTGCCCAGGGTAAAAAGAGCTAGAGCAGGTGGCGCCAGCTTCCCCTACCTTGCCGAACTACATAGAAACACCCTCCCTACCTCTCTGCGAGCTGAACCCTCACTGACTGCCTTCCGCAAAGCCATGAAAACTACCTTGTTCACCTAACCAACCTCTCATGTTTAAACTTTAATGACTAACATGTATGATGTACTATGATGTATGATTTACCCTGTTGTATGATTCTCCTTATCGCTTGACACAGGATCCTGCCTCACTGTAACCCAAGGCACAACCTATACCTGTACCTGTAACTAAGTTCCCTTACAAGTAACAGCGCCACAATGCCCTTGATGTAAATGTAATAAATAAATAAATAAATAAATACAATAACTGCCCCCAAGATTCTGCAACAACCAAACAAATAAAATAATACCACTAAATTATAAGAAGAAATAAACAGTTAGAATACGCCAACAGGTATCTAACTGCTGCAAGATTTTGCAACAACCAAACAAATAAATCAATAACACTAAAAACTAATCTGTGCATAAACATTAATAACACTTCAATTAGAAAACTATAAACAGTTACAATACGCCAACATGTATCTATCTGGCCAAAATTCTGCAACAACCAAACAGATAAATCAATACCAATAAATTATAAGAAATAAACAGTTAGAATACCCCAACAGGTATCTAACTGCCCCAAAATTCTGCAACAACCAAACAAATACATCAATACAACTCAAATATAACAAGATTAAACGGTTAGAATATGCCAACATTTATCTAACTGCCCCAAGAATCTACAGCAACCCAACAGATAGATTAGCAACTTGAGAATATAAAGAAAAAACGATAAACAGTTACAAATCAACAACAGGTATCTAACCATCTGCAACAAACCAACAGAAAGAACATTAGCCAGAAACAACAAATAAACACTGAAAACAAAGAAAGAAATGTATTGTACATAACAAAAAAGTTTTTTTTTAAATCCAAATAGATTTTTATTTTTCCACAGACCCAATGATTTAAGCAACAAACACAGAAACTGAGCAATTGCACAGTACACTGTTTTGTAAAGTACTAAATATGAGGGTCGAAATAAAGCAGAAATGTCTATTATGCAATGTAATAAGTCTTTATAAACTACGTACACTAACATGATCTTTTCTTTCAACACAGAAATGGAAAAAGAGTATCTGCTCCAGTTACCCAAGTCATGGAAAAAATATATTCAATCACAAAAAATCAAACAGTAAGTATATTACAATAAATACAACTCATCAATACTGTTCCATAACACAACCATTGAAGCGAACATCTAACCATACACAACAATACAAAATGTTTACTTCCATGGATATGTTATACTGCAGTGCTTGTTACCAAACTCTACAATCTTAATGACATCACATAGCCAAAACTTCACATACAAACTATACAAATCAAACAGTACACAAACTGTATATTTACAAATATGTGATAGATGTTTGATTCTATGGGTGTGATCTATGGGTGTGATATGCTGCCTTCGGCCATGCACTCAAGACTCTAGGCCCTGGCCACAACCACCACAGCATATCACACCCATAGATCACACCCATAGAATCGAACATTTTGACTGGCTATATGGGCCACTGCAGTGCATTTTTTATGTCCGTGGACAGCTGCGTTGTCCGCGGACATGACAAACACATCAGGGGTGCCTGCCACTCTTACACGAAAACCCACTTGCCAAATTTGTATTTTGTTACCGTTCGTCACCGTGCTGTCTGCAGATGTCTGTGGATCCAAGATGGCGGGTGCATCAAAACAATGCGACGCACCTCGCCCTTCATACCAACCAAACAGCGAACACGTTTCATGTCCGTGGACATTACGCAAGGCGATTAGACAATGGGTGTCCTGTCCGCGGAGCGAACAGGGAAGTGTGTCTGCGGAGCGGACATAGATATCACACATTTTTTGTGACCTACTTTTTGGTTGCTTTAAAAAAACCTACTGGACGGATTTTCACCAAATTTACAAAAGCACGCTTTCAGGACCAAGCCGCTGCTCCTGCCGCAAATTTGGTGAAAATCCGTCCAGCGGTTTGGGCTGCAAGCATGAGCAAACATTTTTCCCCATTACTATATGGGAAAAAAATACATGCCCCCCCTTGATCAAACCTCACAAAACTTATCAAAAAAAGTGGCCATTTACTTTTTTTGCAAAGTTTGGTGAGGATTCGTCCAGGGAGAGCGAAGTTATCAATGATATTTGTGATGTCATATTTGACGTCCTGGGTGTTAGTCTTAGCAGTGCACGTGGTGGCACGAATTATGGTTGTTTAGCTTACAATAACTGGTGAATTTTAGGGGTTTTCCTATTTTATGTAACCATAACGTCGTTTTAACAACCTTTTTTACAGAATTTCATAGGTTTTTATTAGTGCAACTTAACCATAATGTCCCTTTAACAAAGTTTTTTTCATTGAATATATATATATATATATATATATATATTGTTGGGTGTCCTGACCCACGTTTGAGCTATCATGCTGCAACATTTGGTGCTGTGGGCTTAGAAAATCCAAGATGGCCAAAAAGCCCACAAGTGCGCCAGAATCCAGGAGAACCACGCAGTTTGTGCGCACACCAAAATGGTTACCTAACTTGCCACCCACCAGTGTAAAGAAAGATCTTTGTTAACAAAATCCACTGTTACTGATGTCAAAAAGTTGCTGAAATCGTGGCTCATTGGACCACTTTAAAGATTCAACCCTTTTGTGGGGTTCCACATAACCATCTTACTGTAAGGAGCCCCATCAAAACAATGTTAAGCAAGGATTATTTACTACCATGTAAGAACCATTCCTGTTTAGAATGCATTAATCCAAGAAAGATCCCAAAATTGCATGCAGTACCAACAAAATCCTCAAGGCAGCGCTAGCGGTCTAAACTCTGACAGGAGAACTGAGTGCAGTTGCTGACAAAGGGATTTGACTCAGCTGACTTCAAAGGCTGCATTTTAATTAAAAATTAGCCACCTGCTGTTCCCAGAGGCCTGAAGCCTGGGAAACCCTCTCACCTCCAGAGATTCACACCAGGAGTTACATGACCTCTTGATTGATAGAAGGCAGACTGGCTGGGAGCCTCCTGGAGACCACACAATAGGCTCTTGCAATTGAATAGGATATGTTGATTTTGACTGTTTCCTGTCAACAAAGGCATGCCTGCCAGAAGACATATGTGACTGACCCACCCAAGTCTTGGAGGCGGACTCCAACACTCTGAGAACTGAAATGAAAGCAAAATATATATTTTACAGAAACACTGATAACTCTTTGTAATCAAATGACAGAAATGTATAACTTTGAGAGCCTTAATTTAAAAAATGTACCTTCAATTCAAGCCCAAACTCCAATTTGTGTGATGTTCTGGGGCAAAACCCTGCTATTTATGTATACTACAAACTCTGTGTTTAAGCTAGAGACATGTTAATTTACTGGAGTATGTATGGACAGGCCGTGTACATGTGTACAAATCTGGAGAACAATCTGATGTTGCAAAACCACTAAAAAGCACAAAATATTGCCATTTCTGAATGCAAGCCCCCAGGAAGAGCAGAGTTTGAACAGGGGCTACCATCAGTAAATGCATGATGGATGCATGTAATTTCAAACCACTGTGTATCTATGAAGTGTGCATTTTGATCAAATATAGATTTTGTGGGCAAACTGACCAAGGGAGGATCCTCTGACCCATAAAACCTACAGCATCACTCTGACTCACAGTTCCTTCCCCAATCATGGGAGAGGGGAGAATTGGGCCAATGGGCAGTTGAGAGGGGGGCTGGCTAGTGATGCTGCACACACACCCATTTTCAAAACACATAAAGGCAGACAGTCAGGACAGATAGGGACATTCTATTCCATCTGCTGCGGGACGCTCTGCCGGGAAAATCCATACTTTACCTCCATCAACCTCCAGAGAGCCAACATAGAGACTTCAATCTATCCACCTTCAGAGACCAAGACTTTACTTCAGAATGTGTAGCAGAGAGGTCAACTACAAGCTAAATCCCTCTTTAGCAGGCCTCAAATCATTGCCATTATCACAGCCAGGCGAGCTGTTTGAATTCTTTGCAAGAACTCTTGCCATTTGCCAGAGAGCAGTGTTGTATCCAGAAAGAGACCAGCTGAACCGGAGACCGCTGTATCCGGACCCACAGACCTTGTCAGAACCAGAGACCCAGACCAGACCAGCAGAGTAGAGCTGATCCCGACGCTGTGCGCAGAGACCGTCCGTGGCGAGTGAAGAAAACCTGACCAGATCCGTGGCGAGGCCCATTTATTTCAAAAATATATTGTGAGTACCTAGCAGAACTGTGCAGAACCAATCTCTTAGTTAAAATAATATAATTCAATCTATTTTAATCTAAGTAGAACTGCCTCCTAACTGTCACCTGTCATTTCTAGCTGCTAGCTGTCACTTGTCACTTGGAACTTTAAAATTTCAAATCTGAAAAACGACCTTTACAATATTGCTCATATCTCCGTGACCGTTTGTCTTAGAGATTTGTAACTTTCCTCTGAAAGCTGGGAATCTTGCCTTTTCAACGAACCTAGAACCGCATTCCTAGCCCCTATACTTCTGCCGCAATCGCGAAAAACACACTTGCGAATTTTACAGCGATTTGCAATTTCTCCACGTGTGAAAACAGCAGCTTCCTTTCTTTCCTTTATAAAAAATGCGTTTGCCTCTTAAGAACCATCCCTGAATCAATGCTAGAGTGAGCCTGGACTAATATCAACTTGATACCACTCACCCTGAACCTCTAGAGGGGATTAAAAGCATTTTAGCATATTTTTCACTTCATTGCCAGCACATATAAAAGCATTTTGGGCCTGTGTTTCAAACTTCTGTAGTCTAAGCTTGCTGGGGTGAACTGAATTACATTTGATTGCATTTCTGAGAACTGTGTGCTTTCCTTCCATTTCCTTGCATTGCATGAAAGGGGGGGTGAATTGTCCAAGAAAGTGATTACATTGTCTTTTGCTGAAATCCTATCAAGTTATTTTCTGTACTGCATTTCATTCCACATTGCATCCATTTGAAACCATCAAAGTATTGTTGCTATCTTATCCATCCTATAACCACTCATCATTGATTATAAAGAAGTGTGCTAGTGCCGGACTATCCATTATTGATTACTGCTCAGATTAAGTGTGATATTCAATTATTAATTTATTATAAAGTGTGATATATATATCTATTGTTTAAATGATCAAATAAACCTTTTAAACTTGCAAAACAGAACTACTTCTTGGCTCAGCGGGGTCAGGGGGATTCAAAGAGAGGGGTGTTATATAGGGGTAGTCATCCAGAATGCGTGAACTGGACATAAGGATATATCAATAAGGGTTTTCATTCAGTATTCTAGACTAGGCGTTCACTTAGCTGTAGTGTTTAATTGAATCCTCTTACAAATTGGGGGCTCATAGCCGGGGATTCCGGATTAGATCTATCACTTGTGCAGATTAATACAGTGTGCCAGCTGACCAGATACACATATCCGGTCGGATCACCACGCTGTGTTACGCTGTAAAGCACTCCTCAAAGGAACGCTCTAAGGAAAAAGTCTGTTTTGCAAAAATAAAATACAAACTTCTGTAAGTCAGGAAGGAACTCAAATTCCAGAATGACGACCTTAGTAGACATGAAAATAGCCAGAGAGCACTTCTTACATAAGTTATTTGTGAGAGGTGAGTGGACTCACCAGGATCGCATGGTCTGGTTGCAGGCCATCACGCAACAGGTCACGGAAACAGGGTCAGATATATGGAGAGATCAGGGTCCCTTACATGTGGCCCTCAGTGAACTATACATGGCTCTTAAAGCTAAGGATGAACAAGACAAGATGGTTAGGATAGCGGCATACCTGTACCTATATATGGGAGACATGCAGGATAAATGTACTGAAAGCCAAGATCTGGCGAATAAGCGACAGATGGCGTTAGAGAAGGTCCAATCTGACCTGGTCTCTTCTGAGCAGAGGCTGCAGGGGAGCCACGGGTCAGAAAATGAGAGTAGACAGCACATCATTAAAATAAAGAGGGATATGGACATCCTGCAACAGGAAAAGGCTGACCAGGATACTAGATTTCTGGCCTTGAAGAAGGAGTACCAAGAAGGTTTGGACTCCCTACTGCAGAGCCAGAAAAAGCTGGAGCAACAGTTAGACTTCAATAGGGCATGAGCTGAGCAGGTAGTCACCCTGCAAAGCCACCTAGATAGGGAGAAGGCAGAGAGCAATAAACTGATTTTGAAAGACCTGGATACCCAGGCAGAGTTTGACCAGGAGTGCCAGAAAGCTGGTGCCTTCCAAAGGCAAAGGGACGACATGGCGGCACAGATGCAGGCTCTTAGTCAGGAAAGGGATACCTTAGGCCAGGAAGTCTGCCACTTAAAAAGGAAAATGGAAGAAAATCCCCTAGCCCTCCAGGGACTGGGTGACCTCCAAAAAGAACACCATAACTTGTTAGAGCACACCAGGAAGGTGGAGGATGCTCTGGCAAGAAAGGAGCAGGCCAATAGGGACACAGCTCAGGAGGTAACCCTCCTGCAGCAAAGACGGGCCCAGTGCTCCAGGACCAATCAGGAAACGCAGAGAGAGAATGAGGCTCTCTGCCAGCACAATGATAGGCTCCAACAACAGGTAGTGATGCAGGAGAGACTGATAGAGTTTAGTAAGGCCTTAACTGAGGAACTGAAGGCGCAGGCTCTTGCATTGCAACAGGGAGCAGGGACGGATAGAGACCAGGTTCGCTGGGAAAGGGAAACTCCTGAGCATAACCTCAGGAGCCCTTGTACCAGAGGCCTTTATCTCTCTCAGTCCCTGGACTCTGCCACCCCCATGTCCCCTGGCGCACATGAGCACCGGGCCACAGGGATGGCAGATTACTATCCAGCCAGAAGCATGGGGCTCATAGGCCAGTACCACCCAGGAATGGAGGGGCGGGCATCCGGGTATGGGCACCCAAGCACAGTGCAATTTAATGGGGAACCCCAGGAGAGTAGGCCCATTAAGGGCATCCTGTAAACCTCTGCCCAGTTAGGTCAGTGGGGGGGTACCCATCAAATCCTGGCAGCAAGGAGGAATCTGAAGACTCCTCTGAGCGGTACAGGACACAGGAGACCAGGTCCCCACATTCTGCCAGCCATTCCCAGGCTCACAGAATCCGGGAAAACCTGGAAGAACAGACAGGAACCTCTGGGAGCAGTGCCTCTGAGTCAGAAGATGAATGGACCAGGGTTACCCGGACAAAAAAGGCCAATAAGACAAAAAGGGCCTTGCTTAAGGACCCCTTAAAGCAGATTAAGGCAATCAGGAGCGTCATCACGCCTTATCATAAGAACGCCAAGTATTCTGTTTGGGAGCACTTAGAGTTGTTTGAGCAAATGATGGAGACTTTCCATTTGAAGGACAGCCAAAGCTGTATTCAATATGTAAAGTGGACCATCTCCCCGGAATACTCCAGTTTCTTTGCGGGGCTGGAGGAACAAAATCATTTAAGATGGTCCACCTATAAGGCGGCCATCTTGAAACATTTTTCTACTCATAGAAATCCTCAAGAGGCTCGCAAGGCAGCCTACAATTTACAATGTGGGGAGGATCAGGCCCCACAAGAATTTGTGCAGGAGTTAAAGCGTTCTTTTGCACAGACCACAAGAAGGGTGCGCACGGATAGCAGAGAATTTATTAATACGTTTTTCCATGCCTTGCCCAAATACATAATGACCCAGCTCGTGAGGAATTTTCACGAGAAAAGATCTTTAGACTGGGTCATTGAACAAGCCACCCGCATCTACGAGGTGCAGAAACCGGTGGAAAACAAAAACCATCCTAAAAACCCCAAAACCAACAGCACCCCTGATGCTGCCAAGGTGGCAGAGGTAAAGGTTGCCCTCGTTTTGGATTTGGAGATGGGGGGGCCTAAAAACCTACCTGCACCTAATAATGCTAGGCCCAGAAGGTCCTCGGGCCAGTCACAGACATCGAGCCAAGGGGGCAGCCCCACAAATGGGGTCCCTCGCACTCCTGATTATGTAAGTCCCCGTTACAAGGGAAATCGACCCATCCTGGGTTATGTGTGGACTCCTCCAGCCCAAGGGGGGGGATCCAGCCAAGCACCTAACCCAGGGAACTTCCCTCCTAACTTCCCACCAGAGGGCAGAAATTCTCCAAATCCTGGGCAGAACTTTTTCCCCAGGTATCCACCCAACTTCCAGCCCCAAAATCATCCATCCTTCTTTCCCCAATTCCCTGAGCCCAGACAACCTAATCCGGGAGAGGGGAGGCCAAGGGTGGAGGGGTACCAAAATCTTCCCAACCAGGGGTACTACCAGAGAAGGGATAGCTACCCTTCCCGGGATCAGCCCAGGGGAGAAAATAGAGCCCCGTATCAGCCTGAGCAGGTTTCCCAGTTAGAGCGCCAGGTCCAAAATATGGCACGGGATCTGGGTCACATACTGAGGGCTCAACAGAACCCTCAGATGAGCGTGCCACCACAGATTGCCCCAAACTCTGGACCTGGTGCTCCAGAACAATGACGGGGGCAGCACCCCGATAACACACCGGTTTCCAGGGAGGAGGCACAAGGGGAAGGGGGGTGTAAAGCCTTGGAGGAAGCTTCCTTCCCAACTTGTAAACAGCCCCTGGAAACCCAGGAACCAGAAACAAAATCTCTTGCCCCTGAAAGTCTGCCTCCTAAGGAGCAGAGGAGGGGTAGGAGAAACAAAAGACCCAAACAGACTCAGTTTGAGGAGGAGGTACAGATCTTCCAATTTGAGGGAGAGGGATCCTCAGAGGATCCTGGGAAAAGGATCTTCTCCTTCAGAGAGGGGGGAACTCCTCCCAAAGAAAAATGGGTCCCAAGGGATGTCAATTCAGACTGGGGAGATATGGAGACTGAGCTACCGCCACCCATCATCTCATCCCAGAACCCACAATAACGAAATCCCCTGGTTCCAACCCGTCCTGATGACTGCCCCCAAAAAGGGCGGGGCGGCCCAGAACCGGAACCAGGGGAACCCCCAATGGCTCTGATCTCCAGTTGCCAACTTTTTCTTTCAGATTCCCAAGGTTCTCCACAGAATTCTGCCCAAATCTCTTCGCTAGCATTGTCCAAAACCAGAAAGTTAGCCCGCCAGTTGTCCAAAAATGTGCATTATCTGTGCCCCCTTGAGGAGAAGGAGGGAAGATACTATGCCCCTGTACAAGTACAGGGACAGGGTACAATGTTAGCGCTGGTGGACACGGGATCTCAAGCTACCCTTCTGTCCAGAAGGGCCTTTGATGAACTGAATGCAGGAAGGGGAGGGAATTACCAAATTCCTCTCACCTCTCTTCCTGGACAACTGCAGAACTTTGACGGGAAGGAAATTCCCGTTGAGGGGACTGCAGACTTGGGCATTAAGATCGGGCGACACAAGGTGAAACACCCGGTCATAGTAGTGACTCCAGAGGGCACCCCTTGTTTACTGGGGAATGACCTCCTGAGGAGGTTGTCACCCTTAATAGATTGCGTAAACAAGGTCCTCTGGACCCAGACTAGCCGACCAATAAAATTAAAACAGAGTGTCAACCATGTTAGTTTAAACGGCACCTGCCACATGGTTGAACAAAAATCTGACCAAGTAGAATTTCACTTCCAGAATAGCCAAATTCCAGACGTGACAGTAATAGCAGTAGGACAACAGACTGGTGATGGGGGGTCCTCTCTATTTCTGAAAATCAACCTTCCTTCCAGTTTAACGTGGTATTCCACACTGGAAGGAAACACCCTGAAATTCTTTACCAATACACAATCAGAAACTCCCACTCCTGTAGTCCAGAAAGATGTGAAATCAGCTCAGAGCCTGGCTGATATTCAGCAAATTGGAGAGCAGTTGTTCATCCCTGTTCAGTTAAATGATGGGAAGGACTCTGTTCTCGCTCGAGTGTGTGTGAACAACGGTAAGAGCTTCATCAGCGAAGCCATGTTCCGCCAACTCCCAAAAGATCCAGCCATTCCCACATTCAAACTGATAGACAAATGGGAAATGGACCTGGAAGCACCTAATTCCAAACATCTCCTGCCAAGCAGGTGTTTGCTCAAAATCTCCATTGGCAACAAGAGCATAGTCCATAATTGTTGTGTCGTGCGAGACGTCACTGCCGCCTTTTACTTAAGCAGTGACATTCTCAATCGCTTTGCCATGAATTTGGACCTAAGAAACTTCAAAGCTTGGTCCCGATTAGCGGATAATCCCATGGGCTTTAATGATACAGAAAAAGCATTTAGGTCAGCTCAATTGCTACCTTATGCAGTTGAAATTCAGATCAAAGAGGAAGTCACCATCCCAGAAAGGACCCGACAATTCTCCCTGGAAGTGAAAGCTAAAAGAGGACAATATTTGCAAAACCCTGATGCTTACGTACATCTAAATGCTTCTCTCCAACAGCAAGGGTTAGGGGTAAACCCAACACCATTAGTCAACATAGAACATGACACCATTCCAATAGAGGTGGATAACAGCGACTTAAAGAGTATTCATCTAGCCGCAGGCACCATTATTGGAATGGCGGTTGATGACCGACATTTTTCCATAGATTTAGGTAATGAACTGTTAGGGCCAATCCCCAAGGACTGCTTTGACAGTGACAGTGATGACAATACAACACCAGACAGGATTTTTACCCGGCATGGGGGGAACTTCCTGGTGTACACTTCTTGCCCTTATGGTAAGGAAGATGTGACTTGTGACTTCAGGAGGGATGAGGTGATTTTCCAGGTCCATGACGGCTGCCTTTCCCACCTGAAGCCTCCAGTCCAAATCAGCATTCTGACCAGGGACTTCTCCACCCAGCTGGAGGAGGCCGCTGAAATAGCCAAACCAGAAGTCTTTCCAGGCTTCAGGCAGATGGTGGAAGAGAGACTCAACCTAGCTAATGCCTGTGTGACTCTGGAACAAAAGCAAAAGTTGAAACAAGTTTTCTTGGATTTCCAAGATCTCTTTGCGGTAGACTCATATGACTGTGGTCGCACTGACATCCACACAACAACAATCCCCACGGACCCTGGCATGACTCCTGTGTTTGTGAAGCAATATCGCTTGCCTCTCGCATCAATGGAGTCCCTTACTGAAATAATTAAGAACCTTGAGTCCCGGGGAATAATACGTCCAGTACACAGCACCTTCAATAATCCGGTGCTGGGAATATTGAAGCCAAACGGCCAGTGGAGACTCTGCGCCGACCTCAGGGAGCTCAACAAACGGGTCCATACTTCCCGATGGCCTCTTCCCTACATTGACCAAGGGCTGGCCCAGATCCAGGGGTCACAGGTATTCACTGCAATAGACCTGACCAATGGATACTGGACTGTGCCTGTCAGTAGGGAGGACCAATACAAGCTGGCTTTTACCTTTGGGTGCCAGCAGTACACATGGACCCGGACTCCCTTCGGATACCTTAACTCCGGTAATGAGTTCAATATTTTCCTACATAAGGCCATGCCGGACCTGGGTGCGAGGGGTAACCTGGCTTATGTAGATGATGTCCTCATCAAAAGTTCATCTGTGGAGAAACACATAGCGGAGATCCGTTATGTTCTGACCCAGTTGAGGGCCGCCGGAGCAAAACTTTCCTTTCAGAAAGCACAGTGGTGTCGAACCCGTGTTAATTTCTTGGGGCATGAGATTACTCCTCAGGGTCTCTATCCCCAGGAAAAGAAAGTGGAAGCCCTCCACAAATTGAAAGACCCCACAACTCTGCGGGAACTAAGGAGCCTCCTTGGACTGACTAATTACAGCAGAAAGTTCATTGAGGGCTACGCAGAGATCACCAGACCCCTGATTCATCTCCTGAAGGGGGGGTCAAGTGGGAATGGGGTCCAGAACAAGCCGAGGCAGTAAAACAACTCAAAAGAAGCCTCTCACAAGTGTCTTGCCTAGCTTACCCTGTCAGAAACTAGGAGTTCTTCCTGGAGACGGGGTTCTCTAATACGTGCTTGACAGCAGTATTATACCAAAAGCAAAGCATGACAAAGTCAATAAAGTAATCTCCTATGCGAGCAAAACTTTATCCTCTGTGGAGGAAAAATTCAATGATTGTGAGAAGGCACTCCTGGCAACGGTGTGGGCATTGAAGAATTACCGCCCGTTTATCCAGGGGGAACACATCATAGTGGAGACTCCACACCAGCCTCTGCAATATCTCCAAAGTGACAGAATCCGGGCCGGAAATGTGAGTAATTCCCGAATTACTTCCTGGGTTCTGTCAATGCAAGGCTTTCCTGTGGAGGTCAGATATGGCCAAAACAAGAAGAGCCCCCTCGCGCAAGGTCTGGCTGACTTGCATGATTGTGCCAGAGAAAACTGTCTCGAGGACGAAAGTCTAAAAATAAAGGACAACATGGAGGCATACCTTAATTCCCCCCACAAAGTCTTTGAAGAAGACAAGTGTGAGGGAATGCCCACTGTGTATGTGGATGGATGCTCTTACCATGTTGACAACGACGGGGAGAAAGAACTAGTGGCCGGCGTAGGGAATGCATGGGTGAATGAGTCCCCAGAACCCTCCGCTGGATACAAAATTGGTCCCCGAAGTAGTCAGGTGGCAGAATTGATGGCTGTGCATCAGGCCATCCTCACTGCTGTCCAGCATCAACTCCACGAACTGGTCATAATCACAGATTTGGATTATGTACGGAACGGGTTCGTGGAGCACCTGGTTAATTGGAAAACCAGAGGCATGTTATGTGCTAACAACAAACCCTTGAAACATGGGAAGTTGATCCAAAACATTGATGATATGGTCACCTCGAATGAGATGACCATCTATTGGAAAAAGATCAAGGGTCATTCCAAAGTAGAGGGACCAGACAAAACTGGAAATGACTTAGCTGATCAGCTGGCCAAAACCGGGGCCATCCAAGGGGATCTAATTGAGATTGAGTCCCTGTTGGGGGAAATCCAGGTCACTGCTATCACTAGGTCCCAGACAAATGCTCACAACGACCTTTCAATTGCACAATGGAGTAAGGAGACCCCTGATGCTGATTTGATTACCGCTCAGAAGGGGGATCCAATAATTGGTCAATTTTACCAGCACCTTTAGGACCCTGAGAACTTTCCCCTGACGGATATAGATTACATTGGGAAAGAGGACCTAAGGGTGTTGATGAAATGTCCAAAAATGTTCTGAATCCAAGACGGTTTGTTGGTAAGGAAATCCAAAGCTGGCCACGATCAGTGGGTGGTTCCTACCTCATTCCGAAGCCTGATGTTAAGTCACGCCCATGATGCGGCCACCGCCGGTCATAGGGGGTTTCACACAACACTGGAAATCTTAAGAGAGGTTGCATACTGGCCACACATGGGGCAGGACCTTGACCAATACTTGAAGGGGTGTCTTGTGTGTGCACAATTTCAGCCATCATCCCTCACGCACCGTGCGCCTCTCCAAAAGAGGGGGATGACACTGCCATGGTCAGATTTACAAATCGACTTTGTAGGCCCCGTGATTCGCTCTGCTAGGGGGAATAAGTACATGTTGACTGTGATATGCTTGTTTACCAAGTGGGTGGAATGTCTCCCAGCCCCAAATTGCAAGGCAGAAACTGCAGCTGCCCTGATGATTAACCACACCTTTTCCCGTTTTGGTCTACCTCAAAGGATTGAGTCAGACAGGGGTAGCCACTTCACCAGTGAAGTAATGACAAAGATGTGGGAGATACTGGGGGTCAAAAGGAAGTTACATATTGCTTACAGGCCAGCTTCTTCTGGGGCAGTAGAGAGATATAACCGAACCATTGTGAGCATATTAAAGAGGTTTGTGGCAGATTCTGGGCCAAGTTGGGATATCCAATTACCTCTGGTCCTAATGGCCATCAGATCTACCCCTTCATCTGCAACCAAAATGTCACCATTTGAGTTGATGACTGGACGCAAGATGGTGCTTCCTCAGCATTTGCTCTACAGGACCCAAGAGCAGACACTGATAAATGCCTCCACAACTCATGAGTATGTGGAGAATTTAAGGAAACACCTTCAACATGCTTTTGCTTATGCTCAGCGGAATCTAGAAAGATCAGCTGATAGCATGAAGACCCACTATGACCTGAAGACTTCCAGGAAGGAATATCAGGGGGGGACCGGGTCTATCTATACAATTTCCAAAGGAACCAGGCCAAGCAGCGAAAATGTTTGCCTACATGGAAGGGACCCTTTGAGATTATAGACAAAATCTCCCCTGTGGCCTACAAGATCCGCATCCCCAAAGGCAGTTTGGCAGAGGGGGAAGACAAGTGGGTTCACATTAACCAGTTGAAGTGTTGCCATCCCAGGCACACTCTGCAACAACTGGAGGAATCCTCTGGAATCCTAGAGGGTACTGTCTCAGATTAATTCAGTTCTAACTTAAAATATCCGACATATCGCCTATCAAATTCTGAGTTTCTCAATGTGGGTGTTTTTGTTTTTGAATGCAAAAAGAAATGTGCATGTTCATATGTTTTGACTATAAATTTATATGCCACCCCACTATATCAATGGTGGGGGAGAAATGTCCATGACTAGGTATTGCCGCTCTTCCTTTGTCGTCCTAGGAGAAGGAAAACCTGCAGGCTGGCCAAGGAGGACGATCCAGAGACTGTGAGGATGATCCGGAGACCGGAAGCAGAGACGCAAGGCGCCCAGGGTACCGCCCAATATTCCCATCAGGACCGGCGAGGAGAACCGATCGATCAGTACTGGATGGAGGAAAAGATGCTGAACTGTGCCATTTGCAGAATTGGAAGAAGATTATGCGGACAGACCAGTGCGTGGGTCAAAACCCTTGTGCACCCGACTCCCCATCGACTCAAATTCAAAGGGCAGTCACGTGGGGGGATCTGTTGGGTGTCCTGACCCACGTTTGAGCTATCATGCTGCAACATTTGGTGCTGTGGGCTTAGAAAATCCAAGATGGCCAAAAAGCCCACAAGTGCGCCAGAATCCAGGAGAACCATGCAGTTTGTGCGCACACCAAAATGGTTACCTAACTTGCCACCCACCAGTGTAAAGAAAGATCTTTGTTAACAAAATCCACTGTTACTGATGTCAAAAAGTTTCTGAAATCATGGCTCATTGGACCACTTTAAAGATTCAACCCTTTTGTGGGGTTCCACATAACCATCTTACTGTAAGGAGCCCCATCAAAACAATGTTAAGCAAGGATTATTTACTACCATGTAAGAACCATTCCTGTTTAGAATGCATTAATCCAAGAAAGATCCCAAAATTGCATGCAGTACCAACAAAATCCTCAAGGCGGCGCTAGCGGTCTAAACTCTGACAGGAGAACTGAGTGCAGTTGCTGACAAAGGGATTTGACTCAGCTGACTTCAAAGGCTGCATTTTAATTAAAAATTAGCCACTTGCTGTTCCCAGAGGCCTGAAGCCTGGGAAACCCTCTCACCTCCAGAGATTCACACCAGGAGTTAGAATCTCACATGACGTCTTGATTGATAGAAGGCAGACTGGCTGGGAGCCTCCTGGAGACCACACAATAGGCTCTTGCAATTGAATAGGATATGTTGATTTTGACTGTTTCCTGTCAACAAAGGCCTGCCTGCCAGAAGACACATGTGACTGACCCACCCAAGTCTTGGAGGCGGACTCCAACACTCTGAGAACTGAATTGAAAGCAAAATATATATTTTACAGAAACACTGATAACTCTTTGTAATCAAATGTCAGAAATGTATAACTTTGAGAGCCTTAATTTAAAAAATGTACCTTCAATTCAAGCCCAAACTCCAATTTGTGTGATGTTCTGGGGCAAAACCCTGTTATTTATGTATACTACAGACTCTGTGTTTAAGCTAGAGACATGTTAATTTACTGGAGCATGTATGGACAGGCCGTGTACATGTGTACAAATCTGGAGAAAAATCTGATGTTGCAAAACCACTAAAAAGCACAAAATATTGCCATTTCTGAATGCAAGCCCCCAGGAAGAGCAGAGTTTGAACAGGGGCTACCATCAGTAAATGCATGATGGATGCATGTAATTTCAAACCACTGTGTATCTATGAAGTGTGCATTTTGATCAAATATAGATTTTGTGGGCAAACTGACCAGGGGAGGATCCTCTGACCCATAAAACCTACAGCATCACTCTGACTCACAGTTCCTTCCCCAATCATGGGAGAGGGGAGAATTGGGCCAATGGGCAGTTGACAGGGGGCTGGCTAGTGATGCTGCACACACACCCATTTTCAAAACACATAAAGGCAGACAGTCAGGACAGATAGGGACATTATATTCCTTCATACTGCGGGACGCTCTGCCGGGAAAATCCATACTTTACCTCCATCAACCTCCAGAGAGCCAACATAGAGACTTCAATCTATCCACCTTCAGAGACCAAGACTTTACTTCAGAATTTGTAGCAGAGAGGTCAACTACAAGCTAAATCCCTCTTTAGCAGGCCTCAAATCATTGCCATTATCACAGCCAGGCGAGCTGTTTGAATTCTTTGCAAGAACTCTTGCCATTTGCCAGAGAGCAGTGTTGTATCCAGAGAGAGACCAGCTGAACCGGAGACCGCTGTATCCGGACCCACAGACCTGATCAGAACCAGAGACCCAGACCAGACCAGCATAGTAGAGCTGATCCCGACGCTGTGCGCAGAGACCGTCCGTGGCGAGTGAAGAAAACCTGACCAGATCCGCGGCGAGGCCCATTTATTTCAAAAATATATTGTGAGTACCTAGCAGAACTGTGCAGAACCAATCTCTTAGTTAAAATAATATAATTCAATCTATTTTAATCTAAGTAGAACTGCCTCCTAACTGTCACCTGTCATTTCTAGCTGGTAGCTGTCACTTGTCACTTGGAACTTTAAAATTTAAAATCTGAAAAACGACCTGTACCATATCGCTCATATCTCCGTGACCGGTTGTCTTAGAGACTTGCAGTAACTTTCCTCTAAAAGCTGGGAATCTTGGCTTTTCAACGAACCTAGAACCGCATTCCTACCCCTATACTATTGCCGCAATCGCGAAAAACGCACTTGCGAATTTTACCGTGATTTGCAATTTCTCCACGTGTGAAAACAGCAGCTTCCTTGCTTTCCTTGCTAAAAATTCGTTTGCCTCTTAAGAACCATCCCTGAATCATTGCTAGAGTGAACCTGGACTAATATTAACTTGATACCACTCACCCTGAACCTCTAGAGGGGATTAAAAGCATTTTAGCATATTTTTCACTTCATTGCCAGCACATATAAAAGCATTTTGGGCCTGTGTTTCAAACTTCTGTAGTCTAAGCTTGCTGGGGTGAACTGAATTACATTTGATTGCATTTCTGAGAACTGTGTGCTTTCCTTCCATTTCCTTGCATTACATAAAAGGGGGGGTGAATTGTCCAAGAAAGTGATTACATTGTCTTTTGCTGAAATCCTATCAAGTTATTTTCTGTACTGCATTTCATTCCACATTGCATCCATTTGAAACCATCAAAGTATTCTTGCTATCTTATCCATCCTATACCCACTCATCATTGATTATAAAGAAGTGTGCTAGTGCCGGACTATCCATTATTGATTACTGCTCAGATTAAGTGTGATATTCAATTATTAATTTATTATAAAGTGTGATATATATATCTATTGTTTAAATTATCAAATAAACCTTTTAAACTTGCAAAACAGAACTACTTCTTGGCTCAGCGGGGTCAGGGGGATTCCAAGAGAGGGGTGTTATATAGGGGTAGTCATCCAGAACGCATGAACTGGACATAAGGATATATCAATAAGGGTTTTCATTCAGTATTCTAGACTAGGCGTTGACTTAGCTGTAGTGTTGAATTGAATCCTCTTACAATATATATATATATATATATATATATATATATATATATATATATATATATATATACTTTTTTATGTGCATTTTCTACCACACATAAACATAAAAGACAATAACTAAACATATCAAACACACTGCCAAAATATTAAAAAGTTACACAATAAACAATTAAGAACAAATTAATGTAAGGATTATTAATATTATTTTTATACAATTGACATTTTGATGGTTTTCATCTTAATAATCACCTTTATACTGCATTAAGGTCAGGCACAATTTGTCCGCTGTGCAACCACCACTACTTATTAATGCTTTTTAACCTTCTTCAATACTTCCCTCCACATGTTGTATGCTGCTGCCACTACAGCCAATGCTGTTGCACTGTTCAAGTTAGATCAAAATTGGTCAACTGAACAGTCTTCTAAATTAGTAATGAGGCTTACATATCCACATGTGTGCAAAGATTCCAAGAACTTACAACTTGTGAGAACATGACGATACGTTTATATATAGTTAACTACATGCTGTTAAGGTAATATTCAAGCAATATGTTTTCCCAAGTAGTTTGTTCGACTACATTTATCTTATTGTGTCTAATTTCACGGAGCATACTTGAGATTCCCAGGTTAACCACCGTACTGAGACTATTGGGATTGACTATTTATGGAAGATATTTTTGAAAACAAGCAAAACAAATAATTGTATTTAGATGGAAAATTTGGAATCAAGAAAGTCCAATGTATGAAATAGGCTGTTCTGGCATTTATAATGAAAATGGAGAAATATAAAGTGGCAGGCCCTGATGGTCTTGTCTATGGAATACTTACAATGAATCCTGATATGTGTCTGAATATTTTGTCTGAATTATTTAGGTTTTCTGTTAGGCTGTCCAAGATACCAACTCCATTGATAAAATCACTAATCATTTCTATCTACAAAAATGGACTTGGTTAAATTGCAGTAAATTAGCACACTATTGCATTTGTGCACATACCAGGGAAAATAATATTTGCATCATGTCTGTCAAGTAAGGTTTTGAAATGGTCAAGCGAACAATGCATGTTGAATTGTAAACAATTGGTATTCTGAAAAAGTTTAGGTACTCAAATGCGTTGGTTTATTTTAAAGTGTTTAAAACTAAATGTGTGTACTGAATCCACATGTTCCTTTTATACAGCACAAATCTGCATTCAATAAGGTGGGATGTCACTGATTATGATGCACACTGCATAATATGAATGCCCCACAAGTTCGTGGAAACTTTTAATGCTATTACATGCCGACACATACATGCGGAAAATGCTAAGTGGCTTTTTAGTGGCTTTTCAACTGGCAGACCCATGGGAAGAGTTTTGAGGAATTTTGGCATCCCGTCTCTCTAACTTGTACTTATAAGACCTAGAAAATGGTTTTGGGAAGGCTGACATTTTTCAACCAAAAGTAGGGAACTTGCCTATCCATGGCTAACCTACACAGATGATGTTATCTTATTAGACACGACCATGCTTGCAGGGTAATTCATGGAAATTCGCACAAAAGTGTCGCCGCGGCTGGCGCACAGCGTGCCCGTGCGAATGCCTGCGCCAGCCGCGTGCGATAAAATCAATTTCCACGCACAGCGTATTCGTGGATTCTCGCCTCCAAAAGCAGACGTGGTGCAGAGTGGCGCAGCGACCCTGCATCAGCGCCAGTTACGCCCCCAAGAACGCCCTCGCGCAAGGAAAAGCCATCAAGATCACAAAACCATCGCAAAGGGCTGCGCAAACCATGTACCAGTTTACCAGACTGGCAAACAGCAAACGCAAAGCGGGGAACGTGTATTACGGGTTTTGGGAACAAGTGTGCGCGAGAAGTTTCACATGCGATCTGGCCTGGGGGAGCGTGTGCGTGTATTTCAGGGGTGCGCGAGAAGTCTCACACGCGATCAGGCCTGGGGGAGCGTGTGCGTGTATTTCAGGGGTGCGCGAGAAGTTCCACACGCGATTGGCCTGGGCGCGTGTATTTCAGGGGTGCGCGAGAAGATCTACACGCGATCGTTCTGGGCGCGTGTATTTCGGGGGTGCGCATGAAGTTCTACACGCGATCGTGCTGGGCCCGTGTATTTCGGGGGTGCGCGTGAAGTTCCACACGCGATTGGGCTGGGTGCAGGTATTTCAGGGGTGCGCGGGAAGTTTTACACGCGATTGGGCTGGGTGCGGGTATTTCAGGGGTGCGCGGGAAGTTTCACACGCGAATGGGCTGCGTGGGGGTATTTCAGGGGTGCGTGAGAAGTTTCACACAGGATTGGGCTGGGTACGTGTATTTCGGGGTGCGCGGGAAGTTTCACACGCGATATCAGCAGGGTACGTGTATTCCAGGGGTGCGCTGGAAGTTCCACACGCGAATGTCCTGGCTACGTGTATCTTGGGGTGCACGGGAAGTTTCACACGTGACATCAGCAGGGTACGTGTATTTCAGGGGTTCCATGGAGTACTACACGTGAATTGGCCGTGTGGGTCCTCCCTGGTGTTCGCTCCACAACCTCCACGGACCCTGCAGGCAGCCCACACCACGGGGGACTAGCCTGCACCCCCACTCGTCCCCCTGCACCTCCACCCCCCAGCACTGTGGGGCACCCTCCACCAGGCCCCAAATCATGTTCCCCTGCACCCCCACCCCCCAGCACTGTGGGGCACCCTCCACCAGGCCCCAATTCATGTTCCCCTGCATCCCCACCCCCCAGCACTGTGGGGCACCCTCCACCAGGCCCCAACTCATGTTCCCCTGCACCCCCACCCCCAGCACTGTGGGGTACCCTCCACCAGGCACCCAACTCATGTTACCCTGCACCCCCACCCCCCAGCACTGTGGTGCACCCTCCACCAGGCCCCAACTCATGTTCCCCTGCACCCCCACCCCCCAGCACTGTGGGGCACCTGCCAGAAGGCCCCAACTCATGTTCCCCAGCCAACATGTCATCACAATCTAGATCCCTGGTCCCTATGGTCAGCCTCCAATTGCAAAACACCCACGCGAGTATTGCACCCACCCACTTAGAAATGGCAATAACATGATAGAACACCAATTGCAAGTTTGGAAACGAACACATGTCCCTCACATACACCCAATGGGTGTCAGTGAATCTCAAAACCCATATCATGATATGCATGAAACCAATGAGATGATACTACACATTGAAGTTTGATTAAGAAATATGTATTAAAGGAAACATAAATTGAATCAAAAATAAACAAACAGAAATGGGAATGTAAAAAAATAAAAAGAAGAATGTCCGTGAAAAAATGCAAAACCAAAAATCATAATCCAAAGGAATGGTGTCCAAAGTCACAGTCCACAAAAGAAAATCCTATGGAAAATAATAATCGAAAGCCATTGCTCCATGGGTAAATTGTAAAATAAAAAGAAACTCCAACAGTGAACTATGTACAGATGAACAAGCCAGAGTCCATGATCCCAACAAAAGAGATGAAACCTATCTAACAACACTACCTAATAAAAAAAAACTATATACAAAAATGTGGCCCATTGTCCAAAAGGTCCAAAATAAATAAAAAAGCAAAGGAAACCTAACACTAACTACATAACTATTTACAAGGGCAGCGGGCTAGTCCGACGGCTCACTGGTTGTTGTCATGGGACAGGGCATCATCGAACTCCTGTTCAATGGCTTGGAGGCGGGCATGTTCCCTGGCCCCGATGTCCCGCAGGGATAATGCAGTGTCCAGCTCCAACTCCCTGCGAAGACCCTCAAGGCACTCAGCCCGCCTCAGCGCCCTCCGCATGGAGTTCTCCGACCTTACCATTGTGAGCCGTTCCTCCTCTGCCCGCTGCCGCTCTGCACCTATCTGCTGGCCCAACCACTCTCACATACGGAAGCCACTCCCATTCCAGGGTTCTCCTGCCCACCGGCTGATGCCTGCACCCCTGCTGTTGATGGCCCCGAGCCATGATGCCTCCCACGTAGAGCCTGCCGCTGCCTCCGACGCAACTGCCTGTGCCAGCACGACGGCATCCAGGCTGATGGAATCCACCGACGCCGTCATGCCTGTACCCTGCCCGATGATGCCGTCACATCCTCCATCTGCTGGGGTCCAGTTGCTGGTGTGTCCACCCCTGCTAGACCTCCGACTCCCGACTGTGGCAGGGATGGGATCCCCACTGAGGTGGCTGCATTGGTCGGGGCAGGTCCACAGGGGGCCCTGGTGGCATCTGGGCCGGAAGACGGCATGGAGTACGACTGGTGCATAGCCTCCACAGAGGAGGAGAGGGTCACCAGAGTGCCCGACACATGTACGAGACCCCCGACCATGACCGCTCCCAACTGGGCCACGTTGCCACGGTGCTCTTCGTGATGACGTGCGTGCTCCCCCCGGGAAGCACGCACCTCATCACGAATGACAGCCGTGCACAACGCAACACCAATCAGGACCTTCTCCATACGGCCAGGGGTCCCCTCGTCCGCAGGTGGAGGGGAGTCAGATGACATGGACATCCCCCCTACCTGCGGATGGGCCTGGGATGGGGCATCCCTGCTGGTGTATGGTGGTGCAGTCACAGTGTCAGGGACAGTGACATGCACAGGCACCTCCACGGCGACCTGTGCTGCCTCCTGCCCCTGCCCCTGGACTGCACCACTTGCACCAGCAGGGATGCCCCCACCAGGCCCCATGTGCGGCTCAGTAGCGGCCTCCTCCTCCTCTGTGGAAACCACCAACCTGGATGGCTCCACACTGTCTTCCGCCATTGCAAGCTCCTGTGGGGGCTCACCCACCCCTTCCGCTGCAGCCGTGGGGGCATCCCCGCCGCTTAGCTCCACAGCGCCGTCTCCGCCCTCTTCTTCACTTTGCGCTGTGTAGAGGGAGACATAGAACACAAGCATCAGGGTACTGTACAATGGTCCCCTAGACAGGAAGCAATAGCAGATGAGTGGCACTGTCAAAGATCACTTCCATCATGTCCCTCCACAACAGATGGGTCAGTGCAGGCAAAACACATGCAGTAACAGGCATGGCGCATGCTATGGACATAAGCAAACATGTCCAAGGGACTCTTAAAGCATACAATGTTGTTTTTGGACTCACATGCATCATGGGTCATGCCTATCACATGCACACACTTCAACGTACTTTCATCCATCTGGACTCGTACACCCCAGACACAGTGGATGCAAGGATGACTAGGCTGCATCAGTGATTCTGAACATTGTCACAGACATGTGTCACGCATCCATGGCATTCACAAGTCACAGACACGCAGGTCAGAAACACAGACATGGACACCATACATGTACATGGCATCAGCACCCATCCCTCACCCCCACCCATGTCCAGGAACAGACACTGGCATGCTCTCATGTGTCCATTCCGCATAGGGCTCCCCATGTTGCATTTAAACACATACACCAACCGTGTGTTTCACACATTACTGGTCTCACATGCATGACCATGATGTGCCTGCACACACACACGTGTACATGGCCTATGTCACACATACAGGCAAGTATCAGACAACCAGCACACTGCAACATGCTCTGTCTCACACAGCAATGCTTGGCCACTTACCGCTCGACTCCAGATGGGTCTGCCTCTCAAGGATCTGGGCATGGAGCGCTGGGCGTACGCGTTCCAGGACCCTCAGCTGGATGGTACTCATGCTGCCCCGGCCCCCCTCCAAGAGGCGCCGGGCCTTTATGAGGGTCCTGGACCTGAAGCCCTCCCAGCGCTTCTTGACTTGCTTGATGTTGCGGGTTGCCACCTCCTCCGCATTGATGGCAACCACAAAGTCGTCCCAGATCCTGTCCCGTCCTTCCTTGTCGGCACGTGGTGATCCGAAGAGGGCATCATAATGCCCCAGGACAAGCTCCACCAGGACACCAACTTCCTTCTGACTGAAGCTGGTGGCCCTCTGCCCCTCTGGCTGGGGGTCGCCAGTGGTCTCGGATGGTGTTTGCCCCGACATGGTGACCCCCGATGCAGGTGTGGGTGGGCAATTGGGTCCTGGGGCTGGGCTGTGGAGCAATGGTATCCCAGTCGGGAGTGTTCTGTTCCAGCAGGGGTGGACACAGCAACTGGACCCCTGCAGCTGGCTGATGTGCAGGCACCAAATGGCAGGGCACGGTGGCAGCAGGCAGGCAGGCAGCAGCAGATGGCTTGTGGGAGGCTGCTCGGGGTTCTGAGGGGCAGTAATTCGGCCTTTTGGGCAGGAGTGTGGTCTTCCGTGTGCTTACGCGTCGCCAGCTTGATACAGAGTGATTTGGCACGTGAAAATTCTGCACGTAAGCGTGTAAATCGAGGAAAGGCCCTTAGCACGTAAGCGCGTCAGCACGCATACGCGATTCCATTGGACCAAAGGCCCTTAGCGCGTATGCGCGTCTGTGACATATCGCGCACGGGCGTTGCTTTTCGTGGGGTGCGATGCATGTGTTTTGCAGGCGTTGGGGTTCACACGCTATTACTTCACAGCGGGTGGGTGTTGGCTACGTGTTCTTCTACACGCAAGGCAGACAGTGAGTGGTACCCTGCTCCCCCAGGCCCGATCGCGTGTAAAACCACCCGCGAGCCCCTGAAATACACGTACCCCGCTACCCCAGGCCCGATCGCGTGTAAAAACACCTGCGAGCCCCTGAAATACACGTACCTGCCCCCAGGCCCGATCGCGTGTTAAACTTCTCGCGCACCCCTGAAATACACGCGCCCAGGCCAATCGCGTGTGGAACTTCTCGTGCACCTCTGAAATACACGCGCACAGGCCAATCGCGTGTGGAACTTCTCGCGCACCCCTGAAATACACGCGCCCAGGCCAATTGCGTGTGGAACTTCTCGCGCACCTCTGAAATACACGCACACGCTCCTCCAGGCCCGATCGCATGTGGAACTTCTCGCGCACCCCTGAAATACATGCAACCAGGCCATTCGCGTGTAAAACTTCTGGCGCACCCCTGAAATACACGCACATGCTCCCCCAGGCCCGATCGCGTGTGGAACTTCTCGCACACCCCTGAAAAACACGCGCCCAGGCCAATCGCGTGTGGAACTTCTCGTACACCTCTGAAATACACGCACACGCTCCCCCAGGCCCGATCGCGTGTGGAACTTCTCGCGCACCCCTGAAATACACACAAACGCTCCCCCAGGCCCGATCGCGTGTGGAACTTCTCACGCGTGTAGAACTTTGGTGCACATTTTTTTCCTGCGCAGGGACGCTACCGCCTGCTTTCGTGTGGCGGACATGTATGGGCATGTGCGCGTATTTGGCTGTGCGCTGTTTTTCCCTATTCCGTTCCATGAATATGTGTTGTAGGCGAGCGTGTGGGCGTTCCGCGCACTTGCCTCCTGTACTTCCCCCGTGATGCCCACATTTTCACGAGTTGTTCCCCATTCTGCGTGTAGCGCCCCGTGTTACGCCTACTTTTGTTATGTGCGCCGCGCTATGTGCGAATTCGCTGTGGCCTTATCGCACGGCGTTCGATGACCTGTGCGCCAGCGTGCGCCAGCGTGCGCCGTGCACTTTTTCAGCGCACATCCCACATTTTGCGTGTGCATGGACTTCCATGAATAGATGTGCGCTGTTTTCTGTGTGATAATCGCACTTGCACTGCGATTTTCGCTCTTTCACTGCGAATCGCACGTTTTCGCACGCTTGCGCCAAAATTTTCGGTGCACATTAATTCCATGAATCGGCCTGTTGGTCTTTAACGACGTTTGAAGGCTATATGTATTCAACAGATAATTACTTGTTAAAGAATGTACATATCTGGCCTTTACAATTGTTAGCAAGACATCTGAAATAGTATCTCGGGACAGGATAAGGAATACAATATATCCTTTTTTGGCAAAGATAAAAACATTGTATAATGAATATGGCAAATCTTCAAGGGCCTTGTTAATATCAGCATGCACATCATAGATCATTCTAAGTTTACTTACATTCATGAAATCGAAATCGTAGTGGACTGGAAATGGCTTAATAAGCTGGCAGGTTTTATTCTAAGATCTATATATGGGGTTATAAAAAATGTTTTTCTAGTAGAAGAAATAAAAAGTAAACTGACTCTAACTGCATTGTTATCCCACTTTTTGAAACAGAGGATGATGTTCTATATACAAAAAATCAAATATGAAGGAGATGTTTTAGACACCTTTACTATTATTAACGTGAATACACCACTAGAAGGTCAACCTCGAGTAATGAATTGTTATTGATTTTGGACATGTTTTGAATATTATTGATGTGAAAGAAGGTACAATACATAATATTTCTGATTTCAGGGATATAGTGTACCAATATGGTAGATTTCTGGGATCAATAAAGACATTATTAACACATTAAATACAATTTAAAAAAAAAGAAAAACATCTTCTAAATGAGATGGGTATGTTCCTTCGTCTAAAGGGATTCAACAGCATTGCCTTAATTTCATAAAAAATAGGTATGTTCACATGTTTATGAGGTTTACATGTGACCTATTAACAACGACAGAAGTTCAGGGTACTAGGGAAAACGTGGCTTTTTATGTAATATTTATTTGCATTTGCAATGAATTGAGTAGTATTGAAACTTTATGTCATTTTTACATTGACTTGCACGTGTTTTAAGAAATTGCATTTTTTGGGTTATTCTAAAGATGTGGACGCGCATTATACTTCCATTTGGACCATACTCACTATGAAATATGTTTTAATTGCGTTGATTGTAGTGCTGCATATTTTAGAGATTGTGGAGTGTGGATAAAATATATAACACGATGAAAATGGAATTATGAAGTGAGAATGAAGGCTGTAATCTGTTTAGCCTCAAATAAATGATGTAAGATCAACAGGTTAAATATGAACCCTAATTCAATAAATAAATACAAGGTGTATGGATGTCAATGCAGTCTTGTTCTAATAAGGTTTAGGTAATATGGCCTCTACAGGGACCTTCATGGCAGAATGTAGTCACAGTGACGGCTGTACTGGAAGAGCATTTCTTCGAAAAAGGCCTGCTGTTGGTGCCATGCCCTTGTCTTAGTGCTACAATGGTGAAACGCATCACATGCTCAAGAACACTCATATATTTTTAAAAAGTGCATTCCTTAAAATAATGTCTTCATAGTTAGGGCGATGCAGCAATGCTGTAGTGTAAGCAGAAGAACATGTTTGAGCAAGGTCACGTTTCGACACAGCAAGACATGAGATCCCTTTATGGAAGCAATGGTAGATGTCATGAACGACCACTACATTATTTTGTATAGAATATATAATTAGCATGTATACACTCATGTTTACCTATTTCAGAGAAAGAAGTTGTTAGAGAAGGAACAGATTGTGACATGAGTGATGTCATCACTGAAAGGTGATGTGCATTGTACTGTTCGCTCTGTTGGGATTGATTTATTGGCTTAATGTTCTTGCCATTTCGTTCTCAAAATCTAATTCTATAAATGACGTCTCTTTTTTATGCACTTTACATAATATGTTTATTCCTATCCATCTCAAAGCTTCATTTGTGCATCTTAAATATTTCTGTTTGGTACTATTAATTCACCTGTTTTAATAGATTCAAGGTATTTGCACGTATCTTGAATCAAAAGGTAGCATGAATAATCATTTGAAAACAAATACTTCAAAGGGATCCCAGATCATGTATTCTTTTTAAACATGCCTCATTGCTTACACAGCAAGCAATTTGAAATATGTACAGAACTTTATCTGGCTGCTGAAGGCAATCTGTGTGTTTTGTAATTACAGGGAGGATGTCATCCCATTCCTGAAGGGTCTTGTCCCCTCTCACCACTTTCCCTGTTTGTTTATGACCCTCATGGTACGGCAGGGCAGCCTTGTGTTGACCTTCAGGGTACACGGGAGCATGATCCACTGACCCATATGAATGGTCACGCAGAGTAGAACATTCTGCTGCTGTTGAAATAAGTAGCATAGGGCTCTCCCACAGTGACAGAGAGACCGGGCTGGCCGCTTTAGTGTAAAGACTCAATGTCCGTCTGCCAACTGCTTAGCCCAGTCAGCAACCCAGTTGAGCTGCCATTTCTGGCCCTCATTACATTACAACACCGGCGCTAAACCATGGAGGTATTAGCACCATTGTTGCTGCTGGTATTGTAACGGGTCCGCCATGGTTCAATGGGGAATTACCACCCCATTCCAAGGTTGGTGGGGTGGTAATTCCCCATTGAACCATGGCCCTTCCCCATTCCCATTTTCACCCCATAGGGCTCTATGGGAATGGGGAAGGCGCTAAGTACGACGGTATCGCAAATTGCGGTACCGTACTAGCACCAAGGTCCCTTTGCGGGTCCCTATTTTAACGGCTGGTGTAGACCAGCCGTTAAGTTCGGGTCCCGCAAAGGGACCTCGTAATCAGTCGCTAAGGGGTTAATGGCGCCGCAGCCTTTTACGGCGCCGTTAACCCATTAGCGCCAGGATCGTAATGAGGCCCAAATTAGCACGTTGATAGATGCCAGCACTAGTGTAAGCCTGCGTTGACATCTGCGGCAGCCAGTCCCATGAATAGCTTCTTCAACTTTAACTGCAGAAGAATAATTGCACAGGCCCAGCAATTGTTTTCCGAATTGTCAAACATCTGCAGGTCATTTTCAAAATCTGCGGGCAATTTCGAAAATCTTTGCACATAAAGATACCTGTATCCACTTAGAAAATGTGTCTGAATGCACTTTTATTATCATACATATATTGCAGTAGATGAATCCGTGATTACAAACCAATATGCATGTCCTTAAGATGCACCTGCAAACTGTTTCCAGTTTCTAATGCAGGCATTCATTGCCTTCGGACTGAAGATAATGTGATATGAGTTACTAGTTATTTGGCATTCTGATATATGGTCGGCATTTTCTGTATTCACATACTCCTGCTCTCTTTGCAATTTCGTTGAAGTTGTACTTGAAAAAGCAACTACTGTGTTCCTAACCAAGCTTGACACTTCTTAGGATAACCTGGGGGTTATTCAATTAAAGAGTCATTAAGTCAACAAACAAAAAACAGGCACAACACAAAATTAAACTTTAATTGATTTATATAGGATGGATTGTCGAAGGCTGTGTCTCTGAATACATTGTGCTGCATCAAACTTCAAGCAGAAAGACATACAGAACGACATACATCAACATGCTTTCATTTAATCGAACATGACATTATCCACACAAAACGTCTACAATGACAACAATAGGAATGAAACATTGATTAGTTTCACTGACGTTATCAACACATGGAATGTCATGGAATGTCATTTCAATGCCCTCATCTGGCACAAGGCAGGATGTTGTTGGTATCTCTCCCCACCCTCAGATGGTAATTTTACAAGCCCTAAAAGTGTAAAATCAAGGTCTATAATCTAGGCATAAAAGGTTAGGCAGGTGACTTAATCCAGTCAACAAACGTTCCCAATACCTGGCAAAAGCTGCAGATGGGAAAATCCAGAAAATAGGGGGATTGGGGCAATAGGACTGTCACAAGGTGTGGTGAGGGCCCCTTACGATTTATTTGCAATGGGCCAGTGGCAGAGACGCCACAAACAGTAGACACGAGAAATCTTCCATTGAGTTTGTGTGAAGGAACACATTACAAGTTTGGCGGTAGCCTTGGCGGTAAAACCGCCAGGGTGCCGCCAAACTTGCAATTTTTCCCGGCACCAGTGAATGGGCAATTACCGGGTCATTATGGCCGAGCCAGACCCGGTAATTGACCATTCGCAGGTACCGGAATCCATTAATCCCCATTCCCATTTGAGCCCAATAGGAATGGGGAGGTTGGATGCACCGGCAACATTGACAATGGTTCCAGTGCACCCGGCATGCTCTGCTCGCGGGTGCCGTTCCGCCCAACAGGTCAGACCTAGCGGGAGAAAAGGTACTCGCGAGCAGAACTCGTAGTTTGCCGGTCCGGTAACTACGGGACCAGCAAGATTACTTGCACCGTAGTTACTGGACCGGCAAACTTGTAATGAGGCCCAATATGTTTTATTATCACGAATGCAAATCAACTGCACCAAAGTTGTTTTTCTACTGAAGAAAGCTTTACACCAGACTAACTTTTGCATATATATATATATTATGGCACAATCAATAAGAAGCACTCTTGCGCTGTCTGCACATTAAAACACACATCATGCACAGTGACAGTTGCATGATGTTCAGTGGCGGCTGGTACATTTTTGAACTTGAGAGCACCTTCTTTGAATCATTGGGCCTAATTACAACTTTGCCGGTCTGGACACAACGGTACCAGTTGTTTCATGACCGGCAAACTGTGAGTTTGCGAGCGGGTGCTTTTCAGCCTGCCAGGAACAGCACCCGCTCACAGACCTTGACGGATGCAACTGCACCATTCATGAATGTTGTGGTTGCATCCGTCCTCTCGGTTCCCATTGAGTCCAATCATACTCAAAGGGAATGGGAAGGAATATTTTCTGCCGCTCGGGAATGGGCAATTACCAGGTCCACTGTGGCTGTAATGCCCCAGTAATTGCCTATTCCCTTGGTGCTGGATAATTCATCACTCTGGCGGAAGCCGTGCTGGTATTTACCATCACGGCTACCGCCAGAGTCATAATGACCCCCATTGAGTAAAAAGCCATAAAGTTTGCAATTGGTTTTGTATGGTAGCACATGGAAAATCCCAATAAATACAAGTCACCAACCATGTACAGGAGCATTTTCCAATGCATATCATGCTAACTTTGCCCATGAAATATGCCAGTATACAAACAATTACATGCTGGCTATACCATTAACTGTCCATGCCGGCTGCACCAGTATATGCCAGTATTATGATTTAAAGAATCTCAGCCAGTAACAAATGCAATGCCATAGAAAGTATATCCAGATTGGCTATGCGCCATAAGTGTTATTACTGGCTAGACTGACCTACATTCTTTGTAGGCCAGTCTAGCCACATGAAAACACTTATGTTTGCATTACCCATTGATGCAAAGGTAGTGTACATCAAGGGTAAAACAAACATGTTCAATGTTGTTATTACGTGGCTAGACTGACCTACATTTAATGTGGTCCTGTTTAGCCATGTAATAAAATTGAAGTTTGCTTTACCCTTGATGCATGGCTCTGTACACTAAGGGTAAAGCAGAAAAAAGAATGATGTGCCCCCAACAGCCACCACCCCCACATTTAGTGGCGTGTGGGACCGCTAAATGTTGTGGTTGAGGCTGGTACACACTCATATACAACAATATATAAAAGTAAAGAATATATCAATTGTGTTAGCATGTTTAGAACCAAACTCTGTTCAATCTTATTAAAAAATGTAAATATATACAAAACGTGTACTCTCTAACATAGGGATACCACACAATGTTCCTATTTACACATTAGGACAAACACGATATTGGACCTCATTATGAATGGGCCAGCAAGGTAATATTGTGCCAGTATTACTGCACTCTGGCAAGTTACCGCATGTGTACACTCCAAGTTTGCCAGTAAGTTGAGCTGGAGGTGTATCTGCCACCCTGCTGGCAAAGAAATGCCAGTATTACCAGCCTGGTAATATCAGTGCCAGTAATACTAGCAAATCCCTGCATGGAGTCCGACTCCATGGAATGGGGATATACTGGTGTGTCCGCCACTTGGAATCTGCCTGTAATTCCGACAGACAAAATGGCAGAAACGTTATTACAGTTTGCCGGTAAGGCAGGATACTGGCATACATTTAATGATTCCCATTGACATACCACAGTAATTATACTCTTCATTATAAAAATGTGAAGTTATGCATAGCTCATACTTCCTGTACACTAAAATCCAACTTGTTTATGTCCACTAATTGCTCATGAATTCCAGGCATTCCTTAGGGTTAAACAATTTAATAACATAATGTTCCAGTTGAGATATCCAGACAATTTCTCCTCACTGTGCGATTCTGATAATTGAGTCAACCAATATTCCAAGTTCTGCTGATTACTCGATATACAGTTACATTTTTGAATCCTAAGGAAACAAAAACAAACAGACACTCATTGTTCCACTCAACCAACACGCCGGTATTTCCATGATTATAAGCACAATACGTCCCCTTATAACATTTAAGGTTGAAAAAAGTGCCTTGATATTTTCCTGTGGCTACTCTTCTTCACCATTCCTTATTTCCAAATGTAACACTCTCAGGGGCTGATTCATGTAACAAATCTGACCCGAAATTAGTGGTGCAAGCTGGCGCAAGCATGAAAAAGCAAGTGCACGTGCACACGTGCGATTCATGGAAGGCACTGCACGTGTTTTTCCTGGGATGTACACCAAATCCGCAGGTGGCGTACACGGGCGCACACGTCACTGCGACATCCTGAACGCTGTGCGTGACGTGCACAGCAAAAGCGCACAAAGTGTATCGCACACACCAAAAAAGGGGTGGAACACACGGAATGGGGAACAACGCGTGAAAATGAGGGCGTAACTGGGGAAGTACTGCTGTGAAATACATGGAACCCCCACACATGCGCGAACAAAAAATATTCATGGAATCGAATAGGGGAAACCCACGCACGGCAAAAGACACGCACAGACGTAAACACGTCCGGGCTGGTGTCATACTCATGTTGTCAGGGTGCCGGCAACAGTTACGGGTGATACTGCGCAGGGTCCCCGAGATGCAGACCTGCTTGCCAGGGACCCCACGCACTGTTTGAAGGGTGCGTGTATTCGCGCCAGGGTGAGTGCGCAAATGTAGCTGTTCTGGCTGTTTATGCTTTGCATGGAGGTGTGTCAGGGACATTGTGCGCGCAACTTGACAATATGGTTACTTTGTGCTTTAAATTCATGGCCATATTTTATTATGTGTGAAGGCTCGCTGAGTGAAGTGCTCGCTGTGTGGCAATTGCGGAACCAATGTACACTTTTCTAGGAATCAGGCCCTTTCTCCCTTCTTCATCTACTTTCTATTGACACCACACCAGCTGATGTATTAGAGGAGATTCCAGTCATTGTCTATCCAAGCACTTTTAGAGGCAACCGGAGGTTGTATAGGGGTCAGTGGACCGCAAAAAAGTGCAAACATTAGATAATATACATGGTTCTTAAGGACCCAGTTTGCATTCTGCCACTAGCTCTGAATTTGCAGGGAGGAGTAACAGAGGAAGTGCTAAATGTCCAAACAAGATTTCCTGCAGTGGAAGCTGCTATGCCAAGAGAATTGCCTATTGACGTTGCAGATCCATGTACATTCCGATGCTGAAATGAGTTGCTGAACTCATTTGTGGATCTTGACAATATTGGGCAACCTCAGGGAACACTTTCTTTCAACTCTCTGTGAGACATTAAAGCAATACTCAAAAACTTCACCCGGATACTTTACTGATTGATTTGTGGTCTATGTTTGAACACGTTCTTCAATTATATGGCATTTCAGTTGGAACCTCTTTATCGGATTTATAATCAAGACAAACACGTGAAGTACAGTTACAAAAATGTAGTAATCTACCTAGGCCATTTCTCACTATCTTCTTCAAAATTAATAAGATAATATCGAAATGTTCTTGCTAAACTTCATCAGAGTTTTGAAGTACTTAGCAAAGTAAAATAATACCGTGTTTCATTACTTGGAATAAAGTCAATGCATACATCAATTTAACAACCTGAAACCCCTATGACTACCCATACTATCGAGGCAACTCCTCTACTAGAATTAACTCGTAAGTCAATGCATACATCAATTTAACAACCTGAAACTCCTATGACATCTAAGGTTTGGCAAGTCAAAAAGTGTGCTTTAAAAACACATTATGTTGCTTACTCAATGCAGTATATTCCGCTACTAAGTGTTTCACAGCCTCTGGATGTTCGATTTTCTCGCAGTATCGACAACCATTATTGCTTTGGGATATAGTTTTTCGACAAGCCAAAATTTGTTTAGTGGGCCATAAAATAAGTCTTAGTTGTAGCCATATATTTCAAAGCCTTGGGCTAGGACATTTGGCCAAGTAGCCTTCTACCGAGCGTGAGGACTTAGAAGCAAATGGATTTTGCTTAAAATCTTGATATTTCACAGCTAATTGGCAAGTCTTTATCCAATCGAAGAGAAGTAACTTACGCTTTGCTCGAGTGGGGTCACTCAATAAAAGCTCATTATTTGTTTGTTTGTTTATTTTATTATGTCAGTTGCATTTAAAGCATCAGAGACCGTGATTTTTCATTCATGAGTAAACTTCATGTTCAATGTATTTTAAAAAATGCGCTAGTACAGTGTGCAAATGGTTCTCATTAGCACACAGCAGGCATTTCCTGTAAAACAAACAGAATGTCCATAAATATAGGCAGTACAAGGAAGTAATGCCCGATTAATGCCTAATCATGTGGATTGGGGGTGGCTTTAGAAAGGCCTAAAAGTTGTTTCCAGTACTTGCCCTCTAATCTTAACAGAAACATTTCCGATATAATCCACTTTGATTCAGCTCCATGTATTACTTGTGGGGGCAGTTGTTTGGTTAAAAAAGGTTATGATTGGAAGGTATGAGAATTTGCCATAATTGGCATGTACTTTGGCTTGGGAGACAGCCACAGACATTTTGTGGGTCATTGAGGCCAAATAGGGATATCAGATGGATGATCGTCTGTGTTTATTCCCAGTTAAATATATTGGTGGACAGTTTCCAAAGGTGTTTGTGAGAGGGTCCAATTTATGAGTTTTTTCTTGGACTTGGTGCCTGGACACACCATCACTTTAGTTTTGTCTAAGTTGATGTCCAGAAAATGTTGTGAAGCATAAGAGGCAAGCTCATTAAGCATTTGTTTTGATCCCTTGGGAGTTTTGGAAATCAACACCAAATAATTGGCGTAAAATAAACAAGGAACCCGATGAGAACCTGATTTAGGAGCATCAGTCAACAAGCGCAAGAGATATTTAACTAAATCAATATTAAAGAGGGCTGAGACAAGGATACGTCCCCACTTCAGCCCTCTATGAGTGGAAATTTGTTCTGATAGTAAACCATCCAAGGATAGCCTAACTTGTATTGACGTGTCTCTATGAAACATTATAATTAATCTAAGAAGAGATGATGGAGAGTTTGCTGTTCTTAATTTGGTCAACAAAAGTTGTCTTGAAACAGAATCGAAAGCAGCTCAAAAATCTATAAAAGCAAAATAAAGTGACTTTTAGCATTATTGAAGGTAACTTGATCCATACACTTGAAGTCAATTATGGAGGATTGAGATCCTCTAAACCACGTTTCTTGCGGGGGCAGTCTCCAGGAAGCGCCCCAGTTGCCAAGAATAGACAGTGAGCCTTGGTAAAAGCACGCCATTGATGAATCCATTGGTTATCTTGCAATCATTTGTTTTCAAAAAGGTGACGGTTTAAATCACCTACTAAAATGATGGCAGTGATAGTAGGTGTACATGTGATCAAAGACGTAAGTGTGTTTAGATCATTAAACAAATGCTCATTTGTGATTTTAGAGTGATTCCAGTATGTGTTAAAACAAGCTAAGGAGGTGGAGCACAGCTTGATCTTGACAAGTTGTGTATAATTATTAGGAGAGGCCCAAGCTTCACACGTGTAACCAGCTGCAATTTTTACTGCAACAAGGAGGCCAGAAGAAGGACAATCTTTGCCAGGTGTCAGGGCTTTCACTGTTACTATCTGATAACCCTCCCTTACCGGATTTTCTGCTAGCCACGTTTTTTGAAGAGTGACAATATCGAAGTTGTTTAGACCATTCAGCAAATTGTTCATCAGATGTACATGCCCTCTAGTGTTCCAGCTGGTTAGCAAGGTTATGATCTGTTGATTCGGGGCAAGTTGTTATGCATGTGAAGAATTGTTAGATCTTGGTAGAGAGGAATGATTTTGATTAGCTTTCAGAGCTAATATTGAAAATCGATTCGATAGTGATGTCAAACTTTGTAGCAATGGTAAATGGGTCAAAGCTCCCTTTAAGAGCCGAACAACTTGAGTCACAAATTCTGGGGACATATTTTGAAGCAGCTCAAAACCATGCTTAAAAAGGTTGTTTTTTGCTTTCCACAGGGTTTTGTAGACTACTCATGATTGCATGAGTAGTCCAACCACAGACAGATCAGTAGGATGAATACATTCATATTTTGTGTCAAGAAAAATTGATTAATTAATGTCTGAATTTCCCCTTGTTGTAGTTAGGTCTCTGAAATAGAGGTAGAAGTGGCAATTTAATTTTAGAGGATTGGGCAGGAATTGATTGCTCTGCCTCTTCCGAATGAGATTTGACAGGTCTATTTGTGTTGTCTTATTTACAGCTTGAATCAAATTGTCCAATGGCTGATAGCTGATTATATACGTATGGGCTTTGCTGACCTTTACTGGCTTTAATGCTATTGGTTTAGCCTGTTTTTGTGGGTTGTGGTCCACTATATCACATTTTTGGATTGCTTAAGTGAAATTGCACGTAAAAATTGTTTACTGCCTGATGACGTTGTATTATATTTTTAGACTTCTTAAATTGCAAACTAGATTTATCTATTTTATCTGTCTGTTTTGCTGTTGGCAAGGACTCAAACATGTTATAAGATTTCTTAGAAGATTTGACTTACAACTTACAGCATTGGAACCCTTTGGTATTTTTTCCTTCGGGTTCAGGGGTAACGAGGAGCACGTATTTGCATCCAATATCAGCGGTTTAATGATGTGCTTAAAAGTTGGCAAGACACCTACACTTGATTGAAATGTCAGCCCTTCATGACTTACAGCGAGAGTGTACATTTCTGCAGTTTTGGATGTAAAAGAAGGTTGTGTTAAATTAAAGGCTGCTAAAGGCAAGTGCATCTCCGCACCCGATATAGCACCCACAGATTTCTTTTGGCGGGTTAATAGTTGTAAAAGATCGGTGTGTTTGTTGATTTTGGCATCCAAAACTTCAAAAAGTTTAAACAAGGATGACAAGGTGATGTTTATGGCATTCAGAGTTAATTCTAGTAGAGGAGTTGAATCGATAGTATGGGTAGTCATAGGGGTTTCAGGTTGTTAAATTGATGTATGCATTGACTTACGAGGCGTTTAATGTGAATAGGAGATAGGTGTCATTGTTGAATTGTGTATTGAACACTGCAACAGGAGCAGCATTTGCAAGAGATTTTCCATTTCACAATTAGATGCTGAGAACACTTCAGGAATTTCCGTCGATATGTGTCATGAGGGTCCTTGTGATGTTAAAACTATTGGAGAAGCTTTGTTAGAAGACGCTACATTTTTAGCATTTATAGAAATGGAAACTACAGGCAAACGCTGATCTACAATTTCAGAGGTAACCTAACTGGGCTCTTCTGTATCGTCACCTTGATATTTAGTTGTCAGGGGAGACAGCAAGTTTATCGCTATAGCCATAGTTGAGGGTGAAGTTTCAATAGGGGAATCAGCTGTTTCATGAAAACATTGATTGCAGCCGAAGTTGTAGCAGGTGTGTTTTGCACAGAGAAAGCTGCCAGGTCGACTTGTTCATGCAGCATGGCACACATCGTTTCATTGGAAATTATCGGTGCATCAGAGAGTCGTGACGGCGGAGCGCCTTGATGTGAATAGAAATGGCGAATATCACAGCCACACGTTTTCTTGTTGAGGGCAGTGGATGCCGCTCTAATGGCTTTTTTCACTGCTATTTGAGCCAGTGAAAGGTTTAAAAGACTTTGCTCTATATGTAACAAGGAGGTTTACAGTTCAGTCAATTGAGGCATGGTTGTCTTAAGTACAACTGAAGTATTATGCAAGTGTCGCAGGTTAACATGTGACTGTGTGTTAACCATTTGCAGATAACTGAATAAAACTGTAACGTGAGCTATAGAGACGTGAACAACTTGAACTCACTTACAATGTAGCAACAACAGTTATTTGGAGGCAATACAATTATATGTTGGTACAAATCACTTAAAGAAGACACACACAAACTTTGCAATTAGAAGGCTGCTCACTACGCAATAAAGCAGCTTTCCATAGCACTTCCGGTTGCAGTTACTGGAAGTGAGATATAACCTTTGCTAGGTCCAGAAGATCAAGGAGTTCGGAAAGACAGTGGGGCTCAAAGGTCCAAGGCCCGCAGTCATCTCACGTCAAGATATGAAGAAATGTTCAAAACCCCTCTGTCAGAAGCTGATATCATGAAAGGGATGGCTCAAAGGCAGAATACACGGTGCCCACAATCTCCACCCTACAGTAGCCTCATACAGAGGTTAAGTAGTTCACCAAGAAGAAATATCCAATTCACACAGAATGACAGTTCGAGCTGTACCTGCAGAAGTCACTTCACTACAAGTTCCACAATGCAGTGGAACTATAGCTTTTGCTGAATCAAAGAAAAACAATGAGGCTCAAAGGCCCTTGGCCCACAGTCGCCTCACGTCCAAATATGGAGCTTCAGGAGCCAGCCATGAGTAGGTAAGTACGTGTCCACAAGTCCACACTGCATATGAAAGTGCCTGGTCTTTGGCAATCAAGTACAATCCGTTCTTTCAACTCGGTTTTGCTCAGCTCTTTCCAGTCTGCTGGTGATTATTGCTGGAATCCTCTGGTGCTGTTGTTACCATAAAATGAGCATGTTTTCAATACTTTTTTCAGTTTTCATTTTTCATAAAACATATATAAAACGTCTATAAGCTGCAAGCTGCAAGCAACTCTCTTGCCGTGAGCCTGTTCTGATTGCAGCTGCACCTTTAATGAAATTTTGGCGTCCATTCCAGATGGATATATGTTAGTACTCGTGGAGGCATCTCACTATATTGCCAGAATTGGTTCAGGAAAAATGTAGTGATGAGGAATTACATTTTATGTAGGAAAAGAGAAGCCCAACAAGGAACACTGGGGTTTACCAAGTGTAATAGGACATTACCCATGTGGTACATGTGTTATGTGTCCACTTACAAAAAAAAAAAGAAAAAAAAAACTATGGCTGTTGATTTAAGTTAAGAAAGAGAATGGACTATTACAGAACACACAATTTGTAATACTGACAATGCCATTTATTTGATTAGGTGCCCCTGTCCTTGTTTGTATATTGAAAAAACCAACAGGAAAATTAAAATCAGGATGATTGAGCATAGGAGTTGTATTAAGAACAGGGTTGAACAAGCACCTTTGGTAAAACACTTCATTGATAAAGGACATACCCATAATGATTTCAAATGGATGACCCTCAAGGATATCAAGGGGATATCACAAGACCAAATCAAAACTAAGAGCCACACTAAGGGTCTCAATGAAAACGTGGAATGGCACCACACCATATAACATCTCCATTTGCATATCATCCTGGTTTCTTACCTGGTTGTCTACCTGTAGTTGTGGTATGATGAGAAAGGTCCTTGAAATGGACCCAAATGCCCATTCCAAGAAAGAAATGGGGTCTAAATTGTGACTGTTAATATGACACAAAAATGGCTATGGAATAACTATAATGTAATGTAAGGATTAATAACGTGTGTAAATATAGATCAATGAGGATTTCCATATATGTGGGATGGATGATGAATATGGGTTTTTCGAGAATTATTTTAATGTAGAAAGGTTCTAATAATTATATTGGAACATGATAAATTAGTACAACAGATGTTTTATTGCAAAAACATACGCAATGGAAACAGATCAATTCACATCCTTATCAACAAGAATTATGGAGCAACTGTATTACTTATATTGCATCAATTGTAATAGTACAGAAAATATGAGACCACATTAGTTGGATGCACATTTTTATTTATTTATTTATTTATTTGATTTTATGGTTGGATGCAATTTTAATAGGATCTCTGTCCCGTTTCACTGGCGTGCAGATATACCCCCTCCAGTGTGACACATGGAGGTCCTGATCATTACAATACTAGCACCCACGGCTTTGGTGGCATTAGACACATGACATCATCATGTTTCCCGTGACAACATCACTGCGTTGAGCATCATGACACAATGACGTGTAACATATAAATTGTAGCCATTTTAGTTCAGCGGGTTCCCGCTTATTTGTAAAAATATGACACTGCACGTTGCCAACCAGAGTTACTGAGGTGAGACTGGTTGGGTTCATAATTTCCCCTTTTACTTAAACCAATTCGGCCAATATAGTGAGATGCATCCATGAGTACTAACATACATCCATCTGTTTCAACAGAATTCTGGCATGGGCTAAGAGAGCAAGCTCTTTTCCTTCCTATTCCACATTGAGGTTAAAAAGCATCAAGACATTCCTCAAGTAAGTGCTGCATACGTTTTGTGACAACAGGTTCTTCTGAGAACATGTCAGATAGTAATCTTTTTAGACAGTACATTCCATGAATGTATTAAATGGGGAAATTGTGTTACATTATGTCTCCAGTTCTTGTAGATTACAAGACTGGCACCCACCACCCCTTTTACAGGAATACCCAGTAAAACTGATGAAAAAGCCACCAGAGGTAAGACTCAGGGTATTCAAAAAAAACAATGCATGTACCAACTCATCAATTGGGACACACCATAGATTGGGTTTTTGATAGCCAACATTAGTAGCCAGGATTTTCAGGTCACTCCCTTTCCCTGATCCGATCATGCTTTTGTGTACTTTTACATTATGGCAGCTTTTCCTAAGCAACTGAAGAATAGGAGTCTCAGGTCACATTGGCTAGGAATCTAAAGCTTCTCACGCAAAAAAGAAATTAACCTCTACTTGATCCTGCTATCAACTTTGTCGATTCCGTGCCAGTGGCTGCCATGTCCCATTCCCTTGTAGCCAATTTTGAATCGATTACTAATTCTCTTGCTCCTCTGAAACTGAGAAGAAATATTGATGGAAAGAAAAGTAAACCGTGGTTTTCATCGGATCTTTATTTTACCCTTAAGTTCTTCCATTCTTGGATAGCAAAGCTGTGCTTTCAATCTTTGGCAGATTATAAAGCAGCTGCCAGCTGCAATTGGCGATTGTGGAAGCAAAGAAAATCTTCCACAATTCAAGAATTCAGAATGCCAAATCCGATGTCAGAGAACTTTTTTGAATATTAAAAGAACAAGAGAGCATCTCCCAGCCATTGGTGCACCCTCCTATAAAGGATGCAACCTGGTGCCAGGAAATTCAAAAAGCGATACAAAATAAGCTAAAGGGTATTAGGTCTGACATAGCCCTTAAAAAATATCTCCAACCCTTAACATCCAGTAGCAGTGGGACAGAGTCTTTAGTTAGATGTTCTGCGATTCCTCAATTTAATTTTTACCCTATTATTGTTGATGATCTGGCAGTGGCGGTGGAGCAGTTGAAGGCAACCAGATGTAAGGGAGATCCCTGCTCCTCTATGATAATCAAATGGTGTCCTCCCATACTTCTGGATGCTATATGTAAATGGGTGAACTCCTCTCTGCAGGAGGATTATGGTCCAGCTGATATAAAAAAAAAAGATTGGGTAACTCCCATCTTGAAAAAACCTGGCCTGGATTTGGAGGATCCACTTAACTATAGGCTCATAACAAATACACCTTTTTGTTAAAAATTCTTGATCGTATTGCTTACAGTCAGATCTTGCAACATTTGAACAAAATGCCTATCCTTAATAGTTACCAATCAGGATTCAGATAAGGCTTTGGAACAGCGACCTCTCTATTGGAGCTGAAGTGGAGGCTTTTGGGGTGTATTGATAGGGGTCTATCTTCTCTTTTAATATGACTAGATCTGTCAGCCGCATTTCATTTGGCCGACCATACCATTCTGGTTGCCATAATGGCAAACGTGGTACATTTCTCCCCATTTGTGGTTCAATTGATTAGTTATTTCTTGGACAGAAAGTCGGGTTTTCTTTGAGGAAGCAGAGGCCTTACCGGTCTTAGTTAATTTTGGGGTGCCGCACGGAGCATGTATTTCTCACTGCCTATTTAACATCTTCTTGGGCCCTTTTTTCACCCTTTTGGAGCAGGAGGCGGTTATGTTTTCCAACTATGCATACGACACTGAGTTTGTTGTCCCTATGATCAATATTCACTCACAGAATAAAGAGGAACTTAATAGATTTTTTACTTTGGTAGCAAACTGGATGGTATGTAACACTCTTGCCTTAAATAGAGAAAAAACAGAGCTGATGATCGTGGGTACTCCATCGACGTTGGCGAAGATTGACTCCTTCTACAGTTGCTTTCTATTGGGGGTGAAGTAAAAATTACCCCGCAGGAAAAAGTTTAAATTCTAGGAGTGGTTTTCGTGTGGGTAGTCTAGTTTCGGCAGCAGTCTACTACCTTAAATTTCTGGCGAATCTCAGACCTTTTATATATCAGGACAATGCTGAAACCATTGCAAGAGCAATTATCGGCGCAAAGATATATTATTGTAGTAGTCTTTTGGTTGGACTTTTTAAAGCAGATACCAATGGACTCCATGTTGTTCAAAATGGCATGGTTAGAGTGGTCATTGGACTATCTCGCTGTGACCATGTCTCGGTGGCTGGACGCTCTCTGCATTGGCTTTCTGTGGAGGTGTGAGTCCGATTCGAGCTCCTGGTTATCACCTTCAAAAGTAGACTGGGCCTAATGCCTTCATATTTGCAAGACCTTATCACTAATAAGATTAACAGCAGAACCCTTAGGTCTAATAAGTAGGATTTTTCTGATTCCTCCCATATGTAGAACTAAGAAGGTAGGAAATGAGCCTTCTTTTCTGCAGCCCCTAAGGCCTGAAATCTGCTCCCCCTGGAGTTGTGAGGCTAGGTCTCTTGAGACCTTATTAAGAAAAAATTGAAAACTTGGTTGTTCTCTTAAACTCTGATGCAGCTTTGACTTTTGATCTTAGACTATGACTGTTTCTTAGACTTCCCATTTTAATGTGTTTTGTGTTCTGTCTGCGCCCTAATGCCTATGGGTCCATGGCTGCGCTATATACATAACTTAAAGTAAAGTAAAAGTACAATGGGAGTTTTTCACCCGTTTATAATTCATTTTCAAGGCCTTTTTAGAACCTATGTTTGAACGGAGGTTCTAATTATTTGTTCTAGGTAAGAAAGAGAAAGCAGACTAAAATTCCTATACCAAGGAAGCCAGCCATAGCAATACGTCAAGGTTGCCTTGAGGCACTGGTACCCATGCCCAAGTTGCCCACAAGGTATTTATTTAATAATACACCTTATCGAAGACTATATAGATCTAATCACAAGATATTTTTTATACTAAAAGTGTCTTTATTTAGGTGACAGAGAGACTAGAAAAGAAAATATTGAACACATGTATGGGTTCTGTACACAGCAGACCCACTTGAACTTTGCCTCTGATGAATGTCCGGCATTGACGTGCATTTGCAGGACAGAAAACTGTACAAGTAGGATTTAAGTGTGTAAAGAGTAATACCACAAAGAGTACACTTCAAAAAAAATAATCTATTGTGAAGTCTGCACAGAGATTATTTGTTTGTACTATGAAAATATTGTTTACACATGTGTATCAACTTGTGTGTTTTACATTATTTTTAATGTTATGAGATCATTTTTTGAGTGTGTATTATGATTAATAAATAATGGTATTTTTATAAGTAAAAAAAATGTGTTTTGGGAGTAACTCCCATTCTGTGGAGGTTTTCTTGTCTGAAGTAGAGACATGTAATATACACCTTCCTTTTGTAGATTGAATGTTAGTACCTATGAAGTAGGAAGATAGTGATTCCCCCACGTGGATCTAGACGTTTTGAGATCTGTGTGTTATCTAGAGAAAAAACACATTCTAGAGAATGAAGTCTGGAACAAACAACTTGCCTTTTAGAAAAAGTTACATAGACAATATGTTTGGCATATGCTCAGGTACCAGAGAACAGTTGACTTGCTTTTATGACTTCCTCAACAATATACACGCCAGGATCAAATTTACCCTAGAGGTGGGTGAACCAACACTACATTTCCTTGATGTGGAACTGAAGATCACAGATAGTGGACTACAGACAAACATATATCACAAACCCATGGGTGTCAATCAGGTTCTCTAGACTACTTACCCAGTCCCTAAAGCTAAAGGAATACCACTCCTTTATATCTCAGAGTTCTCAAGACATAGTGTACACTTAAAGAGGATAATCACCAATGATTGAAAATATCTTCATAATGATCCTTCACTACAAAAACTCTTTTCCAAACCCCCGATCATGATGTACCAGAGAGGGAAAAACCTTAGGGACAGACTGGTTAAAGCAGAAAAAAGTCCCCAAGAATCACAAAGCACATTGATGACACGAAAGAAAGGAACATTTCCATGTCTACAGTTTAGCAACTGTACTCTTGTGATCAAAGGAAACCCTATTCAACATCCACACAAGGGACAGAAAATTGCTCTCTGAGAGTACGCTACCTGTAAAAGCACCAGAGTGATCTACATGATTAAATGGCCTTGTGGTCTACTTTACGTAGAACAAATTAACAGAGCAGCCCGCGATAGGTGGGTAGAGCACAAATCAAACATCCAGCTCAGAATACAAAATCTCCAGCATCCAGGCACTTTAGGGAATGTAGGCATAATTTGGCTCAGATCAGATTCATAGTCCATCTAGAGGTGGAGATAAACTCAAAAAACAAGCTCAGAGAGAGATGCATTAGATTCACTTGTTAGACACGATTCACCCAAGAGGGAAGAACGAAGGGTTCAATGTACACTGTTTTATATGATCTCATAACAGCTTTTGAGCATTTGTCCATAATCTGTCCAATATCATGCTATGATCGGACCCCTCCATTCTTTTATTCTTTTTTTTAACACACTGTATGTTCTAACTGAGCTGCTGCACATTGTATCATCCTAGGCTATGGTGTGGATTGACCCTTTAGTTGTACAATTAAGGGAAAATGTGGCATCTTGAGTGATTTGACTGTACAAATAACATAGTTATATCATTAGTGGTAGATCTATTGCTGTGACTGAACAGTACAACCCTACCAGAAATTGTAATGTTGTTCCTACCTATCTATCCTATTTTGTTTTCTCTTCTATATGTAATATATACTGATGTTTAAGCGCATCAATACATTCTCCAGTACTCATATTCCAGTTTTTTTGAGATGTATGAACTTCTGTTGTTTTGTGAACTTGTTCGGTTCTCCTATTGTGATCTTTGAACAATTATAACTCATTTTATTACATATTTGTAACCTCGATTTGATTTATTAAGACCTTGTGAAACCAATGACATAATACTGGATTTGTTCTAATTGGTCTGAATTGTAAATGGTGTATGATTATTATTTTGATCTAGCTAATCGCAATGTTGACCCCTGCTGGTTCATTAATATTGCATTGGGGATTTTCAAACCTTTTAACAAAGGAGGAATGATGTCTGGATGTGTTCTTATCATTTATAAGATCCATTAATTTCTCTACACAGTTCCCAACCACTTTGCTTATTTTGCTTACGTAACTAGTACTATCACTCTCGTTGATTCCTAGTCCTCTATATATAGGTGTATACACTCAGCAATTCTTTTTCATTTTCGTAGTCTTTCCCCAATTTCTTTACCATGTTGTCATAGCTACCATATATACAACGGATCACACTGCGTCCACTTTGCATCTTCGATTGCGGCAAGAGATCTTCCATCTTGGAGTACCGGTATGCTTTCTTACCTTTATACAACACGTTCATTTTTGACTGTCATGTCTTAAGATCTTTATTGTGTTGTAAATTCAACGCTGATTACCTTTGTTGTAGCTGCTGAACGTCCTCCGTTGACTGCCATCCTAAGTGGACCCAGACATAGAAGTTACTACTATAACGTTAGTTCACATTTTTGAAGACCTTAGACGCTATGTCAGCGCTCTCTGCACATTGATACTTTTACTGACTCCATCCCTTTTCACTTACCTTTTCTACTCAGTTTCCATCCTACACTAAATTTTTTCATAATGTACGCATCAATCTTTTTAGGCTTAGATACCTGCTATGCGGACATAGCGACCCAGTCACAATCTACTGGCCTGTAGTATGATACTTACCATGTAATTCACGTTCTTCTAACATGTCTTTCTTTCAAAACCAATGAAGGGTGGCACCAAGATATCCACTACAGTTGCATGCCACATTTTTGGATTCACTTCTGGATTTGCTCTCTGTTATGGATGATCCTTCAGGCATTCCTCTACTTTGTCCTACTTTGGCTGACTCATCAGTTACCTGACTGAATGTCTTTAACTAATTTTGGAAGGCATGCTTTGCATATACAACATTACTCTGTATATAATCTTATACTTAACTGCAGAAATGGTTTGAACCATCATGAATTTGAACATATTTATTATTCTACAAATTGGTTTAACTGCACCTGCATCCAATTTCCTGTGGATTTTTTATTTCTGAAATGTAAGTTGTGTACATACCTCATAGTAGTATTTGTCTAAAACATTATATTGTCTGTCATATATCACTAAGGTGTCCGGGGGCGGGAGTGTCCGATTACCTTCGGGCACCATTTTCTGTTCTCATTAATTAAAAAGGCAGCCGAGGCACTGCACTTGGGAGTCCATTTATCATATGTATTTGCTCTATTAAGCTTGACATATGTGGTTCTAATAAACCTGGCACTTCCCAATGTGGGCAGTATAACCACAACCTAGTTCAACACATTGGCAATGTGCGTACATCAGGCTTTGCTCCCAGCAAAATGTGTCCTTCACAGCTGCTGCACTAATCTAATTGTCTGGAACAAAACTGATATAATGCACTCCGTTCACAGCTCCTGTGGATGGCTCAACCTAAGACCATCAACTACTATCTGTGCAGTGCTTCTACCTTCCTCACTTGACCTTGGCGGTCTAAACACTCACTGGGGGAAGAACAACATCTAATTAAATGAACAGAACCAACGCACAAAAGTGTGGCCTAATACTGGAACTGACAGAAGATGCAAACTTAGCGGGACCTAACTCAAAATGACAAAACTTTTGCTTGTGTGGCCGACAGCCCTTATGTTACTAAAACATCAAAATCTATCCTACTTAATGTCTCCATTATGAGGCACTTTAGTCGCCCTTTCAACAACTCCATATACAATACGGGATCACCTACAAACGTTGGAACTGGGGAACTACCAAAGCAACATATTCTGAGTGCTCCAAAATACAAACAAAGCATACTTAATTCACTAATGCAAGCTGCAAAGTCCTTAATGTATCCTGGGCCTAAACTCTAAATATAATCAGTAATATTGTTGTTGGTCCTTTACGTTTGAAGCTCTGTAAACTACAAATAACACGTGTGGAGAGATAGTAAACCAAACAGCGAAAATACTGACACTAAATGACCAGCTCTCCTTGCTAATAGAATGTATGCAGTCTGAACCTCAATCCACGTTTGAGACCTTGCACTTGCTTCCAAACACTGAGGTTCATCGCGTATTCTAGTGCTCCTGTTTGGCTAGTGGCAAGTCCCCAGGACAGTTCTGATGTGTTTTATAACCCCTAGCCTTCCTCACTAATCAGGAAAATTATATAATGACGTGTGTGTTATTTGAAACTGAAACATACATACCAAAATTCACAGCATGAACAGAAACTACACGCTCAGTATCTTTAATAACAGTTCAATTAAAAACGTGTGAGCATCCCATGTTACACAGCATAAGTTCTAATGTTTTGAGAAAAAACAAGAGGTGATGGATGACATCTTGGCCTTTACCTTGAAATGCATTCAAAGGACTCGAACACTCAGCCAGGCATAATTATTCTTGCTTTTGGAGAAGTTCCCAACAATGATTTGAGAGTCAACTACATAACATTCCATGATCCGTAGTCCTAATAGTCAAATAGGTCAATATAACTAGGACGGAAAATGACAGAGCAACTTGTGTGAGAGATCCACAGTAATGGCGTAATGGATGACATGATGTGGGGGTTGCCCTTCCAAGAAAAACAAATAATGAAATCCAGTGCTCTGAAAGTTGCAGGGTCTAGGCCTCAAACTCCCAGAACAGTTCAAAATGGGAGCCTCTAATTCAAGCTTTTCATGAACACATACAATAGTACAAAACGTCCAGAGAGACATGAACGTGTATTCAAAGTGTAATTTCGTCCAAATTAGTAAACACGAATTACTAGAAGAAACAGAGAATGACCCTATAGTAAGAGCGTTTGTTGGAATAGCTGGGCAAATATGAAATTCACTTCTTGATTATCATAAGCCATTGTGTGAATATCAGTTGTGCTGCCAATTAATGTAATTCAAAATAATGCGTTTCTCATCAGGCCAAGTGATTGAACGTCACATTTAATTAAATGTAATGCATCTTTGTTGTCTCAAAATCTTATTTTTGAATCAAAACGTTCATGTATACATTTGCCAGTTTTCTTTTCTGCATTGATGTATTACGCAATATTCCATCTGGGTGAGAGCTGGCTGTTTTTTGCTTCCTGAAATATTCAGCGTTTTAGCTAGCTATAACGAATCTCTTTGTCTTTTACTGGTGTGCCTGACTGTTGTGTCAGCATTTCAGCCTGACATGTTGAAATGAGTGGTGAATTGATTTGTTTGTCCAAATGTAATCCTTAACAATCAGTTACATGGTCTTCAACGTCTTGAAAAAGACAAGTGCCCCCTTTTTGACTCCAAGCTGCTGTGTTAACTGTTCAGCATACATGTACAATGTGCAGCGGAACAACATAGCAGCCTGACTTCTCCTTCTCCTTCTACGAGAGGGTATATGCGAGACATAGACGCAGAACTCTGATTAGCAGCCTCACAGATCGTGCATGCAAGCATGCAAGGAGGAAAATACGTAGGTAGGGGCTACAGACTAGAATTACCAGCAAAGAGCAGATATCCAAACGTAGACTAAGGCCCTCAAACAAGTTTACCAGTATCCTGCCAGTAATTCTACCAGGATATCGGCAAACTATATTACAGTTATCAGAATGTCCACCAAATTCTGAGTGCCGGTAATCAGAGTAACTCCCCATTCCCAATAGGACTCCATCCAGGAGTTTGCCGGTATTACCTGTAATACTGGCGTTTTTTGCCGTTAAATTGGCAGGATGTCCTCCATCTTTTAGCTGGAGCTCATTCAACCTCACCAGCCAACTTGCAGTTATTGAGCCGGTATACAGTAATACCAGCACCTTTGTTACTACTGCACCGGCCAACTTACAATAGGTTCTAAGACTAGAAGAGAGCCATGGGTTTCAAGTGGTGTTGCTATGTGTAGCGTTGTGAAGCCACAACCTTCATCAAATGGTCAGGGAGGGAGCCGAAAGGCATGGGGAGTGCAGTTGACAGAAGGGGAGGGCCGTGTTTGGTGTGACAGTTTGAGTGGAGAACACAAGCAATAACATTGTGTTCAGCCCACTCCTGTATCCGCGCCTGATTGAGGAGGTGTCAGGTTGTCATATGGGTCTTACATTCAAGACCAGGGACGACCCCTACCTTGGAGGGTACATTGGTGATCAGATGGTCATCCCACTCGTGCCGCTGCTCGAGGTGCTTGGATTTGGCAATGCTCCACCAGCAATGGCCATAATGACCAGGCACTAGCCGTGAAGTTCAGGACAGGTACAGTGCACACGACACAGAGACACACACCTGAATAGCGTGACAGTGCAGCTTGTCAGCTGCATAGAGAGAGAGGCAATTATTTTCCCAGGTCGACTGGGTGATCTCACTCATGGCAGCCCTGTATGAACTAAACAGGAGAAGAAGTGAGCGATGTTACAAGGGACTGGACAGCCCAAAGCATTCAACATACTGTACTCGATACCAGTTATGGGGTGCAGGGGGGCAGGAGATGAGCCACAGAGGGACTCAAGCAGTCCCGACCTGATGCAAGCCTTTAAAACACCAGAGAAGACATGTGAGTAGGGCCAGTGTTGGCACAGTAGAACCCTTCTCACACGTTTGCAAGAATGGTAGGCATGGAAGCGTCTGGCAGTGAACTCTGATAGCAGCACAATCTGTTCTGTGTGTGTGTGTGGTGGACAGTATGGTGCCCAGGCACTCCTGGTGGGTGGAACAGACAGTGGTAGAAAGCTGAAAAGGGCAAAGGAAACAAAGAGAACACATCAAAGGACCAGTTAAGGGTAAGCAGACAGACCTCACCACTGGATCGCCATGTCTGATGCAGAAAATCTTATGGTGCCCGCACGCACAAGGGGGGGCTACCCCCAAGACTGCAGGAGAATCTGGTCATGCAGCTGCTCAGCCACTTTGACCTCTCTGAGACTAGCAATTTGGGGCCTAGGTGGACCAGATGTTCAAGAGACTTTGACATATACATTTGGGCCATAGGTCATGTTAATGATGACAAGAAACACATCCTACTGTCACTAGCCAAAGGCCCAAATTTGTGAAACATTGTGGACGAAATCCCGGCTGATGCCACAGACTTGTATGTGGATCTGCAAACTACCCTCCTGGAATAATTCACACACCATACCAATTTGGACTATGAGCACCACTAAGCAGAATAAAAGAGAATCGATGGACGCTTTCATGATGCGCCTATGCATCCGCATGAAACACTGTGACTTCATCAATTATTCCAAGGAGGAAGCACTTTGGTCTCATATCATTTCAGGATGTGTATGAACAGCCTTTCAGAAATTCCTGCTCCATAAGCCCTGATTGGCGGAGGAAATACTGCATTTGGCCAGATCTGACATGGCTCTGGAGATGCAAGTCGGGTCTATGAGCAACATAAAGGTGTCTGGTGCTCCGTCTGAGGTGCTCAACAAAAGAGAGACTGGCCCAATACACAAGGGCAATGGTGACCCCATTTTCCGGCAGATGTGGGTGTGAGTTTCCACACAGGGGTGCATGCCCTTATCCTTGGACAGCAATGCTCAGCATGTGGGGGATAATCATTTTAAAGCCGGATGCCGGATGTCCCACAGTCAAGCACATGTGGAAGGTGGAGGTTCCATGATGCCCCAAACCAGCGAAGAGGCTGGGGGTTTAAAAGTGAGGGGGCCTCCGCTCTACGAGGCCTCTCAGAAAGACACTAGGAAAGGAAAGAGGAGGAGAGGCACCATGAAAGAGCAATGCTACAGTGGCGTTCTCACTGCTCGTCTACATATCGGCCCAGGAGGAGACCAAATGATACGTCGGCTACCGGTTGGAACAATCCCACTCAGAGGGTCTAGCCGCTCATCGGCAGAGGAACCAAGAAAGAAAGGGTATCTCTTTGCGATAGTGAATCCCACCGCGAAGGGGTAAAGCACTTTCCTGCTGCTACAAGTGAATGACCTGCCGGCAGAAATCTTGGTCAACACTGGAGCAACAGTAAATGTTATCAGTGAGGACGTCTACAGCAACATTCCATGCACTCCCAAGCTCAGGTCAGTGGAGGTGAGCATCTAGCCTTACGGGTCAAAGACCCCGCTGCTATGAAAGGGGTACTTGATGGCTGAGTGCAAGTACAAAGCACAGACTGAGAAACTACCCATTCATGTATTGGAGGAGGTGAGGGAAACCGCATGCATGCTTAGTTTTAAGGCAACTCTAGACATGGGGCTGATACACATACTGTATCAGCTCAAGGCACATAAATACACTGACTCCTCAGCGAGAATTGAGCAGTTGTTTCCCATGCTCCTAAAGGGACTAGGGACATTGAAAAATAGGCAAATCAAGCTGCAAAGGTATGTCTGGTGGTGCAACATTACAGGGGGATCCCTGTGAAAATTCAGAGACAAGTTGAAGAAGAGTTACACATGCTTCTGGAACAGGACCTCATTGAGCCAGCGTCAGGGCCCACCCTGTGGGTCTCACCCATAGTCGGTGTCCCCAAAAAGTGATCAGATACCATTAGGCTCTTTGGCGACATGCGGACACCTAGGAGAGCAATAATGAGGCAGCAGCACCAGGCCCCAAAGATCACAAATATGTTCCATTGCCTCATATTCTCTAAACTGTATCTAAATATGGGGTACCACCAGCAGGAGCTGTGTGAGGGGTCCAGCTACATAATAACCTTCATCATGTATTGAGGTCTTTTTTGGTATAAATGCCTCAGTTTCCACAAGGCCTCGGCCACTGAGATTTTCCAGGCTGAGATCTACAATGTCATTAAGAATATCTTCAACTGTCTCAACTACAATGACAATATCCTGGTATTTTGGGAAAGACCAGGACCAGCATGACAACATGCTGGCAATGGTGTGCAAGGCACTGGAAGCACACCATTTTACGATCAACAGAGAGACATGTAATTTGGGAAGGGCACCCTATAATTCTTTGGACACATGGTCCCCGCTCAGGGCATGATGCCAGACCGTGAGAAAGTGGCGGCACTCAAAAATCCAACCCTGCCCTCCAACCTGTCAGAACTGCGCACGAGTCAGGACAGTGGAAAATGCTAAACAGGCATGAGAGAGTTCCTGTCCCAAAGTTCACCAAGACATTCGAAGCCTGACCCTCTTCAATGATGAACTTAACTGTTCACAGGAAGGACTACTCCTAAAAGGACCCAAGATCGTTATCCCTTGGACACTTCTAAGAAGGATACTAGAATAATCCCATGAAGGACACAGGGCATATTGTCCACCAAACTATTGCTGAGACAGAAGGTGTGTTTTACCCAACGTGACAAGTGGAAACTATCCTCAAGAACTGCCCCACTTGCACCGTCATCAACCCACATTCCAAACCAGAACCCCTGCAAATAACAGACCAACCAGCCAAAGCATGGGATGAGATCAACATTGACTTCCTTGGTCCCATTAATGGGGTTGAATATGTTTTACTGGCCATGGATGAGTACTCCCAATTTCCAGAGGTTCAATAAGTGAGCTGCACATCAGCCTACTGCACCATCCCTGCACTCAAAACGATGTTCACAGCCTATGGGGTTCTGCAAATATTCAAATCGGACCACAGACTCCCATTTACAGGTCAGGACATCCAGACATTTGCAGAGTACATGGGGTTCAAGCATCAGAGGGTAGCACCTCTCTGACCACAAGCTAATGGGAAGGTGGAGAGTTTCATGAGCATCATCAAAAGAAACATACAGATCACCCACCTGACTGGAGAGCCAGAAGAAAAGGCACTATACCAACTACTTAGAGACAATTGGAAAACCCCTCAAAGCACAACTGGAAAGGCCCTATATGAGATCATGTTTGGTTGGAACATCAGGACCCCTTTGCCCCACTTTACACTCCCCCAAAGGAGTATACATCAAAGATCAGAGTTTGAGTGAAAATGATGCCCAAGCCAAACAGAGCATGAAGAAGTGTCACACTGGTGGCAAGAGACAAACCTGCGAGGCTGACATACAGCCAGGGGACATGGTGATAATGTGGCAGCCCCGCACCTACAGCACACGGCAGCATTCAACAGTGCGCCACAAACAGTCATGAAAGGGAAGGGATCTCTCATAACTGCTGGGGATGAATGTTGGTGAGTCATGAAAGGGAAGGGATCTCTCATAACTGCTGGGGATGAATGTTGGTGAGTGACAAAAAATTCCTCGCATTTCAGGAAGGGGTCGGGGCAGCGGCGAGAAGATACGAGGGTGGTGAGACAGACAGAGAGACGCCTGACACCCCTTATGGAGGAGATGGAGAGGAGTCCGGTGATGACATGAGGGATCCTCCATTTGGCCCGAGTTTGTACAGGGACCAAGTGAGTGGCTCTTGTCGCCCCAGAGATCGAGAAATAGACTTCATAGATGCATTGTAGAAATGGGCTACATGTTAACAATGGGCCTCATTAGAAATGTTGCGGTAAGGTAACAACGGCACCGGTAGTGCTACCGGCGCCGTTGTTGCTATGCGAGTTGCAAGCTTGCTCGTAGGGGCCGCTCTGCACGCCTGGTCACATCAGGCGTGCAGAGCGGCACCCGCGAGCAGACCAGGATGGTAGCCGCTACCATCCTCCCCATTCACATTGAGCCCTATGGGGGCTCAAATGGGAATGGGGACCTGCCTGGTCTGGGTCCCGCGAAAGGGAATTAGCGGGCCCTCCAAGTTTGGAATGGCCCGGTAAGTCCCCTTTTGCAGGACCCAGACCCGAGTTTGGGGGTAGCCATGCCCTTATCAAGGGCATGGCTACCCCCAAACTCATAATGAGGCCCAATGTGTTTTAAAAAGGGGGCAGGTTCTACCTTTGTGAAGCTACTACCTATATCACATGGTCAGGGAGGAAGTCAGAAGGCACAGGGAGAGAGGTGGATGGAAGGGGAGTGTTGGATCTGACAGTTTGGGTGAAGAACACAAGCAAAAAATGTGTGTTTAATCCTATGCTTTGTCCGTGCCTAATTGAGATGTTAGGTAGTGGTGTGGGTCTTACCATCAAGGCCAGAGAAGAACCCTGCCTTGGATGGCACACTACGGGTTAACAAAAAAATGAATGACTTTTTGGTGTGCAGTATATTTTCACCATTATGATATATGATGCAACACTATAGCCAGTTAAAACACGGGTGATTTTTTTTCTTTGTTGAAGAAAAGGCCATTTTGAAAGATTCGGCACTATGGGATTTAATGATTGACTCATAATCACACACTTTGAATGCTGCAGAGGGAACTTGATCACAGATTCCAGATTTGGAAAATAACAACGTTTCCTAGTTCTTGTTATACAGCAAGGTGCAATTATTTGTCAATGATTGACTTTCACAAACCAAAAGAATAGCAGTTTTTTTGGACGTGACTTGGACAGTACACAAATCTCATAACATAACTTGATTTTTTTTTTTTTTTAAACATATCATGAAAAAGGAGAATAATTCTGCTGGGCTTTACTACTGTAATTTAAAGCTGTAAATGCACCCAGCCTAAGAAACACAAACTTGCAGCAAGGTACTCATGGTGTGAATAAAATATACTGTTTTTAAGTCAAATAAGCAGATGTAAAAGTAAGCTCACCAGATTCCTCTGCGATTTTCTTCATGCTATGCTCCTGTTTAGTACCTCTTCTTCTCTAATTGCCTCATTGAAAAAGTAAGAACAGGATGACTGAGCAATGACACCAGAATCTGAGAAGGTACATTTTTAGAGAAGAAGGTTTAGTCATACAGAGTGAGACAAGACAATAAGTTCAGGATTACTGTATTACCTGGTATTCAAGCCAGGTTATGAGCATTGGCTCTGCAGTTCAAGAGTCCCAAACGTGGATGCTGTGTTAAATCTCTCAACAAGGCCTGGATTAACTTTTCTGCAATGTACCCAAATCCTCTGAATTGTGGATGGTTTGCCATTTGTATAGCGTGTATGAATTAAAAGTACATAGCTTAAATGGGGACAGGTGACTGGTGCTCTGATTCACTCTCAGGAAGTGTTCAGAGTGTCAGATGTTTGTTGGTGGATTCAAGCTTATTCTATACATGAAATGCCAAATTAACTAGTGTGCTTGTAGAGTAGTTGCAAGAAGAAGAGTAAGGAGAGGAGGTGAGTGAATGGGACCCAGTCAGAGAGTGAGATGTAGTGCTATGTGACGCTTTCATTCGTTTGGAGTATGTGATCAACACACGTGCCATCACCAGAGTTTTGGGTATTGAGGTGATGCATCCTAAAACAAGTGGACGAGGCATGTTCCATTCCATGACACCTGGGAAGAGAAGCAGGAGGAACTGTGAACACCTGAGGCCAGTGTTTTGGTGAAGCAGACTCAACTTGGGTGTGGGCTATTCAGTGTCTTTCTCTTGACCTGAGATAGTGAGACTTGTCCATTTGGTGACAATTGGGAGGAGGAGTGGAAGGAACTGCAAAATCATGTGGACAGCTTTTGGGAGAGGTACACTTGCCTGATTTTGTTGGGAAGAAACAGTGGAGATCCCGGGAGGCAGATGCATACAAGCCAGACAGTGCCCTTATATCAAAGTGAGTGGCAAGCCAAGTAGCGGTAGATGCTAAAAGTCCCTGGGGCAGCTTGTAAAAGAGGCACACCTTTGATTTTGCCCAGTTTGAGCAGTGCTTGAGAGAATCAGGGAGCATACCAATCAGCCCCCTCCCTCTTAAAGCATATGAAAGAGCAATGCACCTTCAGATGGCACTTGATAGAAGAAGCGGTAGGAGCCAGGAATTTCTGATGCATCCTGGGGAGTAGCATACTCTCCTGTTTTTGCTGGTTGAGAGTGAGCAGCTGATGTTAAGGTAGGCTGAGGACACAAATGTAGACACATTTAGAAAAACATTTCAACACCCAAACAATACAGGGGCCGGGGGACGGCTCATGATGTTTTCCCTCCAGCAGTTTCAATTGTTGTGTTTATTGCGAAGACCAGAATACCCAATTGAAGCTATTGTCCAACTCACATTCTACAACCCCTGGCACAAGTCACTCTTGAATACATGTGCAAGTTCAAGAAAATGCCCAGGTATTGCACCAAAACAATCAATATTCACAATAGCAAAAGATGAAGAGACAAAAGAGGGAGGTGTGCAGATCTTATGTACTGGAGATCACTTAAGGTTAATGGGCAAAGTACTTGAATTATTTGATGATATTTAATATCACAGGTCCCTATCTCTGCTGACCCCATCCTCTGAGTCAGTAGTGCCAAACGAAGTAGTAGTAAAAGTGTATTCGGCGTTAGCCATTAACAGTCAGTAAAAATCAATATGTTACATAAAAATATAACTTTAAAACCATACACCTCAATTTAAAAATTGTCTGTCGTACATTTTGAGTCCTTTCTTTAGAAAAATACATACATCGGATATAAAATTCGAGTCATTCCAATTCATAAAAAGTGACATTGCTTTCGAGGTATCCCGGATATCAAACTTAACATTGTCTTCTAAGGGTGATCAGGAGGGGACATATTAGTCAAAAAATGAGTATGTTCTCCTCATATCAAGTCCTACAGGAACATTCTTTACGGTCACCAAGCCAAGCTAATCTACCTCTCAATGGTAGAATGTTGAATTGGACCATTAACATTATTTTTCTATGCTCTAAGGATTTCAGAGACCTTACAACGCCTCTCTCATGGATATTCTGGCACAAGGCGACATATAATGACATTGATGGGACAGAGGATATGTGGTTGAACATTCTAGAATGTTTGAGTAAGATAGCCTTTTCCCTAAGGATGATCTTCACTTTGACTGGGGAGTAAATATGGTTAAGATTGATGCCCCACTTGTTTTTCAAGCTGTTGCCATATTTGTACCGTGTGTATTTTTCTTTGGCTGGCGATAATAGCATTTCTTTAGTTACGTTTCGCCTGATAGGGTTTGAGGCATCAAATTAATTGGTTTTGAGATAAAATTCCCAAAGCGTACTCTCTGCAAGAACGGCTATGCTATATTAACACCAAGTTCTGCTCGAAAATCGTCCCCTGGTGCACTAGGACCAATCTCGACTATATTCCTTAGAAATTCATTCTGTATCACATCCATCTTTGTGCAGTCAGCGTGTCCCCATTTTTCACAACTATACAATATGGATGTGTGAATTTTGATTTCCATGACCTTTGTCTAGTCTCTTGCCCCCATATGTATAGTAAAAACGTGTCAACCCTTTAAAGCACGTTTGTGCTCATTTTATTGTCCTTTTGATATGGTTGGACCAGGAGCCACTCTGATGAAACAGAATTCCCAAAATTAACTATTTCTGTTTTTTTTTCCAGGTTCAATTTTAGATTATGATCCTTAAAAAACTTGGCTGCATAATTTAAAGAGTCATGAAGATCCCTATGGTTTAGGTCCAGTAGAGCCGCATCATTGACATACATTAGTGCCCCGTATTTTGTCCCATTGAAAGCCAGAGGGTTTGTCCTTGCTGAGGAGTTATATGGGTCAACATCTGATAAAAACAAGATAAATAATAGTGGGGCCAGGGGGCATCCTTGCCTGACCCCTTTGTTAGTAGTGTACTCCCTAGAGTAGGTTGCCAAGCCTGGGCATCTTACAACCGCGCATTTGTCTGTGTATAAGAATTGGATTAATTTAAGTAAACCCGCTGGGACCCTTAACCGGTCTCTTGTTTCTTCCACAGAATTGCCCTATCTAGGGAATCAAACGCTTTTGATGTATCTAGAAAAGAAACATAGAGACATCCCAACCTTATCTTGGTATATTTTATAATGATTGTATTCAGCAGGAAACAATGATCCAATGTAGTGTATCCTTTTCCGAACCCTGGCTGGCTTTCAGTTAACATTTTATTAGTCTCTGTCCATTTTTCTAGTGTTGTCAGTATACATTTTGAAAACATGTTACTCGTACTGTCAAGCAGAGAAATGGGCCGGTGACAGTGGGGATCGCTATTTGATACTTTTTTTTTATTGGGACAATTAAGCTCTTTTTCTAAGACTCTGGCAGAAGCTGGGAATGTAGTATTACATTAAAAACTCTAGTCAACATGAGGACCCACCAAGCAGGGAATCACTTGATAACCTCAAACTTTATACCATCTGGTCCCAAAGCCTTTCTTCCATTAGCAGCCACCAATGAGTCGGTAATCTCTTCTTCTGAAAATGTTTAATATTCGATGACAGGCACACCCAGTTCTGACCATCCCAACCTCTGGTGCGCTAAATAAAATGCTTGAGAAATGCAATTACCATTCCTCATGCTTAAATATATATTAGCTTTGTTGTTATTCCTCAATGTAGTACCTTTAAACAACAACCTCCAGAAACCCTGTGTGTTATTTTCTCTTACTATTTGGCCCAAGTGATCCCATTGTTATTCTATTTAGTGATTCTTTCTCCTCTTTACATACATACATACATGCAGTTTTAGGATATGGAATTTTCCAGCATTGAGAGCCCCAATCCTAGTTTCTTCTCATAATCTCCACTTTACCTTCCTGCACTCTGAATCGAACCATGGTTCTCCTTCTGGTTCGAGTATACACAACTTTGATTTGCCTTTGATCAGGAGGCATTGCTATTTCCTGCATTGAAATGATCAATTACTTTAAGGACTTCCGTATTGTGTTGAGAATAGCTGCTTTTGAAAGGCCAGTATGTGGGGTATTTAACACTGATGCTATCCAATTCATCGTTAGAATCAATTTTAATGTGCACTGGTTCCCTACAGCCATTTCACCAGGGCCATCAATTAGGATCTCCCATTTAACCACTAAAGGGTTATAGTCACTCTTCGGATGGTTAACAGCCCTAAAATCCTGGATATTTTTTACAGCAAATTAATTTGACAGCCCATAGTCTATTACCGAGGACCGCACCCATAATCTAAAGGTGGGCCTCAATGGGAGATCTCCATGGCGTCTTTTGTTTAACTCTCCCAGCCACGCGTGTGTCATGAAATCATTAATCAAACATTCTCTGGCATCTTGTTGTGGGAGAAAGGGACTACGCCCTGGGATGCCACACATTTTTGCCACAGCATCCTGATCATCGTCATGTACATCCTTTATCCCCAGTTTGGTGTTAAAATCCCCAATATCAGGCAGCTGAGACTTTTATCTTTCAATAAAACCTTGCTAAGCATATCGCCAATTTTAAACAAATTCAGGCTGCCTGTCTTGGGTGAATATAGATGTTGACAATACATTGTTTTTTGCCTAGACTCGGATTAGTATCTAAGAACATGATAATACATTCTTTATTGTCTTGGGCATGTCTCTCTATAACATAACCTTGAATTAGGGTGGCAATTCCAGCACTCGGCCGACCTGGACCCAAATGTATTGCAGCCATCGAGAATACGTGATAGTCATCAACATTTTTCAAAAGGTAGCTCTCATCGACCAGCCATGTTTCTTGCAGACAAATTATGTCATCCTCTTTTAGCCATGCTACCCATTCTCGGTCACCAAGTGTGTTAAGAACTCTGGAAACATTCCAACTAATTAAGCTAGTAGCTTTTTTTTGCTCTAGAGAGTTTCTCTGGAGACTAACAATTTGGTCTTTGTTAGGGCATACTTGGGGGGCATGTGTGATACACCGGTGCACTGACTCACATGTTTGAGTTGAATTCTACTTTGCATCATCATATGAGATGGGCAAGGGTTTGTCTGAGGTTGAGTTCTAGTTCAACACTATTTTGGTCCATGATGAGACAACTGTTTCCTGCAGTAGTAGCGAGTCCAATATTCTGGCCGCACCAAAATGATTATGCTGGTTCAGCACTCCCTTCCATATATGTTATCCACCTGGGGTCAAACCATGTATCATGCAAATGACATACTTCATGCTTTGCATATTATATACCTCAAAACCTCTATATGATAAAGCTTTGCTACAAATTATAACACAGGCTCTAAAAAGTGGGTTTGGCTTCCCGAATCTGACATTGCACCCCCTTGAAAACATACAATCTGATAAGATTTGAATGGCTGTAAAAGTATTAAAGGAGACATCTTGGACACCCAGGATATCAGCTAGGGCCTTAAGTAAAGCCTGTTTATAGGATTTCTTATTTCCATGTGTAAGGCCTTTGAAACAACATATTATATTTTGATTCCTCCAGCCCTGCAGGAGATGTGTATTTTTTGAAGACCCATTTTGTTCGTCACTGGGGATAGGCGAAGAGAGATTTGAGTTCTGGTGCTAGACTGCTCCTCTCGTTTGGTGCACAGCAGGTAGCGTAACTCTTACTGAGCCAACCCCGGTGTCCTCGGGCTTTCCAGCACACATTGCTTAATTTGCTCCAGTTGCAGTTAGCTCAGGATTTTCACTTGAACTTGCACCAGGATCGCCATTTACTGGGTGAGGGGGTGTGCACATTTCCTGCTGTCCAACAAGCTAGATTAATTTTCAAGTGTAGTCAAGTCATGTGCCCTATCCCTCACACCTATCATAACAAATTTTGTTAACACCTCATTTAAAACCAATATGGTACCGGTCAGTATCAAAGAAGCATGTGTTACATCATGATTAAAAAATACACCCTTGATCCTATGGTACCCACTAACTACCAACCAATAACAACGGTACCATTCTTGCTCAAAATTATAGCTAAAATAGCCTATAAATAAGTCCAAGCACATCTAGAAGACAACCAACTTTTTGGCACTAGACAATCAGGCTTTAGACCAAACCACAGCACGGAAACGGCTCTCTTAGATTTAAAAATCCATATGGATACCATTAGAGACACTGGCAAACTGTGCATTCTCCTGCTCTTGGACCTGTCTGCAGCGTTTGATCTTGTAGACCATGACAAACTCTGTTCCACCTTATCAAAAGATTTACATTTTTCCACTGATGCCACTTTATGGATTAAATCTTTCCTGGAAGAACAAACTACTAGAGTCGCCATAGGTAAAGAAGCAGCAGACCCTATCCCAGTCCCCATTGGAGTACCTCAAGGGGCATGCCTCTCTCCTACACTCTATAATGCTTATACTAAGCTCCTCTTTGCAGCTCTAGACGATATGGGTGTCATCTATACCAACTTTGCGATGACACTCAGATCCTTATACCACTTTCAGGGAGCCACTCTCAAGACACGTTAATCATTAAAAATATCTATGCCACAATTCAGAACTGGATGGCATTAAACAGCCTGTGCCTCAACGATGAGAAGACAAAGATTCTCATTGTGGGCTCCCACTCTAAACTAGGCACACTCCACCCAGACTACTCCACCATCAACATCGATTCCACAATGATCCCTGTCTCTAAGCAAGTAAAAACACTAGGAGTGTACCTGGATGCCAACCTTACAATGACTAAACACGTCAACACACTAGCCTCATCATCCTCCACCACAGCCAAACTAATAGCCCTAAGCTGCCAATTCCTGACCCCTACTAACTGCATTACTTTGGCCAGAGTGTTAATATTATCCAAACTAGACTACTGTAATGTACTGTTACACGCGACCACGACTACCAACCTCAACAAACTGCAACTAATCCAAAACAAAGATTTAAGCGCTGCCCTAGGATTGGAAAAATCTGATAATTTCTCTAAAACCAGAAGAGATGCTCACTAGCTTCCCATCAAGGCTAGAATCCTCTTCAAGACTCTGTGTATCACATTCAAATGCCACTATAACAAAGCGCCCACTTATCTGAACAAATCCATTGCCAAAAAAAAATCGGTCAGAACCCTAAAATCAAAAAACCAACTCCTACTAGGGTTGCCCTGCTTCAAGAACACTAGAGCAGGGGGGAGCAGCTTCCAATACCTAGCGCCGAAACATTGGAACACCATCCCGCTTAGTATCAAAAAAGAAGAACCACTACCTGGTTTAAAAAAAAAACTGTTAAAAACCTGGTTATTTAACCAGTCTCTATAGATCAGATATAGCCTGTTTCTCTGTACAGTGTAATTAATCTGTGATTAGTAATTTTTACTCATGAATGTAATTGTATACGTCTTAATTGTTTTAAAAATCAGACTGTAACCTCGCCGTGATACCTCTGGGTCCTGGGCGTGTAATAAATGTAATAAATAAATATAAATAAATACAATCAAATTCCTGGGAACCTTTTGGTGTGCTTCTTACGTTTTGCAGAGTAGGATGACGCAATATTGTGTTTAGATCTTTCCTCCTGAAGTGCTCCTTCCTCCCCCGAGTCGACGATAGCCGCCACTTCCTGAAATCTCCAGTTCCCAACTGAGACGGTAGCGACTAGTTCCCATCCGAGAAACGGACCATAGCAATGGCCCGCCCACTATAAAGTCACTGATAGAGCTTAGTCTGTGTGCTCCCAATGTCCTTTTATGACCTCATTAGAGTAATCCTCCAATTGCCCTTGATAGGCAATAACCTGATCAGAGAAGGACTTCACTGCCTAACCTTAGATCTGGTCAATCTGGTCAGTCCCCAAGTGCCAAACCCAGTATGTTTTCATGAGCGGAATTGGACTTGCCAGGTTCAGCCAGTCTTAGTAATGGCTGACTCGCTTGGCTCCAAAGCATGCAACTCATTAATGCCTGTGTCCCCTTGTTCGTCTGAAGGGGAGGGCAGCGGGCGACCCCTCTGCCTCTGCAATCAGCCATTTGTATACCTCTACAGTGTTTATTGGTAATTGTTATCACAGCAATTCATTTTAATTTTGAGATTGCCTCCATATCCTCTGCTGCTCTCACCACTGCTCTCGGCTGCCCTATGTTGCTATGGGTGTTTTACCCTAGGTTTACCAGCTCAGACAGGAACTGGGCACCATGCTTATTAGCTCTCACCAGTCCACACACCGGGCCTTGCACACCAAACCTCAGTACATGGGGCATTAGGTAGGGGGTGTTGTCAACTGGTGAACCTGCTACAGCCAAAGAAATTCTTTGTCAAGACCGGATGCTCAGATTATGCTTCTCTTTCTTTTATTAAACATATGAAAAGAAGCTCAGCAGCAAGTATTTTATGCACCTGTCTGCAAGCAAACAGTATGCATAAAAAAGGTGCATTAAAATATTAACAAAGTATTTAACAAAACAAAAGCTTTAGTCCATAACTGTCTCTAAAGGAACAAAAAACTCCATTTGCAAAGTGCAGATTAATTCGTGATTAAATTCACAGAGAAAAATGTATTAGGTTTTATAAAATCCTTAATATGCTTTTTTGCAAATTGTTTCCTCTGGATTTCCTTTCTGAGATTTATTATTACGGTAATAGCCCAATCTAGAGAGTGGGGTCTCCTGTGCCTTTCAGTGACAGATCAATTCAGCCCTTGGCTGTGCAGGTTATTTTACAAATCAAATTCTTTAATGTGATATAGTATGAAAAATAAATTCAAACTTTACACATATATCAATAAACATTAAAAATGAAAATCTTACATATACAATCTTGCATCTAAACTCATCCTACCAATATTTATCACCACATACAACACAAATCTGAAATCTAAAATCCAAACAAGAGGGGTGGGAATTGTGGTAGGGGATCAAGATAAACATAATTGCTGATACAGCCTTCATATTATTCAAAACTAGTATTTGGACAGCTATGTCAAGTATAAAAAGCCTCTACAGATCGTTACCCAAACGTCAATGATAGAGTTTGCTCATTTTCCCACTTCATGTTCTATCTGTTGCCAGACATTATACAGGGCTATGAATAGATGCATGTTCGATGTATTAGTGCAATAGCGCCAAAACATAAGTTTGGGTATAGATAGCGGATCATGCACAAATTCTCCCAGATAGTGGACAATAGTCTTCTTAATTGCTCTACATTGCGTTAATACGTGTCTTGTCGTCTCCAGACATACAGGAGATTTGCACACTCGGCAAATTCGCTCTGCTGCAGGTATGTTTTCCCTTACTCCTATTCTAGATAGGGTGGGCAGTTGTTCCAGTCTGAATAAGATGATGAAACGGCGGAGTCTTCTAGTAGGGCATAGGAGAAGATAGTCCTGTGGTTTCATGAACTTGTATATTCTGTAAGTCACAAAATGATAGGATTTGAGGGATTCCAAGTGGGCAAAGTTCTCTAGCCAATCCCATAGGTCTACCTTTTTCCTCAGGGCATTTAGCATATCTTTGGTGACAGTTGCCTCTCTGTGCATCCAGCCAATTTCATTAAGAAATTTACCCATATCTTTGTATAGGGATTCAGTGGTAGATTTTTTATCTAATTCCTGATGGAGTGTCCCTAATAGGGCATTAGGGGAACCACTTGTAATTTTAAGGTAGAAGCCAGCTCTTCTTTTTAGTACCATGGCCTTGAGTGAAGGAAGACCTAGCTCTAGTCTTATCAGAGCCATAGGCACCCCCGGTGGCAGTCCCAGCATACGTCGCCAGAACTTTCCTTCCAGTACTTGTAACCATGCCAGATTCATCGTCAGCAGTGACTCCAGGCCATAAATGACCATTGGGGCGAAGACTTGCATGTAGAGATGGCGAGTTCCCCACATAGTAAAGCCCCCTTGCTTGTTGGTAAAGGATGCTATAAGCGAGATCACTTGGAGGGCCCTGTTGTTCCGATCCTGTTTGCAAAGTGTGTAATCGCCTAGGGGCTCTATCTCCACTCCAAGATAGCGATAAGAAGGGGCATACATAATTATCTGTTCATGTACTATCAGGTTCACACGAGTTGTTCTTTTCCTAGTGAATCTTAATACGTTGGTCTTCTGCAGGTTGATGGTCAAACCATTAAGCTTGGCATATTCCCAAAGGACATGTGCAGAGCGTCTGAGGCCGCCAATAGTGTTATCTAGTACTACCAGATCGTCTGCATATGCCAGGACCAAGCACTTTTCCCCACCAAGTTTTGGAGGACAATTATTTGCCTCCGCTAGTGTCACAGGAATATCATGTACATACAGATTATATATGAGGGGGGCTGTTACACAGCCTTGCTTCACCCCTCTATTTTGAATAACCTTATCGGTTGAGTGCCCCTCCAAGTTAAGTCGGAGGCTCACCATGGTATCTCGATGTAGTAGTTTGAGATAGTATAACAAACCTATAGGGCAACCCAATGCTTCTAGATTATTCCAAAGCCTGGCTCTAGGAATTGAATCAAAAGCGGCCTTGAAATCAATGAACATAGCATACAATGGTGGCTGATCTTTGCTGAGTGCTCTCGTGCGTAGTATGTCCATTACAAGAAGATTATGTGCTGTCGAGAACTCCCGTCTAAAGCCACATTGAAATCTGCTAAGTATTTGCTTAGCTTCCACCCATTTATGCAGTTCGCTAAGCAAAAGGGAAGCAAAAAGTTTACCCGACACATCCAGCATCGATAAAAGTCTGTAGTTGTTAGGGTCAGTGCGGTTACCTTTTTTATGCACCGGGATCAAGATCGCCGTTTGCCAGGTTTGGGGGATTTCTCCCCCTGCAAATACCTTATTGAAGAGTATTGAGAATAGTTCTGCCCAGAAGGCCGGGTTATTTTTTACAACCACATTCGCCAGCCCATTTGGGCCAGGGGCTCTGGAGGACTTAAGAATCATAATTTTTTTGAGTATTGCCTCCGAAGAAATATCGAATAGTTGAGACATCAATGGTTTTTCCGTGGTCCTATTTGCCGCCTCCTCTTCTTCCATATTACGGTCTAGTAGGAATTTTTCCCAGACTTTCTTGTTTATTGGGTTAGTCATTGCGCCTTTGACCTTGGTTCTATTTTCATTCAATAACGCCCATATGCTTCTCGAGTTTCTGGAGCAGATAGTTTTGACCAAACGTTGGTAGCCAGTATTCTTCTCTATCGCCTTAATACCTCTCACCTCTGACCTATAACAGTTTTTAATTGATCTTAATTTCTGTTAATGTCGAATTATCGTGATATTCTGATCTTTTAGTCTGCGTATCTTTCTTCTCATTTCTCTTTTAGCATCTCTAATGTTCCTATTATAGGGAAGTGGCACTTTTCCCTCCTGTATGACATAATTCTTTTTGGTTGCTGCATGTAGGCCTGAGAATCTAGATATCCACTCTTCAATTTCATTGGCGGACATAGTGTGAAAGTCTCGCCCACTGTCCTTCAAGGCGCCCTTTAGTGTTTCTGTGGCCGCTCTGACATTCTTTTCAGACCAAACTATTCTGGTTCCTGTGCAGTTAGTTGCAATACTTCCAATGTTTATTTTGGGAGTGTCAGGATACTGGGTCCTGAATGAGCATAGTACTGCCGCATGATCGCTCCAGCTATTGGACTTTACCCACATATCCGCCACTCTTGTCTGCATAAGGGGGCACATGAATACATAGTCCAAAGTGCTCCTTAAAGATCCGTTAGACCAAGTGTGTGTCCCCAGCCTATCACTCATAGTGCGGCCGTTGATCATCGCCAGGTCCCAAGACTCAAATAATTGCAGCCAACCCAGACCTTCTTTTTCTCTTTTCCCATGGGTCATTTTACATCTAGTACTCAGTGCAGGATTAGTGGATATACTAGTTTTATCTTCCATATGACAGTTAAAGTCCCCCATTACCATCACTGCGGTGTTGTTTGCTCCTAGTGACCAGGAAGACAGTAGATCCTGTATGGCTTCTTGCAAGGACTCTCTTATACCTGCACCAGGAGGATTGTAGAGGTTAATAAGCAATAGCTTGCCACTTCCCTCTTCTTGAGGGTACGTCACTTCTACTGCCAATAATTGGTCCTCCGCTCGGCAACGGATTTTCTGCGACAGAATGGTATTAGAAACTCCCGTAAGTAGACCCCCAAAAGGACGTCCTATACTTCCCCTCTGTGCCAGTGATTGATAAACAACATATCCATCCAGTAGAAGGGGTTCCCGAGCCCAAGTCTCTTGTAGGCAGATGAAGGTATGTTGGAGCAAAAGATCAGACGAACCCTCTGCCCTCAATAGATGGGAGAAGCCTCTGCAATTCCAGGATAGTAATGATAGGCTTCAGTGCTTATGCACCAACTGCGGAAGTGACTCCAATAGAGCCTTGATTGCTTGTTGTACTTCAGCTAATAGTGGATTCTCCTCTGTCACCTGACCGGGGGCATTTCCAGCGTTCGCTATTTCAATTGGAGTTTCAGGCATTGCTGTTAGGTCTTTCTCTTGTAGATCCACATCTATGGCAATGTCTACTGCTTTCAGCTCTTCCTCATATTTCCTTAAGAGTTGTGCAGTATTCAAGAACACACAGTGGAGGGCAGAAACGTTGGGATTCGGGCCCGTTAAAGGCTCGATGAATAAAAAATCCTCTGATTTTAATACACGGAGTTGAGGTATATGGTATAACCTAGTCAATAACTCCGATCGTGCCAGCCAGGAGTGGCTGTCCCTTGGATATAAGTTCTTTATAAGGCAGATACGATTCATGTGGTTATCCGAGGCCTCCTTCGTTTTCTCTGTAGGTATAGGCTCCGATGGTTCTCTTACTGGGGTCTCAGGCAGCATTATCATGCTTAGTTCGCATTCTATTTCAGTGATCTCCCCGGTAGTAGGGTCAAGGTCCTCCTCATTTTGTTTCTCTTTAGGTTTCAACCAATCTTCCAAAGGACCTTTTTTCCCTGCCGTCCTCGCAGCTGCTCTCATCATCCTTTTCCGGGCTTTTTTAGATCGAGTTTCGATCGCAGGGCCATTACTCCCCGTATGAGGCACCAGGCCAACTTTGGGAGGCTTATTTTTACGAGCCTTTTTTGCCAGTCTTTGCTGTTTCCGTGTTAACGGGGCCTGTGGACTGTCATTCTGATCCCAATCTATTTCCTCAGCGGGGGCTTCTTCATTCGAGATATTAAGTTCCGGTTCCTCCATACCCACACTCGCCTCTCTTTCGTCTGTCTTTCCTTCCATCTCCTTGCCAATTTGTATAGCCTCTGCTAGGTTTTCTTCCACGTCCTCTTGCGGTGAGTTCTTCATTTCCAATGCCAATACAATGGCATCGGAGTTTGCCAAGATACGGCCTGTCATTTGCAGCAGTATTTTTAGGGCAAATTGGAGGGCCCCCACCGACGTTTGTAGCTCAGCAAGTTGGATGGGTCCGGCTACCGATCCCTTATCCCCCATAGTCTCCTCATCTGACTCGTCCACCATCGAGACCATTACCAAATTCGGGGAGGCAGATAGGCGTTCACGGTGGCCTGCTGCATTATGCTCCTCCGTTATAGTGTTCCTGCTGTTGTCATTCTGGGTCGGGGAGCCACTAAAGATGATCTGTGGGGTAAGTGGTTGCATTCCCCTCTGTATTGTGAGGCACAGGTCCAGTAGGGAATTGTTATCAATATCGTCATAATTTGAAGAGTTATTAAACTGACTTACTCTGGACACTTGCGCCGGCTCCTCATTCAGCACAGGTTCTTCATCCATTATAGTGGAGTTTATCTTAGGGGGTGGATTCACCGGGAAAAACTCTGTGATGGCACCATACACTACTGGGAGCTCATTTTTAGTGTTCTTCCTGCGTTTGGCCCCTTTTTTTTCGGCTCCATAGGCTCTTTCTGAACTTTTGCTTGTGCCTTGTTCCTTAGATTGTAGATTGAGTGCAAGGCTCTTTTCCCCCGCTGCATGCCTAATGTGCAGGCCCCCTTTAATATTTAGGGAGAGTCCCGGGGTCTGTCTGTTGCACCAAACTGCTCCGTTTATGGCAGACAGGAAGAGGATATAACGCAGTTCAAGGAGTGTTAGGACTCACATCTGCGCCCAGGCGACCGGAGAATATTAGCTGCCCAGTCCAGGGTACTGCTCTGTTATTATCACAGAGGCAGCTCCTTCGATGGACTCTCCTGAGGAAGTGATCCCTTCGGTCCCTTCGGTCTATGCCCAGCAAACCGTATTAGGTAACCCCGTCTCTCCCCTCAGCCCACTGGCCACTTCAATTGCTTGCGCCTTGCTAGGCGCGACGCCACCTTTCACCGGAGGTATCAGTTCCAGTGTTGTGCGCTGGGTACTGCAGAGGCTTCTTTATGCTTCTTTGCTAGGAGCCCTCTTTCTCCCCCCGGATATCACCAATACCTTAGGTAGGAGGTTATCTCAGCACCAGGGTCAAATCACTGTGCTCACGGGCCACGATTTTCGCAGGGCGCCCTGCAGAGCGCTGAGTCGCTCACACGCTCCGTCTGAGCTCCGTCTGAGCACCCGGTGCCGTGTTCCCAGTACTCACTGGCACAGCACGGGCTACTGCCGTCCCAGCCCTCCTTGTGGTACTCTGGCTCGTATGTCCGCACTGCCCAGGGACCCAGGGACCAAGGCAGCCCACAGTACTTACTAGTCTCGCCGTGAACCCACGGACCACTGTCGCATCCGACCGCCCCACAGAGCACAGGTTCACACGGCTTGCTCGCCTCCTCGCTCGCTCGCTCGCGGCTCACTCGCCTCGCCTCGTTTGCTAGAGGAAAGGACCCACAGACGTGTCAAGCCGCACCTCTTCCCCTTCCACTTCTCTGAGGCCGCTTCTGACACGTTACGTTTGCTGCATTAATGGTCTCCATACAATCCCTTGATTATGCACATACCCCATTCGGGGTATATCACTTGTGGTCATTCATTTTTTATTTTTTTGTTTCTTCATTAATTGCACTTTGGGTGTCTTCAGTGTACTTTGGACTGGTCGTGGTAGATCATGGCAGAAATAGATACCATCTCTTTTACGGAAGCCCAAATTTCGGAACTGATAGAAGGTCCCTCCTTTTTTGAAAACTTGCAACTACCCATACAAAATCAAGGGTCATCGGGTGAGGCTCTCCTTAGATTAAAAAAGAAACAGTTTTGCACTGAAATGCATGGCCATATAGTAAAGGAATACTTAAGATCCAGTATTATTCCACAAGGTCTGCAAGTAAAAATCACCCTGTGTCTCTTTTTAGACGATAAGGACTACAAGGTAGCATTTAGCAAGATGGCTACAAAATGCAGTCGCGATTTATTAGTTTTAACTATTACGACTGCCCAAAGAGTCAGCTCCACGATCCTTGAAACCTTATCTGAACAAGAAAAAGCTTTTTTGACAAATACATTGATTACAGAGGCTAAACAAAAATTGGAACAAATTAATAAATCCCTTCAAGATTTTAAGACTCTAACAATTGAAAAGAAGACGACCAAGTTAAAGAAAGGCATCTCCCTCTTTAAGAAAGAACAGGCCTACCCATATTTGGTGGACGATTTCAATCCCCAAACAGCTTGGAAGAATAACTCCAGCTGGAATCCTGGGGGACCAAATGGTAACTACCCTAATAATAAAAAAAGATGGGTGACTTTCTCTGATACTTTGTCTAATAGTTCCGGTAATGATGACCCTAATAACCAATCTTTGAGTGACACCCCTTTTCGAGGAAGGGGCGGCCGAAGAGGCTGCAGATATGCCCCCCAAGGGCGAATGACTCACAACATGCCCCCCCAGAACCTTTCAGGGCAGGGCATGATGCTTCGCGATTTTCAAACTCGCAATCGCGCCTACACGTGGTAAGTGAACAATCTAGTGTCTCTGAGCAGACACTACCCATCTTTAATCTTTCTTCACGTATTCTTACACCAGCGGAAATTTCTATCTTGGAACGAGGATTATCATTTGTTCCTTCCCAGAACCCTAGTGCAATGTCAATAATAACTGAAATCAAAGGTTTTCTAAGAAAATTTAGACTTTGTCTCTATTTTCAGAATAATGTGATTTCCAGGGAACAAAACATTTCAGGGTTGTCTAGACCATCTACGTTTACTCCCAATTTGAATGATTTGCCCTCAGAGGTGACCATTTTTGAAAAATTGGTTTTAAAAGAAATTGAACAAGTAATTTGTTATCCAAGAATGCATTCAGGACCTAATTTGAAATTACAGGAGTTCCAGGCAATACAGACATTAGCTGACGATCCCTCTATAGTAATTAAAGCTGCAGATAAGGGTGGGGGGAGAGTGGTCTGGGAAGCAAGCAAATATGACCAAGAAGTCCTGCGACTTCTGTCTATCCCAGGCCACTATACTCGGATTGCTCATGATCCATCAAAATCCATCAAGGACAAGATTTTGGCACTTACAGAGGAAGGTAACCATGCAGGGTTCCTTTCGACAAAAGGATCAGAATATATTAATTTTTCAGACGAACATATGCCCCTGTTTTACATCATGCCGAAAATACACAAAAATATTGAAAATCCTCCAGGTCGGCCCATAGTTTCTGGTTGTGGTTCTTTACTTGAACCAATATCCAAATACATCGATTTTTTCATAAAATCTTTGGCAATGACTACCCCAACCTTTTTACTGGACTCACGAGACGTAATCAATCTTGTCGAATTAAGACCTTTCGATCCATCTATACAAATATTGGTCTCCCTAGATATTGAGGCGTTATGTACAAATATACCTCAAGACAGAGCAATTCTCAGTTTAAGAACAATCCTAGATAGGAGTCCACCCCCTCACATTGGACCAACAGAATTTGTGTGTAAAGCAGCTCAATTGGTTTTGACCAATAGCTTCTTTAAATTTAAGGAAGCATTTTTTCTACAAAGTAAAGGCACAGCCATGGGGTGTACTTTTGCCCCAAATTTGTCCATAATCTTCATGTCTCTACTTGAGGAAGAAAATATCCTGCACATTTCCAACCCGTTTAGAGAAGAAAATCAAGATATATCGTCGATACATCGACGACATATTCATGATTTGGGAGGGATCGATGGAATCTTTGCTGGCGTTTGTGGAATGGGTCAATAAAGTGGACATAGACATCCATTTCACTTTTGAACACTCCACGTCAAGAATTGCATTCCTGGACTTATCTATTTTCACTGATGGAGGTGTCCTCCACACCAAATTACACAGAAAAGCGACTGAACGAAATACAACACTCAAATATGAGAGTCAACACCCGGCAAGTCTCTTGCGCAATTTGCCTTATGGCATGTTTTTGCGACTACGTCGTAACTGTACAGATATCAATAATTTTACAAAACATGCTCTTGTTTTGAAACAAAGACTACTGGAACGGGGGTACCCTAAAAGACTCATAAAACAATCCAGAAAAAGAGCTTGTTTTGCAAATAGAGAGGCCTTACTGTTACCTAAAGTTCAACTACAGAAAAAAGAAGAACTAGTATGCATATCTACTTTTTGTCAACATAGTGAAGCGATAAAAGGCATTATATTAAAAAATTGGCGCATTTTAAATGCATCAGACACTATGTTACCTAAACCTCTCTTTGCATTTAAAAAGAGTAAAAATCTAAAACAGATGATCACACGATATGGGATCTTAATCAAAATCCGGTCCTTGGGCATTATCCATGTAACACTTGTGTGGCTTGCAGATTCTCTAAAAAAACGACTTTGTTTTTTATGCAACAAAAAAATTGGGATCTCTGCACCTTTACGACTTGCAAAAGTAAAAATGTCATTTACGGAATCCGATGTCCATGTCAAAAAATGTACATTGGAAAAACGACCCGGGAAGTGAGTACATGGATTAACGAGCACCGCTCAAAAATAAAAACTTGTAACCTTAATGCCCCAATGGTGATCCATTATGTTGGGATGGGTCACAAAGTAGATCAAATGGAATGGTTTTGTGTGGAAAAGGTTTTTGGTAATAATTCCACTCAAATCCTAAAAAACCTAGCCTACAAAGAAGAATTATGGATTTTCAATCTAAAAACATTGACCCAGGGGTTAAATACTTTGGAACCCTGGCATGTAGGCACATAGTATTCCTTATTAATCAGCTCTACAATTTCTTTTGTAATTATACATACAAAAGCTAATCACTTTTTCTGATCACTTTTTCCAGATACGCATCTCAATGTGAATACGTCATTCAGTTTTCACGATTGACGGACGCACACGCTACGCAGACCAACAAACACATGTTCCTTCAGGTCGTGTATTACCCTATCAATGTGGCACAGGGTAATCACGTGATAGGTAGCCAGGTGCTCTTAACGCGTGGGTAAGAAGATGTAGTTTAGATGCGTGCCTCCCACCCGTTTGAACGAGTCGTAGATGACCGGAGCAAGCAGCTGATCCCGTGGACTTCAGTTCCTGTTCAAGCAGCGGCTACGATTTTCTTAGGATGCTATCCGCAGGTAAGTAGCTCTTTTTAGACCTCCTCTGTTACATGGATATTGTAAAATACATCTATGTACCAATAAGGTACAAGTTACTTTTACGTATTCCTGGCTAGGGTTTCTGATATAATTTCTTTTGAAACCCTCACAGATTCGAGCTTAAAATTCAACCATCTGCAATGCAGGATTGTTAATCAGAACATTGCCAATTTGTATGCCAGTGTTTTCTGTTCCACAAAAAATGTATACAATGGATTGATTCCTGTTACAGTTGCCAAGGTTGGTTTGCAAGTTGTCCCTTCAAAAGTTTTTTCCAAACAATTGCATGTGGGCTCTGACTTCTTTCCATTGGTTGTGTATCTAATTTTCCATCACTCTTTGCCACATTAATGATCTGCACCAGCCTGGTCTAGGGACACTGATTTCTTATGGCAGCATTCCATGCATGATGCCCTGAGTTTAACCCCAATATATGTAGATATTGGTGGATTTTCAGAAGGACAATAGCAGAACATTTTATGTCTGCAATTTAGCTTTGTGAAGTTATGTATTTGCATTTTCTTTTCTGCTTCCTTTCACTTGGCCTCTCTTTTTCACTTGATCTTAGTTTTGGATACGGAACTGATGGACCCATATATGTGTTTTGTTTGTAGACAACTACCCTTTATCTCCTGATGAAGAAGTACCAAACCATCGTTTACACGTCGAAACCGGTTGAGAGAAACCTAGGATAAGGTCACTTTCGAAGTCCTTTTTTGGCCTATCCCGATTGCTGACCACCTCTTCTAAAATCTACAGTGGCCATGCATTGTGTGTTGTTGTTGCAGACCACTTAAAAAACCTATTGTGGCCTTGTGTTGTTTTGCACAAAAACTTTTTGTATAACTATGAAATTGTGGATGAATTGTTATATTGTTATATGTTTTTATTCTGTACTTATTGATGAGTTGTATGAGTATTTGGATGGATGTTGTATGGATGTGGATAAATGTATGAATGATTTAATATGATGATTTTTATCAGATTTTGATGTTTTTATAATATTCCTGCTACGTGAAATTAAAAATCGTTAGAGTGCAGATTAATTTGTTATTAAATTCACAGAGAAAAATGTATTAGGTTTAATAAAATCCATAATACGCTTTTTTGCAAATTGTTTCCTCTGGATTTCCTTTCTGAGATGTATTGTTACGGTAATACCCCAATCTAGAGAGTGGGGTCTCCTGTGCCTTTCAGGGACAGAGCTAGATCAAAATATGCCAGGTTGATCCAAGGTTGATCCCAGGTTGATCCCAACTTCCTGCCATGCTCCTTGCTCCCCTGCAGACAATGATCTGGCAGGGTGTGGCATGCTCTCACTACACGGCAATGGCTGCAAAGGTTAGAGGGTAATCAGAGAGTAGAGGAGACGAGCGTGAGCTGATTGGACTGAAGAAAAGAGAAGAAAAAAGAAAAGGCAAGTGACACTGTTACCCAGCTCAGCTCAAAGTCGCTCGGGTTTCCTGACAGCCCTCAATCACCACCATATGCACTGGATGCTGCTGTAAGCCGCTACATGCCAGGCTCAACCTGGCCTCTGCAGCACTCTCTCCTACGCTCGTCGTCGGCACGGTGCTAGAGGAAAGGACCTAGCCGTTAAGCCATTCAGCCATCAAGCCGCCCTGCTGTTAATGCTTTCAACAGCAGTCTACGACAGCCGGTAATGTGGTTTGCGATAACATGTATAGAAACAAGCAGACAGAAGCCTACACTGCTTAAAAAGGAGTGCTATTTTGTAGCTGACTTTAATTATCTTAGATGAAAGCGCACAGTTGGTAATCGTCAGGAGTCTTCCTGTGGAAAATCTGAGTCACACAGTAATGATGATGAGCTAAATAATGGTCATGACACAGATTGTACTCCACTATTGTCTCGTTAAAAACAAGCATCACTGCTGGAAAACAGCAATACAGAGAAGGGAGAGAAGAATGACATCACAAATACAGTGGCTGTTATATTAATTTACCTGAGTCCCCCTTCCTGCATACAAAGTGTTTGAGAAACATGTTTTTAGCAGTTGAAAATCAGATGCACACTACACCAGTATGCGACATCCAGAACACCACATACATCACCACTAAAAGCACCATCACGTCCACATGAACCCAGACCTTTGTGCTAGACCACTGCATGAGGCAAATGTGGATGATTACTTTGCAGAGAATAAACACCAACCATTTGTCCAATTGCGTAATCTGTCCAAAAATGGTGTACCGAGGGAAGGCATGGACCAACTTGCGCACCACATCTACACATTCCCAAATGCAGTGGCACAATGCCTGGGCATGGGAAGGAGTCATAAGGTCTGAGGTGCATCCCTCCTCTTACCATCAGACAAGTAGCATATCTACACCAATCTGCACAATAACGTCTGCAAATACAGAGTAAGGGTTTGAGAATAGGTCACATCCTCTACCCCGTGTGTATGCACGTGGACAACAATATCACAAGTCTCATACTAGAGAGTGCTTACTTGATGCTAACCTGGCAATAATATTGGCAACAGACCTCTTTCCCTACTCATTTGTTGAATTCCCATGAATTCCGGTGCCATTTAAGAAAAGTTGATCACCTCTGAAAAGATACTGGATGAAGTTATTTTCTCTCGCAAAGTGGCAACTGAATTATCCATTGGGGATTTGGCATCAGTGGTGTGTGTAGTACAGTGGTCAGTGGCAGGACACATCTACTTCTCTGGTGAAATGTAGATTAATGGTCATTCACACCTATGATAATATGGCTAGCACAGCTCACTGGGTGGCCTTTCCATCCTCCATCTTACAAGAGTTGTCATAGAGTAAATCAAGGAGGCAGGAGGTGTGTGCAGTTTGACACCAATCAACGTTTTACATGCAAGGACTCTGGGGCAGAAGCATTGGGTGAGCTGACATCTGGAAGAAAATGGGTAGGCGGAAGCACAGGAGTTAAGGCCTCAGATTTTGAATTTGACCTTTTTTTCTGCAGCAGCCAATCGATCAATGTAAAATGCAAAATAGTATTTAGTGCAGCAGGGGTTACTGTCTATTCCCACATGAGAAACGTCATAGTGTTGCAAGTTGAACATTTAGCATTTGTTTTTACAAGCACTACATTGCAGAAGACCATATTCACAGAGCAAACACATAATGTGTTACCTAGTACATGGAGCAGGGTTATTTCACGGTGTGTGTTTTTGTGAAAGCGATAGATGTAGCAGTGACTTTGGCTTAGACGCTCTGGCCAGTTGCTGTATTACACATGCCATTGTGCTGACGATAGTGTAAGTTATGTTTTAAAATCCTGATCACACACCTGTAAAATGTGTTCATATTCTACAACAGGTGGAAGCCACCCAGTAAAGACCCCAGCCTCATTCATGGGCTGCAGCTGCTCACTAAGATTGTTGTGCTCCTTCGTAGGGAACAGCCACCCATTAACATTCTCAGGTGTCTTCACAGTGCACACACACTGAGGTTCTCAGGTTCTTCCACAGGGCAGGGCCTACCTGTCAAGGTGTGAATACTCTTTGAAAGGTCACAGCCACCTGCAAAGGTCATCATGATCTTTCAAAGAGTATACCATCATGTGAGGTTCCCACATTCTCACACAGGGCACACACACCCCTTGAGGGTAAATACACCCATTAGGGTTCTCAGATTTCCAACAGGCCACCATTAATTGGGTTCTTTGATAGGGCACGGCCACCAATTGACATTTTCAGGGTTTTTCACATGGTGCAGCAGCTACTAAAGTTCTGAAGCTCTTAAACAGGGAATGTCCCAGTCTCTCTCCTTTGACCGAATGCCCAATACCATACCGGAGGGAAGAGCTTCCCATGGCAGCACACAACCACTAAACGGTCCAGCTCCCCCAGCTAATGGAACCGCTCAAACAATGTAGTAGGTCCCTCCATGTCTCATGATGTAGTTCAGATGGTTCTGCTCAAAGATGGGCACTGCTCTGATAGCAAACCACCCCCAGCTGATTGTCAGGGCTGTGCCGGCAATAGTGACCTGCCAATGGCCACAGTTGCCCATGCCACTGGCACTGATCGGGCAGGCTGTATGTGTGCAGCAGTTTTGGCATGGCATGGCAACTCCAAAATGACCAACATGATTCTCCCCAGCCGTGGGATATGCTAGGGCCCTATCCCGTCTCAACCACCACTGTAAGTAGCATTGCTGGTAGATGGATTGCTAGTGGGTTCTGTGGATATGTGTGCATTGTACAACGTGCTTTGACACCAGCACATTCGGATGCTGATGTCCATTATACCTACACTATAGCGCTTGCGCAAAATGTTCTTCCTTCAATTGGCCTTCTTCACAAAGCACACCATACAGAAGACCCCAGGCTCAATCACCCTGATGGTCTTTCCAAGTGAGCGGGCAAATTAGTACCACATCCGGAACCCTGTTGGGGCTGAGGTCACTGCTTCCTAGGGATATTCCTGGTACCTGGGCATGACTTTCCCCTCCACAAAAGCACGAGCAGGAACATGCTCCTCCTCCCCCATCATCTCCTCCTCTGCCTGTACATCCTCCTCCTGTTCCAGTTCCACTAACTGCTGCTGTTTTTTGGCAGGCTGGTCCTCTCTCTCTGCCTACTCCTGATGGGCCTCCTCCCATTCTCGACAGCACCCTTACCCTGCTGGTTGAAGACTGCTTCCCTCTCTGTGCCCTCCACCCAATCAGTGCCAAACCTCTCCACCAGCATACTTGTTGTGGTCACTCCCTTCCCTTACACCAGGGCCATGCCCTCCTCCACCTGCAATGCCACTGTAGACTCATCCACATGAAGTTCTGCATCTCCAGATTCACTGCAGGAACCTCTAATGCCCTTGCCTCCTCTGCCACTTTTAAGGCCTACTGAAATTCCACAGTCTTCTACAGTGTCTTGGAAGACTGACAATCCTCTGTAGTCTAGGCCTTAGATCCGGCTCTCACAAAAACCATGATGTTCCCCTGCCTTATGCATAATGGGGGAATCCCCCTCCTACTATCAGATGAAATGCAGCTTCTCCTTTTTACAGCTGTCTTTCCCTTTTCCTCCCAACCTTACAGTTGCCACATAAAATGAAAACTGCCTCAAAAGCAACCCAAGGAACATTTTCTTGTGCTCAACATGAGAACCCAACAGTGTTTATCCCTGAGTGAAACAGAGATTTATATGGGGAAACTAACACAACAATGCATCATGCACTGACCAAACAATAAGACAAATGTGCCAACACATGGGCTTGAAATACTAACGAAACAACGTGAAACTACACAAAGGAGCAAAAACAAACATATTTTCCAACTCTTCAAAAAACATTTCTAAAGTTTTAATATCCCACCAAACACCCTCCAAATATGGGCCCGCATTCCCTTATAGCATAGCAATACCCAAACACAAACAGTAAGTGAGATGAACCTTGCATATATAGGAGCAAGCTTCATTTCAGAGATGTATGGAATCGGATTGGCAAACTTGATGAATCACCAGAGAAAGACCTGATTGGCTAGATCTGTTTTTCATCACAAGATATGCCAGTCCTGTTTGGACAGCGAATCATGGCACAAGACCTGTAAGCTTGCCGAAGGTTTTTAGGGTATGCATCGGCACCAAAATCCTGCCCTCTTCTCATTGTAGGGACAAATATTCATTAAATGTTTTCTCTGCTAGTGTGGGTTAATTTTTGAAGTGTTCGTTCAGGTTTACTCCCGACTAATTCCTTGTGCTCTTCATTGGAGATTCCTGTCCACTTATCACAACACTTGATTGGAGGAACCAAATGATTACTGTGTTAATTGTTATAACTAGGGATTTCTGGTACACAGACATTGCTTTAAAGCACAGTGTGTGTTACTGTCACCACATGTATACACACAAGTTAATGAAACATAGAAAGAAGAACCAAGATAAGTCAGCCTTGCCTTGATGTGGCACTGCGATCTGGCATATGAACACAAATCTTTGCAACAAGTGTATACAAAACTGACATGTCTTCTCAGACTTTGTGGCAATAAAACCTATTAATATATTTCAACTGCATATGATCAATGTATTGCACAAATACAGTTGACTATGTAATATGAGGTATTCAATAGTGAACATGTAAACAGAATGTCCTACGATGATCTACAGAAAACATTACATGGTTATTTCATCTGATCTTAGTTGTAAACAATACCTAGCCAGCAAACACTGAGGTTTTGCATCACACTAGACAACAGAATGCCATGAACTATTTAGGTTTTGTAAAATACGTGCACTGACTTCTTTTCATCAGGAAGCCAGGTGCGGCCCCTCCCAAAAAGCCTTTTCTGGATTTTCCCATAATTACACAATGTTGGTAATGTGGGGAAACATGATTTAATCCCTGCTCCCTGATTCCAAATTCTATACCTTTTCCTTCAAACGTTTGACATAAAAATGATTTTCAGATCAAGTATACTCGATAACACGCCTCATAAATTTAAATATATTTACTGTTTATTAGGTGGAAAAGGCTGCTTTTTCTTCCAAATTTAGTATGAGGAAAGAATGTGCTGCATGTTTCTGATATGTTTCGTTCAGAGACCAGGAACTAAGGAAACTTACAACCTATCGTATGTTTTATTTGCACCCAAGGAAAGTTGCTCAGCCAATCAGGTGACTGGTACAGCAAGGGAGACACACATTCTCAGTCCGCTGTTTCCTTCCACCTGAGGCGTTTCCCCTTTTTTGTGGGGAATGTGGGAGGCGAAAGGGAGCCCACGTCCCAATCCCCAAAACAAGCCAAACCGCTTCACCCACTCTCCTTCCACACTTACCTGTTGGACCGGAGATTTGTTCTCCGGTCCCAGCACACCTCCTGCTCTTTGCCACCATAGAAATGGAAAAGGGACTTTGTCCGCTTTCCCTGTGTCAGTGGACATCTGTTTATTTTTCCTCACGAGATTGCATCACGCAATAAGCGCAGCAAATCTCCTGAGGAAAAGAAAACAACTATTTTCACCCCGGATAAACCCTGGGCTGCAAATGGCTTTCACTCTTGCAGTTGAGGGTGGACATGGCCAGTAATGACCCCCGGCCCTATGGTTGATGTGCCGTTACTGGCCATGTCCGCCCCATGTCATGGGGGTGAAAGCCATAGACTTTAATTTGCTTTACTTTTCTGGAAAATTGAACTAGCTTGCAAGTGACATGTCATTAAGATGAGCGACAATGCAGTCAACTATAATTCCTCTATACATGATCTTGATTATAGTATTTAGAGCAACAATTCCGTTGTAGAAAGTCTTGTTAATAAGATTTTGATTTGTACTATAATATAATCGCAGTATTTTAAATAGAAGAATCATGGCTTTGAGAGTGATTTGTGCATATATTTTCACAGCACTGTAGTCTATTGGCAACCCAACAAATATCTTCGGAAAATCTCTACCAATCAACCTCTATGGAATGTGTGAACTAGCTTGTCAATCATTGAGCTGCAATTTTCTTGACGCTGATTACTTAGGACTGTGTTATGTCTTTGGCTGCCCCTTGTTTTGTTTGTTTTCGCTGTTCTAACCTTCACCCCAAACCCTCTTACCTTTGTACCTTCCAGCGCTGACATCATCAACTATAGATCTGGCTATTTTCACTTGTATTATTCCAAATGTGCTTTATTAGGATTGCTCAAATTTATGATGAAGGATCTATAGAGATTACCGAATGCTGCTAATCACCTTTTCTCAAGACCATACAGATTGCTTAATACTACACGAACCCTGCGTTGAATGCACTAGGCATGAGGAAGGCCAGTTCTAGTTTGAGTCACTGTGTGTCACTCGCATTCATGCACTTAGACAGAGCAGAAGCAAACAATTAACCATTCCTCTCATTGGATTTATCAATCTTAGATTATGCTCTCCCTAGCAATCTTGCATTATGCTCTCCCTAGCAATCTTGCATTTTAGGCGACACATTACTTTGGACTTAATAATTTTGATAAGAACACATCTGTAATCAATTGTGTACTGGTCAATAGCACCAACAATCCATCTTACTGGTAACAGTGCACTGTATAAAATCATGTACAGCATAACACAACATCTCTCCTAACTGCCACGCATTCTTCTTCCATATGTCTGTGTGCTTGGGCTTCACCAGGGCTAGGAGCTCTCCTTTCCCGAAATGAAAAGCACATTGTAGAAGAGATTACACAGTGGCCATTTGTGCCTGAATTTTTGTTGATTTGACCCGACTTGTGTTTGTTTCTGTCAATGTCTGAAGTCTGACCTGGCTACGAGATGTTAATGGCTTTAAAGACCATGGTTGCATACACTAACAGCACTTAATTGACTTAATTGCCCTTAACTACAGTTAAAGACGTGTTACATTGGAATGGAAGCAAGTATGTCCTGTTATTGCCCACAAGCAATGGCCCCCAATGCTAAATTATACCATGCATGAGCGAGGATATCTTTGTAGTAAACATCTCTCTGTGATCACAATTATGGCAGGTAAGTAAAATAAGGCACACCAGATTCAATTAATTTACCAAGGATCATATTATTTGATCAAATGGGGAAGCTAAAACTTGAATCTAGGTTGGATACCTGGCGCCATAGATTTGAAATTTGGCAGTACAATGCATTTCCAATTGCATCATAAATCTTACACGAGAGTGCAATGCGTTCTACATAGTTGTATTTTACGAACTAACCAGTACATTGCTTAAACAAGCGACCTTACAAACCTGCAATAATATGATAAACGAAGCTGACAAAACATAAGAAATGCTAATTTGAACATGTAAAACAAAACACTCATGAATCTGATTCCAATGAGAAATTAGCAAAAGGTGCTGCATCAAAGTTACTAACTTAGAATATTTAAAATGAATCTCTGTTGTTGTACAATGTCAAGAAAGAATGCAACCAGGCAAAGGTGTGACGTACACCCTAAATCTACTGTCTGTTCCCACACTTAGGGCATGAATAAGATTGCCCAAACTACCCAAAAAAGTCCTAGCAGCAAACTGCTGTGCAGTAAAGTTCATTCATAGACAAGCAATGTTATTTCTTTTAATTTTCAGGCCGGTTATTTGTACCTGATTATCCTTGCCCCGTCTGTTTGAACCTTTAACAGTAATCCATGCAAGATATTGACCGGATGTGTATCCACCAGCAGGACAGGGGTGGCGTCAACGGCTACCTGTTAGGCAGAATCATATGCAGTTCCCTTTGTGAACACCACACACAATTAAGACTACAAGTGCAAGTACAAATTCACCTTTGGTACAAGCCTGTACTACACAGTAAAGTGGTAGCGATGGCTGAGCAGCCAGTCTTATCTCAAGAGTAAAGTGAGCAGTATCAGAAGTTACACAAAGGACAGTAATTACTGTGGTTCAAACAAACACTGACTCCAGGTTTCTGAGTAAAGGAGTATACATATATTTACACATTCATTTGTAAAACAGTTCACTAAGTAAAGAAGCAGAAAATCACACTCTTAATATACTACAAAACACCCAATCAATTCTGCACAAGTTAAGCACAAAATGAAGTGTGAGCAAAAGTGCACTCCAGCAATCAAAAAAAGAGGAAAAGACAAGGTTATACAAACTTGAGCAGCACCAACAAGTAAGTAGGCAGGGCATTCTAGAAAAGGCTTTCTTCAATGGGGATTCAAATCAATAGACCTGGGCCAATGTTAATGGTTCAGAGTCTTTGCAGAGGATCACACAGTTCAGAGTAGTTTGCGGTTAAGTCTTTGCCAAGAGTTTGAAACAAAGTTGGTCGAAGGAAAAGTTATTTAAAAGAGTAGATAAGAACAATCCCTCTGATTGGTGAAATGTTTTAAAACACTTTCACGGCGGTCGGACGGAATGAACAACCGGGTTTGAACAGTACCTTAGAGGAAGAAGATGAAGTTGCTGGCAGATCCTGCAGGCTCACGGTTCCTGAAGTGACTGTCGGACTGACACGAAGGAGGAAGACTGGAGGCTCCTGCACTGCCCAGGGAAGAAACCAGCAGCAGAGCAAAGCAATGAATAAAAGGTGCGCTCCTTAAAGCTCAAACATGGTCTGGTCCTCCTGGCTATCCGGTTCACTGCAGCTGTGCACAGCAAATTCAACCAGGGGAGGGAGAGCTCGGTTGGTGTTTGGCAAACTGGTTGGTCCCACAAGCTCAAGGAAAGAATATTCCTTGCAGATCTTCTCTGTCGTTGAAATTTGGCGATTCATACCCGTAGCAGGGCTGCACCGGGAGGTTCAGTCATGGTAGTGGTCCTCTTCTTTCAGCTTCTCTTCGGTTCTCTTGATCCAGTGGCGCCTCTGCCTTCCAAGTCCCAGACACCTTCTTTTTATGCAGTTTTCCCCCATTCACACAGCCTGGCTGTCAATCAGACAGCAGGGTGGCTGTCCTGGCAGGACAGTCACCTAGCCAATCAAACAAGAGTGTGACTTGGGTTTCCAAGGGAACCCTGTGCAGGGATCCTAAAACCCCTCCCTCACATCCTGTCTACCCAGACTCTCAGGTGCCTAAGGAGGGCTTTTGTGCAGAAGCCCGCCAGAAGACGCCGAACAAAGGAACCAAACCTGGTTTGTGGCACAGAGTAAAACATGAGAAAGACCTTTACAAAAAGAAATGGCGAATTAACCAAGCCGAAACCAAATAAAAGTAAATAGGGTCCATCGGATTAAAGTTTGAGGCTACTAACTTAGCCAAAAACAGTACCAAGGCTATTTTCATAGTCCACGGTAGGAAAAATATGGTAGATACCACTGCCACCAGCCAAATCTTAAAGAAAGGAGAACAAAATAATGTTCCATGAGAAACAGACAAAAAGGGATAACGATTAACCCTTTCCAGTACTCTATGTAAGATAGTTTGTACTGGGTCTGTGCATTTAAAAAGACTAATAAAGTCAATGCCACCTTTACATGTTCTGGGAGACAATAGTCAGTCCCAGAACATGGAGTTTAAAGTGGGAAGTCTGAAAAAGACTACCCTGTGTCATTGCACACACAGTACAAAGATGATGCCTATGGAGTAGGTGAAGCTCCAAAGTCTATGAACACAAAAATGTTAAACACACAGCAAAACACATGTAAGAGTGGGAAAAAAAAGGCTCACACTCTCACCAGGTGAAAAAAAAGAAATCGTAGAAATCCAGCAAAGCTGCTGAGGGACTCAGTAGGTAAGGGAAACTGGCCATTCTGGAGAATTCTCCCTAACACTACCCCTTTAGGTGCAATAAAGCTGCAGCAAGGCTAGGTTAAACAAATGCTAGCCCAAATGGTCAAAGGAGTATCAAGTATCATAAAACAAAGTTTAATTTATGACTAGACGAAAAGTTAAAAGAAAGGCAAGAAGGACTACATGGTATAAGTAATAAAGCACAAAGATGAAAACTCATTTGTGTGGGTTAGTAGCAATATTTGGTGCACTTTCATGTACTACTCCAAAGGTAGTGGTTCGCAATCATTGTCGACACATAACAATGGGTGTTTCTGGTTCGCAACTTGAGTAGAGACCGACAGATGTTGCATTTGTAGAGGCAGATTATCTGAAGGCACCAAACATTCTTAGGGACACTGGAAATGAGGTGTGGGTATATTAGTATACCTTAATTAGTGGCATCTTGAAAAGGAAGGTGTATTTATCACGTGCTGTCATCAGTACTAGCAGAAGTAAAAGACCGCTCTCAGTCAGTGTCAAGTACAGCTCTAAACTGCAGGCATCCGATCTGCACACTTATGGGTTTTGGTACCTGAGACCACCCATCCTGAACCAGCTACACAGTATGCAACTAACCAAGTAGTTTCCTGCCTGAGACACCACCTGATTTTTCCAAGATACGAGCGACTGCCACATCTCATTGCTTATACTTCTGCCAGTACTGATGACAGCACCTGATAAATACAACCTGCTTTTCAAGATGACTCCTGAGTCAGGCCCCCCTACACAAAAAAAGAGGGTCTCTATTGCCCCGCTATATCTCTTCTGTTTATCCACCAGATCATTGTTTATATAACACTCAAAACCGCATAAGTGATTATGCCACTTCATATGCTGAATATCCTCTAATCTTCTCAGCAGAAACAAATTAAATCTGATCAGTGACATCCCATGCATTTCACGGTCTGGAAACCAATGATTACACCAATGGTCGTTTTTTCTCTTTCTATGGTTATCTGTTAGAAGGGCTGTGAAGACATCAGCAAGGGCTGTAGCGAAAGGTTTTGGGGAACCTTTTGGTAATTATACTGAATATTTTGGAAGTTTCAGTTTCCTTTGTAATCAATTCCAAATTTTGCACTACAATCCGCCCTAGTCTCACTTTTTTAAAGGACTGCGAATGTGAAAACATATACAGTAGACCCTCTGTCTGAAATGTGTTTGAGATAACCCTACGCAGACCCCAGTCAAAATGTCTGGGCAACTCATTCTCATTCTAGAAGAGAAGTGTAACGCATTTGTATTGCATTTTTCCGGTAGTAGCAGCCATACTGTGGAACACCTTGCCACCCCAACTAAGAAATGAACCATCCCTCTGTTCTTTCCGAAAATGCCTGAAAACTCGACTTTTCAGCATAGACTCCCAACATTGAGTCATTAGGCATAGATGACACAGTTCACTCCCAACCATCCACCTAACCATATAATGAAGAACTGTAGGCACACCTACACTCCCACTTATCATATTATTAGTGGTATCTAGCTTATCATACGTGTCATACCTGCTTTGTATATTTGCATAACTGTATTCTGTAAGTCTGAAATGTATATGTCGAAGTGCAACTGTAACTGCTGAAGTTCTCTCATGTAACCAATTTCTTAAGATCTAGCGCCTAGATGCCTCTGGGCTATGCACGCTTTACTAATGTCAAAATAAATAAATAAATAAATAAATAAATAAATAAATGATCCATTGGTAGAGTTTGAAGTCCCTTAAGGCCCATCCATCACCTCTGTTAAGGGTGTCCCTCGTTTTCCTATATTTCCTTATTGTGCTTTTAGATACCCACACAAATAAGGCCATAATGGATTGAAGCTTTCTTGCCATGTCATTGAAAAGGTTCAGGAAAAATTATCAAAGAGGACCTTTTGCTTGTAAAGAATTACCATGTTTACATCTATCATCCCAATTTGGTTGAGTGGTAAATTGGCAAGTTTCCTAGGATGCTGTAGATCGTCTACATAGCATATCCATCTATTTTTAAAAGGTATTACCTTAATGAGATTCTATTTTTTAAATTATTTTAATACATTGAATTCTATTATTCTGCCCTCTATGGAAAAAGTCTCCCTTTCTGCATTCAGTGTTGCAAATAAATGTTTCTCTCAAAACCTGTTCTCTCACATATCCTTGTACATGTCTCTTTATTAAATACCCTTTATCTGCATATTTAAATAAGTATTTGTATTTATTTGAGCATAGAAGTGTCACTTCTATAAGACATGACGTACATATGAGGGAAGACAGGTTGCAGAGACAATACATGGGCAGAGTAACACTTGTTTTGGTGGATGATAATGGTTCCAATGAGAAAGAGGGGTTTGTGTTACGTGCGCCATATTGGAGACTGGGGTTTGGTGATGTTGATGCGATGTTGCGATTTAGCATGTATGCAGTGTAGTTAATGGGAATGGGATAAGTGTTCATTTTAGTGTTACTTTGTGTTTAAGATGATACATTTTGGATTTACATCTGCAGACCATGATAACTGTCAAGATTGGCGATGCAGTATAAACACAATGTAGGCGTGGTGTGCCACGTAGCACCTAACAGTTGGGCAATGAGGAGCTGAATATATGTATGTGAGAAAGAAGATTTTCAATGGGGAAATCACGGTGAGAGGATACTTTACTCTTGAACATACATGCACAGACATAGATACATGGGGTTCTTTAGGAAAATCTGTTTGGGACAATTAAGGGTGCATGGTGAATATACCCATCTGTATGACACAAGTCCTCTCACATGCTAGAGATTGTACAGGCCCTGAAACCTGGATTGGAAGGATGCAATCTGTGTGACTGGGAAAACTGGTTCAGCAAGGTTTGAAGTTGAGAAAGTGCGTTCATATCAGATTGTCAGTTACAGCCAGCATCCAGTTTTTACGACATGGCACAGTGTGGAAAGGAGATGCAATCTTTTTAGGTACATGGGAACCTGTTATTCAGTGTCCAGGGAAGTCCAACCATCTGTTTGTGACAAGTAATAAACCCAGTGCAAGGGTCACTAAGGGCACAATGAACAGATGGTGTATGGGTTTCAATCAGTTTCTCAGGCTATGCCCAGAAGCCATGTGTGCTCACAGCAAGTGAACGTAAGTGAACGGTTTGGCGGAAATATATTTGCATTTGGATCATGTGGTGGAAGTTTGCAGCAGGCACCCTTACTGCACCTAAATATTTGGAAAACACTACTTAAAGGAATGGTTCGGTCTGAAAATATTATTGTCCCTATGGTTCGGCCATGTGTTTTTAACCATAAGTCGATCGATCGTACAAACATTTCCTATGCACCTTACCCGAGTTTTCATCTCTTGAACACAAGCAAAATCAGGCAGCAGGGAGTGGCCATCTTGTGATAATCTTATCACTTGCCGCATCGCCCTGGGTGACCTGCGTTTGCGGCACTAAATGATATCCCCCACCCCTGAGCCTGACATCACCAACTCATTTATATTCTCTGCTTCTCTCCGTGACGTTACTGGGCAGCGTAGCCAAACGCGCCAAGTCCTCACCTACGCGACTAGATGCAGAATCCGGAAAACAACACACATCATCTCACAGCACAGCACATCACAATTAGGAATATGAAACTGTACTTTAAAAGGAAACAGCAAGACTGTACAATTGGTAAAGTACATTTATTTCACATTAAATGTTTCGATAACATTCGGCGTCTGACATAATCAATCAAAATGGGACTTTTTTTCCTTTGCTCTCGATCCGCAAATCCGCAAATGTTTATTGTGAGTCACGCGCTGTTCCTCTTTGGTACACAGGGTGTTCGTTTTGTCTAAATGAAGCACTTCGGTCGCACGGTGAATTGCAAAGCTGGTGCATGAACTTGGCACTAGACCACTGTAAAGGTTGTTATTTTGCTCCTTATCGCTGGTACCGCATAGGGGCATATTGGACCTTGTCTGTCATCCCAAAAGACGGTAGATCCAGTGATTGACATGTAGCTGCTGCTGGCGGTTGAAGAATCCATCGGTCGGGTCTGGAATAGATGACAATCGCAGAATGGCACGATGTACCTGTTTGCAAAAAATAAAAATAGAAATGTGTCTCAGTAGCCGATCTTTATTACAATTAATCATTTTCTTTATTAGCACAGAGATGACACAATGTGAACCGAGAGAATACAACATGGAATATCAAAGTACTCCTCTATTTGCTTCCGAGGATAGTGCAATGGAGTATGTTGAGCTATAAACGTAATGCGTAAACTGGGGCAACAATTCAAGTTGCACAAACAATGTAATGATTTATTAGCGTAGAACCAGGGAGAAACGAGTGGTGGTCTACATGCGTCTCGATGCTGGCCTGCCCATGTGCCCGGTAGATAGCACAGCACACAAAGGTTGTACTATCAGTTCATTGCAATATGCCACATAGAAAGAACAAGTACAATGTGACCCAGCAATAATGGTCAGCTATTCCTATTTCGACTAGTTCTGGTATAAAATCATCTAAAGAGAAACTTACATTATATAAACTGAACTTATATGTAACTATGTCCAGTTTCAGAATGGGCAACCTTATCATATCATAAGTTGTTACACCCTCCCTTCTATTCAATCCCTTTCAGAATGGTCCTTGCCTCTGAAGGTCAAAAACAATAGAACCTTATACTGTGCGCGGGACCTGTGGGTCTCCAAGCTCCGAAGCAAAAATTCAAAGCTGTTGACCTTCACTCACAATGAACATACTTTCTTACTTTGCAACATCCAATGTCAACGCATCCGTGAGAACATGATTTTTGTAGCACAGGCACAGGATGAAAAAAGTGGGGGCTGTCAATGGTTGTTGTTTGTTGTGCTGCTCTGGTGTATAGGCGAATATTGCCAATGACAGAATGCCCCCTAATCTCAAATTATAGTCGATGTAACACAAAAACTGAGTCGAAATGTGTCTAGTAATAGGTCCACCTCTGCTTATATCATGACCTTCTAGCCCATGGCATGTTTTCACAGTCAGTACTAGAATGTTTTGTAGCCTAGGTCTAATCCCTTTTGTGTGACGTGCAGATATTCAGCTGTTTGGGGAACTTTATGGCCAGGCAACTGCCAAAACCCAAAGATTCTTACACACTGTTATCCATTGGTCTTTTACACGAAAAATGAAGGTCCCACAGTAGCTCGACTAAACTGTGAAATGTGAAATCAATTGTAATAATTGTACTATTTTTTTTAGAAAAGGACTAAGAGGATAGATTTCAAAAGACAAATTGCATACTTTATTTGTACAGTATATAAAAACATTTTTGGCAAAAATAAAAACAGATGGTAGTCATTTGTACCGGGATTTGAACAATTGAACAAGCTCTGCTTTGGGTGAACATGGCACATTGGCAATGTTTTGTGACAATGTATCTGTGCTCTGAACAGATTTGTGCGCAATTCCATGAGTATGCATCTCTACGACATTTACAATTCCATTTTGTCATATACTGGTTTGACAACCCATTTTTTGCTTCTTTTCGTAAAGGCCATAGTGTAGCAAAGCTTCCCTAAGTTTCCTGCAGTCCTAGATTGTTCCCGGCCTATATTCTCGTTATGCGCTAATACCGCTAATAAAGTCCTAGATTTAATCCCTTGGATGCCGAAATGCAATCTCTTTGGTCTGTACTTTAGGCACATATTGTGGAAGCAGCTCCAAATCTCCTGTGTGACAGAATTCTGTGAGTCCCTTCAGATCTCTTGATAGAGGTTTATCAAACACAATCTTCTCAAGGGCTTTGTGTGGAGGTGAAGATGGCATCAACCACTTCTTCTTCTGTGCCTGCTCTGGGGACAAAGGGCCATGTTCACATTGGTGGAAATGTTGGTTTTCTGTCCAGTGGTTAACGTTGGAACAGTGGTGCATTAGTGACCGCCATTTTTCCAGTAGAATTTCCACAGACCCATCACATGTTTTGTAACTCCACCAAAGATGGTTGCTAAAAGACTGGGACCATTGTGAAATACTTTCAAAACATTTTTTTATCCCTGCCGCCGAGATTATTTTATTGATTGATTTGGCAACATGCCATACATCAAATTGATGTGTAATATTTGGATACTGCTCTCTCATTGTCTTGGCTATTGAAACATGTCTGTCCGTGGTCGATGTGCATTCCCCTCGATTGTAGATCTTCCAGTGATTTCATAAAACCAAGTTTCTCCATGGCCACTGAGGATTTACATTGGGACACCTGCACGACCACTGCACTCACAATTTTCTTAGTTTCCATGTCTTGAAAATGGTAGGTGCAGTACTTAGCAGAAAATCCGGGGCTGTCACACTGTCCATCGTCGGCTAGCCTGAACCGTTTGTCGGAGAATGTACTTTGAATAGCCAATTGTTCAATGTTCAAAGCTTCAGTAATGGCAGGGAATAGATAATCACGTTGGTATTTGTAGAATTGTCTTTTAGAAATGAAATGGAGTCCCACAAACCGAAAGAAAATGGACAACTTCGTGAAACTAGAGTCCCTGAAAAGTAAAGCTGCTGCACACAGTAGATTGCCAGCTGGCAGTTTCCCCAGGTTACTACCTTGTGTTAGACGAGTCATGCTCACCAATGGATTCCCACATACTACCCCTCCCACTGAATGCACACAGTTCAGCATCTTTATAATCTCCATCAAGCTGCTGTCGAATACTATGTAGTTGGCCTCTTTTATTAGATTGTCATCCGGCAACACTGTTGTTTCGGACTGAACCGTTGTTGACATATCAGCCAAACTGGACATACTATAGTCGATATCTTTGTCTGGTTCGTCGGTCAATAGTGTTGATGCTTCAGTCTCTGTCATTTCATCATCTGTTACTTGACCATGGATAGGAGAAAACATCAATGTGGACTGTTTTTTGGGGGTCATGTTTTTGGCGGGTGTCGATTGTGTGAAGTGCTCATTGAGTAATGTAAAACTATCTTCTATAAATTCACTTTCACCTTCATCTGGTGGAACAGGCGCATTGTAGCAATGGTCCAAAAACACTTTGCTGGATTTGCCGGTCATATAAAATTCATTTTCTGTTCATTGGACATAGGCATCTCGAGTGTGAACATGCCGCACCTCAGTTAATAGTTCCTCCATGGTGAAAACAGTTTGGCAAGCAGCATCTGTCATTTTTATCGCTGTCTGTGTCTGCATAGTCCGTACTCCATCGGGCAACTACAGGACAGATAGGAAAAGGGATGTTCAGTGTAAATCCAAAATACAGGGTTGTACAATTTACATTGAAAAAAAGCATATAATGAAGGCCTCAGCACAAAACAATTGCCAAAAAAATCAACAGGCCGATTCATGGAATAAATGTGCGCCGAAAATCCCGGCGCAGAGGGGCCAATACGTGCGCTGCGCCGAAAATCAGCGCAAAGCGCAGGGAAACCAGCGCACGTCGATTCATGGAAGTCCCTGCGCAAGAAAAGCAGAGGACGTGCGCGGAAAAAACGCGCGGCGCAGGCCGGCGCACAGGTCAACCAACGTCGTGCGCCACGGCCACTGCGCCATCACTCCGAGCGCAGCGCACAGCTCTAAAGTAGGCGGGACACAGGGCGGGATACTCGGAATGGGGAATAAAATGGGGCACAACACTCGGAATGGGGAAGAATGTGGGCGGCACGGGGAAAGTTCAGGAGGCAAGTGCGCGGAACGCCCACACGCTCGCATACAACACGTATTCATGGAATAGAATAGGGCAAAAAAGCGCACGCTCAAAGCAGCGCACAGGCACAAACAGGCACAAACACGACCGCCACAAGAAAGCAGGCGGTAGCGTCTCTGCGCCTGCAAGAAATGTGCGCTAAAAGGTGCGCCAACAAATAGCACCTATATACAGACATGATCAATGTCCAATACTGTGGCCCTCCAGGACAAAAGACGTACAAAGGGGTACCCACAAACACAGACACGCGCAGAGAGAAAAAATAAACGTGTGCGTGCATACCGGGGTGCGCGGGAAGTTGCACACGCGATATGGCCGGCTACGTGGATTCCAGGGGTGCGCGGGAAGTTCCACACGCGACATGGCCGGCTACGTGGATTCCAGGGGTGCGCGGGAAGTTCCACACGCGATATGGCCGGCTACATGGATTCCAGGGGTGCGCGTGAAGTTCCACACGCGATATGGCCGGCTACGTGGATTCCAGGGGTGCGCGGGAAGTTCCACACGCGATATGGCCGGGTACGTGGATTGCAGGGGTGCGCGGGAAGTTCCACACGCGATATGGCCGGGTACGTGGATTCCAGGGGTGCGCGTGAAGTTCCACACGCAATATGGCCGGCTACGTGGATTGCAGGGGTGCGCGGGAAGTTCCACACGCGACATGGCCGGCTACGTGGATTCCAGGGGTGCGCGGGAAGTTCCACACGCGATATGGCCGGCTACGTGGATTCCAGGGGTGCGCGTGAAGTTCCACACGCGATATGGCCGGCTACGTGGATTCCAGGGGTGCGCGGGAAGTTCCACACGCGATATGGCCGGGTACGTGGATTGCAGGGGTGCGCGGGAAGTTCCACACGCGATATGGCCGGGTACGTGGATTCCAGGGGTGCGCGGGAAGTTCCACACGCGATATGGCCGGCTACGTGGATTGCAGGGGTGCGCGGGAAGTTCCACACGCGATATGGCCGGGTACGTGGATTGCAGGGGTGCGCGGGAAGTTCCACACGCGATATGGCCGGCTACGTGGATTCCAGGGGTGCGCGTGAAGTTCCACACGCGATATGGCCGGCTACGTGGATTGCAGGGGTGCGCGGGAAGTTCCACACGCGACATGGCCGGGTACGTGGATTGCAGGGGTGCGCGGGAAGTTCCACACGCGATATCGCCGGGTACGTGGATTCCAGGGGTGCGCGGGAAGTTCCACACGCGATATGGCCGGGTACGTGGATTGCAGGGGTGCGCGGGAAGTTCCACACGCGATATGGCCGGGTACGTGGATTGCAGGGGTGCGCGGGAAGTTCCACACGCGAAATGGCCGGGTACGTGGATTGCAGGGGTGCGCGGGAAGTTCCACACGCGATATGGCCGGGTACGTGGATTGCAGGGGTGCGCGGGAAGTTCCACACGCGATATGGCCGGGTACGTGGATTGCAGGGGTGCGCGGGAAGTTCCACACGCGATATGGCAGGGTACGTGGATTCCAGGGGTGCGCGGGAAGTTCCACACGCGATATGGCCGGGTACGTGGATTCCACGGGTGCGCGGGAAGTTCCACACGCGATATGGCCGGGTACGTGGATTCCAGGGGTGCGCGGGAAGTTCCACACGCGATATGGCCGGGTACGTGGATTCCAGGGGTGCGCGGGAAGTTCCACACGCAACATGGCCGGCTACGTGGATTCCAGGGGTGCGCGGGAAGTTCCACACGCGACATGGCAGGGTACGTGGATTCCAGGGGTGCGCGGGAAGTTCCACACGCGATATGGCCGGCTACGTGGATTGCAGGAGTGCGCGGGAAGTTCCACACGCGAATTGGCTGTGTGCTCCCAGGCATTACCTGTACACCCTCCACGGCCCCTGCAGGCAGCACACACCACAGGGAACTACCCTGCACACCTGCTCATGTCTCCCACCACCCCCACCCCCCATCCACCAGGGACACCCTCCACCAGGCCCCCACCCATGTCTCCCACCACCCCCACCCCCAGCACTGTGGGGAACCTGCCAGCAGGCCCCCACCCATGTCCAACCCATGTCTCCCACCACCCCCAACCCCCATCCACCAGGGACACCCTCCACCAGGCCCCCACCCATGTCTCCCACCACCCCCCACCCCCCATCCACCAGGGACACCCTCCACCAGGCCCCCACCCATGTCCAACCCATGTCTCCCACCACCCCCAACCCCCATCCACCAGGGACACCCTCCACCAGGCCCCCACCCATGTCTCCCACCACCCCCACCCCCAGCACTGTGGGGAACCTGCCAGCAGGCCCCCACCCATGTCCAACCCATGTCTCCCACCACCACCAACCCCCCATCCACCAGGGGCACCCTCCACCAGGCCCCCACCCATGTCTCCCACCACCCCCACCCCCAGCACTGTGGGGAACCTGCCAGCAGGCCCCCACCCATGTCCAACCCATGTCTCCCACCACCCCCAACCCCCCATCCACCAGGGGCACCCTCCACCAGGCCCCCACCCATGTCTCCCACCACCCCCACCCCCAGCACTGTGGGGAACCTGCCAGCAGGCCCCCACCCATGTCCAACCCATGTCTCCCACCACCCCCACCCCCCATCCACCAGGGACACCCTCCACCAGGCCCCCACCCATGTCTCCCACCACCCCCAACCCCCCATCCACCAGGGACACCCTCCACCAGGCCCCCACCCATGTCTCCCACCACCCCCAACCCCCCATCCACCAGGGACACCCTCCACCAGGCCCCCACCCATGTCCAACCCATGTCTCCCACCACCCCCAACCCCCCATCCACCAGGGACACCCTCCACCAGGCCCCCACCCATGTCTCCCACCACCCCCAACCCCCCATCCACCAGGGACACCCTCCACCAGGCCCCCACCCATGTCTCCCACCACCCCCAACCCCCCATCCACCAGGGACACCCTCCACCAGGCCCCCACCCATGTCTCCCACCACCCCCCACCCCCCATCCACCAGGGACACCCTCCACCAGGCCCCCACCCATGTCCAACCCATGTCTCCCACCACCCCCAACCCCCATCCACCAGGGACACCCTCCACCAGGCCCCCACCCATGTCTCCCACCACCCCCACCCCCAGCACTGTGGGGAACCTGCCAGCAGGCCCCCACCCATGTCCAACCCATGTCTCCCACCACCCCCAACCCCCATCCACCAGGGACACCCTCCACCAGGCCCCCACCCATGTCTCCCACCACCCCCCACCCCCCATCCACCAGGGACACCCTCCACCAGGCCCCCACCCATGTCCAACCCATGTCTCCCACCACCCCCAACCCCCATCCACCAGGGACACCCTCCACCAGGCCCCCACCCATGTCTCCCACCACCCCCACCCCCAGCACTGTGGGGAACCTGCCAGCAGGCCCCCACCCATGTCCAACCCATGTCTCCCACCACCCCCAACCCCCCATCCACCAGGGGCACCCTCCACCAGGCCCCCACCCATGTCTCCCACCACCCCCACCCCCAGCACTGTGGGGAACCTGCCAGCAGGCCCCCACCCATGTCCAACCCATGTCTCCCACCACCCCCAACCCCCCATCCACCAGGGGCACCCTCCACCAGGCCCCCACCCATGTCTCCCACCACCCCCACCCCCAGCACTGTGGGGAACCTGCCAGCAGGCCCCCACCCATGTCCAACCCATGTCTCCCACCACCCCCACCCCCCATCCACCAGGGACACCCTCCACCAGGCCCCCACCCATGTCTCCCACCACCCCCAACCCCCCATCCACCAGGGACACCCTCCACCAGGCCCCCACCCATGTCTCCCACCACCCCCAACCCCCCATCCACCAGGGACACCCTCCACCAGGCCCCCACCCATGTCCAACCCATGTCTCCCACCACCCCCAACCCCCCATCCACCAGGGACACCCTCCACCAGGCCCCCACCCATGTCTCCCACCACCCCCAACCCCCCATCCACCAGGGACACCCTCCACCAGGCCCCCACCCATGTCTCCCACCACCCCCAACCCCCCATCCACCAGGGACACCCTCCACCAGGCCCCCACCCATGTCTCCCACCACCCCCCACCCCCCATCCACCAGGGACACCCTCCACCAGGCCCCCACCCATGTCCAACCCATGTCTCCCACCACCCCCAACCCCCATCCACCAGGGACACCCTCTACCAGGCCCCCACCCATGTCTCCCACCACCCCCACCCCCAGCACTGTGGGGAACCTGCCAGCAGGCCCCCACCCATGTCTAACCCATGTCTCCCACCACCCCCAACCCCCCATCCACCAGGGGCACCCTCCACCAGGCCCCCACCCATGTCTCCCACCCCCCCCCCACCCCCCATCCACCAGGGACACCCTCCACCAGGCCCCCACCCATGTCCAACCCATGTCTCCCACCACCCCCAACCCCCCATCCACCAGGGACACCCTCCACCAGGCCCCCACCCATGTCTCCCACCCCCCCCACCCCCCATCCACCAGGGACACCCTCCACCAGGCCCCCACCCATGTCCCCCTGGCCCCTGGTCCTGACGATACACAATAATGGCAGTAATGGTCAGCATACCCAGCACAAACACCCAGGCAAGGATTGCATGCACCCACATAGTGAATGCAATCACATGACACAACCCCAAAGGCAAGTATGCAAAAGAACACATGTCCGCCACACACACATACACAATGGGTGCAAGTGAATGTCAAAACCCATATCATGACATGTAAGAAACCAAAGAAAAAATGACACAAGTGTAAGATAATATAAAAATCTATTTTAAAAAAAATCAAGTAAACTAATACAACTATCTGGCAAAGCAAATAAAAGGTCCATGTCCGTGAACAAAAATGAGAAACCAAAAAACAAAGGATAGAAAAATCAACAGATTTTGTCCAAAGTAAACACATGTAGTATGAAATGAAAGAAAAACCATTACGACATGGTGTAAACAATATGAAAGTAAAAAAATGTACCTCCCAAAAAATAACTATATATACAGGAATGTTCAAGGGTCCATGAGCCCAACACCACTAATGAAACCTAATACTAACTAATTAAAAAAATATGTACAAAGAAGTGGCCATTGTCCAAGCGGTCCAAAATAATGAAAAGAAATAAAGGAAACCTAGCACTAACTAACTAAAAAACTATATACAAAGGCAGCGGGCTAGTCCTGCGGCTCACTTGGTGATGCTGGCCAGGGCATCCTCGAACTCCATGTCAATGTCCTGGAGGCGGGACTCAGTCCTGGCCCCGAGGTCTCGCAGGGACAACCCCATGTGCTCACCAAATTCCCTGCGAGCCTCCTCGAGGCACTCAGCCCGCCTCAATGCCTGATGCATGGAGATCTCCGCCCTGGCCATGGCGAGCCGCTCCTCTTCCGCCCGCTGCCGCTCCGCACCTATCCGCTGGCCAAACTCCTCCCACACGGAACACACTGCCATGCCAGGGTTGCCCTGCCCTCCGGCCGATGCCTGCCCCTCCGATCTTGATGGCCCTGAGCCATGATGCCTCCCACGTCGAGCCCGCTGCTGCCTCCGACGCCACTGCCTCTGCCAGCACGACGGCATCCAGGCTGATGGTAACCACCGACGCCGTCGTGCACGTGCCCTGCCCGATGATGCCGGCACATCTTCCATCTGCTGGGGTCCACTTGCTGTGTCGTCCACCCCTGCTGGACCTCCGACTCCCAACTGCGGCAGGGATGGGATCCCCACCGAGCTCGCTGCATTGGTCGGGGCAGGTCCACAGGGGGCCATGGTGGCATCTGGGCCGGAAGACGGCAAGGAGAACGACCGGTGGATAGCCTGCACAGAGGAGGAGAGGGCCGTCAGATTGGCCAACACATGCAGGAACCCCCCAAACATGGCCGATCCCAATTGGGCCACGTCGGCACGGTGCACTTCGTGATGACGTGCGTGCTCCTCCCGGGAAGCACGCACGGCATCACGAATCACAGCCGTGCGCATCGCGACCCCAATCAGGACCTGCTCCACGCGGCCAGGGGTTCCCACGGCCGCAGGTGGAGGGGAGTCAGTTGACATGGACATCCCCTCTACCTGCGGACGGGCCTGGGACGGGGCATCCCTGCTGGTGCATGGTGGTGCACTCACAGGGTCAGGGACAGCGACATGCACAGGCACCTCCACGGTGACCTGTGCTGCCTCCTGCCCCTGGCCCTGGACTGCACCACTTGCACCAGCAGGGATGCTCCCACCAGGCCCCATGTGTGCACCAGTGTCGGCCTCCTCCTCCTCTGTGCAAACCACCAACCTGGATGGCTCCTCACCGTCTCCCGCCGTAGCAGGCCCCTGTGGGGGCTCACCCACCCCTTCCGCTGCAGCCGTGGGGGCATCCCCGCCGCCTTGCTCCACAGCGCCGTCTCCGCCCTCTTCTTCACTAGCCGCTGCGTAGAGGGAGACAAAGGACACAAGCATCAGGCTACTGTACAATGGTCCCCTAGACAGGAAGCAATAGCAGATGAGCACCCCTGTCAAAGTACACTTCCATCATGTCCCTCCACAACACATGGGTCAGTCCAGGCAAAACACACACAGTAACAGGCATGGTGCATGCCATGCACATTTCCATGCATGTCCAATTGACTCTTGAAACATTCAATGATAAGTAACTCACATGCATCATGGCTCATGCATATCACATGCACACACTTCACCTCAGTCACATCCATCTGGCCACAATCACACCGAACACAGGCAAAACAAGGGTAAGTTGGGTGCGTCACTGAATCTGTGCATTGTCACACACATGAGTCATGCATCCATGGCATGCACAAGTCACAGACATGCAGGTCAGGCACACAGACATGGCTACCATATATGTACCTGGCATCAGCACCCATCCTTCACCCCCATCCATGTCCAGGTACAGAGACTGGCATGCTCTCATGTCCCAAATCTGCATAGTGCTCCCCATGCCGCATTTCAACACATGCAACAACCATGTGGGTCACACATCACTGGTCGCACATGCATTACCATGATGTCCCTGCACACATACATGCATACATGGCCCATGGCACACATACAGGCAAGTATCATAGAACCAGCACACCGCAACATGCCCTGTCTCACACAGTGATGCTTGGACACTTACCGCTCAACTCCAGACGGGTCTCCCTCTCAAGGATCTGGGCGTGGAGCGCTGGGCGTACGCGTTCCAGGACCCTCTTCTGGATGGAACTCATGTGGCCCCGGCCCCCCTCCACGAGGCGCCGGGCCTTCACAAGGGTCCTGGACCTCAAGTCCTCCCAGCGCTTCTTGATCTTCAAGACGTTGCGGGTTGCCACCCCCTCCGCGTAGATGGCAACCACACAGTCGGCCCAGATCCTCTCCCGTCCTTCCTTGCTGGCGCGGGACGATCCAAAGAGGGCATCATACTGCCCCAGGACATGCTCCACCAGGACACCAACTTCGGTGGCAGTGAAGCTGGTGCCCCTCTGCCCCTCTGGCCTGGGGTTGCCACTGGTGCCAGATGTAGAAGTGCCCGACATGGCAACCCCAGAGGCAGGTGTGGGTGGGCAACTGGGTCCTGGGGCTGGGCTGTGGAGCGATGTAATCCCAGTTGGGAGTCTTCAGTTCCAGCAGGGGTGGACACAGCAAGTGGACCCCTGCAGATGGCTGATGTGCAGGCACCAAATGGCAGGGCACGGTGGCAGCAGGCAGGCAGGCAGGCAGGCAGCAGCAGATAGCACGTGGGAGGCTGCTCAGGGCACTGGGGGGGCAGTAACTCGGCCTTCGGGGCAGGAGCGTGGTGTTCCGTGTGTTTTCGGGTGGCCAGCTTGATACGGAGTGATTTGGCACGTGAAATTCCTGCACGTCAGCGTGAAATCCGAGGAAAGGCCCTTAGCGCGTAAGTGCGTCAGCACGCATACGCGATTCTATTGGACCAGAGTCCCTCATCGCGTAAGCGCGTCTGACGTGATCCGCACGGGCGTTCCCCACTCAGCACGTGAAGACGGAGCACACGTGGAAATACAGCACGTCAGAGTGTCATTGCGTGTAATTGGCCAAAAGTGCGCGTACACGCCATTGGCCTATGTACGTGTATTTCATCGCGTGTAATTGGCCAAAAGTGCGCGTACACGCCATTGGCCTATGTACGTGTATTTCATCGCGTGTAATTGGCCAAAAGTGCGCGTACACGCCATTGGCCTATGTACGTGTATTTCATTGCGTGTAATTGGCCAAAAGTGCGCGTACACGCCATTGGCCTATGTACGTGTATTTCATCGCGTGTAATTGGCCAAAAGTGCGCGTACGCGCCATTGGCCTAAGTACGTGTATTTAAGGGGCGCGCGGCCACTTACACAAGCAAGTACGTCAGCGCACCTGTATGCCTGCTGCGTGGGAATTTCCACACGCGATTGGAGTGGGAACTCGATTCCAGGGGTGCGAGGCTCACACGCTCGCCTACAACACGCGCAAGGCATTAATTTGCGCACTTTTCAATAAACAAGCCAGATGCCAGGATGAACATACCGTTCCTAGCAGCAGTGGCAGTGGGCTACCAAAGGAGGAGGAGGAGGGGAGTCAGGGCCAGAATATTCACACCCAGAACCAGCCTATTCGGGATGCCTGATGACCAGGTGTATGGGAGGTACAGGTTTCCAGCACACATCATACTGGACCTGGTCAGTGAGTGGGAGGATGACCTCACATCACCCACCCTGTGCTCCCAAGCACTCAGCCCCCTGCAGAAGGTCCTGAATGTACTGCACTTCTTGGCCACTGGATCCTTTCAGCGGACAAGTGCCATAGTGGGTGGTGTGTCACAGGCCACGCAGTCACGCTGCCTACACCAGGTCTTGAACATCATCACTGCACGGCCATCAGTCCGCAGGCACATATATCTCCCCAGGACTCATGCAGAAAGGCGGACGTGCATCCAGGAATTCTATGGTGTGGCTCAATTCCCCAAAGTGCTTGGTGCAATTGACTGCACACATGTGGCTCTACGTCCACCCAGGGCAACAGAGCCCATCTATAGAAACCGCAAGCACTGGCATTCCATCAACGTGCAAGTTGTATGCAATGCCAAGGGAATAATCACATCAGTATATGCCAACTATCCAGGGTCCACCCACGACAGCTTCATCTACAGAATGTCTACCCTATGCCGGGACCTAGAGGCTGGCCAGCATGGAGATACATGGCTGCTTGGTGAGCATGAATGCCACTGCACATGCATGCATGTCAGATACTGGGTCATGACACAACACCACTAATGATACCCATCACCACCTCCGCAGGGGACAGTGCCTACCCTATCAGCCCCCACATGATGACCCCAATCCGGAACCCCACCACGCCACCCCAGGTAAGGTACAACACAGCCCACATTGCAACACGGGGCATAGTGGAGCGCACATTCGGAGTGCTCAAGTCACGCTTTCGCTCCCTTGACCGTTCTGGCGGGCAGCTGTTATATGCTCCCCGAATAGTGTGCAGGATCATAGTGGCAGCATGTGTCCTGCACAACGTTGCAACACGCCGGGGCCTGCCCGTGGACATGGTGGTGCCCCCACATCCACAACCACATGCACGCCCGCTGCGCATGGGAGGGGAAAGGGCACGGGGGGAGGCAGCCCGTACGCAACTGGTGGCCAACTTCTTCACCTAGGAATCACAGTGCTGGCTAGTGCACACTGCTCTGGCACATACCATCTGACAATCAATGATGACACTACCTGACAATGTCTGAAAATTACTTGACAATAAACAGTCAGATACACATCAGCCTGAGATTGTTAACATGGAAGTGTCAATATGTGTGCACCCCTAGCTACACATACACCAGCAATGCATCACAACGCAAAGACACAACTCCATCAATCTAATATGCATTGCCACAGGCGATTCACTACATGACAACATTGCCATGTCACCCATTCCCTTCACAGTCCCGCCACTGAGGACACCATGTCATGGTATGTGACAGCAAACAAACTGGCCATCACAACATGACACCAGTGTCACAAATAGCAGTGCCCCAAATGGAACATAGCCGCACTTGAGCAGCTAACCGCCCTGGAGCCACTACTACACACCTGTGTAAGAGTATTTTCAATCAAATTACACACCAACCCACCCTGAAGCCCACCCAAACAAGACACATTGCATGTAATCAATGGTAGTGTCATTACCTGATTCTGCTGGTATGTCCTCACCGTCCAGATGTACAGTGATGGCGCCATGCAAATGTGTCAGTGCACATCTACCAACATGTAGTCTGACTCCAGAGAGTATGCCCTTGTGAAGATCTGTGTGACATACCTGCAAAACATGAGCAACATATGTAAGTAGAGGCACATATCAAACCATCATGCATAGTTAGGTGCAACAACAATGAACACTATGAATGTCTACACAGTATTGACTATGGACTGGCCAACAGCTCATGGGAGTCCAATGTCACCGTGTAATTTGCTGTCACTTGGGCACACCCTTTGCAAGCCCATGGAAACGGAAGCAGGAGGGGTGTGGATGTCTGCTACCCAAGCATCGAAACCAAACTCAGGACAAGCCTGCATGTGCCCAGCCACAATACAGTGTATGCCCAGGTACCCACACAAGGCAACACTCTTGCAAAATAAAAATAAAAATGAGAAAAAATGGCCATGAAAGGGCCGGCGGGGGGGGGGGGGCACCTATGAGGTCCGAGGACAGGATGCACGCCACAATCCACCTGTGTGGATCATGGGAAAGGAAAACACCCCATAGGCTCGTGGCCCACACGGCTACTCTGTTGTGGGAGATGAGTCGCTATGGCTCTGGCCAGACCCTGCAGCTGACTCTGGAGGTGGGGGAGCTGCCTCAGAAGATGGTGTGACAATGGGAGGCAGCCCACGCAAAGCACGAGTTTGCTCCTCCATGGCTGCAAGCAGGCGGGTCTGGTAGTTCTGGTTCTGGGTTATAATCATGCGGAGGTCCCCATGCAGTAACTCCCGGGATGACCTGACCTCCGCACGAGTTGCCTGCATCTCGGCCGAGAGCGTCCGTGTCAGACGCTCCAGCTGCTCCTCTGTCCTTCTATGGGATGAAGCCTCAAGCTCTAACAGGGTCGACCTGAGGTGACGGAGTTCTTCCCTCAGGCCTTCCCTGTGGCGCTGGGACTCCATGGAAAGTGATTCCCGCAGAGTCGCCAGTGCCGCCCGCCTGTCCATGTTGGACGCCAACATATCCTCCCTGTGTGCCTGGCAGATGGACTCTGTAGCCTGCTCCAGTCGCTCCATCAGCCTTTCTGGGGGGACAATGGAAGTGGCCACCCTATCCATGGCCTGTGCAATCATCTCGGATGATGCTGCCCGTTGGGTGGCCATACCGTAGATGGATTGCTCCCAAACGGTATTGCCAGGTGGCATACGGCCACCACGTTGACGGGCACCACACCTGCCTGGGGCAAGGCGGACTGCGCCTTGCTGTGCCGGCAAGGCCTCAGGCTGCAGGACTGCATTCCCTCTCTGATCTGCAGCCCCAGGAACAGGAACAGAGATTGGGTGGTGTGGCCCTGCATCCGTAACCACCGGAGGCTGATCTGCCGACACTGACATCCCCATTGAGGGCAATGGCCCGGCTGCAGGTGGGTCGGACAGAGGAGATTCTCTCCCAAGAACACTCACCTGCGACTGCACATAGGTGTCATCCTCCGAGTCTACACCTGAATACTGCTCGGGGGAGGAACCCCCAGAGACACCCCTCGACAGCACGGCCTGCAGCACTTGTGGGTTTTCACCCACAAACACACCACGTCCCTCACTTGTGGTAGGTCGGCCCGGGTTGCCCTCCTGGGATGGCTCCACCACCACATCCCCAGCATCAACAAGTGCTTCGTCCCCTGCAAAGACATGAAAGAGAAAAATGGAAACAGGCATTAGCACCATGGCATGCAACAAGGGCTGATGAACAACAGAGGCAGTAGTTCTACGACACATGTCCAACATGACTGGGAGACCTCCTATGCATTCGCCATCACTGGGTCTGTAGGGGAGGCTCAGGGCATACAATGTACAGATTGGAGAGCAACGCCTGCTCACCTTGCTGCCTAGCACTGCCATCACACATTGGCCGTTGATTGCCATGTCAAAGGCACATGCCATCACACACATGGCATGTGACATAGCCACCAAGTGAAGAGGGAGAGGAGGGCTACTTTTTTGGATTTCAACCACTCTGGTCCTGACATTGCATCGTCACATCAATAAGTATACATGTTGTACATGGATCTGCTAGTCCAAATTGGCAACGATGCACAGTGCCTTGTCTACATCAACAAAATGCAGTAAACAATGTGATTCCACCTCCCCATCACCTGTAAAGGATTCATATTGCATTCGTGAAGCACCGGTCAAGTAATGTATGAAGGTACAGCGGAGCACTGAGGGGTGGTGGGGCAGAAGGGGATGCCAGTCAACAATCCTACTGGTGCTGGTGTCATTCATGTCACGCAAGTGCAGGGGTGGGTGGCACAATGAAGTGCAAGGGGAAGTGGCGGCTGGAAGTGCTGTACAAGGTAAGTAGGACTTGACGTCAAGGGCAGATGGTGTTAGGCGCAGACAAGTGCTGGGGGGGTGGCCTATAGGGGTACAGAGACATTCATGCAGTGCTGTGGGCTCGGAGGGGACAGGGGAGGTACACACTGCTTCTGGCTCGGCAAGGTCCTTTCAGATTTCTATGTGTCCTGCAGAGTTGTCACATGCCGCAGATATGTGCCCTTGGATTGGGGATCTCATCTTGGTGAAAAGGGTGAGGCGCTATTGCCTTTGGAGCATGTGGCAGGCCAGTTTGCCAGAGGATGGCCATGATGCAGGACATTCCCTCTCTGCCACCCGGCACCTGTGGTTTGGGTTCACAAGATCCGAGTCATGCCAGGACTCTGCATTGACATGGGGCTTCAGACAGGTGGTCATGACCGTGGCAAAGACATCCAGTGTACCTGACATGGAGTGGAGCATGGAGTGGGCCCTGTCAGGATGGGAGTGAGCCTAAGGGGGAGCTGGATGGGGGGGAGATTTTGGCAGCATGAGCCTCGACTGACACACACTTCATGGGTCGGAATACCAAGAAGGTGTGTGACAGTGGTGAGGGTGGCTTTGCCTGTGGGGTGGTGAGGGTGAGCTGGGAGGAGAGGAGAATGTGATCACTCCAGGAGAGAGGAGTGCAGAGATGGACGGAGAGGGGAAAGTCAGATGAGATCAGAGCATCAAGAGTGTGCCCTGCAGAATGAGTAGGGACAGACGGGAGTCTAGAGGGTGAGAGGGAGTTGCTGAGGTCACAGAAAGGTCACGTGGGGGCGTCAACAAGCATGCAGGTGGATGCGTACAGCACCAAGGATGAGGATTTCTGTGTCTGGGGACATGAGTGAGGAGGAGAGGTGAGGACACTCAGAAAGGAAGTAGTACATTTGACCAGTTTTCCCAGACACAGTACGCACTGTTTGAGAATGTCAAGGTGTGGTGGAGAGAGACCTCACACAAGCCATTCCAGAGTGGAGTAGGTCTAAGTAGGAGTGACAGTGGCAGGAATACCCTCAGGGAAGCCAAGGGCACACCCCCCCTGCACAGTAGTGGCGGGCCAAGGAGAGGGTCAAGGATGCAGACAGAGCTGGCCGTCATACATGTTTCCATGAGACCAAGGATGTCAAGGTGCATAACCTCATGTAAGTGACAGATATCGGAGGAATGCCTGATGCAGCCGCAGTGAAAGGAGTGTAATTGTGGAGGAGGTTGACAGCCTTGTAGGACTTACGGGGAGTGCTAGAGATCAGAGGTGCAGCATGTGTAGGAGTTGGAGTGGGAGGCGGAGAAGGTTCATGGGAGGGTGCAGGGAGGCAGTGCAGGATTGATGAGGAGAGAGGAGGGGGGACAGCAGGAGAGGTAAGGAAGTTGATGAGATGTGGGTAGCATTTCTCAAGGAGATTGAGGTTGGCCTAAGGGCCTTGGACTGAGACGCTCCCATTACCATGCACATCAATAGTGGCCTCTGAGGATTGGAAGGAGGCCAGGAGTACACCCCAACGGGTCCCACCAATGATGGTGGAAGAGGAGCAAGGAGAGAGGACAGGGACCATGTGAAGGGTCTATGGGACAGGCAAAGGCATGTATGAGCAGATGTCAGTGAGAGTTAGCTTAGAGTAGGCTCAGATGCACTGGTCAGCAATAGGGTGGGTCGCATTGGAGGGCAGGGTGCCCTCATTTGACTTTTGGCAAGCAGGTGTCGTGAGTAGGGCACGATGGTCTGAACTGTAGAAGTCATGGAAGATAGACCATGAAGAGCAGCATGGAGTGTGAGGGAATGGGGCTCGAAACCAGACGGTACCAAAGCCCACAGGTAGGAGGTGGATGTCAAGGCAACATCCACAGTATGACAGCATGGTGGTTGGCATTTATATACAGAGGACGCATTAGCATGTGGTATCATTGCATGTCAGGCATGTGAAGATGAAACTTGAATGGCTGGGGGAAAGGATAGGAATGGTATGTAAGACATCAGATGAATAGACAGGGGAGTATGAGCAACAATGTAGTGACAAAATGACAATTCAAGGGCAACTTCCATGGTGTCGGCCCATATGTGCACTGTTGCCAGTAGGGATAGTGCTGTGGCCAGATGGTGTTGCACTGAACATACTGGATGAGGCACATGGGTGCCACTATCAACTCTGCCACACACCCCCTTGACAGGCACCCAACATGAATGCTTCACACACACACCATGCACATGGATAATACACACATGCATGTGCACTCACCGGATGATGCCTCGTAATCAGGGAGGTCTCCCACACCTTGGAGTTGTCCCTCGGTGACGTAGGATCCAGCTACGGACTCGTGTGGTGTGAGTTCTATTTCCTGTGCTGGGGACCCACCTCCAGTCACCAAGGTTGCGGCATGACTTGAGGCCAGCTTATCCTTTGCCCTGCGCTTAAGGTCATTCCAGCGCTTCTGGCAATCACTAGCTGTGCGCCTCACTACTCCAAGGGCACTTATTCTGTCAGCAATGGTCTGCCAGTGTGCCTGGCGTCTGGCATGTGTGGTCTTGGACCCTGCAACGATGACCATTTCCCTATCATGATCTGACACATACTGAACAAGTGCATTCAGTTCGGCGTCTGTGAAGCTTGGCTTCCTTGATGGGCCGGACTGTGCAGCCGTGCCTGGGGCATCAGCCTGTGCCGGACGTGCACTCTTCCTCTTGCGCTTGGAAGGGGGTGGGGATCCAGAGTGTCCTACGCCGCTGTGGACACTAGGGGCAGGAGTCGTGGTGGACTCAGTACTGGGTGTGTGGGATTGCCCACTCAGCATGGGAGTAGGTGCAGGCATTGGGGGTAGTGGGATGGGGTCAGGCCTGATCTGAGGTGCATGAACTAGGACCGACACAGTCTTGGCAGGGTGTATGAGAGGTGGGGTGGATGGAGCCACACCCTGGCTACGGGGGCCAGCAGATGACCTATCTGGCATAGATGCGCGTGCCCTGATGACACCAATGTGCACCGGTGCACGTGCAGTGGACCTGCTGACCTGGATGTCAGCGATGGGATCACCCTCAGACAGGTCTGGTGCCACAATGGCCTGGTCCAACAAGGGCTGATCAGGGTTGGTATCAGCCACATGACTCTCAACTGGGGGGGGGGGGGCATGGGTGTCCCTGACTGTTCCTCCAGACTGGGGGGGACAGGGGCACCCTGCAAGTCACAACCACGTCCCCTAGTGGATCCTCCACGGCCACCACGTGTGGCTCGGCCACCTTTGCCACCCTTACGGCTTGCACGCCTCCCAACCATGGCACTGATGGTATTGTGCGTATGGGAGTCGGTGTGCACAATTGTCCTGGGCAATTGGGTGTCAAAGGGGTTGGGTACCAGATGGTATTCGTACCCTAGTGCAGTGGCAAGGCTATATGACACCCCTGGGGAAAGATGACGGGTCACGCAACGCACAGGCACCCCAAAAAAGTTAAGGAACGTGCACAATACCCCTCCTAGACCACGTGTGCTGATGGAAAACCCTGCACTACGCTGTGGCATCCAGTAACACAATGAACGTATGCGTGTCACACGCAGCCTAGATTGACCTCTGAAGGGGTAGGCTACACACGGGGCAAGCACAGATGTTAGATACGTGCGTGACTCACCGTCTGCCAGGTAAAAGAGCGTGAAAAATGTGCGCTTTTGGTTGGCAACACCCCCGCCAAAAGAAGATGTGTACGCTGTCTGAGGAGACAGGACAACAGTAGAAGGGGACACTGTTTGAGGGAACAGGCCCAGGTAAACCAGTACAAGAGGAAAAAGAGAAAAAGCTGTCAGAGGTAACAGGGAGTACGAACTGGAAACGCCGTGAAGTAAATCGCGTGTGAAACGACAAGAAGTACAGAATTCACCCACTCGCTCTCCACGAAAAGCACGTACAAGGAAATGGTGTTCAACACTACCTTTTATACAGGCCCACACGTACAGCGTCACTTACGGCGTGTACGTGCTTGGCCCATGTTCACCAATCACACGCTTTGACACTCCTGCGTGTAGCTCACTTTTCACCAATCACACGCTTTGTCACTCCTGCGTGTGGATCCTTTTTCACCAATCACACGCTTTGACACTCCTGCGTGTAGCTCACTTTTCACCAATCACACGCTTTGTCACTCCTGCGTGTAGATCCATGTTCACCAATCACACGCTTTGACACTGCACGTGCAGGTAACTATTGACGCACATATGCTGGTGACGGGTTTTCGCGCGATTCGCTGAGTGTGGGGTTTTCACGTGCAAAATCACTCCCTATCAGGCTGTCCACGCGTTCAAACACGAAAGACCACGCTCCTGGCCAGGAGGCCAAATTTAAGTCCCCCAGAGCCCTGAGCACGCTCCCACCTGCCATCGGCTGATGCCTGACTGCCTGCTGGCCACGTGTCCCACAGTGCTGGTGGGTGGGGGTGGTGGGAGACATGGGTGGGGGCCTGGTGGAGGGTGCCCCTGGTGGATGGGGGGTGGGGGTGGTGGGAGACATGGATGGGGGCCTGATGGCAGGTGCCCCTGCACTGCTGGGGGGTGGGGGTGGTGGGAGACATGGGTGGGGGCCTGGTGGAGGGTGCCCCTGGTGGATGGGGGTGCAGGGGGACATGATCAGGTGTGCAGGGTAGTCCACTGTTTTGTGGGCTGCCTGCAGGGGCCGTGGAGGGTGTACAGGGTACACCTGTGAGGGCCCACCCAGCCTATTCGCATGTGATAATTCCCACGCACCCCTGTGATACACGTACCCTGGCCAATCGCGTGTTGAACTTCCCGCTACCCCTGTAATACACGCACCCTGGCTGTTCGCGTGTGATAATTGCCGCGTACCCCTGTGATACACGTTCCCTGGCCTATCGCGTGTTCTACTTCACGCGTCCCCCTGTAATACACGTTCCCTGGCCAATCGCGTGTTGAACTTCCCGCTACCCCTGTAATACACGCACCCTGGCTGTTCGCGTGTGATAATTCCCGCGTACCCCTGTAATACACGTTCCCTGGCCTATCGCGTGTTCTACTTCACGCGTCCCCCTGTAATACACGTTCCCTGGCCAATCGCGTGTTGAACTTCCCGCTACCCCTGTAATACACGCACCCTGGCTGTTCGCGTGTGATAATTCCCGCGTACCCCTGTAATACACGTTCCCTGGCCTATCGCGTGTTCTACTTCACGCGTACCCCTGTAATACACGTACCCTGGCCAATCGCGTGTTGAACTTCCCGCTACCCCTGTAATTCACGTTCCCTGCCTAGTCGCGTGTAGTACTTCCCGCGTACTCCTGATTTGATGATTGCCCGCTTTTCTTTCCTTGTTTGCCTGCCCTGTGAAGTGGTCCAGGGTTAGCGCAGCCCTTAGCGATGATTTAGCGATTTTGATGGCTTTTCCTTGCGCGAGGGCGTTCTTGGGGGCGTTACTGGCGCTGCTGCAGGCTCGCTGCGATTCTCTGCGCCACGGCTGGTTTGGGAGCTTGAAATCCATGAATACGCTGTGCGCGGAAATCTGTTTTAGCGCACGTGCCTGGCGCAGACTATCGCAGGCGCACGCTGTGCGCCAGCCGCGTGCGCTACTTGTGCGCTGGATTCTATGAATTAGCCTATTCGTGTTTATAACTAACCTTATTTTTATTTCTTTTCTTTGAAGCCTTCTTTACTCTAACATCACTATCAGCACGCTGGTCCGCCAACTCAGATCCACGTGCCTCCCGTTCAATATACGGATCTTGTGTACATCCCTACAAAAAATAGTATCCTTTTAAAATAAGTCATTTGCATTACACATATAATAAGACCGACTTTCTTTCGTTAGATGGTACTGTAAGTACGCATACCTCTGGCACCGGATCACCTGTAAGGTCTGGTTCCGGAACAACTTCAAGGGATAATGTAATTGTAGAGGATGCTCCAGCATCTCCCTGAAACACAGTACTTGCATTAGTAAGGACGAAAATATTGGAAACTGGCCACACAATTTGCATAGACGGCAAAGGTACAAATGAAAAGTAAAGTACGAATGAAACATTGTGTAAAACAATTACACAATATGTAAATATTATCACATTATCTAGAATTCCGAGCATAAAACCAATCTGGAACAGAATAGCTAGGTAAGATTACCTGATACACACTCGAAGTGGTTGATGACTCCAGGCAAGACATGAATGTTGAATCTTGTTGCTTCATATTCAGTGGATAGTCATGGAGTTGTAAAGGGAAAGTATTATTCCATTTAGAAATTTCAACCTTCAAAAGTGGCATGTTTGGAGACTGAATACGAGAAAATTATGCTTATGTAAATGCATAATATAGCATAATTATCTGTCCCCATAAATCAATTTTCTATGTGGGTTCTCAAAAACAAGGACTGATGTTTAGCAAAATAATCATTATTTAAACAGCTATTCAATCACATAAATATCGAAAGTATTGTAAGTTACATTTACACCGAAAATACAGACGTAAAGGTAAATCTGGAAGCGTGACTCACCTGTGGCGGTTAGGTTGGAATAGCTTTTGGGAGCAAGTTCCGAGTTGTTCTCAGTTTATTCCTCATTGTGTACAATAATGTGTCGTACTTATCCGGGTTGAGGTGCAGGCTGCAGATGCGGTATCGATGACCCCTCTTGTCCTCCAAGACTTGTTTGACTCTACTTTCAAGCTCTTCCGGTGGATATCCGCAATATCTGACCCATTCTCTTATTCGATCAACAGTTTTAGGGAATACATGCATTGTAATGCCTTCGAATTTGTCATGGGTCTTCGAAGGGCAACCAAAAATAGAACATGCAGGCATTGTTGTAAATTCTGCAAAATAAAGGTCAACATTATTAGAAAATTATTTAGCATAAAAATGTGTGAAAGAATGAATTGGACCATACATTGTTCATTGCACGCTTTCTTTCGGGCACCACAGCAAAACCAATGCAGCGTGGGCGGCTGTATTATAGGATACATTTCACAAACAATTCATTGATGTGTTCAAAATCAGAACATGTTACTCGTCCCTTGAATGTTCTATCATGCACGAAAAGGAAACATGCTTACACTATAGACACGGTCCGCCAAGGATGCAATACGATGCCAATTGACACTGATAAAAATTGACATATCGTTAACATAACAAAAAGAAACTCAAATCAATAGCAATAAGACAAATTAACATAGCACTAGTGAGTATGTTACTTCGAAATAGATATACATTTACAAATGAAGGAGATATGATTAGGATACATGCCCTTACCTTGACCAACAAACAGTTGGATTCAGCAAGAAGAGTAATTAGTGGCAGGGAGATGTTCACAGGTAGCTGACGAGTTCACTCGGAGCGGTCACGAGTCGACTTGCAGTGTTCAAAGATGTTCTCATGGTGAATATCAAGTGGTTCATAAAGAATAACAAAAAGGGGTGTGTTTGTGAATGAATGACGTGTATATGTCATGGTATTATGTGTATTGCCGGGGAGCGCCCTGCTTTAAGGGGAGCCTCCTGGAGACACAGGGTCCGAGGAGGCCATGTGAACAATGGCCCCTGGGTGTAAGATACTTTTTGAAGTGTACATGTTGTTTAGCACCTTGGCCGTTCGCGCCCCTGACAGCACCCCTTGGCAGCGCACATCCACGGTGCAAACTGCCTTTGATAGTGGAGGGGGGATGGATGGGCCTGGGGCGTGATGAAAAGGCACCGGAACACTGCTGAATGGTAACACACTTGATTCACTTAAAAACTGAAACAACAATTGATAAAAATATGTTGTGTTTTATTTGGTTTCTTATTTTGAGGGCACAAAAATACTACACATTGTAAAGGTCTGGTTGCAGCTCAGCGAGGGAAAATCCCCTGTACTGACCGCTGTCACTGGGGAAAGTTTGTCTAATGGCACCAACGACACAGGCGGGTATTACTCGTTGAACGCGGTGTCCAAGTCTCCCATGAAGCCACCATGTGTACGAACGATAGGCCACCAGCCGGTGCCACCTGTGAAAGAGAAAGATACAAACTGTTTTTAAATGACCAAGATAAGTGTATTAAACATTAGTTGTCAATGACAATTCTTGTATGCAATGGCATTTTTGCCAGGACAAATAAAACTAGACACTGCACAATATTGAACGACTTTTATGCAACTATTACTAGAGAATTGCAAGACTAAACAGATATGACAATGATACATTGAAGTTACAAGAATACAGAGGACAGCCATGAAATAGTAGTGTCCTAACTGACATCACAACCCGACTATACTTACTCATTACTGGCATTACCAGGGGGAACTGTTGCACGAAGTTCGTGCATAAGCACCATCAAAATCCTCAACACGGACCGTGTGAGGCAGGCTGCCGTGAAGCTCGGTAATGCATTGCATCTGTGGATACCCTTGCAATATGTAGGACAAGCATCCTGAGTTTTCTTGGCAGCAGCAGTTCTCCTCCGCAGTTGAAATTAGAGCGCACCAATTGCAGGTACACCAGCTGGAAACACCATCCATGCGACTAGGCCCAGGCTCTTCGTCTGTTGAAACCTCCGCCCAACTGTCGTTCAAAGGCCCATCATTTACGCAGCTTTCTCTTTCCAGTAATTCCTCCTCAGAATACTCGGGCTCGTACAGGTAGGGCATTATTGTTGCCATTGTGTGGTAAACAAACGAAAATAATTAATAGCGGTGGTACTGGTATCTGTTCACACGGGCTACAAGCAACGAGGGTAGCTGACCAGAGCACAGAAACGAGTCACAGAATACTCAAAGAAATACAGTGAGAGGAATGGAAAAGAAAATCTGCTGTTTTGTGTTGTGAAACGGTCTGTTTATACTTATCGAGGAAAGAGGCTTCCTGCCATTTCCATGGCGACACATCATTAGCTGAAGCGCACAAGAATGTTGACACGAGACATGCTTTGGCGTTGTGAAATGGCCGGTACGTGTCTAGTGATGTCCAGCTCAGGAGCGGGAGATATGATTTAGTGCCCCAAACTCAGGTCACCCAGGGCAATGCGGCAAGTGATAAGATTATCACAAGATGGCCGCGCCCTGCTGCCTAATTTTGCTTGTGTTCAAGAGACGAAAACTCGGGTAAGGTGCATAGGAAATGTTTGTATGATCGATCGAATTATTATTAAAAACACATGGCCGAACCATAGGGACAATAATATTTCTGACCAAACCATTCCTTTAACTGGCCCCTGCACACTCATGCATGCGTGCTCACAGCAAGTGAACGTAAGTGAGTGGTTGCGGCAGTCTCTTGACATTTGGATCCTGTGGTGGAATTTTGCAGCAGGCACTCTTACTGGACACTTACATATTTTGAAAACACTACTTAACTGGCCCTCGTGCACTCATGCGTGCGCAGTGCCAACAACTGAACGTAAGTGAGCAGTTTGGCAGTTCAGGGTGCCGGCACATTTTTTCTTGTCTCTGCTGTTTTGAAGACTCTCTGCCTTAACGGTAACTGTAAGCTGTAAAGCGTGGTGGGGCTATCATTAGGTAAGACTTTTGAGACTGCGTACAATTGATTTATTAATCCACTGAGCATATAAACTGAGGTTTTGGAAAAACGCCATAGTGCGGCACATGATGGAAGCAAAATAAGGATGACGGCAGGTGTTTACCTTTGAGCCTGTGGTGCCTTTGCCGGCTTTCCTCCCTCTTTCTTCTAATCACGCTCAGTTCCATCTGCACTCGCTTGTGTTTGCTGAATGCTGGTTGCATCCTGAGTGGAGCATCGCTCTCGGCTGTGAGTAAGCGTTTGTGCCTTTTCTTCCTTCTCCTGACTTATTTTTCCTTCCTCCCTCCCTCTCCCCATGTTTACGACACAGACGCACCAGGGACTCCTGTTGGATGTCCAAGTGGCACAGTGGGAAGAAGTGGGACCGTGAACCCTGTGGAGTAAGGAGAATTAAACTAACTCTCATGAGCGGCTTTAATGGCTTGAATGACACCTCCAACAAACAACATCAATACCAAACAAGAAGTCACCTAACACATTAAAGAGCCCTCTTAACGCAGGAGCTATCAGCTGGAGAAACTGGAGAATCGAGTTCAGCTCATGCTTTGACAGCACCCGCAGTGATCAAGGGGAGCTGTCTGACCATAAAAATAGGGGGCCTGGGCAGAATCTCAGAGCCACAGATCTCGAATCGTCAATGAGGAAATAATGTCTCTCCTAAGGCAATTAAAGATATGTGCTTAGAACAGGTTAATGTGATTAAGTTGAACGAACCAAATAACGATCATAGTAGCAGAAAACAGATTCCCAGCTCCTCATCTACACCCAAGGGAGCGCTTTTAAATAATTTTACATCAGAGAAAGTTATCACATACCCAAGCACAAACCTGGAGATGGTGTTTAATGTTTACTCACTCTCACAAGACATAAATATTCCGAAATCCCTGAACACGGGCGTAACCATAGCCCAGGTTTATTCTGAGCCAATTCCGTTTGCTCTCTGTGTACTGGGCAAACCACACGTTTCTGGAAACAAATCACAGAGAAAGATGAAAGACTTCTTTTTAAGGCTGGGATCAAGATATACAACTGATAAGAACCTAGTTAAGATGAAATACCTGCAGCCCTGCTTTGGGAGTGTCTGATATAGGTCGCCTGGAAGTACTTGCAATTGTGCAAAGAGAATTAGACATCTTGAAAGATCGGAATTCCAACATCAGAATCAATCTTAGTGAGATAAGGCCTGCGGATGAGCCAGAAATTTCTGGTGGGCGATCCTGCCCCGATTTTATCAGAGCACTTAACTTTTGACTCAGCGCAGGGGCAGTGTAGCCGGGTTTGGGGCGACCTCCATGAAACATTGAACAACATGGATGAAAAGTAAAGCTGCCAGGACCATAGATAACCGTTTTGCAATCAGGAGAAATAAAGTTGCTGATTGAGATGGTAGCAGACCTGATCGGAAAACAGTGTAGCAGGAATGCTTTGCATCAAACAAAAATATCCATCTCTCTAGAGGCCTTAAACCAGAAAGTAGGAAGACTCTCAAACACATTGTAAGTATATCATTCTGTATTTTTGAATTCACTCACAATGCAGGAAATAAATGTAGAGTCAATTAATGGCATACTAAAGAAATCCATTGAACAAGCCCTGGGGAATGTGAGGAGGAATACATTAGAGAACAACATATTGAGATTAAAAGATGGGGCGGTTAAGACCAGCCAAATGGAAGAATTGCACAATGGTGTAGGTGATGCTGTAGCAGTCATGGCGGGAACCGGTTTTATAGGGAGTGTCCATGAGCTGGAGGTAGTGGGTAGTCAAAGTCGTGAGGACATTCGGACCCAAAAGGGAGAAAAGAGAAAAATAAGAAAAGAAATAATAAACAAAGGAAACATCTCAAGTGTTTGAGAACGTATTTGCAATTTACGGATGTATCTGTGGATATGAGACTGGAAGAGGAACATCCTTCTAATGAAGAGAGAGAAGGAATTAATGAAGAGCGCCATAAACAAGTGACACGTTATTCCAGTTCCCCTGTCTCGAGGCAGAACTTGAGGACTTTTCTATGCAAAGCCAAGTATGCAAAATTGGGAAGCCCTCAAGTAGTTCATCTAACAGGGGTTGTCATATGGTCCGGGAGAGAGGGAAACAAGATAATCATGGTCAACAAAAAATGAAGCCCCGTGCACATGCGCAAACACAGGTAGATTGGAGGCAGTTGGATCCAGAGCAAGCACAACTAAGGAAAGAAACAATTACAAAATCTATACTACCCCTGGAATGTTGTGTGCCAATCTTTTTAATAGGGAAAAATAAACCAAAAAATAATCTGGTCATGGATAGCCAGCTGCCTCCAAATTAAACATTGCCCTCAGTGCTCACAAAGACCCACATAAGATTGACTCTTCATTCAAGTGCTACAGTGACAATGACCTTACAAGATAGTGCTACAGCAAGGACTTTGATAGACTTACTTGAAAAGGACGAGCAGAATAAAGAAGAGGAGGCTACAAGTAAAGAGGACATTTCAAACTCCTTCTTTGTCTCTCCTCACATCTGGATGGAACATGTGTCAAATACTGGAGAACTATCAATCTTGAAGAGACAATCAATTTTGAAAATCGTGAATAATGTCCCAGAGCTTTACTTATTTTCCACCTACGACATAGACTATATACACTTCCCATATGAAAATATATCTAACATAGTGGAAGTGGGACTTCAGTCTAGACTGGGTGTGAATGTTCTATTGTCAACAGGAGGGGCATTCTCATAAAATGGTTTTAAGATCTCCACTGCCTGGGATCTTAACTGAAGCATGGCGAAAATTAAGCTTTGCTTTAGTCAACAATATGTTTAACATATTGAGCTATAACATGAGGGGTTACATGAGTTTTATTAGCGACAATGTGTGTGATGGCTCTTTTGATTTAATCTTATTTAAGCAATAAGCCCCGAGCTGCGGGGGCATTACCGATTCAGGTAATGCCCTGGGGCATTACCTACCTCGGTAATGCCCCTGAGGCGATGGGCTTATTGCTATTAATACCCAGCCTGCAAGACCAGGGTACTAATAGAATTGTTTCTGTTTCTGAAAACACTGCAGTGTTTCGGAACAGAAAAGAAAACAAAAAAAGAAATGTTAAAAAAATGGCCACCGAGAAAGGGAAAACAGAGTCAGTTTTCCCTTTCCATGACAGCCAACAGAAGTGTTCCCAGTGTGTTCATTACTGATAAAGGAGAAAAAAGAAGGAAAAGAAAATAAGTGGGGTTGGGAGGGCAGGGAGGAGATAGTTTGCAGGGGATGGGGTGGAAGAAAGAAAATATGTACCTGAACCCACAGTGGGGGACGATGGCAGCCTCCAGCCGTGTGGAGGCTCGGAGCGTGGATTGCCCCATTTTGAGCCTCCTCATTGGCTGAGTGGCTGACACGCCCCCTGTCAGGGACAAAGAATAGGAATCCCGGCTGAGGGATTCCCGGTCGGGTAAAGCCCCGGTAAGGGCCAATCAGAATGTGTGTTACATTCTGATTGACCCTCACCTGGTACTAATACAAGAAACTTGGTTGCTTTCTGAAGTAAAGCTTGATGGCTTTACCATAATATGTGAATTTGCAACTAACAATAATGGAGGGGGACTGTCTGGTGGACTGATTATTGTCTCAAGGAATTATTAGGTAATAAAAATGACAACAATAGCACATTCCGATTATGGAATTCTTACGACCAAATTGGATTATCAGGTTAACAACTTGAAAATGATCACAATAGATATCTAAAATCACTACACCAAGGAGAGGTAATGTTGGAAAATCTTGTTACAATTAAATCAAGAGGGGAGATCATTTGGATCCTAACAACTGCTGCCCGATCACCCATCATGATGCAAAGAGTGAAATCTTTGCTGGTTCAGTATTATTGGAATCGAAAATCTGGGCAGAGAGGAAGGGCATTTTGAATAAGTCACATATTGGTTTCAGGTGTGGTATGTCATGGACCCTAAATGGGTTGATAGTGAATATGTTTAAGGATAATGAATGGCGGCCAGGCAATGCCCCACTCTATGTGGCTTTATTAGATCTCAGTAAAGATGCTGCGATGCCCCTGGGCTGTAAGTACGCTATACAAATGCAAATAAATAAATAAATAAAATAAAGCCTTTTACACCATGAATAAGAACCAGTTGTGGGAAAAATTAAGAGCATGGGCTATCCCTCTGGGACTAATGGCAATTCTCATATATCTGCATCAAAATACCAATATCCTAATATCTACAGACACGGGAGTGAGGCAGGGATGAATATTTGCCATCTGTCTCTTCAACATATAACTGGCTGATTTAAAAAAATACACAAACATGCATTTGCAAGTCCTAAGATTGGTAAGCGGAAGGTGAGTTGGTTGGCCTATGCTGATGACATCCTTCTCATTGATTTTACCACCTAGGGAATTCAGCATTTGCTGAGGGTCATGAGCAAATATGCATTGGTGAATGAACTGGTAATTAACTCACTCTGGAAAGATCTACATAATGAGGCTTGGCACTCAGAAGAACAAAGGAAATATTTATAGGAGAGTAATGGTGTCTGAAGTTATCAAACCAGTTTCACAAACCATATATATTTGGGTTTTATATTAGCAGCATATGCAAATTTTGGTTTGTTGGAGGACAAGCTGCAAGCTAAAATAGATCAATTAGCGGCCCAAATGAAGAACATCAAAGCTAACTACTGTGTATTCTCATTGACTCCGCTGATAAAATGTTATACGGGTAAAGTAATCCCCACTTTGTTATATGGCATGGATATTGAATCCCAGGCGTGGGATCTTAATTGGAATTGTGCTAAAAATGCTTGAGCTGTATAATGAAAAGCCCTGAGGACTGGTTGGTTGGAAGTGGACATTTCTATGTCATGAAAATGATAGGTTTAAATTACTTGCCTGATGTTTGAAGTATTTTTTATTATGTGAAAAGTCAAATAATTGACTGTAAACATTAAGAATACAAAGAAATTGATAGTCGTGTAGATTAGAGTTAAACAATAATCCTAGCAAGTCTCATCGGTTAAGATATGTATCGCCAGTTCAAAGAGAATTTGTTTATTTATCCCCCTCCTCATGTTGTGAAGTGTCCTGCATCACATGCAGGGTTAGAGGTCTCAGGCCAGCTGGAACTTGCAATTAACTATGTTTGAGTTTGAATGTGTAACTATGGGGCAATGTCGTGACCTACCACAAAAGATCCCAGAAAGGGGTGTACTGTAAATATGAGCTGGTGCAAAGATATTATGAATGGGGATGGTAGCTAAAAAATATGTGTCTAATGAGAGAGTGGGAATTAAAGGTGATTGGATTTCTTTTGTATAGGTTTGACCAATCAACCTATACAAGGGGGAATGATTTGTAATGAAATATGCTGGAGTGTTTTAACTATTGCAAAAGGTATAAAAAGTGTAAACTTGTGTGGCTCAAGGAGACTCAGGTTAGTTTGACTCGAGAGCGTCATCTAGTTCCTCCTAGCCATTTGGACAATAAACTTGCTTTACGGACAAACATGCACTTGATTCTTAAGAGGTGAGCCTACTTCGGGTAAAGGTGATCAGAGGTCCACCTGCACACACTACAAATGACTACTATCTGGGAATCAGGTGACAACAATGTGGTTCTCTAACTAGGTACAGATACAAAAGGAAAAGATAAGTGAATATTTGAAATGCCTTGTGATAACGTATATTACCAGGAGAAATTGGTATCACTTGCATTTGTGAGAGACATTGGCTGGGCTGGGTCAAGTGGTGGTGGTGGTAGAGTGGGGACAGAACCTCTTCTTCCTTAGCTATTAAATGGTGCTTATGAATACAGCCACCACAGGTCTAGTGTTGATGTCAGACGGTTGGCCTTTCCAGTGAAGGAGTGGGAGTTGTGAGAATGAGAGGAATTAGGACGCAGGCACAGGGAGATGAGATACGGACAGGTTGACACTTATGAAATTACATTTTCTCCTGAAGATGAATGTCCTTCTCAAGTCATTCTCTCACGCATTCCTCGCCTGCTACTTTTGTAAGTACCTATTTCTCTTATGCAAGGCTGGTCATACACTTGTCTATATCGAAACTCCCCATCCCCACCATGATGTAGTGCCTTTTGCGTTTTTATTATTATAACACTTGAAATTGATATTTCAAATGCCTTTCTCTTTTTAAATGACTTAACATGTAACCATGCCAGTATCTCCGGACAATTGGCATTGTTAGATACTTTTCTATTCTCAGTCTGATAGTTAGCTCAATAACACTTCATTATTACAGAGTTTGGCCTGTTTCCAAAACAGCATCTTAATACCACAGTCTTAATCATGAGACCAAATGTGATGTTGAGAGCTAGCTATAATCACTTAACCTGCACCAATTGAATTCTTATTCTTTAGAAATGTATATGAACATATATCATTATTATTGCCTTATAAACTGAGGAATAGGTAATAATAACAGGATAATAAATCACCACCAAGTTATGGTCTGAGGCAAAGCAGAGGACCATAATTTGGGCACGCGACATTATCCAAGACGATAATGACCCTCCCGAGGTCTATATACTTATTATCACATAGTGATAACAGCAACACATGTTTTTGATTTTTTATGGGGAAGTAAAAATGTTACTTTAATAGTGAATAAACTAAACAGACAAAATGAATTAGTAAATTAAATGTGTTTTTATTTTGCAGTATTTAAATAAGTTTGTCCTAATAAGTTAAGCATATTAATTGTAAATGTGTGTAATACTGTTTCTGAGTTGTCAGTGTGGGGTTGACACATACGCGTTATGTTATGTTATGTTTGGACCTGGTCCTTTCCTCCATCTGCAGCAGGTGCAAGCCGTGTATACTTTATGTTATGTTAAGTTTGGACCTGGTGCTTTCCTCCATCTGCCACAGGTGCAGATGGTGTGGATCGGAGTTAGCAGACGAGCCAGGCGTACCGAGGATTGACTGTGGTGGAGCTTCAGAAGCTTCGGAGCTGCGGGTCTCGCTGCCTCGGAGCCTAGGAGCCAGAGCCAGACTGACTCAGGACTGACTGATTCAAAGCCGCAGGAGACAGGCTGAGTGGTGAAGTGAGGTGGAGATGCAAGGGGACCCTGGATCAGGGAGTGGTGAGACAAGTGTTACAGCTTCGGCGGGTGAGCGGGAGAGCTTACATTGCCCTTCCCCTGTGGAATGGTAAAGTAGAGAGAGGACCTGCATGCTAAATGTATTATATTTACTACATTAAACACATTTACTAAAGCCAGTGCTACTGCATGGTGATCGCACGTGTATACTAAGTGCAATTACACATTAGACGCACATATAAACAGGTTGGCAGACAAGCGTACTCAGCAGAGGGAATGTCTGTGATATGGAGCCAATAAGAGACCCAGCTCAGTGCTATTGTGGATATTTGTGACAGGGAGACTGTCGGGGTGACCCCCCCTTTGATCCCTTTTAGCGAATAACCTGCAACTCTCTACACTCTCATTTGTTCACTCGTTTACCTAACTAATAGTCCAACAAAGATGAGTCTTAGCACACTTGGATGCCCACTCGGAAACTATCACAACCTTTGTTCTTAAATGTGGCAGGAACAATGGAGCAACCGCAGGAACCGGAGCAAATGGAGCAACAGGATTTGAACCCGTATTGGCTTCTGGGCAGACAACAACAAGGCTCTAAAGACATACCGAATAATCTTGTCTTTGAACCAAGGGGTGATGCGCCCTTAAGCGACCTACTTGGGATTCTTGAAGAGACAAATTGGCCAGCTGGAAACGCAGCCAACTGCCCAATTGACATCACAGTGTAAATTGGTGCTACCACGACATCCTCAGAACATTAACTCCAAAAGGGTACACCTTCAAATAGGCTAATAGTAGTTTCCGGGTTACCCCGGATGAGGGTACTGGCCTAGATGAAGTTACGAAACAAAGACTTCTGCCAAGGGCAACGGGGAGCCTATTTTTATTTCATTGGATAGTATCGGAACAGACATACCGGATACAGGGTTGGGCTACCCTTCGGATGAGCTTTGCCTATTGTTCTCAGAAGTTTTGCCCCCCAAGATATATAAATTAGGAAGGAGACTCTAGTGTTAGATGATCCAGTCCATGAATCTAACACCAATATGGAGAAGGACCAGCTTCGGACCTCTAAGGATCCTCCGTCTAGAGCCCAATTGGAAAAACTTTAATCAGGGCACTCCCTGGATAAACATGTGTAGTCAAAGGCGAGTGCTAAAGAAAACTTGGGGAATCTGCAGACGAACATGCAGACACTGCCATTGAGCCACCAAGGGGGCCTTTACTGTAACATTTCAATGCCTCAAATCCCGCAAGGGAACATAGTGAGAAATACTAACAGGAAACATCCAGAGGAGACATCTTTAGCGGATGAAGACTTATTGGCAGCAATGAAGCCGTCCAGCATGGAGGCTACACCAAACAAAAGAAACCCTGCAATAAATACTGACTTAATTGCTGCTTTAACCTGAACCCTCACTCCAAATACCAAACTTCACGAGTCACTCAATTATCAAGTCTGGGATCAATTAACCCTAATAGCAATGCAATTCAATCTAACCTAGAAAAGAACGAGGAACACATTTCTAATATTTTGCACAGTACAATTGATTCCGTTACTCAGGAAAAAAAGAAAAGAAAAGCTGAATCAGAGAAGGTCGACAAAGCAGCTCATTGCTTGGACAAGGTTCAGAGAGGAGCTAAAGATGTTTCAACTGAGAAGCCCAGTCATGGGGACCATTAAACAAAGAAGTCAAGACTATAGATAAACTTGAACCACCTGCTAAAGAGAGGGGGGGGGGCGTAAAGAGAATTATCAAGCAAGAGAACAAGGTAGATTATATGAGGGGGAGCAGTTGGACTCAATCAAATTAAAAACAGGAGGAGCTACAGGAGACGCGTTGAATCACAATGCAACAAGGGAAACAGTCTGCACTGAGAAGGACGAGGATGATGTTGAAAGTGACTCCCCATTGCAGAGACAAAGGAGTAAAATGAAAACAGCTCGAACAATAGGGGTCCCTGAGGATTTAGATAATGGTCCTCTAAAGAAAAGAAAATATGACATCTTCACGAAACTGAACAAAACAGAGCAAAAACTAAAATCCCCTGATTCCAAAAGACAGCTCTTAAAAGCAATTGTGACTATAACAAAATAAACAACAAAAACTGCAGTCTAACATTTTCGACTCATTGAATAGAATCAAGACAAACAAAAAACATATATCCTTTGTCAAAACTTCCAAAAAAAAGAAAACAGAAAGACTGTGAGAAATGACCCAGGCAACGGGAACACCCTGTTGGAACCTTCTTCCAGCAAAGACCCTCAATCTGACAAAAACGAGACAGTTTGCAGGGAAAAGAAGGAAGTACAACCAGAAACTAACGATGATGACCACATAGAGACACTCTTGAATTTATCAACATACACAATTACGGAAGGCGAGGACTCAGAAACCGAAGTGGAAGAGACCGACTGCCAGAAACAAGGAAAGGCTATTTGTATACAGGTCACTGTGGACTGCGAAGACAAATCGTGTTATGAGGACTCCTTGACATTGGACCAGGCCGAAAGGTTGTCATTATCTCCAGAGTCCAAAAAGTCTCCACAAGTGTATAGACAGATTCATTCAGTAACACGGAGAACTCAGAGGAAAAAAATCAGAGGAAGAAGAAATCAATGTGACACCTGTAGCTAGAACAGTTACTATTAAATCTTCCAAGGATCAGAAAAATGGTGGGGTGCATCGTGAACGTTCTGAGCAACCTGCTATTATAAGGAAACAGCTGTATCGCAATTCTGAATCTGACGATGAGGAACGGCCCTCTACGTTTATACCTCTAAAACTAAGAGATGCTTAGCAATTGACCTCTAAAAAGAAACAGGGGAATAGTGAGATTGATATAGAGGAAGAAGAGCCACTGTCAAAATGTGTGCCTTTAAAACTAGAAGCTAGCACAAAAAGAAATACCTCGGCATTCCCTACAATGGATGAGAAAAGAGCCTACATCGATAAACACATTGAGACCAACAAAATGGAGGAGAATCTATCAAATAGAAGCAAAATCAGAGCTAGGAAAGAACCCTTTGGCTCAAAATTCTAAGACAATCCCACATATAGTTTATTGTTAGAAAACGTGCATAGGAAAAAAGATGAACTGGTGTAAAACCGAGCCAATATACTGCATTTGTTGCATTGTATACCGAGATTGAGAAACATTGACTCTGGAGACTTTGACCTGATTGAATTCCTGGAAGACGAGATATTGGATAACGCCATCATCTACGTTGCTGCCAAAGACAAAAAGAACAAGATTATGAAGTTGCCGGGAAATTGCCACCCATGGGTTTCGTGCTGTTCAAATATGACTCACAAGGGGAAAGATCCAATGAAAACCAATTCTGGAGGTCAAAAGGATAAAAATAAATACAGACAACAATCACCTGAGGCTGCGAATAGTCAGAAGAAGGTGGGAACAGGTGACATAGACTCTCACTCTGGAAAAATACTTTTTAAAAGAATAGTGGAAAATAGAACAAAGAGCAATGTGACAAAAGGAAGCAAATAAAGCAGAACAAATTGAAAACTGGTTGAGGCTGTCAGGTGCACTAGCAGGGGGAAGTTCAAGCTCATAGCCTGCAGTATCCAGAGCAGAAAGTCTAGGGACGAGCCAGAACAAGATTGCCTCTCTCGCGTCTTGGAACACGCAAGGTTTTGCCCATCTGTTTTGTGCAAGAGACGTGGTTGTCTGAACCTCCATTACTAGAGGGCTATGATGTGTACATTAACCCGGCAGTAAAGGGAAAAAAGGGGCACCCAATGGCTGGCCTCTTAATCGCCTCAAAAAATACCATAAAACTTCAGGTAGTCAAGGAATTATGCTCTTCTCCTTGGATTCAATCCCACAGGCACAAAAGACCATACGCAGCTGAAAAATATGTTACTTATGAATCTCTACTGGAATCCGGTGGGGAATAAGAACAAAGACTATGTGAAAGCAGTATTGGACATCATGGACACTGCAAGGGATTTAACTCAAAACTTGGAAATCATGATTTGCGGAGATGTGCACATTTATTTCTTCCATGAGAAAGCTAAAATAATATCTATTCGACACACAAACCCCTCTGCACAAGTAGTTAGAAGGTTTACCTGGAGAGAGGAGATGGAAGAAAGAGACATCAATGTGGCAAATGGTCATATACAGGGGGATCTTATTGCTAAACCCACCTGGAAAAGAAGTACCAAACTACAAACCCTTGATCACATGTTTGCTTTGGGGAATCTGTTTGGGAACCTGATAGACCTTACGATCAGGACTTCAAACACGAGTGATCACGAGATTTGGACAACGTCTATTAGTAACTGGACCTACGAGATTTGGAACCAAACAAATATGGCTTTTTACGTTCAACTGGGGGGCAATAGGCTCATGATTGAAAAAGGTGTCATGGCTATGGATCATGACAGCTGTAAGTTGGAGACCTTCAAGGAAGTGGCTAGGGGTCCCATTAAATGTAGTTTAATTTAAAAAAACATGCTTTTAAAATGGAGATCATGAAAAAAAAAACGGTTCTCAGGGCCAAGTTGACTAAAGTCAAAAAAGAATGTTCGGATAAGATAATAATTAAGAAGTTGAAACAACAGTGTAAAAACTGGTTAAGAAACCACAAATGGCTCCTACACCAACAAGATGCTGAAAAGATCCTGTACTTGATCGCTACTAAAAATACTACGGGAACTTGGAAGATCTTAAACAACTAGAATGCACCACAAAACTCTGTACTGATGACCGGGGTGCCAGCAATAACTTTGAGGAAACATTTCGAAACACTGTTCAAGTCAGATAATGACACAGGGGTGGAGTTATCTCTATCTAACACTCCCTGGTCATTTCCAACAGAGAAATCTGAAATCAAGGCCTTGATTCTATTGGCAAGTAACTCGAGGGCACCAAGGCCAGACGGCCTGACAAACTACAAACTAAAAGAGGATCCAGAGGGATGGACTGAGGCTATATACAACTTATTCAGAGAAAATAGAACAAAGAAAATTCCAACCTCATGGAGTACCTCTATCATCCTGCCAATATACAAGAAGGGCGATAGGGCAGAACCATCGCTCTTCTTGACATAATGGGAGGGATCTTCGGTGCCTTGATTTTGAGAGCATTTATTTCATGGAGGATGAGTTCGGATCAATTTGACAAATGGCAAGCAGGCTTTGAAAAGGGCATAGGCACTGCCCTAAACCTTTATTTGGTTAGTGACATCAAGGCATCTGTTAAAACAAAACCTAAGAGGAGGGTGCACTTGGTGTCAATAGGCCTTGCTTAAACTTTTGATGTGATTGAGAGGCCCAAACTGTGGATAAGATAAAGAGATGGCATTGCCCTTACGACTTGAGAACACCAGTATGCGGGTTAAACTGGATAAAAAAGTCAATCTTATCGACCCTATTTCAACAACAATAGTGTTGAAACAAGGCTGTAGATTAGCGCCGACAATGTGTAATCAATTTATCTCAGATATACCGCTAGCTTTTGACAAGATCAGAATGTTTCCCCCAAGATTGACAGGGACTGCCGTGGGCCGTCTGCTATATGCAGATCACCTAATCCTGCTCGACCAAACAAAAGTATGCCTGCAAAGACAGCTGGATGCAGTAGAGAAGTACCTAGATGAAAACAGTCTGAAAGTCAATGGGCCTCATTACAGGTCAGCCGGTCCGGAAAGAACGGTGGTGATAAATCCGCCGGACCAGCTGATTAAGAGACCTGCAGGTGGGAGGTGTCATTCCTGCCAGGTCTGACCTGGCGGGTTTAACACCACCTGCCTGCAGGCGGACCTGGAAACACTGGCACCATTACAGCATGGTGCCAGTGTTTTCACGTCCCCATTCCCATGGAGTGCTATGGGACTCCAAGGGAAGGGGGATTTACCGAATTCCGCCTCCGGAATTACCGGTTCACCGGGGTTGTAATGCCCCGGTGATTCCGGCAATCACGGAGGCGGAATGGTAATACGAGCCGGGCGGTAACCTGCTGGAATTTCCGGCACGGCTACCGCCAGACTCGTAATGAGGCCCAATATCTCTAAATCCAAAATCATGACATTTACAGGGAAGAATGCTCATAAGCCATCAAGGAAACAAGTGTAGTACTTGAAAGGGGAGAGCATTGCAGAAGTCACGAGCCTCGTGTATCTGGGGACTTGTATTAACAACAGCATTGTAGAGCTACAACAGGAGTCGAGATTAAGATTAAAGATGAGAAACTGTATATCGCATGGAACAATAATTGTTAAGAAATTCTGTAAATTCACTTTACAACCAGCTATTGACTTCTATAAAATGAAGGTTGTACGGTTCAGAAACCACATTCCTCCTTCCTAAGGATCTTTGGCCTAAATTAGAAGGCATATACTGGAGAAAGGTGTTGGCCCTTCCTTCTGGTCTTCCCATTGACCTGATACGAGAAGAGTTGGGGTTGCATTCACTTTTGGCTACTGTGCAATGGAAGACCCCGGCGTTCTTCCGTAAATGTATTCTGAACAACCTGGAGGACGGATTTAAAGTATTGAACCAAGCATTCCAAGACGACTCGGATCAAAAATTAAAAACCTGGAAAACTATTGTTTAAACATTCTCACCGAATTGAGTACTTTGGAAGAAAGGCTAATGACAAACCCTGCCAAAATACCTAGATTGGATCTATACCAGAGAAAACGCTGGATCGTTAAAATGAAATGGACAGAAAGATCCAGCCCACAGGGCAAGAGGAAGCCCTTAGAAATATTTGAAAAAATGCCCTTGCAACAGACGGAGAACGTAGTTCATGGGACTCCGAATGAATTTGGTGCCCACTAAAGAAGTACTGGAAGCAAGAAAAGCTCTGAGAGATTATCCATGTAGGTGGTGTAAAGAGCAAAAGGAGACTGCAGCATCTGTCCATACTTTGCCCTAATTTAAACTTACAGAGAAATAGATGGATGGGCAAATTATTTTGGAGGTACACAACTAGAACAGTTGAACATTGGTGGTCAGCAATCGTTCAAGGGGAAATTACTTCTCTGATCTTAGCGGTACTTGGCTATCTGAAAGAAACATTTGCGTGGTCAGCTGAGGCAGCTATTACAGATGGAGGAGAGGCCGCTTTGACCAACCCTGGTGATACCACCGCACCTTGGGACTTGATACTCGCCCCATGATATGATTGTTCTTGCTTCCTAAGTGGTCAGATCTTATCTTAATTCATTGTGTTTTAAAACTTAATTTGTTTCTTTCTTTTTTTTAAGAAAAGCTTAAGGTTTTCAAGTGTAAAGGCAAACGCTTAATAAAAAAAACAAAAACAAATGTGTGCATTCTGGATTGGGTTTAACATAAGCATGCATTAGATGCACACAATTCTCTATGAGAAGGTGAAAGCATTTCCCGTATTGTGGTTTTCTCCTTGTGTTAAATAGGTTGTTGCAGCACAAATCGCTCCTCCCAGACTGAAAGTGTTTTGGGCTGGAAATTGCATTGCTATTTCGCTGTTTTCTTTTTAAGACATAACGTTCAGAATTCATTAAACAGCATTATGTATCGACTCCACTCTGAACATTCTGATTGGCTGAGGAGAGGTCAATAATGATCTCCATGTGCTAATTGGAAATACAAAATATCACATAAGGTATGTTGAATAATTTATAATTAAACCTCCATTAATATACCAGTCCTATCTTTATAATGTGAGTTTCTGAAAAACGTGTAGTTTGGGTAATTCATCATATTGAACACATCTGCCATATTACTTTGCATCTCCCACTACATTGTTAAGAAAGCATATTTGCAAATTCCCTCCTGACCTATTACTTTGTTGAGCTGAAAATGCACTTTACGGCAAAATAGAGCATGATACACTCTCATTAACATAATTGTTGCTAGATATATCAGTGCGGGTTTATCTAACAGACAATGCTTTGCTCACTCGGCAGCATCGTTGTCAGATTGGGATCTCTTCCACCTGCAGAGACCCACACTTCTCTGTTGTCAGCGCCACCCACGGACACACTATGCATGCCACAATGCGGACTGCTTATTTTATTCTTAATTGTTGCCAGTGACCTTTATAGACTGATCAAGTATGGAAGCGTGATTAATGTTCCTTACGACAAAAATGCTGATAATACAGAGTGTGTGTGGCTGCATGAAAAATATTGGTTTCGGAATTATAAACGAAGACCGTGATGTATTGATGCATCTGTTTTGGGAGCGAGCATCACGTATGCCTCAGTGGGATTCCACTTGACTTGTTGAATGATGTCCAAAGACAACTGTTGAGCTGCGTGGCAAATTCAGAATTCTGTTTCTGTTGTTCTTCCGAAATGTCTGGCTGGCACTCATTCAAATATTTGAGTTCCAGAAATCACAGTTTTCTTGTTATTTTGAGAATGATAATAATATGCACTTGAGAACCATTGATCAACGAATGCATTTGTCATGAACATATTTAATATCAGGACGCACAATGTTCTTTTCAAAATGAGGCCCATTACCTCATTGGTTGACCTCTACTTGATTTATTTGTTTTAACCCTTCTTTTATAAGCCTGAAGAAAAATTAACTGCACCTCTCCACTCTCGCTCTCCATGGTATGGCGCTAAAGGGAAACCACAATGCCCACATGCAAGGGGATATGGTAATGCTCATATGGGCCTTTGTGGGTTTCATGGTCGGGTCTTGCGATCTGGAAGGGAGAGAGGGTTTCCCTCTGGCAGCAAGAAGCAATCAGTGATGGGTTCATTTCTCACTCTCGCCAGCCCCCATTTTACTTGATTGTTTAATTTAGTTTAACTGGTTGCATTTATTTGGTTTTGTAAAAAAAAAAAAAAAGGTAATAAGGGGGCACAACTTAATTCATGAACAGTATCTGCAAAAATAGATCAACAAAAATAGACACACTCAGAGCAGCAATGAGCCTTGCATCATATAGTTATGGTGCAAAGTGATTGTCACTTTGTAGCTGAGTGCATTGTGATGTATTGGGGTGTGTTCATGGTCATCTGTGATTCTCTAGGTTTCATTTTAACAGTCTCAGGTGTGAAGCAGTGAAAGCTTTTGCCCCTGGTAGCAAGAAGCCAGCAGCGTTCCTCCTGCAACACCTTCAGCAATCAGTCTTTTTATCAGTCTTTTTAAAATGTACTTTGGCACTTCTGTTTTTGACATCTTCAAATAATCAAATCATTGACATAAAAAACACTGTTAGTATGCTGTAAAAACTTATGTATGAGGTATACTCTGACATGATACCTATGAAAAGATCTAGGCTGGAAGTGGAGAATAGTAAGGTCAGTTACTTCACTTTCTTAATGTCTGGTGAGCTGGTGCAGTTAGGGTCACATTCAAGATCAGATAATAAGATGTTTCCAAACAAGACTTATTTCTGCACATCTGGCTTCCTTTTCTGGCTTCCCTTTGTTCGTTATGTTGGAGGGCTAACCAGGAGAGTATGCCTTTATTTTATTAACACCAAGGCCAGGGGGTGCGGTGGACTGAATCTACTGATCCAAGCCCACGTTCCAAGAAACCTGATGGCTGCTGCCCCGCCCCACCATCTTCCTCCCACCCTTCCTTCCTTTCTTATTTTTAAATTCCCAAACCCAACTTAACTGATACTGCAGCAGTAGTGGCCGTTGCCGCTGCCTCCACTCTATTGTCCACGCTAGCTGCAATGGAAATGGAAGAGTTGCTCTATATGAAGCCCCGCCTTCCTGATCCATGGCGGCCATCTTTAGTGAGTATTTTGTTCAAATGAACAGGATGCATCAAGGCATCCCATTCGTTCAAACAAAAACTTTGCTTTAAGCATCCCTGGTTTCTGGATTGGCAACCCGGTTTGCTAATACCAATAATCACCCCATTTAACGTACTGGAACAGGTGGTAACGGCACTTGAGACCATTTTTAAAGGCATGTGTGCCCCAGGGCCATTACCACCCATTCCAGTCCGTGAAACGGGTGATTATTGTTCAATTACAACCATAACTTATTCTGACATCTTAGGATTCCTTTCCCCCTCTTTTCCCTACGTATTTCTGTGATAACAAGGATATTGCCAATTTATTTTATAGTAGATATGCATTATTCTGCATCCTTAGGTTTCCCATCCCTCTTTGAACTGCAACATATATACAGAAAAGCTGGTAGCCCACGTGAAATTCAGGATGGAGACAAGGAGTAGACTGAGGGAATACTGCTCTGGATCGAGACTACCATCACCCTGGAAAGGTTCAACCGGATGGTATTCAGAAGAAAATTGCACGTTTCTAATCATTTGACCCCAGATTATCTGATTGCAGTACATGAATGGGATTGCATCGCCAAGAATGGGCCAGAAATGCTGATTTGATTTGAGGCTGTAATGGACAGAGTAGTCTTTACAGAGCGAATAAGTAGGTAGGTCCTTTTGCTATATGAGTGGCATCATTACTAAGAGTTGTAAAGGAACTCATGGTGTCAACAGTAAAGACAGGCACAAGTGATCACAATTCAAGGATGTTTATTAAACTGTATAAATTGGTGAAAAGAATGCCTAATCTAAACCTAAATCTAAGATGGGAGCAAGCTACGACCATCAAATAATAATAAGGCAGTCCTAGTGGTATCTTGTCAAATAAAAGGGCCTTTACTAAAAAACTGTTGCCAATCTAAGATACAGAAACAGTGAGGGGTAGTGTTCTCAAGAAAAGAATAAAGTGTGAACAAATGATACATCAGGATGTCATGGCCGGGGACTCCCTTCCCCACGTTTTTAGCACGGGACAAGGCAGGACTTTCAACCACATAAAACTCCTCGGCTTCTCCAGCATGAGGTTACAATTCTTTCCAGCATTATCAGGACCTTCTGTGGCGAAGTCTCTTTCATACAAAGTCTCTTGCCTCTGAGGGTCTTACATTTCAAAAATAACAACAGTTCCTTTCTGTAATCTTTTATGTTGGGTGATGACTCTTCACCCCTGGATCCACCTCAACCTGGCTTCAATTGTTCATGAATGTTAGCCTCCCTCTGTCGGGTTCACTATGACCTTTTTCTCAAAATATTTTCATCCATAATTTTCATAAGCCTTAAAACAACCTTTTACTGTGGACATTCCTCAGCCGGGTTCACTCTTGTCAAAACAATGTTCACAGGTTTATTATGCTTCACCCCAACTTGCAGGCAACCCTCAGCTGGGTTCACATTTGCCAGATACACAATTCACTTTGCTTTATCACAGATGTGAGATTCAATTTCCTTTGCTTTTCCCTTGGCATCCCTCTTTGGGGTTCACATAGCCATTCTAACACAGTTGTTAATTCTATTATCTCATCAGAAAAGCGGGGTTCCATTGCCCTAGCTTTCTTCGGCATCCCTCCATTGGATTCACACTTGCCTCAGTTTGTAATTTCACAATCATATCAGAAAGCGGGGTTTCCCTTCCCTAGCTTTCTCTTTGCATCCCTTTGTCAGGTTCACACTTGCCACATGTCACTAGACCCTTTAGGTTCTTTCCTACCTAGGTCCGGGTCACAGCCCCCAGTCAGGCTTCACATACTTCTATACACACAATGTTCTCAGGGTTGTTACTGGTCACCCTAATTTGCAGGCATCCATCAGTCAGATTCACATTTGGCCCCAGCAACCAACATTCACTTTGTTTCCTCTGCGTGTCAAAGACTTTCAATTGTGTGACAATAAAGAAACAAATGCTGCTTCTTGTTGATACCTCAAATACTCTTGTGGTATACTGTTTGCAAAATATCAACCTGTGGGTTTGGACAACACCAACTCCCGATCTAAATCAATCTTCTGCACCAATAAACCACCTCAACACAGCTTGCAAAATAGAAAATTATTATTACTCTACATCAAAAATAATTCATCCAATACACTGAAACCAAGGAGCACAAAAATCAAAGTGGTCGATACAAAGAGAACAAAAACAAAAACTTGATCAATCTCAATTTCGAACGAAGGAAGTAGGAAGAAGCATAAAAAACATTTCTGATGTTTTCAAGGTTTGAATCTCTATGGACGAAGCGAGAAAGACACACTTAAACAAAAGAGAAGTGTAGGTTCATAAGTAGACAAAACCCATTGTGGAGATGGTGTGAATGACCCCAAGTTGGTCACATAAGATACAAAAAAAAGAAAGAGGACAGGTTGCATAAACCCTACTTTATCAGACAGTTGTTTGCAACTAAATCAAAGCAGAACAATTAAACAATATTTATCACAAAGTTATACTCTTAACATTTTGTCATAAGCAGAAAGGATTGTAATTTCCATTTTACAATGTAATATTCAACACCAATTTTTCAGTACTGTAATAAAGTGAAAAATCAATAAAAAAAAGGCGGTGTCCATTGTTTTTTTTCTCGAGGTGGAACCCCCATTTTACAAGGGCTTTTCACTCCACCATTGTATGACCACTTTGACCTCTTTCACGGGGCTCTCCTAGGGCCCTCTGGTATCGGTAGTTTCAACAAAAGGGGACCAGCCAGAGTCTTTTGAATGTGTGCCCACGTGGCGCTGGACCACTCTGCAGCTGGTCTTTCCCTGGTGCTTTAAAAGTTCAGTAACACGCAAGTCCTTTCAATTCATATCTTGTTGCAATTTACAACCTTTTCTCAACACAGTTCAGTTTACTATTGATTCTCCCTCCGACTCACCGGCTGTGATGAACCGCTTGGCATTTGTTGTCTCTGGAGTCAAGGATGTGGCCATGGTAGAAAGCGTCTCTCCCCGTCTATCAGTGTAGGAGGGCACTGTGCACCGTTTACATCTATAATACCACACAGTAGCTGTAGTTCGCAACCTTATGATTCCTTTCACAAGGCTTTGCGGGTCTGGGTCGAAAAGGGCAAGGGCACTTACCTCCGTGTCGTCCTTTCAGTTCTCAACACATTTCTCCTCCTTTTGAACTGCCATCATGGAATAGCTCTCTTCTCGTGTAGGTTTCGTTGCTCAAATTGTGCTCTCATGCCCCGCCTTGTTTCCCTGTAGGAAAGCGAAAGGGCCATCAAGTGTGTGTGTAGTTATTGTCTATTGCCTGACTATGCCTGACCCTTGTGTTGGGACATGTCAGGTAAATGGCTCTTGTGTTAATTCTGTTGTCTTTCACAGAAAGTGTTTGTGTCAGAAAGGGGGGTAGAGCTTCTAAATATCTTAATGGTTAGGATGGGGAAAAGGTGTTAAAAGGAAGGGGTAGCGATTCTCACCCTTCGATGTCCCACTTCCACTCCACGAGGACCACTCACCCAGGTGTTCCTCCCCCACTAGTCCACTAACAGGAACTGGATCAATAGTGATGGCTGTGTCCTGGTCACCTGGATAATAGATCCCCGGGGACTCGTAAGTGAGACACCTTCAGGGTCCTCACAGAGGACACCTGTAGATCATGCATTGTACAACCCAATGACCCCAAACACGCCTCTCTGCAGCAGCCTTCATGGGGGATCAGGTGCTCACTTAGGTCAGCACTCTCCTGGGATCTCCTGGCATTAATCATGTTAAATGGATCTGTGCACCATCAAAAGCATACTCAGGATTTTGCTCAAGCCTTCCAACATGAAAAAAACACACAATTATGGTAAAAACTCATCATCATTGACGTCACACTATGTGGCAAAGTAATAAAACCTAAGTTGGATTATGGTTGGTCTATGGGAAACATCTAGGTATACAGTCTATGGGGAATAGGATTGTGATTGTGTCTTTCTAGTCAGGTGGACAACTATGCCCACCCCTAGTGCAAATAATCTTCAGTGTCATAAAATATACAATGTTTCATTGGCTTTCAAATTATAAGGTTCTTTACTACGTGACCCTCTACAATTAGTTGCCACACTTGTACCCTTCTGGAATATTCCACTCGCTAGCTGCACGCAAGTTGGTACCCCAGTTGTTTGTGGGTGGACTTGACCATGACTCCACATCCAATTAGCCCATCATCCACAATCACTCCTGCTGTCTGTCATTCAAATTGTCTTTGAACTCACCCTTGAAAAGTATCACAGCACCTGAGAATAGAAAGGAGTGTTAGCAGAGTCTTATCTTCAGTCTCGATTTAGCTTGCCCAAAGTCTATTTCCATCTACTCCATATGACAGGAGACTGTGTTTTTAGCTCCTTCTTCACCTCTAATACTATTAAATGAAGAAAACTTGGCACTCATAGTCTTTTTCCATTGCACCTCAACAGGAGCTCTCCTCGCTGTTGACATTCATTGTTTCTTCTCGAATAGATAACCAGTTTCTTAGCTGCCCCAACCCTTGACAATGGGCCAGACAACAGTCTCGATTCTTCCTTCATCGTCAGCTGTCTTTCTCTACTGCGCCACACCTTTAGCCGTTTTGCAACTTAGGCCCTAGTTTGCTAAAGTGGGACATGGAACATCCAAATTCGATACACATACATATATAATGGTGGACCACCTACAGTCTATTCACTAGGTATAAAACAAGTGGAAAATATATTACACAGATGCACACAAAGTGGTTTGAATCGGTGTAGTAAGTTTAGGGTAAATAGTTAGGTGAAGACAAGTGTAAAGCAACCCTGACAATAGGTTGCATTAGTCAAAAACAGAAGGAAACAGTGTCCACGTGCTGTGGAACACTTGTGTCCCCTGCACACTCTGGGTATTATCTACTGACAAACAATAAGTAAACATGAACTCATGAGGACAGTAGTCAGATTTTTGTGATTTTGGAAAGCGTAATGTCTGCTTCTAACATTCATGATAAACTAATTTGATGTAGTCCGTAATAGATTTACTTAAAAGCTAAGAATGTATTCATGTAACTCATAAACACAGTTATTAGATTTTGACAAAAAGGTTAAACAATATTCATTTCACATTGTGTACTGCACATATATCAATATTCTTCCTAATTCACACATCCAATATTGAGCTCAACTCATTTTGGGAATGAGATTCCCTTCGTCAGGAGCAATCTTTCACTCAATGTTTGTGACAATAATTGTTCTTTTAATTCAATCTTGTCATTCTTTCAGCAGGTTCTGGGGTGAGAAACCAGATAAAGAGTATATTAGCTATTTCCCATTGGTATGATTCAAAAATCATTTGCAGTTATCAGCAGAACAATTTCTATTTCCAGTTATCAACAGGGGAGTACCAGTTATATACCTCTCATGGGTATCCTTTCAGAGTTCCATGTGGTGATGTTGAGGGAAGGTATCCAGGTGAGTCATGAGAAAAGCGTATCCCTCAATGCACAAGGGCACGGGGAGTGAAAGTTAACGTATCTAATTAGTGTGAGTGTTTCAAACTGAACCTACACAAAATTGTACTACAAGCCCTGAACATCAGTGCTATGTTATGGGTATATGCATTGACAAATTCCAGATCGTACCTGTTTGCAGGAGCTGTGCGTAAAGATTTTCAGTAGCACCGGGGTTAATAATTGTTAGAGGCAGACACTGTGAGAATGTGATTTTAAAGTCCACTGTATTACATCTTCAAGAGCTAAAAAAGAAATTCAGAAAAGGCCTGATTAGTGTCTTTCACACTGGATATTTTTCTGTTCCAAACGTGTTTAACGTCTAACGACATGCAGTCCTTTGATCAATTTCAATGGTTGGTTCTGTGTTTGCGATGAGTGCAATGTCAACTGAATACTGCCGCTGTTTGCTGCGAGAGAAGACTTCTGTAGTATGTCGCTAAAGTAAAAATAGATACGGAACAGTCAACCGCACAGTAATCGAGATTCTCAACCTATCACTATTCGCTCAAAGTATGTGCTTACCTTACTGAGGAGCAAGCCTCTGCATTCAGTAGATGGATATTCCTGCTGTGGTCAATGGCGGCAATGTAAGCACACCAGCGATGGCTACAAGCATATGGGGAACAGATAGATGACAGGCAAGCATGACCGTGCGGTGACATCATATGTAAACAAATGATGTCACCGTGATGCAGCCATGTGTGTGTCTCTCACCATGTTTATACCTTTGTAATCATTATAAAGAGACTGCAAAGTGTATTTGTAATGGAGCTGAGTTTATGTGGGGCACCCATGCTCACATTCTAGAGACTTGGTGATGGGTTAGTTGTTACAAGCATTCATCCTGTTTGAAAATAGACACAATATGCCTATGTGTACAAATCTGCTCACATTCTAAACACTTGGTGATGGGTGAGCTGTTACAGACGCTCATATTATTTGAAAATAGACACAATATGCCTGCGTGTATGTGATGTCCACGTGACCACGGTCACGTGGACATCACATACAGCTTCTAGGGCGTATGAGAGCCGCCGAAGAAGCTGACCTGAATAAATTGGAAGATCAGAAAATTATCGAAAAAACTACAGGAGCTACCCCATGGGTCTCTCCCATGGTAGTCACGGCAAAACCAAAACAAACAAATGATGTACACATCTGTATTGATATGTGCCTTCCAAATGCAGCTATTGGTCGGGAACGACACATTACACCAACAATTGATGAACTGATTGTAGACCTCACTGGTGCAACTGTGTTCAGTAAACTCGATCTTCGATCCTGTTATCATCAATATTCGTTTGGCCAAAGAATCGTGCTACATTACAACTTTCTCATAAGTACTTAGGGCTCCGACGATATTGTCACCTCAATTTTGGGATATCCTCAGCAGCGGAGATTTTCCAGAATGAGATTCAATGAATGCTCCAGGATTTGCCAGGTATCACTAACATTAGTGATGATATCTTAGTGTACGGAAGAAGAGAAATGGAACATACAGCTCGGTTAGCAGCGACTTTGCAACGACTAGAAGAATCAGGACTCACACTTCATGCTGAAAAATGCTAGTTTGCAAAGAAGTCACTGAATTTTTTTGGATATGTATTCAATGAAAATGGTGTCTTCCCAGATCCCAGTAAAATAAGCGGCATCAAAAACACAAAAGCACCATTGACTGTGTCGGAAGTAAGAAATTTCCTAGGCATGGCTACGTATTGTGGCCGCTTCATCGCAGATCTTGCCACTGTTGCTGTCCCACTACGAGAACTCACAAAAGCAAAAACTGCATGGCAATGGGGCATCAGACAAGAACAAGCATTCCTAAAAATAAAATAGTCACTTTCCTATGATACCACTATGGCATTTTTTGACATTAACCGCCAGATGGAACTACTCGTGGATGCTAGTTGGATTAGGAGCAGTGCTGACGCAAATAGACAAGAATTGACTAATATACACTATTGCATTTGCAAGTGGAGCACTCACACCAGCGGAGAAAAGCTATGCTCAAATAGAAAAAGGCACTAGCCATTATTTGGGGAAGTAAGCATTTTCAAGTGTATATCCTAGGGCAACCAGTAACCATACTCACTGATCATAAACCACTCATCCCTATTTTTGGGGCACAGCTCCACACCCACCTGCAAGAATTGAATGGTGGCTACTGCAAGTACAACAGTTTGATTTGAATGTACAATATCGTGCAGGAGCCGACAACCCAGCAGATTACTTATCACGCCACCCGCGAGCAGCCACAGCATCTGAACAGGAAGCTGCAAAAATCACAGAAGAACATGTCTGCCAAATCATTGAGCTTGCTAGACCAAAGACCATGATGCTAGAGGAAATTCAGTCCGAAACAGAAGCAGATCCAGCTGATCCATGCCTACAGCTTGTGAAAACTGCTACTTTCACAGGAGAATGGAAAACATTCCTATCAGCAGTTGCCGGAAGAACACAGTCAGCGCAAGAATTCCTACAGGCACTATTTGGGATACGCCATGAATTATCCACATCAGTAGAAGGGTTAATCCTAAAAGGACATAGAATTGTGCTGCCACTGTCACTGCATGAGAGAGGAGTCCAGTTGGCACATGATTGACACCAGGGTGTTGTCAAAACTTTAGCATACCTAAAGTCACGCATCTGGCTACCTCATATGCAACAAAAAGTATTGGTCTTTGTAGAAACCTGCAGTGCCTGCCGTTCCTCTCATCTCCCAGGTCCGCCAGAACCTTTAGAAAGCCTGCCAAGAAGCACTCGTAGGTGGGAATGTATCAGCATTGACTTTTGCACTGTTGCTAATGAAGCTTACCTATTAGTGGCAATTGATGAGCAGAGCAGATATCCTGAAATAGAACTGGTCTACAGAAGCAGAAGAAGTCACCACAGCTCTAGAAAAAAGGTTTGCTACACATGGCATTCCATCAGCGATTCGAAGTGATAATGGCACACCTTCTACAAGTAAAGATTTTACAAGTAAAGAATTTCACCACTTTGTGAAAGAAACAGGAATACACCATCATCACATTGCGTCATACTGGCCTCAAGCAAATGGAGATGTAGAACGATTCATGGCGTCTATCAACAAAACCATCCGAATTGCAAAAGACAAAGGCCGTAAGTGGCTTCCTGAGCTTTACAGATTTCTACGCATGTACCGTCTCATGCCACACTCTTCTACACATGTTAGCCCGGCGGACTTGATGTTCCAAGTTCCCATCCAAGGAGGTTTGCCCCTTCACCATTCTTGGAAACCGACTCAAGTCGACTGGGATAACATTGAGTCAAGGAGGCGGTTACATAACGCAAGAGAGGATTTATCCAGGAGAGCAGTGACCAGTAAAATACAAGTTGGTCACACAGTACTAGTGAAAACTCGAAATCGAAAAAGGGAAAAACCCAACGAAAACATGGCCTAGTGTCAACCACACGAGGATGAGAGTCAGTGGGCCTCATTACACGGAAGGCGGTAAGGGTTAACGGTCACCGGTAATGGTACCGGTGACCGTTAACCCTTACTGACTTACTACGAGATCCCTTTGCGGGTTGGTACTTTAACGCCTGCTTTTTAGCAGGAGTTAAAAACCAACCCGCAAAGGGGCCAGGTTGCGAATTATGGTACCGTAATTAGATCCTTCCCCATTCCCATTATGCCCTATGGGGCAAAAATGGGAATGGGGAAGGGCAATGGGGGAAGGGGGAATTACCGCCCCGCCAACCTTGGAATAGGGCGGTAATTCCCCTTTCCTTCAAGGCGGTGCCAGTATTTTACCGGCATGGACCAAGGTGCTAACAGCACCTTGGTCCACCGCCTACCGTGTAATGAGGCCCAGTGTCAAGAAATGCCTCCCATTTTCAAAAAGTACCGCTAATACTGTGGGAAGAAGGAAAAAGAGGAAACAGTGTCAGTGAAGATCAACTAACACAGACCAACAACTCTCAAGAAGAGCAAAATGAAGAGACAAACTATAGGTCTTCAGCCTGTCTCAGAAAAGAAGAAGAGCATGAAGACACGCCTCATTCTCCCACACGAGAGAGGAGTGAGAGGTGCACACTAAGGAGACACCCACTACCGTTGACTAGGCTAAAAGACTATGGGCCTCATTACACGGTAGGCGGTAAGGGTTTACTGGTACCGGTAAGGGCACCGGTACGGTAAACCCTTACTGCCTTACTACGAGGTCCCTTTGCGGGACCCGACCTTAACGGCTGGTGTAGACCAGCCGTTAAAGTCGGGACCCGCAAAGGGACCTTGGTGCTAATTATGGTACCGCAATTTGCGGTACCGTAATTAGCTCCTTCCCCATTCCCATTGAGCCCTTTGAGGCAAAACTGGGAATGGGGAAGGGCCATGGAGAAAGGGGGAATTACTGCCCCAACAACCTTGGAATGGGGTGGTAATTCCCCTTTTCTCCATGGTGGTACCGGTATGGTACCAGCGGCAACCATGCTGCTAATAGGACCATGGTTTACTGCATTCCGTGTAATGAGGCCCTATGTTCTTAATAGTGTCCACATGAAGTCACGGTGGTAAATGAAGAAGAACACACAGAAGACAACAGAGATTAAACAGACTATGTTATTGTATTACGAATGCCTGTCGCTAATACAGATGTTTCAGGTTTGAACAGCTTGTCTAAAAGTTTTCTTAACTTTAAGTATTTTGTTTGAATACTGACCATCATTTATGTTTGATTAGTTATCCTAAAGTTGATGAGGAATGTGATGTCCATGCGACCGCGGTCATGTGTACATCTGATAAATAAAGAAAGCGCAGAGCCCGCCAGAGGGCATTTCACGCTCTGACTCTCATACGTTTGCGTCCGTCTCTTCTCTGAGTGCGAGGCTACGTGCGTCACAGCATCAGGCCTAGTCCTCCTCCTCACACATCACAGTGTACACATCTCTAGTAATTTTTCTGTATTAATGTGTCAGACCTTTCCTATCGTGAAAAATGTATTCAGTGACCATGAGATTAGATCAAAGGCAATTGTTTCAGACAACATTGTATGTTTTCATAAGGATTCGTTCCCCGACTTCAAAGTTAGCAATCTTCTTGCCATTCCCGCAGTTAATTAGAATCCTTTGATGTACCATTGTTAACATCTATAGATATACAGCTGGGTATCCTATTTGTTAGCAATTCACAATGGCTATTGTTTATAATTGTGTGCTCAGAGTTTATGTTAAAAGTGGAGGTCTATACCTACTGGTGATGAGATGTAAGACCAAAAGATTAACAAGTGTGGACTTTAAGTGTGATAGCCACTATCACTGTTCCTAAATGTTATAGCCAATACCACGGTTCCTTTCTCCCAGTGGAAAGTTTCACAGGAATATGTGTCAAATGAACTACTCATTCAGACCTACTGGTTCATGCTCACATGGTTTTTTCCTCCTTTAGCAATACCAAGTCCCTTAGGGTTTTACTTTTGTACCCTGGAATTACACAGAGGACAGGTTCACATGAATGCCCCTAAATGGAACTCCTCATTCATGCCATATGGATTCATACCTTCAAGCTTGTCTATCCAGTAGAGTTCTCTTTAATTGACTCTTTTTCCATGGTCTCCTCTATGTACCTCAGTTGTGCTACTGTCTGCCTTTTTTCTGTGTAGTGCCGGGACACAGGTGAGCATATTTTGTTAATCCTGATGTTTCTTTTGTGCTCATTGTACCATATCTTGGTTTTCTGGGCAGTTTGTCCCACATAGTAGATATCGCAAGTGTAGCTGAGTGCATAAATTACTGACTTGGTGTCACAGGTGGTGAAGTGTCTCAATTTGATTTCAGCCCCCGTCCGTGGATGTCTGACATAGTTCCCTTTGGTGATGTTATTTCAATAACTGCGCTGTAGGCATGCATAGGTACCCAGTTTCTTGGTCTGAAGAGTAGTTTGTTTATGATCACTGGTACATTCTGCCTTAACCAATTGCTCCTTCATATTTCTGCCCCTCTTGTATGCTATTAATGGGTGAATAATCGCTATGGTTGAGGATCTAATTGTATTATTCTCCAATTCTTTTTGATGGGGTATGTGATCTGATGGCTTTGGCTTAAGTACTTCAAGGTATACAGAAACGGAATCTCTTTGTTTTTGTTTTTCTTTTTGAGTAGATTTTCATGGGTATTTTGGATGGATCTCTCCCTCGCTGCTTTTATCACTTTTTCAGGGTATCCTCTTTCAGTGTATTTAGAGGCTATTTTATCCATCTCAATTGTCAGCATGGCTTCTTGGGTTATTAGCCGTTTGGCTTGAAGGAATTGGCTGTAAAGAAGATTGTGTTTGAGGTGTCTTGTGTGTTGGCTTGGGTATTATAAACATCTTATTGACGTCAGTGGGTTTGTGGAACAGATGTGTGATGATCTCCCCATCTTTTAATTCCAATTCAACATGCAAGTAATGTATCTTTGGTGTGCCAACCTCCATGGTAAACTTTATTTGATCGTTCACTGACTTTATATATGTCAGAACATTGCCAAGTTCTTCTCTGTTACCTCTCCAGATTGCAAAAACATCATCGATGTATCACATCCAAGTTAGTAGTTTGGTAGTCCATTCTTGATGATTGATAATGTGCTGGGTTTCTAAGTGGTCCATGAATAGGTTGGAATATGCCGGGGCCATAGCCGAGCCCATTGAAGAGTCTGATGCCTGTAGGTAAAACTGTTGTTCAAATCGAAAGCAGTTGTTAAACAGGATTATCTTAGTTAGTTCTAGTATAAAGAGTTTGGAGGCTTTACAATGTTCTTCAATGAGTAATATCCATTCTAGAGCTTCAAGTCCTCCCTCTGAGGGACAGAGGTATATAATCTATACCAAATAGTCATTGTCCTGGAGATGATTGATGTCTTGTAATATGTTCAAAACGTGTGTTGTGTCCCTCAGATAAGTGTTAGTTTGTTGTACTATGGGCTGAAGGACTTGCTCCTCATAGATCGCTAGAGGATCAAAAGTACTGTCTGTACCTGCGAAAATCAGTCTGGGGAGTGGGTTATGGACCTGTTTATGGATATTTGGAAGTCCATAAAATACAGGAATGATAGGATTGGTTTTGTATAAAACTCTTCTGGTCTTTTCAGAAATCCAACCGTTATCCAGTGCTTTTTTTAATGTTGTTTCTATTATTGTCATGATACTCTTCATAGGATCTTCATCTATGGGAACAGAAGTATCCATGTCGTTATGGAGTATATGACATTGAGCATTTTAAAAAGATGTGTCCATGATTATAATCACTCCCCCTGTATCTGCTGGTTTGAATGTGACAGTATGGTCATCGCTAGATCCCTGATGATTTTGCTCTGATGTTTTCTGATGTTGTATCTACTTGTCTTGTTGTAATCAATCCTTTTCAGTTGACTGAGCATCTGGGATTCAAAGAGTTTTGAGTGTTCTGTTATTTATTTGGGGTCAAACATATTTTTTGATAAATGTAGCAGGCGCCCCTCTCTCGGAAGAACAAGGCATGATAACCTGTTCAGTGGTTGCTAACCACATTGAGAGTTCACAGCCATCTGGTTTTTGCTCGCTGTACCTTTCACAGATGGGAAATATCCATTTGCATATCAGTCTTTGTCCCGCCCACATGGGCAGTCCAGCACCGAAATGCTATGGCAATTCCTGTCTGAACAAGGGTACCAACAGCAACCACATACACGTGTTTCAGCCTTGTTGGGCATCATCAGTGAGGTGAAGCTGAGCCTCCCTAAGTACAGTGAGCAGGGAGTCCACGTCTGGTTGCCTCCAGGTAACCTAGGGTGACCAACCCCAAGTTCCTCAAAGAATTCAACAAAGGTAGCAGGCGCCCCTCTCTCGGAAGAGCAAGGCATGATAACCTGTTCAGTGGTTGTTAACGACATTGAGAGTTCACAGCCATCTGCTTTTTGCTCACTGTACCTTTCACAGATGGGAAATATCCATTTGCATATCAGTCTTTGTCCCGCCCACATGGGCAGTCCAGCACCGAAATGCTATGGCAATTGCTGTCTGAACAAGGGTACCAACAGCAACCGCATACACGTGTTTCAGCCTTGTTGGGCATCATCAGTGAGGTGAAGCTGAGCCTCCCTAAGCACAGTGAGCAGGGAGTCCAAGTCTGGTTGCCTCCAGGTAACCTAGGGTGACCAACCCCAAGTTCCTCAAAGAATTCAACAAAGGTAGCAGGCGCCCCTCTCTCGGAAGGGCAAGGCATGATAACCTGTTCAGTGGTTGTTAACGACATTGAGAGTTCACAGCCATCTGCTTTTTGCTCACTGTACCTTTCACAGATGGGAAATATCCATTTGCATATCAGTCTTTGTCCCGTCCACATGGGCAGTCCAGCACCGAAATGCTATGGCAATTCCTGTCTGAACAAGAGTACCAACAGCAACCCCATACACGTGTTTCAGCCTTGTTGGGCATCATCAGTGAGGTGAAGCTGAGCCTCCTTAAGCACTTTGAGCAGGGAGTCCACGTCTGGTTGCCCCCAGGTAACCTAGGGTGACCAACCCCAAGTTCCTTTAAAGAATTCAACAAAGGTAGCAGGCGCCCCTCTCTTGGAAGAATAAGGCATGATAACCTGTTCAGTGGTTGTTAACCACATTGAGAGTTCACAGCCATCTGCTTTTTGCTCACTGTACCTTTCACAAATCGGAAATATCCATTTTCATATCAGTCTTTGTCCCGCCCACATGGGCAGTCCAGCACCAAAATGCTATGGCAATTCCTCTCTGAACAAGAGTACCAGCAGCAACCCCATACACGTGTTTCAGCCTTGTTGGGCATCATCAGTGAGGTGAAGCTGAGCCTCCCTAAGCACTTTGAGCAGGGAGTCCACGTCTGGTTGCTCCCAGGTAACCTAGGGTGACCAACCCAAGTTCCTTCAAAGAATTCAACAAAGGTAGAGGGTGCCCCTCTCTCGGAAGAACAAGGCATGATAACCTGTTCAGTGGTTGTCAACATATTTTTTGGTTTCAATTCCAAAAATTCACTGTCCGGTGGTTTATCCCGTGGTGGTTGTATGTCAAAGTACATTTTTACTTTAGCCACATCCTACTGAAGTCCTCTCTTACGGCTAACAGCTGCAATATTCAGTTGACATAACGCTCTTCACAAACACAGAACAGACCCTTGAAATTGATCAAAGGACTATGTGCTGTTAGAGGTATGCGTGCATAACATCCAAACACGCTTGGAACAGAAAAATATCCAGCGTGAATGACACTAATCAGGCCTTTTCTGAACATTTCTTTAGTTCTTGAAGATGCAATAGAGTGGACTTTAAAACCACACTTCCCACCGTGTCTGCCTCTAACAATTATTAACCCCCATGCTACTGAAAATCTTTACACACAGTGCCTGCAAACAGGTACGATCTGGAATTTACCAATGCATATCCACGTAACATAGCACTGATGTTCAGTGCTTGTAGTACAATTTTGTGTAGATTCAGTTTAAAACACTTGCACTAATTAGGTACTTTAACTTTTACTCCCCAGGCCCTTGTGCATTGAGGGATAAGCTTTTCTTATGACCCGCCTGGATACCATCCCTCAACATCACCACATGGAACCCTGAAAGGGCACCCATGAGAGGTATATAACTGCTACTGATCTGTTGATAACTGGAAATAGAAATTATTCTGCTGATAACTGCAAATGATTTTTGAATCATACTAATAGTAAATAGCTAATATACACTTTATGTTGTTGCTCACCACAGAACCTGCTGAACGAATGACAAGATTGAATTCAAAGAAACATTATTGTCATGAACATTGATTGAAAGATTGCTCCTGACGAAGGGAACATCATTCCTGAAACGCGTTGAGCTCACTATTAGATGTGTGAATTAGGAAGAATATTGATATATGTGCAGTACACAATATGAACTGAATATTGTTTAACATTTTTTGTCAAAATCTCATAACTTTGTATGTGAGTTACATTAATACATTCTTATCTTTTAAGAAAATATATTACTCACTCCATCACATTATTTGATCATGAATGTTGGAAACAGACATTATGCTTTCCAAAATTATGAAATCTAGCAGACTACTGTCTTCATGAGTTTATATTTACTTATTATTTGTCAGTAGAGAATACCCAGTGTGCAGGGGACGCCAGTGTTCCACAGCTCGTGGACACTGTTTCCTGTATCGCCAGCCTTCATGGTTCCTTAGTCTACTTGTGTTTCAGCATCTGTACAGTTATACAAAAGCTTGCATCATTTTCTGCAGTGCTTCTTTGCACTTTTCATTCTGCATATGAAATGCTACTCAATTCTTTACTTTGTCATCAGATTCTATTAGGTTTATATACTTTCTTCCTTGGCATCTCTTCTTGGTGCGTCACCTGTCCTTCATGCGACATCACCAGTCTCTTGCCTTACCTGCTTCTCACTTCTTCTAGAACCTCCTTTAAGAGACTGTCATTTGTCCACAAGTACATCTTATATGGCTTTCTCAATGGATAACTTGTTTCAAGAATTCTTTGTGGGATAAGTATCATTATTGGCGTCTTGCATGTCACAATTTCCGGTTTTTATCATATAGGCACAATAGGGGTGGGACTTACGGTAGAGGCATTTGGCTCCTCGACAGTTGAGAAATATGTTATGACTGGAGCAAGAACACAAGGGCAGCTGAGTGCATTAACTGTACACATAATTGCTTATTGTGCATTGTTTGAAGGCGAAGAATTAGAAGGAACATTCAGAGTCATCAGTTGGGAAAATTGTTGGCTTCCAGTGAACCATCCACTCATCTTCGGGACCAAATAAGGAGAGGTGGCAGTGGGGTAAGGATAGAGGTTTAATGGCTGCCAGTGGATCAGACACTGGACTCAGGAACCAAGGAAGGGGGAGAATGGGAGGAAACCTGGAGAGGAAGAGTGGGAGTTTCCAGTGGAACAGACCATGGTCTCAGGGAGAAGGGGAGAAGTGGGGCACGAATGTTGTTGCTGCTGCAAGTGGACCAGCCATTGAGTTTGGGTACTAAGGTTTGAGGGCAGAGGTGGGTGAATGCAGGCACAGAGTGCATAGGCACAGCCTTTGCATTCAAATGTATATTATTCCTACAAATCTGGCTGAGGTCACGACCAAACCGTGGCTGCACAAGGGCAATGTTTGTGGTCTTCACAGGATCAGGAAGGCACACCTTGCTGTCCGGTCATTTAATGTTCTGTTGTTTGCACCACTTGTCACAATGCTCAAAATAAAAACATTTGTGCACAATTTGATGGCAATATTGCCATGCAATGTTTTTAAATAATAATGATTTGTTGATTGGTTTCCCTCTACAGAAATGGTTTTCAGTGCGAAATCAAGCAAATGGTTAGGTAGACACTTCTTCCTAGAAACAAATGTTTTGTACCAGGAGGTGCATAGCATGTACAGTATCAACCAGGAATGGTAGTATGTAGTTCCAAAGGAGCTGGTGGGACCTCTCCAGGTGTGGCTAAGGAGATAGTGGGGGTGTGCAATATAATGGTGGACAGTGTTCTGGGGTAATCCGATGCAGAACCTTACGGGAAGAGATACTGGCGGGAGAAGAGGATAAGTAGGGGTGAGAAGGATTTTGTGAAGGCAATCAGAGACAGTACCTCACTAGCACTCCTAGATATATTTGCTAACCTGGTGGGGGAAGAGGTAAAAGAGATACTAAAGACCATACCAAAACAGCAGAGATCAATATTCGAGCTTGCCATTGCTGCCTTTGCAGCTCTGACCAAGTAGTCTAAATAAGGCCAAATAAGGACTTCGAGAGATACACCTTCAACGTGTGTGTACAACTACTGCACAAGACTACGGAAGATGTTGACATAAGACTGCCGAAGAACACAGCACACTGGTACATTCTCAGACAAGGAAGCAATATGCCTGAGAATTATAGAAGGCTGCACGTCAGAGAAAGCACCTCCTAAGAAAACCCTTCCTGCTAGAAGAGATCTTAGAGCTGGGCTGCATCCATAAAAGCGTGGAGACCCGAGCAATCACCATTGACAAGGCAAAAGAAGGTGGGGAAGTGACAGTGATGCATGCAAAAAACACGGGAATGACACAAGTGCAAGATGGCATGGATGGAAGGCCTTCACAACACACCACACAACAGGGCAGAGGAGAAAGCAAGTGTTACAGGTGTGGTGGGGCTTTCCCACACAGGGGACTGTGCCCAGCAATGGGGCAGTGGTGCACAAGATGTGGATGGCAGAATCATCTCCATGAAGTTTGTTAGGAAGGAGTCCTCCCATCACCAATGCTAACACCAACTGATCAAAGGAGAAGGACCCACAAAGTAGACAAGCTCCATCTGCCATTTATCGAGTGCTGAGTGTTGCTAGTGAGATGCAGGGGAAGGAACGGTGAAGTGTTGGTCCACTGGTGTTGCTGTTCGCCTTTACTTCTTCGCTAACCACGTCTTGGTCCGGAAGAAGTCTGGGAGATACTGATGTGGGAGACGTCCACTCTATGATGCAGTCTAGGATTGGCTTCTCCAGCTCAGTGATGATCAGCTGTACCAGTGAACAGCATTAGGAAACTGACTTGGAGGTATCAATGCACTTTAGAAAACGCATATAACATGACAGACCATAACAAAGCATGGCACAAATATGCTCCCTTGTCTGCTGCTTCATCCACTCCCACATGTTTCTTGTGCGTGTTTCTCCCAGGCTGGGATTTCTCCTATTTCAAAATGAATGGGATGTTTAGTCTTGTCCCTTGGCAGCCCCACATAAAGAATGCTGCTAGTGGCAATATTTGACTGTATCAATGTGTTAATGTTACCCTTCTTTTCTCGTTTACACTACAATAAATACACATACTTTAATTATAAGGGAGAGACATATTGTAGGGAGAGAGCATGAGAGGGAGACATAGAGTGAGCTCGAATTGACAAAAGTGAGAGTAGTAGAGTGTTCAAGAAATAGAGATAAACATAGACGCATACAGACAGAGAGAGAAAAAGAGAAAGACTGTGACTGTGAGGCAGCGATCAGTGTAAAATATTGCTGTCAGTGTCCTCCTTTTGCGGATAGACAGTGAGCAAAACTGGAGTCAGGCTCAGTACAAATATGTCAAAATAAACAAGGTGTGTTACTGATCCAACAGTTAGTCTGAATGCCATGCACTTGGCATTAGTCTGCAGTATAAATAGCAGTTTATACCCTTCTACATGTCAGTGGTGTTTCCCCCTGCTTTCCCACACCCTCTGTTACTAACCCCTTTGCCCTCTTTCTTCCATCTGACACACTTCATGTCACTTGTTCTGGCGATATGGTGCTTTACAAAACAACAACAATACAAAAGAGAAAGTGTGTGGTACAAATGACAGTAAAATAACATACACCAGAATTGGAGAACTGTACAGTTAAAGAAGAAAGAGGGAGAGAGACCAGCAAGCGCCAGAGAAAAAAGAAAGGTAGACTGAGGGAGAGAGAGAGCGAGATGAAGACAGCACAGTGAGACAAAGGGCAGAGGGAGGAGAGGGAGAGGGCGAAAGAGAAAGAAAGAGAAAGAGAGAGAGAGAGAGAGAGGCATAGATTGTGAAATAGAGATACATAAAAAGAGCTTAGTGGTTGTACACAGTAAATCCTTGTTCATGACAGCTCGACTCAAACCTAATAGTACAGATTTCTTGCGAATAACGTATGGAACTCCCAATGCTTTTAATGCAGGTAAGCATTTTTTATCTATACATTATGTATAAATCAGATTCCAGCAATGATGAAGAAGACATACGGAAACGCAAGGGAGTGCCGTGCTTGCTATATTTTGCTTGCAGTATCAAGCTGTGTGTTGATAGACAGTTAGAACAAAGTCAGGGAGGAGAACTAATTATTTGAACACAAATGTGTCTGTGTTACGAGCCCCATAACCCCTTAAAATGACCGTGATCTGAAGGTGCCAGTCAGGACAGTGGAAGTCTGTCGCTGGTTGTTTCTAGGGGGTTATGAGGGCAGCCACTGCACTGGTGCCTTTTCATCAGATGAACAACAGGCGCTCCATTCAAGACAATTGCTTTATCTTTGAAGAGATGGTTTTGCATCCGGCAGAGTCAAGGGAGGTTCTTCCCCATTACCTTCAGAAAAAAAAATAATGTTATTGACACACACATGTTTAAAATGTTACACTTCACTTGCAGAGAGCAAAGGCAAGTCAGTTCCTTTGGACATACGTCGCTGTGTTAATGGACATTAACCTTGTTACATTTTAGACATGTGTGGGACAAGATGTGCTATTTTAACCCTTTCCCATTATCAGTGTAAGAATGCTGTCACGTAACTGCAGGGACTTTTCAGCGCACACCAGGAATGTAAAGATTGAAGTCCCTGGAAGGAGAGTAGTTATGATATAACCGATGTACATTTAGTAAACAGACACATTAATCTTACGTGTCAGCTTCCCAACATGTAACAGTGTATGCTAATGCAGCATCTCGGAAAATGTGACATGAAGAACACCTACGTGTAGGCTATATTTTCATCGTTTCTGATATGCCTAGCCAATCGGATCGCTGCAGCCTGATAACACAGAGAGATGGCAAGGCAGTTGCCACAACTCAATTGGTTTGGCTGTGCTCATCCTATCTACTGAGACAATGAACCAGATATGCATGTGGCCTGTTCCCACCATCATCATTTCTTTTATTTTGAGATAATGACAAATTACAGGGAAAGCAATGCATGTTTGGCACAAATATTCTCACAACACTTTTTAACGTTGATTTACAGAGTGGAGGACAAGTGTCCTTTTCAATGGGAATGTGGATGTGGCTATAAGACCAGATGAATCAAGGAAGGTGTAAACTTGAACCAGTCATAAGGACAGTAGCGCATGATATTTGACTAGGATAGTGGAGGAAGTGGTATGTTGTAAGATAAAAGGGTGAGGGATAAGTGATGTGGGGTTGTCAAATAGAGGTAAGTGGAGAGGAGAACGAGTAAATGTGGTGGCATCGAATGCTATGAACGCGGTTATCCAGTTAGGAAGAGAGCTAGGCGGTTGGATTTAAATAGAGATAGGGTGAGAGTAGTGCAGAGATGGAGAGGAAGAGCATTCCAGAGAAAGGGAGAAGAGGAAGCGAGCGGAAATGAGAGGTAGCGTAATTGGCATCATGAGAAGTTGCAATGAGGTGACTTCAGAATGATAGTAGGGAGTCAGGGGCATAGTAGGGAGTGAGATGAGCTGATATGTAGGAAATGGCAAGTTTGTATATAGTTTTGAAGATGATGAGAATGAGTTTATACTTTTCCCTCTGTCTCATAGATAACCAGCCTAACTGTCGATGGGCTGGGGAGGTGGAGGTGAGCAGGGAAGGTTAACGAGGACATGGACAGCAAAGTTGAGAACTTTGTTGAGAGGTGAAGAAACATAGTTGGGACGGCCATAGAGTGGACTGGCACAGTAGTCAGATCGGGAGAATACTAAAGAGAAAATAAAGTGCTTAGCAGTGTTGGAGGGGAATATGACTTATGTTTTTGACATTGAGGAGATAAACTATAGGAGAATAGAAAAGGGAGCGAGGAAGAGATAGCCTGTTTGGATTTGAAGTAGAGAATATTAGTCTTAGTGGAGTTGAGCATGAGCAAGTGAGATACCACCCAGTATTTGATAGCGGACAGAAGGTTAGACATTGTTTCCATGGTACGTCCGATAAGGAGGTAAAGAAGAAGAACTGAGTGATCAGCAAAGCGTTGATACTAGAAGCATGGGAGGAGATCAAGGTGCAAGGGCAGAGGTATACAGAGTGCAGAGAAGTGGACCAAGGACTGACCTTTGCATAAAGCCAACAGTAAGGGGGGTGAGTGGGGATGTAAGGCTGTTCTGTGACACCTGGACATGTCTGGAGGTGAGATATGAAGAATATCAAGTGAGGGCCTTGCCCCTGCTGTCTAGGAGAGATAGGGGGTCATTACAAGGTAGGAGGTAACCATGCAGCTATTAGCGGCATGGCTAGCCGCTTACCATGTACCGGGTCCGGGTTCCTTGAATGAGGAATTACCGGGCCATTCTGACCTTGGAGGACCCGGTAATTCCTCATTCAAGGAACCCATCCCCATTCCCATTCGAGCCCCCATAGGGCTCAATGAGAATGGGGAATGTGCTAACAAAGGGCCCGTTTATAACGGGCCTGTTGTTAGCAGCCTGGTCTGCTTACCAGGCGTCCTTAGCGGGTTCCTGCGAGCAGAGTCGTAATGAGGCGGTAAGGGATTGACGGCTCCAGCACCTTTACCAGCGCTGTTAACCCCTTACCGACTCACTTGGAATGACCCCCATAGTGCTGAAAGAAGGTTAGAATCTTTGAAGGCAACAGAGAGGTTGAGAAGAATAAGAATAGATGAAGGGTTATAATGATGAGCAGAAGAGATGTAGTTGCTAACATTGAGGAGGGCTGACTCAGTAGAGTGCCATGGTTAGAATCCAGATTGAAGAGGATCCTGGAGGATATTTGTGTGAAGGAACTTCAGTCAGTCAGTTGAAAACTTCACACTCTAGGATTTTGGAATCATGAGGTAGAAGAGCCACAAGATGACAGTTGGCAGAACAGTTTGGATCTAGGAAATTTTGGAGAGGGACGCAAGCTATAGAACAACACGGTGAGCTAAATGTTTCACTATGTGTGGGATAGAAGGTTGATGGAGGCACATGAAGGGTTAGCCCTGAGAAGGTCAAGAATCTCATCAGGCCTAGTTGGGGTAAAGTAAGACATTGTCACATGAGAGGAGGGTAGAGGTGACAGAGAAAAGTGAGCAGGTGGGTAATAGAAGGCCATTTGCAAGGTTATTTTGAATTTTGATTTTTGTTATGCTAGGTAGAGAGCTGGATCTAAAGAGGAGAGGATATGGAGCAGGATTTAGGAGGTGAGAGTATTGAGTTGAGAGATGATTTAAGAAACCTAGATTGAAAGGAGTGAGACAACATGATAGACCGATAAAAGTCATGATTGACAGAATGGAGATACAACGAGTGTCTAGATCTTTGCAAAGTGTGAATGTTTTTTCTCATGATTGTTTTCAGGGTTTGGATGGTAGGTGTAATTCATGGCCATGGTGGGGAGGGTTTGGGAGTGAATGCAGAAAAAGGGGATTTGGAGGAGAATTGAGCCTCATGAACAGCGTTAAAGTTAGTGATGCTTTTATCAGTGGATGTGACAGTGAATTGTGCTTTGGTGGAGAGAGTGCTGAAGGTCAGAGAGGTAGATAGGGAATTTGGAAGAGGGACTCCTGTGCTTGGTAATGGGAGTGGTAGATGGAGAGTGGGGTGGAAGTAGTAGTGGAGATTGAGGCAAAGATGATGGAATTATCAGAGGATGAATGAGCGGTGAAGATATTAGAGGAGGGGAGCTGAACGGAGGTGAGCATAAAGTCAAGACAGTTAACAATTGCATGAGTGGGAAGAGAGTGGACAGAAGAGATGTAGTGGTTAAGGAGAAGAGTGCTAAAGTCAGTGGATAGAGAAGTGGATAGAGAGGGGAGATTAAAGTCACTGTTGACAATAAAGTATTGATGGGGAGGAAGGGAGTTAATACTTTGGGAGAGGTGATCATGTGACCATGTGTCTGATGAGAGATATAATATGAATGCCAAAGAGAGCTGTGATTGTGGAGATAGTGTAATCAAAAGAGGAAGAACTAGTGGGACATAGGGAAGTAGGAGAGTTTAGGATGTTTGGAAGGTTGAAAGATTAAAAATATCAAGGCTTACTACCTTGTGCACAGCTACCCTCTATCATGGAAAAAATGACAGGAAGACACTGTATGTAACAACAACAAAACCATACAATGCCAAGGATCACCATCAGAACTGCAAATATTTTCCAGCCCCAAGTTCATTACAGGTCCCAGAACCATGTGCCAACCCAGAAGTCTGTCTTATTAAAAATGGCATGTGTGGCATTCATAATTATCAAGAGGGTTTTGTTATGATAACCCTCTCTATGTCGGAGGTCCCGAGGACCAAGAGTATGTGAATGCACATATGGTGGAGACATGGTAGATAAACTTGCAGTCGGCAGTAGAGTATCAAATGGACGCATACTTTCCAAATACCAAAATACGATTGTCAATGTAATTACAATACAAGCTGTTATTCTGATCAGTATCAATTTGGTCCCAGGTGACCATGGCCTTTGATCGACAGGCCTATTGTCAGCAAAATGGTCAATGTCCTCATTAGTATGTGCAGCCCCAAACACAGGCATAGTTCCTCAGTGTCCGTTAAGAAGCCTCACTGTTATGCTTTTTCTTTTCAGTTCATCCGTTGGTGGCACTTCACCACGTGGTCAATCTTGCTTGAAGGTAAATTTACTGGTCCATGCCTCTTATCGTATGCAGAAGAGGAATGACGAGGGACTGGCTCAACGTTGGTTTCTTGAGGTTGCTGAATCTTAACCACATTTTCCTATTCTATTACTTTAACATAATGTCAAATCTAAATCCTGTTTCGTGGTAGCAGATTGTACCTTAAAACACCAGGTACAGAATGGCCAGCAAACAGTGCGTTGTCGCTCTCTGAAAAGGATGAAGAAGCAACATTGGTCTGTTAAGACGGATTTCTGAACTCTGTCCTGGTGGCGCAGAAGTTCAGAAGGCCAACCTAATTACTTGGAACAGGGTAACCTCTGGACGAGCCAGACCAATCAAGGTAGCGATCGCGGCGGTCAAGACTAGGTCTCAAGAGGGGTGAGGGTGACTGAAGGCCCGCAATGAGCACACAAAGCAAGAGCGCTAACAAACTACTCCAAACAGTTGTTATATCAAAAATAGATACACATTTATTTTAAGGCCTTTAAAATAATGACCGTAGCGAGAAAATCACAATATCACAATATTAAACCAACACATACCATATCAACACAATATATATACAAATACACAGTCGCAAGCGTTTAAAGCACAAAATATGTAGTCCACCTGCCAGGGAAGGAAAACAGGCAGTGCGATAATGCTTTCGACTCAGTTCGCCTTCATAGGCACCTAACTAGATGGAAGTCCGAGCCCTGCGAAGAGTGGAGCCTTGTGCTCAAAGTACCTGCCACGCCGGTGCCGACGGGCACAAGGGGAAGCTCTTCGGAGGAAGTCAGGCGCTTCACGTTAGTGCACAGCAGAAGAAGAACAGGTTCCGCAACTCAAGCGCAGCCTCCACAGCGGGCAGAAGCAGAGCGCGAGCGCGGCAAAAGGGTGCTGTTTTTACACAGCAGGGAAAAGCAATGGGATACTGCAGGAGGGCGACCAGATCCTAGATATACTACTCACCGGTCCCCGAAGCAAGCAGACCCAGGCTCCTCCACGATAGTTTCAGCAGCTGGCAGGTTCAGAAGAGCAGGGAACGCTTTGTAGTCGTGTAGAGCAAAAAGACGTCCCAATCGACGAAACCGGCACAGTTTTGTTGCCGCACAGGACAACGGAGCGGCCGTGTGTATTCGAGCCAAATGAACCCTCCTCCCTTCAGACCTGGGAACGCCAAGTGCACGAAGCGTGGGAGAGGGACAAGGACTCGCAATACAACACAACCTGGCGGCGGTTGCAGAGCCAAACTCCTTTGTAAGCTGGTCAGTCAACTGGATGGCCCAGAGACGCTTCCGAAGGCTTACTTGGCAGGAGATGGTTGAAGATGCCGGGAATAGCTGTTCCTGCTATTCCAAAGGTCGAAGCACCAGTACAGGCCTTCTGGTTCGATCAAAGGAGGACAGGGGCTCTCCGGACGACAGCAGTGCAAAGGAGGATTCCTTCAGCGGGTCACCAGCGATTCCTCGGTCCAGCCTCGTAGTTGCAGGATACTTGGCTCCTGTATTCCTTCGTTCGTGAGAACTCAGGAGATCGACATGGTAGTGGTGTTTCCAGCCCCCTCTTATCCACGGTTCCCTTCGCGCCAAAACGGAGGGGAGCCAATGGGAGATCCGCTCATCAAAACACATACCATACGTGGACCAATCACGGACCACGGTGGTCCCAGGCATTCAAACCACCCTAGACTCTCTGGCACCCAGGATGTGTATTGGGACCAGACATCCCAGCCCACACCCTGGAGGCACACAAACGACATGTAGAAGCCCGCGAAAGCAACCACGTTTCGCGGGAAAGTACATGCCCAAATAAGGAAGGCCCCGGGTCGCCGGACCTGGGGAAGGTGAAGGGAGCAAGACGGACAGTGGACAGGACAAAGGAGCCTCGCGGCCTGGCCATTTTGGGAGCCAGGCCACCATTTTGGGTTCAGTGCAAAAACGTGCTCAGAACGCCAAAAGGAGCTCAAAATAAACAAAACGATCGCTGCCACCATTCCAGTCCCTGAATGACTTGCACCGATCAAATACCATCCTAAAAGAGTATCTAGGGCCTGTAGAAGGCTAGAGACCCAAGAGAGCTGTAACTTAGCTTACAGTGCCCTCTTGTGTCGTGTTGCACTAAAGCTGCGACACGATAAAAGAAACTACGGGAAACCACGTTCCCCGGTACTGACTGTCTTAAGGGCATGTCAGTTTCCCCGTAAGAAAGGAGCGAAAGCCCAGAGAAGTGCGGCAGAAGGCTGTACTTCTCTGGCAAAGTCAAGAACAAGGTTAAAAACAATAGCAAAAAGTTTAGGGGTTGCCACATGGAAGGAAAATTCCCTACAATTACGAAATCTTTCCTAACACTCGCCCCTCCCAGACTATGGACAGGGGGAACTAATCCACCCCTGGATGAGTTTCTTGTTCAGGTCGGTTAAACATTCTGGACAACCCATCAGCATTGCTATGTTGGACACCTGGCCTAAGCTCAATAGTGAAGTCGAAGCCTTGAAGACTTATGGACCACCTAAGCAACTTTGGATTCTCCCCCGTCATGTTCATTAGCCACTTTAACGGCTTATGGTCAGTTTGCACAGTGAAGTGGGTCCCATAGAGGTAGGGCCTCAGCTTCCTTAGGGCCCACACAACAGAGAAACATTCTTTCTCTACCGTGGACCATCTGAGCTCTCTGTCCTTAAGCTGGCGACTAATAAAACCGATAGGGTGTTCCTTACCCTTCTCATCTACTTGTGATAGTACAGCTCCTATCCCAGTGTCAGAGGCATCCGTCTGCACGATAAAAGGTCTTTGATAATCAGGGGCCCTAAGCACAGGGGCCTGGCACAAGGAGTCTTTTAAGCCATTGAAGGCCTTCTCACACTCGTCGGTCCAAGTTACCTTCTTGGGTTTCTTCGGAGTTGTGAGGGCAGTCAGAGGAGCAGCCATGGTACCATAGTCTGCCACAAAATTGCGGTAATACCCCGTGAGTCCTAAAAAGGCTCTCACTTGGGTTTGCGTAGTGGGGGTAGGCCAGTCTTGTACTGCTTGTACTTTACTGGGTAGAGGCTGTATCCTCCCTCCACCTACTTCATGTCCAAGGTAAACCACTGAGCCTTGTCCAATCTGGCACTTACTAGCCTTTATGGTCAAGTGGGCTTTCTGAAGAGCCTGGAGCACAATCCCGAGGTGTTTCACATGGTCTTCCCAGGTGGCACTGAAAACTGCTATATCGTCCAGATATGCAAGACAGAATTCGTCCAACCCATTCAACACATGATTCACAAGCCTCTGGAAAGTGGCAGGTGCATTCTTCAACCCGAACGGCATTACCCGGAATTGGTAAAGGCCGTCTGGAGTAGAAAATGCCGTCTTCTCCCTGGCATGTTCTGCTAAAGCTATTTGCCAATAGCCAGCAGTGAGGTCAAACGTGCTGAGGTACTTGGAGGCACCCAAAGTATCCACCAGCTCATCTGTTCGAGGCAAGGGGTGGGCATCTGTCTTGGTGACAGCATTCAGAGCCCTGTAATCCATGCAGAACCTCAATTCAGAAGTGCCTGCTTTTGGAACCAACACCACAGGGCTGGACCAAGGACTACTAGAGGGTTCAATCACCCCAAGATCTAACATCTTGTTGACCTCGGTCTTAATATAAGACCGTACTTTATCTGACATCCTGTATCCCCTACTTTTGGTAGGTACACTGTCTCCTGTGTCAATGTTATGTTTGCACCAAGGTGTCAAACCAGGGGACTGTGAAAACAGGGGGGAAAACTGCCTAAGCAAACTTTTCACCTCAGCCTGCTGATCAGAAGTCAGGTGAGGGGCCACTCGGACACCCTCAACGGAGCTATCTGAAGGACCGCTCTGGAACAGGTCGGGGAGAGGTTCAGACTCCTCTTCCTCAACGTCTGACGCCAGTAGCAGTGCTGCGATTTCGACTCTTGGGACGAAAGCCTTCAGCCTATTTACGTGAAACACTTTTGGAGCCTGTCCAGGCCTTCCAAGGTCCACTAAATAGTTCACCTCACCCAGGGGCTCCACCACTGTGTAAGGGCCTGACCATTTGTCCTGTAAAGCGCGAGGCCTTATTGGATTCATGATCAGACTTGCTGACCAGGTGTAAAGTTGATGAGGGAAGCTTTCTGGTTGTACCAATGTTTCACCAGCGCTTGCCCTGCCTTCAATTTATCACTAGCCAAGCCCATCAGAAGTACCATCCGTTTTCTGAGCCCTAGCACATAGTCAACTACATTGGTAGTAACAGGGGGAGTGGGCATCTCCCATCCCTCCTTGACAATGGCTAAGGGTCCCCGTACGGGATGACCGAACAGAAGTTCGAAGGGGCTGAAGCCAACACCCTCCTGTGGTACCTCTCGGTAGGCAAACAGCAAGCATGGTAAAAGAAGATCCCATTTTCTTCTCTGGGGCTCCTCCAGAGCCCCAATCATGCTCTTTAACGTTCTGTTGAAACGTTCCACCAGACCATTGGTCTGGGGGTGGTATGCAGAAGAGAACTTGTAGGTGACCCCACATTCTTTCCACATAGCCTGCATATACTTCGACATAAAGTTGCTGCCACGATCTGACACAACTTCTTTAGGGAAGCCAACCCTAGTAAATATGCCGAGTAAAGCTTTTGCAACTGACTTGGCAGTTACAGTTTTCAATGGGATGGCCTCAGGATACCTGGTTGCATGGTCGACCAGCACCAGGATAAACCTATTGCCCGAGGATGTTTGCGGGTCAAGGGGACCAACGATGTCGATCCCTACCCTTTCAAATGGTACCCCCACAACTGGGAGCGGTACCAACGGAGCTTGGATTGTCGCGCCAACCTTACCAGACAACTGGCAGGAGGCACAACTCCTGCAGTGACTTTCTACTTGCACCCCCATCTTGGGCCAGTAGAAGTGCATGGATAACCTTTGCTTGGTCCTCTTCATACCAAGGTGACCAGCAAGGGGAACTTCATGCGCCAACTGCAGGAGGAAGGGTCTAACAGCCAGGGGAACCACCAACCTCCTATGGTCTCCTTCTGTAGACTCTGTGGGCTCACTATACAGGAGTCCACCTTCCCAATAAATCCTATGCTTCCCAGGAGGTTCACCCTCAAGCTGGGAGCAGGCCTGTCTCCTTAGGCCTTCCAGAGATGGGCACTCACGTTGGCCTTTACTGAATTCGTCCCTATCAGGACCTCCTTCAACTAACAAGTCTTTTAGTTCAGGATGATCGTTGGGGTCGAATACTTCAGGCATCGCCACCTCCTCGTCAGGCTCGGGCGATTGACCAACTTCCTCCACCGCAGTGGTAGGCGAGCTCGGGGGAATATTCTCTTTCCCCCGTCTTGACTTGTAGACTCCTTTCGCCTTGGGTTTCCCCTTCGGCTGGGGCGGCGTATTGGACTTGGCCAATGCTGCCCGTGCTTGAGACCGTGTGTAGGGTCGTTCGGCAGTGTCTCCTACGAGCCCTAAAGCTCTGAGATCATTACCTAATAAGACCTTTCCCGGGACGTTTCTCTGAATGCTCACTGGAATCCTGACTGCTGTACCATTTAAAGTTAGATTAACAGGGATCACGGGAAACATACGGAGGGGGCCGTCAGCCAACTAAGTGGGCATCAGAGTAGCTCTGGCAACTTCCTCTGAGTCTACCAAGGTAGAATCCACTACAGTTCGACTGCACCCACTATCCCTAAGAGCTGGAGTATCCACTCCATTGATCAGCACACTGTCTTGAAAGTAGTGCTTGGTATTATCCGGAATCCTAGCATACGCCTCTGCGACTTTAGGCTCCCAGGAACCCAGGGACGCTAAAACTACCTCGGCCTCTATTCCGCTGGGAAATGAGTCCGAGGAGAAGGATGCTCCTGTAATCTCTTCTTCCTCGTAGGAGGAGAAGGCCAGATTAGCGGAGTGGACCCCCAAAGGTCTAACCTTACAACGGGGATCCCCCTTCACATGGTCAGTTGCTCCACAAGAAAAACAAGCCCCAGTGGGTCTGTTTACGTAGGGAGGCTTATTGTAACCAGAGTTCTGTTTCGGAGGCGCACCTCCACTACCCTGTGAGTTCTCTTGTGTCTTACCCTTGTTTTTCTTTTTGTGGCCCTTTTGGGAAGAAGATTTAGCAGATTCCCCACCCTCCATATCTTTGGACTTTTTCCCCTCCTCCTGCTTACCAGGATGAGTTTTGTCCTTATGGGACACTCGATGTGACACCCATAAGTCTGCTGCAATGGCCAGCTTCTTAGGATCTATCTCCTTCGAATCGGCCAAATGCTGCTTAAGCTCCGGGGAAGAAGAAGCAAAAATGTGTTCCAGCATGACAAGATTTATCATGCCGTCGAAGGTAGAAACCTTATAGCCTTCGACCCAGCCAGTTAAGTTTTTCAAAGATTCAGCGACATAAGATACCCAAGTACCACCTTCCTTTTTCTTATACTCTCGAAAACGCTTTAAATATTGGGCCGGAGTCTTCCCAAACTTTAAAATGAGAGTCTGCTTTAACATTGCGAAATCAGCCCGCTCAGCCTTCGACATTTCCATAATGGCACTACAGCCAGAATGGGGCAGTCTACTGAGCAACCACGCAATCTTATCAGCATTGTCAACTTCCTGGACCTCGCATGCATACTCAAACGCATTCAGCCAGTCCATAATGTCATTCCTCTCTTCATACACACTGAGCAGATCTTTTGGAAACCGTGGATGAGAGGAGGCCCCAGACCCATGTCCAGGACCCTTGGATCCCTTTGCAACCTGAAGCTTGGCCAGTTCCAACTGGTGATCCCTGTCTTTTTGTTTTTCTGCCTGTTCGATTTTTAGTTTGGCTATGCTGAATTCAAGCTCCTGCTGCCTAAACCGCAGCTCTTGCTTCTTGAATTCAAGTATAGCCTCCCCATCAGCACTGGCAGAGGAAACATTAGACAGCTCGTCCTCCCTGTCCTCGTGGTCGCGGTGGAACAGTGCGGCGGCAGAACCGTCGGTTCTACCAGTGAGAGCAGCCCCACCACCTTCCGCACTGTCCTCAGAAGTAATAGCGTCAAGCTGCGCTTCTTGCCACGCCACGATTCTTTGGATCATTTCCAATTTCGTGCCTTGAGAGGAAACACCTCTCTCCGCACACATCTTTTTCAGCGTTTCTGATTTGGAAGCATTTAAAGTTAACAACGTACTTGTTTCCATACTGTTTGATAGGACTATGGCCTTTTTAAAGTTATACTATAACAATTCACTACGTGTACTGTTTGGAATAACCTGAAATGCCTTAGTTCGAGCGCAACACTGGATACCTTCAGTCGTATCCCACCGCTGTACACCAATTTGTTAAGACGGATTTCTGAACTCTGTCCTGGTGGCGCAGAAGTTCAGAAGGCCAACCTAATTACTTGGAACAGGGTAACCTCTGGACGAGCCAGACCAATCAAGGTAGCGATCGCGGCGGTCAAGACTAGGTCTCAAGAGGGGTGAGGGTGACTGAAGGCCCGCAATGAGCACACAAAGCAAGAGCGCTAACAAACTACTCCAAACAGTTGTTATATCAAAAATAGATACACATTTATTTTAAGGCCTTTAAAATAATGACCGTAGCGAGAAAATCACAATATCACAATATTAAACCAACACATACCATATCAACACAATATATATACAAATACACAGTCGCAAGCGTTTAAAGCACGAAATATGTAGTCCACCTGCCAGGGAAGGAAAACAGGCAGTGCGATAATGCTTTCGACTCAGTTCGCCTTCATAGGCACCTAACTAGATGGAAGTCCGAGCCCTGCGAAGAGTGGAGCCTTGTGCTCAAAGTACCTGCCACGCCGGTGCCGACGGGCACAAGGGGAAGCTCTTCGGAGGAAGTCAGGCGGTTCACGTTAGTGCACAGCAGAAGAAGAACAGGTTCCGCAACTCAAGCGCAGCCTCCACAGCGGGCAGAAGCAGAGCGCGAGCGCGGCAAAAGGGTGCTGTTTTTACACAGCAGGGAAAAGCAATGGGATACTGCAGGAGGGCGACCAGATCCTAGATATACTACTCACCGGTCCCCGAAGCAAGCAGACCCAGGCTCCTCCACGATAGTTTCAGCAGCTGGCAGGTTCAGAAGAGCAGGGAACGCTTTGTAGTCGTGTAGAGCAAAAAGACGTCCCAATCGACGAAACCGGCACAGTTTTGTTGCCGCACAGGACAACGGAGCGGCCGTGTGTATTCGAGCCAAATGAACCCTCCTCCCTTCAGACCTGGGAACGCCAAGTGCACGAAGCGTGGGAGAGGGACAAGGACTCGCAATACAACACAACCTGGTGGCGGTTGCAGAGCCAAACTCCTTTGTAAGCTGGTCATTCAACTGGATGGCCCAGAGACGCTTCCGAAGGCTTACTTGGCAGGAGATGGTTGAAGATGCCGGGAATAGCTGTTCCTGCTATTCCAAAGGTCGAAGCACCAGTACAGGCCTTCTGGTTCGATCAAAGGAGGACAGGGGCTCTCCGGACGACAGCAGTGCAAAGGAGGATTCCTTCAGCGGGTCGCCAGCGATTCCTCGGTCCAGCCTCGTAGTTGCAGGATACTTGGCTCCTGTATTCCTTCGTTCGTGAGAACTCAGGAGATCGACATGGTAGTGGTGTTTCCAGCCCCCTCTTATCCACGGTTCCCTTCGCGCCAAAACGGAGGGGAGCCAATGGGAGATCCGCTCATCAAAACACATACCATACGTGGACCAATCACGGACCACGGTGGTCCCAGGCATTCACACCACCCTAGACTCTCTGGCACCCAGGATGTGTATTGGGACCAGACATCCCAGCCCACACCCTGGAGGCACACAAACGACATGTAGAAGCCCGCGAAAGCAACCACGTTTCGCGGGAAAGTACATGCCCAAATAAGGAAGGCCCCGGGTCGCCGGACCTGGGGAAGGTGAAGGGAGCAAGACGGACAGTGGACAGGACAAAGGAGCCTCGCGGCCTGGCCATTTTGGGAGCCAGGCCACCATTTTGGGTTCAGTGCAAAAACGTGCTCAGAACGCCAAAAGGAGCTCAAAATAAACAAAACGATCGCTGCCACCATTCCAGTCCCTGAATGACTTGCACCGATCAAATACCATCCTAAAAGAGTATCTAGGGCCTGTAGAAGGCTAGAGACCCAAGAGAGCTGTAACTTAGCTTACAGTGCCCTCTTGTGTCGTGTTGCACTAAAGCTGCGACACGATAAAAGAAACTACGGGAAACCACGTTCCCCGGTACTGACTGTCTTAAGGGCATGTCAGTTTCCCCGTAAGAAAGGAGCGAAAGCCCAGAGAAGTGCAGCAGAAGGCTGTACTTCTCTGGCAAAGTCAAGAACAAGGTTAAAAACAATAGCAAAAAGTTTAGGGGTTGCCACATGGAAGGAAAATTCCCTACAATTACGAAATCTTTCCTAACAGTTGTCGCTCTCTGAAAAGGATGAAGAAGCAACATTGGTCGATTATGAAGAAGAAGCTGCAGTCTGCCCAAGCCCCACGGGCTCAGGAAGCAATTTTGTAGCACACTTGATCTCCTTGGTATTGATCAGAACTGGCTCACTTGGAGCATTGGGATCATCAATTTCCTTCTCATCCCATTTATCATACGGCAAAGGAAGAGGAACACCTTTCACATGCATCACATGAATCCAGTGTCGATTGCTGATCACTCGTACAGCTGTTTGCATAGCCAAAAGGATCTGGTAGGGCTACTTGCAGTGAGGTGCAAGACAGATGCCCCTCTCAAAATTCTTCACCAAGACCCACTTGCCGGGTTGGAGTCGGTGACTTGGACCCTCATATTTTACAGGGAGGGCTGCTCATACCTGTTGGTGAATCAAACGCAAGTTTTGAGTCAACTGAGCACAATAATCAGACAAAAGTGGATACTCAATGTCTCTTAATCGTTTTGGTCTCGGTGCATTCCATACATTGGCTGGTCTTCCCATGTCAATCTCATAGGAGGAGAGCCCTGTCTTTGAGTGTGCGGTCATCTGCATCGATAGCAAGACTATTGGTAAAGCATCAGTCCATTTCAGATTGCTGTATACACATACTTTAGCAAGTTTTTTCTTCAAAATAACTACTCTTTGATGCTGGTGTTCCCATTCCGATGTTATGGTGTAAACATATACAACTCTATACCAAGCATTCAGCAGCTTTCTGGATATTCACATTATGCCAGAACTGTTGACAAATCTTTTTAGCACATATGTGTGTTGGGCCATGAGCCATGGTGACTATGGCAGTGACATAGGCGTTGGGCAGCATACATCTCTGTTTCTCATTGTCCACACAACAACCCTCATCATCTAGACCCGCTGGACCATCAGCCCACTTTTTGATTTCTTCTGGAGTAGCTTAAACCAGAATCTCTTTTAGATTGCTAATCCCTCCCTCCATCATGCAAGTATCAATAATCCATCTTGCTGAATCGAGCACATACATTGTAGCAGTCTGTTTGGCTATTCTGTCAGCAAAAGCGTTTCCTTTTCCTACATCGTCCGTCACTTTCTGGTGTGCGGCTCACTTCATTATTGCTAGTTGTGTACAAAGCGTAAGTGCTGATAGCAAGCAGACTATCAGAGTGCCATGTTGAATTTGTTTTCCATATTATGTCAAGAATCCCCTCCCAGCCCATAGTCGGCAAAAATTATGAGCCACCCTGAATGCATAGTGGTTATCTGTGTATATGTTTACACTAAGGCCTTCAGAAATTTCACAAGCTCCATTTAATTCAATAATCAATGCAGCTTGTGCAGAATTGTGCAGTATTCGTTTGCTCTCTACAACAGTGTTTAGCGTGGTTATCGTATAAGCAGCCGTGGATGTACCATCCGGTAGCTTTAAACAGGAGCCATCACAAAATAGCTCCCCTTGCGGACTCTTTGAGGGTTAATCGGTTAAATACATTCGGCCCTTGGTTTCTTGTTCTGTAACATAAAGGCAATCATGTGACATCTTGTCACTGCAGTCTGTCTCTTGAGGAAAAGGAAATAGTTCAGCTAGATTCAATGAACAACATCTCTTAATTTGGATATGTGTAGCAAATAGAATCAGCTTGTACCTTGTTAGTCAAGCAGATGTGAGATATTGAGTATGTGTTCTGCTTAATAGAACGTCTATGGAGTGGAGTACCATCACGGTTAAAGAGTGACCTAAAACTATACCCTCACTTTGTTTTACAGATGCAGCAGCTACAGCTCTAAAACATCTTGGCAAAGTGCATTCCATAGGTTCTAACGTGGAGGAAAAATTCCGCACAGCCTATTCTTGCCCCCATGTTCCTGTGTCAAAACAGCCAAAGCACACTTGTCACGTTCATGCACATACAAAACAAAGCCCTTTTTGTAATTTAGTGTACCCCAAACTGGTACTGAACACAACGCAGCATTAAGCAAATCAAAAGCGTTCCGGCACTCCATGTTCCACGGAAAAGGCAAACAAATGTCCTTCTTTGTCAATGCCAAGATAGGTTTTATCAACAACGAAAAATTCGGAATCCACTGACTACAATATGAAGCCATGCCAATTAAAGCTCTCACTTCCTTCTGTGTATTTGGAACAGACATATCAGAGATGCTTTGTATCCATTCAGGTGTCAGCCTTCTCCCCTCTTTCGACAAGAGATAGCCCAGAAAGCCAATGTCCTGTCGACAATACTGACATTTCTTCAATGAAGCCTTATGCCCATGCTCTGCTAAATGGATGAGCAGCAACACTGTGACATCCTTGCAAGCATCTTCAGAATCAGCAGCTAGAAGTAGATAGTCTACGTATTGCAACAACGTGCACGCGGAAGGCAATTCAAGCATATCAAGCTGTTATTTGAATTCTCTACTGTAAATACTTGGATCTCAGTGTACCCTTGCAGCACACGAGTGAACATGAACGAGAATCCCCCTATGGTGAATGCAAACAAATATCTGCCATCAACATGCACAGGAATACTAAAGAAAGCATTTTTCAAATCCACAACACTAAAATATGTAGCCGTGGCAGGAATCATAGTCAGAATAGTGGTAACATCGGGCACAATCGGGAAGTGTGGAGCAACCACCTTATTAATTGTGTGCAAATCAATAATGAAACATGAAGGAATCACATTATCCCCTTTCTTGTAGACTGGTAAAATCGGGCTATAACACATGCTCCCAGCAATTTCTTCAATCACACCTCGTGTATGAAATCTGAAACAATACTTTTCAAGGCCTGTTCACCTTCAACTGGCATCTTATACTGCGAAATACGCGGTAATTTAACACCTGGTTTCAAAACAATCTTAACTGTCTCAACCTGTAAAATGCCGAAGTCATTGTCATTAACTGCCCATAAACATGAGAGAACGTTATTCAATCCAGGTGGTAAAGGCATAGACAAAAATTGAGGAACGGAAGATTGTTGAGGCGAAATCGTTAAGTACACTCCATCTGGAGAACATTAAATCAAAGCATTCAATTTCTTCAATAAATTCAATCAAACAAGTTTTTGCCACAATTTCTCGTCAACAGAATTGGACAAGAATCAGTGAATGGTCCCAGTGAAATTGGTACTTGCCGAGAGACCGGACTAACCACTGGTGTACCAGAGAACCCTACAGAAATGTTGCACTGCCCTGACAGTGGAATATCTGGAATCCGTGGGTGATCAATAGAACACTTCTGTGCTCCTGTATCTATCACAAAGAGATGCACCCTATTCCCCACCTTCATTTAACATACGGCCCTTTTTGATCGACAGGAATAGGTATTGGTTCCAGACCCTGCTTCGGGCTGTCCTAGCAAAACAGTATATGGTCAGATGTAAAATCTTCAGAAAAAGTAGGCATTCAAAGGATTATCAAAAATATTCCAACTATTAACATTCTGTTGCTGATTATCTTGTGGTGGTAACTGTTGGTTCTGTGCAAACTGATTTCTACCAGGACCCCCTATCCCAGGACGGCCCCTAGATCTCCTACTCATGGTGCCATATGCACCATTCGATAGCTGCTGAAGGAACGGGCATTGTGCTCGCCAATGACCCTCTTGTCTACTGTATGCACATTGGTTTATATGCAGGGGACCCAGTTGTGCGCCACCCTGTGGCGTAAATTGACCTCTAGACTGTGTATTCCCAACTCTCGCTCCTTTTGCTATTTGCTGTAATAACACTCTGGTCTTTAAATTGCCCTTCTTCTTTTCCATCTGCTCTTTCTCCGTATTAACCCTGTTTTTATAATACTGGGCCGTATGTAACATTTCAGATTGTGATTTCTCTTGCCATGCACTCTCAAAAGTCATAATCTGTGATTGGATTTCAGGCAACAATCCACGCACAAACTTGTCAACAAATAACCTCTTTCCTGGCTCTGTGCTTAAATCCTAACCACTAAAATCTGAAAATATTTGCTCAACTCTGTTAAAATACTCTGTTGCACCCTCTGACTTCTCTTGCATACAAGCTGTAAATGTATCCCATATAATTTTCTTTTCAGGTACCAGAGTCTTTAATTTAGTCACTCTGGGCCTGATCATGACTTTGGCGGTAACGCCTGTGGTATTACCGCTGGCGGTGTTAGCCCTACCACCAAACTCCCCAGCACTAATAGCGCCGGATCACGAGTTCGGCAGAAATGTAATTCCCCATTGAGCCCATTCGGGAATGCCCCATTCCCCATTGTGCTCAATGGAGAACATTTGTGCTCTTACCGCCGGCGGATTTCCCGCTGGCGGGAATAGTGCTAATTTTCGGCAGATTTCCCCCCAGCTAAGAGCTGGGGTGAAATCTGCCGAAGTTCTGATTTGGTGGACCCTTAAATCTGGCAGTATTAGTGCTACCGCAGTATTTAAGGGTTACGTGATCAGGCCCTATGTTATTTGGCAACAACAGTATCACCTGTGACAGCTTCTCGCGAGCTTTCTTTTCGCAATCTGCTCGTACCAAAGCATCCCATGTATCACCCATCACTGGCTGATCATCTACAGTTCTAATTTGCTTCCATAAGTCAGCAGGAAGGATCACAGGAAACAATAAATCTATATCGCTCAATGTAAAAATTTAAAACATGTAAGAATGATTATATTTCTTTGTAAAATCCTGATGGATTCTTCCTAATGTCTGGAATTGATTGCTTAATGGTATTCACTTCCTGTCTAGAAAATTGGACATGGAGAATCTGTGAGATATAATGTGCTGCAACAGTGGTGGCATGTGTTCCTGCTCCAGTGTCAGCAGGAATTTCTACTTTTGGAACAAACGTCGCAGGACCTCTCTCATTGGCAATTGTAAATAAGGCAAATCTGAATGTCTATTAAGCAGTAAGGCCAAATCAAGTGACAAAGACCTCAATGCAGTATCAGTGAGAATGCTCTTTTATAAATAACCATAAAATCTGTGGGACAACATACGTTTTTCTTCATAAATTCATCACCTGTAACACTTTCCTTTGCATTGCCGGAGTATACTGACTAAACATGTCATGTACTTCAATGGGAGAAATTGAAACATCCGAAATCCATCTAAGAGTGTCTCTTGTGCAAATGCACATTTCTTCACTCATTGGTTTCAACAGAGGAAGAAATTGCTTCTGCACATATGAAGCCTGCAGTCCATTTTCATCCATCTCATCCTTCTGTAACCGATCTAGCTCCCTTTTAAACTCAAATACCTTTCCTACATGCTCATATTGCCACAATTTCCCTTGAGCGGGCAAGGACATCAAATCATGCAAACCCTGTGGGACATTCATGCCTGTCAAATCACTCCATATATCAACAAAATACGTTCCCACAGGTTCTATCAAAATATTCTGTTCAGGAATATCCCCTTGGTCAGGAATCGCAAGCAAAGCAGCTGAGTCCACGTATACAATTCGTTTATTCTGTCTTTAGTTATTGTGCTACAAGTCACTATTCTTGAATCAGCTCCTGCCCCTTCAACCACTACAGGTGGAGCAGAACCACAGGCAAAGAGAGTTCATACAAATCTTGTTCAGTAGGCGTTGGAGGAAATACTGCTGCCGGACGGAACTATGGGAATGGCACCTGTTGGCACGTGTGCAGGTGCAGGTGCAGGAAGAGTAACAACAAAGGGAGGAAAAGGAACAAGAACAAGAGGAGGCACATAAGGAGGTGGTGCAGTTAAATCAATTCTACGCTTATTCAATAATGAATTAATAAACTCATCTGATGCATGCAAATCCTGAGAGGGACATTTCATTTTCATTTCTAGATGGAAAGCCCTATCCATACCTCTAATGGATTCTAACTGTTTATGCTGATCATGCAACAATGCTTTCTCAGCATTCGTCATGTGTCTATGCAAATGGTTTTCTCTTCTCTTGAGTCGCTGCATAGCTTCCTTCCTCCAATCTATAACAGCGTCAAATGCTGCAGGCCCAGCCTTTTTCTCAACAGTACAGATTCAAAATGCTCTAAGCGGGCAATTTCAAAACTACCATAATCTGGCCACTGAAGCTCGAGAACCTGTCTGGTCTATATGTGCCAAATAGCATTAAATACCATAGCTCCCAGGCCGTACTTACAATACATTTGATAAGCCGGGGACCCTTCGGGTGGCGCCGGTTGGCCATGTTTCAAAGAATGGCTTTCCCTGCGGAAAAATACCATGAAGCAGTATGACAATTTCCCCGGCATAGTTAAATCACAATCTTACCTGGTGACGTTTGTATTTGCAAACACAACATTTACAACTAAACAAATATCAGGACTATTATGATTCGGAGCACGACTCACCTGATTTCAACCAACAAAGGTCCAAACGGACATCAGTCATCGTGGCTGGTGCTTTCGTCAAACAAACCTCGATATTGGGACCCTCATCGTGATGCCCTCTAAACTCTGCCCACCGTCCAGGGATCGGGCGTGCAGTACTGCAGATCCCGATCTGGTGGCCTTGTCTTCATCTTCGTCCAAGGGATGTGGCATCCATCCTGAGTGTCCCTTTTCGGGTGCCACCTGAAAGATTAAAAATATCAAGGCTTACTACTCATAATAGAAATACACCAGTCACAAGGTCAAAGTTACAATTGTATTTATTAGCAAGTGGCCACTTGGTTCTCAACACCCCAAAATGAGTGCAAGCAGACACCAGGAGATCAGAGATGAGAGCCTACTGTACATTTCAAAAGTACACATATTTATACAAATTCTTCACAGCTCTCGGCACATCGTCCAGCCCTTCTTCATATAATACATAACCTAGGGTTTTTGACCTAACTCCATAACTAATTCATATTTAAACATCATTGCATAGTTTGCTGTTTTCCATCAAACAATTCACATGTTTAGCATATACAAGATACAATGTAACATTCCTCATTTTACTCACTTATATTTGTCTACCATTTGTTCTTGAGCTTAAAGTCAGCTAGTTCCAAGGAGAGAAAACAAGGATTTCTGCAGAAGAGCACGTTCAGCTATTAATTGTTCTACTTTACTGTTTGAACAGTGAAGGCACTGTTGGGACAGATGCATCTAAATTACTGATTTAGTACACCTTTTGTTTAGCTTCAAGGTTCTTTAGTGTAGGATAAACAATCCACCCTAGCAGCTTCAACATTCTTATCTAAGTTAACAACATAAAGCAGCACAAAGTTGATCTTGCTCTGTTGATGCCGAAAACACAAGTTCTGAACATGGAACAGAAAACAGCAGGGTAGCAAAATGGAGGACAACTCAAAATAGCTGCGTAGTCAGCCTGTTTCAGGTTCATTCAACGCGATATTACAGTGTGATGTGAATGTGCTTAGGGCAATATCTACTATCAGGCGGTATTATAGAAAATAAATGTTCACAAGGTGTGACTCGTTCTATAGCACAACCCTTACCAGTTGGCCAGGAGAGTGAGTGAAAGTGTATGCAGGGTCATTGAAGGGCAGCAAGTGTTGCAGTGTGTGGAGAAATTGAGGTTTCTGTGAGGGTAATGAGGCTGAGAGATGGAGAATGGTAAATAAGGAAGTCAGAGGTAAAGGATGTATTATTACAGATAGATGGTGCATACCAGAGAGCAATGCAAAGAGTGGGATGTAAAAGCATACTGATGTTAATTCTGTAAAGAAGAGAAGTGCTGTGGTATATGCAAACCCTCCTTCTGCTCATTCTACCCTTCCCATGCTCTCTATTCTTGATTCTTACTTTCTATCTCCCCTTTCCATTCCTCCTTCTCATATCTCAGGATCCTGTCTTGATCTGATTTTTGTCTCATCTTTGTCTGCATCATCTGTTTCATCAATCACTGTCTATCTCTCCGATCCTCATCTTGTTTCTGTCTCACTTTTTCTCAAGTCTATACACATTATTTAGCTTCCTCTTCTAAGTCACCTTTCTATCGGCATGACTTATGAGACTTTAATACCCCACTGTTTGTCTCTTCCTGCACCTCTGTGTTGCCCTCACATCTCTCTTTTGCAACTCTGTCTGCTGACAAGGCTGCTTCAACCCTTTTCTCATTGCTATCTTCTTCTTTAGATACGCTCTATACTACTTCACCTTTCTATCAGACCTCTAAACCTTCTCAACCATGGCTTTCTTCTTATCTCTGTTCCATGCATTGTTTTTGCATCGTCTTGAAAGACAGAGGCTTAAGTCTAAATCCACTGTGGACTATTCCTCCCACTTTTCTTATCACACACTTTATGATGGTTGCCTATTCTCAATCAAATGCTCCTACTTTTCTGATCTCCTACATACCCAATCAACCCATCATAGGCACCTCTTTCAGACTCTTTCATTTCTTCTTTCTCCTCCAACCCTTGAGTATTCAGCTAGTTCTACTCTTTCAGCCTTTGACTTGGACCAATGTTCTTCTTCAAATATGACCTCTCTTCATTCTGATATTGAGACCTTATCATTTAAAACCACCCACTTTTCCTATTCTAGTTGCTTCTTCTAGTTCTTATTTCAAATCTACTACTAATATGGACACGTCTCTCATACTGGCTAAAGCTCACCCCACTGCTTCTCCTACTGATCCTACTTGCTAGCCACTTATTCCTAAAGTTTACACACCTTGTTTCTTATCTCACTGCTTTATTCAATATTTGTCTTTCATCCTCAATTTTTCCTCTATCTTTTAAGCATGCTCTATTATTCTAATCTTGAAGAAACCTACTGCTGACCCCCTGCTTGTCTCAAACTTCCATCCTATCTCTTTACTGCCCTATCTTTCTAAACTATTTGAAAGGTTGGTGTATTCTCAATTCTGATTCTTCTATTCCTCCACTATTTCAATCTATTTTTTGTCCTTGTTATTCTACCAAAACTGCCCTTCTTTCTGTCCTGAATTCATTACTCACTGAACACTAGTCTAAGCACTCTGCTCTTCTTGTTCTGTTGGATCTCTTGGCTGATTTTAACACAGTTATCACTCTCTACTTCTGGCTTCTCTGTCTTCCTTTGGTCTTTCTGGCTCTGGTCTCTCCTGATTTCAGTCATACCTGTGCCCAAAAACTTTATCGGTTTCTTCGTCCAGTAAAACTTGTAACACCTTCTCTCTAGCTCATGGTGTTCCACAAGGGTCTGTCCTGAGTTCTTTTCTGTTTTTGCTTTACACTTCCCCTCTTGCTGCAGTTATTTCCTCATTCGGCCAATCGCATCATTTATACGCAGCTTTTTCTGTCTTTTTCTTCTCTCTCTTCTGACATTCACCTTAAACTCTCTGCTTGTCTTGTTGCCATTACATATTGGATGTGGATTCACTGTCTTTATCCCTATCTTTATCACTATCTTTATCACTATATTAGATATGATATGATAATTTATTTGTACCACGCTCATACACAAGTGTTTCAGAGTGCGACAAGGCAAGGGAGTGGAACAGGAGAGAAACAAAACAATGATCTTACTAGGCCCATTGACATTGAGAACGCGCAAGTGCATGGGAAAGGGAATGGGGAAAAAGTGCATGGAAAGGGGAGAGTGGAAAGTGCGGAGCAGAGGAGCAGGGCTTAATGCTCCCAAAATTAGGTTTGTTTCTTTCCTGCTATTACTGCTAATACTCTTCCTTCTCATATTACTCGTTCTTTTGTTTCATTTGCCCCATCCAAGCTTCTTATTTCTCTTACTGCCCGTAATCTGGGGCTTCACTTTCATTCTGCTTTATCATTTGCTTATCACATTTCTCTGTCTTTGTGCGTTTGTCACTTTCACCCATATAATATTTATAAGGTTTGCCCTTTTCTCACTTTTCACGCTACAAAACTGTCTTCTCTCATCTTTTCTTGGCTTTATTATTGCTCTTCTGCACTATTCAGTCTTCCACTTACTCACCTGACCCGTTTGAGATCCTTCTCTTCTTTCTTTTCACAACTTTTTCTTCTTCACTCTCTGCTCTTGCTGGCTTTCTTTTCATTTTCAGCTTAAATTAATTTTTTATGTCTTGTTTTTAAATAACTTTATGGTCTTGCACCTGACTATCTTTCTTCTCTTGTATCTTTCTGTACTCCCCCTCAATCCCTTTGCTTTTCTTCTTGATTTCTTCTTGTGGCTCCACGTCCTCTGTGTGTTCAGTCACAATTTGGGACCTTTGGCTTCTTAGCTCCCTTACATTGGAATGCTCTCCCTCTCTCCCTTTGCTCTATTTTTCTTTAATCTCTATTTATTTCGTAAGTCGTTGAAGTCCCATCTTCTTCATCTTTGTTAATGTGGCAGATTACTTTTATTTGTTATGTTACGCATTTTATTGTACCGTTTCTGACTCGTTGTACAGTGCCTTGGCTTAAGGTGCTATATAAATGACAAATAAAATACAAAACAAGAAGAGGAAGTGTGATAGATTTAACGGTTGGAGGTTGTGTAAATAAAGAGAATAGGTGAATGAGAAGAGAGTGTAGCATTGAGGAAAATAGTTGATAGGGACAGCACAAGAGTTTAAATGGCTTTGAGAAGAAGAAAATGAACAAGAAGTACAAGAGAAAGGAAGATACAGTAAAAGCAGGGCATGACATAATTTATACTCACAAGCAAGTAGCAGGATACCGCAAAGCAATAGCTTACTCACAAGCAAGTAGCAGGACACAGCAAAGCAATAGCTCAAAGAGGAAGAGGCATTAGCGACTCCATTGCTTGCAACTTGTAATGTTGAATTGTAAAATACTATATGTACATGGAACTCTCGGACCATCTATTGTCATAGCCCCTTCCTGAGACTTTGATTATGGAGGTGATATGAAACATTTCCAACCTGATGCACTGCAATGTCAGGAGTGTAAAAAAGGTAACGCATTCAGCACACTGCTCTGATGTTGATGTCATATGCTGCACTATAGGGTCTGGGCTATGTCTATTGTGCCTGGCTTACAATAATCCAGTAATTACAGTTAGGCCCCATTAAATAGTCTTTACTAAAACCAATGATAGAGGGGCAGTGAGGACCTGCCATCTGACAAAGGTGCTTAAAGCACAGAGTATTTTTATTTGTATTAATTAAATAACATGATGCAGGCAATTCCATCTCAGAAAGGGTGACCTGCCAACAGATGCCCTTTTCGTAAACTCCATGCCACAACCATAATGCACACCTGTGTCCTGCTGAATCAGTAACCTGATCTACAAGTCATTCTCTCCACTGCAGAAAGCAGGTTCAAGGGGTCACAAGTGTCCTCTTAACAGCTGAAGTGGCAAACAACTCACTTCAGCACATGGGTTGCAGATATGTACTTCTGTTTCCAAACCACATAACTGTGTTAGATACTATCCTTATGGAAGCTGTAAACCTTACATTTAAGCCATACCTGAGTTTAAAGTATGGTGGCTAGTATCTCTCATACTTTTTAAAGCCACATCAATTTGATATCATACATGTGTCAGCCCTGTGAGCCCAGCTCAGCTGTGGAAGTCATAAGTGATTCTGGTCAGACAGTCTGGCTCTGCCAGCTTTCACGGTAGAAGACTGAATGTTTGAACCTCTCCTAAAGAACCTCTGAGGACTGGTAATAACTATATTTGGCAAGACAGCCTAGCTGCAGGAGCTGTCATAATAAACAGGAATCAAATAACACACCCATTTCAAAAGGATTAGCTTCACCTCGGGGTGTTGCATACCACAAGGGGCGTTGATGATATGAGCAAGGGAGGGGTGTGGAGTTAATGTAGACAGAGGTAGCTTATCATAGACGGAGGAAGGTTCCACCAACTCATCTCTCTCTATACCTCTTTCCTTCCTGTTTCACTCACTACCTTTATCACAAGTACTTTGGGAATGATGTCAGAGGCAAATACCAATTGTCCAAAGGACTGGGATTGAACCCTTTAAATAAGGCTTGGTTTTGTCCAATTGCCTATGGGATTTTGTCTATAAAATAGGGCGTCAGCCACTCCTTCTTTGATTCGTATCTCAACTTCAACCCTTGAAGAAAAATGTGTTTGGACACGTTTGGGAGAGCAGTCCTTTTCAACGTCCTCTATTTGTGAGCTAAAGACTGGTTGTCCAAAGCAGAGTCAACCTCTTCCCCCGAACAATCCCAGGGCACATTGGGGGCCACCTGCTGCTGGAGTAAGACCTGCCTCTCTGTCTGCCACACTAGTACACAGGACTTACCTGAGCTGAAGGAACCTTGCAGATGTGCTAGCCTTTCCTGTGTTCTGGGACCCACAAACAAGGACTAATCAAATCCTGTGTCCCAGAATGGGACCACAGCACCTGAGCTAGAATCCCTGTGATTTCACTGTCGAAACACTACGGGCCATTATTTTGTCCCATTCAACCTCATCAAACCAACAAGACTCTCCAGAGCAGCGTTTGGCACATGAGCGATATTCAAGCCACTGTGCTGCGATGTTGCACTGTGCCAGCTGACAGCATTGTTGCCTTGGCTTGAACTTCAAGCTCATTGTTTCACCTACCATATTCAAACACCTTTTTCAAACCACGAATTGCCCATATTTATGGACAGTTGCACTAACCCAGATGACCTCATCAAACTAGGATCTTTGAACACAACTCTGGACTGCCCGACTTGAACTTTGCATTTAGACACCAGTGTCTTTGCTGTTGGACTGACCCTGGTGACCCTAACAATTTACACTTTCTCTAACGCCACTGCAGACCTCATATCAAACGGCCAGCATCTTTGTTGCTGATATACATCAATAGACGTACTGAACCTACTGACCTTATCGAACTGTGACCTGAGAACAATGCAAACAGGTCAGACTCGAACTGCACATCCAGTCACCAGCATCTTTGCCATTGAACAAACAGTCAAACCGACCATGGTGGCTCTCACGATCGGTACTTCTTCGATCCGAGACAAACTTCAGCTTGACCTCAGTCTGACACCAGCTCCCTATCTAGAACACTGCAAATGACTCATGTAATCCTGATTAGACCAAAGCAAACAGTGTAGAGATGCCTGCATTGCACTGCCAAGAAAAGTGAAATGTGTTATTGACTGAAAACTGCCCTCTGGGTCGATCTTTGGACCTTAGAGGCTGGTCTGGTCACCTTTAATCCTTCACTACACAGGATAGAGCTGCATGCTTCTATCTGTGCATATTCAGTGTTTTGTCCACATGTAGGAGTTTTTTGTATAGTGTTTTTTCTAGTTGGTTATTATTGCAGATAGTGTGTTTAATTAAAGTATATTTTTTGGCACCTTGATTGTACATTCCATTTGACTTTTATGCTTTGCTTTGCTGTTTGGGCTGCTACTGGATCACATTCACAGTGATCTTGAGAATATAGCCTTCTCTCGGCCCACAAAAGCCTGTGCCTGTTTCATCTTTATGATTGGGATCACTCTAGTTTTGTACAATTGTTAAAGCTCAGTAGGCAGGAGTTCCATGTGATAATGTTGCCTGGAAAAAGTCGCCAGGTAGGTCACTTCTTTTTTACTGACCCCTAAAATACTTTCCCAAAAATATTCTAGGAAGGGTGTAATTTTATATTATAAACTCCAATCCTAAAATATTTGGGGAAAGATTTTGATTTTACTGAGGGTGCATTTTGAGGAAATGCTGCCCTCTTGAGGCCACTTACGAAGTGACTTTATCCCTGGACACCTAGGCAGTTTATCCATTACTCATCCTTGTACTCCTGTGGGGATGAAGTCATTTTGTCAAAAGGACATATCAATTTCAGATTAATTTCAAGTGTGTTTATGTTGTTTAGCCACAAATGAGTGGTTTGGAAAAACATATCTTTCACCGTTTGCCCCTAAATCAGCTGTGCTGTAATAACTGTAGAAGAACGGTGCCACTTGTTTTACTGGCGGTAGGTGGCGGGTGTACCGTGGCAGGATGCCCTGCATCTGACAATCCAAGGGACTAATCTGTTTAACAATGTACTGTAGGTGCAATGTAGATAAGAGGAAAACAAAACAATTCCCATAACAAATTGCCTGCAAATTTCACTTTGTAATCAGCACCAGCGAAATGTGTTGGACTACAGTTCTCAATAGGGAAGGATAAATAGACTTTCATTTCGAATCATCTCACAACTCACCTGAACTGTAGTAACTTTACCTCCTGCTCTCCTGGCCACAGCATGAATGGGTGTTTACAGTATCTCTACAAATGTGTGCCTCAAAATATGTAGTAGTTCTGAATAACCTCTCTAAATCAGACCAGTGGTAATGAATGAGTACCTTTGAAAGATGTGTACCTTTCATGATCTCTGTATGGGTTGCTGCATGGGTTAAAAACCCTAAGGAGCTTGCAGCGGTCGTCAGGTCTATCATGATGATTCATTATGCAAACCGAAGTGGCAGATCTCATGACAAATACAAGTATAGTAATTGTGTTTATCAAACCGATAAGAGCCCTCTCTGGTGCTCTATCAGGTTCATTCAGCCAATTAGAGCACAATGATCACCTAATGCATGTTTTCTACTTTATAAGGTATTGCTCACTTCTTGTTCCATTGTGGGTTTTGCTAGACTTTGAGCAGAGTAAGACAAGGCAGACTCACACTTGGATGTTGTTTATAGACTTTTTGAAAGTTTTGGAGTATTTAAGAAGAATTTGCTGTTCCCCAGTCCCTTTTGTATTACCTTGTAATTGGTTTTTGAATCAATTGCTATGATATAAGTCTTTGCTCATTGTGTGTTTGTATCTTGTGTTAGTTTCACCTCATAAAACATAAAAAAGGTTTGCCTTTTCCTCTTGTTCCTTTTATTATTTTCTTTCCCTTCATGAAATATAAAAAATATAAAAAGTACAAAAATAGATTGCCACATCTGTTTGTTTCCCCAAAATAAAACACACATACTTTCCCTTCTGAGTGTTTGCCATGTTTTATTTTATCGTAGGTTTAGTTGTATGGTGCAAATTTAGATTGGGGTTCAAAATTGTAGGCTGTAGTTCTAGGTTTTAGTTTTAGGTTGTAACTATAACATTTCTCATGTTTCCCTTTGTGTGTTCCCTCAGTTATCCACTCGTTTGTTTGCTTGGAGTTGTAGGTGGTTTTCAGGGTTCTCCTATTTCTGATGAGATGGGAAAAGGGAACATGCAGGCTTATATAACATGTATTTTAGTAATCTGCAAGGACATTATTGACAAAAAGTTAGTTTAAAATCACAAAAGAGGTTTAGTATAGTTATGAACAGAAGAATGTATTATTTAACATTTATTATAAATACATCTAAGTTAAATAACAACATTCGGTCCTGATAGCTTTCTTTTCAGTGGCATGTGTATTTCTCACCAATATCAAATATTATTTCAAAAATCCAAAATACTTACAGGCTGATTCATGGAATCAACGTGCGCCGAAAAAACGGCGCACGCGTGCGAAAACGTGCGATTCGCAGTGAAATAGCGAAAATCGCAGTGCAAGTGTGATTATCGCAGTGCAAGTGTGATTATCGCACAGAAATAATCGCACATCTATTCATGGAAGTCCGTGCACGTGCAAAATGTGGGATGTGCGCTGAAAAAGTGTGCGGCGCACGCTGGCGCACGCTGGCGCACAGGTCATCGAACGCCGTGCGATAAGGCCACCGCGAATTCGCACATAGCGCGGCGCACATAACAAAAGTAGGCGTAACACGGGGCGTTACACGCAGAATGGGGAACAACTCGTGAAAATGTGCGCATCACGGGGGAAGTACAGGAGGCAAGTGCGCAGAACGCCCACACGCTCGCCTACAACATGTATTCATGGAATCGAATAGGGAAAAACAGCGCACGGCCAAAGACGCGCACAGGCCCATACATGTCCGCCACACGAAAGCAGGCGGTAGCGTCCCTGCGCAGGAAAAAAATGTGCGCCAAAGTTCTACACGCGTGAGAAGTACCACACGCGATCGGGCCTGGGGGAGCGTTGTGTGTATTCCAGGGGTGCACGAGAAGTTCCACACGCGATCGGGCCTGGGGGAGCGTGTGCGTGTATTTCAAGGGTGCGCGAGAAGTCCCACACGCGATTGGCCTGGGTGCATGTATTTCAGGGGCTCGTGGGTGTTTTCACATGCAATTGTCCTGGGCGCGTGTATTTCAGGGGTGCGCGAGAAGTTCCACACGTGATCGGGCCTGGGGGAGCGTGTGCATGTATTTCAGGGATGCGCGAGAAGTTTCACACGCGATTGGCCTGGGTGCGTGTATTTCAGGGGCTCGCGGGTGTTTTCACACGCGATTGTCCTGTGCGCGTGTATTTCACGGGGTGCGCGAGAAGTTCCACACACGATCGGGCCTGGGGGAGCGTGTGCGTGTTTTTCAGGGGTGCGCGAGAAGTTTCACACGCGATTGGCCTGGGTGCGTGTATTTCAGGGGCTTGCGGGTGTTTTCCCATGCGATTGTCCTGGGCGCGTGTATTTCAGGGGTGCGCGAGAAGTTCCACACGCGATCGGGCCTGTAGGAGCTTGTGCGTGTATTTCAGGGGTGCGCGAGAAGTTTCACACGCGATTGGCCTGGGTGCGTGTATTTCAGGGGCTCGCGGGTGTTTTCACACGCGATTGTCCTGGGCGCGTGTATTTCAGGGGTGCGCGAGAAGTTTCACACGCGATTGGCCTGGGTGCGTGTATTTCAGGGGCTCGTGGGTGTTTTCACACGCGATTGTCCTGGGCGCGTGTATTTCAGGGGTGCGCGAGAAGTTCCACACGCGATTGGCCTGTGTACGCGGTTCCATTGGACCAAAGGCCCTGACAGCGCAGGCGCGTCTGTGACGTGACACGTGCGGGCATGTCCCTGTACCCGGGGGAATGTTACAAGACCAAAAACTGCACGTCCGAGTGTCAGCCCGCGTGATTGGAGGATAGTGCCTCAGTGCGTATACGCGGAAGTGACTTTGGACGTGTGGTGTGGTTTAAAAGGTGCGTGTAGTACGGCATTTCCTTGTACGTGCTACACGTGGGTGAAATCTGTACTTCTTGTCGGTTCACACGCGATTTACTTCACAGCGTTTCTAGTTCATACTCCCTGTTACCTCTGTCAGTATTTTTCTGATTTTCTCTTCGACCTGTTTCCTCAAACAGCGTTGACTTCTCCTTTTGTCCTGTCTCCTCAGACAGTGTACAATTCTTCTTTTGGCGGGGGTGTTGCCAACGCGCACACGCGCGTATTTTTCACGCTCTTTTCCCAGGCAGACGGTGAGTCGCGCACGTATTTAACAACTGTGCTAGCACCGTGTGTAGCGTACCCCTTCAGAGGTCATTGTAGGCTGCGTGTGACACGCATACGTTCATTTTTGTGTTTTTGGGTGCCACAGCGTAGTGCAGGTTCCTTTTCCCACGCACGTGGTCTACGAGGGGTCGCGTGCACGTCATTTCCTGTTTTAGGGGTGCCTGTGCGTTGCGTGACCCATCATCTTTCCCCAGGGGTTACATACAGCCTTGCTGGAGCACTTGGGTACGAATTCCATCTAGTACCCTACCCCTTTGACCCCCAATTGCCCAGGATAATTGTCCACTGCAACTCCCATACACACAACTCCATCAGTGCCATAGCTGGGAGGCGAGCAAGTGGTAAGGGTGGCAAAGGTGGCCGAGCCTCAAGAGGTGGGCGTGGTGGGCGCGGTAGGGGACGTGGCCAGGATTTGCAGACTCCCCCAAGCCCCCCACGTGTGAGGGGCCAGTCAGGGACACACACCCTACCTCCCCATGGTTGAGGGAAACGTGGCTGACACCATCCCTGCTCAGCCCTTGTTGGACCGGCCCGTTGTGGCACCTGACCTAGCACAGGGTGACTCCCAGGCTGACTTCCAGGTCACCAAGTCTAGGCCACGGGTGGCGGCGCAAGCCAGTGTCACCAGGCCACATGGTACAGGGGCAGCCATGTCATCTGCTGCCCCGAGTAGGCGGGGTGGGGAGGCTGCAGGGGCAGCTGCAGCTCCGTCCACCCCAGCTCTGACTCCCCTAGCAAGGGTAGTGTTGGTCCCGGTACATCAGACTGAGGTTCCCCCTGCCATCATCACACTTCAGCTAATGCCTGCGGAAAGTCATGTGGTCAGTGTGCCATCGCACACTACTACTACACAGTTCATCGGTGCTCCTTCCTCTAGTTTCCAGAGCGGCATAGGACACTCCGGATCCCCACCACCCACAAAAAGAAAGAGGAAGAGTGCTCGTCCAGTACAGGCTGATGACCCCGACACGGCTACACGGTCTGGCACGCCAAGGAAGCCTAGCTTCAATGATGCCGAACTGGATGCACTTGTGCAGTATGTGTCCGAACATGACGCCGAACTGTTGGTCACTTCAGGGTGTAAGATTACACCTGCTCGACATCAGGCACACTGGCAGTCCATCGCGGACAGCATAAGTGCCCTTGGGTTTATGAGGCGCACAGCTGTTGAGTGCTACAAGCGCTGGAACGACCTTAAGCGTAGGGCAAAGAAAAAGCTGGCCTCAAGAATTGCCGCAACTCTGGTGACTGGAGGTGGGTCTCCACAAGAGGACATAGAACTCACTCTACATGAGCATGTTGCTGGGACCTACGTCACAGAGGAGCAGATCCAAGGTGTGGAAGAACTGCCAGATTACGAGGCATTGTCCGGTGAGTGAACATGCATGTGTGTGTGATCCATGTGTATGTAGTTTGTGGGAGGGGATCTGGTTGAGTGCCAGGTCAGGGTGTGTGTGCCTGAGTGTTTTGTCCCACCCATGTGCTTCATCCAATGCATTCTGCGCCCTGGGATTTGGGTATTACAGTATCCCTTCTGGCCACAGTAGGCGTTTTGCACTACATTGCGCCAGTTGCCCTTGAAGTGGCATCTTGCTACCACATTGTTCCGTATTTAGCTGTGTTCATTCAGGCTGATTGTAGGAATTCACCTGGTTCTACTGCGCATCACTCTGCCCCATTGTCACATATATGACATGCCCATGGTACATGCCATCTGTGTGATGGCATGTGTCATGTATGTATATTGGACATGCCGCTCACAGGCCAATGTGTGATGGCACTGCTAGCCAGCATGCAGCTGATGTGTTGCTCTCCCATCTTGGTGTCATCAGTGTCTGACATTTTCCTCCCCTTCCAACTCATGGACAGTGCGTGCATGGGAGGGTTATAGTCATGTGGGACATGTGTAAATCAAGTACTGGTACTGTAGCTGGTCTGGACTAATAGCGTGCCATGGTGCTAATGCCTGTTTCCATTTTTTGTCTTTCTTGTTTTTGCAGAGGATGACGCACCTGATGCTGTTGAGGGAGAGGAGATGGTGCAGGCCCAGGAGGGATCTGAAACACGACCAGGCACCAGTGGGGGACGTGGTTTGGTGGTGGGGGAGAACCCTCTCTTGCTGCAGGCCATACTGTCCCGGGGTATCCCTGGCTGCACCTCCCCAGAACTCTTTTCAGGTTTTGATTCAGATGAGGCCTATGTGGGTTCGCAGGTATGTGTTCATGGAAGGGATACTGTTCTGTCCGACCCACCTGCACCAGGGGTAGAGCCCACTATGGGGATGTCAGTGTTGGTAGGTGCGCCTGTGGTGGTTACGGATGCAGGGCCACACTCCGCAACATCTGATCCTGTTCCTGGGCCAGCAGTTCAGAGGGGAAATGCAGTCCTGCAGCCTCAGGCAGTGCCGACATAGCAAGGCGCAGTTCGCCTTGCCCCAGACAGGTGTGGTGCCCGCCAACGCGGTGGCCGTCCGCCACCAGGCAATACCGCATGGGAGCAATGCATTTACGGTATGGCCAACCAACAGGCAGCATCATCCGAAATGATTGCTCAAGCCATGGAGAGGGTGGCCACTTCCATTGTCCCCCCATAAAGGCAGATGGAGCTACTACAGCAGGCAACAAACTCCATTTGCCAATCAGTCAGGGAGGACATGTTGGCGTCCAACAGGGACAGACAGGCGGCCCTGGACAATCTGAGGGAATCAATTTCTATAGATGCCCAGGGACAGAGGGAAGCCCTGAGGGGAGAGGTCCGGCATCTCAGGCAGACTCTTGTGGACCTTGAGGCTTCCACTGTCACCAGGACGGAACAGCTGCTGGAGCGCGTCACCCGTACGCTCTCAGCAGAGATGCAGGCAACTCGGGCGGAGGTCCGGGCAACACGTCGGGTGTTGCATGGGGATCTCCGCACCATATCCCTCCAGAACGAGGCCTTCCAGGCCTGCATGCTTGCTGCCATGGAGGACCAAACTAGGGCATTGCGTGGGCTGCCTCCCATGGCACCACCACCTCCTGTGGCAGCAGCAGCAGAGGTTGAGGAGAGCGAATCCAGCAGTGAATCTCCCACTATTTAGTAGCCGTGCAGGCCATGAGCCCATGGAGGTGTTTTTTTTTCGCAGCATTCACGCAGGTGGCTGTTGGTGGGCACCCTGTCCTCGGACCTCCTGGGTGGCCTCCCCCACACCCCCTGGCCCACACATGGCCATTAGTGATTTTTGATTTTTTGTTGCAGTGTGTTGCCTTGTGTGGCTCCCGTAGGCACCCACTGTATTCCGGCTGGGCACATGCAGGCTTGTCCTGAGTTTGGGTTTGATGCTTGGGTCAGTGAGACACACACCCCTCCTGCTTCCCGTTTCCATGGGCTTGCAAAGGGTATGCCCAAGTGACAGTGAATTACACAGTGACGTTGGACTCCCATGAGCTGTGTGGGCAGTCTGTAGTCAATACTGTGTATATATTCCTAGTGCATATTGTTGTTGTATTGTGCACTGCATGGTGTATTGATGTGTGCTTGTGCATCCATGTCTCCCTCCTGATTTGCAGGTTCATTCCTCATGTCTTCACAAGGCCGTCCACTTTGGAGATGGAGCTCATGTTGTGAGCAGTGGACTTCCAGATGTGCGTGGCAACAACACTGTACAGTTGGAGGTGGTGGATGTGCTGGCATTCTCATGTTGTAAGACTACGTATCCTTTGCCTTAGTACTGTCATGTTTATGCTATGTCGATTGTATTGTGGTAAGTATTTGGTCATGTGTGTTGTTGTTTCTACATTCATGTGGGCATATTGTGTGTGGCCAGTTTCCATTAGGGACACTGTACTTTGTGACACGTGTCATGTTTGGGGATGACTTTGTTTGCTCTCACATGGCATGTCATGCCATGGTGTGTTGGGTGTTGGTGCTGGGGAGGGGTTGGGTGACATGGGACTGTTGTCATGTTGTGTCTTGCAAGGGGGTAATGATTTTAGCAGCATAGAAGTGTGTCTTTTGAACACAGCATTGGTGCTGTTTGTGTAGGTTGGGAAGCACACAATGGAACACTTCCAGATGTACAATCTCAGGCTGGTATTATTGTGACAGTTGACTGTCCATCGACACATCATAATTGTCAGTAACAATCATCATTGATTGTCAGCTGGCATGTTCCAGGGCTGTGTGCACTCCACAGGGGTGTGATTTTATCTGAAGTAATTAGCCACGAGCTGTGTACGGGCTGCCTCACCCCGTGCCCTTTCCCCTCCCATGCGCAGTGGGCATGCATGTGGTTGGGGATGTGGGGGCACCACCATGTCCACGGCCAGGCCCCGGCGTGTTGCAACGTTGTGCAGGACACATGCTGCCACTATTATCCTGCACACTACTGGGGGAGCATATAAAAGCTGCCCGCCAGAATGGTCAAGGGAGCGGAAGCGTGACTTGAGCACTCCGAATGTGCGCTCCACGATGCCCCGGGTTGCAATGTGGGCTGTGTTGTATCTTACCTGGGGTGGCGTGGTGGGGTTCCGAATTTGCGTCATCATGTGGGTGCTGAGAGGGTAGGCACTGTTGTAAGAGGATTCAATTCAACACTACAGATAAGTCAATGCCTAGTCTGGGATACTGAATGGAAACCCTTATTAATATATCTTTATGTCCAGTTCATGCGTTCTGGATGACTACCCCTATATAACACCCCTCTCTTAGAATCCCCCTGACCCCACTGAGCCAAGAAGTAGGTTTGTTTTGCAAATTTAAAAGATTTATTTGGAAAAAATTAAACAATGTATAGATATATCACACTTTGATAATAAATTAATAATTGGATATCACACTTAATCTGATATGATAAAGATTAACAACGGAGAATCTGGCACTAGCACACTTGTGAATAGGAACAGAAGAAGAAGGTGGTAGAGAATACTTAATCTAAGTTCAGATGGATGTAATGTTGAATGAAATGCAATACAGAAAATACTCAATATAATTTCAACAAAGCAATGTAATCACTTTTCTCTGGCAATCCCCTCCCCCCGCTTTATGCAATGCAAGGAAATGGAAGGAAAGCACACAGTTCTCAGAAATGCAATCAACTGTAATTCAGTTAACCCTAGCAAGCTTACACTACAGAAGTTGGAAACACAGGCCCAAAATGCTTTTATATGTGCTGGCAATGAAGTGAAAAATATGCTAAAATGCTTTTAATTCCCTCTAGGAGGTTCAGGGTGAGTGAAATATACTTGGGATGAGTTCAGGCTCAATTTAGCAAGGATCTAGGAGTAACTAGCAGGTTAAACAAATTTTTGACAAATGGAAGGCAAGCAGCAGCAGATTTTTACACGTGAAGAAATTTGCAAATCGCGGCAAAATGTCAAATCGCGGCAGATTTTTCCGAGTGCGCCGGGCGCGAGAAGAGAGGAACTACAAGGACTATCAATATCGTTTTGGGGTCCTAGGACAGCCTAGGATCTCAGATTCCAGATGAAAGTTACTGCAAGTCTCTAGGACAAACGGTCACGGAGATATGAGCGATTAAATAAAGGTTGTTTTTCAGATTTGAAATTTTAAAGTTCAAAAAGACAAGTGCAGCTCGCAACTAGAAAATGACAGGTGACAGTTAGGAGGCAGTTCTACTTAGATTAAAATAGATTGAATTATATTATTTTAACTAAGAGATTGGTTCTGCACAGTTTTGCGAGGTACTCACACTATATTCTTGAATTAAATGGGCCTCGCCACGGATCTGGTCAGGTTTTTAGACTGGACTCTGGTCTGGGCTCTGCTCTCTCTCTGGATTCTGGAGATTGATGGATTTAAAATCTGGATCTTTCTGCACAGCTTTCTCTAGAGATTGATGGAGGTAAAGTATGGATTTTCCCGGCAGAGCGTCCCGCTGCAAATGGATTTGAAGCCCCCTATCTGTCCTGTCTGTCTGCTTTTATCTGTTTTTAAAATGGGTGTGTGTGCAGCATCACTAGCCAGCCCCTCTCTCAACTGCCCATTGGCCACTTCATGCTCTTCCCCTTGATTGGGGAATGAAATGAAGTGTCATCATGATGAGGTCTGTTTATGGTACAGAGAACCCACCCCTGTCAAATTACACACAATCTATATTTTGACCCAAAAGACATATTTCATAGCTACACAGTGGTTTGAAATTACATGCACCCATCATGCATTACAGGAGGTATACCCTGTCCAAATCTGCTCTTCCTGAGAGCTTGCATTCAGAAATGGCAATATTTTGCACTTTTTAACTGGTTTGCAAAATCGGACATTAACCCAAATTTACACACATGTGCGCAAGGAGTATGGACATTAGTTGATGAAGTGTCAGATTTTTCACATGCACACATTTTGAGTAATATCCTCTTTTCCGCTAAAACCCCCCTGAACATACCACTGGGTCCTAACACGTCTTAAAATGTGGGCACAAAAATCACAAGAATTATGGTATCATTTAAATAATTTTCACAAGTCCGCTCTATGAGTTATTCATCTTTTTCTAAACCCATATTCTGGCTGGCAGGGGTGTGTCTTTTCAGGTCACATGGTACAGAAACCAGTCTTTCCAGTTTCTGCCAAGCTCAGAGACCCTGCCCCTCCCAGCTTCTGCCAAGAGGAAGCTGTTTTACGACATCTGCAATAAACCATCTGCCTGGGTGAAGGGGGTTGCATTGTTCAGAGCTCCTGTATTCTGTGGGGGCTCCCCTTAATTCAATTATCAGAGAGATGGCATATCCTTAGTGTGGCCAGCGAAAGGCAGATAGGCCTGGGAACACAGCTGTGACTCAAGTTTCACTCCTGATGGGGTGTTAGTTGCCAGGCAAAATTGGAATCTCTTTAAGCCAGTTTTTAGCTACATGTCATTTCTGTTCCCCAGTTTCCTGCATTCAAATAACTAACAATTTTTTTACATATGCAGCCAGAATGCTGATTCTAAGTTTAAAACTATGACATTTAAACAATTGCAGCCTATGTGACACTCAAAAGTAGGTCACTCATTTCTTTTAAACATTTAGATTTTTAGTGTCTTTCAGTCCAAATTTACTTAAACTGCTGAAATCCACAGCTCAGCCAGTCTTGTTATAAACCTTCAAGTCACTTAAGAAATAACTTTACATTGTATCCACCTCTCAGTAAGTCTTTCTTTGGCTTGCCTTGGGTTCATTTATTCAGTTTTACACAAAAAAGTAAAATCTGGTGTTGTTTTAAAACGCCGGCTTTTTGATAGTGGTGAGTACTGGTACTGCACCCCTTTTTGGGATTTAAGAAAATGAATTCCCAACAGTTATGGGTTTGCTTTTGGCAATCAGCATTGCCATTCCCAATGGTTTCAGACTACTGTGTGGGTAGTCCAATGGTGGTTTTAGGCAGTGTCCTTCTGTGCCCATAACATCGGCAAAAATGAGTGGCAGCCTATTCTTCATGCATTTCCCTGTGCATTTTCTGGGAAGCTCTGGCCATCATGATGTTTTCCATGTCAGTACTGCACAGTTTTGAGGTAGGGCTTGGATGCGTGGATAAAAACATCCCACAAGCCCCCCTCTTCCGATGGCCATTCTGTTTCACTGATGGGACTCGCAAGACCTGGGATGTTTCCTCATCTTCTTCCAATAGATGGCACAGTTCAGCATCTTTTCCTTCATCCGGTCGGATCGATCGGTTCTCCTCGCCGGTCCTGATGGGAAGATTGGGCGGTACCCCGGGCCCGTTGCGTCTCTGCTCCCGGTCTCCAGATCGTCCTCCTTGGCCCGTCTCAAGATTTTCTTTCTCCTAGGACGACAAAGGAAGAGCGGCAATACCTATTCATGGACATTTCTTCCACCACTGTTGAGATAGTGGGGCAGCATATGCATTTCATCATAACGAAACATTACATTCTTGAAAAAAAAACAGTATAACTAAGAGACAGTTTCATGCAAATCACAAAATTTTAGAGACTAGATGTGGTATGTTTTATGATTGGAACTGAATTAGTCTGAGACAGTACCCGCTAGGATTCCAGAGGATTCCTCCAGTTGTTGCAGAGTGTGCCTGGGATGGCAACATTTCAACTGGTTTATGTGGACCCACTTGTCTTCCCCCGCGGCCAAAGGACCTTTGGGGATGTGGATTTTGTAGGCCACAGGGGAGATTTTGTCTATAATCTCATAGGGTCCCTTCCATGTAGGCAAACATTTTCGCTGTTTTGCCTGGTTTCTTTGGAAGTTGTATAGATAGACCCGGTCCCCCACCTGATATTCCTTCCTGGAAGTTTTCAGGTCATAGTGGGTCTTCATGCTATCAGCCGATCTTTCTAGATTCCGCTGAGCGTAAGCAAAAGCATGTTGGAGGTGTTTCCTTAAATTCTCCACATACTCATGAGTAGTGGAGGCATTTATCAGTGTCTGCTCTTGGGTCCTATAGAGCAAATGCTGCGGAAGCACCATCTTGCGCCCAGTCATCAACTCAAATGGTGACATTTTGGTTGCAGATGAAGGGGTAGATCTGATGGCCATTAGTACCAGAGGTAATCGGATATCCCAACTTGGCCCAGAATCTGCCACACACTTCTTTAACATGCTCACAATTGTCCGGTTGTAGCGTTCCACTGCTCCAGAAGAAGCTGGCCTGTAAGCAATATGTAACTTCCTTTTGACCCCCAGTATCTCCCACATCTTTGTCATCACTTCACTGGTGAAGTGGCTACCCCTGTCTGACTCAATCCTTTGAGGTAGACCAAAACGGGAAAAGATGTGGTTAATCATCAGGGCAGCTGCGGTTTCTGCCTTGCAATTTGGGGCTGGGAGACATTCCACCCACTTGGTAAACAAGCATGTCACAGTCAATATGTACTTATTCCCCCTAGCAGAGCGAATCACGGGGCCTACAAAGTCGATTTGTAAATCGGACCATGGCAGTGTCATCCCCCTCTTTTGGAGAGGCGCACGGTGCGTGAGGGATGATGGCTGAAATTGTGCACACACAAGACACCCCTTCAAGTATTGGTCGAGGTCCTGCCCCATGTGTGGCCAGTATGCAACCTCTCTTAAGATTTCCAATGTTGTGTGAAACCCCCTATGACCGGCGGTGGCCGCATCATGGGCATGACTTAACATCAGGCTTCGGAATGAGGTAGGAACCACCCACTGATCGTGGCCAGCTTTGGATTTCCTTACCAGCAAACCGTCTTGGATTCGGAACATTTTTGGACATTTCATCAACACTCTTAGGTCCTCTTTCCCAAAGTAATCGGTATCCGTCAGGGGAAAGTTCTCAGGGTCCTCAAGGTGCTGGTAAAATTTACCAATTATTGGATCCCCCTTCTGAGCAGTAATCAAATCAGCATCAGGGGTCTCCTTACTCCATTGTGCAATTGAAAGGTCGTTGTGAGCATTTGTCTGGGACCTAGTGATAGCAGTGACCTGGATTTCCCCCAACAGGGACTCAATCTCAATTAGATCCCCTTGGATGGCCCCGGTTTTGGCCAGCTGATCAGCTAAGTCATTTCCAGTTTTGTCTGGTCCCTCTACTTTGGAATGACCCTTGATCTTTTTCCAATAGATGGTCATCTCATTCGAGGTTACCAGATCATCAATGTTTTGGATCAACTTCCCATGTTTCAAGGGTTTGTTGTTAGCACATAACATGCCTCTGGTTTTCCAATTAACCAGGTGCTCCACGAACCTGTCCCGTACATAATCCGAATCTGTGATTATGACCAGTTCGTGGAGTTGATGCTGGACAGCAGTGAGGATGGCTTGATGCACAGCCATCAATTCTGCCACCTGACTACTTCGTGGACCAATTTTGTATCCAGCAGAGGGTTCTGGGAACTCATTCACCCATGCATTCCCTACGCCGGCCACCAGTTCTTTCTCCCCGTTGTTGTCAACATGGTAAGAGCATCCATCCACATAGACAGTGGGCATTCCCTCACACTTGTCCTCTTCAAAGACTTTGGGCCTCATTAGGACCCTGGCGGAAATCGAAAAACGATGGCGGAAATGCAATACCGCCATCGAATAGCGCTCGGTGCGACTATGACCCGTCACCGCAAAGTACGAAGCCATTAGCGACACCGTAGTGAACGCCAACGCTAACTGCACCAAGCACGCGCGCGCGCGCCATGCCAAACCGCAAACACCACCATGGTGCAACGGTACGCCAATTCCGACCCTAGCGGACATGTACCTAACGCCATCAGGCATGGCGGAATGTACCATTCCGCCATGGCGAGAAGTACGGCATCGCGAATCAACCGTAAACGGCCCCACTGAGTGCCTGTACACCGCTCCCTGCCCACAAAGTACAACTCCCCGTAGGTGCAATGAAGCCACAATGCAACCATTGAAATGTACAAGTCACCCATGCATGCCAACGAACAAAAGAAACACAAGAGGGGCCAATGGGAGCTGCAGGGCACAGATGGCACGAATACAGAAGCCATCCCAATGGACATGACCACAGTCCCCCACCAAGAAACGCACGCAAACACAGGCACCTGTGACCAGCAATATTCCGAAAACCACATCATTCAACCAGTCCACCTGGCTGACCGGCATCTGTTACACAAAACCCAATCCCCCACCCCTGAGCATGACAACATTCAAACTGGCATATTGGCAGCCCCCATCCCTGACCTCACTGGGCTTCGTAGGCAAACGCGCACAGCACAGTACCACGCAACTAAACCCCGAAGCTGGAACCCAATGCAGATCTCCTCACAATACATCGCCCCCCAAATAGGCATATGCCACATCACTTGCAAAGAAAAACGCTACACGGGCCAAATCAGAATAGAAATTTTATGCACATCAAAATCACCAAGCACATACAGCCATCAGGCCATGAACTCCAAAACACTAATCACCATTGTGGGCTGCTTCCGCAAGAAATGACCAGCCACTACCTGTGTGTCGCCCTGTTCCCCCATGGTACACAGAGCCACATTCACGTACGAAAAGGCAACATGGAAGCGCACAGAACCGCAGGGCCGTCCCAATGGGGAGGCACTAGTCCAGCTGAAAGGCCGAAATGTTGCTCCGAGCCACCAGTACTGCGTAAGGGCATGTGGCCCATTGGCGATCGTCCCATAAGATCGTAATGCTGCTCCACTGATTAACACGAAGCAGCAGGTGTCGGGAGTAAAATCCATCTGCAGGAGTGGCATACAGATGGCAGTGGCAAAAGGGGAGGAGATACCTGTCAACCAAAAGAAAAGAAAAAGAACAGAATGGCCATCAGAACTACATACCAACAACTCACTTCAATGATCACACGAAATCCACAGCCATATGCATGCTAGCCCACTCCAAAGGAACATCACCACCCCAAAACCACTTGCGACTCATAACCATCTATATCGAGGTGCAAACACCATCACAAACGAGTGTCTGAGGGCGCCTCGAGACAGGGAGGGCTCAACAAGGCCAGATGGACGATGGTCCCACTATGGCAGCCCTGCATCACATAGCGTAGGGGAGGCGGATAGATCCCAAGAAGCCCTGTACATGGCAAACTCTGTATCAAATCACCTGCCCATGCATCCATCCATCATTCCCTCATCCCGGGATCAAAATGCCTGAATAATTACTCACATAACATTAGAAACATCCATTGAGTCTGTGCGTTATGCAGCCTGCTAAATCCACAGTGCCCCAGCCCGTAATTCCAGTGTTGTGAAGTAACATGTATTTGGGAACGGACGGCCTCATCGCCCACGTAGCTATTGCGCATCCCAAACTATTCATATCAATCATTGCTCCCTCGCCATGGGCCCTGTCTCAAGGACATAGAACAATAGAACGTTACATTTGCAGTCAGACCTGTGGGCATCTCCTCGCCGCTAGCTGGAAACCGAAAGCGCCGCCCTTCGAATTCCTCATTTGCAACATCACGTCGAAAAGGCATCTGTGGCCGTTTGAAATCACTAATTATTCCATCGAGTGCGGCTGTGTGTGAAAATGGCAACTGCCTTCACCCACGAATGGGACGCCCCGCCCGTCGTTGCAACTCGGTACAGTGATGCATGAGGGCCCACCGTTACTCGAGTACTACGTCCCACTGACCCCTCACAAGTCTGTTCGCGACTGCACAGATAGTATGTGAAACAATGGGACCACAGCAGAATGAACATATCAACCAATCTTACACGGCCATCGGGTACAAATACATGATTGCAATAGCAAGATACAATTCCCCGAATTGCAGCGTTGTGCGCGGGACGTGCTCGGCCAAAGGGGAGAGCAGTTTGCACAGGTGGAATCAATCACCACAGGTGGAGGCCATACAGCCTGAAAACACATAAATTGCACAGCCAGTCTCCTCCCACAACCACACCGAAATGCTACCGGCAGGACTCGCGATGTTGGCCCTGGGGGACCTGATAGCACTGCAAGTGCTCCGACTCCAAGAAGTAGACGAACACCAACTACAACCAGCCGCACGGAGGAGACGCAGGAGGAGGAGGAGGCCAAGGCAGGGCCAGCAAGGCCCACCAGCACAGCCACTACCACCACGCAGGCAGCCCGCAATTCAACGCCTCCGAGCACATCCGTTCAACCTCACTGATGAGCAGATCCACACCCTCTACCGTCTGGACCGGGACACCATAGCCGCCATTGTGGACATGACACAGGCTGACCTTGTCAGCATGATAGATAGCCCAACCGCCATCCCACCCCTACTGAAGGTGGTGTCTGTACTCCACTTCCTGGCCACAGGCACCTACCAGCACACAGTCGGACAGTTGCATGGCATTTCTCAGCCACTGTTCTCACGGACACTATTGCAAGTGCTCGATGCCCTCCTGAAGCACGCAGACGACTACATCTCTCTACCACGCTCGGAGCAGGAAATAACCAACACAAAAGTGGGATTCCATGCACTTGCCGGCATACCGGGTTGCATTGGTGCCATCGACTGCACCCATGTTGAATTGGTCGTCCCACATGCCATGGAGGCCCAGTACCGCAACCGAAAACAATTTCATTCCCTGAATGTACAGATGGTGTGTGACTCCAACAGGATCATTACACATTGTTGTGCCCGATTCCCTGGATCAACCCATGATTCTATGGTCTTGAGGAACTCTACAATACCACGCTACATGGAGCGACACGCAGGGAACAGATCCTGGCTACTCGGTGAGTCTCATTACATGCATGATGATGTGGGGTATGTGAATTGTCAATGACCTGCCAGGAAGGGGGGGGGGGGGTGTGCGTACGTATCAATGGCATTCCACAACATACGTTTCTCGTCCACATACAGGTGATGCTGGATATCCACTGAAGAGATGGCTCCTCACACCAGTCCGGAACCCACGGGACCAGCATGAGGAGGACTACAACCATGCCCACTCACGTACCCGTGTAGTCATTGAACAGGCATTCGGCCTACTGAAGACCCGTTTCCGCTGCCTCAGCAGGTCTGGCGGGGCACTCCTGTACCGCCATGAGAAGGTTGCAAAGATGGTGATGGCATGTGTCATGCTCCACAACATGTGCGTACGTAGAAATGTGCCCATGCCCCCTGACGCAGAACTGCAAGCACCTGATGATGGTCATGATGAGGGTGGGGATGTGGCAGCACCTCATGGAGTCTGCGAGGCACCGGAGGCCCGTGACATTCGTCAGCATCTCATTGATGTATGCTTCTAGCACTCACGCCTGGTGGCTGATACATGGACACGGGACTCGTGGCACTGCGTGTGTCTGGGACATGCACAATATGGACTGTACGCCTATGATGGCCTAGTACACAAAGATCAATGTCCACACTTCTCATTGGTTGATCGTGCACTTTTTATGGCATATGTGATATCATGTTGAACACCCTATCGACCCGCCACCCAAGTGAGCCCAACACACCCCCTCCACCCTCCTACCTCCCCCCCGAACACCAGTGTCCAAAGATGCTCATTGTCAGTGGGCTGTCGCTATTGCATGCCCCCTCTGCGGGTATCAGGGGCACCCCTGCCTGTGGAGCGCAGGTTCCTTCCAGATCTACGTTGGAGGCTGCCCTGGACGGAACTTGCAACGGATGATGTGTCTGCCTGCTCACGTCCATGCATGTCCCTAAGGGTTTGCGAGAGCTCAGTGAGCACACGGCGCACTGCGGCAAGTTCGGCACATACGTCTTTGGACGTCGCATGCAGTTCCCCCCTCAGGCTCTCGGTGCTACTCTCCATTTGGACTCTCAGGCTCTCGGTGCTACTCTCAATTTGTGCCCTTAGCGTCTCTGTACCTCTCTCCATTTCTGCCCTAAGTGTCTCTGTTGATGTTTCTATGTCTGCCTTGGTGCCCCCACATTCATCGGCATGGCCCTTGAGGAGTGTGGCCATTTGCTGCTGTTGGACGATTAACTTGTCGAGGGACTGTTGCCTCTGCTGGGCCATGGCCATTTGCGGTGGTGTCACAGAGGGGCTGTTGTCCTCATGTTGCCTTGCAACAGGGCTTGTGGGGGATGGCCAGTCGTCGTCTTGTGGCTGCACCTGCGTGGTATCCTCATGTTGTACGGGATGGGACAGACAGGGGGATTGGGACAGGTCATGGATGGATCTGACCTCGACATCCCCGTCTTCTGTGTCCGAGCATGCTGCCATCAATGGGGTGTCACCTATGGTGCTGCTGCCACCAGAGGCAGTGCCTTCTGTGGCATCCATTGGGGGGACCTGTGGTGGTGGTGTTGTGGCCATGCTGGCTGCTGGGGTGCCTGTTGATGTTCCCTCCTCTGTGCTGCCACCTGATTTGTGCTGCTGCCGTGTCTTGATGCGTGCAGCTGAGGTGGAGGGTCTCTGGCCGTTGGTCTTGGCCCTCTTTGCAGGTGTGCTGGTAGGGGTGTCCTGTAGCTCGTCGTTTGGATCAGACCCTGTGGTGGAGTAAAGGAGGGCGAGGGTTATTGATGGGTCAGTGGGAATTGGAATGGCATTGTATCACATGCATTGGGGTGGTACCTGAGGGTGATTTGGGTCGGGGTCTTGGAGGTGCTTTGATTTGTGTGTGGAGTGAGGGTGCAGTTGTTTGGCAGCCTGCAGTTAGGGTGTGCCTGCTGCACGTGTAGTGCGTGTATTAGGGGTTTTTAATTATTTATGTATTTATTGTGGGTTTTGACGTGCGCTTTCAGGCCGATGTGTGTGGACGTTCTCCTGGACATGTGTTTCTGTTGCACTATGTGGACGCATGGTACTTCACATGGATGGACTGTGTGGATTTGGCATTGTTTTATCTGGCCCACCTACCTGAATCTTCGGATGTCTGCACTCCTTTCTCCATCCCTCCGACTCCCTCTATGCTCTCCATTCCGATGGTGGAGGCACAGATTTCTTCCCAGGGGGTCAACTTGATGGGTGATTCAGGACCTCCCCCGGTGGCTGTGGCAATGTTGCGGATGGCAGAGAGTATGCTGCGGACGCGTATCCGCAGGTCGTCCCATCGCTTGCGGCATTGCTGTGGGGTGCGGGGTGCGGTCCCCACCGCACTTACCCGCTGTGCCACCAGAGCCCATATGGCCTTCTTGTTTGCAAGTGCCGTCCTGGTCATTTGCGTGGAGAAGACGACGGCAGCATTCTCCTGGAGGGTCTCTGTTAGCACGGTGAGTTCCTCACGGGAGAAGTGGACCTGCCGCTTGCGGTCGCACGCTTTCTTCGCTACTTTTCCCATTTTTCTTGGTTTCGCTAGGGTGGTTGACGGGTTGGGGTGTGTTTCAGGGTAGTGATTTTAGTGGTTGTGTGGTTTTGGTGTTTTTATAGGTGTACGCCGGGATGTTTCCCGTTCCGGGCCCATGTTTTAACTTCCGTTTCCGTATATTTCCGGGCACCGTACTTTCCGGTAGGCGCACACTGCGGTGACCGCTAAGAGGGGTGGCGGTATTGCACCTAGGGCGCCGTACGGCGGCGGTGTGGGCCGTTTTGGGGTCATTTCCGCCATCGCGGACTTTGCACTTCCGCCGTGGCGTGGTGCTCGTGCCCGATGGGTCGGAATGGGCCGCACTTTGCTCCTTCGTACAATGGCGGAAACGCTATTTACGCTGTGGCGCTCCGGTCAGTCGCTTTCCGCAAGGGTCGTAATGAGGGCCTTTGTGTGGGGAATTAAGGTATGCCTCCGTGTTGTCCTTGATTTTTAGACTTTTGTCCTCGAGACAGTTTTCTCTGGCACAATCATGCAAGTCAGCCAGACCTTGCGCGAGGGGACTCTTCTTGTTTTGGCCATATCTGACCTCCACAGGAAAGCCTTGCATTGACAGAATCCAGGAAGTAATTCTGGAATTACTCACATTTCCGGCCCGGATTCTGTCACTTTGGAGATATTGCAGAGGCTGGTGTGGAGTCTCCACTATGATGTGTTCCCCCTGGATAAACGGGCGGTAATTCTTCAATGCCCACACCGTTGCCAGGAGTGCCTTCTCACAATCGTTGAATTTTTCCTCCACAGAGGATAAAGTTTTGCTCGCATAGGAGATTACTTTATTGACCTTGTCATGCTTTTGGTATAATACCGCCGTCAAGCACGTATTAGAGAACCCCGTCTCCAGGAAGAACTCCTTGTTTCTGACAGGGTAAGCTAGGCAAGGCGCTTGTGAGAGGCTTCTTGTGAGTTGTTTTACCGCCTCAGCTTGTTCTGGACCCCATTCCCACTTGACCCCCCCCTTCAGGAGATGAATCAGGGGTCTGGTGATCTCTGCGTAGCCCTCAATGAACTTTCTGCTGTAATTAGTCAGTCCAAGGAGGCTCCTTAGTTCCCGCAGAGTTGTGGGGTCTTTCAATTTTTGGAGGGCTTCCACTTTCTTTTCCTGGGGACAGAGATCCTGAGGAGTAATCTCATGCCCCAAGAAATTAACACGGGTTCGACACCACTGTGCTTTCTGAAAGGAAAGTTTTGCTCCGGCGGCCCTCAACTGGGTCAGAACATAACGGATCTCCGCTATGTGTTCCTCCACAGATGAACTTTTGATGAGGACATCATCTACATAAGCCAGGTTACCCCTCGCACCCAGGTCGGGCATGGCCTTATGTAGGAAAATGTTGAATTCATTGCCGGAGTTGAGGTATCCGAAGGGAGTCCGGGTCCATGTGTACTGCTGGCCCCCAAAGGTAAAAGCCAGTTTGTATTGGTCCTCCCTACTGACAGGCACAGTCCAGTATCCATTGGTCAGGTCTATTGCAGTGAATACCTGTGACCCCTGGATCTGGGCCAGCCCTTGGTCAATGTAGGGCAGAGGCCCTCGGGAAGTATGGACCCGTTTGTTGAGCTCCCTAAGGTCAGCGCAGAGTCTCCACTGGCCGTTTGGCTTTAATATTCCCAGCACCGGATTATTGAAGGTGCTGTGGACTGGACGGATTATTCCCCGGGACTCAAGGTTCTTAATTATTTCAGTAAGGGACTCCATTGATGCGAGAGGCAAGCGATATTGCTTCACAAACACTGGAGTCATGCCAGGGTCCGTGGGGATTGTTGTTGTGTGGATGTCAGTGCGACCGCAGTCATATGAGTCTACCGCAAAGAGATCTTGGAAATCCAAGAAAACTTGTTTCAACTTTTGCTTTTGTTCCAGAGTCACACAGGCATCAGCTAGGTTGACTCTCTCTTCCACCATCTGCCTGAAGCCTGGAAAGACTTCTGGTTTGGCTATTTCAGCGGCCTCCTCCAGCTGGGTGGAGAAGTCCCTGGTCAGAGTGCTGATTTGGACTGGGGGCTTCAGGTGGGAAAGGCAGCCCTCATGGACTTGGAAAATCACCTCATCCCTCCTGAAGTCACAAGTCACATCTTCCTTACCATAGGGGCAGGAAGTGTACACCAGGATGTTCCCCCCATGCCGGGTAAAAATCCTGTCTGGTGTTATATTGTCATCACTGTCACTGTCAACGCGGTCCTTGGGGATTGGCCCTAACAGTTCATTACCTAAATCTATGGAAAAATGTCGGTCATCAACCGCCATTCCAATAATGGTGCCTGCGGCTAGAGTAATACTCTTTAAGTCGCTGTTATCCACCTCTATTGGAATGGTGTCGTGTTCTATGTTGACTAATGGTGTTGGGTTTACCCCCAACCCTTGCTTTTGGAGAGAAGCGTTTAGATGTATGTAAGCATCAGGGTTTTGCAGATATTGTCCTCTTTTAACTTTCACTTCCAGGGAGAATTGTCGGGTCCTTTCTGGGATGGTGACTTCCTCTTTGATCTGAATTTCAACTGCATAAGGTAGCAATTGAGCTGACCTAAATGCTTTTTCTGGATCATCAAAGCCCATGGGATTATCTGCTAATCGGGACCAAGCTTTGAAGTTTATTAGGTCCAAACTAATGGCAAAGCGATTGAGAATGTCACTGCCTAAGTAAAAGGCGGCAGGGACGTCTCGCACGACCCAACAATTGTGGACTATGCTCTTGTTGCCAATGGAGATTTTGAGCATACACCTGCTTGGCAGGAGATGTTTGGAATTAGGTGCTTCCAGGTCCATTTCCCATTTGTCTATCAGTTTGAATGTGGGAATGGCTGGATCTTTTGGGAGTTGGCGGAACATGGCTTCGCTGATGAAGCTCTTACCGTTGTTCACACACACTTGAGCGAGAACAGAGTCCTTCCCATCATTTAATTGGACAGGGATGAACAACTGCTCTCCAATTTGCTGAATATCAGCCAGGCTCTGAGCTGATTTCACATCTTTCTGGACTATAGGAGTGGGAGTTTCTGATTGTGGATTAGTATAGAATCTGAGAGTGTTTCCTTCCAGCGTGGAGTACCACTTTAGACTGGAAGGAAGGTTGATTTTCAGAAATAGAGAGGACCCTCCATCACCAGTCTGTTGTCCTACTGCTATTACTGTCACGTCTGGAATTTGGCTATTCTGGAAGTGAAATTCTACTTGGTCAGGTTTTTGTTCAACCATGTGGCAGGTGCCGTTTAAACTAACATGGTTGACACTCTGTTTTAATTTTATTGGTCGGCTAGTCTGGGTCCAGAGGACCTTGTTTACGCAATCTATTAGGGGTGACAACCTCCTCAGGAGGTCATTCCCCAGTAAACAAGGGGTGCCCTCTGGAGTCACAACTATGACCGGGTGTTTCAACTTGTGTCGCCCAATTTTAATGTCCAAGTCTGCCGTCCCCTCGACGGGAATTTCCTTCCCGTCAAAGTTCTGGAGTTGTCCAGGAAGTGAGGTGAGAGGAATTTGGTAATTCCATCCCCTTCCTGCATTCAGTTCATCAAAGGCCGTTCTGGACAGAAGGGTAGCTTGAGATCCAGTGTCCACCAGTGCCAAAATTGTACCCTGCCCCTGTACTTGTACCGGGGCATAATATCTTCCCTCCTTCTCCTCAAGGGGGCACAGATAATGTACATTTTTGGACAACTGGTGGGCTAATTTTCTGGTTTTGGACATTGCTAGCGAAGAGATTTGGGCAGAATTCTGTGGAGAGCCTTGGGAATCTGAAAGAAAAAGTTGGCAACTGGAGATCAGAGCCATTGTGGGTTCCCCTGGCTCCGGTTCCGGGCCGCCTCCCCCTTTTTGGAGGCAGTCATCAGGATGGGTTTGAACCAGGGGATTTTCTTGCTGTTGGTTCTGGGATGAGATGGTGGGCGGCGGTAGCTCAGTCTCCACATCTCCCCAGTCTGGATTTGCATCCCTAGGGACCCATTTTTCTTTGGGAGGAGTTCCCCCCTCTCTGAAGGAGAAGATCCTTTTCCCAGGATCCTCTGAGGATCCCTCTCCCTCAAATTGGAAGATCTGTACCTCCTCCTCAAACTGTGTCTATTTGGGTCTTTTGTTTCTCCTACCCCCCCTCTGTTCCTTAGGAGGCAGACTTTCAGGGGCAAGAGATTTTGTTTCCGGTTCCTGGGTTTCCAGGGGCTGTTTACAAGTGAGGAAGGAAGCTTCCTCCAAGGCTTTACACCCCCCTTCCCTTTGTGCCTCCTCCCTGGGAACCGGTGGGTTATCGGGGTGCTGCCCCCGTCATTGTTCTGGGGCACCAGGTCCAGAGTTGGGTGCATGCTGCGCCGGCATGCCGATCTGAGGGTTCTGCTGAGCCCTCAGTATGTGACCCAGATCCCGCGCCATGTTTTGAACCTGGCGCTCTAACTGGGAAACCCGTTCAGGCTTATATGGGGCCCTGTTTTCTCCCCTGTGCGGATCCCGGGAAGGGTAGCTATCCCTTCTCTGGTAGTACCCCGGGTTGGGAAGATTTGGGTACCCCTCCACCCTTGGCCTCCCCTCTCCCGGATTCAGTGATCTGGGCTCAGGGAATTGGGGAAAGAAGGATGGATGGTTTTGGGGCTGAAAGTTGGGTGGATACCTGGGGAAAAAGTTCTGCCCAGGATTTGGAGAATTTCTGCCCTCCTGTGGGAAGTTAGGAGGGAAGTTCCCTGGGTTAGGTGCTTGGTTGGATCCCCCCCCTTGGGCTGGAGGAGTCCACACATAACCCAGGATGGGTCGATTTCCCTTGTAACGGGGACTTACATAATCAGGAGAGCGAGGGACCCCATTTGTGGGGCTGCCTCCCTGGCTCCCTGTCTGTGACTGGCCCGAGGACCTTCTGGGCCTAGCATTATTAGGTGCAGGTAGGTTTTTTGGCCCCCCCATCTCCAAATCTAAAACGGGGGTGACCTTTACCTCTGCCACCTTGGCAGCAGCAGGGGTGCTGCTGGCTTTGGGGTTTTTCTGGGCATTACTTTTGCTATCTACCGGTTTCTGCACCTCATAGATCCGGGTAGCCTGTTCAATGACCCAGTCTAAAGATCTTTTCTCGTGAAAATCCCTCACGAGCTGGGTCATTATGTATTTGGGCAAGGCATGAAAAAATGTATTAATGAATTCTCTACTGTCTGTGCGCACCCTTCTGGTGGTCTGCGCAAAAGCACGTTTCAGTTCTTGCACAAATTCTTGTGGGGCCTGATCCTCCCCACATTGCAAATTGTAGGCTGCCTTGCGAGCCTCTTGGGGATTTCTGTGAACAGAAAAATGTTTTAATATGGCCGCCCTATAGGTGGACCACCTGGAATGATTTTGGTCCTCCAGCCCTGCAAAGAAACTGGAGTACTCTGGGGAGAATGTCCACTTTACATATTGGATACAGCTTTGGCTGTCCTTCAAATGGAAAGTCTCCATCATTTGCTCAAACAACTCTAAGTGCTCCCAAACAGAATGCTTGGCATTCTTATGATACGGCGTGATGACGCTCCTGATTGCCTTAATCTGCTTGAAGGGGTCCTTAAGCAAGGCCCTTTTTGTCTTATTGGCCTTTTTGGTCCGGGTAACCCTGGTCCATTCATCTTCTGACTCAGAGGCACTGCTCCCAGAGGTTCCCGTCTGTTCTTCCCGGTTTTCCTGGATTCTGCGAGCCTGGGAATGGCTGGCAGAATGTGGGGACCTGGTCTCCTGTGTCCTGTACTGTTCAGAGGAGTCTTCTGATCCCTCCTTGCTGCCAGGATTTGATGGGTACCCCCCCCACCGACCTAACTGGGCAGAGGTTTTCAGGATGCCCTTAGTGGGCCTACTCTCCTGGGGTTCCCCATTAAATTGCACTGTGCTTGGGTGCCCATACCCGGATGCCCGCCCCTCCATTCCTGGGTGGTACTGGCCTATGAGCCCCATGCTTCTGGCTGGATAGTAATCTGCCATCCCTGTGGCCCGGTGCTCATGTGCACCAGGGGACATGGGGGTGGCAGAGTCCAGGGACTGAGAGAGATAAAGGCCTCTGGTACTAGGGCTCCTGAGGTTATGCTCAGGAGTTTCCCTTTCCCAGCGAACTTGGTCTCTATCCGCCCCTGCTCCCTGTTGCAATGCAAGAGCCTGTGCCTTCAGTTCCTCAGTTAAGGCCTTACTAGACTCTATCAGTCTCTCCTGCATCGCTACCTGTTGTTGGAGCCTATCATTGTGCTGGCAGAGAGCCTCATTCTCTCTCTGCGTTTCCTGATTGGTCCTGGAGCACTGGGCCAGTCTTTGCTGCAGGAGGGTTCCCTCCTGAGCTGTGTCCCTATTGGCCTGCTCCTGTCTTGCCAGAGCATCCTCCACCTTCCTGGTGTGCTCTAACAAGTTATGGTGTTCTTTTTAGAGGTCAACCAGTCCCTGGAGGGCCAGGTGATTTTCTTCCATTTTCCTTTTTAAGTGGCGGACTTCCTGGCCTAAGGTATCCCTTTCCTGACTAAGAGCCTGCATCTGTGCCGCCAGGTCGTCCCTTTGCCTTTGGAAGGCACCAGCTTTCTGGCGCTCCTGGTCAAATTCTGCCTGGGTATCCAGGTCTTTCAAAATCAGTTTATTGCTCTCTGCCTTCACTCTATCTAGATGACTTTGCAGGGTGGCTACCTGCTCCGTGCATGCCCTGTTAAAGTCTAATTGTTGCTCCAGCTTTTTCTGGCTCTGCAGCAGGGAGTCCAAACCTTCTTTGTACTCCTTCTGCAAGGCCAGAAATCTGGTATCCTGGTCAGCCTTTTCCTGTTGCAGGATGTCCATATCCCTCTTTATTTTAATGATGTGCTGTCTACTCTCATTTTCTGACTCCTGGCTCCCCTGCAGCCTCTGCTCAGAAGAGACCAGGTCAGATTGGACCTTCTCTAACGCCATCTGTCGCTTATTCGCCAGATCTTGGCTTTCAGTACATTTATCCTGCATGTCTCCCATATATAGGTACAGGTATGCCGCTATCCTAACCATCTTGTCTTGTTCATCCTTAAACTTAGGAGCCATGTATAGTTCACTCAGGGCCACATGTAAGGGACCCTGATCTCTCCATTTATCTGACCCTGTTTCCGTGACCTGTTGCGTGATGGCCTGCAACCAGACCGTCTGGTCCTGGTGAGTCCCCTCACCTCTCACAAATAACTTATGTAAGAAGTGCTCTTTGGCTATTTTCATGTCTACTAAGGTTGTCATTCTGGAATTTGAGTTCCTTCCTGACTTACAGAAGTTTGTATTTTATTTTTGCAAAACAGACCTTTTTCTTAGAGCGTTCCTTTGAGGAGTGCTTTACAGCGTAACACAGCGTGTGATCCGACCGGATATGTGTATCTGGTCAGCTGGCACGCTGTATTAATCTGCACAAGTGATAGATCTAATCCAAACGTCCGGCACGAGCCCCCAATTTGTAAGAGGATTCAATTCAACACTACAGCTAAGTCAATGCCTAGTCTAGGATACTGAATGGAAACCCTTATTAATATATCTTTATGTCTAGTTCATGCGTTCTGGATGACTACCCCTATATAACACCCCTCTCTTAGAATCCCCCTGACCCCACTGAGCCAAGAAGTAGGTTTGTTTTGCAAATTTAAAAGATTTATTTGGAAAAAATTAAACAATGTATAGATATATCACACTTTGATAATAAATTAATAATTGGATATCACACTTAATCTGATATGATAAAGATTAACAACGGAGAATCTGGCACTAGCACACTTGTGAATAGGAACAGAAGAAGAAGGTGGTAGAGAATACTTAATCTAAGTTCAGATGGATGTAATGTTGAATGAAATGCAATACAGAAAATACTCAATATAATTTCAACAAAGCAATGTAATCACTTTTCTCTGGCAATCCCCTCCCCCCCCTTTATGCAATGCAAGGAAATGGAAGGTAAGCACACAGTTCTCAGAAATGCAATCAACTGTAATTCAGTTCACCCCAGCAAGCTTACACTACAGAAGTTGGAAACACAGGCCCAAAATGCTTTTATATGTGCTGGCAATAAAGTGAAAAATATGCTAAAATGCTTTTATTTCCCTCTAGGAGGTTCAGGGTGAGTGAAATATACTTGGGATGAGTTCAGGCTCAATTTAGCAAGGATCTAGGAGTAACTAGCAGGTTAAACGAATTTTTGACAAATGGAAGGCAAGCAGCAGCAGATTTTTACACGTGAAGAAATTTGCAAATCGCGGCAAAATGTCAAATCGCGGCAGATTTTTCCGAGTGCGCCGGGCGCGATTACAGAGGAACTACAAGGACTATCAATATCTTGTTGGGGTCCTAGGACAGCCTAGGATCTCAGCTTCCAGATGAAAGTTACTGCAAGTCTCTAGGACAAACGGTCACGGAGATATGAGCGATTAAATAAAGGTCGTTTTTCAGATTTGAAATTTTAAAGTTCAAAAAGACAAGTGCAGCTCGCAACTAGAAAATGAGAGGTGACAGTTAGGAGGCAGTTCTACTTAGATTAAAATAGATTGAATTATATTATTTTAACTAAGAGATTGGTTCTGCACAGTTTTGCTAGGTACTCACATTATATTCTTGAATTAAATGGGCCTCGCCACGGATCTGGTCAGGTTTTTAGACTGGACTCTGGTCTGGTCTCTGCTCTCTCTCTGGATTCTGGAGATTGATGGATTTAAAGTCTGGATCTTTCTGCACAGCTTTCTCTAGAGATTGATGGAGGTAAAGTATGGATTTTCCCGGCAGAGCGTCCCGCTGCAAATGGATTTGAAGCCCCCTATCTGTCCTGTCTGTCTGCTTTTATCTGTTTTTAAAATGGGTGTGTGTGCAGCATCACTAGCCAGCCCCTCTCTCAACTGCCCATTGGCCACTTCATGCTCTTCCCCTTGATTGGGGAATGAAATGAAGTGTCATCATGATGAGGTCTGTTTATGGTACAGAGAACCCACCCCTGTCAAATTACACACAATCTATATTTTGACCCAAAAGACATATTTCATAGCTACACAGTGGTTTGAAATTACATGCACCCCTCATGCATTACAGGAGGTATACCCTGTCCAAATCTGCTCTTCCTGAGAGCTTGCATTCAGAAATGGCAATATTTTGCACTTTTTAACTGGTTTGCAATATCGGACATTAACCCAAATTTACACACATGTGCGCAAGGAGTATGGACATTAGTTGATGAAGTGTCAGATTTTTCACATGCACACATTTTGAGTAATATCCTCTTTTCCGCTAAAACCCCCCTGAACATACCACCGGGTCCTAACACGTCTTAAAATGTGGGCAGAAAAATCACAAGAATTATGGTATCATTTAAATAGTTTTCACAAGTCCGCTCTATGAGTTATTCATCTTTTTCTAAACCCATATTCTGGCTGGCAGGGGTGTGTCTTTTCAGGTCACATGGTACAGAAACCAGTCTTTCCAGTTTCTGCCAAGCTCAGAGACCCTGCCCCTCCCAGCTTCTGCCAAGAGGAAGCTGTTTTACGACATCTGCAATAAACCATCTGCCTGGGTGAAGGGGGTTGCATTGTTCAGAGCTCCTGTATTCTGTGGGGGCTCCCCTTAATTCAATTATCAGAGAGATGGCATATCCTTAGTGTGGCCAGCAAAAGGCAGATAGGCCTGGGAACACAGCTGTGACTCAAGTTTCACTCCTGATGGGGGGTAGTTGCCAGGCAAAATTGGAATCTCTTTAAGCCAGTTTTTAGCTACATGTCATTTCTGTTCCCCAGTTTCCTGCATTCAAATAACTAACAATTTTTTTACATATGCAGCTAGAATGCTGATTCTAAGTTTAAAACTATGACATTTAAACAATTGCAGCCTATGTGACACTCAAAAGTAGGTCACTCATTTCTTTTAAACATTTAGATTTTTAGTGTCTTTCAGTCCAAATTTACTTAAACTGCTGAAATCCACAGCTCAGCCAGTCTTGTTATAAACCTTCAAGTCACTTCAGAAATAACTTTACATTGTATCCACCTCTCAGTAAGTCTTTCTTTGGCTTGCCTTGGGTTCATTTATTCAGTTTTACACAAAAAAGTAAAATCTGGTGTTGTTTTAAAACGCCGGCTTTTTGATAGTGGTGAGTACTGGTACTGCACCCCTTTTTGGGATTTAAGAAAATGAATTCCCAACAGTTATGGGTTTGCTTTTGGCAATCAGCATTGCCATTCCCAATGGTTTCAGACTACTGTGTGGGTAGTCCAATGGTGGTTTTAGGCAGTGTCCTTCTGTGCCCATAACATCGGCAAAAATGAGTGGCAGCCTATTCTTCATGCATTTCCCTGTGCATTTTCTGGGAAGCTCTGGCCATCATGATGTTTTCCATGTCAGTACTGCACAGTTTTGAGGTAGGGCTTGGATGCGTGGATAAAAACATCCCACAAGCCCCCCTCTTGCGATGGCCATTCTGTTTCACTGATGGGACTCGCAAGACCTGGGATGTTTCCTCATCTTCTTCCAATAGATGGCACAGTTCAGCATCTTTTCCTCCATCCGGTCGGATCGATCGGTTCTCCTCGCCGGTCCTGATGGGAAGATTGGGCGGTACCCCGGGCCCTTGCGTCTCTGCTCCCGGTCTCCGGATCGTCCTCCTTGGCCCGTCTCAAGGTTTTCTTTCTCCTAGGACGACAAAGGAAGAGCGGCAATACCTATTCATGGACATTTCTTCCACCACTGTTGAGATAGTGGGGCAGCATATGCATTTCATCATAACGAAACATTACATTCTTATTTTGAAAAAAAAACAGTATAACTAAGAGACAGTTTCATGCAAATCACAAAATTTTAGAGACTAGATGTGGTATGTTTTATGATTGGAACTGAATTAGTCTGAGACAGTACCCGCTAGGATTCCAGAGGATTCCTCCAGTTGTTGCAGAGTGTGCCTGGGATGGCAACATTTCAACTCGTTTATATGGACCCACTTGTCTTCCCCCGCGGCCAAAGGACCTTTGGGGATGTGGATTGTGTAGGCCACAGGGGAGATTTTGTCTATAATCTCATAGGGTCCCTTCCATGTAGGCAAAAATTTTCGCTGTTTTGCCTGGTTTCTTTGGAAGTTGTATAGATAGACCCGGTCCCCCACCTGATATTCCTTCCTGGAAGTTTTCAGGTCATAGTGGGTCTTCATGCTATCAGCCGATCTTTCTAGATTCCGCTGAGCGTAAGCAAAAGCATGTTGGAGGTGTTTCCTTAAATTCTCCACATACTCATGAGTAGTGGAGGCATTTATCAGTGTCTGCTCTTGGGTCCTATAGAGCAAATGCTGCGGAAGCACCATCTTGCGCCCAGTCATCAACTCAAATGGTGACATTTTGGTTGCAGATGAAGGGGTAGATCTGATGGCCATTAGTACCAGAGGTAATCGGATATCCCAACTTGGCCCAGAATCTGCCACAAACTTCTTTAATATGCTCACAATTGTCCGGTTGTAGCGTTCTACTGCTCCAGAAGAAGCTGGCCTGTAAGCAAAATGTAACTTCCTTTTGACCCCCAGTATCTCCCACATCTTTGTCATCACTTCACTTGTGAAGTGGCTACCCCTGTCTGACTCAATCCTTTGAGGTAGACCAAAACGGGAAAAGATGTGGTTAATCATCAGGGCAGCTGCGGTTTCTGCCTTGCAATTTGGGGCTGGGAGACATTCCACCCACTTGGTAAACAAGCATGTCACAGTCAACATGTACTTATTCCCCCTAGCAGAGCGAATCACGGGGCCTACAAAGTCGATTTGTAAATCGGACCATGGCAGTGTCATCCCCCTCTTTTGGAGAGGCGCACGGTGCGTGAGGGATGATGGCTGAAATTGTGCACACACAAGACACCCCTTCAAGTATTGTTCAAGGTCCTGCCCCATGTGTGGCCAGTATGCAACCTCTCTTAAGATTTCCAATGTTGTGTGAAACCCCCTATGACCGGCGGTGGCCGCATCATGGGCGTGACTTAACATCAGGCTTCGGAATGAGGTAGGAACCACCCACTGATCGTGGCCAGCTTTGGATTTCCTTACCAGCAAACTGTCTTGGATTCGGAACATTTTTGGACATTTCATCAACACTCTTAGGTCCTCTTTCCCAATGTAATCGGTATCCGTCAGGGGAAAGTTCTCAGGGTCCTCAAGGTGCTGGTAAAATTTACCAATTATTGGATCCCCCTTCTGAGCAGTAATCAAATCAGCATCAGGGGTCTCCTTACTCCATTGTGCAATTGAAAGGTCGTTGTGAGCATTTGTCTGGGACCTAGTGATAGCAGTGACCTGGATTTCCCCCAACAGGGACTCAATCTCAATTAGATCCCCTTGGATGGCCCCGGTTTTGGCCAGCTGAACAGCTAAGTCATTTCCAGTTTTGTCTGGTCCCTCTACTTTGGAATGACCCTTGATCTTTTTCCAATAGATGGTCATCTCATTCGAGGTGACCAGATCATCAATGTTTTGGATCAACTTCCCATGTTTCAAGGGTTTGTTGTTAGCACATAACATGCCTCTGGTTTTCCAATTAACCAGGTGCTCCACGAACCTGTCCCGTACATAATCCGAATCTGTGATTATGACCAGTTCGTGGAGTTGATGCTGGACAGCAGTGAGGATGGCTTGATGCACAGCCATCAATTCTGCCACCTGACTACTTCGGGGACCAATTTTTTATCCAGCGGAGGGTTCTGGGAACTCATTCACCCATGCATTCCCTACGCCGGCCACCAGTTCTTTCTCCCCGTTGTTGTCAACATGGTAAGAGCATCCATCCACATAGACAGTGGGCATTCCCTCACACTTGTCCTCTTCAAAGACTTTGTGTGGGGAATTAAGGTATGCCTCCGTGTTGTCCTTGATTTTTAGACTTTTGTCCTCGAGACAGTTTTCTCTGGCACAATCATGCAAGTCAGCCAGACCTTGCGCGAGGGGACTCTTCTTGTTTTGGCCATATCTGACCTCCACAGGAAAGCCTTGCATTGACAGAATCCAGGAAGTAATTCTGGAATTACTCACATTTCCGGCCCGGATTCTGTCACTTTGGAGATATTGCAGAGGCTGGTGTGGAGTCTCCACTATGATGTGTTCCCCCTGGATAAACGGGCGGTAATTCTTCAATGCCCACACCGTTGCCAGGAGTGCCTTCTCACAATCGTTGAATTTTTCCTCCACAGAGGATAAAGTTTTGCTCGCATAGGAGATTACTTTATTGACCTTGTCATGCTTTTGGTATAATACCGCCGTCAAGCACGTATTAGAGAACCCCGTCTCCAGGAAGAACTCCTTGTTTCTGACAGGGTAAGCTAGGCAAGGCGCTTGTGAGAGGCTTCTTGTGAGTTGTTTTACCGCCTCAGCTTGTTCTGGACCCCATTCCCACTTGACCCCCCCCTTCAGGAGATGAATCAGGGGTCTGGTGATCTCTGCGTAGCCCTCAATGAACTTTCTGCTGTAATTAGTCAGTCCAAGGAGGCTCCTTAGTTCCCGCAGAGTTGTGGGGTCTTTCAATTTTTGGAGGGCTTCCACTTTCTTTTCCTGGGGACAGAGATCCTGAGGAGTAATCTCATGCCCCAAGAAATTAACACGGGTTCGACACCACTGTGCTTTCTGAAAGGAAAGTTTTGCTCCGGCGGCCCTCAACTGGGTCAGAACATAACGGATCTCCGCTATGTGTTCCTCCACAGATGAACTTTTGATGAGGACATCATCTACATAAGCCAGGTTACCCCTCGCACCCAGGTCGGGCATGGCCTTATGTAGGAAAATGTTGAATTCATTGCCGGAGTTGAGGTATCCGAAGGGAGTCCGGGTCCATGTGTACTGCTGGCCCCCAAAGGTAAAAGCCAGTTTGTATTGGTCCTCCCTACTGACAGGCACAGTCCAGTATCCATTGGTCAGGTCTATTGCAGTGAATACCTGTGACCCCTGGATCTGGGCCAGCCCTTGGTCAATGTAGGGCAGAGGCCCTCGGGAAGTATGGACCCGTTTGTTGAGCTCCCTAAGGTCAGCGCAGAGTCTCCACTGGCCGTTTGGCTTTAATATTCCCAGCACCGGATTATTGAAGGTGCTGTGGACTGGACGGATTATTCCCCGGGACTCAAGGTTCTTAATTATTTCAGTAAGGGACTCCATTGATGCGAGAGGCAAGCGATATTGCTTCACAAACACTGGAGTCATGCCAGGGTCCGTGGGGATTGTTGTTGTGTGGATGTCAGTGCGACCGCAGTCATATGAGTCTACCGCAAAGAGATCTTGGAAATCCAAGAAAACTTGTTTCAACTTTTGCTTTTGTTCCAGAGTCACACAGGCATCAGCTAGGTTGACTCTCTCTTCCACCATCTGCCTGAAGCCTGGAAAGACTTCTGGTTTGGCTATTTCAGCGGCCTCCTCCAGCTGGGTGGAGAAGTCCCTGGTCAGAGTGCTGATTTGGACTGGGGGCTTCAGGTGGGAAAGGCAGCCCTCATGGACTTGGAAAATCACCTCATCCCTCCTGAAGTCACATCTTCCTTACCATAGGGGCAGGAAGTGTACACCAGGAAGTTCCCCCCATGCCGGGTAAAAATCCAGTCTGGTGTTGTATTGTCATCACTGTCACTGTCAACGCGGTCCTTGGGGATTGGCCCTAACAGTTCATTACCTAAATCTATGGAAAAATGTCGGTCATCAACCGCCATTCCAATAATGGTGCCTGCGGCTAGAGTAATACTCTTTAAGTCGCTGTTATCCACCTCTATTGGAATGGTGTCGTGTTCTATGTTGACTAATGGTGTTGGGTTTACCCCCAACCCTTGCTGTTGGAGAGAAGCGTTTAGATGTATGTAAGCATCAGGGTTTTGCAGATATTGTCCTCTTTTAACTTTCACTTCCAGGGAGAATTGTCGGGTCCTTTCTGGGATGGTGACTTCCTCTTTGATCTGAATTTCAACTGCATAAGGTAGCAATTGAGCTGACCTAAATTCTTTTTCTGGATCATCAAAGCCCATGGGATTATCCGCTAATCGGGACCAAGCTTTGAAGTTTATTAGGTCCAAACTAATGGCAAAGCGATTGAGAATGTCACTGCCTAAGTAAAAGGCGGCAGGGACGTCTCGCACGACCCAACAATTGTGGACCATGCTCTTGTTGCCAATGGAGATTTTGAGCATACACCTGCTTGGCAGGAGATGTTTGGAATTAGGTGCTTCCAGGTCCATTTCCCATTTGTCTATCAGTTTGAATGTGGGAATGGCTGGATCTTTTGGGAGTTGGCGGAACATGGCTTCGCTGATGAGGCTCTTACCGTTGTTCACACACACTTGAGCGAGAACAGAGTCCTTCCCATCATTTAATTGGACAGGGATGAACAACTGCTCTCCAATTTGCTGAATATCAGCCAGGCTCTGAGCTGATTTCACATCTTTCTGGACTATAGGAGTGGGAGTTTCTGATTGTGGATTAGTATAGAATCTGAGAGTGTTTCCTTCCAGCGTGGAGTACCACTTTAGACTGGAAGGAAGGTTGATTTTCAGAAATAGAGAGTACCCTCCATCACCAGTCTGTTGTCCTACTGCTATTACTGTCACGTCTGGAATTTGGCTATTCTGGAAGTGAAATTCTACTTGGTCAGGTTTTTGTTCAACCATGTGGCAGGTGCCGTTTAAACTAACATGGTTGACACTCTGTTTTAATTTTATTGGTCAGCTAGTCTGGGTCCAGAGGACCTTGTTTACGCAATCTATTAGGGGTGTCAACCTCCTCAGGAGGTCATTCCCCAGTAAACAAGGGGTGCCCTCTGGAGTCACAACTATGACCGGGTGTTTCAACTTGTGTCGCCCAATTTTAATGTCCAAGTCTGCCGTCCCCTCGACGGGAATTTCCTTCCCGTCAAAGTTCTGGAGTTGTCCAGGAAGTGAGGTGAGAGGAATTTGGTAATTCCCTCCCCTTCCTGCATTCAGTTCATCAAAGGCCCTTCTGGACAGAAGGGTAGCTTGAGATCCAGTGTCCACCAGTGCCAAAATTGTACCCTGCCCCTGTACTTGTACCGGGGCATAATATCTTCCCTCCTTCTCCTCAAGGGGGCACAGATAATGTACATTTTTGGACAACTGGTGGGCTAATTTTCTGGTTTTGGACATTGCTAGCGAAGAGATTTGGGCAGAATTCTGTGGAGAGCCTTGGGAATCTGAAAGAAAAAGTTGGCAACTGGAGATCAGAGCCATTGTGGGTTCCCCTGGCTCCGGTTCCGGGCCGCCTCCCCTTTTTGGAGGCAGTCATCAGGATGGGTTTGAACCAGGGGATTTTCTTGCTGTTGGTTCTGGGATGAGATGGTGGGCGGCGGTAGCTCAGTCTCCACATCTCCCCAGTCTGGATTTGCATCCCTAGGGACCCATTTTTCTTTGGGAGGAGTTCCCCCCTCTCGGAAGGAGAAGATCCTTTTCCCAGGATCCTCTGAGGATCCCTCTCCCTCAAATTGGAAGATCTGTACCTCCTCCTCAAACTGTGTCTGTTTGGGTCTTTTGTTTCTCCTACCCCCCCTCTGTTCCTTAGGAGGCAGACTTTCAGGGGCAAGAGATTTTGTTTCCGGTTACTGGGTTTCCAGGGGCTGTTTACAAGTGAGGAAGGAAGCTTCCTCCAAGGCTTTACACCCCCCTTCCCTTTGTGCCTCCTCCCTGGGAACCGGTGGGTTATCGGGGTGCTGCCCCCGTCATTGTTCTGGGGCACCAGGTCCAGAGTTGGGTGCGTGCTGCGCCGGCATGCCGATCTGAGGGTTCTGCTGAGCCCTCAGTATGTGACCCAGATCCCGCGCCATGTTTTGAACCTGGCGCTCTAACTGGGAAACCCGTTCAGGCTGATATGGGGCCCTGTTTTCTCCCCTGTGCGGATCCCGGGAAGGGTAGCTATCCCTTCTCTGGTAGTACCCCGGGTTGGGAAGATTTGGGTACCCCTCCACCCTTGGCCTCCCCTCTCCCGGATTCAGTGATCTGGGCTCAGGGAATTGGGGAAAGAAGGATGGATGGTTTTGGGGCTGAAAGTTGGGTGGATACCCGGGGAAAAAGTTCTGCCCAGGATTTGGAGAATTTCTGCCCTCCTGTGGGAAGTTAGGAGGGAAGTTCCCTGGGTTAGGTGCTTGGTTGGATCCCCCCCCTTGTGCTGGAGGAGTCCACACATAACCCTTGTAACGGGGACTTACATAATCAGGAGAGCGAGGGACCCCATTTGTGGGGCTGCCTCCCTGGCTCCCTGTCTGTGACTGGCCCGAGGACCTTCTGGGCCTAGCATTATTAGGTGCAGGTAGGTTTTTAGGCCCCCCCATCTCCAAATCTAAAACGGGGGTGACCTTTACCTCTGCCACCTTGGCAGCAGCAGGGGTGCTGCTGGCTTTGGGGTTTTTCTGGGCATTACTTTTGCTATCTACCGGTTTCTGCACCTCATAGATCCGGGTAGCCTGTTCAATGACCCAGTCTAAAGATCTTTTCTCGTGAAAATCCCTCACGAGCTGGGTCATTATGTATTTGGGCAAGGCATGAAAAAATGTATTAATGAATTCTCTACTGTCTGTGCGCACCCTTCTGGTGGTCTGCGCAAAAGCACGTTTCAGTTCTTGCACAAATTCTTGTGGGGCCTGATCCTCCCCACATTGCAAATTGTAGGCTGCCTTGCGAGCCTCTTGTGGATTTCTGTGAACAGAAAAATGTTTTAATATGGCCGCCCTATAGGTGGACCACCTGGAATGATTTTGGTCCTCCAGCCCTGCAAAGAAACTGGAGTACTCTGGGGAGAATGTCCACTTTACATATTGGATACAGCTTTGGCTGTCCTTCAAATGGAAAGTCTCCATCATTTGCTCAAACAACTCTAAGTGCTCCCAAACAGAATGCTTGGCATTCTTATGATACGGCGTGATGACGCTCCTGATTGCCTTAATCTGCTTGAAGGGGTCCTTAAGCAAGGCCCTTTTTGTCTTATTGGCCTTTTTGGTCCGGGTAACCCTGGTCCATTCATCTTCTGACTCAGAGGCACTGCTCCCAGAGGTTCCCGTCTGTTCTTCCCGGTTTTCCCGGATTCTGCGAGCCTGGGAATGGCTGGCAGAATGTGGGGACCTGGTCTCCTGTGTCCTGTACCGTTCAGAGGAGTCTTCTGATCCCTCCTTGCTGCCAGGATTTGATGGGTACCCCCCCCACCGACCTAACTGGGCAGAGGTTTTCAGGATGCCCTTAGTGGGCCTACTCTCCTGGGGTTCCCCATTAAATTGCACTGTGCTTGGGTGCCCATACCCGGATGCCCGCCCCTCCATTCCTGGGTGGTACTGGCCTATGAGCCCCATGCTTCTGGCTGGATAGTAATCTGCCATCCCTGTGGCCCGGTGCTCATGTGCGCCAGGGGACATGGGGGTGGCAGAGTCCAGGGACTGAGAGAGATAAAGGCCTCTGGTACTAGGGCTCCTGAGGTTATGCTCAGGAGTTTCCCTTTCCCAGCGAACTTGGTCTCTATCCGCCCCTGCTCCCTGTTGCAATGCAAGAGCCTGCGCCTTCAGTTCCTCAATTAAGGCCTTACTAGACTCTATCAGTCTCTCCTGCATCGCTACCTGTTGTTGGAGCCTATCATTGTGCTGGCAGAGAGCCTCATTCTCTCTCTGCGTTTCCTGATTGGTCCTGGAGCACTGGGCCAGTCTTTGCTGCAGGAGGGTTACCTCCTGAGCTGTGTCCCTATTGGCCTGCTCCTGTCTTGCCAGAGCATCCTCCACCTTCCTGGTGTGCTCTAACAAGTTATGGTGTTCTTTTTGGAGGTCAACCAGTCCCTGGAGGGCCAGGTGATTTTCTTCCATTTTCCTTTTTAAGTGGCGGACTTCCTGGCCTAAGGTATCCCTTTCCTGAATAAGAGCCTGCATCTGTGCCGCCAGGTCGTCCCTTTGCCTTTGGAAGGCACCAGCTTTCTGGTGCTCTTGGTCAAATTCTGCCTGGGTATCCAGGTCTTTCAAAATCAGTTTATTGCTCTCTGCCTTCACTCTATCTAGATGACTTTGCAGGGTGGCTACCTGCTCCGTGCATGCCCTGTTAAAGTCTAATTGTTGCTCCAGCTTTTTCTGGCTCTGCAGCAGGGAGTCCAAACCTTCTTGGTACTCCTTCTGCAAGGCCAGAAATCTGGTATCCTGGTCAGCCTTTTCCTGTTGCAGGATGTCCATATCCCTCTTTATTTTAATGATGTGCTGTCTACTCTCATTTTCTGCCCATGGGATTATCCGCTAATCGGGACCAAGCTTTGAAGTTTATTAGGTCCAAACTAATGGCAAAGCGATTGAGAATGTCACTGCCTAAGTAAAAGGCGGCAGGGACGTCTCGCACGACCCAACAATTGTGGACCATGCTCTTGTTGCCAATGGAGATTTTGAGCATACACCTGCTTGGCAGGAGATGTTTGGAATTAGGTGCTTCCAGGTCCATTTCCCATTTGTCTATCAGTTTGAATGTGGGAATGGCTGGATCTTTTGGGAGTTGGCGGAACATGGCTTCGCTGATGAAGCTCTTACCGTTGTTCACACACACTTGAGCGAGAACAGAGTCCTTCCCATCATTTAATTGGACAGGGATGAACAACTGCTCTCCAATTTGCTGAATATCAGCCAGGCTCTGAGCTGATTTCACATCTTTCTGGACTATAGGAGTGGGAGTTTCTGATTGTGGATTAGTATAGAATCTGAGAGTGTTTCCTTCCAGCGTGGAGTACCACTTTAGACTGGAAGGAAGGTTGATTTTCAGAAATAGAGAGTACCCTCCATCACCAGTCTGTTGTCCTACTGCTATTACTGTCACGTCTGGAATTTGGCTATTCTGGAAGTGAAATTCTACTTGGTCAGGTTTTTGTTCAACCATGTGGCAGGTGCCGTTTAAACTAACATGGTTGACACTCTGTTTTAATTTTATTGGTCAGCTAGTCTGGGTCCAGAGGACCTTGTTTACGCAATCTATTAGGGGTGTCAACCTCCTCAGGAGGTCATTCCCCAGTAAACAAGGGGTGCCCTCTGGAGTCACAACTATGACCGGGTGTTTCAACTTGTGTCGCCCAATTTTAATGTCCAAGTCTGCCGTCCCCTCGACGGGAATTTCCTTCCCGTCAAAGTTCTGGAGTTGTCCAGGAAGTGAGGTGAGAGGAATTTGGTAATTCCCTCCCCTTCCTGCATTCAGTTCATCAAAGGCCCTTCTGGACAGAAGGGTAGCTTGAGATCCAGTGTCCACCAGTGCCAAAATTGTACCCTGCCCCTGTACTTGTACCGGGGCATAATATCTTCCCTCCTTCTCCTCAAGGGGGCACAGATAATGTACATTTTTGGACAACTGGTGGGCTAATTTTCTGGTTTTGGACATTGCTAGCGAAGAGATTTGGGCAGAATTCTGTGGAGAGCCTTGGGAATCTGAAAGAAAAAGTTGGCAACTGGAGATCAGAGCCATTGTGGGTTCCCCTGGCTCCGGTTCCGGGCCGCCTCCCCTTTTTGGAGGCAGTCATCAGGATGGGTTTGAACCAGGGGATTTTCTTGCTGTTGGTTCTGGGATGAGATGGTGGGCGGCGGTAGCTCAGTCTCCACATCTCCCCAGTCTGGATTTGCATCCCTAGGGACCCATTTTTCTTTGGGAGGAGTTCCCCCCTCTCTGAAGGAGAAGATCCTTTTCCCAGGATCCTCTGAGGATCCCTCTCCCTCAAATTGGAAGATCTGTACCTCCTCCTCAAACTGTGTCTGTTTGGGTCTTTTGTTTCTCCTACCCCCCCTCTGTTCCTTAGGAGGCAGACTTTCAGGGGCAAGAGATTTTGTTTCCGGTTACTGGGTTTCCAGGGGCTGTTTACAAGTGAGGAAGGAAGCTTCCTCCAAGGCTTTACACCCCCCTTCCCTTTGTGCCTCCTCCCTGGGAACCGGTGGGTTATCGGGGTGCTGCCCCCGTCATTGTTCTGGGGCACCAGGTCCAGAGTTGGGTGCGTGCTGCGCCGGCATGCCGATCTGAGGGTTCTGCTGAGCCCTCAGTATGTGACCCAGATCCCGCGCCATGTTTTGAACCTGGCGCTCTAACTGGGAAACCCGTTCAGGCTGATATGGGGCCCTGTTTTCTCCCCTGTGCGGATCCCGGGAAGGGTAGCTATCCCTTCTCTGGTAGTACCCCGGGTTGGGAAGATTTGGGTACCCCTCCACCCTTGGCCTCCCCTCTCCCGGATTCAGTGATCTGGGCTCAGGGAATTGGGGAAAGAAGGATGGATGGTTTTGGGGCTGAAAGTTGGGTGGATACCCGGGGAAAAAGTTCTGCCCAGGATTTGGAGAATTTCTGCCCTCCTGTGGGAAGTTAGGAGGGAGGTTCCCTGGGTTAGGTGCTTGGTTGGATCCCCCCCCTTGGGCTGGAGGAGTCCACACATAACCCAGGATGGGTCGATTTCCCTTGTAACGGGGACTTACATAATCAGGAGAGCGAGGGACCCCATTTGTGGGGCTGCCTCCCTGGCTCCCTGTCTGTGACTGGCCCGAGGACCTTCTGGGCCTAGCATTATTAGGTGCAGGTAGGTTTTTAGGCCCCCCCATCTCCAAATCTAAAACGGGGGTGACCTTTACCTCTGCCACCTTGGCAGCAGCAGGGGTGCTGCTGGCTTTGGGGTTTTTCTGGGCATTACTTTTGCTATCTACCGGTTTCTGCACCTCATAGATCCGGGTAGCCTGTTCAATGACCCAGTCTAAAGATCTTTTCTCGTGAAAATCCCTCACGAGCTGGGTCATTATGTATTTGGGCAAGGCATGAAAAAATGTATTAATGAATTCTCTACTGTCTGTGCGCACCCTTCTGGTGGTCTGCGCAAAAGCACGTTTCAGTTCTTGCACAAATTCTTGTGCGGCCTGATCCTCCCCACATTGCAAATTGTAGGCTGCCTTGCGAGCCTCTTGGGGATTTCTGTGAACAGAAAAATGTTTTAATATGGCCGCCCTATAGGTGGACCACCTGGAATGATTTTGGTCCTCCAGCCCTGCAAAGAAACTGGAGTACTCTGGGGAGAATGTCCACTTTACATATTGGATACAGCTTTGGCTGTCCTTCAAATGGAAAGTCTCCATCATTTGCTCAAACAACTCTAAGTGCTCCCAAACAGAATGCTTGGCATTCTTATGATACGGCGTGATGACGCTCCTGATTGCCTTAATCTGCTTGAAGGGGTCCTTAAGCAAGGCCCTTTTTGTCTTATTGGCCTTTTTGGTCCGGGTAACCCTGGTCCATTCATCTTCTGACTCAGAGGCACTGCTCCCAGAGGTTCCCGTCTGTTCTTCCCGGTTTTCCCGGATTCTGCGAGCCTGGGAATGGCTGGCAGAATGTGGGGACCTGGTCTCCTGTGTCCTGTACCGTTCAGAGGAGTCATCTGATCCCTCCTTGCTGCCAGGATTTGATGGGTACCCCCCCCCACCGACCTAACTGGGCAGAGGTTTTCAGGATGCCCTTAGTGGGCCTACTCTCCTGGGGTTCCCCATTAAATTGCACTGTGCTTGGGTGCCCATACCCGGATGCCCGCCCCTCCATTCCTGGGTGGTACTGGCCTATGAGCCCCATGCTTCTGGCTGGATAGTAATCTGCCATCCCTGTGGCCCGGTGCTCATGTGCGCCAGGGGACATGGGGGTGGCAGAGTCCAGGGACTGAGAGAGATAAAGGCCTCTGGTACTAGGGCTCCTGAGGTTATGCTCAGGAGTTTCCCTTTCCCAGCGAACTTGGTCTCTATCCGCCCCTGCTCCCTGTTGCAATGCAAGAGCCTGCGCCTTCAGTTCCTCAATTAAGGCCTTACTAGACTCTATCAGTCTCTCCTGCATCGCTACCTGTTGTTGGAGCCTATCATTGTGCTGGCAGAGAGCCTCATTCTCTCTCTGCGTTTCCTGATTGGTCCTGGAGCACTGGGCCAGTCTTTGCTGCAGGAGGGTTACCTCCTGAGCTGTGTCCCTATTGGCCTGCTCCTGTCTTGCCAGAGCATCCTCCACCTTCCTGGTGTGCTCTAACAAGTTATGGTGTTCTTTTTGGAGGTCAACCAGTCCCTGGAGGGCCAGGTGATTTTCTTCCATTTTCCTTTTTAAGTGGCGGACTTCCTGGCCTAAGGTATCCCTTTCCTGAATAAGAGCCTGCATCTGTGCCGCCAGGTCGTCCCTTTGCCTTTGGAAGGCACCAGCTTTCTGGTGCTCTTGGTCAAATTCTGCCTGGGTATCCAGGTCTTTCAAAATCAGTTTATTGCTCTCTGCCTTCACTCTATCTAGATGACGTTGCAGGGTGGCTACCTGCTCCGTGCATGCCCTGTTAAAGTCTAATTGTTGCTCCAGCTTTTTCTGGCTCTGCAGCAGGGAGTCCAAACCTTCTTGGTACTCCTTCTGCAAGGCCAGAAATCTGGTATCCTGGTCAGCCTTTTCCTGTTGCAGGATGTCCATATCCCTCTTTATTTTAATGATGTGCTGTCTACTCTCATTTTCTGACTCCTGGCTCCCCTGCAGCCTCTGCTCAGAAGAGACCAGGTCAGATTGGACCTTCTCTAACGCCATCTGTCGCTTATTCGCCAGATCTTGGCTTTCAGTACATTTATCCTGCATGTCTCCCATATATAGGTACAGGTATGCCGCTATCCTAACCATCTTGTCTTGTTCATCCTTAGCCTTAGGAGCCATGTATAGTTCACTCAGGGACACATGTAAGGGACCCTGATCTCTCCATATATCTGACCCTGTTTCCGTGACCTGTTGCGTGATGGCCTGCAACCAGACCGTCTGGTCCTGGTGAGTCCACTCACCTCTCACAAATAACTTATGTAAGAAGTGCTCTCTGGCTATTTTCATGTCTACTAAGGTCGTCATTCTGGAATTTGAGTTCCTTCCTGACTTACAGAAGTTTGTATTTTATTTTTGCAAAACAGACCTTTTTCTTAGAGCGTTCCTTTGAGGAGTGCTTTACAGCGTAACACAGCGTGTGATCCGACCGGATATGTGTATCTGGTCAGCTGGCACGCTGTATTAATCTGCACAAGTGATAGATCTAATCCAAACGTCCGGCACGAGCCCCCAATTTGTAAGAGGATTCAATTCAACACTACAGCTAAGTCAATGCCTAGTCTGGGATACTGAATGGAAACCCTTATTAATATATCTTTATGTCCAGTTCATGCGTTCTGGATGACTACCCCTATATAACACCCCTCTCTTAGAATCCCCCTGACCCCACTGAGCCAAGAAGTAGGTTTGTTTTGCAAATTTAAAAGATTTATTTGGAAAAAATTAAACAATGTATAGATATATCACACTTTGATAATAAATTAATAATTGGATATCACACTTAATCTGATATGATAAAGATTAACAACGGAGAATCTGGCACTAGCACACTTGTGAATAGGAACAGAAGAAGAAGGTGGTAGAGAATACTTAATCTAAGTTCAGATGGATGTAATGTTGAATGAAATGCAATACAGAAAATACTCAATATAATTTCAACAAAGCAATGTAATCACTTTTCTCTGGCAATCCCCTCCCCCCCTTTATGCAATGCAAGGAAATGGAAGGAAAGCACACAGTTCTCAGAAATGCAATCAACTGTAATTCAGTTCACCCCAGCAAGCTTACACTACAGAAGTTGGAAACACAGGCCCAAAATGCTTTTATATGTGCTGGCAATAAAGTGAAAAATATGCTAAAATGCTTTTAATTCCCTCTAGGAGGTTCAGGGTGAGTGAAATATACTTGGGATGAGTTCAGGCTCAATTTAGCAAGGATCTAGGAGTAACTAGCAGGTTAAACAAATTTTTGACAAATGAAAGGCAAGCAGCAGCAGATTTTTACACGTGAAGAAATTTGCAAATCGCGGCAAAATGTCAAATCGCGGCAGATTTTTCCGAGTGCGCCGGGCGCGATTACAGAGGAACTACAAGGACTATCAATATCATTTTGGGGTCCTAGGACAGCCTAGGATCTCAGCTTCCAGATGAAAGTTACTGCAAGTCTCTAGGACAAACGGTCACGGAGATATGAGCGATTAAATAAAGGTCGTTTTTCAGATTTGAAATTTTAAAGTTCAAAAAGACAAGTGCAGCTCGCAACTAGAAAATGACAGGTGACAGTTAGGAGGCAGTTCTACTTAGATTAAAATAGATTGAATTATATTATTTTAACTAAGAGATTGGTTCTGCACAGTTTTGCTAGGTACTCACACTATATTCTTGAATTAAATGGGCCTCGCCACGGATCTGGTCAGGTTTTTAGACTGGACTCTGGTCTGGGCTCTGCTCTCTCTCTGGATTCTGGAGATTGATGGATTTAAAGTCTGGATCTTTCTGCACAGCTTTCTCTAGAGATTGATGGAGGTAAAGTATGGATTTTCCCGGCAGAGCGTCCCGCTGCAAATGGATTTGAAGCCCCCTATCTGTCCTGTCTGTCTGCTTTTATCTGTTTTTAAAATGGGTTTGTGTGCAGCATCACTAGCCAGCCCCTCTCTCAACTGCCCATTGGCCACTTCATGCTCTTCCCCTTGATTGGGGAATGAAATGAAGTGTCATCATGATGAGGTCTGTTTATGGTACAGAGAACCCACCCCTGTCAAATTACACACAATCTATATTTTGACCCAAAAGACATATTTCATAGCTACACAGTGGTTTGAAATTACATGCACCCATCATGCATTACAGGAGGTATACCCTGTCCAAATCTGCTCTTCCTGAGAGCTTGCATTCAGAAATGGCAATATTTTGCACTTTTTAACTGGTTTGCAATATCGGACATTAACCCAAATTTACACACATGTGCGCAAGGAGTATGGACATTAGTTGATGAAGTGTCAGATTTTTCACATGCACACATTTTGAGTAATATCCTCTTTTCCGCTAAAACCCCCCTGAACATACCACCGGGTCCTAACACGTCTTAAAATGTGGGCAGAAAAATCACAAGAATTATGGTATCATTTAAATAATTTTCACAAGTCCGCTCTGTGAGTTATTCATCTTTTTCTAAACCCATATTCTGGCTGGCAGGGGTGTGTCTTTTCAGGTCACATGGTACAGAAACCAGTCTTTCCAGTTTCTGCCAAGCTCAGAGAGCCTGCCCCTCCCAGCTTCTGCCAAGAGGAAGCTGTTTTACGACATCTGCAATAAACCATCTGCCTGGGTGAAGGGGGTTGCATTGTTCAGAGCTCCTGTATTCTGTGGGGGCTCCCCTTAATTCAATTATCAGAGAGATGGCATATCCTTAGTGTGGCCAGCAAAAGGCAGATAGGCCTGGGAACACAGCTGTGACTCAAGTTTCACTCCTGATGGGGGGTAGTTGCCAGGCAAAATTGGAATCTCTTTAAGCCAGTTTTTAGCTACATGTCATTTCTGTTCCCCAGTTTCCTGCATTCAAATAACTAACAATTTTTTTACATATGCAGCTAGAATGCTGATTCTAAGTTTAAAACTATGACATTTAAACAATTGCAGCCTATGTGACACTCAAAAGTAGGTCACTCATTTCTTTTAAACATTTAGATTTTTAGTGTCTTTCAGTCCAAATTTACTTAAACTGCGGAAATCCACAGATCAGCCAGTCTTGTTATAAACCTTCAAGTCACTTCAGAAATAACTTTACATTGTATCCACCTCTCAGTAAGTCTTTCTTTGGCTTGCCTTGGGTTCATTTATTCAGTTTTACACAAAAAAGTAAAATCTGGTGTTGTTTTAAAACGCCGGCTTTTTGATAGTGGTGAGTACTGGTACTGCACCCCTTTTTGGGATTTAAGAAAATGAATTCCCAACAGTTATGGGTTTGCTTTTGGCAATCAGCATTGCCATTCCCAATGGTTTCAGACTACTGTGTGGGTAGTCCAATGGTGGTTTTAGGCAGTGTCCTTCTGTGCCCATAACATCGGCAAAAATGAGTGGCAGCCTATTCTTCATGCATTTCCCTGTGCATTTTCTGGGAAGCTCTGGCCATCATGATGTTTTCCATGTCAGTACTGCACAGTTTTGAGGTAGGGCTTGGATGCGTGGATAAAAACATCCCACAAGCCCCCCTCTTGCGATGGCCATTCTGTTTCACTGATGGGACTCGCAAGACCTGGGATGTTTCCTCATCTTCTTCCAATAGATGGCACAGTTCAGCATCTTTTCCTCCATCCGGTCGGATCGATCGGTTCTCCTCGCCGGTCCTGATGGGAAGATTGGGCGGTACCCCGGGCCCGTTGCTTCTCTGCTCCCGGTCTCCGGTTGTCCTCCTTGGCCCGTCTCAAGGTTTTCTTTCTCCTAGGACGACAAAGGAAGAGCGGCAATACCTATTCATGGACATTTCTTCCACCACTGTTGAGATAGTGGGGCAGCATATGCATTTCATCATAACGAAACATTACATTCTTATTTTGAAAGAAAAACAGTATAACTAAGAGACAGTTTCATGCAAATCACAAAATTTTAGAGACTAGATGTGGTATGTTTTATGATTGGAACTGAATTAGTCTGAGACAGTACCCGCTAGGATTCCAGAGGATTCCTCCAGTTGTTGCAGAGTGTGCCTGGGATGGCAACATATCAACTGGTTTATGTGGACCCACTTGTCTTCCCCCGCGGCCAAAGGACCTTTGGGGATGTGGATTTTGTAGGCCACAGGGGAGATTTTGTCTATAATCTCATAGGGTCCCTTCCATGTAGGCAAACATTTTCGCAGTTTTGCCTGGTTTCTTTGGAAGTTGTATAGATAGACCCGGTCCCCCACCTGATATTCCTTCCTGGAAGTTTTCAGGTCATAGTGGGTCTTCATGCTATCAGCCGATCTTTCTAGATTCCGCTGAGCGTAAGCAAAAGCATGTTGGAGGTGTTTCCTTAAATTCTCCACATACTCATGAGTAGTGGAGGCATTTATCAGTGTCTGCTCTTGGGTCCTATAGAGCAAATGCTGCGGAAGCACCATCTTGCGCCCAGTCATCAACTCAAATGGTGACATTTTGGTTGCAGATGAAGGGGTAGATCTGATGGCCATTAGTACCAAAGGTAATCGGAAATCCCAACTTGGCCCAGAATCTGCCACAAACTTCTTTAATATGCTCACAATTGTCCGGTTGTAGCGTTCCACTGCTCCAGAAGAAGCTGGCCTGTAAGCAATATGTAACTTCCTTTTGACCCCCAGTATCTCCCACATCTTTGTCATCACTTCACTGGTGAAGTGGCTACCCCTGTCTGACTCAATCCTTTGAGGTAGACCAAAACGGGAAAAGATGTGGTTAATCATCAGGGCAGCTGCGGTTTCTGCCTTGCAATTTGGGGCTGGGAGACATTCCACCCACTTGGTAAACAAGCATGTCACAGTCAACATGTACTTATTCCCCCTAGCAGAGCGAATCACGGGGCCTACAAAGTCGATTTGTAAATCGGACCATGGCAGTGTCATCCCCCTCTTTTGGAGAGGCGCACGGTGCGTGAGGGATGATGGCTGAAATTGTGCACACACAAGACACCCCTTCAAGTATTGGTCGAGGTCCTGCCCCATGTGTGGCCAGTATGCAACCTCTCTTAAGATTTCCAATGTTGTGTGAAACCCCCTATGACCGGCGGTGGCCGCATCATGGGCGTGACTTAACATCAGGCTTCGGAATGAGGTAGGAACCACCCACTGATCGTGGCCAGCTTTGGATTTCCTTACCAGCAAACCGTCTTGGATTCGGAACATTTTTGGACATTTCATCAACACTCTTAGGTCCTCTTTCCCAATGTAATCGGTATCCGTCAGGGGAAAGTTCTCAGGGTCCTCAAGGTGCTGGTAAAATTTACCAATTATTGGATCCCCCTTCTGAGCAGTAATCAAATCAGCATCAGGGGTCTCCTTACTCCATTGTGCAATTGAAAGGTCGTTGTGAGCATTTGTCTGGGACCTAGTGATAGCAGTGACCTGGATTTCCCCCAACAGGGACTCAATCTCAATTAGATCCCCTTGGATGGCCCCGGTTTTGGCCAGCTGATCAGCTAAGTCATTTCCAGTTTTGTCTGGTCCCTCTACTTTGGAATGACCCTTGATCTTTTTCCAATAGATGGTCATCTCATTCGAGGTGACCAGATCATCAATGTTTTGGATCAACTTCCCATGTTTCAAGGGTTTGTTGTTAGCACATAACAAGCCTCTGGTTTTCCAATTAACCAGGTGCTCCACGAACACGTTCCGTACATAATCCGAATCTGTGATTATGACCAGTTTGTGGAGTTGATGCTGGACAGCAGTGAGGATGGCTTGATGCACAGCCATCAATTCTGCCACCTGACTACTTCGGGGACCAATTTTGTATCCAGCGGAGAGTTCGGGGAACTCATTCACCCATGCATTCCCTACCCCGGCCACCAGTTCTTTCTCCCCGTTGTTGTCAACATGGTAAGAGCATCCATCCACATAGACAGTGGGCATTCCCTCACACTTGTCCTCTTCAAAGACTTTGTGTGGGGAATTAAGGTATGCCTCCGTGTTGTCCTTGATTTTTAGACTTTTGTCCTCGAGACAGTTTTCTCTGGCACAATCATGCAAGTCAGCCAGACCTTGCGTGAGGGGACTCTTCTTGTTTTGGCCATATCTGACCTCCACAGGAAAGCCTTGCATTGACAGAATCCAGGAAGTAATTCGGGAATTACTCACATTTCCGGCCCGGATTCTGTCACTTTGGAGATATTGCAGAGGCTGGTGTGGAGTCTCCACTATGATGTGTTCCCCCTGGATAAACGGGCGGTAATTCTTCAATGCCCACACCGTTGCCAGGAGTGCCTTCTCACAATCGTTGAATTTTTCCTCCACAGAGGATAAAGTTTTGCTCGCATAGGAGATTACTTTATTGACCTTGTCATGCTTTTGGTATAATACCGCCGTCAAGCACGTATTAGAGAACCCCGTCTCCAGGAAGAACTCCTTGTTTCTGACAGGGTAAGCTAGGCAAGGCGCTTGTAAGAGGCTTCTTGTGAGTTGTTTTACTGCCTCGGCTTGTTCTGGACCCCATTCCCACTTGACCCCCCCCTTCAGGAGATGAATCAGGGGTCTGGTGATCTCTGCGTAGCCCTCAATGAACTTTCTGCTGTAATTAGTCAGTCCAAGGAGGCTCCTTAGTTCCCGCAGAGTTGTGGGGTCTTTCAATTTTTGGAGGGCTTCCACTTTCTTTTCCTGGGGACAGAGACCCTGAGGAGTAATCTCATGCCCCAAGAAATTAACACGGGTTCGACACCACTGTGCTTTCTGAAAGGAAAGTTTTGCTCCGGCGGCCCTCAACTGGGTCAGAACTTAACGGATCTCTGCTATGTGTTCCTCCACAGATGAACTTTTGATGAGGACATCATCTACATAAGCCAGGTTACCCCTCGCACCCAGGTCGGGCATGGCCTTATGTAGGAAAATGTTGAATTCATTGCCGGAGTTGAGGTATCCGAAGGGAGTCCGGGTCCATGTGTACTGCTGGCCCCCAAAGGTAAAAGCCAGTTTGTATTGGTCCTCCCTACTGACAGGCACAGTCCAGTATCCATTGGTGAGGTCTATTGCAGTGAATACCTGTGACCCCTGGATCTGGGCCAGCCCTTGGTCAATGTAGGGCAGAGGCCCTCGGGAAGTATGGACCCGTTTGTTGAGCTCCCTAAGGTCAGCGCAGAGTCTCCACTGGCCGTTTGGCTTTAATATTCCCAGCACCAGATTATTGAAGGTGCTGTGGACTGGACGGATTATTCCCCGGGACTCAAGGTTCTTAATTATTTCAGTAAGGGACTCCATTGATGCGAGAGGCAAGCGATATTGCTTCACAAACACTGGAGTCATGCCAGGGTCCGTGGGGATTGTTGTTGTGTGGATGTCAGTGCGACCGCAGTCATATGAGTCTACCGCAAAGAGATCTTGGAAATCCAAGAAAACTTGTTTCAACTTTTGCTTTTGTTCCAGAGTCACACAGGCATCAGCTAGGTTGACTCTCTCTTCCACCATCTGCCTGAAGCCTGGAAAGACTTCTGGTTTGGCTATTTCAGCGGCCTCCTCCAGCTGGGTGGAGAAGTCCCTGGTCAGAGTGCTGATTTGCACTGGGGGCTTCAGGTGGGAAAGGCAGCCCTCATGGACTTGGAAAATCACCTCATCCCTCCTGAAGTCACAAGTCACATCTTCCTTACCATAGGGGCAGGAAGTGTACACCAGGAAGTTCCCCCCATGCCGGGTAAAAATCCTGTCTGGTGTTGTATTGTCATCACTGTCACTGTCAACGCGGTCCTTGGGGATTGGCCCTAACAGTTCATTACCTAAATCTATGGAAAAATGTCTGTCATCAACCGCCATTCCAATAATGGTGCCTGCGGCTAGAGTAATACTCTTTAAGTCACTGTTTCCACCTCTATTGGAATGGTGTCGTGTTCTATGTTGACTAATGGTGTTGGGTTTACCCCCAACCCTTGCTGTTGGAGAGAAGCGTTTAGATGTATGTAAGCATCAGGGTTTTGCAGATATTGTCCTCTTTTAACTTTCACTTCCAGGGAGAATTGTCGGGTCCTTTCTGGGATGGTGACTTCCTCTTTGATCTGAATTTCAACTGCATAAGGTAGCAATTGAGCTGACCTAAATGCTTTTTCTGGATCATCAAAGCCCATGGGATTATCCGCTAATCGGGACCAAGCTTTGAAGTTTATTAGGTCCAAACTAATGGCAAAGCGATTGAGAATGTCACTGCCTAAGTAAAAGGCGGCAGGGACGTCTCGCACGACCCAACAATTGTGGACTATGCTCTTGTTGCCAATGGAGATTTTGAGCATACACCTGCTTGGCAGGAGATGTTTGGAATTAGGTGCTTCCAGGTCCATTTCCCATTTGTCTATCAGTTTGAATGTGGGAATGGCTGGATCTTTTGGGAGTTGGCGGAACATGGCTTCGCTGATGAAGCTCTTACCGTTGTTCACACACACTTGAGCGAGAACAGAGTCCTTCCCATCATTTAATTGGACAGGGATGAACAACTGCTCTCCAATTTACTGAATATCAGCCAGGCTCTGAGCTGATTTCACATCTTTCTGGACTATAGGAGTGGGAGTTTCTGATTGTGGATTAGTATAGAATCTGAGAGTGTTTCCTTCCAGCGTGGAGTACCACTTTAGACTGGAAGGAAGGTTGATTTTCAGAAATAGAGAGGACCCTCCATCACCAGTCTGTTGTCCTACTGCTATTACTGTCACGTCTGGAATTTGGCTATTCTGGAAGTGAAATTCTACTTGGTCAGGTTTTTGTTCAACCATGTGGCAGGTGCCGTTTAAATTAACATGGTTGACACTCTGTTTTAATTTTATTGGTCGGCTAGTCTGGGTCCAGAGGACCTTGTTTACGCAATCTATTATGGGTGACAACCTCCTCAGGAGGTCATTCCCCAGTAAACAAGGGGTGCCCTCTGGAGTCACAACTATGACCGGGTGTTTCAACTTGTGTCGCCCAATTTTAATGTCCAAGTCTGCCGTCCCCTCGACGGGAATTTCCTTCCCGTCAAAGTTCTGGAGTTGTCCAGGAAGTGAGGTGAGAGGAATTTGGTAATTCCCTCCCCTTCCTGCATTCAGTTCATCAAAGGCCCTTCTGGACAGAAGGGTAGCTTGAGATCCAGTGTCCACCAGTGCCAAAATTGTACCCTGCCACTGTACTTGTACCGGGGCATAATATCTTCCCTCCTTCTCCTCAAGGGGGCACAGATAATGTACATTTTTGGACAACTGTTGGGCTAATTTTCTGGTTTTGGACATTGCTAGCGAAGAGATTTGGGCAGAATTCTGTGGAGAGCCTTGGGAATCTGAAAGAAAAAGTTGGCAACTGGAGATCAGAGCCATTGTGGGTTCCCCTGGCTCCGGTTCCGGGCCGCCTCCCCCTTTTTGGAGGCAGTCATCAGGATGGGTTTGAACCAGGGGATTTTCTTGCTGTTGGTTCTGGGATGAGATGGTGGGCGGCGGTAGCTCAGTCTCCACATCTCCCCAGTCTGGATTTGCATCCCTAGGGACCCATTTTTCTTTGGGAGGAGTTCCCCCCTCTCTGAAGGAGAAGATCCTTTTCCCAGGATCCTCTGAGGATCCCTCTCCCTCAAATTGGAAGATCTGTACCTCCTCCTCAAACTGTGTCTGTTTGGGTCTTTTGTTTCTCCTACCCCCCCTCTGTTCCTTAGGAGGCAGACTTTCAGGGGCAAGAGATTTTGTTTCCGGTTCCTGGGTTTCCAGGGGCTGTTTACAAGTGAGGAAGGAAGCTTCCTCCAAGGCTTTACACCCCCCTTCCCTTTGTGCCTCCTCCCTGGGAACCGGTGGGTTATTGGGGTGCTGCCCCCGTCATTGTTCTGGGGCACCAGGTCCAGAGTTGGGTGCGTGCTGCACCGGCATGCCGATCTGAGGGTTCTGCTGAGCCCTCAGTATGTGACCCAGATCCCGCGCCATGTTTTGAACCTGGCGCTCTAACTGGGAAACCCGTTCAGGCTGATATGGGGCCCTGTTTTCTCCCCTGTGCGGATCCCGGGAAGGGTAGCTATCCCTTCTCTGGTAGTACCCCGGGTTGGGAAGATTTGGGTACCCCTCCACCCTTGGCCTCCCCTCTCCCGGATTCAGTGATCTGGGCTCAGGGAATTGGGGAAAGAAGGATGGATGGTTTTGGGGCTGAAAGTTGGGTGGATACCTGGGGAAAAAGTTCTGCCCAGGATTTGGAGAATTTCTGCCCTCCTGTGGGAAGTTAGGAGGGAAGTTCCCTGGGTTAGGTGCTTGGTTGGATCCCCCCCCTTGGGCTGGAGGAGTCCACACATAACCCAGGATGGGTCGATTTCCCTTGTAACGGGGACTTACATAATCAGGAGTGCGAGGGACCCCATTTGTGGGGCTGCCTCCCTGGCTCCCTGTCTGTGACTGGCCCGAGGACCTTCTGGGCCTAGCATTATTAGGTGCAGGTAGGTTTTTAGGCCCCCCCATCTCCAAATCTAAAACGGGGGTGACCTTTACCTCTGCCACCTTGGCAGCAGCAGGGGTGCTGCTGGCTTTGGGGTTTTTCTGGGCATTACTTTTGCTATCTACCGGTTTCTGCACCTCATAGATCCGGGTAGCCTGTTCAATGACCCAGTCTAAAGATCTTTTCTCGTGAAAATCCCTCACGAGCTGGGTCATTATGTATTTGGGCAAGGCATGAAAAAATGTATTAATGAATTCTCTACTGTCTGTGCGCACCCTTCTGGTGGTCTGCTCAAAAGCACGTTTCAGTTCTTGCACAAATTCTTGTGGGGCCTGATCCTCCCCACATTGTAAATTGTAGGCTGCCTTGCGAGCCTCTTGGGGATTTCTGTGAACAGAAAAATGTTTTAATATGGCCGCCCTATAGGTGGACCACCTGGAATGATTTTGGTCCTCCAGCCCTGCAAAGAAACTGGAGTACTCTGGGGAGAATGTCCACTTTACATATTGGATACAGCTTTGGCTGTCCTTCAAATGGAAAGTCTCCATCATTTGCTCAAACAACTCTAAGTGCTCCCAAACAGAATGCTTGGCATTCTTATGATACGGCGTGATGACGCTCCTGATTGCCTTAATCTGCTTGAAAGGGTCCTTAAGCAAGGCCCTTTTTGTCTTATTGGCCTTTTTGGTCCGGGTAACCCTGGTCCATTCATCTTCTGACTCAGAGGCACTGCTCCCAGAGGTTCCCGTCTGTTCTTCCCGGTTTTCCCGGATTCTGCGAGCCTGGGAATGGCTGGCAGAATGTGGGGACCTGGTCTCCTGTGTCCTGTACCGTTCAGAGGAGTCTTCTGATCCCTCCTTGCTGCCAGGATTTGATGGGTACCCCCCCCACCGACCTAACTGGGCAGAGGTTTTCAGGATGCCCTTAGTGGGCCTACTCTCCTGGGGTTCCCCATTAAATTGCACTGTGCTTGGGTGCCCATACCCGGATGCCCGCCCCTCCATTCCTGGGTGGTACTGGCCTATGAGCCCCATGCTTCTGGCTGGATAGTAATCTGCCATCCCTGTGGCCCGGTGCTCATGTGCGCCAGGGGACATGGGGGTGGCAGAGTCCAGGGACTGAGAGAGATAAAGGCCTCTGGTACTAGGGCTCCTGAGGTTATGCTCAGGAGTTTCCCTTTCCCAGCGAACTTGGTCTCTATCCGCCCCTGCTCCCTGTTGCAATGCAAGAGCCTGCGCCTTCAGTTCCTCAGTTAAGGCCTTACTAGACTCTATCAGTCTCTCCTGCATCGCTACCTGTTGTTGGAGCCTATCATTGTGCTGGCAGAGAGCCTCATTCTCTCTCTGCGTTTCCTGATTGGTCCTGGAGCACTGGGCCAGTCTTTGCTGCAGGAGGGTTACCTCCTGAGCTGTGTCCCTATTGGCCTGCTCCTGTCTTGCCAGAGCATCCTCCACCTTCCTGGTGTGCTCTAACAAGTTATGGTGTTCTTTTTGGAGGTCAACCAGTCCCTGGAGGGCCAGGTGATTTTCTTCCATTTTCCTTTTTAAGTGGTGGACTTCCTGGCCTAAGGTATCCCTTTCCTGACTAAGAGCCTGCATCTGTGCCGCCAGGTCGTCCCTTTGCCTTTGGAAGGCACCAGCTTTCTGGCGCTCCTGGTCAAATTCTGCCTGGGTATCCAGGTCTTTCAAAATCAGTTTATTGCTCTCTGCCTTCACTCTATCTAGATGACTTTGCAGGGTGGCTACCTGCTCCGTGCATGCCCTGTTAAAGTCTAATTGTTGCTCCAGCTTTTTCTGGCTCTGCAGCAGGGAGTCCAAACCTTCTTTGTACTCCTTCTGCAAGGCCAGAAATCTGGTATCCTGGTCAGCCTTTTCCTGTTGCAGGATGTCCATATCCCTCTTTATTTTAATGATGTGCTGTCTACTCTCATTTTCTGACTCCTGGCTCCCCTGCAGCCTCTGCTCAGAAGAGACCAGGTCAGATTGGACCTTCTCTAACGCCATCTGTCGCTTATTCGCCAGATCTTGGCTTTCAGTACATTTATCCTGCATGTCTCCCATATATAGGTACAGGTATGCCGCTATCCTAACCATCTTGTCTTGTTCATCCTTAGCCTTAGGAGCCATGTATAGTTCACTCAGGGCCACATGTAAGGGACCCTGATCTCTCCATTTATCTGACCCTGTTTCCGTGACCTGTTGCGTGATGGCCTGCAACCAGACCGTCTGGTCCTGGTGAGTCCACTCACCTCTCACAAATAACTTATGTAAGAAGTGCTCTCTGGCTATTTTCATGTCTACTAAGGTCGTCATTCTGGAATTTGAGTTCCTTCCTGACTTACAGAAGTTTGTATTTTATTTTTGCAAAACAGACCTTTTTCTTAGAGCGTTCCTTTGAGGAGTGCTTTACAGCGTAACACAGCGTGTGATCCGACCGGATATGTGTATCTGGTCAGCTGGCACGCTGTATTAATCTGCACAAGTGATAGATCTAATCCAAACGTCCGGCACGAGCCCCCAATTTGTAAGAGGATTCAATTCAACACTACAGCTAAGTCAATGCCTAGTCTGGGATACTGAATGGAAACCCTTATTAATATATCTTTATGTCCAGTTCATGCGTTCTGGATGACTACCCCTATATAACACCCCTCTCTTAGAATCCCCCTGACCCCACTGAGCCAAGAAGTAGGTTTGTTTTGCAAATTTAAAAGATTTATTTGGAAAAAATTAAACAATGTATAGATATATCACACTTTGATAATAAATTAATAATTGGATATCACACTTAATCTGATATGATAAAGATTAACAACGGAGAATCTGGCACTAGCACACTTGTGAATAGGAACAGAAGAAGAAGGTGGTAGAGAATACTTAATCTAAGTTCAGATGGATGTAATGTTGAATGAAATGCAATACAGAAAATACTCAATATAATTTCAACAAAGCAATGTAATCACTTTTCTCTGGCAATCCCCTCCCCCCCTTTATGCAATGCAAGGAAATGGAAGGAAAGCACACAGTTCTCAGAAATGCAATCAACTGTAATTCAGTTCACCCCAGCAAGCTTACACTACAGAAGTTGGAAACACAGGCCCAAAATGCTTTTATATGTGCTGGCAATAAAGTGAAAAATATGCTAAAATGCTTTTAATTCCCTCTAGGAGGTTCAGGGTGAGTGAAATATACTTGGGATGAGTTCAGGCTCAATTTAGCAAGGATCTAGGAGTAACTAGCAGGTTAAACGAATTTTTGACAAATGGAAGGCAAGCAGCAGCAGATTTTTACACGTGAAGAAATTTGCAAATCGCGGCAAAATGTCAAATCGCGGCAGATTTTTCCGAGTGCGCCGGGCGCGATTACAGAGGAACTACAAGGACTATCAATATCGTTTTGGAGTCCTAGGACAGCCTAGGATCTCAGCTTCCAGATGAAAGTTACTGCAAGTCTCTAGGACAAACGGTCACGGAGATATGAGCGATTAAATAAAGGTCGTTTTTCAGATTTGAAATTTTAAAGTTCAAAAAGACAAGTGCAGCTCGCAACTAGAAAATGACAGGTGACAGTTAGGAGGCAGTTCTACTTAGATTAAAATAGATTGAATTATATTATTTTAACTAAGAGATTGGTTCTGCACAGTTTTGCTAGGTACTCACACTATATTCTTGAATTAAATGGGCCTCGCCACGGATCTGGTCAGGTTTTTAGACTGGACTCTGGTCTGGGATCTGCTCTCTCTCTGGATTCTGGAGATTGATGGATTTAAAGTCTGGATCTTTCTGCACAGATTTCTCTAGAGATTGATGGAGGTAAAGTATGGATTTTCCCGGCAGAGCGTCCCGCTGCAAATGGATTTGAAGCCCCCTATCTGTCCTGTCTGTCTGCTTTTATCTGTTTTTAAAATGGGTGTGTGTGCAGCATCACTAGCCAGCCCCTCTCTCAACTGCCCATTGGCCACTTCATGCTCTTCCCCTTGATTGGGGAATGAAATGAAGTGTCATCATGATGAGGTCTGTTTATGGTACAGAGAACCCACCCCTGTCAAATTACACACAATCTATATTTTGACCCAAAAGACATATTTCATAGCTACACAGTGGTTTGAAATTACATGCACCCATCATGCATTACAGGAGGTATACCCTGTCCAAATCTGGTCTTCCTGAGAGCTTGCATTCAGAAATGGCAATATTTTGCACTTTTTAACTGGTTTGCAATATCGGACATTAACCCAAATTTACACACATGTGCGCACGGAGTATGGACATTAGTTGATGAAGTGTCAGATTATTCACATGCACACATTTTGAGTAATATCCTCTTTTCCGCTAAAACCCCCCTGAACATACCACCGGGTCCTAACACGTCTTAAAATGCGGGCAGACAAATCACAAGAATTATGGTATCATTTAAATAATTTTCACAAGTCCGCTCTATGAGTTATTCATCTTTTTCTAAACCCATATTCTGGCTGGCAGGGGTGTGTCTTTTCAGGTCACATGGTACAGAAACCAGTCTTTCCAGTTTCTGCCAAGCTCAGAGACCCTGCCCCTCCCAGCTTCTGCCAAGAGGAAGCTGTTTTACGACATCTGCAATAAACCATCTGCCTGGGTGAAGGGGGTTGCATTGTTCAGAGCTCCTGTATTTTGTGGGGGTTCCCCTTAATTCAATTATCAGAGAGATGGCATATCCTTAGTGTGGCCAGCAAAAGGCAGATAGGCCTGGGAACACAGCTGTGACTCAAGTTTCACTCCTGATGGGGGGTAGTTGCCAGGCAAAATTGGAATCTCTTTAAGCCAGTTTTTAGCTACATGTCATTTCTGTTCCCCAGTTTCCTGCATTCAAATAACTAACAATTTTTTTACATATGCAGCTAGAATGCTGATTCTAAGTTTAAAACTATGACATTTAAACAATTGCAGCCTATGTGACACTCAAAAGTAGGTCACTCATTTCTTTTAAACATTTAGATTTTTAGTGTCTTTGAGTCCAAATTTACTTAAACTGCTGAAATCCACAGCTCAGCCAGTCTTGTTATAAACCTTCAAGTCACTTCAGAAATAACTTTACATTGTATCCACCTCTCAGTAAGTCTTTCTTTGGCTTGCCTTGGGTTCATTTATTCAGTTTTACACAAAAAAGTAAAATCTGGTGTTGTTTTAAAACGCCAGCTTTTTGATAGTGGTGAGTACTGGTACTGCACCCCTTTTTGGGATTTAAGAAAATGAATTCCCAACAGTTATGGGTTTGCTTTTGGCAATCAGCATTGCCATTCCCAATGGTTTCAGACTACTGTGTGGGTAGTCCAATGGTGGTTTTAGGCAGTGTCCTTCTGTGCCCATAACATCGGCAAAAATTAGTGGCAGCCTATTCTTCATGCATTTCCCTGTGCATTTTCTGGGAAGCTCTGGCCATCATGATGTTTTCCATGTCAGTACTGCACGGTTTTGAGGTAGGGCTTGGATGCGTGGATAAAAACATCCCACACTGTCCCCTGGGGAGGTGGTGATGGGTATCATCAGTGGGGTTGTGACATTACTCAGTATCTGACATGCATGCATGCGCAGTGGCATTTATACTCACCGAGCAGCCATGTATCGCCATGCCGCCCAGCTTCTATGTCCCGGTTTAGGGTAGACATTCTGTAGATGAAACTGTCGTGGGTGGAGCCTGGCTCTTTGGCGTATACTAAGGTGATGATTCCCTTGGCATCACATACTACCTGGGCGTTGATGGAATGCCAGTGCTTGCGGTTTCTATAGATGTGCTCAGTTGCCCTGGGGGGACGTAGAGCCACATGGGTGCAATCAATGGCACCTAGCACTTTGGGGAATTGTGCCACCCTGTAGAAGTCCTGGGCAACAGCCTGCCTTTCTGCAGGTGTTCTGGGCAGGTATATGTGCCTGCGGACTGATGGGCGTGCAGTGATGATGGCCAAGACCTGGTGTAGGCAGCATGACTGCGTGGCCTGTGACCCCCCCCCACTATGGCACTTGTCCGCTGAAATGATCCAGTGGCCAGGAAGTGAAGTACATTGAGGACCTTCTCCAGGGTGCTGAGTGCTTGGGAGCACAGGGTGGTTGATGTGAGGTCATCCTCCCACTCACTGACCAGGTCGAGTATTATGTGATGTGGAAACCTGTACCTCCCATACACATGGTCATCAGGCTGGTTCTGGGTGTAAATATTCTGGCCCGGACTATCCTCCTCCTCCTCCTGCGGTATCCCACGGCCACTGCTGCTAGGAACGGTATGTTCATCCTGGCGTCTGAGCTTGTTTGTTGTTTGCGTGCACTTTTATGCTGTGCGGATGGACGTACGCCTACTTCCTGCTGGCGTACGTGTTTCCAGATTGTCCACGTTCGTTTCCATGAATACGTGTTGTAGGCGAGCGTGTAAAACTTCCCGCGCAGCCCTGGAATACCCGCACCCAGCCCAATCGCGTGTGGTACTTCTCACGCACCCCTGAAATACACGTGCCCCGCTCCCCAGGCCCGATCGCGTGTAAAACCACCCGCGAGCCCCGGAAATACACGCACCCAGGCCAATCGGGTGTGGAACTTCTCGCGCACCCCTGAAATACACGCACACGCTCCCCCAGGCCCGATCGCGTGTGAAACCACCCGCGAGCCCCTGAAATACACGCGCCCAGGCCAATCGCGTGTGGAACTTCTCGCGCACCCCTGAAATACACGCACCCAGGCCATTCGCGTGTAATACTTCTCGTGCACCCCTGAAATACACGCACACGCTCCCCCAGGCCCGATCGCGTGTGAAACCACCCGCGAGCCCCTGAAATATATGCGCCCAGGCCAATCGCGTGTGGAACTTCTCGCGCACCCCTGAAATACACGCACACGCTCCCCCAGGCCCGATCGCGTGTGAAACCACCCGCAAGCCCCTGAAATACACGCACCCAGGCCAATCACGTGTGGAACTTTTCGCGCACCCCTGAAATACACGCACCCAGGCCATTCGCGTGTAATACTTCTCGCGCACCCCTGAAATACACGCACACGCTCCTCCAGGCCTGATGGCGTGTGAAACCACCCGCGAGCCCCTGAAATACACGCGCCCAGGCCAATCGCGTGTGGAACTTCTCGCGCACCCCTGAAATATACGCACACGCTCCCCTAGGCCCGATCGCGTGTAAAACCACCCACGAGCCCCTGAAATACACGCACCCAGGCCAATCGCGCGTGGAACTTTTCGCGCACCCCTGAAATACACGCACCCAGGCCATTCGCGTGTAATACTTCTCGCGCACCCCTGAAATACACGCACACGCTCCCCCAGGCCCGATCGCATGTGAAACCACCCGCAAGCCCCTGAAATACATGCGCCCAGGCCAATCGCGTGTGGAACTTCTCGCGCACCCCTGAAATACACGCACCGAGGCCATTCGCGTGTAATACTTCTCGCGCACCCCTGAAATACACGCACACGCTCCCCCAGGCCCGATCGCGTGTGAAACCACACGCAAGCCCCTGAAATACACACGCCCAGGCCAATCGCGTGTGGAACTTCTCGCGCACCCCTGAAATACACGCACCCAGGCCATTCGCGTGTAATACTTCTCGCGCACCCCTGAAATACACGCTCCCAGGCCATTCGCGTGTAATACTTCTCGCGCACCCCTGAAATACACGCACACGCTCCCCCAGGCCAGGTCGCGTGTGAAACTTCTCGCGCACGCGTGTTCCCGACACCCGTAATACACGTTCCCCGCTTTGCGTTTGCTGTTTGCCAGTCCGGTAAACTGGTACAGGGTTGGCGCAGCCCTTTGCGATGGTTTTGCGATCTTGATGGCTTTTCCTTGCGCGAGGGCATTCTTGGGGGTGTAACTGGCGCTGCTTCAGGGTCACTGCGCCACTCTGCGCCACGTCTGCTTTTGGAGGTGGGAATCCATGAATACGCTGTGCGCGGGAATTGATTTTATCGCACGCGGGTGGCGCAGACATTCGCACGGGCACGCTGTGCACCAGCCGCGTGCAACACTTTTGAGAGGAATTACATGAATCGGCCTGTTAAACTTTGCACAGTTCACAACCTTTGTGGATTTTTCAATGCTGCACTGGCTAAAACTTGGGGATGGGCAAAGAAATAATCTGCGGGAGAAGAAGGGGAGGACATTCATTTCTTCTCGCAGCAGAAACAGGATTTCCCCATGGTTGATGAGTTGATGGGGAACCTCATTCTCTTTCTCGGTGATGGTTTGAAGGGGAGACAAAAGAGCGCCTCTGCATCGGTGGAAGGATTGGAAGAAGCATCAGGACAGGGAGATGTGGTCCTGGCAAATACATCAACAGAGAAAGGGAAGGGAAGGCATAATTTGAATACTGCACTGAAGCAGTGGAGGAGCGGCATCCTTGTCTGTCTTTAATTCATTCATGCTTTAATATTTAATAACACACTTACTACTGTCTCTAAGTATGGTACCGGGATCTGAGCCTGTGTTTGTCTGTGTTGTCTTGCTTTCAAGACAAACATGTTGTGCTTAAGCTATCCTCCCGACCATGTGGGTGGAGGGGATGGACAATTCATGCCCCCTGGAGAAGATCTTTAGATTAGGTCTTAACTAATGGGGTCTAAGAAGGGAAGTTGTCTCCACCAGGGGTGGTGAGGGTGTAGCTGTGAATGAGGGCAGGACTACAAGTAATGATTCAGGTGGAGTGCAGCCTGTGGAGGTGCAACATCAGGTGGTGGACCCAGCTGAGTGGGGGGAGGTGGAGGAACAGGTAAAGGAAGATGTGTGTTAGGGAGAATTCTCATAAATGTGCTAATTTCCCTTACCTTTTGAGACCCCCAGCAACTTTGCTGGATTTTCAGTACTTTCATTTTTACCTGGAAAGAGTGTGAGCCTTTTTTCCCACTCTTATTTGTATTGTGATGTGTGTTTTACTTTTGTGTTCTTTGGATATGGTGTTTTAGACAACTCCATAGGCATCATCTTTTCTTGTGTGTCACACAACATCCTCAGTGCAGTAGCACAGGGATGTCTTTCAGACTTCCCAAGGTTTAAATACCTTCTCTGTGACCGACTACTGTCTCCACGTGAATGTAAAGTTAAATTGACTTTGATAGTCTTTTTAAATTGCTAGACCCAGCAGACACTGCCTTACAGCAGAGTGCTGGAGGGAATACCCAGTATTCCCCATGCCTAGAAAACTCATCTAGCACCCATGTGCCACCCTTTCCTCTCAGAAAGGCTAGTGGCAGTGGTATTAGCATGATTTTCCCGACTGCGACATGTTTAAACGCTCCAGTAGCTAAAATCTACCGAAGCCATGTTTTTCAAGATGGCATTTTAGCCCTCTCTGTAAAAACAGGTTCCAACCAACTTTTTTCGCCATTTCTTTTTGGAAAGGTCCTTCTAGTGTTTGTCTCTGCATGCCAAACCAGGTTTGGTCCCTTTGTTCATTTGTCTTTGGTGGTCTTGAGTACTGAAGACCGCCTCTGGCCCCTGAGTGTCTGGGGTGGACAGGAAGTGAGGTAGGTGCCCGAAATTCCCTGTGCTTAGTCTCCTAGGAGACCTGAATGCACTTTGGCATGATTGGCTGCCTGACTGTCCGGCAAGGACAGCCACCCTGCTGGGTGAGTGGCAGCTAGGCTGGAATGAATGGGAGAACACTGTTCAAAAGGCAGGTCTCTGGGACTTGGAAGGCAGTGCCGACCACTGGAACGAAAGAACCAAAGATGAGCTGAAGGAAGATGACTGCTGCAACTCCTGGACCAAATAGCCTGAAACTCCCTCGACAGAGAAGCCCCTTCAAGGACAACTTCTTCCGTTGAACTGGTGGGAACAACCAACTCGCAAGACACCTGGAAACCATCTCTATAATGGACACATTTTCTTCAGAGTGCTGTTGGAAACTGGATAGCCAGTGAGAAGGATAACAGTTTGTGGACTTTAAGGCACTCACACCTTAAACCAATGTTTTGCAAAGCTTGTGGATCCGTCAACGTGCAGTACAGGAACCTCCCAACGTTCTCCCATTTGTTGCCACGACTGAGGCCCAGGAACAGCGAGATCTGCAGGAACTGCGAGGAACAATTGCCTCAGCTACAGCTTTTCTTCATTACCAAGGTACTGTGCAAACGTGGTTGAGAAATCCTCTCTTCTGCAGTGAAAGTTTGTGAAACTTTCCCAACTTTGGAATCTTGTCCGCTCCTAATCCGACATATAACTCTTTTTCGTGCAAACTACTTCTGAGAACATTGTCAAAGACTTAACCGTTTACTACCAGAACTTTGCTATCCTATCCAAGACACTGGTCCATTGACATTGGCCAAGGCCTATTTAATTGAACTGCCTCTAATAGTTAACTGAACCTTTTTGCCCTGCCTAAGAAAGTATTTGTGTTTAATTCTAATAAGTTGTGTCTTTTACTCCCATTTAAAGTTACTGAAGTGCCATTTTGCTCCCACCTCTGGGGAGCCTAACTTGTTCAGAAACTTGTTGGTTTGGCACTGTAGTGTATTATAGTGTGATATTGAGCTGCTTATTGCTAGTGGAATGTTTTCTAAATGACTGTGTAAATATTTTAATATTGTTTTACCAAGAAACCTGAGTAAGTGTTTGTTTGAACAACTGTGATTGCAAGACCTTTGTGTTGCACCTTGTACTGCTCACATCCCTCTTGAGATAAGCCTGGCTGCTCAACCCTGCTACCACAAAACTTTGTAGTACAAACGTATACCAAAGGTGAGTTTGTGCTTACACCTGTAGTCTTGATTGTGTGTAGTGGTCCCAAAGGGTACTGCATGTAATTCTGCCTAACAATGTGACAACAGAAGAGCCAATTCTTGATATGGCTGGGGGGAAGCCTGGATATGCATCATTGTGTTTTGGAATTAAGCCCTCCAAACATCCCACAGGGTGCTGGGTGTGGAAGTATTTTGCCCTGTAATCAGCAAATAGTGAAGCCTGCAGCCTTCTGCATGGAGAAGGACTGTTGGAAGTGGGTCAAGAGAGGGCATAAGGACATTGACAATCCGGCAGCTTCCTAGGCACAATGGCAATGAGAAAACACATAGACCAGTGACAGAGGAAGGAGTAACAGACACAAATGCCCTCAAAGCAAAATAATGATGCAGCCACCATCACTGCACCCTTGTTAGAGGTAAGAAGAAGGAAGGTCCTACTGCATCTAAGGTAGACGGTTCAGCACCAGTTAGTCTGTAAAGTATGAGATGGGAGGATAGCTCTGTTGCAATGCGTGGGCCTTGGAAGCAAGACCACACTGAGCAAACACAGGCTTGAATCCTGCACATGTGGAGAGAAAAAACGACCACCCAGATACCTACGGGTTATGTGCACTGTAAATAAATAAAAAAAAAATGTTTGATTGTATGCAAAGCTTGCCACTGACTAATATCAGATCATAATATACTTTATCACTAAACCATCATTGGTGAGCAGGTGCAAGTGGATCTATGTCATGTGGTTCGCACACCTGTCAATCACTGCTAAACTGTTGGTGCCTTCCTATTTTTCCTGCCTTTTTCCTTACTTAAGCAGCCCTCCAACTTGTTTTCTTTTGCAGTTGATGAGCAGGTGCAAGATAATCTAAGTCACGAGGCCAAAGCGCCACCCACCTTCTTAGCCCTGTTTCTTCCTTTCTGCTCTTAACTTTTAGATCCAGGACATCTCTCGCCCAGGCGTCTGAAGTGAAGAGCAGGTGAAGAAAAAGGCAATTCCTGTTCAGACTTGGAGGAACTCCTGCTCAAACAACAATTAAGCATGCACCAACATGTATTTTCTCCCTCTGTCCCGACATTCCATCCCCACCAACAGCAGGCTATGCACACGTTAACGTTATCACCCTTCCGTTAAGGCATGGGCTCCGCAAAGCAGCAACCTCACCCACATAAGTCTCAAGCCGATCAGCACCCCCTCACCATCCACAACAAGGAAATTGTTGCACGCCAGCATCCGCTCCGCCATCACCCATGCAGCAGACATCACCAACGTCATCACTACCCAGGACCTTGACACCATCTTCTTCACTGAGATCTGGCTGACACCCACCTCCACCCACATCCTAGACGTCCTTGTGCCCAAGACTACAGTATCCAATACAGAGACTGATCGAGCAAGAAAGGTGGAGGCCTTGCAGCCATCCACAAGACCTCATGGAAAGGATGTGTCCAGCAAGGATGTTTGTGTTTTGCTCTTGAATTAACTTGAGGAATGGTGAGGTTAAATAATATTTTCCCTATTTAAAATTATTACGGGATTGAGTAAAGACTATTCTACAATGGTTAATTGGTTTCGTATGCATGTGTCTAAATGTGAGGTAGTCCAGGGGAAAAGGAAACAAAGTTTTCCTCTTTTTTGGACTGCTGGTCTGCCTTTTTGGTTATTGATGAAGGTGTAAAAAAGGGGTATACCAGTAGGTATACTGAAACTCCAAATAATGTTTCAAGCAACTGCTATTAAAAAATAACCTGATGCATGACCTTTCATGTATTCAGACAATGAGTGGCGTGTGTTTTAGCTCCACATTTGCTTAACCTCTATTTGGCTGACATAGATATGTACTTCAGAGTTCATCCTGCTGATGGATAGCGTATGTGAATGACATAATTATGTTATATAAAACTCAAACAGGTCTGCATCATAGCTTAAATGCCAGTAATGCTTCTACAACACAGAATGATTTAGACATTGTCAGTCAGTCAAAATAATAACTTGTAATCAGCATAAAAACATTCAAGTACAAACACATATAAAAATACACATATCCATTTCCACAAACTAGATGAAGGCACAAATATAACTGACTCACACAAATATCATAATAATAACAAAAATAGACCGAGACTAAAATCTGTTGTTCAACAGATTATAAAAAACAATGTTCCCAATTTATCGGAATGAGGAGATAAAACAAACTCATGATCTTAATAGAAAAACATCCTCTCATCATTACACACAGACGCCCTATAATTTGGTGTTCATAATTATGCCCAAACATAATCTGTGAGGAAAGCATGCTCGCAGTCATGCAAATTGAAAAAATAACTGTAGTGGTTATTCATAAGTGGGCATAAACATCAAAGGGTGCTAGGTCCTTCATGTACCACATTCTCACCGGCTACCTATTTCAGGACCCCTGCTCTTTGATACATGCTCTATGTATGTCACCGCAGTTGAAAAGACAACGTGGGGCATCAAGGAATGTCTTAAGCAAATTAAGGGCATCACCTGTAGAGCAAATCCCAACCATCCTTAAAACTGAGCAAACATTAATTGTGCAAAATCAATTATAATATATATTTTTTTTATATATATAAATGTGCTGCAACACAACGTCTGAAATAAGGCACAAAAAAGGAATGTCTTAAATCTGAAATTATTGCATATATTTTTTTTTTATTATCAATAAGTGTGTATAATTAGCCAAAGGTTTTAAGTAAAAAAAAGGAAACTAAAATATTACCTTTGCTCTCTAAACTCTTGGTAAAGTGCCTGCTCTCCAACCTTGACTCTAACACCCCTTGCGCCCTCATCTTACTTTATCTCTCTTCTGCATTTGACACTGTCAACCATGCCATCCTGCTCAACCGTCTCCATGATAACCTGGGTATCACTGGTCAGGCTCTGGCGTTGCTGACTTCTTTCCTCTCTGACCGACCCTCCCAGGTCAAACTTGGGTCCTTCCTCTCTGCTATTTTTTTCTCTACCTGTGGTGTCCCCCGGGGGTCTAACCTCTCTCCCTGGCTCTTCAACCAATACCTGGCACTCCTGGCACACTGCATCGCTGCTCTCTGCCCCAACTTTCAGTGCTATGTGGATGGCACCCAGCTCATTTTCAGGCTACGCTCGGCCTCCTCCTCTCCTTCCCTCATTTCTGACTGTCTGTCTGCTATCCAGGATTGGTGTGCTGCGAATGACCTCTGCCTTAATGCCAGTAAGACTGAGATTCTCCTCATCAGCACACCCGCTCCCTCCTTCCCTGTAGTTCTCTAGCCAGCCTCTCTTGGCCCTCTTCCTGCTCCCTCATGCAAGGCTAAAAAACCTCGGGGTCATCGACTCCACACTCTCCTTCTCTCCTCACATCTCCGATGGTGCACAGGGTTGTACCCCCACCCATGGGTGCCATAAGGGTATCCATGGGTCCACACACCAAACCAAAAGAGAGAGCTGCACCGCCAAGAGTCCCACATGAACTCCTGCATGGAAAACACAACAGAATTCATGATAAAAAACAGTAAAGGACAAGGTTACAGAGGCCCTGCCCCTCCGATGCATTTCCAGCATCACAATCACAAATCAAGACCCACTGGTGCAGGCTTCCTTTTTCCTACTATGTAACGTCAAGTATGAGAGGTGAATCAAATTTATATTAGCAGCATTTGCTATAAGAGTAGGAGTGACATACTAACCTCCCTCTCATTACAAATTTATTTTAAGTATCTATGGTTTTTACTCATCTCATATTCATCAATAATGTCTTCAATTGGCTATGGTATGTGCACATTCAAACCACAGCCAATCTTCACTATATCTGTGAAAACAGTTTCCGGTACAATGAGATAGGACTTTGATTCACACAAAAAAAACGGTGATGAGGTTGCACAGAAGTTCTTTCAGTTTTACAGCGCACATACAGATCTATACTTTTTAATTCACAAATAATTTTGTAAACCATATTGTCTAATAGTAACATGCCACATCAATGAAATATGGATCTCTGGTATCCCCTACCCTAGACGGATGTCTGGAAAGGCAGGATGAATGTGTGGCGTTGTTTTTCACCAAGGCTTTAATATTGACCCTTTCTTTAATATTAATAATCCTACAATTATCATGTTTGGCTTCATTTGATGGAGAGCAATTACATGGTGATAACACACATTTCACTTTGATTATAACTAATTTGATCCTGGATGTATCTAAAGAAATGTGTTTAAATGTATTTGTACCACTACTTTTAATGCTTCTTCATTTCATATGCAAATGCTCCAGTCGTATGTATCTTTATCTTGGGATAATGAAACTCTGATGCTAGCATGCCTTACAGTCAATAAACAATCTTGGTTGGCTGACTCAATCAAAGTTTCCATTAGGTTGATCATCTGGATGGGTTTATGAGGAGACAAAGTTCAAAAGTTACACACTATTTTCAATAATATGATTTGTTGAGGTCCATCTTTAGCAGAGCTGGCATGAATGTAATGAGCCAGTGCACCATGCATTTTGTCTTGGAAGAATTTTAAGCTGCTTTTATAATAATACATAATAGTATTAATAATAAGTGGGGCAAAGGTGGTGATGGGCAAAGCAGCTGGAAACCCCAAATTGAGTGATTCGCCACTGAAGACACTTGGACTAATAGAACCCTATGCCTCACTAAACGAATTACTAACCACAAAAAACCTGTAACAGACCTCTTGAGGCATAAACGATTGGGAGGACATTGCCTCCCCGTGGCGAGCTGGAATTCAAGGGTTTTCATGGACTGGTACCTGCAGATCTCCTTTACCATTGAATCACTCGAGTAAACAATCTAATGGGCAAAAGAAAGGCCAGGAGCCTCATGGAGAGAAGCCAAGGAAAGAGATTGAAACAATCTAAAGCAGCTCCACACAATCGCCCTAATACACGCTACTTCCACAACCTCAATTGAGGTATTTTCTGGTCAAGACCCACCACTAGACCCATCAGGGACACTAGAGGCACATGTGATAATAATCACAACAGTGATAAAAGAAACAGGACATGCAGATAAATTGAGTAATCTAAACCCTATGACGTCCCAGGGTCCCTTCACCTATACCCCGGAGACACAGTTTCAAACAGCAGACCTAGAAAAGCAAAAGAAGTATGTGTGCTTTGCGCCCCTACTCAATACATTGCCATTCTCAGCGCCTGTCCTCATAATGGATAGAGAAAGCCAAATAGATCCAGAATTCTTACATAGAGATAACGATAGCCCGGTGAGAACAATGAATCTGGTGACTGAGAAGAATGACTCACACAATTTAATAATAGATGCCTTTAAGGAACAGATACAGACCATCTGGGACATCCTTAAGAATTTTACCTCTAACCTTTTTAACTTTTTAAACATCATGGATGACATTTTAAGAGTAATAAAAGCAGACACCACATCCCTGAAAGAAAAACAAGCTGTTCCTTCTTGTCTTGCCCCACGTTTAATCATGTAACCAGTGTACAACCTGTTTTAGATAATACTGTGCCTTATGCCAAGAGAATTCCTTTACTTACAACAGGAACTATGTACAGTATTGCAGAGATTCAAGCATGCCAGAGGCATAATAACCACCTTTATGAACAAAAGATGACATCTAATAAAATTGTATTTTCAAACCACAAAACTCACTGGATATATTAAACATGCCTCCTGCAACAGCCCTGCTGCTAGGAATAATTGTGAGTGCAGAAAAACTTGAGAAAGGGAACTGGACATCAATGGCCTCTTTAATTAATAAAACTGCACACTGCATCAAAACGAACCCTTTAGGTTAGAACATCAACACACAAGACATCTTGATGGCCAGACACACTAACTGGGAGATTCCATAGTCCTAACCGTTGCATCCAACAAAGTGACTGCTTCTACTATATCCAACAATCAAACCTGAAACGACTGCCACAAACAAAAGCAACCAGAATACTACCACTAGATCATTTTTATCCTTTCAAAGTTAATGTGTCACCACGTAACACCACCGTTGATGCTACATGCACTGGACCATCGAGATCACCATCGGCATGCCCCACTTTATATTTCCCATCCAGTCTATGGGTAAGCTTTTGGGACTATGATTTACATAAGCATCTCTCAATTCTGAATGCAAACAATGTTCCTCTCGGGTCTGCTTCCCCCTAGGGTCCAGTTGCAATTCGACCTGAGGAAGGCTCTTGATTTTACCCAGCAGGTGGCTTTTTGCCGAAACATGTACAGGTGTCCTGAAAAACTGATTAGGGCACTTGAACTGATAATGAGTGTGATATCTACACACATGTAGGCAGACCTGCAACAATTAAAAAAATAGTTGATTGGACATAAAGCACCTAGTGTACATATGTTGAATGCATCAAAACATTTTGTTGTTGTTTTGTGTTTTATATTCATCTTGTGTATGAGAACTTGCTTTTGATTGACTATTTTTCATTTAAAAACAACTAACTTTGTTGAATTTGGAACATGCATCTATTAAGTATTCATTTGTATACAACTTTTTGAATGTGATTTTTTGTATACACTATTTAATTTTTATTTTTATTTTCATTTGAATAAATAAAACTTGTAGTTTCACAACATTTTTGACTTTATGATTGCATCCAGATTCGTAAAGAGGGGACTTTGAACATGATATCTGTATAGATACACGCCATAGCTGGAAAAACTTAAATACTAGTTCATTATACAGCAGCGTGTATCACAATATTATGTTTTCATTTCTCTGAACCCAACCACAGCTGCTCATTGGCGATCCCTAACATATTATAGAAAGTTTAGCAACCCAGGGAGCTTAAGGAGTGGGTTTTAAAGTTTAGTTATTTTGGGACTGAATTACTGTCTTGCCCAAATCACATTTCAATTGTCTCTTGCCCGAGCGCTCATTGCTGCTGCCTTCTAGTGTGTGGTGCATTGCACTCAGTGGTGCACAACCTAGCTTAGATTTAATCACCATCTCCTTCCAACATAGAATGGCTGAAAATCAGACTTTCAGTTATTCACTCAAACAAACATCTAAAGTAATCAGAGGCCCATTGATTTTTGACCCCCCGGGATCAAATCAAAACATAGCCCAATCATCTTGCTGTGACAATCTTCTAAAACTTAAACAGAAAGATTTTAGAACAGAGTTGCACAGACATTTTCTTCATGAATACTTCAAGGCCAATACCATCACTGTAGGGCTCATAATTCGGAACATACCTTGCCTGTTCCTGACAGACAAAGAGTATACAACTACGTTCATTTACATCGCCATTAAATGTAGTTGTGACCTAATGGTTTTACCCATTACGACTGCTCAAAGGATCAGTGCTGACATTTAAAAAGTATTAGATCTAGAAGAAGAAAAATGTCGAGACAATACAACAATTGCTAATGCTATCGATCAGCTTAGGGAAACCAATAAGATGTTTATGATTTCAAAACTAGAACTATTGCAAAAAAGACAAAAACACTGGCCAAAAATATTGTGAATTTAAATTGGAAAAAATATTTCCTTATACCACTGATCAATACATAGAAGAAGTGAAAACAATTGACATCACGGCAATATGGACAAGGGAAACGGTGATGATTTTCCTTCTCTAATTCCAGTAGAAGTGACTCGGATGATCAAACCAGGTATAATCAATCACAAACATTTGGGAATTTTCTGCACCCCACCTCCCTTTTTTAGGCAGAGGAGGGCAAGGAGGCCCATTGTGGAGCCAACCATGGTTTGAACCATACATCCCAACGAGACGGCAATCATGGGGCAGGAGACGCCAAAACAGATAACAAACACAGAACCTATTATGCCCATCTTCAATTTGGATAACCTTGAAATGACCAAATCTCAACTTGGGCTTATCATTTGTTCCAATAAAACAGACGGACTGGTTCACAACAGAAATGGAAATTTGTAGATTTTTCAGGACACTCTGACTCAAAGCGTTCTTCATGAATTCACCAAGCAGGGAACCAGACCTAGACTCAGGGCTATGTATTCCCTCAACCTTTACACCACAAGACAACCAAATCCATAGGGATATTGTGACCTTTGAAAAAATGCATTCTAATAGACTTACACAATCTACAAGCACAGAGGAAATCCGTCAAGCACAACCTTTCAATAGATGAAAAAGGCATTAAACTATTTATCAAAGAACTCAGCTGTAGTCATTAAACCGGCTGATAAAGTCAGGGGTATTGTGATCATGACAAATGCCCAATATTTCAAAATGGTCAATGAACCGCCACAGGATGGAGAGAGCTACAAAAAACTGAAGAAGGACCCTGCTAACGAAATCAAGATAGAGATTGAACAAACCGTGAAATACGGCTATGATCAAAATTAGATTACGGAGAATGAGTTTGAATTCCTTACCACTGGTCAGAGACCCACCCAAACCATATTTGCATTACCAAAGATGCAGAAGAACCTTGAGAAACCCCTCAGAAGACCTTTTGTTTCAGGTTTTGGATCCATACGCGAGCCATTATGCAGATTTATCAACACTTTTCTCAAACCCATGAGTGTATGCACACATACTTATTTTGAGAGAGACCATACACACGATCCAGATCTTTGAAAATCATGTCTTTGATAACACCAATCAAAGGCTAGTAACAATGGACATTAGCTCGTCGTACACTAGTATACCGCAAGATCATGCAAACAAATGTATGCAAGACCATCTTACTCAATTCAATCTGCAAGATTGTGTCCCGCACAAGTTCATTATCGAATTAATGAGTCTGACACTCTGTAAGAATTGTTTTGAATTCAATGGCCAGTCCTACTTACAAACTAAAGGTGCCACAATGGGGGCCATTTTCGCTCTGAGTTTAGCAATCTTGTATATGTTCAACTTTGAAACCACCAACATTTTATCAAACAGGAACCGATACAGAACTACATCTTAAATTGGAAACACTTTATTGATTACATCATTTTTATCTGGGATGGACCAGAAACGGAGCATGAGCCTTTTCTAACATGGCTGAATGGAGTCCACAGTAATATCCAATTTACAATATCCAATTTACAATGGAGTTCAGCAGTGAACTTCTTCCACTTCCTGGTTGTGAAAATCAAGCATGAAACAGGAAAACTAAAATGTTGCCTATACAGAAAAGCGAGTGCTAGAAACACTTTATTGCATTTTTCGAGTGACCACCCACGTCATCTACAGGACAATTTATGTTATGGGAAATATCTCCATATTCAGAGAAATTGTACAGACTTAGCTGACTTTTATGAACAGGCAGAAGATTTTGATGGTAGGCATACAGAAAGAGGATACCCCAAAACACGTATCAGAAGATCAAAGAAAAGGGCACGCTTTACTGACTGAGATATCCTAGTAAGTTCTGAAACCACTAGGAATCCAACACCTGACAATGACAGAATGACTTATGTTATCATTCATGGGTATCACACCTTTCAAGTTAAAAAACTAATTTCCAAATAACGGCTACTAGCCAAATTGAATCTATCAGATGAACCAATGTCGAGGTATGTGTTTAAAGAGGAAAAAATGTACCTGATAAGTTAGTATATTCTAACTTTCAGAAGCCTCTGCCAAGAACTGCTCTATGAGTTCAAAATTGGAGACCGCACATGGGCACTCCCGAATTTAACATATTGCAAACCAAAACAAGTTGTGTATTGTATAGTGTGTCCCTGCGGATTGCGCTATGTTGACCAAACTACTTGTTCAGTACAGAATTTCAGAACACTGTTCTAAGATCAGGTGCAAACTATAACTGCACCTCTCGTCAATCACTATATTGAGCTACAACATACAGTTAATTATATTTTGGTGGATTCTTTATGTTGTGAAAAATTCTCTGAATGTACCCAGATGTCTGCTACAGAAAGAGGCATGGTGGATCCACATATTGGCAACACGTATCAATGGACTCAATGAGGAATATCTGCCGCTCTTGTAGAAGGATCACCAAATTAAACTTAAGCTCAGAATCTATACAGAATCCTGTATAGGTAATACAAAACTGACATATCTATTCCAGCTTATTATTCTACATCATCCTTCAATCACTGAAAACATTTGTGCTTTATCCAACATGTGAGAGTCTGTAACTGATTGTCACCTATTAATGTATGTGTGTCCTAAAAACACGCTAGGCTTTTTCATGTCAAGGCCATTGCACTCTCCATAGCCTTCCATTTAATTATGGAACCTGGTGTGCTTAACACGTCACTCGCCACTCCAGAGGGCGCGCTATTCAAAGTACCAACCAAGTACTAACCTAGGATCATTGGTCCCTATAACCATGATCACAAAAATAATGGCAAGTGGCTATTCAACACACACACTTTTCTTTTCTTTTTTGGGATTTGGTCATAATAAATTCATTTGAATATTTTAAAACATCCCTGACTAAGGCACCCACTCAAAAATACTTTTGTTGTTTTTAACTACATTCCTAAAATAGGCAGTATTCATGAGGGCGCAACATCCATGAACCAATGGCAGAGAATCCCTGCACTTGGTCCACTTCCTTAACGTGATGAGACCAGGAGGCGTGGACCCCACAGACCAAGCAAAATGATTTTTTATGTGAACAACCAGGCAAACTTCTTTCCTGACAGCTTTTTAGTTTCATAACAAATCAATATGAACATTTCCGATCCAAGATAATGGCACACAATCAAAAATACCCTTTTTTAGTTGTGACTACACTCCCAGTATAGCTGGTAGTCATGACGGTACCACAAACCAATGGCACCGCAGTACACACAAACCAATGGTAGTAGTTCTCTGTACTTGGTCCGGCCCACCTCTTCCTTAACGTGATGATATCAACGGAAACGTGAATAGACATGGAGGTGCGGACCCTGTGCACCAATCACAATTAATTTTTGCGCTTTCAACCCGGCGAACCGTTTTCCGATGGCTTTCAGTTTTCTTGTTGTCAAGAGCAATGGTTGACACATCCAGCGAGGTCGATCAAGAACGCCACGTTGCACAGAACCAGCTCCATGAAGGTAATGAGGACAATCCATACATAGCACAATTACACTTATTCTCTTTCTTTCCTTCTTTTTTCTTTTTATTAATTTATAAACCTAGTGCACACAACATATTTTTATTGATTTCTTTTAGCTGCGAGACATGGGCATGGAGCACCAATTCTATGAATAACCAATGGTCGCTAGTGAGCAGCCTGACTAAGGATTTCCCAAGTGCACCACGGTGAAAGGATTTTTCAACTAATACATCTGTCTCGACATCTAATTAATTTTCAGCTACTCGGAAAAGGAACGCCCATGCATTAGATATGAATTACATGTGCCACCAGTTTTACTTTGTGATCCATGCCAGCTACGTGATTCCACATTTATTATATTTCTCTCTATTTCTTGCCTGACAGGTTGGTTGAAAATACATACTACAAACCTGAGAACGAGGCCCAACGAAAGCTGATCAGGTACTTGTCTATCTTTGTGCTGTAACAACTCCTTTTAAACAAATTCAGAAACAAACCTTCAGCTAGTGTATTTCATAAATTACACCATCAGCGCTATCTTTCACAGTATTTTTACAATAACAGATGACATTTGAATCTGGCAAAGGTATCACCCTGAGAAATAGCATGCACCCAATCTGTGCCATGATTCAATCTCTTCTTTAAAAAGTCAAAACAAAAGTATTTGCTGCAATAAAAACAAGGCACTAGTGCCAAACTCAATGAATTTAGATACTACTTGACCTTCATATCTGGTTTATCCCATTTGCCCATAGACCATTTGTCTGTTTCCCCCTAGGGTCCAGTTGCAATTCACCATGAGGAAGGATCTTGATACTTTGCCCAGCAGGTGGCTTTTTGCCAAAACGTGTACAGGTGTCCAGAAAAACTGATTAGGGCACTTGAACTGATAATGACTGTGATATGTACACACACGTTGGCAGACCTGCAATAATTAACAAATTAGTTTATTGGACATAGAAAACCTAGTGTAAATATGTTTTATGCATTAAAAAAATGATTTTTTATTTTGTGTTTTATATTCATCTTGTGTATGTGAACTTGCTTGTGATTGACTTTTTTCCATTTAACACTGACTTACTTTGTTGAATTAGGAACATTAATCTATTAAGTGTTCATTTCTATACAATTTATGGATGTGATTTTTTTGTATACACTGTTTAATTTTTATTTGTATTCTCATTTGAATAAATCAAACTTGTAGTTTCAAAACATTTTTGACTTTATAATTCCAGATTTGTAAAGGGACAACTTTGAGCGTGATATATTTATAGGTACACGCCACAGTTGGAAAAACTTAAATAATAGTTCATTATACAGCAGCGTGGATCACAATCTTCAAACAAGCTACCTTTGGGGGAAATAGCTTCCCTGTCAAAGCTGCCCAAATATGGAACTCCCTGCCTCCACAACTGAGGGAAAACCAAACATACTGACACTTCAGGTGCAACATTATCAATTGGTTTAAAGACAATGATATCTAAATCCAGACTAGGGAGAGAAGGGCCCCCAACCCTTCCGAACAGTCCCTACCTTTACATGACTGCCATCCTACTTATTGTATACTCTGCTATGCCCTGTACTATAACCTGTACACTGTATACCGTAATTTGGAATATGTAATTCTGTTCATTCATCTGTGCTACATTATGCAACTTTGTAAGCCCCCCACTTCAATTTGTAACATGTAAACTTGTAAATTTGTAAATCCCGCTGTACTATACTATGAAACCTGTATGCCACTTCCATCAACATGTAAGATGTAAATTTGTAAATTCTACTGTACTACACTATGTAACCCTTTAAACTTAAAATATCCTTTGTCTCCGACCCCTGATACCTCTGGGTCTGGCATGCGCTACAAATAAATAAACAAACAAAAAAACAAACAAACAAACAATATTATGTTTTTCGAAACACTTTAGAACCTGAATCCTATTTTTAATCATGGCAGAAAAAACATACTCCTTTCCACTCCTCTCCCAGCAAGGAATGGGGAGATTTAGGACAAAAGATACATTTTTGGCCTTGATCATACAGCTATAGATCTTGCTGTATTCTAATGTTTTCTTTGCCGTTGTTAGCTCCCTGGTCCCCTTGCGGGACCCGCAAAGGACGTCTGACCTCATAATAGGGCACAATGGGTTTAACGGCACCGTTAAAGCCATTCCGCCCGCCTCGTAATGAGGCCCTATCTGCCTGCTTTGAGGAAATTAGCGAGTATGTGTCAGTTTGGCAAAGGTATCACCTTGGATGAACTGATTAGGGATCAGACAGTTATTCAGACTAAGGATGCGTTAATACAGGACTGGCTATGGATGGTTGGGAATCCCACATTGCCGGAAACAATTGCCATTGCCAAGAGAGTTGAACACACTCAGTTGTGCACAAAAGAAATGAAGAGCAAGAACGTGGATATTGTCGAAGGTCAAAGTGTGGGACAGAACTTGAGCAAACTCACTCAAGGTTCGGGAGAGCAAGCTGCAGTGAGTGTTGACAGAGCAGAGCAGATAAGGAAAAGTGGACAAACAGAAAGAATTACAGATCCAAAGATCATGAATATAGAGAAGGCAAGAACAATTCAGTTGTTTAGGAATGAGCCAAAGTCAAATTATTTCCAAGGCAGAGACGAAGACAGATGTCTCAAGTGTGGAAGGTTTGGACATTACGCAAATTCAAGAGACTGCCCTGAGATTGATAAGAAATGCGCAGTCTGTGGGGTGAGAGGCCATTTTGCTGTAGTATGTCAGAACAAAAAGAGGGTGTCAGTGGAACAGGATGAGGAAGAGTCAGATGAAGAAAGAGTGATGGTGGTCTGTGTGTTCACCGGGCAAGGATTTGAAATGTCCACATTGTGACATAATACTACAGAACTATAAACTGTTGTTAAAGGTGGACAGTTGCTAGCCGTACACTATTATCACGGATGACACCTTAAGGAAATTGATAAGTGAAGGATTCAAGGTAAAAATATGTTTGCCAGACATCAAGAATCTGGGAGGATTAGAAGGTTTGAAGATCAGAATTACAGCATGGTTCAAGAGTGTGGTTCAATTCAAGGACAGACAAGCAGAGATTAAAGTGGCGAAAAAAGGGAGTGAATGTCCTTGGTTGGGGAGATCAAGCGTCACTAAAAATGAGATTGGATGCATGTGAAGATGAACCAGTGTTGTTAGTAAAGGGCAGTGATGAGAGTGGAGTGACGAGAGGGGTTGAGTGTGGTTTAAAAGATGCACCCCAGGGAAAATTGGGTTTGCTGAAGAAATACTCTCACAGAATTGTAATGAAGCAGGGAGCGATACCTTTGGTACACAATAAGGCTAGACCGATTCCATTTGTGTTGACGGAGAAGGTGGAACATGAATTAGACATGTTGGAGAGAAACAATGTAATTGAGAAAATCAAATCCTCTCCATGGGTAAGCCTAATTGTGGTGGCTGTGAAAAACAAAATGGGAAATTGACGATCTGTGTGGATCTTAGGGATGTGAATAAACACATTGTAGTAGATATATTCCCACTGCCCAACATCTCTGATATGATGAATTGCATTAAGGTGCAGACACTTTCACTACTTTGGATATGTTGAGTGCATATCACCAGATCAAGTTTACGGAGGATTGTAGGAATTTCAAGGCGTTCATAACACCATTTGGACTATACAGATACAAGAGGATGCCATTTGGTTTGACATCCGCGGCTGCTCTGTTTCAGAAGACAATGTCACAAGTTCTTAAGGGTTTGAAAGGAACATTGGCCTACATTACAACATTATAGTGTTTGCGAAGGGAGAGATTGAGCATGATGAGGGATTGAGAAATGTCATGTCCAGGTTAAATGAGAAAGGTTTGAAAATCGAACAGAGTAATTGTAAATTTAAGAAGAGTGAGGTAGAGTATTTAGGGCATGTCGTGAGCGGAAAAGGATATAAGCCCAAGTAGAAGCTCTGAAGGTGATTATAGAAGCACCTAGTCCTAAAAGGAAAGAGGATCTTAGATTATTCTTAGGGTTGTGTGAATATTTGGAACATTGTGGGATGATGAATGTGAAAAATCAGCTGAGTATATTAAGAGCTGTATTTGTGAATCTAGTGAGTTGGGTGGATTTGTGTTTGGCAGGAAGACCAAAGTAACTGTTGATGCCAGCTGTGTTGATTTGGGGGCAGTTCTATCACAATTGTCTGAGGGAAATGTCGAGAGGGTCATATGTTATGCGTCGAGAGCGATTAGAGGGATTAAAAGCAGGTATTCAGTGATTGAAAGAGCGATGTTAGTTTGTGAATGGGCTGTAAACTATTTCAGAAAGTATTTGTGGGGAAACAAATGTATGGTGTGTACTGATCACAAACCTTTAGTTGAAGTTCTATATGTGCGTGGGATGAGTAGAGCATCTCCTAGGTTGGCCAGGCTGAGTTTGAAGTTGCAGGACTACCATTTTGAAGTGGTCTATGTGCCAGGAAAAAAAATCAAGTTGTTGATTTTCTATCAGGATTGCCTTTGGAGTTGATTGAGGATGATTGGGTTAATGAAGTGGATGGTGTAGACCTGGTGGTGGAAGTGACTTTGAAGGAGATGTGGATAGTGCTCATGTGTTAATAAGTAAAGTTATGGAATATACTAGAACGGGGTGGCCGGATAAAAGGTTTTTGGATGAAGTTTGTCTACAGTTCTAGGAGATTAGGGATGAGTGTACTGTTGAGGTTGGTTTGCTTCTCAGAGGAGACAAGTTGATTCCTCCTGTTAGTCTGAGGGAAAAGTGATCGAGAAAGCACATCAACGACACCCAGGTTCTTCAGGTATCAAGCCTAATGTTTGCTTTAAATATTGGTGGCCTGGATGTCAGAATAATGACAAGAGTTGTAAGGTATTGGGGACACACCGGTTCAGATATGCAGACCTGTACAACCATGGGAACAGCTTGGTATAGATATTGTTGGTCCTTATGATAACATAGCGGACGGAAGAACATTTTTGATAGTGATGGTTGACTATTGTTCTAGGTGGATTGAGGTGAAGATGGTGTCTAGAATAGATTTGTTTGAGATCATCAGATTTATACAGCAAGTGTTTAGAAGAGAGGGTTAATCTTAAGGTGGTTATCAGTGATAACAGTGCTCAGTTTAGGAGTAAAGAGGTGAGTGAATTTGCCAGATGTATGGGTATTGAGTGGAGGTTTTCAGCCAACTATCATACCCAAACAAATGGTTTAGTTGTGAGGTGTAGCAGAGTGATAGTGGAGACAGTGGAGAAGGCTCTCAACAACAATATGGTGGTTGATGAGGCTTTCCAAGAAAAAGTATGGAGTTGGAGGACGTCAGTTAGGAGTGATACAGGGAAGTCTCCTTTTGAATTAATGAAAAGGAAGGTTCCTAATACAGTGTTGAATCCTGTGTGGGTGAATCAGAGGAGGTTGAAGAGTAATGAAGACAGGCAAGTAAGTCAGGTGAAATGCATCACGGCTAGAGTTAAGGTTGGTGACTTTGCCCGGATTAAAGGGGGGGATGTTAAAAAACGCAGAATCTAAATATTCAAAACCTATAAAGGTTAGAGAGGTATTCAGACATGCGGTCAGGATTCAGGATGGGTCCATTTGGAATTTAGATTGTGTGAGCAAGTGGAGGTGGGAAGGTGAATCAATGAAGGATGTGAGAACTAGGAGCGTGGTTGAGTTGTTTGAAGAGAATGAGGTACGAGGGTCTGTTGAGGGAAGAGTTGAGCAAGATGCTGGTGACATCAATCAGTCAAGATGTAGGAGTAGAAAGCCACCCACTTGGTCCAAAGATTATGAGATAAATTATTGCAGAAGCATTAGTTGTCTTTTTTTATTTAGGTCTTTGATTTCTGTTTACGAAAGGGGGATGTGGATGTTGTATTCTTATGTTTTATTTGTCATAATTTTTCATGTGGTTTTGTGCTATAAGATATGCTGGCACTTCCTCATGGTAAGAGTGTTGAGATTCAGAGGGTGTTCTGAATCTAGAATGTGGGGTTCAGGGGAAAGACAGTTGGAGACTGGGAGGTGGATGGCGAGGGAGCGCTGGTTTGTCTGATGAAAAAAAAAAATACATTGAATTCCGACAAACTTTTGTTTTGCCAGTCATTTGAGTTACTACAGATCTACCATCTCAAAACAGATTCTCACTCCTCTCCTCATTGGAGGAAATTGATGCAAACGGAGAGTAGAAGGACAGACTTTCTCACTCCGGTTTCCCTTCCCCAAACTTCCTTGAATTAAATATCTGAAATCACTGATACAAAACAACAATTAACTACTTCCTTAATGCCCTCAACCTTGATGCTGCAGGGAAGCTCAGCATTATAGATATGTTATCTCACCTAAAAAGACACATACTGCTCCAAGCTAGTTGGGCTGAGGACCCATTATTTCTTGATGGGTATTATGTACATCAGCTCATAGCCAGTAAATAGCCCAGAGGGAGAGCTTATGGAAGCTTGGCTTCTTTTTTCGAAACTTCACTAGCTTGTAAGGTTGAGGAATGTTCCTTAAATAATATACTGTGTATGCAGGTTTTTAAATTACATCGTAACAATGATCGTAAGCTGCTACAATCGCCCTTAAGAGGACAATAAGTTAAACAGTTTTCCCATCATCCGTGAGGTGATGGATGATTTTTTGTTATCAGAAGCAAACCAACAATGCACAATAATTTGTGTGGGGTTCTGAATAATACACTCACTTTCAAGAGCCAATTACAGGGTACCACAATAATTACTTTCTTATATCCCTGAACCACTGGAGTATCATACAGCACGCACTGGATGTCTTCAGCGACAATCATGGACTAAAAGTGAAAATTAAGTGGGAAACAACTGAAAATAGAAGGGAAATATCCCCTGCTGCAATGAACCGTGAAATAAATAATAATTCCACAAAAAATACTTTAATGGGTCTCTACCAATGCAGCCCTGAAGCACCAAAATATTCTTTTTTTCAGAAACCTATTGACTGATGATCTTTATCCACACCAACTTATAACCATGTTCTCCAATTTAGTCCCACAAGTTGCAGAAACATTTGTTTAGACCTCAAAGCCAAAGGAAAACAAAACTGCAAACAAAGTTTGGTTCAATGAGGAATGCTGAAATGCAAGGGAAATGCAAGGGAAACCGACATCAAGCAAAAACTCTGGTTCAAGGTGCTAGAGTAGCATATGAGAAACCATTATAGAAAAGGAAAGCCGAATTAGACCACAAAGCATGTCTTAATCTAGAAGCAGTATCTGTCGACGGCGTTTCAAAAACATCTTGGGAAATTGTGACAAAGGGCCCTTTCTATAATGATATATTTACAGGGGTAGAGGTAATGATTCCAGATCATGGCTGGATGGATCATTTTGAAACTCTGCATAACATTCAAGGTTCTCTTAACAAATATCTAGAGACTGTCGTAAAAGTATTTCACACCCCATTGAATACCACCAACCAGTGGGCCGCCACCTCACTCATTTTCGCTTTAAAAGAAATGTCACAGACAATCAGACTTCTAGTACAAAATCATTCATCAGGCCCTGATGGCATTCCGGCAGACCTTCATAGAGATCTTATTAAGGTATGGGCACTGATACATACACAAGTATTTAGTCCTGGAAACATGGAGAACAGCTCTCATAATTCCCATTTTGAAAAAAGGAGATCAGAGCTCCCCAATAGCGTATGCACCCATCTCTCTATTGAATATATCAGATCTTTGGTAGGTATTTACTAAAAAAGTAAGAGACATGGGTAGCTGATTCCATTATTTTGCCTATTCAGCTAGGACATCGCTATGACATGAGCAGTATCAAAAGTTACACAAAGGACAGCAATTACTATGGTTCAAACACACACTAACTCAAGGTTTCTGAGTAAAAGAATATACATTTATTTGCACATCAGTTATAAAACATTTCACTATTATTAAGCAAAAGAAAAATCACGTTACTAATACACTACACCACACCCAATAGATTCTGGACAAGTTAGGCTCAAAATGAAGTGTGAGCAAAATGGCACTCCAGCAATTTAAAAGGGAGGGAAAGACAAAGTTAGACAGAAATTGAGCAGCACCAACTAGTAAGTAAGCAGGGCAATCTAGAAAAAAGTGAGGAAATCAAATTAAAGGGGCCTGACCCAAAGTCAATGGACCAAACTCTTTGCAGAGGATCACACAGTTCAGAGTAGTTTTTGGTTAAGTCTTTGCCAAGAGTTCAGGACGAAGTTGGTCGGACTAAAAGTTACTTTAAAGAATAGAGAAGGACAAGCCCTCGGTTTGGTGAAAGATATCACACACTTTCACTGCGGCTGGACGAAACGAACAACCGGGTTAGCACAGTACCTTTAGAGAAGATGTAGCTGAGGCAGACGTTCCTGGCAGGTCCTGCAGGCTCACGTTTCCTGAAGCGACTGTCGGACTGACAAGAAGGAGGAAGACTGGAGTGTCCTGCACTGCCCAGGGAAGAAACCAGCAGCAAAGCAAAGCGACGAATAAAAGGTGCGCTCCTTAAAATGCAAGCAGGGTCCGTTCCTCCTGGCTATCCGGTTCACTGTAGCTCTTTACAGCAAATTCAGCCAGAGAAGGGAGGCCTGGCTAGCAGTTTGGCAAACTGGTTGTTTCCACCAGCTCAAGGGAAGAAGATTCCTTGCAGATCTTCCCTTTCATCGAAGTTTGAGGATTCGGACCTGCAGCAGAGCTTCACTGGGATGTTCAGTCATGGTAGAGGTCCTCGTCTGCTAGCTTCTCTTCGGTTCTCTCGATCCAGTGGCAGCTCTGCCTTTCCAGCCCCAGATACCTGCTTTTTATGCAGTTTTCCCCCATTCACACCGCCTGGCTGTCAATCACACAGCAGGGTGGCTGTCCCGCTGGGACAGACACCACAGCCAATCATACCAGAATGCAACATGGGTCTCCAAGGAGGCCCTGCGCAGGGAGTCTCAAACCCCTCCCTCACATCCTGTCCCCCTCTGACATTCAGGCGCCTAAGTAGGGCTTTTGTGCAGAAGCCTGTGAAAGATTGGCAAACAAAGGAACCAAACCTGGTTTGGCACGCAGATTAAACCACGAGAAATACTTTTACAAAAAGAAATGGCAAATAAACCCAGCCGTAACCGTATAAAAACATTTCTGGTCAAACGGGTTTAAGTTCAAGGCTACCAAGATAGCCTAAAACAATACCAAGGCTATATAAAATAACTGCAGTAGGAAAAATAGGGTAGTTACCACTGCCACCAGCCAAATCTTAATGAAAAGGGGATGAGACAATGTTCCATGAGAAACAGACAAAAAGGGATAACTATTAACCCTTTCCAGTACTCTATGAAAGATATTTTATACGGTGTCTGTGAGTTTAAAAAGACTAATACAGTCACTGGCAACTTTACATGTTCTGGGAGACAGTAGTCAGTCCCAGAAAATGGAGTCGGAGTTGGGAAGTCTAAAAAAGACAACCCTGTGTCACTGCACTGAAGGTGCTGTGTAACACACAGTAAAAAGATGATGCCTATGGAGTAGGTGAGGCTCCACAGTCTATGAACACAAGAAAATGTTAAACACACACAGCAAAACACACGTAAGGTGGGAAAAAAAGGCTCACACTCTTACCAGGTGAAAAAAATAAATCCTAGAAATCCAGCAATGTTGCTGAGGGACTCAGTAGGTAAGGGAAATGAGCCATTCTGGAGAATTCTCCCTAACACTTGTTTAAGGAGCGGTGGCAACGGCCACTGTCCTCCATGGTTTCTGAATAATCTGGAGTTCACAGGGATGCATGTTGGTCTCCCTGGTATTTTTAATTTGTATTAATGCTCTGAATGACTTTCTGTTGGAGAGCAATCCGACGTACTAAAGATTGGCCAACATTTTACACCACTTTTTAGCTCCCTTTCCCCAAAATCACATTGGGCGAAACAAGGGACCCGCATGAAGCAATCATTAGGAGGGATAGCTCCCTTTGGAAAAAGATGTACAATCCAATCCATTAATATAATTTCTGAGATTTACAAAGACAACAGCAACGGTAAAGTAGGGGGCTGCATTCTAGGGCTTTACACACACACTAGATATACATACTACAAAACTCTTTCTTGAAAGAATATTGGCAATACCTAAATCAGCACCAAATGTCCCTGAACACATGGAGCTGAGTGTTCATCATTCACAAGATTAGGTTATTTTGGAACCTGGGCTCCTCGGGTTGTGCATATGAATGAACCTCTGACCTTCTTTAACGCAAGCAAAACAGCAGCTCTGAACATACCATGGTTTAAACATCCCAAACATGACTTTCTTAATATAAATGCTGATGTATCCTTTAATAGGCCAAACCACATAGTGCCTCAATACAAAAATATTTGGCATAGCGGCTGAAATAACATGTTTTCGATAACAGAGAATCTACTGAGCTAAATCTGCAGTCCAATAGAAGACACATGGTAATTGCACACATTAAAATCCAGGACTATCTTCTATGGCGCAACCACATGGTTTCTAGAGACCTGATTACTCGAGCTCTCTTTAATTGTTTACAGCTGGAGAATGTCTTGGCCTCCAGATCTGGCAACTTCAACGTACAGAGATATATATTCTGCAATATGAAGAGAGAATACCTAGCTCACCTTCTGGGTTTTGTGACAGAACTTTACCACCTGCTCTAATTGGCTTAGGATTCTCACAATGCGGCATTATATTTGCCACACACCAAACGCAGAAGATGATGTTTGTTTGTTTGTTTATTTTATTTATATAGCGCGCCGGACCCTGGAGTAAAAAGGGTGCTTAAAGACAAGTTACAGAAGGTACAATATATGTAGAATTTACAGTTTTACATTATGTGGAGGTTATATACAATATATACAATCAGTGGTAATTAGGGTAAACAATTGAAACATTTGAATAGTATGTACAGTATATACAGTCATCGTGATCTTAGTTGGACTAAGGATTTGTTTTTTGTTTGTCCAATAGCCAAACATGTCAGCAAAGACAATGCACCCACTGGTCAAACAGAGAGGCTGGCTACCCTTTTGGCTACCCTTTCGCTGGAGAACCTGAGAAAATGATTTTTCAGGGGCAAGTTCATTCATAATAAAAACACCATATGAAACACTAGAACAATTGTCAGTATTGCAGGTGAAATTGCCAGATGCAGAAAAGAATGCATGGGGAACGACAGGAAATTCTCTTTACAGCAATACATTGCAATATACTCCTGGAGGATGTTTAGTTGTTCCCAATGCATTGAAAGTGCATTCCACATGAATGCTACATGGCGTAGCACACATGTCAAAAGGAGGTATTGTAGAAAGGATGCAGAAGAGTTAATTCAAAAATGCTCGATATCCCAGCATCAGAATACAGGAAAGAGGACTAATGTACAGCAAAGCCAAACCACCCCCAATTCAGCCAATTCGCACCTCTACACTGTGATTTCATTCAAATTTCGAAATTAACAAGCCAGGAATATGTGCTGGTTATAACGGATGTATTCTCCAAATAGATGAAAACATACAGAGCAGCTTGTAAAGAAGATACATATGCATTCATGAAGGCTTTAATCTGAGATCATATTCCTAGATCTGGGGTACCAGTGACTAAGAATGTGATAAGGCGTACCCATTTCCTGGTAAAACTGATTCAGGAACTACGCCAAACACTGAATATAAAACGCAATTTCCTCTGTTCACACTACACACGTTATGTGGGGTTATTGGAATGCCAGAATGGAATAGTCAAAGGGAAGGTAGCTAAGGGATGTGCAAAAACCGACTTGAAGCGTCCACTATCTCGCATGAGCGGGACTGCCAGCAGAATAACAGGGCCAGGTTCTATATTTTACAGAAACTCCATCAGTGCTTTTGAATGTGGGGCACGGTACAGACAACCGATGAAGCAGCACTTCAATGCTCTAAATTAATGAAAACTGTCAGTTCTATCACTCAAGAGCCCATCCACTCCTCACTCCTCATTCCTTCCATCCAGGGCAATTGGTATACAGGAACGAGTTAAAGAGTACGAATTGTTAAGACACACAATGGACGGACCCCCACAATATTCTGATTCTGATTCTGATGTTGGGAAATGGCATTCACTGCAGACAATGTCCACCTGGAACCACATGTTGCACTAAATCCAGCTGCACCGCTGGGCATTCTGAAAATCGGGATGCCATCAGGCATGCGCCTATTCCTTAGCATCATAACGTGAAGGGGTAGATTCAACTGTGCCCAGGAGGCACACGTACAAGCTAAAGAAGTAAAGCAGCAATCCCAAAAAGTAACTTGGAGGGTGATGTCACAAAGCATGCACAATATACCTAGTGTGTCAAACATCAGGGAGCAGGGAACTGAGCAGGGTACTAGCCACATGAAAACTCAAAACATAGACGTGTTCCCAATGTGTAGATAAGTAAAGATAGATGAGCATGCATGCCACAAAGATAAAGCACACGTGTAGCAACAGTAACATTTGTATATCTTTTGTGTTTGTTTTTATTTTTAGAGCACACTTGTGCACGCGTTTGTTATGTGAACACATAGATCTTTTCTGTCGATCTTCCGTTTTATTAGTATAGGTGGAGAAGAACTGTTGCTCCTAGGCTGTATTAACATCATTTGACACATGGAGATAACCACATTTGCATAATTATATTGATATATCTAGAGGTAGTATTAGGAGTAACATAGGAGTGTAATAAGGTTAAGTGTTAGGTGTATTAATGAACCACAGTTGGGCCATGTTTTAGCAGGCCCAGGGCAGACTTGCTAGAAGAAATTCTTATTAAGTCTTTGAAAGGCCACAGCACACAGAAACATTTAATTTCTGCTCTCATGAAGAAACAGTGGATCAGCTCACTAAGATTGATCAACATAAAAGTCCACAGTAGCTAATTATTTGTTGTCAAGCGAAAAGTTCCTCATGGAAAGAGCGCTCCTGTCAGAATCCCACACAAAAAGCCACCATGCTGGGTATTGAGGGCCTTGGTAGCATATACAATAGTGAAAGAGGATTACAAATGAGAAATACAAATTCACCAATGGTTTCCAGCAACGTTTTTTCTAACTAAAGCTGGCATGATGCAAGTGAAGAGACGAGGAGGGCTGGTGGGTGCAGAAGGCGTAGCAGGAGGTAAACCAATCAGGGGACTGGGATATGGTGTTCCAGGGGCTGTACAATGCCTGTGCCTCGTGCCTCTACAAACACAGGGTCCAGTTAGCTCGTAGATATTATCAATTTGTATGCTGAATTGTGCCTGCCAATTACAGCTAGGATTGTTTCTGCTGGTCAGCTTAAGTGATGTAGTTAGAGGGCAGGGTATTTTGGTATCATGGCGTCATGAAGGGGTGCTAGAGGGTGATGGTCAGGGAAATGTTTTTGCTAATTAACATTACTTAAAGTATCGGTTCCTTTTGGGGCTCAGTGACACTGGCCAATAATTTAATTTGACCTGCTCTAAAATGTAATTAATTTTTTGATGCATAAGTAGTGTTTCTGTATTGGGCAGGGTTGAGAACCCATCTTTCAGTTCAGTCACAAGACTGTCTGAACATATTCTCCCAGCTGATGGGGTTCAGTAGAGTTTTTCTTTTTTTCACAGTGTGTACTCTTCTATCGATTAGTTTGTGTACCCTATGGGTTACTTATCAAAAGTGTTACAGAGATTTCTCACACAAGTGCTAAATTCCCTCTACATTAGAGCCCTCCAGCTTTTTTGCTATATTTTTGGGCTTTGAACTTGTCATTTTCAATGTGTGTTGTACATGTTTATGCTCATGGACTATGGAGTCTCACCCACCCCATAGGCATAATCTTTTTACTGTGGGTCACCCAGCACCTTTAGTGCAGAGACACAGGGTTGTCTTTTCAGACTTCCCACTTTAAACTCCATTTTCTCGGACTGACTGCTGTCTCCCAGGATATGTAAAGTTACAATTGACTTTACTAGTCTTTTTTAAATTTACAGACCCAGTACACCCTATCATCCAATAGAGTACTGGAGGGGTTAATAGTTAACCCCTTTTGTCTGATTCTCATGGAACATTAGTATGTTCCCCTTTCTCTGTGATTTGACTGGTGGCTGTGGTATCTACCATTTCTATTCTACTGCAGACTATGAAAATGGCCCTTGGTACCATTTGAGGCTATGGTGGTAGTCTCAAACTCAGACCCTGTAATCCACTTTTAATTTTACTTGGATCCGGTCGAGTTGTTTTGCCATATCTTTGTGTAAAGGTATTCCTCGTGTTTTACTCTGCACGCCAAACCAGGTTTGGTTCCTTTATTCACCGTCCTTTGGTGGGCTTCTGCACAGAAGCTCTCCTTAGGCACCTGAGTGTCTAGGTGGACAGGATGCAAGGGAGGGGTTTGAGGCTCCCTGCACAAGGTCTCCTTGGAGACTGTAAGGATATATTTCGGGATTTTATTGACAGTATGCAGTATGCTGTATGGAAATGCAGCCAGGCCCAGTTTTTCAAACAGCAGGCATTAGTTTTTTAAAAGAATTTAGTTTGTTGGCAGTATGCAGTATGCAATTTCTAAATGCAGCCATTTCAAAATAGGTGCACAATAGGTGCAAAGTAGTTTTCAGTAACAGCCAGCAGGCAATTTTTCAGAGCATTTAGTAAAATGTTATAGCACAGTGTGCTGTCATTTTAAAATGCAGAGGTGCACGTTTTTTACAAAGTGGATGTTTTCATGTGTACGAACTGCATTAGACATTCATAATTAATTAACATTATACTAATTGTCATACTAATATATTAACTGCCCCTCTAACATGTTAATGCAATTCGACATGCACGGTTTAAAATCCACTTTATTTTTTCCATGAAGAGATGCACACTCTGAAATTCATACAATGTTTGTTGTTTTCCGTGGAAAGCAGAAATATGCCACTGGCAGGAAGGCAACCGGAAACAGTTGTTTTGCAGGGCTGAAATCTTCATTGTCTTGAAAAACAAGGGCTGGTACACGGCAAATTCTTTTATTCTGATTGTTAGGGATTGGAGGTGGATGGGCCACGTCAATAGAGGGCTGACCTAGGGGTGGTGGACAGGAGGAGTTTTCCTGATGAATAAGGCAGTGGGAAGAGTTCAGTTCGAGCTGAGACAGCGGTACAGACAGTTCTTCCAAGGAAATGCTGCCGGACTCCATGTGGGTGTGAGCGCTGGCTGCAAACTTAAACAGCTGGGAGCTCCCCACACAAGGAGGTTGAGTTGATGTCTTTGACGTGAAGGAGTCCTTAGCACTGGGTCTGCGAAGGGGCAAGGTCATGCAGATAAGGTCCTGACAACAAGCATTTCAAACTTCGCTTGTCCGGGGTGAGTTAGGTGGCAAGTGAGGGATGAGAATGAATGGGAGATGACATAATTTGTTGGCAGTGCAGGGAGTTAGAAAAAATAATACTGCATGTTCATGTCTCTCTCTCCATGTTTAAAAGTGCTGAACACGAAATTTGTTTTTTTTTTTGCAATGTGCCTGTTGTTTTCTGTTCTCTTTTATATCTTGTAGGCCTGATACTGTGATATCATGTGGTAAGATGTAACTATGTTTATAATGGTTGTGTAATACATAGTCTACAAAAAACGAAGGCTGGGATTTTGGTGTGGTTTCATGCGTCTGTGACCCCTTTCTATACAAGGTAATCACAGGGGTTTGATGTTTATACCAGAGCGGTAAAGCATTTGCTATTTTACCACTGTAGCTAAAGTAGCAAGCAAGGAAGAGTGACTAAATACCTGCAAGGGTGGAAGGTGTGTGTATGTGTTTTGAATGCACTTTTCTCTGCATGCATTAGAGAGAGAGCAGTGTCATCAGGACACATAGATTACTGGATGTAAATAAGCCAGCAATAGAAGCCACATACAATAGATGGCATTTTGAATAAACTCACTGGGTTCTCTGAAAGTGTGAAAAGCCTTGGGGGGTTCTCTACAGGTGACCGAGAGACATTCTAATAGAGAGGAAAGGTTTGTTTTATGATGGGGCTGTAGTATAAAAGTTATGGTCACCACTATACAACAAAAATAAGGTAATTCTGAAAATACCACAAGGTAAGATACCACTAAAATTACCACCAACACAAGCTAACACTATATTATCACCAAAATAGGGTAATACTGAACTATCTCTAATGGTAAGGCCAGTTTACCACCAGTTTACCACCAAAATATCACGGTAAGAAAATACTGCCAAATACTAAATTTGCTCCAATAAGACAAAACCTCCTACAAGACCCAAGTCACACTCTTGTTTGATCTGCTAGGTGGCTGCCCTGTCAAGACAGCCATCCTGCTGTGTGATTGACAGCCAGGCTGTGTGAAAGGGGGATTTGGTGCATAAAAAGCTAGTCTCTGGGACTGGAAGGCAGAGTTGCTACTGGAACGAGAGAACCAATGAGAAGCTGAAGGAAGACGACTGCTGCAACTACTGGACACTCAGTGAAGCCCTGCTGCAGGTCCGAATCGCCTGCAATGTCAACGAGAGAGGAGATCTGCAAGGAATATTCTTCCCTTGAGCTTGGTGGGAACAACCAGCTTGCCAAACACCAGACAAAGGTCCTCAACCTGGTCGAATTTACTGTGCACCGATGGAGTATATCGGATAGCCAGTGGGAAGAGAACCAGTTTGGGTTTTAAGGAGCGCACCTTTTCTTTGTTGTTTTGCTCTGTTGCTGGCTTCTTCCCTGGGCAGTGCAGGACCCTCCAGCCATCCTCCTTCTTGTCCCCACGACAGAAGCTTCAGGAACCGTGAGCCTGCAGGAACTGACAGGAACAACTGCCTCAGCTACAGCATTCTTCTTCTTTAAAGGTACTGTGAATATTCGGTTGTTTGTTCCGTCTGACCGCAGTGAAAGGGTGGGAAATCTTTTGCCTCTCTGACGGCTTGTCCTTCTCTTCTCCTTTAAATTACTTTTCATCCGACCAACTTCGTTTTGAACTCTTGGCAAAGACTTAACCATGAACTACTTTGAACTAAGTGATCCTCTGCAAAGCCTCTGAACCATTAACATTGGCCCAGACCTATTGACTTGAATCTTAGTTGTAGTAGCCTTTTCTCGATTGCCCTGCCTATAACTTGTTGGTGTTATTGATTTTGAATAACCTCATTTTTCCTCCCTTTTAGATTGCTGGAGTGCCATGTTGCTCACACTTCATTTTGAGCTTAACTTGTCCAGAAATGATTGGGTGGTGTTGTACTGTATTAAGACTGTGATTTTCTACTGCTTTATGATAGTGAACTGTTTTATAAATGATGGTGCAAATAAATGTATATTCTTTTACTCAGAAACCTTGAATCAGTGTTTGTTTGAACCATAGTAATTGTTGTCCTTTCTGTAATCTCTTGTACAGCTCACTTTACTCTTGAGATAAGTCTGGCTGCTCAGCCATGTAGAGGCTTGTACCAAAGGTGAAATTGTACTTACACTTTTAGTCTTAATTGTGTGTAGTGGGCCCAAAGGATACTGCATACGATTCTGCCTAAGTAAAAGAAGCCCTGCTTTACAATAATATTGTTTTTGCTTAGCAAGGTGTCTGGGGAAGAAAAATACTTTAAGACACTTGTGTCAGGGAATCTGACTATAAGATAGGAAAGAGGGTTGTTCTACAACAGATAAATAAAGTGCAGCTTAAGAGCTGCCATGGTGGAAACATAGGAACATAATTATCTGGCAGTGAGAAACTTGTGAGTCTCATTTGTGAGAGTGTGCCATTGATTATTATCTTGGGTTTATACTTAGTATAAAACAGTGTGTGCTTGTGCAAGTTCCCTCTGTGCGGTCCACCCTGACAGATTGGGTACCTGAGAATTTGGGAAGAGCACCAGCTTCAAAATGGACCATAGTCAAACCTACTCCAAAGATAATTAAAATCCCAATACTGAACCCTTTCATTCAGTGACAAAAAAAGTTGTAATCCCAAGGCCACTAGTGTAACAGAGTTCAATAGCGCTAAATATTTCTATTTCGAGGACCAACATGGGAATGTTCAGCACATGATTGTACAGTGGTTGTTTAATGAAACAAGAACAACCAGAAGAGATCAGAGGTGTGTTATATTATGATTAAACTAAGTGAGATAGAACAGTCACAGCAGCAGCACCTGGGATTTGTTTATCTACTTGATGAGGTCAAACAGCAGAAAACTAGTGTTATCATTTTATTATAGTAGAGCATACGCAGTTACACACTCAGAAACATTGTTTGATAGAGAGACGTATGGACTGCCGGCATAGGATGCCCTTCATGAAAACCCTGACATGTAAAGCTGTACAAAATGTACAGGTCCATGTATTAAAAACCAAGCGACAATATTAAAATGATTGTTGTGCATCCATAAATACCATGGTATCACAATGTGAGCAATGGTATAGGTCTCAAAAGATGGCCAATTTTGAATGCAATACATTTCATTTTGTCAATCTAGAACTTGCAAGTGATGGCACACTTTCACAATTGTTATGGCTAGAGTAGCCAAGTAATTTTCGAATAGTAGAAATAAGTATTTCAATTCAAGTCACTGGCCCTCATTACGACCCAGGCGGTAAGTTACTGCCTGGGTCAGACCCTTACCACCATGGCGTAAACTACGTTTACGCCATGGTGGTTGGGGGATTTACCGCCCCATTCCAAGGTGAGTGGGGCGGTAAATCCCCATTTCCCATTTTACCCTTCCCCATTCCCATTTTTGCCCCATAGGGCATAATGGGAATGGGGAAAGGCGATAATTACGGCACCGTAAATTACGGTGCCGTAATTATCGCCAAGGTCCCTTTGCGGCATGGATTTTAACGGCTGCAAAAAAGCAGCCGTTAAAAGCCATCCCGCAAAGGGAACCTTGTAATCAGGCGTTAAGGGTCGGTGCCGTTTACGGCGCCGTAAACCCCTTAACGCCTGAGTCAGAATGAGGGCCACTGTTTTCTCTGTGGATCTGTTTATGCAAATAAGACCAAAAGTAGTCAATTCACAAAGGGCCTCATTAGGACCCAGGCGGTAAGGGGTTTACGCCGGCGTAAACCATGGCGCCCCTTACCGCCTGAGTACGAGTTCCCTTAGCGCCATGGTGATTTTAACACCTGCTTTTAGCAGGCGTTAAAATCCATGGCGCTAAGGGACCTTGTTGTTAATTACGCCACCGTAATTTACGGTGGCGTAATTAACGGCTTCCCCACTCCCATTATGCCCTATGGGGCCAGAAATGGGAATGGGGAAGGGTAAATGGGGATTGGGGACTTACCGCCCCGCCAACCTCGGAATGGGGCGGTAAGTCCGCCAACCCCCATGGCGGAGTTGGCAGCTTAGCGCCATGGACCATGGTGCTAATAGCGCCATGGTCCTCCGCCAAGGTCCTAATGAGGGCCAAAGTCTTTTTTCTTTAACAGTGATTTATTCCAAATGTATATGCCCAATGCGTTTCGAGATTCATTCTCTTCATCAGGGGCTGTGAGTTCAGTCAATTTCCATTTATCTACAAATATTCAACAAAAATACGAATCAATAAGTGTATAACATCCAAAGTAATCATAGTGTAAATCATCTAAAAATTGTTCTTGTACAGAAATCAAGTTCAATCATCATATGTCAACACCTGATCAGATTTCTCATAATGTGACAATTTAAAGGAACCAGAATTGTTTACAATGTTGCCCATCCTCAATTATAATTTCTGTATATAATTCATGATTGAGAACACAATAGGGAAGTTTTGAAAAAGATAAACACTGTGTCAAAAATAGAGAAAACATGTGTTAATTCTGTAAGTGATGAGATATGCAAGAGATTAGCCTCAAGAATATGTCTATGCTTTGGACTAAGTGTTCTGACTACATAAGTGAAAGAGAAGTTAAAGTACTTACTCCAGTATAGGCTGTAGCTAAATTCCAGAAGTAGCAGAGATGCCAAATAAGTGTGGCTGAAGCGGGTAAACCGAGAACAAGTCTCACGGTCAAGAAGTCTGTGTTCCTACGGACAACAAAACGGGGTAAAAGTAAAGAAAAATAAGGACCCGGGCTCGAAGTATGCCAAGGAATGGTGCAGAACGAGCCAAAATGTACTTACAATAGGAGGAATCACGAGCTATCCAGTTCTTGCCTTGTCCAAAGCAGCAAAACATGGCGGCATAAATATACGTCATGCGCGTGACATCATCACGTCATGAACGTGTATGACGTCACAAAGGTAAACAAGTGGCGTTTGTTGGCTATGTTTGTGACGTGATTACGTTGTGAACACAGTTCTTATTACTATTGTAATGGAAGGAACAAAGAGTAATGTGCGAGATATACAACCAAATTATCTGATCCTGTCTGCAGTTCAAATCGCGTGTTATAAGAGTATGTAAAAAATCAATCAAAAGAATCTTATAATGGGAGTAATTGCATGCGATCTGGGATACCTTTCACTGCTTAGTCCATATCAGTAAGGGTATTTCTAAGACTCAAAGAGCAATGAAGTTTCAGAAAGACTGTCGTCAGAATAAATAGTAAGGTTCTATGGGATATATGGTGTATAACAAAGATGGTTCCTGTCTCCTAATACTGGAGTGCACAGTCTGATACAGTACTAGACATTTCACAAACTAAGTCAATTGTCAACAATCTTTGCAGTATCATTATCAACCTTGTTCAGAGGAAGGATCCGAAGTAAAAATCTTCATTGAGACCATGTGGTTGGACGGCGTCAAATTAATGTATCCACCATAATTCCCTCTGGGATAGTTTCTTAGCAAAGTCCCTAAACCTCTGTAATGAATGAACAGTTTCCAAAATTACCCATCGTAGTTGGGTGATATTTTGACCATTTTCTTTAAAATGTCTAAAGACTGGAGATTTTTCATTTTTGGTTCTGATATTGGACTTGTGCTCCGTCCAGCGTTCTTTAGCCTTTCTAATCTATTTGCCAACGTAATATTTCCCGCACGGGCATCTGAGGGCATGTATGAGGTTTTACTCTGCCTTAATGCCAGTAAGACTGAGATTCTACTCATTGGCACACCCACTCCCTCCTTCCCTGCAGCTCTCTGGCCGGCCTCTCTTGGCCCTCTTCCTGCTCCTACCTGCAAGGCTAAAAACCTCAGGGTCATCTTCGACTCTACACTCTCCTTCTCTCCTCACATATCTGACGTCTCTAAGAAGTCACACTACCAGCTGCACCTCCTCAGAGGTATTCTTCCCTTCCTCTCCTTCCCCCAGAAGCTCACTGTCTCCCGAGCCCTGGTTCTCTCGAAGCTGGACTACTGTAACAGCCTCTATCTAAATCTGCCTGCCTCCACTCTCCGCCCTTTGCAACTCATCCAGAACAGAACTGCGAGACTTGTCCTTGGCCTCAAGCCCACGGACCGTATCTCTCCAGGACTGAAATCTCTACACTGGCTCCCAGTGGCTGCGAGGATTAAGTTCAAAACCCTCTGCATTATCCACAAGGCCTTCTGGGGCCTGGGGCCAAAATATCTTCAACTCTCTCTCCCTAAATATCTTCCTTCCCGAGCCCTTCGCTCATCCGTCTCCAACTCCCTCAGGGTCAGCCGCTTCTCAAAGCAACGAGCTGGGGGTAGATCTCTCTCCGCGGCAGGGGCCTCCCTCTGGAACAGCCTCCCTGCCTCGCTGAAACTTGAGGAGAACCATCTCCGGTTCCGGAAGCACCTCAAAACCTTCCTCTTTGCCTCTGCCTTCTCTGTCCCTCTCCCCTGCTAAATTCTACAATGAAATTGCACTGAATCTGCAATGGGCCACTCTCACCGACCTCGGTCCTGGGCCCAGCCACTCTCCACTTGCACTGCCTCCCTGGCATCGCATCCCCTGCACTGCGGGACTGTCTCTGTATCCCTACAGCCCCCCCGTCCCAGCACTGGCCTGCACTTACCTTGCACTTGCCACCAGCTGGCCCTATTTATTTATTTATTTTTATTCTACTTACTTGTACTGCACTTCCCCCTCTCCTTCCCCTTGCACTTTTCCCTTCCCCTACCCCTGCACTTGCGCGGTCTGAATGATACCTGGCCTAGTAGGATCGTTGTCTGTCTTCCCCTTGTTCCCCCCGCCTGCCTCGTCACGCCTTGAAACACTTGTGTATAGGCGCATTACAAATGCCATATCATATCATATCATATCATACTATCACATGTAGCAAAATCGTGAAGAAGGATTTTTTTGCCATTACTGGGATGGCGGACGTGATCTCCCTTGATGATAGTGGAACAATGTTGGCACTGTAAGCATGCGTAAGTTCCCGGTTTTTGTTTCGTAAGTGTAGTTTGACTCAAGGTTTTCTTCCTTTCTGCTTTGATGAGGCTGTCTTTGAAATTCCTCCCTCTTCTGTATGCCAGAATTGGGAGTTCCGGAAAAAGTCTGTTTAAATTGGAGTCTGATTTTATGAGATCCCAATTTTTTGTGATGATCTTTTTGATCTGATAACTCTGACTTGAAAACTTCATGGCGTGGATGAGTCTGGTTGTGTTTTTTTTTTTGGTTTTACTTCAAGTAGTTGAGCTCTAGAGAATGATTCTGTTCGAGCAAATGCTTTATCCAGGATTGTATCCGGAAAACCTCTTATTTTGAATCTTTTCTTCATTTCGTCATATTCACTTTGTAGTCGTGTGACGTCAGATGTTATCCTTTTGTGTCTTAGCATCTGGCTAAAGGGGAGGTTTTCTTTGAGATGAGAAGGATGAAAGTTTCCAAAGTGCAATGTGCTATTGCAGTCTGTAGGTTTCCTATAGATTGTAGTATTTAGATTCAATCCAGTTTTTTTAATATTTACATCCAGGAAGTGTATGTCAGATTGCCCTATTTCCAAGGTGAAGGTAATTCTTTCATTACAGTTGTTGAGATAGTCAAAAAATGGATGTAGTTCTTCAATAGTGCTATTCCATATCCCGAAGATATCGTCAATGAATCTCTTCCAAAAGACAATTTTTGTATTCCAGGGTTCTTTGTTAAGTACGTGTGTTTCCTCAAAGTGGAACATAAATATGTTCGCCTACGATGGGGCCACTGGTGAGCCCATTGATGTTCCTGCGGTTTGTAAGAAATATTTGCCGTTGTATCGAAAATAGTTGTTAAAAAGAATGATGGTAATAAGTTCAATAGCAAAAGTCTTATGGATTGTTTTTTACACAAAAAATTGGGATCTCATAAAATCAGACTCCAATTTAAACAGACTTTTTCCAGAACCCCCAAAGCTGGCATACAAAAGAGGGAGGAATTTCAAAGACAGGCTCATCAAAGCAGAAAGGAAGAAAACCTTGAGTCAAACTACACTTACGAAACAAAAACCGAGAAGTTACCCATGCTTACAGTGCCAACATTTTTCCAATATCATCAAGAGAGATCACGTCCGCCATCCCAGTAATGGCAAACAAATCCTTCTTAACGATTTTCCTACATGTGATATTAAAAACATCATATATGCCCTCAGATGCCTGTGAGGGAAATATTACGTTGGCAAATCGATTAGAAAGGCTAAAGAACGCTGGACGGGGCACATGTCCAATATCAGAACCAAAAATGAAAAATCTCCAGTCTTTAGACATTTTAAAGAAAATGGTCACAATATCACCCAACTACGATGGGTAATTTTGGAAACTGTTCATTCATTACCGAGGGGTGGGGACTTTGCTAAGAAACGATCCCAGAGGGAATTATGGTGGATACATAAATTAGACGACGTCCAACCACATGGTCTCAATGAAGATTTTTACTTTGCATCCTTCCTCTGAACAAGGTTGATAATGATACTGCAAAGATTGTTGACAATTGACTTAGTTTGTGAAATGTCTAGTACTGTATCAGATTGTGCACTCCAGTTTTAGGAGACAGGAACCATCTTTGTTATACACCATATATCCCATAGCACCTTGCTATTTATTCTGACAACGACAGTTTTTCCGACACTTCACTGCTCTTTGAGTCTTAGAAATACCCTTACTGATATGGACTAAGCAGTGAAAGGTATCCCAGATCGCATGCAATTACTCCCATTATAAGATTCTTTTGATTGATTTTTTACATACTCTTACAACATGCGATTTGACCTGCAGACAGAATCATATAATTCGGTTGTATATCTCGCACATTACTCTTTGTTCCTTCCATTACAATAGTAATAAGAACTGTGTTCACAACGTAATCACGTCACAAACATAGCCAACAAACGCCACTTGTTTACCTTCGTGACGTCAGACACGTTCTTGACGTGATGACGTCACGCGCATGACGTACATTTATGCCGCCATGTTCTACTGCTTTGGACAAGGCAAGAACTGGATAGCTCGTGATTCCTCCTATTGTAAGTACTTTTTGGCTCATTCTGCACCATTCCTTGGCACAATTCAAGCCCGGGTCCTTATTTTTCTTTACTTTTACCCCGTTTTGTTGTCCGTAGGAACACAGACTTCTTGACCGTGAGACTTGTTCTCGGTTTACCCACTTCAGCCACACTTATTTGGCATCTCTGATACGTCTGGAATTTAGCTACACCCTACACTGGAGTAAGTACTTTAACTTCTCTTTCACTTATGTAGTCAGAACACTTAGTCCAAAGCATAGACATATTCTTGAGGCTAATCTCTAGCATATCTCATCATTTACAGAATTAACATATGTTTTCTCTATTTTTGACAAAGTGTTTATCTTTTTCCAAAACTTCCCTATTGTGTTCATAATCATTAATTATATTCAGAAATTATAATTGAGGATGGGCAACATTGTAAAAAAATTCTGGTTCCTTTAAATTGTCACATTATGAGAAAAGGTGTTGACATATGATGATTGAACTTGATTTCTGTACAAGAACAATTTTTAGATGATTTACACTATGATTACTTTGGATGTTATACACTTATTGATTCGTATTTTTGTTGAATATTTGTAGATAAATGGAAATTGACTGAACTCACAGCCCCTGATGAAGAGAATGAATCTCGAAACACGTTGGGCATATACATTTGGAATAAATCACTGTTAAAGAAAAAAGACTTTGTGAATTGACTACTTTTGGTCTTATTTGCATAAACAGATCCACAGAGAAAACAGTGACTTGAATTGAAATACTTATTTCTACTATTCGAAAATTACTGGGCTACTTTAGCCATAGATAATGTGCAGGGGACGGGAGTTCCCCAACAGGGAACACACTCTTGTTCTATTGTATTGACAACCCATATGCCAGGGCTGCTTCTTTTCTCCTCTGCACCTTAAAACCTGTTTTATATTTTCTTGAATTGTCTTACTATAATAATTGTACCATACATTTGGAGTGCATGGTGTCTAATTCGCTAGTCACTTTCACAATTGCTCAACAACTATCAGAAGGACCCATCAGAAAGAAATGATGTCAAGAAAAAACAGAATCAAAGGTTTCTGAAGGGCTATGTTTGGGATTGCCTCAACTCAATGGCCTCTGCAAGGACAATTTATACAACAAATGAGTTAGGAAATATACAACATTTAGTGACAGTATATCAAATCACAGATAGAGATGCAAGTCCAGCGGGATTGAAGATAATTGGAGATCAGAAGAGTATCACACTGAGCATGTTAATGAGTCTTGTTTTCAACATCACATATGCAGGCAAGAAGATCGAGTGGGAATGTGTACAAACCCTGGGCTCTCAAACTCAGGGCAATCCTTTAAGAGTGGGGATACTATGCTGATTTCCAAACCCATTTATGAACAGCTGAATGAAAATATAATGGTCCTCATTACGTGTTTGCCGGTATAAAAACAACATAAATGGCATGCCGGTGCTACCGTGTCCGTGTAGCAGTGCTGCCGGAATCTACAGTAGATTCCGAGTCAGTGTGCACACGCATTGCAGCATGCCAGTAACGGTAGTACCGGCATGCAGATAAGGGCCCCCAAGCTCTCGATACCAGCATCAACGATGCAGCAGGCAAGGGCACTGACGATGCTCTAATTACCAGAGTAATACCGGCACCGGAAGCAATGTCATCACGCCGGTACAGGAAATGCACCAGCAGCCATCTTTAAAAACTCAATCCATTTCACTCCTCAGTCCGCAGCACTTGAACTGGAGAACTGAGTATGCAGGAAGGTAGTTGACCAACATGACAACCAGGCAAGGCCCTGCCTGTTGCTGCAAAACATGATTCAGCAACATAGAACTGAACATCTTGGCCGACACACTGGTTGAACATGCAGATGTTGTGTTTTGTGCAGACCTGCGGCGTGCAGCCCAACTAAGGAAGAATGCGGTATGGGAGGAGGTGGCCCGTAAGGTCTCAGCGGTAGGGACGACAGCCCGGACCGTACGAGATTGCCGCAATCGGTGGGATGACCTCTGTCTGCAGGTCTGCAACCTCTTGTGGGCCAGCGCAGCAACCTCCCACACAACTACAATGTACCTGCCACGAACACAACCAACAAACCCCACTGACACACCACATATGACCCCATAATTGACAACACAAGCATCATCAGCATGCACACATACACATACACATAACTGTTCAGATGCAGCCCTCCCCACTGTGACACCTCATGGCAAGATGCACACATCGCCTCCACCATTTGCACACCTGACACACCCACAAGGTGCATACATGCAGTGTAAACATCAGTGGCTCAACATACAGAATGTGTGCACATCAGTTCCACAATCAAACACCACATGCCAAACAGCCCCTGTGGCATGGATACAACATACAAACCACTACACACCTGTAGTACACCCAATAGACACCATGCACAACATGTCCGCACCATAAGGATGCCCCGACACTGCATCCCCCCCAGTCCTGTGTGCACCATGCCAGGCCCTCCAACATGTCCATGATAATGCGCATGACTTTTAATGTAGTACAATTGATGCATGTTTGATGTGTACAGACCCATGACTAATGCCCTGCCTCACTGTCCTCCACAGGCACTGGAACAGACAGCGAGGGTGAACATGCCCCAACCCCCCAGAGAGCTGATGCATGGCAGTGCCGCCGCAAACACACAGGCTGCAGCCGGGAGCCGTCAACCTCTAAGTCGAGACCAAAGCATGCCTCGCTTTCCACGCCACAGCCCTCCTACCAAGAGGACACACAGGCCACCCAGCAGCCCAAGGAGCCACCATCTACCTCTAGCAAGGACTCCTGCCAGCAAACTGCTCCCGGCAACATCCACTTCTGCCTCCAAGGCCTCCAAACCAACATCCACTCCTGCCTCCAAGGCCCCCCGGCAAACATCCACATCAGGGGCCCCAGAGCCACTTCAAGGGGAAGAGCCAGAATCCCTTGTGGCCAGTCAGCACGAGGAGGCACATTCAGCCGTTCAGAGTGAGGAGGGTGAGGCGGCTCAATCCACACTTCACAGTGAGGAGGAGGAGGTAGAACGACCAAACCACAGCCAGCAAGAGGAAGAAGAAACAACACGACCCATGCAGTGAAGCATGCCTAGTGCACCTGCACATGGCTCAGGTACACACAGCGCAGCAGAGGACATTGCCCCGGACACCTACAACAACAAATCTGTCTTCAGCCCCACAAGCTCTCCCAGACCACTTCTCCTGGCAGCACATGCGCCACAGCACATCAGTGACGTTGAGGGGCGAATGACATGCATGGAAGGCCAGCAACAAGCAATGCAGGCCCTGGTGACCCAGTTTGTGTCGGATACTGAAGTAACACGCCAGGCCATGCAGGAGGGCGGATGGTGAGCAGGGCTGTGTACCATGTTGCCAGGCACATCTGTGAAGATAATGCAGCAATGACAGCCCTTGCGCAGTCCCTCACACAATTGGCAAACGCCATTGCCGAGCAACGTACTGTAACCACGACACCACAACCCGGTCCATCGCCGAGCAGCACTCCAGCCATTTCCCCTCAGACGAACCCTGTACGTCGCTCGCATCGACTTGTGCAACACACAGAGGCTCAGCCCCACCCCCCAAGGGGGCATAAATAATGAAACTCTGAATTGCATGTTGATTTACAGTACTTGTGAAGTGATTGTGTTGGTAGTTGAGGAGGGGGAGTTGGGGTATTGGGTGTGGGGGGAGTTGGGGAGGGGGAGTTGGGGTATGGGTGTGGGGGAGTTGGGGTGGGGGAGTTGGGGTATTGTGTGTGGGGGTGTTGGGGAGGTGGTGTTGGAAGCATCTCATATGTATATTGGTGGTAGTACTGCATTGCCAAATGTGCATAGTTTCTGTTTGATCAATACAGCATTTATGAGAAAGAAAATCATATGACTGGACATTGCTTCTTCAGTGTGTGTCAATTTAATTATGTACAGCGCCGAGTGCCCAGTGTGACCCGTCCCCAGTGCCTTCTTCTCGGGTCCATCAGAAGTAGTGGTCAATTACATCTTGGCGTGTTGCACGTCCTTCATTCACATTGTGGCACTGAGGATTTCCACCATCTCGCCCATCATCATCCTTATCCTCAGGTGGCATCATGTCCATGTCAGGGGGCAGGGGTATGTTGTGTCGGATACAAATGTTGTGTAGCATGGCACATACTAATACAATCTTGCCCACCTTCTCCGACCTGTAAATGAGTGTCCCACTGACCTGCTGAGGCAGAGAACCTGGGCCTTCAATAGCCCAAAAGTCTTCTCAACCGTGACACAAGTAGGTGCGTGTGCACACTTGTAGTCCTCTTTGTGCCTATTGACCGGTTGCCTGATGGGGGTCCAGAACCACTGATTCAGGGGATACCCAGCATCACCAGCATGGGAGCAATAGAGAATGTACTTGTGATTAATTCAGTAATTTCTTGTATGTACTGCCTGTACAGTGTTCATGATTACATGCAACAGAATATTCTTAAATCAACATGACATGTTCCTTATTCAATAGTCCCAGGTAAGTGTACTTAGGGATGTTCTCGTCCCAAAGATCATTCACTCAGAAACAGCAGTCTCACAAATGAAGTCCAAAAGCCCATGATGTGCTTACATCTGTTGAATGTGTTACCAATGGAAATGGCCTATGATGCACAGTGCATAATGACACATTTGCCTAATGTGTTTTATGAAACACAGTGGTTTCCAAATCATGCATTCGGCTACCTGATGTCACCATGTACATGTCCATCAACGCCTTCCCCCATATGATTAAGGCACATTCACATTGGTGGTATGGGCCGCCAGTGAAGGGTTAAGTTTCTGTGATACATCTGGGTGGGGACTGGAATTGTGGGAATGAGGTACTTTGGATGAGCGCTGCACCTTTCAATCATATATTGTTGGTGGTAAGTGATTGATGATAGCAATTGTTTCCATGCTTGACCCATTGTAAGGTGTCCCTTGCTGTCCCTTGCGGTGACAAGACAGGCATAGTGGTGGGTGGTTAACCTGTGGAGTGAGTGCAGTGACTGAGATTTCTCTGTGTGGCAGTTGGATTTAGCTCAGGCATGGCAGCATGACTCGTGATTTCCTTTGCTGCACTCGTGTATTGCATGCATTGTGACTGCAGGGTGGTGCATTGTGGTACCTGTGGTTCGTGTTTTATGATGTTCCTGATGCATGTGCTGGTGTGAGCCCTGTGCATATTGCTTACATGTACGCACAGCTGTGTAGACATGTCACATCTGTATCCATTTCCTGTGTCCCACAGTCTGGTGATTTAACTAGGGTCACAGTTTTAGGCACCCAGGACGCTGTGTGTCAACTTGTTCCATTCTATGTGTGTAATTTGTTATTGTGCAGGTTGGGGATGTAGAGGTATGTAGGTCTGCTTCCTCATGCTACTTTGACTTCTATTGCCCCACAGACTTGAAACTAACTTTTTGAAATTCAGGAAACAACTAAAAACGACTTTGTTTAAATGAAACTCTCCGAACACTTGACTCTTCTTCCCTAATCCGCTGCTTCTTTAATTATTGTCCCGTTTTCAGCTTGTCCTTGTGTACACATTTCGCGCCCTGATGCCTACGGGCTTCGGGGCAATCTAAATAAATAAATAAATAAATAAATAAATAAATAATGCAGTCTATCTACACTTCATTGCATTCATGGTAATGCTTATGCCTATTTTCAGGGGTGATTATGGATTCATGCATGTGGTGTGCACTTGTGCTGCTCATGTATGCAATCCTGTGTTATGTTCCAGCACCCCTCATGGCCCAGCCAGCAGACAGGTTGTCTATGCATGTGGTCCCCCCACCCAATCAGCACCCCTCATGGCCCTGTGGTTAGACTCACCCAGCAGCCAGGTACGTTGTGCAGCGTGTCGTGCCATTTAGCATGGAAGCGTGGAGTTGCGCAGCACCATGGCATCATGTGTGAAGCTAGGGAATCTTGCACAGCAATGCGTTATTTTTTTGTGTGTATCGCACACCATCTGGACATTCAGGGAATGGTAGAGCTTCCTGTTGGGGTACACTACCTCCACAGCATGACGGACTACCAGCTCCATATGGGTGCAGTCGAGGGCACAAATTACATTTGGCATGCCTGCCAGTGCATGGAATGCTATTTTGGTTGCATTTACCTCCTCTTCAGTCTGTGGTAACTTGATGTGGTCCCTTGCATGTTTCAGGAGTGCATTAACCACCTCATTGAGCACACGGGAGAAAGAGGGTTGTGAGATGCCATGCAGCTGCCCCACTCTATGCTGGTAAGTGTCTGTGGTAAGGAAGTGTAGCACAGACATTACCTTCAGCAAGGGGGGATGGCTGTCCGGATGTTGATGTTGCTCACCAGGTCATCATGAATGAGGTCCACTATTGTGGAGATGGTGTTTCTGTCAGGCGGTACAGAGTGTGGATCTGTGCAGTGGTTAGGGCAAATGGATTGGCTCTTAGGCGAAGGATTGGTGGCTGCCTGGGGGTTCAACTGCCTGCACTATTGGTATTTGCAGCCCCAGTCTCACCCTCCTTCTCCTCCTGCACCTCTGCTGCGTTCTCTGGTTCACTGGCTGATCAAGGAGGAGCAGTGCTGGCATGTCCTCCAGCCCCAGTATTGCAACTGCTAATGATAGCATTATGGATTTGGAAGGGGTGTGGGAGTACTCGTTTTGTGCTCTGCCAGACTCCATTGCCTCCACCTGTGCTGATTGTGTGCACCTGTGGCAGGTTTCTACCCAGCAGATTGCTATTAATGCCTGCTCCGCGATGCCAGTGTTTACGGCATCCTAGTATTCGTTGTTACTGGCATCTCCATGCCGATAATTGCATCTCTGTGCAACTCTTAATGTGCACTTGACTGCGGCATGCCAGTGTCACTGGCACGGCTGCCGCGTGTCCGCGCTCATACCGGCAAGGGAGAGACTGGTCACAGCGGGTCACTGGTGATGCCAGTGACACAGGTATCGCTGCTCGTAATACTCTTGTCAGGTAAACGATGCTGGTACGGTCATACTGGCATCGATTTAACCAGACCGCCAACCTTGTAATGAGGCCCAATGTGTCTCTATCTTTGCTCACTCTCTCCTTGTTAGATTATTTGTTGATGGGCTGCAGGTTTCTTCAAATGCTTTTTTCTCCACACCCAACTTAACCCCTATGAGCAGGGGTTTAACTGTGAAACATGCACCCTCAATTCTCTAAGCAGTAAACCTATGATTAAAATGCATACCAATTGGTTAATTATGTGAAACTATTCTGGTTTGTCTGCTCTGGCCACCCTCTTTCCCAAACTGCTGAAAATCGCCAAAGCACTGCCCTTGGACACCTCTATTGAAAGCCCAACATAACCTTGTCATCAAACACTTAGGATATTACACTTATCAACAGTAAGGTAGATAACAAATACACATTTTCTGACACTCATTTTACAAAAGCCAATAGCTCCCCCTCTCTTTGTAATACCGGCAGCTTCAAAACCTCCCACCATTAATGACCATGACCTGCTGACCTCTACAGATGGAACTGGGGCCCAGAAGATCGAGGGACTCACCTACAATGACACATTATGTTCGTTAAACAAAAGGTCTGCAGGTAATTAAAAAGGCAGCTAATATTCAACTTGCTGTCGTAGGCCACCACATAAATCGCCTGGTCATCACTGATACATGGTTCAAGATTAACTCTACCACGAAGCCTGACATACTACTCCCTATACAAAATCATATTGAACAACAGACCAAAGACCCGGGGAGTTGGAGTGGCCCTTGTCAGGCCATGCAGATTTCAGGTCTCCATTGAAAACACAACCCAAGTTCTCAGTCCAGGTTCCCTAACAAGAAAATGCTATAACCTGAAAGGCAGCATACCTCCCTCCAGCCTACAACCTTGAATTCACATAACCATGGTCTAATCTCCCTAACGATAAACAAACCCATTGATCCTGATATCAGGCAATATCAATCTCATGATTGATTCTCCCATGGACAAACAAACATGCCAATGTGGGTCTATTATGAAACCTATCTCTACAGATCACACCACAAGTCTCTGCCTCTGCTTGTCACATACCTGCTGCGGAAGCTCACCAGAGACAACATCCTGCCCTTGCTTAACAACACAGATATCTAGCCCCCATCTGCTTCCAACCCCAACGTACTAGTGGCAACATATACCACAATCCTTTCCAAAGGAGTGAATACCTTAGCCCCCCTAACCCCACATAAATCCAAAACAGTTAGACATTCTAACTCCTGGTTTACCCTGCACCTCCTGTAACTGTGTACTCAGAAACAACAAGCCAAGCTCATCTGGCTAAAAGACCTATCTGAAAAATGATTTCAGCAAAATATCAAAACGCTACAAAGCTGCCATTATTGCAGCAAGATCAAACTCTTTCAACATCTGGATCATGGCCAATTCTGATACAAAAGACATTTTTACCATATTCAGGGAACTTCAATCTGCAGCTCCACGACCCACCACCCTCACCAAAGATGCAATGTGGTGCTCTGACATTCAAGCAGCACTTTTAGGGAAAATCGACACTCTGAACTTAAAAGTAATCTCACAACAAGCTAAATTCCATCATTACCCGACAGCCACAAGTATCAGCTGCACTCCTCCCCACCAGCTCCCTCGACCAATCAATTCTCTTTCAGAGTACTTGCCGAATGCTTAAAGCTGGTCAAATGCCTGAAACCTTCTAAATGTAAAGGCGATATTTGCCCTGCATCTCTCATCAAAGAATGCACTGACTTGCTAGTCTCAGTCATCACAGCCTTCATAAATGCATCATTCTCTAAAAGCACTGTTCCAGCTAGCCGTAAAGAAGCATGGGTCCTCCTTCTCCTCAAAAAAACCTCACGTGTCCCAACCATTCCATCCACCTATAAGCCAATTACAACTGTCACATTCCTACTAAAATCTTAGACCAAATAGCCTACCTGCAGGTTCAGCAATTCTTGGAGGAAAACAAAATCCTAAGGATGCACCAATCCTGTTTCCGCCCAGGACACGGCACAGAATCTGCCCTTCTCGATCTGAAAAATCAGTTAGCTGAGATCATGGATGAAGGAAACTGTGCCTTGCTCCTCCTCCTAGACTTATCAGCAGCTTTCCACCTGGTCAACCACCAAATCCTCTGCCACCACCTTACTGGCCACACCAATTTCTCCCCACCTGCCTCTGCCTGGATTGCATCCTTCCTGGAAGGCGGAGTCAAGAGAGTCTTCTAAGACACTGCCAATACCTCACCATCCCTTATCACCTGCGGTGTACCACAAGGGTTCTGCATCACCCCCACCCTTTACAATATATTTACCAGGCCACTAATTAACATCCTAGACTCCCTAATACCTTGCTCCATTGTGCCTACTTGACAAACACGTTACTGTATGACTAAGCCTTGACTTTTACCAGCAACAGTGCCTCAATGCCACTGTGCTGTATGTGCGCTTTACAAATGAAATCAATACATTAAGTACTTTTGCTATCCATCTTTCATTATATTGTATCTTAACCCTATCAATTCTTCTTTGCCTCCTGTCTCTAAGATGTTGTATGATTCCGGAATGTGCCAGTTTACTTCTAGCAGTTGATTCTGTTAGCTTTGGTGTGCATTTGATGGGGTGCCCCCACTGTCTTTAAAATAAACTGTCATCAAGGGATCCCACTTGCCTTGAGAAGTACTACATTGTTGCAGCCACCACATGATTTGAGCCAACTGGAAACATCCCATAAAACACTGCTCATAAAAAAATTAACCCTTTCAACTTTAGCCCTCTTAAAAACATAATTGAACATGACTTCCACTAAAACCTCAACCCAGATGCAACTCCCCTCACCACCAAAAAGAACCCTAGCAAGCTACTAGAAGCACTCAATCTCGTGTTGACCAGATCCCTGGAAATCCTGTCACCTTGTGCAAAAATACCCCTAAGCAGACCACAAACATATTAACAAATGGATCAATAACAGACCTTAACACACACACAAGAAATCAAAGGAAATTGGAACACAGTTGGAAGGACTCGCCATTCCAGAAAACATATTTTTTTGTAAAATGGAGGCACAATGTATAGAAAGATAAAATATTGTGTCTAAAAATGAGTAAGTAGCATCACCAATGGCTTGTCAGAATCATTTAAACTATTTTAAAAATGAAGCGCACACGCCCAAAAAATGCAGATCTTCTTGCCTTACAGGAGGAACAGAACATCTGGCTCATGCATTTACCATGGAAATACAGAATATCCAAACAACAATACTGACCAAATACATGTCTTTTCAGGACACAAATGGATTAACCTGAAAAGTCCAACCCTCAATTTTCAACTTTTAAATCCTCACCATCTGATGAAATCATCAGGTTAGTGAAAAGGCTGAAGACATGCAGGTCATACTGTAATACATGCTCATCAACGTTCATCAAGAACAACATTAGCAACCCATCCTCATCCTTCTCCCTTATCTTAACCAACTCCTAAAGATTGGCAAAAGTCCCTACACCGTTCGAAGAAACTTCTACTAAATGACTCTTTAAAAAAAAGTCCATGGACCTATAGACCACCTTGAATCTTAAGAAAGTTAACCTGATCTCTATTATCACCTTCATTGCTAAAACTGTTGAAAAGAATGTCACTATGCATCTCACAGAATTCAATGAGTAAGAAGGATAACTACATGAGAATCACTCATCCAGTCTTGGTCCAGACTGGTCTTACCAGTCTTGGTCCAGACTGTTTTTCAGTACTGAAACATTCCTTATTATGATATGATATGATATGGCATTTGTAACGCGCCTATACACAAGTGTTTCAAGGCGCGACGAGGCAGGAGGGGGCAAGGGGAGACAGGCAACGATCCTACTAGGCCAGGTGTCATTCAGATCGCGCAAGTGCAAGGGTAGAGGGGACTGGGAAAAAGTGCAAGAGGAAGGGAGACGGGGAAAGTGCTGTACACGGTTAGTAGAACACAAGATAAATAATAGGGCCAGCTGGTGGCAAGTGCAAGGAAAAGTGCAGGACATGGTTAGTAGAATACAAGATAAATAATAGGGCTAGCTGGTGGCAAGTGCAAGGTAAGTGCCGGGAGAAGGGGCTGTAGGATACAGAGACAGTCCCGTAGTGCAGGTAGGCAGTTGAGGGAAGAGTGGCTGGGCCAAGGACAGAGATCGGAGAGAGTGGCCCGGTAGCAGATTCAGTCCAGGTTCAGTGTTTTTAGCAGGGGAGAGAGGGAGAGAAAGCGGAGGCAAAGAGGAAGGTTTTAAGGTGCTTCCTGAACCGGAGATGGTTCTCCTCAAGTTTCAGGGAGGCAGGAAGGCTGTTCCAGAGGGAGGCCCCAGCTGCGGAGAGAGATCTACCCCCAGCTCGTTGCTTGGAGAAGCGGCTGATCCTGAGGTAGTTGGAGGTGGATGAGCGAAGAACTCGAGAAGGAAGATATTTCGGAAGAGAGAGTTGAAGGTATTTTGGCCCAAGGCCACAGAAGGCCTTGTGGACAATGCAGAGGGTTTTGAACTTAATCCTCGCAGCCACTGGGAGCCAGTGTAGTGATTTCAGTCCTGGAGGGATACGGTCCTTGGGCTTGAGGCCAAGGACAAGTCTTGCAGTCCTGTTCTGGATAAGTTGCAAAGGGTTGAGAGTAGAGGCAGGAAGATTTAGATAGAGGCTGTTACAGTAGTCCAGCCTCGAGAGAACCAGGGCTCTGGAGACAGTGAGCTTCTGGGGGAAGGAGAGGAAGGGAAGGATACCTCTGAGGAGGTGTAGCTGGTAGTGTGACTTCTTAGAGACGTCAGATATGTGAGGAGAGAAAGAGAGTGTTGAGTTGAAGATGACGCCAAGGTTTTTTGCTTTGCAGGTAGGCGCAGGAAGAGGGCCAAGGGAGGCTGGCCAGAGAGCTGCAGGGAAGGAGGGAGTGGGTGTGCCGATAAGTAGAATCTCAGTCTTACTGGCATTAAGGCAGAGGTCATTGGTGGCACACCATTCCTGGATAGCTGAGAGACAGTCAGAGATGAGGGAAGGGGAAGAGGAGGCTGAGGGTAGCCTGAAAATGAGCTGGGTATCATCCGCATAGCACTGAAAGTTGGGACAGAGAGCGGCGATGCGGTGAGCAAGAAGTGCCAGATACTGGTTGAACAGCCAGGGGGAGAGGTTAGATCCCTGGGGGACACCACAGGTAGAGAAAAAGATGTCAGAGAGGAAGGAACCCAGTTGGACCTGGGATGGTCGATTGGAGAGGAAGGAGGTCAGCCACGCCAGAGCCTGACAAGTGATACCCAGGTTATCACAGAGATGGTTAATCAGGATGGTGTGGTAGACAGTGTCAAAGGCAGAAGAGAGGTCGAGCAGAATGAGAACACAAGGGGTGTTAGAGTCAGGTTTAGAGAGCAGGTCCTCACGGATGTTCAGGAGAGCAGTTTCCGTGCTTCTGGCAGCTCTGAAGCCAGACTGATGGCCAGTTTCTCCAGGAACTTGCCCAGGAAGGGAGTGATAGATATTGGGCGGTAGTTAGCTGGGCAGGAGGGGTCTGAAGAGGGTTTCTTAAGAAGGGGGTGCACAAGGGAGTGCTTCAAGCGAAAGCCTCAACTGACACGTGCTTCATGGGACAGATAACCGTGAATGTGGGTGGCAGTGATGAGGGTGGCTTTGCCTGTGGGGTAGGGAAGGTGAGGTGGGAGGATAGGAGAAAGTGATCACTCCAGGAGATAGGATTAGAGAGAGGGTAAGAGAGGGGAATGTCAGAAGAGATCAGAGCATCGAGAGTGTGCCCTGCAGAATGGGTCGGCCCAGATGGGAGAATAGAGAGAAGGAGAGAAATCCTGAATGTGCTAAATTCCAATTATTCTTCAGTGTTTATCCTGCTTGAAATTTCTTGGGATGCACGTACAGCATCCCAGCCAGGCAAAAGGGTTCAGGCTGAGGAAAACCTACTTGCACATACCATCAAGTGAGCAGGATGAGTTTTGCATAGCAGAAGGCACATGTATTGTTTTTATTTAGGTTTGACCAATATTAGAAACTCACATGTAACACATAAAGAACAACAAACATTAATTTTCCAGTGGCAGAGATTATAGATAGGGCAGTATTGTAGGCCCTGTGTTTAGGTGTTGTATCCAAAGTTATGGTTTGCAGTGAGGTGCACAAAAAAAGCTGAAACAGTGGAAGCTGGAGTCAGATACATACTATTATAGAAGCAAGGTCAGTGTGTCAACATGGCAGAAGGGTCACGATTTATTTTTGGTTTTGTTTTTGTTTTATTGGTTAAAATACAATTCAACCTTTAGAAAACTGTAAAACATACAAGCACAAGCAGAGGAAAAGAAAAAAAAGCAGAAAAAAAGAACAAAAAAGGAAAAAAACAGGCAAATTAATACTGTAAAATTAACACTACTAATACTGGGAACAAAGACAACAGTAGATCACGACCAACTAGTGCAAATCAAAGGCTATAATAAAGGCGAACAGATTACAAAGCATTAAAACTCATGATTACTTCATTCAAACATTTCCAATTAAATACAGAGTGTTCACAGCAAAAATTGCATCAAAATAAATGGAGCCTACATTTACAATTAAAGTTGTTTATCCTGTCAAACAGCAATTCCACAGATGCTTGGGAATCTGTGAAATTGATGCTTGGGTGAAAGACAATCCTTGTTTATGAACTTGTAAATTGCTTTTGACCTCATCTGATTCAGAGCTTCACATACCAGCAGTAGGTGCTTAGATGTTTCTCGATGTTTGTCATCCTTACAGAATCGTCAAAAGTCTGTTTCCGTCGTTATCAACCCATATCCCAGTAGAATGTCCTTGGTCCGAACCGAATGTAGCCAAAATTTTATGCAAATGGTTTGCACCTGTTTATTATAATAAATCCATAGCTATGGGGATACAATTCCTTGTTTTTTATTGTCACATATTAGATGGCTTAACAAGGGATGGGCTTTGAAGTATGTGACCGTATTGTCCCAGTCCGCTAAAAATAATGCCTTCCTTGACCAGATTACCATTAAGATCTGACAGAGAACATCCTGACTCAGCCAGTGAATGATGAGCCAGCCCCTTTATTGCTGACAAAGCTCAAAATCCTGCAGACTCAAATACACTTCCAAACCTCCACATCAGTAATTTGTCCGATGCAGTTAACATTTTCCCTTTAAATCATAGGTAGGGCCAAAGTGCTCTAGCCTTCAACATAATGCACCCCAATTCATACCTGATTATTGCGTGTGTTGTAGAGGATGGAAGGAGGAAGGTGGAGGACTCTTCTCCATAATTAAGGCTTCCCGGTGAGGAAAGTTCCAGATCCTAAACCTCAATCTCATAAAGCAATTTAGGGACAATCTTGCCCTCAATGAATCGTGTACAGGACAATAAAGAAAACCAACCAGTCTACCCTATGTAATTGATTGGATAGTTTAGAATGAGCAAACAGAGGGTTTAGAATTTATCTTAAAGTGTCACCATATTAGATATTAAGGCCTGGTAGACCATGAACAGAATTGCACACAGGCCCTGATGTGGAGCTGTGGCTCTGTTAGTTCAGTCCCAAAAGCAAATTTGTTTTCCGTTACCTCAGGAGAGAAGCCAAGGTCAGAGACACAAGCAGTGCACAGATAAAAGCTAATTGTATCCAGCTGCAGGGCATGAACATGGTGGGAAAATAATGTTTACTGTAGGGAGAGCAGGAAGAGATGTGCCCTTTGAAGGACATATTCACGAGAATAGGGCATACGATTTTGTGATCCCAATGGGAAAGGAGAAGATTTAGAGCACTGCTACTCTCACTCAAGAGCGGTCATCCCATTTGATGTATGCATGTACAACTGAAAACAAATAACTCCCTTAAATTCAGACTCAAGAGCTGTGCCCCGGTCACAGCATTATTGGGCATCTATGGTGTGAAGGAGACAAGGGGGGAGCCATGTCTGGATCTTTCCATGATTTGGAATAGGATGAGCAAAGGTGATGCCAATAAATGTAATGAAAGGTCAACGGTACAATTTGTGTGTGTGTGTGTGTGTCACATGTCTGGTATAATGAGAAGGCCTATTGTCTTATCAAAGCAAAGTTGGCCTCACCAGTTCACATTGAACGTGTCTGGATCAGAGGGGTGTATGTCATGTGACGATCTCGATTTATTAATGTGTCAAATAAGTTCAAACAACCAATCCCATACCTTGGTTCCATAGTGATACTGTAGTGGGTCATGAGTCATGGGGAATAGGTTTAGATAAGGTTTGGCCAACCCGTCCAGGGACTTTAGGGGGGTATTAGCATGTGGTGAGATAACATTATAACTGGTGTATTCTGTTTTTGGGGTTTTCCTCTATACAACCTGTAACTTCTCGGGTAGTGAAGAGGTCTGTGTCAATTTGGTTCGACAGGATGGTCTGAGACTTTTTTGCATGTAATAAACCTTGTTTTCCCTTGCAAAGAGGTGTAGTGATTATTTGGCCTTTTGGATATTTTTACTGTTCATGTTTTCAGTTGCTACTTCTCTTTATAAATTGGTGAAACTGGTGTGATTGCAGACTCTCCGTGAAGTCGGGGATGTCCCAGCTACACATCATGCGGTACGGCGCCCATCTGCATGACCAGTTCACGTGCAAAAGAGTTTCTCAGATGCCATGTTGACAGAATGCCTGCCTGCTCCTTGGAGTTGGGATCTGCTCCCAGTTTTTAAAGGTTGTTGGTAGGGCTCTGTATTGGAGGTGCTTGGCAGAATGCATGGATGTACGTGTGGGAGAAAACAACTAGAGGAGAGTGTGTGTGTGCGTGTGTGTGTGTGTGTGTGTGTGTGTGTGTGTGTGTGTGTGTGTGTTTGTGGAGTGAGTGGATTGTGAGTGTGTGGATTGCAAAAGATCAGGTGGCAATATATAGTAGTTTTTTACATATAGAACTGGCCAGTGGGATCTCCTCCATTGAGAGAAAAGCTGATATCAATATAATATAGAGTAAAAAAAAGAGAAGAGAGAGGAAACAGGATCTCCTCCTTTGCGGAGGAAAGGCAGCACTGTATGTAAAATAGAGGTGATGTCAAGTATATGGAGGACCTGGGAACCCTCCACTCGCCAAAAGAGAGTGTGAGGAGGTACATTCCCTCTTCCTGAGGCAAGGTGATAGAGGAAGAGTCTAAACAATGTTGGAAATAAGTGTGATTTCATTGTGTAGGCCCATTATATGGCAGGCCGGGGATCTCGTTGCCCGGCATAAGAGGGTGTAAGGAGGTGAATTCCCTCATCTCTAAGAGAATGCTGAAAAGGGAACTAAACCATTAATGCACCCCAATTCATACCTGATAATTGTGTTTTTTGACGTGTGATATAAGGTGTTTTTTAAAGTTGTATTGTGGTGTGTTGGTTGTTTAGCTGTGTGGTGAATTGTGTGGTGTAATAAGTAGGTGGTGTGTGGGTGTAAATAATGGGGAGGGGTAACAGGGGTAACAGGGAGTGTGGGCAGTTTGGAGAGGGAGTCGATCAACGCCACTGGATTGGTGCTCAGGAAAAAATACATTATTAGGATGCAGGATTAGATGTAGAAATGAGTTCCCTTACCCCACATTGATCCCGCTCTACTGAGAGAAAACTATGAAGCACCGTAGTGAGTGGGTTGCTGATACGAGAGGAGGGATGTAAAAGCCTTGGCCTGTAGAAGGGAATAAGGTAGAATAGCGCCAATAGGTACTGATGAATGGAGAGTGGGTCGTCTTTTTTTTTTAGAATTGATAGTACAGTGATTAGGGACGCACATTTTGAAACAAAGGATGATGGTCTCAATGATGAGAGGTATTGAAATTGACTGCCACGGGCGGACAGATGAGACTATGAGACAATCAAGTCAGAGGCTGATACCAGAGTAGCAGAGCAGGAGTAATTGGGAACAGATGAGGAATAGGGAGATGAGATGCTACCCAGGGTTACACAGAGAGTAGAGATTTTGTGGGGACCAAGAATGTGAGCGCAACAGGGTCGCATGGCGTTGGTGAAGGGGTAAGCGAAGGGAGAGAGAGTAACCGGTTAAACAGTTGGGAACACATTTTCCATTGCTATATAAATGTCATGGACAGAAACAATTTGATGAAGGCACTTCCTTCACTCCCAGCTGGAGAAGGAAAGTGGATATATGCACTTGAGAAACAGACTGCAAGTATTACACTAGAGTTAGAGAAATGACAGGCTTATATCCTGCATTATTAGACAACCAAGTGGGTGATATTTGGAATAAAGAAGGTTACCCAAGGGTACAGATGTGCGATGACAATCAATGATTGTTGAGTTTGAGTGTGGACTGCCCTAAGAGCAGCATATCCTGACACACGGGACATACACTCAATTTTGGCATGCACTATGAAAGAAGAGATGTGGAAGGCAGAGACAGGTGAACCATGGGATAAGACTACAGCAATATTCTATTATATGCTAAAGAAAGCACTTCTGAAAAAGATGCAGAAATATTTGGACAAGGTAGTGAGGATTGAGGTTAAGTGATGGGTAGAAATTCAGGCAATTATAGTACATCATTGCAGGCAACTGTAGGAGAAAGAGATGGAAGTGGTCGATAATGTGCAGATAGCTGAAGCGAAGTTAGTACAAAAGAAATTAGCAAATTTGAGCATAGAAGTAGCATAGAAGTGCCAGTGATTATGGGCCCACCTATAGGGCAAGTAGAGCTGAGAATTACACCAATAGAAATGAGAATGGTACCGGAGTGGAGACCAAGGCTATCAGGAGGGTTACTAAAGAGGGAGAGGGTGATTCCAAAGAGGGTGAGGATGTATAAAATGAGGTTCTGGAGGGATGGGGCAAAGATTTGATGGACCAGATTTCTTTTGGCCATTTTGCACAAGAGTGTAGGAGCAGGCAAGTGTCTGCATATGATCCCTGCACATATCCCAGTGGACCATTGGCCCCAGTCACATATCAATAGCAGTACAGAATTATGGCTCTAAGTGTCCTGTATGGCACAGTGTCCGTGCAGGTGACCAAGCAGGCCCAACAATATCAGGCACCAGTACCACCACAGATGCAACCTTGAGCACCCAATACAGTCAGCACCAAAATTATGCGACAAAAATGATTTGCCACACGACACAGTGGCAACGTGTACAGGGACAAGGGTAGTGGGCCGTAACACCTTTGTATTCCCAGGGTCAAATACATACCCAGTTTAGGACAGCCACAGAGAACCCTGGCACGCCCAGTCCTATCAGTCACTGTTGCCCCTGAAGAGGAACCCCTGGTAGGTGTGGAGATTCATTCATTTTCATGGATGACACAGGTGCCACATAATCATGTAAAGAGGAAGGGCACACACCCTTATCAGGTAAAGTAATTAACACACAGGGGTTCTCTGGGGCAATAAAGTTGGTTCTATTTTCAAATGACTTACCCATTGATGTAGGTAACTAAGAGATGTTAGCTCTGTTACTGTTTTGAACTGCAACACTGGTGAACTCGTTAGGCAGGGATCTGTGAAGTAATCTAAATATTTTTTTAAAAATCACGGAAGAAGGGTAGTATGCTCTACACCAGGACTTGGTTATGCCAGGCTCCTGGCTAGGGTCCTGGCATTAACACAAGCATTAGTCAGATATGGTGACACTAGAAGAATACCTTTGCACCTGGATTTGTTTAGGTATAGAGGAACCGTGTTGTTGAGTTGAGTGCCAGGCATTAGAAACAAGCCATAGATTTTTGTTTAGGCCATGCTCCAAGATCATGCTTCGGGTAACATTATCACGCTATATCACGCTATATTTGGAGTGGGTGCTGATTGGAGATTACAATATAGTGCTAATAGCACTAGAAACACTTTTCTTTCTCCAGCGCAGCGTACTCGGTGCAGCAGCCAGCGCCTACGGATCGCGAATTTAAGAGTCCAGTCTGCTCCAGTCTACTCTGTTTTTTTTTTCTTCCATTTGGTGAGGAGCTGCAGCAACGTGTCACTGCGACTTTAATTGGAGTGCCCTCCCTTCAAATAGAGACTCCCGGCGCGAAGCGCCGCGCGGAGTCCCGAGTAGAGTCCAGTCTGCTCCAGTCTACTCTGTTTTTTTTTTCTTCCATTTGGTGAGGAGCTGCAGCAACGTGTCACTGCGACTTTAATTGGAGTGCCCTCCCTTCAAATAGAGACTCCCGGTGCGAAGCGCCGCGCGGAGTCCCGAGTAGAGTCCAGTCTGCTCCAGTCTACTCTGTTTTTTTTTTCTTCCATTTGGTGAGGAGCTGCAGCAACGTGTCACTGCGACTTTAATTGGAGTGCCCTCTCTTCAAATAGAGACTCCCGGCGCCAAGCGCCGCGCGGAGTCCCGAGTAGAGTCCAGTCTGCTCCAGTCCGCTACAGGACGTGAAAGGGAGAGGCTCATGGAGAAACTCATGGCGGTGGTTCCTGGCCCGCTGACTCGTCAAAAGACCTTACTACAGCGGCGGCAGCTCGATACAGCAAAGCCTCATGAGGAAAGCAAGGTAAGCGGTTATAACGAACATGTTCAAAGAAATATGTCGAGCTCTCAAGTAGTGCTCCCTCTAGCTATACTAGCCGCTAGATGCCGTGCTGGAGTATCCGAGACCAACATCATGCCGCCGCCTCTGCCTTTGTTATTCACCAAACAATGTGATAGCAATAAGACAATGTGTGAAGAACTGCCAATGGAAGGAAATAATGCCTTATTTGCATCCCCGTTTGACATCACTGATACGGAATTACTCGAGGTTAGAAATCCGGAGCATGACATCGATGACATTCTATTAAAATCGCCTCAAATTCCATCAAGTGAAATAAACCGGATAAATAACCTGTCTAATAGCCACCAAAATGTTTTCCATCCACCCGCGCAAATATTACTGCAGGCAGATGGGCCTGAAACAGAATTACAATTGCCCGTCGTGCCAGCGGTACAATTTATCAAGCCAATAAATGTAACGGATCCAAGTAGCGAGTTACAAAGTGGCGCAAACGGCGTTCTAATTGACCTTACTTTAAATAATTGTGTCTCTTCTATCTGCATTAACTCGCCTGTAGCTGATAATGAGCTGAACAACAAAGCAGCCAAAACAAACAGTATAAGCTTTGCTTCTAAAATGTTGAAGAACACGCAGGCTGAGGCTTTAGACTTACCATCTAAGAAGTCCTATTTGAACATGAAGGCACCGACTGGTGCTAAGCTGCCTCTAAATGAATTAACAGCCCGAGAAGCCCGTGAAGTCCGGTTAACAGAGCGCTTAAAAATGGACTTTGAAGCAATGAAGGAGAGGTTAGACGAGAGTTTTGCTAAAAACTTTCCATCTCCCTCCACCTTACAGTCATTGAGGTATGGAAAATTAAAGGAATTGCAATCAACGGGAAATTTAAATGACGTCCACTTCAACACCTCGAAAGAATGCACAAGTACACCATATAGGAAACCAGCTACGCCGATGATTGCAAAGAGCATACAAACACTACCAAAAAATCTGGAAGGGAACCCAAAAGAAAATAACAGTGCCGCAATGCCGAAATCAAGGAGTGCAGTATGTCATGTTTCCACACACACTGGTATAGAAACACAGTCTGAGATGGAAAATGGAAATAGCCTTGAAAGTAATCTTTCCACTGCGGCAACTTTACAAATACATAATAATGTATTGGCGGCCACTTCAATAGCCCTTACACCATTCACAAAATGATATGAGTCCTTATATGAAGCAATAAAGGACCAAGGCGCGATGATTGGAAATCTGGTAACAAAACTAACGACAATGGAATCTATCAATCAACATCTTCAAAATCGATTAGATATCGAAGCAGAAGCATCCCTAAAATGGCAAAATCGCTTGAGTGACATTGCAATTAAAGAATTGACGGATAAATCCGATTTGATAGAGGCAGTTTTAGAATGTACTAAATGGATCCGTCATAATGCAAGAATTTCAGCTGCAACAGAGTTGCTATCCCGTACCTACAATACTAAGTGCGAGATGAACTATGCTCCAGTATTACACACTTCAGAGAGTGCTTCCTCACCTATCACGAAAATACAGAATAGTCAGTTGATTTCAACTAGTGACTCGATACAGGGTTCATTAGAGACTATTCAGTTGGCTTCTGATATTGCAATGGCAAAAAGATTTACAAGGGGCTGCTAAAGTACTGTCTGCGAGTGCGTTACATCCTTTCCAGCAAGAAAAGTCTTTAGCGCCGAGCGCTTCGCAGTCTGGTAATGAATCAGCTCAAAGACAACTAGAAACTGATAAATCTCAAACTGCTGATGTTAATAATGAGCAAGTTCCAAGTACAACTTCGAACGCAAAAAAAAAGCTGATCTCTTATGGGATATTTACCGGTCCTGCCAAAACTTTGGTGTCTGGCGAGAAGGTAGTACCACAAGTGCAACAAAAGAAGATATCAAAACCAAGGACAACTAAATCGAATGGTAACCAGATGAGAAGGTCCAACAGCTCTAAGAAATTTATAAGGAACTTATCAACACCCCCGAAGGTGGGCCTCTTTGAACGTAATGGAAAGGCTCCACCACAGGCTACATCAAAACTCAGTGGTGAAACTAAGACTAGCAATCATGAGTCCCATACAGAAGCACAAAAGAAAAATCCCAATAAACGTCCAAGAGTTGAATTGGAAGATGGAATAGACTCTCAATCAAATGTGTCTGTTGAGCTATGTGATCTATCCACATATTCAGTGGAAGAAGGAGAAGAGTCAGAGTTAACAAACTGCATCGAAGATCAGTCAATCACATCTAGTAGACAATCATCGGTGATTGTGAGTAACCCAACTTCACGGTCAAGTGAAGCGAGAAAACCTTTAGTAGAAGATGCAAAGTCATGTCAAGTCCGTCAAAAGGAGGCTTTCAATGGTTTGAATATTAGTAAATCAAACCTAAAAACAATTCCTTCATTAATAGACAGACAAAATGACTACAAGCCATGTACTTTAAATCCAAAATTGACGCAAGCACAGCAAAGGAAACAAGTTAAAAATTCATCTAGCGAGACTCATCAGTGTAAGAATGATTATCAGACAACTACTTGGAAATTAGAACTTGAAAACATATTGAGTAATAAAAATGAAGTAAATCTCAACTGAAGAAATGTAATGAAACTCTTACACTGTATTCCCGCACTGAGGACAATAACTTCGGAAGACATCTCGATTGTCGAATATGTGACTGAAAAACGCTCTGATTGGGTGAGGCTGCACATACAGTCTCAAATAATCAAAAAAACTTTATTAGCAGCAAAAGATGAACTACTTTTCTTTGGATTTGAGCTATCATCTGAGAGTGAAATCGACTCAACTGACAATGTAAAAGTAATTCATGAGCATGATAATGACTCTTGGAAAGGAGAGAGACGACTAATTGAACAGAATACAAGAAAATCAAAGTCACCAATAAAAAAATCGATTAGAATAGATGTCACACAAAAGAGAAGATCTGAGATCTCTACATCGAGGCAATTCAACCATCATTAGCAGCAAATAAAACAGAAGGAGGTCCGCTATTCTCTGATTTCATGGAACACAAGGGGTTTCACACATTTATTTAATGAATTGCACTTTACACTTCGAGAAAATCTGGCAATTTGTCTGCAGGAAACATGGTTGCGAGAAGTTCCAGTTAGAGATGGATATGAAATCCTGTTAAATCTGGCCGGAAAAAATTGTAAAGGCCGTCCATATTCAGGGCTAGTGACGATGATAAACATCAATAATGTATGGAAGGTGATCAGAAGTGAAAATCCAAATTTATTTGTGCAGAGCACACTATTGCAAAGTACGCAAAAGAAATATATGAAGACCTCTCAACTATTGATCATAAACACATATTGGAATCCGGCCATGATTTCAACCAGCGCATTTATAACATCAGTAACATCAATAATTGATGTCTGTATGGCTGACCCAATAGATCTGACAGTCATTATTTGTGGAGACCTGAATTTTTCATGGTTTGAAAATTCAAAATGGCCCTTGCTCCATACGTCTAATTTAAAGATACAGAAGATAGCCCGTGGGCAACGCTGGAAAACCGAACTCGAACTGAGGAATTGTCAAATGTTAAATGGAAATGTCAGAGGAGACATCCCCGCGAGTTACACTTGGCATCGGAATAAATCATATAAAACATTAGACTATATTTGGTCTACAAAAAATTTGCTATGCAAAATTGATCAGCTGAGAATTATAAGAACAAAAAATAGCGATCATGATGCTCTTAAGTTAATCTGGAGGATGCCCAGTGAACCCTTGGCAGCTTCACAAACAGAGAACCTGGAGATTAACCAAGGTGCGAATAGATTGAGAATTAGCAAACAACAGATAAATACTTTAAAGAAAACTCTAATGTCTGATGTGAGAATGTCAAGAAGTCAAATAAATTATGCTCCATTGCTTCAGCAATTTAAAATCAAGAAACAGGGGAATAAAATCATCTCACATTTGAATAAACATGTCTACAGTGCTACAATTAGTGCAGCTAAAAAAGTACTGCACAAGGATATTAGAAGCTTGAAAAAAAAGCTAGGTACACAATCGTTCGATGCCATTAAAAAAAGAAAACAAAAATATCGAAATTGGCTGAAGTCTTTTGCCCTAATCCGAGATCAAGAAAGAGCAGAAACGATACTAAATCTCATTAAGAAACATAACACCAGAGAGATATGGACAATTCTAAACCAAGGATCGCTAAATCAAAATGCTATGATGGCAAATGGAATTAACTCAAATATGTGGGAGAACCACTTTAAATTGGTATTCAAAAAATCATCTAAAATTGCAGTGCAAATTATACCAATGAAGAAGACTAAATGGAATGTTTGTGAATCGTTAGAAGATATCCTGTTGGCAATTGAAAGATTAAATAATTCAAGAGCAGCGGGCCCAGATGGCCTTACCAATATCATGCTCAAAGAAAACAAGGAAGCATGGTCTCAATTCATTGAAGAAATCTTTGCAAGAATTGCCAACATAAGAGAACTGCCAAAATCATGGAGCACTGCGATTGTAGTTCCAATTTTTTAGAAGGGCAATCGGGACGACCCTGCCAACTATCGCCCGATTGCCCTTCTCGATACGATCGGAAAGATCTTCGCAACTTTTTTACAAAGAAAACTGACCAAATGGGCTTCTGATGCCGGGATTGTGGACCCCCGTCAAACGGGTTTTACGCAAGGAGTTGGAACAGAATTAAATCTAACCCTATTAAATATATTAAAACTAGAAGCCCTACAAAAATCAAAAAATCTATTCCTTGCTTTTGTTGACTTACGGCAAGCATGCGATAGTATTAATCGGAACTTGCTGTGGGACAAACTTCGGAAATGGTCCTGCCCAGCAGAATTACTCGATCCTATAATGGCTTTACATGAGAACACAAGAATTATTGTTCGCATCAACGCACAAGGAGATCTTACAAATGAAATAAAAATTGAAAAAGGTGTAAAGCAAGGATGCCCTTTGGCAGCTACGCTGTTTAAATTATTCATGGCAGACTTACCTATATCAATGCAGGAAACAAAATGCTTTCCCCCGAAAATAAACGGGCAACAGATCAGCTGGGCCATCTATGCTGATGATTTGGTTCTGATTGATTCAACTTCAATCGGAATGCAAAGACTACTAAATTCGCTTCAATTGTATCTTCAAAAAAACGATCTTGAGGTGAATGTAGCGAAAACAAAAATCATGGTATTCGGTAATCAAGGACAAAGAAATAAAAACTTTAAATGGATAATTGATGGTGAACAAATTGAAATTATTTCCACCATACGATATTTAGGAGTCCTATTTAATAAATCCATTCGTGAATGGGACTGGGCTCAACAACTAATTGGTCGTATGCGAATGCTGTCTCTCCAAGGATCAAAGTTACATGCCGAATATGGGAAATTTTTGCTAATTCCAGTCTTGACCTTCTATTTACAAAAAGTGGTGCCGACGATAACTTTTGGGAGTGAAGCTGCTTGGAATTTGAATCAAGACATTTGGCCACGATTGGAAGGAATATTTTGGCGGAAAATACTAAAACTACCGTCAAATATTTCTTTATCAGCTATCCGCTATGAGCTATCGATAGAATCCTTGTATGGAATAGTTTTGTGGAGATCGGTAGCATTATTGAGGAAAATGTACCTATCTACATCTTCCCTTCCATATCACATCTTGGCTCCAACCAAAGAATTCCCTCACTATGGTCTGATCAAGAGCTGGGCTGACAAAGTCAGAGCGATTCTGCTTCAAGCTGATATTAAGTTAGAAATGCTTTTAAAGCTACCACAAATAGCTAAGAAAAAACTAAGATTGTGGAATTGGATTCAAGATGAAAACAAACGAAATTGCCTTGCTTCCTCCTTATATAATGGACCAGTGACCCATGGAATCGATTTAACATCAAAATATCTAAAATTATTTCCTTCACGATATCATCGCGATCAGTTTTTAAGACTAAAACTAAATCTCTATAAAACAAAGGAGATGCTATGGCTGAAACGTGATAAGGAAACTGATTCCAATATATGTAGATTTTGTCAGACACACATTGAATCCTCCAAACACCTGATAATTGAATGTACGGAATTAAAAGACACAAGATCTCTCTTCCTAAATAAATTCATCCCGTTAACCGGAAATATGGAAGAGTGGTGGTTGACATTGTTATCTGGAAATAACACCAATTTAATTTGTGCTGCAATTAACTACATGGATAAGATTCTAACAATGGCCTAATATGTAGTAGCTAAGGACTTGAGCTGCACAAAGACTGAGGCTTTTTGTTCTGTTGAAATTGATATCGTTCTAGATAAAATTAAGAATGGATGTGGTGAAATGTTTTTGCTAATGATAAACGCGATTGATGCAAATTGTAATAAAAGTTTAGTTAAAATAATAAAAAAAAAATAATAAAATAAAAAAATAGTGCTAATAGGGAATGAGAAGAGGTTGATGAGTGGCATACAGTTTTGTGTATGGCCCTGGCTCAACCACTGAGTTAGTGGGGTGTCAGATGGGCAGCTGTTTGAGGATGCTGACAGCATTAGTGAAATGATACTGAAGATTTGTATCCTCTTTCAAATATAGTTCAGCATAGTAATGCACCTTGACCCATACACACTGCCATGTCCATGGTCGTGCATTTACAGGAAGATCTGTTAAAGCTCCCTGGTACTTTGTGGACAGATAACCACCATGATGTAGGGTTCTTGAAGAGCATAGGAGCAGTATGTATCAAGTTGAAACAGAGAGCAGTGTTAACCAATGTGCAACAGTGTTTATTGTTGAGAGAAGCAGATGAGGGAATACACCAGACAATTGTTGCATTATGGCAGCAGTGCATTATAAGGGTCCCCGTATAACACAGCAATATACCCTGTCAAAAAAACAAAGTGGTCAAGTTGGAGAATAACGTTGTTCCCATTTGTACTGGAACCCTGGCATGATTCTTTAAAATATACCAACTTTGTGTACCCATTGTAGAGCATGGACTTTTCACTTTTCTAGTTACACAAAACCTCTACTGTACGGACTGAAAGAAGCACAGAGAAGGAAAGGGTCACTGATATGGACAGGATAAATGATAACATGTTTCCAGGTACTCAAAAATGATATGAGTAATGCACCAGTACTAGAAACACTTGATTACACAAAATAATTGTATGTGTTCTCACATTCCAATGGTCAAGTTATGACTGCTGTGTTGGCTCAGCAAACATCCCTAGCACCTTAATCCTTAAAATATTTCAGTTGCATATTAGGTTCAGTGAATCAGGGCCAATTTCCTTGTTAAAAGGTATTGTCTGCTGCGGTTGTTGCCATTGAAAAGTCTTCAACAATAACAATGGGTTCCAAAGTGACATTTTGGGGGTAATTCATAGATTTCAGTGCAGAGGCAGCGCACGCGAGCAGCGCAGAGAGGGAGCGTGCACCAGCGTGTGCCAGCCGTGTGCGCTAAACAACATTCTGGCGCACCGCGTATTCATGGAATTTCCAAGCCATTTTGAGTGCTGGCGCAGAGAACATCCCGCAGCGCCAGTTAGGCCCCCAAGAACGCCCCTTGTGCAAGGAAAAGGCATTGAAATCCCCCTGTGGCGTGGGCTGCCTGTGGGGCATGCCCAGGGTGGATGGGCTGCTTACGGGGGATGGGGAGGGTGAGTGGGCTGCCTGTGGGGCATGCCCAGGGTGGATGGGGTGCCTGTGTGTATTTTGGGGTGCACAGGAAGTTTCACACGCGATAGGCCTTGGACGAGCAGGAAACGTGTATTTCGGCGGTTCACAGGAAGTTTCACTCATGATAGGCCTTGTGCGAGCGGGATACATGTATTTGGGGGTGCGCGGGAAGTTTCACACGCGATACTTCGGGCGAGAGTGGGGTATATGTATTTGGGGGGTTGGAGGGGAGTTTCAAGCGCGATAGGCCTTGTGCGAACGGGGTACATGTAGTTGGGAGGTGGGCGGGAAGTTTCACACGCGATACTCCAGGCGAGAGCAGGGTACATTTATTTGGGGGTATGCAGGGAGTTTCACACGCGATAGGCCTTGTGCGAGCGGGATACATGTATTTGGGGGTGCGCGGGAAGTTTCACACGCGATACTTCGGGCGAGAGTGGGGTATATGTATTTGGGGGGTTGGAGGGGAGTTTCAAGCGCGATAGGCCTTGTGCGAACGGGGTACGTGTATTTGGGGGGTGTGCGGGAAGTTTCACACGTGATACGCCAGGCGAGAGCGGGGTACGTGTATTTGGGGGTATGCAGGGAGTTTCACACGCGATAGGCCTTGTGCGAGCGGGATACATGTATTTGGGGGTGCGCGGGAAGTTTCACACGCGATACTTCGGGCGAGAGTGGGGTATATGTATTTGGGGGGTTGGAGGGGAGTTTCAAGCGCGATAGGCCTTGTGCGAACGGGGTACGTGTATTTGGGGGGTGGGCGGGAAGTTTCACACGCGATACTCCAGGCGAGAGCAGGGTACATTTATTTGGGGGTATGCAGGGAGTTTCACACGCGATAGGCCTTGTGCGAGCGGGATACATGTATTTGGGGGTGCGCGGGAAGTTTCACACGCGATACTCCAGGCGAGAGCAGGGTACATTTATTTGGGGGTATGCAGGGAGTTTCACACGCGATAGGCCTTGTGCGAGCGGGGTACGTGTATTTGGGGGGTGTGCGGGAAGTTTCACACGTGATACGCCAGGCGAGAGCGGGGTACGTGTATTTGAGGGGTACTCAAGGAGTTTCACACGTGATAGGCCTTGTGCAAATGGGGTACGAGTATTTGGGGGGTGCGCGGGAAGTTTCACATGAAATATTCCAGGCGAGAGCGGGGTATGTGTATTTGGGTGGTACGCGGGGAGTTTCACACGCGATAGGCCTTGTGCGAGCAGGGTACATGTATTTGGGGGGTGCGCGGGAAGTTTCAAATGCGATACTCCAGGCGAGAGCGGGGCAGGTGTATTTGGGGGATACGCATGGAGTTTCACATGCGACAGGCCTTGGATGAGCAGGGTACGTGTATTTCGGGGGTGCGCAGGAAGTTTTACATCTGATTTGGCATCGTGGGCCCTCCCGGGTGTGCCGTTTCCGCCCTCTCTATGCCCTGCAGGCAGCCCACACCACAGGGGACGACCCTACAACCTTCACCATGCCGTGCAGGCAGCCCACATGGCACCATGCACTTGTGAGCGCACTTGTGACTCCCAAATCATGTCCACCACCCACCCACCATTGACGGGCACTTGCCAGCAGGTCCTGACTCATGTCCCCCACCCACCCACCATTGACGCACACCTGCCAGCAGGCCCCCGACTGATGTCCCGCCAACCACCCACTGACCCACCATTGACGGGCACCTGCCAGCAGTCCCCGACTCATGTCCCCCCACCCCACCCCCAGTGACGGACACCTGCCAGTAGGCCCCGACTCATGTCCCCCACCCACCATTGACGGACTCCTGCCAGCAGGCCCTGACTCATGTCCCCCATAAACACACCCACCCACCATTGACGAGCACCTGCCAGCAGGCCCCGACTCATGTCCCCCCACCCAACACGTCATCACGATCCACACTCATGGCCCTTATGACCACCCAAACCCCACCCATGCCACCCCAGTCCAAACTCCCAACCAAACATTCCATCCTCTCCATATTGAAATCCCCATGTCATAATAGATCCCAAATGACAAGTATGCATATCAATTCATGTCCGTCAGACACACACAATGGGGACACGTGAATGAGAAAACCCACATCGTGACATGCAGGAAACCAATGAGAGAACACCACACAAATGAAGTATGAAATAAAAATGTATTATATACAAAATTGAAGGAATGAAAGAAAATCACACAAGAAAAGAAATAATAAACAAAAGCATGGATGTCCAAAATGAATGAAAAAATGTGAATGCTGAATCCAATTCAATCCAAATTAAAATGGCTCCAAAGTGTTAATCCATTAAACCAAATCCAAAGTTTAAGAAAACCATTGCACCATGGTAAAAAAAAAAAAAATCAATGAAGTCAAATCCAGTCCAGAACTATATACAATGTAAAAATCCAGGGTCCATGAGCCCAACAATCCAAAGTAAACCTACCAAAAAGCCTACCTAATAAATAACTATATACAAAAAGACGGGGCATAGTCCATGTGTCCCAAAGGAAAAAAAAAAAGAAAGGAAACTTACACCTAGAGAACTATTTACAAAGGCGGCGGGCAAGTCCAACGACTCACTTGTTGATGTCCCGGTCCAGGGCATCATCAAATTCCCCTTCAACGTCCTGGAGGCGGGCCTCTATCCTGGCCCAAGGTCTCGCAGGGATAAAGCCATGTCCAACTACAACTCCCTGCAAATTTCCTCGAGGCACTCAGCCCACCTCAACGCCCTGCGCATGGAGTTCTCTGCCCTGACCATAGTGAGCCTGCGCAGCTCCGCATCTATTTGCCAGCCCAACCGCTGCCACATGGAAGACACTCCCAATCCAGAGTCCTCCTGCCCTCTGGCCGATGCCTGCCCCTTTGATGTTGATGGCCCGAGCCATCATCGCTACCACCTTGAGCCTGCTGCTGCCGTGCATGTGCCCTGCCTGTCGATGCCTGCACCTTCTCCTGCCTGTCGATACCTGGCCACCCCTGCTGGACCTCCGACTCCCGACTGTCGCAGGGATGTGTCCTCCACCAACCTGGCTGCTGGGTCAGGGGCAGCTCCACAGGGTGGCCAGGTGATACATGGCCAGGAAGATGGCACGGAGGATGACTGGTGCATAGGGGGTTCAGTTGAGGAGGGGGTCGGTAGAAGGTTCAGCACATGGAGGAACCCAGAACTAGTGACCCGTCCTAGTAGGTCAATACGATCAACGAGGCATCCGAAAAAACTTGCATTGTCCACACGGGAACCCTGCACGTCTTCCCGAATGTCACGTTGACACAACGCAACCCCAGCCAGCACAGGCACAACACGGTTCCGTATTTCCGCGTGCGCAAGGAGAGGAAGGCCAGTTGTTCGCGCATCCCTCCCTGAAAACAGGTCTGGACAAAGGCATACCTTCTGGTGCGGGATGATGCAGTCACAGGATCGGGGACAGGATTACACACAGGCACCTCTGCGCCCGCCTGTGCTGCCTCCTGTCCCTGCCCCTGAACTGCACCACTAGCACCAGTGGAATCCCCCCCAGACCCTGTGCGTGGGCATTCCACAGCCTCCTCCTCAACCAAACCCCCCAAGAAACTGGATGACTCCGTGCCATCTTCCTCCATAGGCCCCTGTGTTTTGTCTCAGCTGCCCTTCTGCTGCCGAGGAGTCCACCTCCGACCTCCACCTCTTGGACTTACCCTCGGCAGCAGCAGCCACGGATGCGGCTCCAGACTCCTCACTCTCCGACGAGATGACAACATGGGAGGGCAGCTGGGCCTTGCATCTTCGGCTGGCGGAAGGATCCCTGCCGCTGTGCTTCACAGCAGCGTCTCCTCCCTCTTCATCAGTTGATGCTGCAGACAGGGAGAGGCAGAACACAGGCATCAGGGCACTGTACAATGGTCTGATAGAAACATGACAGTTGCACATGAGTGGCAGTGTCAAACTTCACACATGGCATCACACTCCCCAACACACATATCATTTGAACCCACACACATGCGCAAATTAACAGGAATATTGCAGCAGGCAGCACCATCCAAACACATACAACAGCTTGAGCATCCGAAGGTTAGCCTGACTTCACATGCAACACGGGGAGTGCCAAACACATGCACACATGCCACCAGACATACATGCATCTGTACATCTCCACCACCTGTCGCAGTGAAATCATCGGCATCCATGTCACATCTGCCAATCAGCCTCATACATGTCAGTGTCACATGCACCCATGGTGTATCACAGAGTGGCACACATGTCAAATACACACACACGCACATGTACATTATGCACATACTGTCACAAACATCGGTAATGTCCTCTTCTTCAGACGATAAAGTAGACTCTCCTCCTTCCCCCAACTCCTCACCTTCCACTTTCTTCTTAGGTTTTCCTTCCTTGCGTCTTGAAGGTCTCTGTTTTTTTTTTTATGAAGGTAAGGACGCCCTCGATAGGATGCCACCATGCCACTAAAATAGGGGCAACGGGGGTAACCCCTCCGGGAGCGCCAACAAGGGGAAAAAGCCAGAGGCACAAAAAACCCCTAAGAGACTTCCTTCAGATAGTTGAGGTGAGGTTGGCTGGTTACGTTGTAAATTGGTAAGTGATCGAAGAGTAGTCCAAAAAGCTCCCAAGAAGACTGGGTGGATAGGACTGTAAGGAGCAAACAACAAACTGCTACAGCGGAAAGGATTCTGACACGTGGCTTGTCAAGAAGGCACAAGGGCTGGACGAAAGTAACTCCAGGAGTTAGGCTGTAGAGGGTAACAACAAAGTCCAGGAGGTTACAGGACAAGGCAAAGGCAGTCCAGGAAACAGGCAAGGGTCGGGGTACACAGCAGATCCAACAGGTAAGGAGGCAAGACGAAGGCAGTCCAAACAGCAGGCCAAGGTCGGGTACACAGCAGATCCAACAGGTAAGGAGGCAAGACGAAATCAAAGAAGGATAAGGGGAAGAAGACGAGAAGAGAAAAGGAGGGACCGAACGAGAAGAAAGAGGGAGAAAGAAGGAGAAGAGAGAGAGGAGGAGTGAAAGCAGGGAAATGGGAGGAGAGGGAAAGGCAGCAAATACTAGGAGCTAGCGAGAGAAAGAAATACAGAACACTCAAGAAAATGGGGTAGCAAATGAGCAAAACGGAGAGGAAGCGAGAACACAGTGGGAGCGGCAGTAACACAGGAGGAAACCCGGAAACGTTGCAACGCGTATGTAACCAGGAAGTGATGGAATGTATACTTCCGGCTACGTACGCGTGCAACATTTAGAACGGTGCAGAGAGAAGCCGTGCCGGGAAACGCAATGGCGGACTGTAACGCCAGCAATTCCGCGCCAGCGATTCCACACACGCCATCCCTGCCGTGATATGACACATACATGAAGGTGGAACCAGCATCCATGTGTCACACCACAACCATGCCACAGTACATACACAGAAATGTATACATGTGTCCACCTACACATGCATTTGGCCATCATGCATTTCAACACATACACCATTGATGTGCCTCAAACATGACTGGACTCACATGTGGTAGGCTCATGTCCCTCTACATACACATCCATACATGGGCCTTTCAAGACATATGTCCAACCTGCACACTCCTGGTACACCTCAACATGCACTGCATCCAATCAGTACGCATGGACATTTACCGCTCAACTCCAGATGGGTCTGCCTCTGAAGGACCTGGAGGTGGAGCGCTGGGTATATGCGTTCCAGGACCCTCATGTTGATAAGGCGGACCCGGCACCCCTCTGCATGCTTTGCCTTCAAGAGGTGCTGGGGCTTGCTGAGGGTCCTGGACCTGAAGTCCTCCCAGCGCTTCTGGACGTGTTGCATGTCACCGTCTGCCACCCCCTCCACGTTGATGGCAGCCACAATGTCCTTCCAGATCCTCTTCCATCCTTCATTGTCGGCGTGTGAACTTCCAAAGAGGGCATCATAATTCACCAGGACTTGCTCCACTAGGATACCAACTTTGACACACTATAGCCCCGATCCTACCTGTTTGTCCTTCGCCGCTCTCTTCATTGTGGGTTTCTCTGATTTCCGAGAGGTCCTGGACTTGAACAGGTATGGATGGTGATCCTCTAAATCCAGCTTGGGTGTGGATGGATATAGGGGGGAGTGTTCAGGATTCTAGGATGCCAGGGAGGACTACGTTCTGAATTGAGTGCGGAACCAGGAAGAAAGTAGCTGCTCGAGGGCTAACACGCCGGGAGCAAGCACGGAGCAAGGATGAGAGCCAGGAAGGAAGGAGCGAGTGGTCTGGGAGATGGAACCACTCCGGAGTCCGGGAATAAAAGGAAGAAGGGATTGAAGTATCGGAAAGGGCGATACAAGGAAGGAACGCAAGGCACACCAGCTGCTAACTAGTATAGGAGCATTGAGACGCGGAGCGCCGCGGGGGCGTGTCCATTTTGTAGGCGTCCATCGCCTCCGCGTAAATGCTGGAGTGCAGCATAACTGATGCGGCGGGCATGTTGGCAGGGATGCCGACCGGCGGTGTGATGCATCATGGACCTGGAAGTCCAGAAGGGCCGCGAGTGGTGGTTCATGACAGCATGCCCCCTCCTAAACCCCGATCCACCGGGCTTGCCTGGGTGGGCCAAATGGAATTTCCGCACTAGGCGAGGGGCATTCATGTTGGTGATAGGTTCCCAAGTTCGTTCACTGGGAGGATATAATTTCCATTCCACTAGGTAGTGAAGTTGACCTCTTCTATATCTAGAGTCGCAGATCCTGGAGACCTCAAATTCAGTCTGCTCATTGAATAGCATTGGATTGGGTCAGCGCGTTGACCTGGTGGATGAAAGATACAGTTTGAGCAGGGAAGTGTGAAAGAAAGGATGATTCCTTCTCCAGAAGTCTGGCAATTGGAGTCGATACGCCACCTGACTGATGACCTCCTTGATGGAAAATGGCCCATAGAATTTGGGGGAAATTTATTAGGATGTAGATGTCGAGGTAGTAGTTTTGATGACAGCCAGACCTTGTCTCTGATCCCATAGACAGGGGCTGGTCTCCGTCTGGCATCAGCATGTCTTTTGACATCCATCCTGGCCTTTTTCAAATGTTCTTTAGCATCCCTGTGCGTAGTGACCAACCTTTCAATCCAGGAATCAACCGATGGGACCGGGGTGGCATGAGGTAGAATGGTTGTTAGCACCGATGGATGAAAACCTTGACTACAGAAGAAGGGGCTTTTCTTAATGGCTGAGTGATCAGAATTGTTATAAGCGAATTCTGCCACTGGAATCAAGATTTGACCAATCATCCTGGACTTTGGCTGAAAAGCAGCACAGATATTGTTCTAAGGTCTGATTAACTTGTTCTGTAATCCCATTGGTTTGAGGGTGGTATCCTGAAGACAAGGCATTTTGGATGCCCAGCATGTGGCATAGGTGTTTCCAGAACTGTGAGATGTATTGAGGACCACGGTCGGAAATGATCTTGGAGGGTAGGCCATGTAATCTGAAAATGTGTTTCAGAAATATACCTGCCATTTCCTGGGCTGATGGTAACTAATGCAGTGGGGTGAAATGAGCCATGTGGGTGAACAAATCGATTGTGACCATTATCGTGGTAAAACCTTTGGAAGGGGGTAGCTCCACGATAAAATCGGTAGCGATTATTTCCCAAGGACTAGGTCTAGCAACGTAGGTTGATGGAGAAGACCAGCAGGTTTCCTATTATCCGACTTATTCTGACTGCAGACTGGGCAGGCTTGGACATAGGCCTTTACGTCGTCCTTCATGTTAGGCCACCAGAAGAATTATATCTGAATATGATGAAGGGTTGAAGTTATGCCTCGATGCCCGGAATGGAAGGTGTCATGACAAAGGTTTATGATCTTGGTTCTCAACTTTTTCGTGGGCACTGCCAACCTATCATCTTTGAAAAGGTAACCATCTTTTGTAATTAAAGGACATTGGTTCCTTTCGATGTAGTCCTTCCGCAATTCAGAGGATGGGGTTTCAACTCGGAACCTTTCCAGCAGGGAGTTGGCTTGGGCGACGAACATTGTGTCAGGGAACATTTTAGGAAGGGCTCGGACCTCCACTGGTTCGTAATCCGGGCGCCTAGATATGGCATCAGCAATTATATTGTGAGTTCCAGGAACGTGATGAATGTGAAACTTATACTGTGCAAAAAAATAAGCCCAACGTGCTTGACGACTATTCCTGCATTCAAGGGATTGTACAACCTGCAGGTTTCCATGATCAGTTCACACCTGGACAGGATATTTGGCACCCAGGAGTAAATGGCGCCAATCAGTAAAGGCTTGCCAGATGGCGAGCAACTCTTTCTCCAGCACAGAATACTGGGTCTCGCTGGGAGTTAAGGTTCGAGATAAATAGGCGATGGGGTGTTCCAAGTTGTCCTCGAATTCCTGTTTCAGGACGGCTCCAATCGCGTGATCTGGGGCATCAGTCTCTACCAGGAAGGGTCTGTCGATATAGGGTTGGGCCAGGATGGGACTTTGAGTAAATCTCTGTTTTAACTCGTGGAAGGCTGCTTCTTGAGCTTCGGACAAAGAAAGGGAACATCTTTCTTCAATAATGCAACTATTGGCTGCACGACATCAGAGAAGGTGGGAATGAATTTCCGGTAAAAATTGGCAAGTCCCAGGAAGGATTGAATCTGTTTTACTGTGGTAGGTGCCGGACAAAATAGGATAGACTGCACCTTAGAAGTATCCATTTCAATTCCTTTAGCACTCAGGACGAACCCGAGTTAATGAACTGTTTGAGCATGGAATATACACTTCACGGGTTTGACCAGTAACTTGTTCTCACGTAAACATTGTAATACCGATGTTAGATGTTTCTGATGTAGCTGAGGATCCTTGGAATAAATCAAGATAGCATCCAAATACACTATGACAAAGAGGAACAACATGTCTGAAAAGACCCCATGAATTGTTGAAACACTGCAGGGGCATTTGAAAGGCCAAATGGCATTACCAGGTATTCAAAAATGTCCAAAGGGGGTCCGAAAGGCTGTCTTCCATTCATCGCCTTCCCTTATCCGGATGAGATGGTAGGCACCTCTTAGGTCAAGTTTAGTGAAAAGTAAAGCTCCCCTGACTGCTTCCAAGATGTCGGATATGAGTGGTAGGGGTAACAATCTTTTAGGGTACATTGGTTGAGTCCCTGATAGTCCAGGCAGGGTCGAAGTTCCTTAGTGTCTTTTTTGGGCACAAAAAACAAGGAGGCACCGGCTGGAGATTTGGAAGATCAAATGGTTGCATTGGCAAGATTAGTATCCAGATACTCCCGCAATGCCCTTTTTTCCGACTCAGAAAGGATAAACATTCTTCCAAATGGTATCACTGCAGAGTCTTTTGTGTCCATAGCGCAATCTTCTGGTCGGTGTGGTGGTAGTGATTGAACTATAGCTGAAGAGAACACACCAGAGAAGTCATGATATATTTCCGGAACCTGGGAAATACTGGAGACACAGATGGACGGTCTTTGGGAAACCTGGGGTTCCATATCCACATTCTGAATCATGTTTTGGGGTATGCAATGGAACAGGCAGTATTTAGATCCTAGGAATAAGGATCTGCTGCCCAATTGAATTATGGGTTGTGTTTTTGTAGCCAGGGCATTCCCAGAAGCAAGGGGTAATGTGCTGCCTTGATGGTGTCAAAACTAAAGCATCTCCTGATGATTGTTGATCGAGAGTAACAGTTCCAAGGTTTGTTGGGTTATGGGTCCTGATGTGAGTGGTTTTCCATCAATTCCTTCGACAGCCTGAATTGTTCCCTTAGCTTCCCGGGGAATGCTATGTTTCAAGGCACATTCATGGTCCAAGAAGATTCCCATTGCGCCACAGTCTACTAGGGCCATAACGGAATGGCGGTAGATAAGGATGTTTGTAGGACCACCAAGGTGTTCAATCGAAGGTAATGTAAGGAAGAAGCTGATGCGGAGCAAACACCTTTCTCCTGAAGCTGGGCTCCGCTCAAGATCGAGAGCTGGCGTTTCCCGAACGCTGAGGTGGACCAATAGGGCAAATCCGTACTAGGTGTTTATCCAAGGCGCAATACATACCCTGAGCCCTGTGTTAATCCTGCGCATCCTTTCCTGTGCAGATATCGGACCCCGTATGGAGCCCAGTTGCATAGGTTCAGGATCAGGAGAGTGAGTTGTGGTCACTTCCTTAGGACTGGAATAATCCATGGGAACCTTAGGAGAAGCTATTTTTTTTTTCTTTTTCTTTTCTGCTTTTCTTTCCTGGATTCGAAAGTCAATTTGGAGTGATAGATCGGTCAGGGCCTGGAAGGAACTTGGACGAGCCACTCTAGCAAGTTCGTCTTTGATCTTGTCGTTAAATCCCCTGCGGAACAGGGTAAAGCTTGCTTCCTGAGACCAATCAGCTTCTTTAGCCAATTGCTTACAACGGGTCACATAAGAAAGCATGTCTTGACTCCCTTGTTGGAATTCTAGGAGTCTTTCCTGAGCACTGTATACTTGTTCAGGACGATTGAACATGGTTTTGAAGGCTTCCACAAACCCGTCATAATTGTCCAGGAGTGGGTCCGCAGAATTGACTTAGGGAGTAGCCCAGGCTAAGGCATTGCCAGAGAGATGAGCAATTATAAACCCCACTTTGGCTCGAGGTGTAGAAAAATGGTAGGGTTTAAATGTGAAATGCACCAAACAGGAATCCAGGAAGGACCGCAGCGATTTGCTGGAGCCATCATACTTCTCCACTATGCCTCAGACTAGAGCATTTCCTGTAGTGCGGAATCCCGGGAAAGCACAAGTTGCTTTGGGCCTCATCACGAGTTGGGCGGTAACGCTGGCGCTAATAGCGCTGGCGCTATCTGCCCTACTGCCTAACCCACTGGCGCTATTAGCGCCGGATCACGGGTTTGGCAGATTTGGAATTCCCCCTTCCCCATTGAGCCCATTCGGGAATGCCCCATTCCCCATTGGGATCAATGGGGAAACTTCACACTCATACCGCCAGCAGATTTCCCACCGGCGGCATGAGCACACATTTTCGGCAGATTTCGCCCCAGCTCAGAGCTGGGGAGAAATCCGCCGAAGCCCTGATTTGGCGGACCCTTAAATCTGGCGGTAATAGCGCTACCGCTGGCTTTAAGGGTTACCACCAAACTCGTGATGAGGAAGCCTGCATTTTCAGCTTTTAGGTTCTGGACCTCTGCTGTTAGCTCCTGCATTCTTCTCATTAGATCCTGGAGTGCTGCCTCCATATTGAACACTGTATCAGATTCTGGCCGTCTCAAACTATCACACTCTAGCCCCGATCTTACCTGTTTGTCCTTCGCCGCTCTCTTCTTTTCTTTGTGGGTTTCTCCGATTTCTGAGAGGTCCTTGACTTGAACAGGTACGGCCGGCTATCCTCTAAATCGTGCGTGGGCGTGGATGGATACAGGGGGGAGTGTTCAGGATTCCAGGATGCCAGGGAAGACTACGTTCTGAATTGAGCGCGGAACCAGGAAGGAAGTAGCTGCTCGAGGGTTAACACGCCGGGAGCAAGCACGGAGCAAGGATGAGAGCCAGGAAGGAAGGAGCGAGCGGTCTGGGAGAGGGAACCACTCCGGGGTCTGGGGATAAAAGGAAGAAGGGATTGAAGTATCGGAAAGGGCGATACAAGGAAGGAACGCAAGGCGCACTAGCCGCTAACTAGTATAGGAGCATTGAGATGCGGAGCGCCGCGGGGGTGTGTCCATTTTGTAGGCGTCCATCGCCTCGGTGTAAATGCTGGAGCACAGCATAACTGATGCGGCGGCCATGTCGGTGTGATGCATCATGGACCAGGAAGTCCAGAAGGGGCACAAGTGGTGGTTCATGACAAACTTCTGCGGCACTGAAGCTGGTAGCCCTCTGCCTCTCTGGCTGGGGATTGCCAGTGGTCTCCGATGGTGTTTCCCCCGACATGGCAACCCCCAAGGCAGGTGTGGGTGGGCAACTGGGTCCTGGTGGATGGCTGTGGAGCGATGGAACTTCAGTTGGGAGTCTTCTGTTCCAGCAGGGGTGGTCACAGCAACTGGACCCCTGCAGATGGCTGACATGCAGGCACCAAATAGCAGGGCACATGGCCAGCAGGCAGACAGCAGCAGATGGCAGGTGGGAGCGGGCTCGGGGCTCTGAGGGGCAGGAACATGGCCTTCTGGGCAGGAGCATGGTCTTCCGTGTGTTGTTGCGTGGCCAGCTTGATACGGAGTGATTTGGCATGTGGAAAAACTGCACATCAGTGTGTAATTCAAGGAAAGACCCTTAGCGCATAAGCAGGTCTGTGACGTAACGCGCACAGGCGTTTCCCTCCACACGGGTGCATGTTGATTGTACACATGCAAAAACTGCACTTCTGGGTGTCACTGTGTGTAATTGGAGGAAAGAGCCTTAGCGCGGATGCGCGTAGGTGATGTCACACGTGTGGGCTGGGTTAAAAGGTACGTGTAGGACGCCATTTTCTTGTACGTGCTTTTTCTGGAGAGCGATCGGGTGATTCTTGTACTTCTTGTCGGTTCACACGCAATTACTTCACAACGGTTCCAGTTCGTACTCCTTGTATACTCAGACAGCGATCAATTCTTCTTTTGGCGGGGGTGTTGCCAATGTGCAGTTTTTCCAGGCAGACGGTGAGCCGCGCAGATATTTTTCAACTGTGGTTGCCCCCGTGTGTCGCGTACCCATTCAGAGGTTATTGTAGCCTGTGTGTACGACGCGTATGCCTTTTTTTGTGTTTCTGGGTGCCACAGCGTAGTGCGGATTCTTTATTCCACGCACGTTTACTACCAGGGGTCGCGTACATGTTAAATTTTGTTTTTGGGGTGCCTGAATGTTGCGTGACCCGTCATCTTCCCCCAGAGGTCACAGACAGCCTTGCTAAAGCACTAGGGTACGTATTCCATCTAGTATCCTGCCGCTTAAACCCCAATTGCCCAGGACAATTGTTTACTGCACCTCCCATTCGACATCAGTGCCATGGTTGGGAGGCGACCTAGTGGTAAGGGAGGCAAAGGTGGCCAACCTCCAAGAGGTGGTTGCGGTAGGGGACGTCGCCAGGATGTGCAGGGTGGCCCAAGAGGCCAATGTGTGGAGGACCAATCAGGGACACCTATGCCCCCCCCCCCCAATGGGTCAGGGAGATGCAGCTGACACCATCCCAGCTCAGGCCTTGTTAACCCGGCCCATATTGTGAACCGAACCGGCACAGGATGACTCCCAGGCTGACTTCCGTGTCACCAAGTCAAAGCCACGTGTGGTGGTGAAAGTTGCTGTGACCAGGCCATGTGGATCTCGGGTAGCAATGTCATTTGCTGCCCCAAGTAGCCAGGGTGAGGAGGCTGCAGGGCCACCTGCAGCTCAGTCCACCCAGCGCTGAGTCATCCAAGCCCATCACACTGAGGTTGGTCCTGCCAACATCACCCAGCAGCCAATGCCTGCAGTGAGACCTTTGGTCATCGTGCCTTTGGCTACTCCCAATGCCCAGTCCACCTGCGCTTCAGCTCCTACCAACCAGAGCGGCGTAAGCCACTCAGGGTCTGCACCACCTCTTAAGAGGAAGAAGGGTGCTCTTTCAGTACAGGCTGGGACCACAGACACGGCTCCCCCCTCTGGCATGTCAAGGAAGCGTAGTTTCAATGATGTGGAACTAGACGCACTTGTGGGCTACGTGTCGGCTCATGTGAAATGCTGGTGACTGCAGGGTGCAAGACTATGACTGCTCAATGTAGGACCCACTGGCAGTGCATCGCGGACCATATTAGTTCCCTTGGATTTGTGAGGCGCACAGCTGATGATTGCTCTAAGCAGTGGAATGACCTCAAAACTCAGAGCAAAGAACAAGCTGGCTTCCAATCATGCCTCTACTCTGGTGACTGGCAGTGGGTCACCACCAGAGGAGGAAGTACTCACAGAACATGAGTCTATCGCTGGAGGCTTCATCACAGAGGATCAGATCCAAGGCGTGGGAGACCTATCAGATCTTGAGGCAATGTCTGGTGAGTGGCCATGCATGTGTGTGCTAACCATGTGTATGTGGCTTGGGTGATGTGTTCTGATTGAGTGCCAGGTGAGGCTGTGTAGTCATGACTGCTATGGGTCATCCACGTGGTGCCTCCAAACCATCCCCGGTCTTGGGTTTGGGTTTTACAGTATCCCTTCTGACCACAGTTGACAATTTGCACATGATTACTGCAATTGCCCTTCAACTGCCATCATGCCACAACATTGTCCAAACTGTTTTCTTGTTCATTCTGCCTGATTGATGAAATCCTTTGCATGTTTACCACACATTTTGTGCCATTCTGCCCCAAATGTAACATACTTCAGACATAGTTTACACCCCACAATGGACCACATTTCTTTGCTGATTATGGGAATGATTTAATCAATCAGGCTGATTGAGTATTGTGCACCTACACATGCCCTGCACACAATCACTTTGGGGCCCTGTATGAATGTTCAACATGACAATTGTGTTCTGTCATGTCCAAGAGACCAACCATTGAGGTATCCATGTGCCCCCCATCACTGCATTAGTGAATACTGGTTTTGTTGCAGCGTGTGGCACATGCGTGTTTTGTCACACTCTGTTGCATGTTCTATTTCAAGATGTCCATCTCACATGGATGGGTGACAGTACTGATTTGCTACCATCTGTGTGTCCTTGTCAAATCTGCCATGGCAATGCTACGGGCCTTCTGTGTGTTGGCATGTGTCATGTATGTGGATTGTCCATGCCACTCACAGGCTAATGTGTGATGCCGGTGCTGTGCAGCATGCAGCACATGTGTTGCTTTCCTATCTTGGAGTCCTCAGTGGCTGCTTTTAGGCTCCCCTTCCACTTCATTGTCAGTTCATGCATGCCAGAGTCATTGTCATGTGTGACATGTGTCATTTATGTATTTAATGTGTACCTTGTTTTGCCTATGTGTGTGGGCTATGCTGCTAATGCCTGTCTTTATTACTTTTCTTTTATGTTTTTGCAGGTGATAAGGCACTAGATGCTGTTGAGGAGGAGGAGATGGCGCAGAGGAAGGAGTACTCACAGCCACAACCAGGCACCAGTGGAGGACGTAGAGTGGTGGTGGGTGAAAATCCATTACTCCTACAGACCATCTTTTCCATGGGTGTCACTGGGTACACCTCCGCAGACCTCTAAAGCTCAGGTGCTGAATCTGACATTGAGACAAATGTCCCGTTGCAGGTGAGTGTTTGTGGCAGGGATGCTGTTCTGTCCAACCCACCTGCACTGGGGATAGACCCCGCTATGGGCCTTTCAGTGTTGCAAAGTCTGCCTGTGGTGGTTACAGAGGCAGGGTCACACTCCACTATATTTGCTCCTGTTTCTGGGCCAGCAGATCAAATGAGGAATGCAGTCCTGCAGCCTCAGGCAGTGCCAGCACAGCATGGTGCACATCACCTTGCCCCAAACAGTTGTGGTGCCCACCAATGCGGTGGCTGTGCACCACTAGGCAATAATGTGAGGGAGAACTCCATATATACTGTTGCAGCACAGCAGGGGGCATCATGTGAGATGATGGCTCAGGCCATGGATAGAGTGGCCACTTCCATTTCCCCCCTGAAAGGCAGGTGGAGCTCCAGCAGCAGGCAACAGAGTCCATGTGCCGCTCACACAGGGCGGACATGTTGGCGTCCAACAGGGACCGACGGGCTGGATTGCAGACTCTGCACACAACCATTTCTGCAGAGTCACAGGCCCACAGGGATGCCCTGAGGTTAAAACACATGTCCCTCAGAGATACTCCGGGTGCACTTGAGGTGTCCTAGAGTACAAGGTCAGAACAGCAGCTGGAGCAGCTAACACGCACACTCTCAGCTGAGCTCCAGGCAACCCGTGAGGAAATCCGGGCATCATGCAAGGCCTTGCAGGCAGAAATGTGTGCTACCCGTGAGGTGCTGCATGGGGATCTCTGTACCATCATCCTGCAGAACCAAACCTTTCAGACACGCATGCTTGCTGCCATGGAGGAGCATGCCAGGGCTTTGCGTGGTCTGCCTCCCATATCACGTGCACCTTCTGATGTACCACAAGAGGGTGATGACAGCAACAGCAGTTCTCCCACTGTAGGGTAGCCGTGCAGGCCATGAGCCCATGGAGTTTATGAGCCCATGGAGTTTTTTTTTTTCTCAACATCCACGCATGTGGGTGTTGGGGTCACCCTGTACCTCCTCCCTCCTGGGTGGCCAAACGCCCTCCCCACCCCTCCCCCCCTGGTCGACACATGGCCATTTTTTTATTTTTTTTATTATTTTTTCTTTTGGTTTTTTAAAATTTCATTCCGAATTGCAAAATAAAATTAGTATTTAATTCATTTATAATGTTTTTTTATTCTTCTTTTTTCTATTTATTATTTTCAATTTATTTTCATTTGTAGTTTATTTTAATGTTCATACATTTATTTAAGTTAAATTGTATTCTGATTTTTCGTTTATTATTTCATTTATTTGATTTACTTTACATTTTCTTTTTCTTTTCCTTTATTTAATGTGCTTTTACTTTTTTGTTGATAACCATTTTCTTTCAGATTGTGAATTTATGTTACAGTGTGTTGCTTTGTGTGGCTCCCGTCGACATCCACTGTGTATTCCAGCTGGGCACATGCAGGCTTGTCCTGTCTTTGGGTTAGAAACTTGGGTTCCTGACACACACGCCCCTCTGGCTTCCCCTTTCCATGGGCTCACAAAGGGTGTGATCAAGTGACAGTAACTTACACAGAGGCATTGGGCTCCCATAAGTTGTGTGGGCAGTCTGTAGACCAAACTGTGTATGCATCCCTAGTGGGGATTGGTGCTCATTTCTCCAATGCATGGTGGATTTGTATATGGTTTTACATACAGGACTTTTTGCATATATGCATGTAACTTCTTCATGTCTTAACGAGCCTGTCTCCATTGCAGATGCAGTTCATGTTGTATGCAGTACACTGCCACATTTGGCTACCAGCAACACACTGCAGTTGGAAGGGGTCGATGTGCTGCCTTTGTCAGGTTGTGACACTTGCACTACTTTCATTTTTTACTGTCATATGTTGCCACTGTTGAATCCTGTACTGATGTTTTGTCTTGCTGGTAAGTATTTGTTCATGTGTGCTGTTTTTTTTTTCATTAGTGAGAGGAAATTGTCTCTGGCCTGTTTCCATTTGGGACGGTGCACTTTGTGACACTTGTGTCATGTGCTGTGCATTCATTTGGTTGCTTTCACATTGCATGCCATGACATGGTGTGTTGGGTAGCTGAGATGGGGTTAGGGAGGGGTTGGGTGACATGCCACTATTTGGATGTAGTATTTTGCAAGGGGGTAGTCCTTCATGCTGCATGAATGTGTGCCTCTTACTGACACAGCATTGGGTGTGTTTAAGTAGCTAGAGATGCACACAATGTAGCACTTCCAGGTGAACAATCTCAGGGTGGTATGGTTATGACAGTTGACTGTCCCTTTTGTCATCATCATAAATTGTGAGCTGGTATGTACCAGGCCTGTGTGTGCTCCGCAGGGGTGGGATTTTAGGTGAAGAAATTTGCCACAAGCAGGGTACGGGCTGCCTCACCATGTGTCCTTTCACCTCCCATATGCAGCGGACGTGCATGTGGTTGGGGATGTAGGGGCACCACCATGTCCACCGGCACGCCCCGCTGGGTTGCAACGTTATGCAGGCCACATGCTGCCACTATGATCCTGCACACTACTGGGAGAGCATATAGCAGCTGCCCACCAGAGCGGTCAAGGGAGCGAAAGCGTGACTTCAGCACTCCAAATGTACACTCCACTATGCCCCGGGTTGCAATATGGGCTGTGTTGTATCTTACCTCAGGTGGTGTGGTGGGGTTACATATTGGCGTCATCATGTAGGTGCTCAGAGGGGAGGCACTGTCCCCTTGGGAGGTGAAAATGGTTGTCATTAGTGGGATTTTCCCATTTCTCAGTATCTGACATGCATGCATGTGCAGAGGCATTTAAACTCAACAATTAGCCATGTGTCGCCATGCCTCCCAGCTTCCAGGTCCCGGTTTAGGGGTGACATTCGGAATATGAAACTGTCATGGCTGAACCCTGGATAGTTGGCATATACTGAGGTGTTGATTCCCTTGGCATCACATACAACCTGCACGTTGATGGAATGCCAGTGACTGGGGTTCCGATAGATGTGCTCAGTGGCCCTGGGAGGACGTAGAGCCACATGGGTGCAATCAATGCACCTAGCACTTTGGGGAAGTGTGCCACCCCGTAAAAATACTGGATGACGGCCTGCCTTTCTGCAGGTGTTCTGGGAATGTTTATTTGCCTGCGGACTGAGGGGCGTACAGTCATGATCGCCAACACCTGGTGTAGGCAGTGTGACTGCGTGGCCTGTGAGACACCCCCAACTATGGCACTTGTTCGCTGAAATGACCCAGTAGCCAAGAAGTGCAGTACATTGAACACTTTTTCCAAGGGGCTCAGTGCTTGGGAGCACAGTGTGGGTGATGTGAGGTCATCCTCCCACTCCCTGACCAGTTCTAGGATTATTAGTGGTGGAAACCTGTACCCCCCATACACCTGGTCATCAGGCATCCCAAAAAAGACTGGTCCTGGGTAAAAAATGCAGGGCCTGCCTATCCTCCTCCTCCTGCGGTGTCCCACAACCACACTAGCGAGGAACGGTATATTTATCATAGCGTATGAGCTTGTTTGTTGTTTGCGCACACTTGTATGCTGCGCGGGGCCGCTTACGCCTGCTTCCTGCTGGCATACATGTTTCCGGATTAGCGCATCTTTTTTTGGCACACAGGTTTCCCCTGTTTGATTCCATGAATACGTGTTGTTAGCGCGCGTGTGGGGGTTGCGAGCATTTACCTCCCGTACTTCCCCCGTAACGCCCACATTTTCATGCGTTGTTCCTGGTTCCACGTGTTATGCTCCGTGTTCTGCCCACTTTTCTTGTGTGCGCTACGCGTTGTGTGCTTTCCCTATGCGCGTTGCGCACAGCATTTGGTGACGTGTGCACCCACGTGCGCCACCCACAGATTTGGCGCACATCCCAGGGTTTACACGCTCAGCGCATTCCATGAATCGATGAACGGCTGAGTGTGCGGCTTTAGCACACGTGCGCTGCGTTTTTCACACTTGCGCTCCCCTTTTTGGCGCACATTTATTCCATGAATTACCCTGTGTATGTAGAGCACGCAGTATTTGCAATTCATGAGTGATCAACATCTGATATGACCACACAAAGGAACTCGGCATATGGGGTTATTTTATAAAGCCTGACCATTCACATCGTCAGGTGCTGCACAGTGAACACTCTCATGTTTATTGTAATACCTGTTGAGGAAGGTGAGGAAGTACATGTTTGTGGTACATACAATTGTCTCCAATATGACTCCATACCAGCAAAGGAAGATGTACTTGGAGAATGGAAGATGCCTTTTGTTGATGGGTCATCGATGATTGATCAGGAGATTGGCCAGAAACACACAAGTGCAGCAGTGGTTCACGTTGTTCATGGGGAATATGAGGTTGTATTTCAAAACAGATAACCAACACATTATGCAGCCCATGCAGCAGAGCTGATTGCATTAATTGAAACATTAGAGGCATCCCAAGGATTCCTAGTGACCATATATTCTGACTCACCATAAATGACGACCACTGTATATTCAAGGTTGTCCAGATGTAAAAGGAGGGGATTTTGGAGGTCAGACAGCATACCAGTACACCATGCAACCTTGTTAGAGAGATTAATTGATGCTTTGTCCCGGCCAACACTAGTAGAAGTGGTTAAATGCACAACCCACACCCAGGGACGTCATTTCACCAAAATGCCTGGGGCAGCGGAAGTGACATCACATGATACTTGACCCCTGATGACATCACAGGAAGTGATGTCATTTGATCCCTCCTTGAAGTGATAGATAGATAGATGAAGGTAGAGTATGGAAGCGATGGAACACAACCTTTCACCCGTTGACAAAACAGGAAGTGGCATCACATAGCATTGTACACTACAAAAAATATGGTTACGATATCACTTTAATGTGATGTACATTTCATACAAGAATGGCTCGCCATATGTATTGTTAAGATCAGTGTGTATAGGCCCATATTACCAAATTACTGTGAATACAAACAGACGTCCATGACCAAATGATAATGATGTGTTATTATATAGCACTTACGCTTAAACGCTTTACATAGAAGAAATATACACCCAATATCATCCAACCTGTGTTGGTACCCATTTATCGACCTCAGAAGGATAAACGGCTGAGTTGAGGCCTTTAAGAACAGACTAAACCAGTGACTCACCCCTGAAGTGTGCCTGAAATAAACCTTTAATGAGTCTAGCAATTATTGTATAGAATTCCCGAAAGACACATTTTTGGCATTCCTATTCTTTCGTATTCAGGGTCAGTGCTGAAAGTGTTAGGTTAGACTTGTGGCACTCCTGTTCTTATTTTTCTTCTTTTTTAAGGGGCCTGAACAAGAAAGCTAGCCCCTCCAGAATTAAATAGCCACATGGTGCTGGCCACAGGCCAGGAGCTTGCATTGCATTGCAAAAAAAAAAAAATCTTTTTTTTTTAGAGGTCGCAAGGGAGACCCAGAGGTTGCAAGGGAGACCTCAGAGGTCGCACTTGCGACCTCTGGCGACCCACAAATTACATCCCTGCCCACACCCAAAATACAGACCTCATTAATCTTGGTAGTGACATAGAAGACAAGGCTGCCAAAGAAGCAGCGTACCACAGGGAGCCAGATGTCACTGCATATCCTGATGTAGCAAATCAACAGTTACAGTTAACAATCCCATACACTGCAGTACCACTCAGGCAAATAATTGAGATACATAGGACATGTGCTGCAGGAAGAGAAGGAGCTTTGGGTAAAAAGGGTCTGCTCACAGTCACTGACTGATCTGATATGGAGAAAAAACATTACAGGTAGAGTATGGGAGTTGCGTATAGCTGCTTTTGAACAGCTGTATTACTGAACACATGTTTCGAAACGGCATATTGCTGTGGATATCCATGAGGACTGGTTTGTCCTGAGCCTGCAAGACTACATCAACTCGTTCATGACAAATTGCACAATGTGTCATTTTTACAGTACTTAGCAAACTCTTAGGACATTGCACCCTACAATGCCCCATCCAACTGGGTCTTTCCACAAACTCCTCATTGATTATGTGGACTAGGTGCAGTAATTGCCTTTACCTTATTGTTGTAGTATGTTCATTTTCCCATTCTATTGAGGCTGGTCCTTGTGAACAACCTGATGCAAAATTGACAGCCACATTTCTGATATGCAAGGTATTTCCTCACTGGGAGTTATGTGAGGTCCTAAAATCTGATAATGGAAATACATTTTTTTAACACATTGTTTAAAAAGAATGCATCCCTATTGGGGATAAGGCACAAACTGTGCTCAATATATCATCCTCAGGTTACTGGGACTGCAGAAAAACTGACTGATGAAAAGTAAATGAAAATGCAACCCAGAAAAGATCATCTCTTATACCTGCACAAGATAGTGACGGACAGAAGAATACATACACCTTGCATACCTACACACACAGCACCAGATGCTCACAGGGCAGCAAGAATTTTGGGGGAGGAGTTTCACGGGTATAAAAGTTTGGTATTGACAGATTGCTCCGAGAAGAGAATACAAAGGCAACGTGTCTCTGACAGATGAACTAAACTTACCAGTGCCGTAGTTATATCCAGGAGACCAGAGTACATGAGGAATTTTGTCTGTCGCTGGAATGAGCAGAGATTTCAGGGGACATTTACTATTATCTAAGCAAGGCCCTTTGCAGTTTGTGTGGCGGAGTTGTCGTTCTGGTGTTGTCAAGGTGCAGGTTCAATGCTGCCAAGGGGGCGCACGTGCCAATTGCAGAAGTAACTTAGTGACATCAAGAGTGATGTGGTGGGTGACATCAGGGTTGGGGACATCATTGAATATCGGGCTGCTTGTATAAGGTGGCACAGAAGCAGGCAGAGCGTGAGAAGTCTCATGGTGGAATGCAATGCGGTTTGGGTCCTTTGGCATAGTTGTATAGAGTGGGCATCAGGTGCGGGTCTAAAATGTGGTAGGTGGTTTATGAGAGGGGGACTTTTGGGCAATATGTGAACAATAGAGAAGCCATTTTGTTTGTAGTCAAACGTTTGGAAATCATTTCTTGCAGACGGCTCATACGAAAAGAGCTGCAGGCCTTTGTGTGACACAGAACATGTATTTCCTGAACATTCAGCAGAAAGAGTGTGCTGAAATGTTGCACGGCTATAGTTTCCCCGGGGAATGCGGCCCCAGTTAAGTCACTCTAAGGGATAGTTTTGAGGCCAATGAGCTAGGCGCCTGGGTGCACAAGGAACATTGGCAGAGAAATAGAAATGAAATACAGTTAATTAAACTCCAGCCACTGTGTGGTATTATTTTTCAGACTACACTTAGCAGCAAGGCTTGAGAAGGGAGCTGGGTGGCTAGAGCATTGGGGAAGGGGTTATGTCCACTTGGCAGAGAGCCAGTGAGCAGATAGAGTTTTTGGTGTTCCTACAGTGCAACATTGTAAAGTGTCCCTGTTGATGTCCGTGGGGCACATCATAGGTCGACTCATTGTGAATATCTTGCCCCTTGCATTCTCAAGCTATTTTGTATATTGGACATTGCTTACCAATGGCAAACATGTTTTTACTGACCAGCACACTCACGTAATTGAGGGGCAGTGTGCGAAGGTCTGTGATGTCATGAGGGGTGTTAATGTGATTTTTGCCAAAGAAGCGTTCCAACCAATCAGGGTCACTTAACATATATATACATGTAGGGGAATGACGCAGTACCTCCAACAGCTTCTGCGACCTGCCCTTTAAATGTAACTAAAATACTGTGTGATAATTCTGTAATGAGGGTATACAATGTGTAGCTGCAGCAGGCAGCTGTGATACTCATTTCATTCATGTCTGTTTCTCTGGACTGTCTGAACTGTGCTTCCCAGCTGTTTGGCTCCAATACATGTGTGTTCCTTCTAGCGTGGTGTACGCTCCGTTGTTTTTGGATCGCTTTCATTCCCTGTAGGTACTTTTGGTGGAGGTGCCCTGGTATATTCTGGAGGCCCCAGCGAATCTTCAGTTCCCTCAGCGAGCTTGGGGATTCTTGCAATACTCTTGGGAGCATGGGGTGGAGACCAGTTCGAAGTTCACTAACGATGAGGCCCAATAGACAATGAGTTTACAAAGTTTGGCATGGTCCCAAGTGCCACCCCTGCTCAGTTGGAGGTACAGGCCGTGGGAGAAGACTCAGCGCCAAGAGGACTCAAGTATCATAAGAGCACATGAGTGTACCCTTGCATGAATGAACAGCGCTGTGCATGTGCAGGTTTTTATGATTTATAGGACGTATCCTACAGGGGAGGATAATTTCATGAAGTAGTCAAAGATATTAGTCCACCCATCTGAGAGTAAGAAGGTGTGTGGCGGGCACATATGTAGTAGAACAGAGCAGTGTGTAGATGATGGCAGACTCCAATTAGATGGGAGTGGTGCATAGTGCAGGCGATTGTATATTTGTGTCATTCTTTAAGGGGATTCAGAGTAGGTAAGCACTGATATATAGGGTTGGACCGCACCTTGTAGGTTACAAATATTGTTGTATATCATGTTACCCAAGATGGAAGGGCCAACATACGTTTGTTGCTCTAAACAGTAGTGCTTAGTGGTTGTTTCATTAGCTTTGTGGGCCAAGGAGGAGGAGGAGCCAGGTAGCTGCATAATAGAAAATAGACCAGTTTGTAGTTAGAATTGTGTGAATCGGACTGAACTAGATATTGCAGAACATTGTTTAGTGTGATGTGCCCCTGGATAATGTATGGCATAAATTGCCCCAGTGTTGAGATACACTTTTAAAATACCACTTCACATGGGTACAGGACACCACTGGGCACTACCAAGTTGAAGAGTAGGCAGAACATTCTAGGCCTATGGATTCTCTATGAAGAGAAAAAAGAGGAACCCACCAAAGAGGTCAGGAAAGGTAATGACAAAGTGGTGCCGCCCACCGTACTATTTCCTGTACCCTACACTGAAACCTGCAGCTGGGTACTTAAACCCATGACAAGTATACATAGGTAGGCATAAATAAGAAATAGGGAAGAGAAAGCCAGAGGTTAGAGTCACTACTGAGAGAGTAGCCGCCAATAATAAGAAGTACTTGGCAGACATAGAAAAAAGTGTGCAGTGGCAATCAGAAACTTTGTTAAGGTGTGATAGATAAGGAGGTCTGGAAAAAAGAAGAGGAGCAAGGGGCTTCAGGAACACCAGGTGGCTTAACGTCCTGGCAAAAATCTATTTAAGTTAGATAAAGAGAATCTGGAAGAGGAGGAGGAGAGCTCTGTGGTGTCCAAAGCAGACCCCACAGCCCATGGAGAGGAGGGAGGAGCAAGGTGTGGAATAGGGGAAATTTTGGATGACAAGGATTTGGATGAAGACAGAGAGAAAGAGAGGCAAGAGAGGAGAAGATGGAAGAGAAAAAGAGACAAGGAGAAAAAAGATAGATTTGGGAACGAGTAGGGACTTGTCCCAGACACTCTGAAACAGGATAGGCAGGATGGTGGTAGTGAGCACTGTAAACAGCAGGGTGGACCCCACACCACTAACACAGGCGCCCCTTTAACAGAAAGGTAGGGGAAGAGAATAGTGTGTACCATGGCAGAGCATGGGCAGACAACATTTGATGTATAGCTTACCATTCCATGCAGCGAGGGCAGGCAAATGGATATATAATCTCAAGAAAAAAACAGCAGGGGTTACCTTGACGATTCACAACATGAAGAGCTTATTCTAAGCCATAATGGCTGAATGGGTGGACAAAATATGGGAGAAGGTGGAATATGAGAAGTAACATACATGATAGTGTTCCCTTTAACTACTGCTTCACACATGTGTGGAAAGTATTAAGGACTCTGGGCCTCATTCCGAGATTGGAGGTAGTCATGGCGCTATTTGCGCCATGACTGCCTCCAATAACGGTACCGGCACTGGTCTCGTTCAATTGGGACTTACAGGTGTAGTCCGACCTTTGCGGGGCTGGTAAGTCCCCATTGAAAAAACCATTACCCATTCCCATTTGAGCCCCCATAGGGCTCAATGGGAATGGGGAAGTAGCTAATTTGCGGTACCGTTATTAGCTCTGAAGTCCCTTAGCGTGTCCCATCCATAACGCCTGGTAAAACCAGGCATTGAATGAGGGTCCGCTAAGCGAACTCGTAGTAGGGCAGTAAGGGATTACCGGCACCGGTCTCCTTAACGGTGCCCGGTATTACTTACGGCCCTACTCGTAATGAGGCCCTATGTAACCAGACATATCAGCCATAGGGGCCATTTTGGCACATAAATAGGAACCAGACGATGACATGGCAGAAAGCATAGAATGGATACAGAAGATGCAGACATTAGAGACACGAGAATCAGGGGACATGAACATACCATGGTGCTCTGAGCTGAGGACTCCCCACAGATGTGCTGACATCCCTAGAAAAGGTGGTTGGGACTGAGGTGAATGGCCAGAAATACTCAGCAACATTGTACACTTTTGTAGGAGGAAACAGGAAAGATAGAAGAACACAGCAGACGATGCAATTATGGCAGTGGCAAAATTGGTGCGAAAGAAATGAACAAATGTATCGATTGAAAGGGGCTGTACTTACCAACATTGTCCTAGGACAGATCGAAGTTGCCCCCACCCAACAAGGGGGGTTTCCCACAAGGGACATTCCACAGGGAAGAGTGCATCCACAGCAAGGGAGGATCCAGCAGCTGGGAAGGTATCCCCAATAGGGAATGTATCAGCAACAGAGATATTACCAGAAAGGGGGTATGACCCACAGATGGGATATTACCAACAGGGCTGAGGTTACGCACAGGGAGGGAGGAGGTTGGATATGGTGGGGAGGGACCCAGATTTGTAGGACCACAGCATTTTGGTTCAGACCACCAGTATACAAACATATATTATCAGGAACAACACTCATGATACATTTAGATGCAGCACTCACAAGGAAGAACATGGTAATTTCATACAGAATGGATGATAAGGATACAGAATTGCGCACAGTCCTCTGTATTGACCCAACATTAAGACTGTTGAGAGACAGATGGTTACATCATCCATAGCTACTGCCCCTCCCCCGGCCAATTAAGACATGAAGAACACTAATATAAGCAATGTATTAGCAGAATGCAACATGAACAATATGCAAATACAGCTGCTAACACACAAGGGGCCTCATTACGACCCTGGCGCTAAGGGGTCTGCGCCAGCGTTAGCTGCGCGGACCCCTTACCGCCAACTACGAGTTCCTGGAGCGCCATGGTCATTTTTCCGCCCGCTTTTTGCGGGCGGAAAAATCCATGGCGCTCTGGGACCTTGGTGTTAATTACGCCACCGTATTTTACGGTGGCGTAATTAACTCCTTCCCCACTCCCATTGAGCCCTATGGGGCCGAAATGGGAATGGGGAAGGGTAAATGGGTCAATGGGGACTTACCGCCCCGCCGACCTCGGAATGGGGCGGTAAGTCCGCCATCCGCCATGGCGTAAAGGGACTTTGCGCCATGGCCGGAAAGTCCGTCGATGGCGGAAAAAATCCGCCAGGGTCGTAATGAGGGCCAAGGTGAGAGTAATGGGCAGCCATATGTTCCACAATGGAACCCACAGCAGGATTCTGAAGCTAAATATTTGACAGTGATTGATTTAAAGTATGCTTTCTTTTCCATCCCCTTGGACACAGTGGCCTCATTACGAGTTTGGAGGTAGCCATTCCCCTAATAAGGCCATGGCTACCCCAAAACTCGGGTCTGGACCCGGGTCTCACAAACGGGGACTTACCTGGCCATTCTGACTTTGGAGGACTGGGTAAATCTCATTTGCGGGACCCGGCCCAGTACGTCCCCATTCGCATTTGAGCCCCCGTAGGGCTCAATGGGGAGGATGGTAGCAGTGGTACCATTTATAACAGTACCGCTGCTACCATCCTGGTCTTCTCGCGGGTGCTGCTTTCCACGCCTGGTCTGGCCAGGCATCCAGAGCGGCACCCACGAGCAAATTCGGAATGTTGCGGTGAGGTAACACCGGCACCTGTAGCCCTACCATCACTGTTGTTGCCTTACTGCAACACTCCTAATGAGGCCCAGTGTCCCAATATTTTCCTTGTTCACTTACCGTGAAATTAAACTAAAACATGCTCAGTTGCCCCAGGGGTACTGTAAGTTCCCCGGGTCTTTAATCAGGTGCTTAAAATGGACTTGGAAAACGTCCAACTTGATAGCACAGTAATACAATGGGATTCATTAGGAGTGAGGCAGTAAGGGGTTAACAGTGCTGGTAAAGGTGCCGGAGCATCAACCCCTTACCGCTCTATTATGAGTCTGCTCACGGGAACCCGCTAAGGATGCCTGGTTTTACCAGGTGCCCTTAGCGGGTCCCGCAAGCAGGCCAGGGTGCTAACAACGGGCCCGTTATTAACGGGCCCGTTGTTAGCACCCTCCCCATTCCCATTGAGCCCTATGGGGGCTCGAATGGGAATGGGGATGTTCAGGGTCTGGGTTCCTTGAATGGGGAATTAACGGGCCCTCCAAGGTTAGAATGGCCCGGTAATTCCCCGTTCAAGGAACCCAGACCCGGAACCCGGTAAGGAGGTAGCCATGCCGCGAATATTGGCATGGTTACCCCCTACCTCGTAATGACCTCCAATATGTTAATGACATTTTATTGTGCATCAATACAGAGGAAGGGTGTAGGAGAGACTCAGTAAAATAAATGACAATACTGGCAGTGAACGGTACAAGGTTGACAAAGAGAAGAAGGGAGTAAAGTTGCACCCTAAAGAGCAGAAGCAATAATGAAATCCTCTGTCAAAAATGTGACATGGTTGAAAAAAAGACTATTCAACATCTCCTATCAACATGTCCAAGGACTCTAGATTTGAGAGTCTGTAGATTCCAAAGATTTGTCCATAAAGTAGATTCCCTAGACACCAATACCTTCTAGTTGAGACTGGCTTCAGGAAATAAGCTATTCCTCATGGCCGAACTTGTAAAGGTTCTGAAAGAATTAAACCTTACAACATTGTAAGCTAATAAGAATAAGAAGGGTTTAGGCTACTTCAGATACCATCACTCTGGTACTGACAGTTAAGGTAAAATTATGCTGATGTCCTTTTGATTTAAATTGGAGATCTTTTTCACAAAATATGATTTTTAAAAGAACTAAATAGAAGCCTCATTGTAGAAGTATAGTCACAGTTGAATATATTGACTATTAGTTATATTGTTTATCTTGGTTCCATTGATTTTACTTTTTTTGTTTTTGTTTGTTTCTTGTTTTGAGGTGGCTTTATGTCTCATTTATGTTCATGATATATATACTTATAAGATCTTAGTATTTGTTTCCAAGTATATTTTGTTCCTCAGTTGGATACATTTATGATTATACACTACGTGTATTCCTGCTTGATTGCATGTGCATTTTAACTTCTGATATTATGTAAATGTGTGAAAATTAGATTTTTTGTGTGTGGCTAAGACAGAATAAAAAATAATAATAATAATGAACTCCTCCAGACCAGAGACAGTGAAACGGTTACAGCAATTCCTAGACTTTTGCAATTACTTTAGGTGTAGCTCTTTTACTACAGCACATGTGGAAGGCCACTTCTAAAAAGACTCAAGGAGGCACATATACAAAACAGTGATGTAGCCTGGAGATGTGACATGATAGAGGCCTTTGATTAATTGAAGCTAGCAATGAGCACATCTCGATGTTACGGATCCCTGATTACAAAGTAGAATGTTTTTAATTTTCCTTTTCAAATGGAGTAGTGATGGCAGCTGTCCTCAAACAGAGAACTACCATGGGACACAAGCCATTAGAATTCTACAACGGGAGTTTAGATCCTGTAATGAGAGGCTATTACCCATGTAAACAAGCATTGGCAGCAGCAGCAGCATTTGCGAATTGAGATATTTGCCATCATAACCATGGGATGCACAGTTAAATTATACACTGAGCATGCCCTATGTGCCATTCTTGAAAAGCCCAAAAACACATTGACTACACAGAGAGCCTCTGGGTATGAAGTAATTATATCCAGATCATCAATCAAAATTGTTAGGTGTTGAGTGGTTAATCCAGCTAGATTTATAGCAAAACCATTGAAGGACGGAGACAACGTGCATGATTGCACTAAGTGCACTTAATATTATGATATTTATTTATGTATTTATTGTTTACATTTGTAAAACATACAAAGGACACAGGCACCAAAGCGCTGGTTACATACACAGCTGGGACGGGGAGGCAGAAGGGGGGAGGTGGAAAAGTTTTAAAAAAATGAGGAAGGTCTGGTTAGATGGTCACTCGAGTGGTGCATTGTCAATTGAATAAGCTGGTTTTTATTTGTTTCTTGAATGACAAGTATGATGGTTCGATCCGCAGGTGTAGAGGCAGAGTGTTCCACTGTCAGGCGGCTGTGACTGGGAAGTTAGAACCCACAGCTCTCAGGTACCTGAAGCAAGGGTAGTCAATCTGTAGATGCAGAATGGTCTTCTGGGTCTCGTAGAAGTGTTCTTGGTGATCCTCTGTGAAAGGTTTGGTTGAGCAGAGCTAGAGAGATATCAGTTTGTGATGGATATCCTTTTAAGGTTGATAGGTTTGTTATATCATAACCAGAATACAGCTTTTCTGTGAGCTGATACATTGCCTTGTTTGGTTAGGTTAATGGCAGCCCAGATGGCTTGCTATGGATGGTCTGGAGCGTGTTATGGTTGAGCTCTGATGTCCCAAAATGGACAGAGTTTTAGCAGAGCCAATTACTGCACTAGCTATTGTCAGTCAGTCTTTTATGGAGAGGAAAGGTTTAGTTGCATTCAAGCGTTTAGTGGTCTGGGCTGCTGAAAAGGTGATCACATTGACATGGAGGGTCATATTGAGGCTTGAGTGCAGATGGACACCCAGAGTTGTGGTGAAGGAGAAGAACAAGTTGGAGTTACCACATGTCAAAGAAAATGCCCTAGGAGGAGGGACAATTGTCTTTATTGACAGGTCCTCATCAATAGACCAGAGAATGGGCGTACGGCATAGTGGGACTGCAGTAATAACAACTAAACTGAATTATAGCTTTGAGACAGTGGTAAGCACATTTCTCAGCACAAGCAGCATAATTGCTAGTGTTGATTTTGGTATTTGAAGCGCATGAAGACGAGGTGGTTACAATGAATTCTGACTCTGCCTATGTGACGTCAAATGTAAATGCAGGACTGTCTCATTGGAAGACGCATGGCTTTTTACTCGCAGGCGGCCCCACCAGTGCAGCATGCACCGGTATTGGACAGCCTCATACACACACTCCAACTAACATCAGCCAGCACCATGTTAAAGAGTGCAGCCTATACCAGAGGTACAGATTTGATTTCTCGTGGCAACAGGGCTGCTGAAATTGAAGCAAAAAATGCAGCATATTTTCCCAAAATATCTGAATTTGCAACTGCTTCAATTAGATGCACACATACACACAACATGGTGATGAAGCAAGGGTTAAATGCATTACCATAGCACAATAGTAGAATTACAGGCAAGAGCACCACCAGAGGTGCAAGAGCTATGGAAATGAAGGGGGTGCTCATTGTCTGGCAGCAGGACAGCACTGGGAAACCAGTCATGCCTATAGGGCTGCATAAATTAGCATTAGACCAATTGCTGTCTTACAGTAGTGATCTCGGAGGAGTGATGTGTTCCAAATTTGCCAGAACATGTCACAGATTTAATTGTAAGTTGTCTGACATGCCAGATGTTTGCAGCTGGTCATACCTTATGAACAATTAGAGGAGTAATACCTTGTCCTACTGGACCATTTTAGCATTTGCATATTGACTATGTAGATATGCTCCAAAATGTGCAACAGCTATAGATATAAGCTTGTGGTTATATGTCCCTTTTTTCTGATGGACCAAAACAGGTTCTTGCACATCTCCAGATGCCATGTGTGCTGCAAAGTTCCTTGTACATGAGGACTTCCCAAGGTGGGTAGTGTGCGAAGTGCTCAATCTGACATTGGAACGCATTTTGTAAATTAAGTATTTGAGCACATCACTATTCTGTTAGGTATTAAGAATACATGTTTGTACACTTACTACCCAAAAGCCAACCGCATTTGTGAATGCCTCAATGGCCTCCTAAAAGAGCACATTCTCAGGCTAAAAGTGATACTGAAAAAAGGTTGGCTCCATTGACTTCCTTGCTGTTCATGAGCATTGGTCATGATCTGGCGTTTCAAACAATTGATTATACATTTCAGAATTCATCTGCCTCTTATTTGCAACATATCAATATGCTAATGAGTTTTTTTTTTTATTTATGTTAAGCATTAATGTCTTTATTTTCAATCACCAATATTATGTACAGGCCAAGAGTGTCGCATTGGTCACCAAATTTGCCATGTCCCTGGCAAACCTGTTTATGTCTCAATATAAAGAAATGCACATTTGTAACCAGGAATCCTTCAAAAATAATCTAATTGCATGGAGGAGGTTTACAGATGATGTCTTGATTGTCTGGAAAGGAACTTGAAATCATTTGATACTTTTGTATTGCACACTTATACAAATCAGTTTGGCATAAGTTTCACTGGTACAGCGAGTCCGGTCTGTATAGATTTTTTGGATGTGCATATTTTTGTGGAGAATGGGCAGGTACAAACCAAAACCTATCACAAGCCAACAGAGGTGAACTCTGTACTCTATGCTCATAGTAGTCATCAAAGATCTACAATTGATAATATCCTGGCCGGGGAATTTTAACAAGCTAGGAGAAACTGTAGCCGAGATATAGACTATTTGGAAGAATCAAAGCTGCTCACTGGAAAGTTTAAGTATAGAGGGTATCATATGAACTACATAAGCAAAGCAGCCGACAAATATATGAGATATAATCAGTCTGACTTACTATGTGATCGCATCAAAGAGAAACCTGTACATGAACAGATTGCTATTATACCGCAATGTTCACAAGATTCCTCTACACTTTATCAGATGGTTTCCAAACACTGGCACGTTTTGAGATTAGATAAGGATCTGGTACCCTTTTTGTCTGAGAAACCTAAATTCACTTTTATAAGGCACAAACGATTAAGCAAAAGTTGAGTCCTTCCTTTTTGGACCTCAAAGGTGACAATACCAATTAGACTTGGTGTATTGCTGGCCCAGAGTGCACGGACAGTCATTAATCACCAGCGCAATTGCAGAGCCAATACTTTAAATGCAGGTAGACGACGCAATGACTTAAAACCACACGCACGCTTAGAAAATAATGAGCACTTATACGGCTATTTATTCAAAGCTTGGAAGCAACAAGTGATAACACAGAAATAAATCAATGAAAAGACAGAGAATTCAAAAGAAAATACATCACCGTGGGCGTAACTGAATCCCTCATCTCGCCAGAAGCGGCTGGAAGACCCCAGGCCAAGAGCACAACAGCCCACAGGTATGCCGGACAAAGGCGTCCCCCTTCCGACTGAGGTCTTTGTACTTGTCCTGTCTGACTGTTGAGGGGTTCCGCATATATGCACTCCTCAAAAAGGGGTGGTAATTTTCCGAACCTTCTGGCAATGCACTTGCGCATTGATGGGTAACCGTTGGTTGCCAGCTGGGTCAACCAACAGTAACCTCAAGGAGCAAAGCGCTTCCCTCCTCTCCTAAGAACAAACGCCACAGAAAACAGTCCCGTAACTCATAACAAGACATAACAAAACCAGCTTTCCCAGCAGAAAGTCCTTGACTGCATACCAGGTTTGGAAAGCATGTTTTCTTCAGCAAAGTAAATTCAGCTCTCAGCAAAGTAAGTACAGCTTTTCACTGAGGCATGGAGTAAATATCCATTATGGCTCTGAGTGCCCCCAGAATACACTGCGCACCAGCGCCATGTTTTAGCTCAAGCATAACACTTGGTTAAGTAAAAGTAGGGTTTTATCAAGTGTGGTAGCTGCAACTATTACAAATATGCTCATGTTAACTGTCATGCATTCACTGATGTCAATGGAGTGACTATTAAGATCAATTGGATTATCAATTGCAAAACTTGCTACATGGTATATGCCATCATTTGTGTTTGTGGTAAACTTTACATAGGCAGTACTATTATACAGTTGAGAATCTGAAATAGGGAACACCTAGCGGTTATAAGAAGTACTGACCCCAAGTTTCCACTGGCCATGCATTGGCAAGAACATCACCAACTGAGCAATAAGGAGGATATACATTTTATTGGATTAATGAAAGCTAGGAAGGGGAAACTAGGTGGTAACCTTAGGCTTAAATGAAGGCAACAAGAGTGAAAACTATTTGTTTCCTAAGAGGTACTTTGGTTGGCCTCAATTGCGACCATGAGATGCATGTTTTTTTAGTGATTATTCATTTGAGGCTACAAGTAGAGGTGTATGTATTAGGAATATTAGTACCCGGCGAGAGTCAAGCAGAATGCAACACGCATTCTGATTGGCTCTCGCCGGGTCATTACCCGGCTGAGAATCCTTTGATTCTCGGCCGGGATTCCAGCCGCCTTGTCCTCGGTCGGAGGTGTGGCAGCCCCTCAGCCAATGAGTAGGCTGAAAGTGGGGCCATCCCCACTGCGAGCCTCCCCACGGCTAAGAGACTGCCTTTGCCCCCTGCCAGGGACTCGGGTAAGGCTTTTTAAATGTTTTTTTTTCTTTCCTCCCTCCTCCCTCCTCTCTGCCCTCCCCACCCCACTTACCTTCTCGCTCCTTCATCCCTGGTGGGAGATGATGGCAGCATCCAGCAGTGTGGAGACTCAGGGCAGGGTCATCCGTTTTCCCTTTCCCTGCGGCCATTTTCTAGGTCGTTTCTTTTTTTTCTGTCTTGAAATGCTGCAGCGTTTCGGGACAGAAAAAAATGCTTTTAGTGCCCCGGTCTAGCAGATATTGCGGGCTTGGGTACTAATAGCTATATGCCCCTCGCAGGGGGGCATTACCACACTTTGCTCAGGCCAATAACTATGGGACCCAGGGCATCACCTGAGTGAGTAATACCCCCGGTGCTCAGGGCATATTGCTTAAATATTGAACAGAGCAGTGGAGGCATTTTTGAACTGTGAAGCCATTCTATCTCCAAAATGACAGAATCACAATGTATGGGACACATTCGTTTTATAGTGAAATCAAATCATTCAGTTTTATTGAAATCAACCGAATGGGGTCTGGAAAGTAATCATGCGACCTGTTCAGTTCCCCCAGCGTACATGGACTTATAGGCATTGTTGCTGAATAAGAGACGTTGATTTAAATTGGGATTTTGAGTTGTGCTTTGAACTAACGTATGGTTTTCTGTACTGTAACCAAATTGAGGTCATATGCAGCATATGCCATGACTTGTCCATGGTTCACTATATTATGAAAGTTGAGAGCCAGTAAGGACATCACTTATTCTGATAAAATTGAATTATCACATTTGGGTCATTACAGTGTACGTCACTTGACAATGATGACTTTTATCAGGCACAAATGTATGATTCAACATTAGCGAGGCGATGTCTGAATGAGTATTGCTACATTTGGAATAGAGATAGTACTGCTCTTTTGCTCGTTATATAAATGCCCTCAATGACTATTTTTTTGTGTGGCTAATATAGCATGTATCAATTATCATTGATGACTGATAAATGGTTCTAACTATGTGAGGTTGCAGCAAACTTTTTCACGGGAGGCTTTGTTTTTCTTTATGCTTGACATCACGCGCAACTTCATGCGTGACGTCATCACGTAAATTGACCTATTATTTGCGGGCGTGAGTGGCAGCAACTTTCCTTCACAGCCGAGAGGCGACGTGTTCGGGCATTGTCATATGATTGTGGAATAGGGATTGAGCTCTTTAATATTGCATCAGGTAGTAAACGTGCTGTGTGGTTCACGAGTACTTTATTTTTCTTTAGTCTTACGCGTTAGGGGAACTGCTTATTCAGGCTTTGTCTTGTCAAAATCAGAGTAGTAACATAGGAAGATTTTGGAATCATTTCTGACAGATATTTTTTTAAAGTCGTATGCGTTAGGGGAACTGCGTATTCAGGCTTTGTCTTGTCAAAATCAGGGTAGTAACATAGGATGATTTAGGAATCATTTTTTGACAGACTGCTTTTGGATGGACATATTTTGGTCTATTTAAGAATATTTTGCTGCATAACTCATTGCACTGGCATTTTACTATTTTGAAGGTGATACTTGCTATATGGAGCTAGAATTTGAAGTCAGAACAAAAAAACAACTAGTGGGCCTATCTGTATTATTCATCCTCAACTAATGGATGGAAATATCAGGACGAATACTGCAGGTAGGTCGTATGCCCGATCTTAACTTGATTTGGAAATGTACATCAGTTGAATGGATCTTGTGGTCATCATGGGGTTTTTCCTTATAGAAGTGCTATTGGAATGAAATGAAGACCAAGAGCGTTTTTTTGAACAATCGTGTGAGACAATTCACAAAACACTTATTCAAAGGGAGAGGGAATAGTGAAAACGTGTGGGGTAAACCCATTATAATTGGCACTGCATGCTAATGATAAGAGCACGCCTAATCAAATTTGGCATACATCAAAAGAATGTGTAAAGGTTTTTGGAACCATGCATATTACCAACCAATAACTCAATTGGCCTCATTACGAGTCAGGCGTTAAGGGTTTTACGGCACCGTAAACGGCGCCGACCCTTAACGCCTGATTAAAAGGTCCCTTTGCGGGATGGTGATTTTAACACCTGCTTTTTGCAGGCGTTAAAAACCATGCTGCAAAGGGACCTTGGTGCTAAGTACGGTGCCGCAATTTGCGGCACCGTACTTAGCGCCTTCCCCATTCCCATTATGCCCTATGGGGCAAAAATGGAAATGGGGAAGGGCCATGGCGGAAGGGGGAATTACCACTCCGCCAACCTCGGAATGGGGTGGTAATTCCCCATTCCGCCATGGCGGAGTCGGAGAGTTACCGGCATGGACCATAGTGCTATTAGCACCATGGTCCATCCGCCAGGGTCGTAATGAGGCCCAATAACTCACATTATCAACACACAGTTTGGAACTGTTAATGGAGTCTTTGGACTAGTCTCCATTACTAACATCTTGGACTAACTAGGATGGCTTCACACGGTTTTTTGTCACTGGAATGTGCATGATGATATTTTTCTTAACACTTAACAAGGTACTATCAAACCAAGGATTTTATTACTGGAATGTGCATGGAGGTATTTTCATTAACACATATATTTGACCCATTAAGATGGGGTTCATGCTAGAAGTGTAAACAAGGGAAGACTGTCCAACATTCTAATTTGTGGTTATTTTAATTTTAATTTTTCTCCAACTGCTTCTCTATCAATTGATTTTGATTTGAATCCATCCCTCTATCCTGACCTGATATGTGACACAACATGGTATGGTTTTTGAATATGTAATAATTTGTGATAACTTTGTTGCCCTAATCTTGATGGAATGTATTTGCTCTCATCTGTACTTTACTTTTATTTTTTGCTACTTTTTACTGTTTATTATGTTGTGATTTAAATAACAGCCTTGAAAACGACCGGTGGTCAAAACACGTGTCGGCTTTTCACAATCTGAAGAATTAAAACACTATTGTGATTTATCACTGAAACCCATTTTTTGAGTAACATTAAATTTGTAAAACCAACTTTGAGTGACATTTTTTTTTTTTTTTTTGTTTTTAATCTTTAAGATTTTTACAAAGGAAGGAATAATTCTTCGTTGCTAACTTCATGTCCTGAGTCTCTCTGAAACTATCAGCGGAGTCACTTTTGTTTTAATGTGGAGAAGACGTTTGTGGAGAGCAAGACACCACTACGTTTGGAGGGGCCTGCAGGATTTCCTGTAAGTTGCGTAAAATGTTGTAGGATGCTATCAGCCATGAGGTCTTGTTGCCCGCTATTAGTCTTGACCAACAGAGTGCTTCATCCTGCAGCGCGTAGTCCGAGAAGATGTATCTCAGGTGCAGGGCTCTTAACTTCGCGGTTTCGGGACAAGAAAGCAACAAATGACGGATGGTTTCTGTTTCTTTTGTTTGGCCACAAAATCTACAGGAGTTTGTAGTCGCGAGGCCCCGTATGAATAAGATCTCATTTGTATATAGCAAGTTCAGTCTAGCTCTTAGTAACAGAGACCTTGCTTGCTTAGACGGGAACTGTTTTACAAGTGGTTGTAGCTCGTTTAATTTACGAATATTCACCGGCAGGTGACTCGTTAGCTTGTTTGAAGCCGCTTTTTCAATTGTTTTGATCCAGTCAAGTTCCTTCACTCTGGTCAATACTTTTACTGGATTGGTGTTAAGAGTCTCCATGTCGAGTGCAACTTCTTGAAGGATTTTCTTGATTCGATCTGACCATTCATTTAGCATCCGACATTTTTGTTCATTTATTTCTTGAAGAATCAGGTAGTAGACAGAAGGACTAACAGCTGTTTGACATTTCCAGAAAAGCATTATGGATTTGCAATTTACTGATCCCTCGAGGGAAAGAAGACTGAGTTCTTGTCTTATGCACGCTATAGGCACGCATTTTGGAAGCCCCAAGATTGACCGCCAGAACGTTGCCTCCAGGATAGACCAGATGGATGTGGGAATATTAGGCAACGCATCTGCTCCGTAAGCTAAGGTTGGGACCACCTTCATTTTATAGAAGTTGATCACCGTGATCAATGAAAATCGACCAAATTTCCTGTCAATGGCTTTCGCTTGTGCTATGAGTTTTCTGGTTTTTTCTTTTAGGAGATTTTGCATACCAGTCTCTTTTTTGGAGTTGTCCAAGATGACTCCCAGATACTTAAATTCTGTCACGTTTTCGATCTGGTTTTTATTCAAAACTAGGTTCGTCTTTCCAGTAGTTTTAGTATTTTTGGACAGAGACATTAGTTTGGTTTTTTTGTCGTTTATCTCCAAGTTGTTTCTTTCCATGTATTGCTGGAGGTTACTCAACTGACGTTGCAGTCCAATTTGTGTGTGGTCGAGGAGTATAACGTCATCTGCGTACAGGAGCCTTCCCACATGCTCTTTCCCGATTTTTGGGACGAAGCTGCGCACCATTTCTTCCGATATCTTGATGTCTCCCAGGAATGCCAAGAACAGTGCCGGAGCCAAAGGGCAGCCTTGTTTTACGCCCCTTTTTGTTGGAATCGAGGCGGATAAGAGACCCTGTTGATCCAGGCGCACCCTCATGTTTGTCTCCGAATACAGCGCTTTGATGGGTTCTAAGATGGATGGCGGGCAATTCCATGCCTCTAGCTTGTCCCATAACAGGCCTCGGTCTATACGATCAAAGGCCTGAGTGAGGTCCACGAAGACAGTAAAAATCCGAGGGCCTCCCTCAAGGACTTTATGTTTCATGATGTTCATTATCAAGATATTTGCAGATGTGCCGAAGTTTTTCTTGAATCCTGATTGTAAATGGTCTTCACAAGGTGCCGTTTTAGCCCACGCCTTAAATTCCTTTAGCAAGAGGGACCCGAACACCTTGCCTATGCAATCCAGCAAGGCGATTGGGCGGTAGTTTGCCGGATCGCTTTTGTTGCCTTTTTTGAAGATGGGCACCACCGTCGCTGATTTCCATGATGTAGGGATTGATTTTGTTATGGCGCATCTCCGGAAGATTTCACACAAGAAGGCCGTCCATTCTTCAGGATGTGCCTTTAGATCCACGTTGGTGATCCCATCAGGGCCGGGCGCTCTGGAGTTCTTAAGTGTCTTGATCTGACAACTTATGTCTTCGGCGTTATCCAAGGTTATCCATTGTGCAGATTTGGAGTTCTGCTTGGGAGTCCTAGTTGTTTCTGGTAGTGCAAAGAGGATTTTGAAGAAATTCGCCCATTCGGGTTCACCTACGTTGTTAATTATAGTTGATTTTTCTTGTGGTGTGGCTGAATTTATTAGCGACCAGAATTCTCGGCTTTTGTTCCCTCGTATAGCTGTTTGGATTTCCTCGGCGTCTTGCTGAAACAATTTCGCCCGGTGCTGTTTGAGCCATGATCTGTACACCCTGGTGGCCTCTATGACTGTCTTGTCTGTTTTTGTGAGGCCTCTAGCAAGGGCTTCTCTCTTCACTTTTCTAAGGACTCTCTTCTTTTCAACCAAGAGTTTGTCGTACACGTGCTTCCTGGGTTCTTCGTTGTTTTTCGGGCCCCTCTTCTTTTTATAGATCTCTAGGAGTGGTAGATAATCTGTCTCGTTTGCTTGAGTGGTAATGTTTTGAGCACAGTACTTCCGTTTAAGGCTGGTTATTGGGTTCGCTGACAATTTTATTTTTGTTCCTCTGACATTTGTTTCCAATTGAGGTAAAGTCTTTGGGTTTTGGATCTGGTTTGTCTGCCAAGTAACGTGTAGCATGTTATGATCACTTTTACTGGTCCTAGTAACCCCAAATTCCGTAGTTAGCCTCGCCAGGCTGTCGGAGACGTAGATGTAATCAATTGTTCCGTTACATAGGCCATTTTCCCAAGTTGGGAGGAAGGTTTCTTTGGCTAGGACCTCACTCATATTATGTAGATCCCTAGATGTCATCAGTTTTGACCATGCCCTTCCTCTTGAGACTGTGGATGAAGTTTTTTGGGCCGGGTGTTCTTTACTGTTATTTTTATCACAGGAGACGTTGATGTCCCCGCACAGCAGTAGGTGTAATGCCGCGTGCGTGGATGTGGCCGAGTCAATGGCTTGTTCAATCATTTTCAGAAAGTTGCTGGCATCAACAGTCGCTGGGTTCCAGTAAATGTTCATTATGACTAATGTCGATTTTGCATTTTTACCTTTGTTTGTTTTGTGCTCATTCAGTTTTGTGCTGATCATAAGTAAAGATTGATTACTTCTCAAAACTTTTGCTTCAGACAGGCCGCAGTTATGTCGAATCGCAGTCAAGATTCCTGATGTCGGACGCCCTTTCGAGCCCTTTTTTGCGGGGGCCAAAAAGATGTTGTACCCATCAAGGGTAGGCGGCTCCATTAGCCAGGTCTCCTGGAAACAGAGGACGTCGAATTCTGATAATTTTACGTCACTGGGTGCCGTAAGGTGCCCGTGGCCTCTTGTATTCCAGGAGCAAAGTTTTAGGCCATCTGGAGCTGGTTTTCCACCGCGTTGCTGTTGGTCGACGTGCTCCGGGATAAGCGATTGCTAGCTTTTGTGTTGTTTTTGCAGCATTTTCGGGAACCAGTCCCACAATTTTCTTGCCGGAAGTTTGCTGGGAGAAGCCATCTTCTTTGCTGGTTTAGCGTCTAGTCCACGGGGGTTGGGCCTCAATTTGTCCGGGTGGACTTTAGTAGCGAGTCTGTTTGAGGACGAGTGGTCACTTTCACAATACTTTCTGTTCCTTACTGGTGACCTGTCGTAGTGGTCTTCCAATGGATGGAATGAAGGTTTCCGAGGGCAAGTATTTTCAGTACCACTCCGTTTTTTTGCTTCCTTACAGAGGTCCTCGTCTTTCCCCCTTTGATTTTGTAGGTGGTTTATGGCCTCTTTGTCTCGGTTCTGGCTCCGAGCTGGCTTTTGCCGGGGCAAGACCGCACCGGCCTTTGAGGTGATTTCTCTCGTTGATTCCGTTAGATCGTATCCCATTTTGAGCAGATTGGTAGAGTCGCTTTCCAGTTGACGTTTAGTGGTCCTTGAGGCAATGTACAGATGAGCCACTGCCTTTTTCCGTCTATGACTCGGGTCCACAATTAGTAAGTCTTCGGATCTTATTTGGGCTAATGACGGAATGTAGCTAAACAAAGCGAGTACACCCCCTCGGTTTAAGGTGATTTCGTCGTCATTTCCCTCAATCTGTTCTAATTTCATTATCCATCTTGTCATCTCTCTTTGGACTTGAGCTTTATTATACTTTTCTGTTTTTGAGACATAATGGAATTTAAAAGGCCCATCGTATGCTGGCCTTGCCTTTGCCGGTGTTTTGTGTCTTTTTGGTGTTGTCTGACCGCGGGACGATCTGTCCCGCCTCTTGTATTGCTTCCTCAAAGAGCTTGCTACATTTCCAACTTTGTTGTCCTTTGTGGCTTCTTTTCGGTTTCCGTTTCTGGAGTTTTCGTCTTCGTGCTCCGTCCTATGGACTTTTTTTCCTTCTTTGTTGTGTTTACATAGGTTTTCTGAGTGTCGAGGAGTTGAGTTTGATGACTCTGTTCTTACACTCTCAGGTCTTCTATTTTTGTAGGGTTTATGGACGTTTTCTTCTTTATTATTGAGTTTGCGTTGGTTTTCAACGTTTCGAGGCTCAACTGTCGCTGAGTCTGGGCTTGTTGTTTCGCTCCTTTTTTCCTGCAGGACTTCGTCATCGCAGTAGGTACTCAAGTTTATCAAGTCCTCTTGCATAAATTCTTCTATTGTCTTTGGTGACTTGTTTGCTCTCAAGATTTTGATTTTATTTGCTAGTGACGCTGGGGCCGTTGACGGTGTTTTTTCCCCTAATCTATTTTTTGGCTTTCCGTTTTCTTTAGACGACCCTTTGTTCGTTTTTTTTTGTAAAACGAATACTGGCTCTAATACTGGACAGATTTCACTCCTCACAGACATTTGTCCCCCTTTGGCGTTGACATTTGCTATTGATGAGGGCGCAGTTGTGCTCCCCGTTAGGTCTATCGTGAGAGCAGTTTGAGAGCCAACTTCTTTGCAAAGCGAACTGTTTAGGGCCTGGACTAGCCCAGTCCCCGCTGCGCCCAGAGACCTCGTTTGTGCTTTGCTTGCTTTGTTGTTTTCCTGCGCTATGATGTAGGCTTCCAAGAAATGCAATTTTGTCAGTAATGATGCTTGGATAGACGTGTGATCTTTCAATGTGTCGCTTATACCTTCGTATAGCTTCATGAATGGACAGAGAGCTATTGACACTGTTGACATTATTGCCGGTATGTCCAGATTATATGACATAGGAGTGCTTAGAGGTTGTTCCACGGGCAGCGGTGGCCGCTCTTTCGTTGAAGGAGTATGCCAGTCTGACAGAGAACCCGTTTGAGACGGGCGTTGTAGCTGGATGACTTCTGTCGGTTTCCTGCAAGGTTCGTGCACCATTGAGAGATCACAAAGTACTTGATCGTTGTTAAGAATTGAGCCGTTGGTTTTTTGTTTGCATGATGGAGTGCCATTTAACTGAAGACTGACCTTTTGCGTCATCTTGGTTTGCGTGTTTTCCAAGGGCTCTTTGGCAGTGTCTATAGTTGTGGTTTCATGGGTGTCTTCTTTCGTCAACAATGTCTCTTGGCCCTTTGTTTGGCCGTCACTCTTTTCTTGGGTTTCCAACAATGCAGGTAGAGGCTGAACGGTTTCCTTCGAGATCGAGGATCCATTTGCGATCTCTTGGATTATACGAGGGCTCTCTGGGTCCTCAGCCAGCTCTTGCTCCCCATGAAGTGGCGCTGTCCTCTGGGGCATCAGTTTTTGGGGGCTTAGGATGTTTTCGATACGGGGCGTCAGCTCCTTAATCACTTCAGTAATACCGCGAGCCGCCTTTCCCGTATTAGTTGGAACCTGCGGTGTAGGATACTCAATCCGTCTTTGTTTAGAGACCGGCAAGCAGTCGTTCAGGGCTTCTAGGATTTCCAGGTCAGTAAGTTCGGCCCTTCCAGCGTTGATGAGGGATGGCCGAAGGTTGAAGAAGTTTCTCAAGTTAATGGCATTATCATTTATGTTTGTAGTTTTTTTCTGGGCTAGGCCTTTTCCTTTGGTTTGTTGCCCTTTTTTCGTTTTTTTTATGCTATTTCTGTTAGAAACGTTCCCGGCTTTGTGGGGCTGTGCAGGTCTTTGGCGTTTTCTGTTGTTTGATGACCAGTTTTCATCTGTTTCTTGGCTTACATCCCCCGGAGATGGCAATGGTCCTGTACTCGGCTCAGCATGGATCAGAGCCTGAACTTCGCTAGTAGTTGCCAAGGGCAGAGCTTCGTCCGCCTTCTGGGCAAAGTCTAGTTGTTGGATGTCGATGAGAGAGGCCGACACTTGCTGGGCGGGCTCGACCCCCCTCACAGTCTCCAGATGGGTCTCGCCGCCCCCCCCTCTATCTCGAGGCTCGGGGATCCGGGCTGTCTCTGGAGGGAGCGTACGGACCTGCTCGACCACCACCTCCTCCACTCCCCGTTCCTCCTCCCCGAGGGTTAGTTCGATAGCTGCCGGAGGCGGGAGGCTGTGGCCGAAGCCAGGAACGCCTGGCGGGGGAGAACCTCCCACTGGAGCTTTTCCGACTACATCGTCTCCGCATCTCGTCAGCGATTGCGTCCGCCCCCTCGCCTCCTCACCAACCTTAGCCAGCGCCGAATCCCCTCCGGGAGACGATTCCGGCAGGCGAGTGGGAAGCCAGCCTGGGGCAGGCGCCTCGACACCGGGCTCCTCTCTGCCCGGCCCCACCGCAGCAACCGACTGCTCCGTGTTTGTGTGGTCGATGCAGGTGGTTTTTGGTGATAGTGTATTCGGCAATTTGGTAACCTTGGGTCTCCCTTTTGGTCTTGTGCGTGATGGCTGGTCCATCATTGTGTTGGTTATCTCTTGCAAAGTTATTATTTTTTTTGTCGGTGTAGAGACTGTTGCAAGCGTTTTTAGACCGGCGCTGCGAAGACATCGTCCATCGTCGTCTTCCAGGAGGGGAGGGGAATCCATGGCGGCCCTGGCTCTGGCTGCCCGGCCTGCCAGGACTGCAGGACTGTCACTCTACGTCCACTCCGCGGCCGCTCCGCGGCTCAAATGATCTTTTGTACTGTGGGTCCACCCACCAGCACAACAATGGTAAAAAGACTCAGGAACAGGTGAGAGCAGGTAGGAAAGGCGTGCAGTCCTCTCTAGCAGGGCAGGACTGTCACTCTACGTCCACTCCGCGGCCGCTCCGCGGCTCAAATGATCTTTTGTACTGTGGGTCCACCCACCAGCACAACAATGGTAAAAAGACTCAGGAACAGGTGAGAGCAGGTAGGAAAGGCGTGCAGTCCTCTCTAGCAGGGCAGGACTGTCACTCTACGTCCACTCCGCGGCCGCTCCGCGGCTCAAATGATCTTTTGTACTGTGGGTCCACCCACCAGCACAACAATGGTAAAAAGACTCAGGAACAGGTGAGAGCAGGTAGGAAAGGCGTGCAGTCCTCTCTAGCAGGGCAGGACTGTCACTCTACGTCCACTCCGCGGCCGCTCCACGGCTCAAATGATCTTTTGTACTGTGGGTCCACCCACCAGCACAACAATGGTAAAAAGACTCAGGAACAGGTGAGAGCAGGTAGGAAAGGCGTGCAGTCCTCTCTAGCAGGGCAGGACTGTCACTCTACGTCCACTCCACGGCCGCTCCGCGGCTCAAATGATCTTTTGTACTGTGGGTCCACCCACCAGCACAACAATGGTAAAAAGACTCAGGAACAGGTGAGAGCAGGTAGGAAAGGCGTGCAGTCCTCTCTAGCAGGGCAGGACTGTCACTCTACGTCCACTCCGCGGCCGCTCCGCGGCTCAAATGATCTTTTGTACTGTGGGTCCACCCACCAGCACAACAATGGTAAAAAGACTCAGGAACAGGTGAGAGCAGGTAGGAAAGGCGTGCAGTCCTCTCTAGCAGGGCAGGACTGTCACTCTACGTCCACTCCGCGGCCGCTCCACGGCTCAAATGATCTTTTGTACTGTGGGTCCACCCACCAGCACAACAATGGTAAAAAGACTCAGGAACAGGTGAGAGCAGGTAGGAAAGGCGTGCAGTCCTCTCTAGCAGGGCAGGACTGTCACTCTACGTCCACTCCACGGCCGCTCCGCGGCTCAAATGATCTTTTGTACTGTGGGTCCACCCACCAGCACAACAATGGTAAAAAGACTCAGGAACAGGTGAGAGCAGGTAGGAAAGGCGTGCAGTCCTCTCTAGCAGGGCAGGACTGTCACTCTACGTCCACTCCGCGGCCGCTCCGCGGCTCAAATGATCTTTTGTACTGTGGGTCCACCCACCAGCACAACAATGGTAAAAAGACTCAGGAACAGGTGAGAGCAGGTAGGAAAGGCGTGCAGTCCTCTCTAGCAGGGCAGGACTGTCACTCTACGTCCACTCCGCGGCCGCTCCGCGGCTCACATGATCTTTTGTACTGTGGGTCCACCCACCAGCACAACAATGGTAAAAAGACTCAGGAACAGGTGAGAGCAGGTAGGAAAGGCGTGCAGTCCTCTCTAGCAGGGCAGGACTGTCACTCTACGTCCACGTCCACTCCGAGTGACATTGAATCTGTATCAGGAGATGCTGTCGATTCCCAGTGGTTTGAGCTCAATATATCTTCCCAAACCATAATTTTAGTGTGTTGCATAGCCTTAGACTCCAATCTGGCAAACATTGTCCAGGATGTACATTTCTTGGCTTTTCTTCCTCCTTGTGCCTATCGTGCTGTAAATATGTTCAGGTCATCCATTTCATCATTTTACTTTTGGGTGTTCTAGTGTCCAGTGGGTGTTCAGACTTTGATGTGCAGTTTGATGTGCAGGCTCTTAAAGGGCAGCCCATGTGCATATCTCCCTTTTCAATGTATAATACTTTATGGGGTATTATCATGTTTTCTCTTGCTATTTAGGGCATTGGGAGATAATGATTTATTGTTCTCACATACAGGATGTCAAGGGCCTGGACATTGCTGGTGTGTCAAATGTATCATCTTGCATAGGACCAAAGCAGTGGCTGGACTGAACATCACAAATTAACTGATATTCGGAAATTGTACACGATGAACTGTCTCTGAGACTATGAGGCACACACTGTATCCCTGGGATTGTCCTCTGACAAGTTGTTTCCCTTCCCCGCCAAATCTACTGTTTTTTTTTGCCACTTTGCCCACATGTGTTTAGTGGGTTATGACCCTTCGCACTAATTCTGCTCCCAGATGGATTCCAAGACATTTTGGGTGTGAACCAGGTTAGAGGACATTCTAAGGGTAGCTGATTGGTCTTGCTGACGTGTTCCATCATTTTGTTTGTAAGTACATCACTTCTGCTGTGTAGGTGGTGGATTCTCTGCTTCAAACTTTGCATAATAGGATACCACCCTGCCATGCCATACAATGTTGATTACTCCTTGTAGCTAAGACAGTGACTCGCCATTCTTCTAATGGCATAAGGGGAGTATTATACCTCCCTATTCATCAAACCTATCTTCTGGTGTCGTCTCCTGTATAGCAGATTGCTTCACTTGCAGCCAGCAATTCTTCTGAAAGTGGTTGCTAGGCAACCCGGTTCTTGTAACTCAAGTGTTGGATATGGAATAGTTTGGCATTTCCTCTTTTCTTTACCAAACTGGTGGAGGTAGCCGGGTACAGTTATAGAAGCAATGAGGAGTGCTGCACAATAAACAACATAAATTATCTTGCTTAGTAGAGAGCTTCCATGACACCAACAGAACTCTGACTCTCAATCATAACTACTAGCAAAATATAAATTCTCTTTGTTTCTATGGGAAGTCTCAAGCAAACGTGCTTACATTCTTAGAGGAACTCCAGTCTGTTCCCACCCTTACCTATTAACAATGTTGGCCAGATTTATTTTTATTAGCTTTGCCTCAACTTACTTCTCCTCTCTGTTGTAATATTCAGCTTTGGTGGTCCCCTCACATCAGTTTTCAAACATACCATACTTGCTACCTTCACAGCACCTTTACCCATTCTCTTGTTTGCCTCTCTGCTTCAATTCTACCATATCTTGTAAGTTCAGGGCGCACTCAACCCACTCTGTTTTCCTCTGCTATTCTATAATGCACCTCAGCCAGCAGTGTCGCATCTGAGTAAGTTCCCTGAAACGAACACATCGATCACACATTCCCAACAATTATCCACTGGTCTGTGGCACACTGACCCCTGGTGAACTAGATGATTGAATGCCCATTTTTAAATTGCAGTTTTGTGTGCCCCACCCACCCCTGCCGTTTTGATTCAAGGACATGTTCAGAACACTCACTGCCCAAACCACCCTTTTGTCAAAATGTTGGTCTGGTTCTATAGCAAAGCAGCCCCTAGAGGAATGGCTTTTCCCGTTAACCTGTCTTGGTGGGCAAGCTGGCATTGGTTACCTTTACCTATGGTGGTACCCGCTATGATGTAGCACAGGTGTATGCACCAGCTGCAATGAGATGTCATAAACTTGACACCATTTCTTGCACTGCTCACACAGCACTCCACCACTCTTCCACAACTGAAAGAGATCCTGATTAGGGACAGTGGGTAGCATCACAGTTTGCATGCACTCGCCATTGCCGTGGTGAGAGCACACCACCTATTTTTTGCTTCAGCCAGCTTTCTCTACGCAAGGGATCCTGGACTTATACTGTGATAATAACGTATCCAGTACACAAGTAACTCTGGGAAAGATGACGGCATCTGGAAGGTATTCAGAACCCAAAGAGCCCTGGACTCTAGTACTGTGCCCGAAAGGTATTCAGTACAAAAGGAACCATGGACTAGATTACTGTGCCTGAAAAGTAATCAGTGTTGCATGTCACCCCTGTAGGGGGACATGGTACGTTCTAATATGTGTGCTCTGGTCACATGGGTCCCCCATGTGACCACGTTAATAAAACAGGCGAGCTGCTTCCAGCTCGTCAGTCACGACGGAAACTGACTCCGGTGTCGTTCTTTGGGAAGCACCATGCTGGTGCTGCACCGTGTGTGCTGGGCCCAAGGACGGGGCCTCCGCGGGGGGAGAGAAAGTAGGCGGCGTCGGCCACGGAGGAGGTGCTGCCCCTCCCCGACCCGCGAGCCACGGAAGGGAGAAGCGGACAAAGAAGTGTGGGCCCGACTCCGACTGGGCCCACAATGGGGGGAGGGTGGCAGCAGCTGCCCCGACTGTGTAAGGGGGCAGGCGGGATTCGCCTGAGGGTGAGCCTGCCATCCCCTGTTCGAGGGAGGACCTGCGGCGTCGGCCACGTGCGCGGCTGCTCACACCCCCCTCCAAGATCTGAGGAGGGGTAGAAGTGCGTGTGCGTCCCTGCAATGGGGGGGGAGGGCCTGCGGCCGCCGCCGCCATAAGGAGATGGCGGCAAACATCGCTGCACACAAAAGAAAGGATGATGCGGGCCCGTGAAGGCAGTGAGGAGGTGCCTCTGCCCCCCCTGAGAGGGAGAATTGGCAGCGTCGGCCGCGTGGTCTGCTCCTTCTCTCCCACCCAAGGGGGAGGAGGGTTGTGCGGCATCAGCTGCGATGAGAGGGGGAAGCCCCCCGCCCCACAATTGGAAAATACGGGGCCGGCAAACAGCTGAGGCAGGCCCAACAGGACAGCCGCAAAGGCAACGAGGGTGAGGTGGCTGCCCCTCCCCCACCCGCAAGTCGGGAGATGAAGAGCAGCGAGAAGAACCTGCAGCCACCAAACAAAGAAAAGGGGCGTGGCCCAAGTGATCTGGCCAAGCAAGGTGTGCCCTGAGGGAAGGAATGGGTTGCAGCAGGGGGGTTTTGCTTATAGGTTAGCAGCTCAGGCACCTGACCACCGGTGTCTTCCCACCGTCCGCCCCATAAGGAAGAGGGATTGGAATGAGTGGCCTGCTGCTATGGTGCCATCACAGGAGCACCCAAGTCTGTGGACTTGGCCGATGTGGCCCCTGGGCCTCGTGTGACTTTTGGTGAGTGTCCAGGGTGAACATTGGTGCAGACCCCAACTGGTCTCCTGCCGCTCCATCAGTGCAGAGGATGGGCATCATTATCGACACCCCGGGAAGTCCGAGAGCCGCCCAACATTGCCTTGTTCGGAATGGCCCAGCAGGTGGACAATGTTATGTGGTGTACGTCGGCACACGTTGAATGCTTTGTGTGTGCCAGTGATTTGAACTGGTGGTTTGTGTGCTAGTTGAACCACTCACCCAGGTTAATAACGGGTGTATTAGAAGAGTGGTGATAGGAGTAATAGTGTGTAGTTAGTGGCATGTGTTTGTTTTGTTGTTTATGAAAAAATGGTGTGGTGTTGCATGTCACCCCTGTAGGGGGACATGGTAAGTTCTAATATGTGTGCTGTACACAAGGAACCCTGGGCTAGTTTACAGTGCTTGAAAAGTATTGAGTACACAAGAAATGCAGCCTAGATGTCTGTGCCTGAAAGGTAGTGAGGTTATATTGTGGTTGTGATGCAGAATGATTGGACAGTGAGTGGTGTGCTGTCAATGTCAAATGCCATGTTGGCGCCAAATAGCGTTGCATTTAAAATCTCTCTTGGCTGATTCTGTTGAAACGACTAAAGAAGTGTGTTACTGATTTTTGAGAGGTGAACCCTGGGTTTGAATATATTAACGTAGCAATTCGGATCATTGTGGCCAAATCTAAAATAACTTGGAATTAAGAAGGATTATTTCCGACGAGTGAAAAATAAAATAGAGCAACTTCGCATATGTGCTAGTTTTTTTGTTTCCTTCAATTTTTTTTCTCGAATAAACAAAGCAGCTGTTGCTGTGCACAATGGGTGCATAATATCAACTTCAAACACTGTATTGTTTCTTCCTGAAGTCAAATCAAAAACAAAGAAGTTGTAATGCGCACATCACAGCTACATTGCCAGCGGTGCACTTTGGCATATGTCTAAGACTTGCATATTTTTGCATTTGAATGCCAGCACCACATCTGCTAATTATCTCCAAGAATGCATCACTCACGTTTTACAAGCTTTGCTGCTACAATGGCGTTTGTGTATTCCGCCGTTATCCTCTTAACATATTTGAAAAACTTCAGGCAAGAGATGTAATTTCTATGCACACAGATAGAACTGTATCTGTTCTTCGATTGTACTGCACACATTGTCAAAAGCCATGAAATGTGATTTACAGTGATAGTTGTAATTGCTATGCATTTAATAAGATGATTTAACATGTTTTTGAAATTTCAAAATAGGGTCCAAAATAGCTAATTTGATTAATTTGGTCTGGTTAATGCCATGCCTATTTATGCATGTGAAAGTGAATTTCAAAGCATAAACAAAATGAGTGTGCCTCTAAATTGCCCATTAGGTGTAAGCTGTGATTGCGATTAGAAGAATCTTTATTGTGTTCTCTGATTTGTTACTGGTGGCCAGGAATACCGCTGTCCTTCATGCTGAAGTCTCCATTCCAGGCAATCCACCAGCATCTCTCCCCAGGTTGCCATTGTTTGTTTCCTGCTCCAGACACCCCAGGGACCCATTTATCCTCTGCCCACATTTCCCCCGCCTGCCACCACACTTGCCACCATTTGCCGCAGTCTCCCCGCCCACATCCCCCACTTGGCTTACCTGATTTTGCCTCAAGTTCCTTAGAACAAACGTAATGTGCTATCTAGCATGCCATAGGTTCAACTAGTTATTGGTTTTGGCAACTTTTGTTTGCATAAGCTACCAAATGTTGACAAAACAATTGCTATAATAAGAAAGGGGTTCCAAGAAGCAGTCTTCGTGGTTGGCATGACAACTAGAAATGCTTTGCCATACAATCACTGATGCACAAGTGTTCATTCCTGTTGTACTATGCAGATGTAATCCAATAGTGGCTTGTTTACGGTCTTTTCTCCCAATGGAGAGTACTGTCACATGTCGCGCGTCTGTGTGACTTTCAACGCAGAGTGATCTGTTTTAACTACGGAGCGAGGCAACAATTTCTTTCCTGATATCTCACTATAAACTCCTGTCAATACACTGGAAGATTGTGCAACTGTCCCTGTTGGGAGCAGCCTGCTGATGTGAGATCTAGTGAGCTGAAAGCTGATTAGTATCATTGCCAGTGATGAGTTTTATTCTGCCTGCAGTGGATAGCTGGAGAACATCTGCCTACAACAGGGGAGGTGAGTGTCAACGAAGAGGGAGCAAAGGAGCCAAGCACTACAATGCTCGCAGGCACAGCGTCGGATGTTGCCAAACGCGATGGTATCTGGAGGTCCGTGCAGAGAGTGGACCCCTGGGCAGATAAGCACCATGCACTATGCATGTGAGGCTCACAAATGATAAAGGCAGCACGCAAGAGAAGCCTGAAGATGCAGCTTGAAAACATCCATGGGAAAAGGTGAGAGGTGGACAGAGCACCTGACCACAGAGTCAGAGGACATGTTTTGGGCCTGGTAAAGAATACAATGCTGCTTTGAATGTATGGAAGAAAATGCAACCAATTAGGCAAGTAGTGTGGTGGCCTAGAGGAGTGAAGTGGGAAAATGGAAAAACAGGCTCCCATCTTCCCCCTCTCGCGCCTGGCCTAAAGGTTCACGGCCCAAGCACCCGCCACGAGAAGAGTTTGCCCATCTACCAGATGACCAGATACCCTGGTACAGGAACATAAGGATGTGTCCATCTGCCTGCCCAGCAGCCCGCCCTGCCCATGCCGATGCCTGCGACATGGATCAACTAGACTAAAACTATACGTCGTTAGAGATGCCATGACGACCTAGCCAACGGATAGCACACCTGTGCCAACATACACACTGGACACTCCCGCACCAATCTACACGAAGAATATACTCAGTGCTATGACGTAGGCGACAGACATACTCACGGACGTGCATCTTTATTATTTTCCACTTAGGCTCTCAAAATGCAGAAACGCAAGACGCACCATGAACTCATCTAAAGAGCTTGCTTACGCTTCTTCTAAACCTAGGTGCCATAATGAGAATTATAACGAAGACACGATACTGGTCATAAGACAATATGAGACTATAACCTAAAGCGCCTGTGCACCAAACGGTTCCACCTATACACCAGGCCTAAGTAGGCCGCAAGCAAGAGCTCCCGTGGACGTTAACAGAACAAAAGTCAGGTTGCTGATCCTGCAGAATGATCCTGGCGAAAGCAGACAGCCAAGGTCGTAATGTTGCAAACCCACATTCCAAAAGCAGACCATCAAGGGCACGATGTTGCAACCTCGCACGCCGTGCACCAACATCAAAGTCGCAACTGCAAATTAAACCAAGCACACAGTGGAAAAACAATATTAATTGTGCAGAATTCTGCCTCAGACACAGTCCCAACTCACGTGACCAAGCCGAACCTGACGAGATGCCAAGCCCAGGAGGAAAGAGGCGTCTGGATCCCTCGTTACAAGACACAGGCAGATACACTTGAAAGGATCAATGGACATCTGCGACGGTGGGAGTAGTCGGCCGTCCAGCTCATGAATAAGTCTTCACATTGTCTGCATGTACCCATAGTGAAACATTGTTGCAACTTGCAGGTACACCGAGAGCTGGGAACAGCGATGGTCCCAGGCTGGGAAGCTCACGGGCGCACCAATCAGAACATGGGGCTCTTATCACTGACGCCAGTAACATTAACCAATCATTAGGAGTCTTCATGTAACAATTCTCATGTATCTAATTGTAGGGACAACCCAGATATATCACCTGACTAACCCTCGTCCACTCATATTATTCTCTATACGTATGCTATACTAACCCTACCACTCGAGCAACCAATTAAGAGTGGCGATAGGTTTTTTGTTAAACTTTCTAAAGTGATGCAAGTAGCGCGTCATACTACAGTAAAAAGGGCCTGCGAGCCCCACAATTGTGTGTGTGTCAGGTCAGACGCGTATGATCCTTGACCCATCCCTGCCGTTTGTGTTTAATAAACAGCAGAGTCACCTTGCTTCTTGTGTGTGTCTCATACTCTACCTCTTTTGGGATATACGGGAGGAGTTGGGGCCTCCCTGCCCGGAGGTCTGCGGACGGCCCGGCCGACCCCGGCAGAATTTCCCCCCGACAAGTTGGAGGCACTGCTGAGATCTGTTTAAGATCGGCATTTTTTATTTTTTACTTTTTCCAGGCACTCCGGTTGCGAGGAGGCCCGGCGGCGCGGCCCCCTCTGCCGTTGCCCCCTTCTGAGGACTATAGGACCATCGCGGAGCTGCGAGAAGACGGGACAGCGCAATCCGGATATTGGCCCTCGGGAGCCGGTTGAGAAGTATCCCGCCCGCGGTTGGCGAGTGTCCACACGTGGTCCAGACGAGGGGAGGTGACGAGCCGCTCGGAGGGGTGCACGCAGTCGAGCGGCCCCGCATCAAGAGAACTTGGTGAGCATGCCACGCACAACAAACAATGTGAAATTGTGAGGGAGGGGGGAGGAATTAAATACGGGAGGCGGGAGGTGTTGCACAGGTGAACGGCGAAGGTTTGACAGTTTAGTGTTAGAAATAGAATGAATGATAGTTGAACAAGCGCAAGAGCAGTTGGCTACGTAACGCGAGAGAAGGGGGCGGAGCATGAAAACATCACGTGCGGCCGCTCGTAGACACTGATTGGCCTAGGTCGCGACTACGTGTAAGGGTGTGTGTGTGTGTGGTTTCCTACGATTTGGCATTTATTGATCAATGAGTAGATGAGGATCCCTATTGTTCGAGCAAGACACTCGATAGGTAGATGACGTTTCCCTGTAGGCGGTAGCTAGTTAGTTGCCCAATACGGAAGATAATTGGCTGGTTAAGCCCTCCTGTCGAGGGGCGTATCAGACGCGAGGCGACGCAGCGTGCGCAGCCTGATTATATTGTTGATTTGATTACCTTGTTCCAGGAGTGACAGGAAGACAGCTGTGGGGTTAACGGGGGTAGATTGGAGGTGTATTTTGGATTTAAAGAATATATGAAGAACTTACCAGTAGCTCTACGATGTTGGTGACGTCACCAGTAGGGTTTTCATAGGATATCGCAAGCACGAGGCATCCTCGTTTTGAGAGTGGTGGGGAAGAGAACTGTGGTAAGGGAGTGGAAACGGAGATAAACAGTAAACGAGTTGATCGAGGAAAGGCGAAACGGGGAACGTGGCTGCACACGGAGAACGCCGGCCACGGCAAGTGTAGAAGGGGGAGGAGCACGTGGAAACAGGACGACTGTATAAGAACGTAATAAGGGGTACGCAGCCGCAGGGGGCTACGTACGCCTCGGCCGCAGGGGGCCGTAAGGGTGTTGTATAAAGGAAGAAAGGCAGAGGAAAATCTACAAATGTAACATACTATATTTTTATAATTTTCCCTAAGCGGACTATCGTAAGTCCCCAAACTTACGGGGCCAGGTAACGATATAAGGCTGTATATTGTAAACTACTAGTGGGATAAACTGATACCAGATTAGGGAAGGGTAGCAAGTGGAGCGTTACTATGTCATACGGAACAGGATCGGGAGGGTGGGGGAACACCCTCACCACGCCACTACAATACATATGCACAACACTGCCACCCCATAGGGAGAAACTGATTAAGTATAGCATAGAATGGACCCAGGGGACGGATAACAAAATGCTAACACCGTGGCCGCCTAACGGTAGCTTCGATCCATATGCCCAACATTCACTATTAAATCATCTGCACAATACATATAAAGGGAAGAAGTTGGCAAACCACGTGGAGGTGTTTAACTTATGGAGGATGTTCCAGGGGTCCCGACCAGGACCAAATGGAATATTCACTATGGGGGGAATACCAGAAGAAACAGAGATTAAGGAGGAAGGAGAGGATGGGAAACAGGGGAATGAGGACCCAAAGACCACAGGAAACAGAGGTGAGGGAGGAGAAAAGAATAATAAAGCAGATGAAATAAAAAAGGAACCGAGCAATGATATACCCCTAGTAACGGGAGTAAAAACAGAGGGAGGGGGGTTGTACCCTTTAAGAGAATTGGGAGAAAGAGAAAGAGGACAGTTAAGGGCGGCTGAGGGATACTCGAACCCGGCATACAGCCCTCCACCATATGTGGCTCATAGGAAAATGCCAGCAGGGGAGGGGAGGACTGGAGAAGAACAGACTGTGGAAATAGGAAATGATGAATGGGTAGCTGCACAGATATTATTAAAATTACGAGGTTCATTAACAGGAGAAGAGAAGGAGGTAGTAAAGAAAACAGACGAGGATAATGCCAGGGAGAGTGAATTGAGGGGGAAGAGCTGTTAAGACAAAAAGAAGAGATTTTGGAGGAAAGATTAGCAAAATTAAGGGATGAACAGAATGAATTGATCAAGCAGCTTGAGAGGGAGGAGAGAGAGAGAGCGAGGAAAAGGAAAGAAGGTAAGAACGAATTGGAAAAAATAAGAGAACGAACTGAGGAGCAAAGGAGAGAAGCTGACAGGGTAAAAGCAGCAGCAGAAAGGGTATCAAGAGTAATACTGCGGGAAAAGAAAAGGGAAGAAGAAGAAAAAGAAAAAGAAATGGCAATATGGAGGAGGAGGTTACTATCAGAATCAACCAAAAAATACGAAGAAGGGAGGGTGATGGAGAGTATAGTAGAAAAAGAAAGGGCGGAATGGGAAAGGAAGAAAGAGGATGAAAGAATATTAGAACAGATGAGAAGTGAAGTGATGGAGGAATTGAAAAGGAAAAGGGAGGAAAATAGTAAGGAGATGGAGGAAAGGTATGAAGGAGAAAGAGGAGATAGGGGAAGGGAGAGTGGAATATGGGGGGATGTATATGATGACACAGAAGTAGCAACAACGTCAGCACAAAGGTGAGCGGTTGATAAAGGAGAAAGAGGAGAACTGGACCTAATAGATTTACAAACAGTAACGATCAAGGGGAAAAAGACCGAGTGGGGGGTGCCGTTTATGACTAGCTTTTGTAGTGAGGAAGAGGGAGTGGAAAATGAAGGAAGAAACAGTGAAAGAGAAAGCTTAGATAAACTATACATCACCCGGACCAACATAGACTCACCATGGATCAGTAGGAGAAAGGATGAGATGGAGAGAAGTGAGGAGGGAAAGAAAGGAATAGAGGAAAGACAGGCACATGAGGCCGCAACATCCCCATCCCCATCATCCCCATCACGCCCTCCCCTATCGCACCCTACATGCTCCACCACCTCACATTCGTTACGCAAAATAAAACTAGCGCCCTTCACCGACGAACTGACACCCTATACATGGCGGCTTAGAGACCTCCCTAGTCGCAGGCAGGAAAGAGGCATACACATGCCCACATTAAATACAGAGAAAGATGGAAGTAGGGGAAAAGATGGAGAAGAAAGAGGTGTGAGCAGGGGAAATACAAACGAAAGTGAAAATGTGGAAGAAAGGGAAGAGGAGGAAGGGTGTGAGGACTCAATATTATGGAACACAAAGGGTGAAACAAGACATAATTTAATGCCCCTTTTGGAGAGAGGTGGGGTTAGACCACAGTATGTTCCTTGGAAGCATACCGATAAAGAAAATATAAAATGTAGGCTCCCATCATTAAGTGGAGGTGCGGGTAAATGGATATATGAAATGGAAAAACACACCGCAGGACAGAAGCTGGCAGTAGGAGATGTAAAGGGCCTTTTAATATCAATATTAGGGGATAGAGCGGATGACATCTGGAAGAGAGCGGGATTTCATGGGGTAACAATAACAAATACATCGCACGATGGGGCACCGTTCGCAAACTGCAGACATGCACTATGGCAGGCACTGAGGGTACAGTAGCCAGACACATCAGATATAGGAGCAATTACATCCCGCAAGATGCATGAGAACGAAGATCCTGTTGATTATATCCAGGAGATCCAAGAGAAGTGGCGCATGGAAACTAGAGAACAATGGGATAAAACACCAGCATTATTTTACCATATACTGGTACAAGGGCTCCCAGAAGGAGTTCAGAAACAACTAAAGAAAGTAGTGGGAATGGAAGCAAAACCATGGCCCGAAATACAACTGACTATAGTGCATCATTGTAGGACATGGCAAGGAAAAATGAAACAAAAGGAAGAGGACAGGAAAACGGAAGAGGCTAAATTAGTACAGAAAAAGCTTACTAAATACACAATGGAAGGGGCACTGATAACTACACCTACAACAATGACCCAAAGCCCCACACAAGTAGTGACTGCACAAGATTCCTCCCTAATACCACCTTCACAGACTACAACACAACAGGTGCCGCCACTCCAACCATACACGCCCAACATGGGAGGAGGATACCCAATGCAAGGAGCTGGGTATTATAATTATAACAGGGGGAGAGGAGGAATTATGAGAGGGAGAGGGTACGGATATGGCACCCAACCGCAAGTGGGAGGATTTAGAAATTCCTACCCCACAGGGCAACCAGTATACCAGGACAACACAGGGAGCTTTCCATGGCAGAATAGGGAACCACCGGTGTGTTGGAGCTGTGGACTATTGGGGCACATGTCACGCACGTGTAGAGTTAGACCAGGAACACCATCATGGAGTGATCAGGGACAACCACGGCCCGCACAGGTACAGCAGGGCATACCACAACAGCAAATGTTGCCACAAGGAAATGAACAACAACAACAATTACCACAACAACAGCCCCAAACACTGCCACAACAACAGGTAGCAATGACACAACAACCACAAATACCACAAACACAACTGGGTAGGGTGACGGTTTTGGGACACAACCCTTATACCGGAAACGGCCAGTCGTTGTACCCCCAATAGGACAGCCCACAGTCGGCCTTGGTGTGTCCCATCCTGTCAGTAACACCTAATAGTGCGGAGGAACCACGCATAGAGGTAACGATAGGTGACAAAAAATTATCATTCCTTGTTGACACCGGGGCGACCCGGTCTTGCATAAGGGAAGGTAAATTTAAGATGTCAGGCGAGACCATGAACACCCAAGGATTCTCTGGGGCTAGAGGGTTGGTTCCCTTTACTGATAACATTCCCTTATCTATTGGAGATTACGATCTGTCAGTTCCACTTTTATATTATAGTGCCTCACCAGTAAATATACTGGGGAGAGATATAATGAACAGGTTGAATATGACGATCTCCTTTACTGAGGACGGCATAATTTGCTCTACTCCGGGGATTAACATGCTCACGGCACGACAGATTATGCAGGCATACTGTGGACAGACAGCGATTAGGGCGGAGCCAGTAGATGGTGAACTCTTCCAGTATGGAACGGACATGGCAATTGCATGGATGCCAGGGATAGAAGGGAAAATATGGAGAAGGCCAGCAGCCTATCTGTTCAGACCAGAAACACCTGTTAATGAACCAGAAGGGAAGGTGGTTTCAATGGATATTGAGAGCATTATTGCAACAGCTGATTATATTGCTGTACATGCCCAAGACAGAGAAGGAAGAGAATGGAGGGCAGTGATAGCATTAGCAGAAGGATGTAGGCTCACCCAGGTGTCAGATGAGGAGCTGTTTTCAGATGAAAAGGAGGAAGGTGAAATGGTGTTTATGATGAGTGTGGAAATATGGCTAAGAGTGGCCTACAAACAAGTAGCACAGAAAATTGCAATGGCACTTGAGGCACCCACATGCACCCCGGTCCCTTTCTTTAAGGACGACATGTCAAAAGTACCCAAATCATTGTGGACTACTGGCCCCTATGACGTGGGCTGCATAAAAAGTATAGGGGGAGTAAAGATAAAATTGAAAAAAGGTGCAATACTCCCCAGAGTAAAACAGTACCCACTATCAAAAGAGGCAGATGAGGGCATATATGAAACCATAACGGCCCTTATAAATAATGGTATATTGGTCCCCTCAGAATCACCATGTAATACGGCTGTGTACCCAGTGCGCAAGGCTAAAGGGGGGTCTTGGCACTTTATACAGGATCTCAGGCCCTTGAACAACATAGTAGAAGCGGAATATCCCGTAGCTGCAAACCCGGCCACAATCTTGTGTGGCATTCCAGCAGAAGCATCACGATTTACAGTGATCGACCTTAAAAATGCTTTTTTCTCAATACCATTACACCCAGACTCACAAGATCTGACGAGCTTCACTTACAGAAACGCTAAGTGGAAGCACACCAGATTGACACAAGGGTATTGTGAATCACCTTCAATTTTCAATAGAGTGATACAAATGGATTTGGGTAACATTGAAGTAGAAAGCACAGTGTTGCAGTATGTGGATGACATAATAATTTGCAGTAAAAACGAAAAAACATGCAGAGAGGACTCCTTAAAGATGTTGACAATATTGGCTGACAAAGGTTACAAGGTAGACATGGAAAAGATACAGTACTGTCAAGAACATTGGTCAGCTTATATCCCAACATGGAAGAAAGATCGCACCACAAAGAGCACAGGCTATTTTAACCACTCCAATGCCACAAACTGTAAGGGAACTGCAGCAGTTCATGGGGCTCTGCAACTACTGTAGAGCTTGGGTATTTGATTACAGTTCATACATAGGACCCCTGCTTGAGGCGTTACGGGAAGCTAATAAAGGGGAGAAAAAACTGGGGTGGACGATGGAAATGAAAGAAGCTTTTGATGAATTAAAAGATGCAATATCAACTGCTCCGGTACTGGCATCCCCAGACTATGAGCGGCAATTTTTTATATTTTCACATTGCGACTCAGCAGTAATGAAAGCAGTGTTGGCTCAAAAAACAAGCATGGGCTACAAACCCGTAGCATTTTACAGTGGCCACTTAGATCCTGTAATGTTAGGCCACTTCCCCTGCGAACAAGGTCTGCCGCAGCTGCTTTTGCGGTGGAAAAAGCATCAGCAATCACCATGGGGTGCCCGACTACACTATTTGTGGAACATGCACTTTTTGCGATATTAAATAAACCTAAATCCACCCTAACCACGCAAAGAGCATCAGGTTATGAGATCATTCTATCCAGAGCCGAACTATCAATTGTTAGATGTAGCACGGTCAACCCTGCAAGGTTCCTAGCAGAAGTAATTGAGGAGGGAGATTATGCCCATGACTGTACACAAATAACTGAAATGTACTCATGTACTAGAAGAGTTGAGGAAAACGCACTAGAGGGGGGAGAGCTCTTATTTATTGATGGGTCATCAACTATCGATCAGAGGGATGGTGTGAGGAGAACTGGGGCTGCGGTGGTAAAAATTATGGAGGTACCGGTGTGTGTGGCAATGAAATGTGTACAATTACCACAGCATTACTCCGCTCAAGCAGCTGAACTGGTCGCACTGATCTTGGCGTTGAAGGAAAGCTTTGACAAACGGGTGACCATATATTCCGACAGCGCATATGTTACATCCACTGTCCACTCAGGGCTGTCGAAATGGAGAAGAAGAGGGTTTAGGAGAGCTGATGGCACTCCAGTGCAACATGCCCTCTTATTGGCTGAACTAATTGAAGTAATTAATGACCCCCAAGAATTAGCTTTAGTGAAATGCACCGCACACACCAATGGTGAGGACCACGTCTCGAAGTGAAACGCAGCAGCGGACGCACATGCGAAGTATGCTGCATACTTTGGTGAGATATGGAACCCCCCAGAGTCACAGAGAGGGAGAGGGAGGGGAATGGCTAAGGAGATGTTGATAAGAGAAGGATATACCCATCTCCCAGCCACACAGATTATGGAGTTACAAGCGGCTGCACCAATGGCCGAAAAAGAAATATGGGTAAAAAGAGGATGTACAATGTCTCCAACCGACGCACTATGGCGCCAGGGTGGCACTGGAAAGGTTGTAATACCATTGGCACTTTTGAACACCGCCCTGAACCAACTACATCATCCAGCCCACACAGGCAAAGAAGTAATTGCAGCACGAATTAGGGAAGACTGGTTCTGCCCCGAGTTAAATTCGCATGTGTCAAATTTTATCAGTAATTGTCTCACATGTCAACAGTTTACAGCCGGCCACACTCTAAAGGTGATAAGAGGTACTATACCCCGGCCAGAGGGACCTTTCCGGAATCTCCATATTGACTATGTTGATATGATCAATATATGTCAAGGAAATAGGTATATGATTGTAGTAGTATGCCCATTCTCTAGGTGGATTGAGGCAGGGCCCTGTTCACACCCAGATGCATTTAGAGCAGCTAAATTCCTAGTGAGGGAGGTCTTCCCCAGGTGGGGAGTGTGCGAGGTGTTAAGGTCAGACAATGGCCCATATTTCGGAAACGAGATGTTTCAGCACATTACATCACTGCTGAACATTCAACACAAATTTGCATGTGCATACCACCCACAGGCCAACGGTGTATGTGAACGCCTGAATGGCCTATTGAAGGAGGCAATTGCAAAGATACAGCAAACAACAAAGAGGAGTTGGTTATATTGTCTTCCATTAGCCTTATTTGAGCTAAGGAATAGGCCAGGGTCCGACCACCACCTCACTCCCCATGAGGTGGTTACCGGACGTCAAATGTGCCTTCCCCTAACGCCAACGTCAAGAGCATTTACCGACCACGAAAGCACTGCAAGTGTCCTTGGTGATGAAATGTACCAATATGTGTCTTCTTTGATTACTAGTGTAGTGTTTGTGTCTCAACAGCTCGAGCGCACACGGGGCGGGTCTAATAGAAGCCAACAAGAAGACGCGGATAAAGAACTGGAAAAGGAAGGACTGTGTAAGATTGCTAAAGGTGACCACGTATTACTTCGCAACTTCAATAGGAAGTGGAACAGCCCACGCTTTACTGGTCCCCATCTGGTAGAGGAGGTATCAACAAGAGCAGTAAAGCTACAGGACAAGCGTGCCTGGAACCACCTACACGACGTAAAGATCTACAGACAACAGACCCGCCCCAGCACCATCGACAGGTCCATTGAGAGAACAGCAACAACATCGACAACGGAAGAAGAAAGTTCTACCACAGCCAGCGGCCCAAGTATTCCCATACCTTGTCACTCCCCAGACTTCCCAGAGACAATAACTGAAGAAGAAAGGGGTGATCCCCATACAGCCCACCCCATGATCACACGCTCAAGAGTAAAAGCCACGCCCACCTGTTGAACCCAAAAACCCCCTGCCCACCATCCACTGACCCCTGTCCCCATTACAGTAGTAACTGAACTGAAGGACATTGTCTTGCACAAATACACATGTAAACACGTGAATGCTCTCTTTTCTTTTCTCTCACACATGCAGGAACCGCGTATTATTGTATTGCTAAGAAAGTAGATAACTAACAAATTCACTGCCCAGGAGTAGATGGTACCCTCAGACGATAATTACCCAGAAGAATTGTCACACCAATTTGTATATGAAATAAAAAGGCCAACGTACCTGAAAAGGAAAAGGGTACGTGTCTACTACACAGCGTTCCTTTTGGCCATAGAATATTCGATGCCCCACCTCCACCCATACTTGCCTGCCCTAAGAGATAGATCGCTTAGAGTAGCGTGGGAACAGCTCTTCGCCTGGGCACTGAATGACTATTTGATAGGGAGAGCTTAAAAAACAACAACTAACATTTAATAACCAGCATATTGAGAATTTTCAGGCGGGCAACTATAACGTCGCAAGAATACGCTGCCGGACTGCAGCAAGGTAAGAGCAAAATGCCGGTGAAATTAGCATATGTAATAAAAGTAATAGGGATTTTGGTAATCACTGGGTTTGTAGCTGCCTCTGTATGGCAGTACAGCTGTGCTATCAATATTGTTGCTGTACCCAAACCTAACACACCCCCATCCCCAGCTGCAACAGGTGTTACGTCAGGTGATATTAGTAAAATTGCGCACAAGCAAAATAGAGTTCAACGCAGCACATACTCAGATAATAAAGGTATTGACAATTATATACAAGATTCAGCACCCGTCTCAAACAACATATGGTATCAACACATGACCCGCATTGGTAAGCAGACAACAGAAGACAGCTGCTACGTTTGCTCATTAATACCATACGCCATGAGCGCTTCTCGAACATTTGTTGCCACAGAAATAGACGAAAAAACAGCACGATGCATAATATACTTGGCACTGTTCCAAACGAAAGGAAGATTTCAAGGGACAGTGGTGCATATGACGTGGAAAACATGAGACTCATACCCATACGAAAACAACTTCCTCAAGACTTATTTGAGTTACCACAAGAGCAGTTTACATGCTGAAGCATTCAGATACATAACAAGTGGTCCTGCAAAAGGAGAAACAAAGAAAGTAACACTGCAGTATTTATCATGTGATTGGTACGCCACTGAAGTTCCTGGTAAACTAGGATGCTGGGAGAGGCCACTGGTGACGATAACGGGGAAAGTATACTTGGACAACAAATGGGAGATAGGAGTGGTTGGCAGCAACATGGTAACAAAAGAAACTATTTCAACTATCGATGCACACAACCACAGATGTTGGACGACTTGGATCAAATACGTGCCTATGCTCACATGGATAGAAACGGATGAAGACCCGATAACAATACTGCCGCTGACTGCGCCTAAAGTATGCTACCAACATAAAGGAGAGGTGAACGTAGGATACAACACCAATTGTGGAAGTGTGATGGAGTTACCTGAGGGGGGAGCAGGAACAGCAGTGATAATGGACCATTACTGGGCCTGTGGAGAAAAGGCATATCACACACTGCCCCCTCTGTGGAATGGTGTATGCACGATGGTGCACGTCAATGTACCATCACTAGTGGTACCCCAGAAGCATGTGAATGTGGCGAACTTTCCCAAAATGGATGAAGGGGACAAGAGAAATAAGAGATCTGCACCACCTCAGGAGGAGCCAGGGAACAGGACCAGCGGCAATGATACTGTCCTAAATAGACGGAAAAGACAAGGAGAACCTCTGACAGGAAATTACCTATGGGGAAGGTCGGAAACGGCACTCACTTCAATCCCGCCAGAACACAGACTATTCAGCAGAGCAGCAATGTTCTTCTCCTCAATAATACATCCGGGACTACAGGCTTACGCAAACGCAAAATGGCTCCAGATAACTAGATGGGAACTTATGATGACCATCAATTCTACAGTAAACGGATTCAACGCAATAAAAGAGGAGCTGCGAGCAATAAGGATGGTAGCACTGCAGAACAGATATGTATTGGACCTCCTCACTGCCATGGAAGGAGGAGTTTGTGCAAAGATAGGACAATCATGCTGCACATTCATTCCTGCCAACGATGCTGACAATGGTACACTGACAGAAGCAGTTTCACAATTGGCCCAGTTGCACTCCAAAATGGTGGATGAAAGTAAAGGTGTGAAAAAGGATGAGAGCTGGTTTTCGCTATTATGGTCATGGATGCCATCTTGGCTGTCAGATGGACTGAAAATTATAGTTGGTTGTATTATTTTGGCTGGAGCTACACTGATCATAGTAAAATTTTGGAAAGCCCGGAAGGCACGCACCACTGACGAGTTGCTTGAAATGGTCGGTATGCACCCACTGATGCCAGCAGATGACGGCCAACACACAGGCATAATCATACAAGAGAGAGAGAAATTGCGCAACCAGATCATCACCAACCACCTGGACCCACCATCGGTGAAGGTCGAGAACCCAAGAAACCCCAGGAGTTACATAGGAAATGGGTATACTGTACTCCTCGAGGAAACTGTGAATATATGTATTGGTCGTTTGAAGATCATGTTAACCATTATGGACATTTAGGAGGAATAACTAAAGTATGGAGAGTAAGAGGAGATAACAAAAAGGATATGTTTGTGGTCGACAAGTCGGCCAGAGGGGGGACTGAAGTGGGAAAATGGAAAAACAGGCTCCCATCTTCCCCCTCTCGCGCCTGGCCTAAAGATTCACGGCCCAAGCACCCGCCACGAGAAGAGTTTGCCCATCTACCAGATGACCAGATACCCTGGTACAGGAACATAAGGATGTGTCCATCTGCCTGCCCAGCAGCCCGCCCTGCCCATGCCGATGCCTGCGGCATGGATCAACTAGACTAAAACTATACGTCGTTAGAGATGCCATGACGACCTAGCCAACGGATAGCACACCTGTGCCAACATACACACTGGACACTCCCGCACCAATCTACACGAAGAATATACTCAGTGCTATGACGTAGGCGACAGACATACTCACGGACGTGCATCTTTATTATTTTCCACTTAGGCTCTCAAAATGCAGAAACGCAAGACGCACCATGAACTCATCTAAAGAGCTTGCTTACGCTTCTTCTAAACCTAGGTGCCATAATGAGAATTATAACGAAGAGACGATACTGGTCATAAGACAATATGAGACTATAACCTAAAGCGCCTGTGCACCAAACGGTTCCACCTATACACCAGGCCTAAGTAGGCCGCAAGCAAGAGCTCCCGTGGACCTTAACAGAACAAAAGTCAGGTTGCTGATCCTGCAGAATGAGCCTGGCGAAAGCAGACAGCCAAGGTCGTAATGTTGCAAACCCACATTCCAAAAGCAGACCATCAAGGGCACGATGTTGCAACCTCGCACGCCGTGCACCAACATCAAAGTCGCAACTGCAAATTAAACCAAGCACACAGTGGAAAAACAATATTAATTGTGCAGAATTCTGCCTCAGACACGGTCCCACCTCACGTGACCAAGCCGAACCTGACGAGATGCCAAGCCCAGGAGGAAAGAGGCGTCTGGATCCCTCGTTACAAGACACAGGCAGATACACTTGAAAGGATCAATGGACATCTGCGACGGTGGGAGTAGTCGGCCGTCCAGCTCATGAATAAGTCTTCACATTGTCTGCATGTACCCATAGTGAAACATTGTTGCAACTTGCAGGTACACCGAGAGCTGGGAACAGCGATGGTCCCAGGCTGGGAAGCTCACGGGCGCACCAATCAGAACATGGGGCTCTTATCACTGACGCCAGTAACATTGACCAATCATTAGGAGTCTGAATGTAACAATTCTCATGTATCTAATTGTAGGGACAACCCAGATATATCACCTGACTAACCCTCGTCCACTCATATTATTCTCTATACGTATGCTATACTAACCCTACCACTCGAGCAACCAATTAAGAGTGGCGATAGGTTTTTTTGTTAAACTTTCTAAAGTGACGCAAGTAGCGCGTCATACTACAGTAAAAAGGGCCTGCGAGCCCAACGATTGTGTGTGTGTCAGGTCAGACGCGTATGATCCTTGACCCATCCCTGCCGTTTGTGTTTAATAAACAGCAGAGTCACCTTGCTTCTTGTGTGTGTCTCATACTCTATCTCTTTTGGGATATACGGGAGGAGTTGGGGCCTCCCTGCCCGGAGGTCTGCGGACGGCCCGGCCGACCCCGGCAGAATTTCCCCCCGACAGGAGACAGGCACGAGTCCAGGAAATCTTCGGATAAATTCCCCACTAAAGTATTTTGTACCCATTTGCAGATTTTGCTTATTGAAAATGGGCAGCACAGTACATTACAAAGCGTAAAACTGTATGTTGACGGTCGCCGCAATAGGCAAAGGAAGTGTTTTAGCTTATCTTTTGTGTGTGCTTTTGGTGGTCAGCCTGCCCGTAGAAGATCCCTGAGGAGCATGCACCGCCATTGACCCCCACCTGAGGCTGGTGTCGCTTCACTAAAACAATGCATTGCTTTGAATCCAAGGAGACCAGAAATCCAATGTATCACTAGCCCGACCCACCCTACCCCTGTTCTCTCTACCTCTCTACCCCACACCAACTCTCTCTACCCCCAGACACCCACCCTACTCCCACTCACTCAACCCTAACCCACCCTGCCCTACTCTGTCTACCATACTCCAGCTCTCTCTACCCCTGCATACCCACCCTACTCCTACTCTCTCAATGCTCACCCACCTTACCACCACTCTCTCTATACCCACCCTTCCACCCTTCACCCACTATATCTACCCCCACCCTTCCTAACCCTGCTCTGCTTACCCCGACCCACCGTACCACTACTCAATCTGTCCCCAACCACCCACGCTGATGCTCTCTATCGCCTCTTATCAAACCTCTCACACTCTCTATTTATTCCCCTTGCCTCTCGCTCATATTTCCTCTTGCTGATCATCAATGGCACCCACTATCAATGGCTTCCTCCCTTGCTCTATTCACCTTATCATTCTGCACTGCTTATCACATCCTCCTTTGAAACTTTGCATCCAGGTGCCTATAAATGCAACATGCAAAGGACATCAGTAAATGCCAAAACTATTGGCATAGCCAATGCTTGTTTGTACTGAGTTGCAAAGCTTTTCCATACTGCAATGGACCAAGTGTGGTTACCGGCTGGGAAAGCTCTGTACCTTGGGATGTATTGCTCAATTGTGGCACATTCTATGAATGTTTGCGTTTGCAATAAGACATTGTTCACATTAACTTCTGTACTGAGAAATTGTTGAAACATTTAGCCCTCAATAGAAAAGTAACATGTGCTTTGCTAGTAAGAAATGAGTTTGCAATTATACATTCAAGCATACAGACTAGATGATTATTTACAAGCTCAACATGTAGGTATGAGAAACCACAAAGGTGGCAAAGCATATCGGCAGAATGCTGAGCATCTCCAAAACAGATATTGCGGAATGAAGCAGTGCTGGAAATGGAAACCAATTAATGGGGGAACCCTCACCTCCTTGGAGTGTCGGGGCCGTGGGGAGGAATGGGGAAGGGACACGGGAAAAGGCCCCAGGCCAGGTCACAACACAGTGAGCACAACACACAAAAGTAGTCGGATGGATTACCGGCAACCCTGTAATACTGTTTCCCTTGCCTCATATCCCGGTGCCCCGGGATATTATGGCACACAGCGGAATGGAAAAATCCCCATTCCCGTGGTGTCCAAGAGGACTCCACGGGAATGGGCTCACTGAAGCACTCTCACTGTTGCTAACAGTGCCAGTGCTTCAGTGAGAACACTGCCAGTAGGGGCCTGAATTCCCAGCATGTCGGGCCTGCTACCATTCCGTTCACCTCCAGGCCTGAGCTCAAAGTGAATGCACTGACTTTCCGCCCCTTTTTGGAAGAAATACTGCAGCACAATTAGCTCAACAGTAATTGCGCCGAAAATGCCCCTTTGAGTCCTATGGACTAAAATAAACCTGGGGACTTACACTGCCACCGCCACTCCTAATACCGCTGGACCAAATGGCTGTAATGTTAATTGTGTTGGGCGGTAACCAAGCAGATTTACTGCCAGGATACCGCCCAACTTGTGATGAGGCCCATGTCCTAGAAAATTAATTTTGGAATGAGGCATGATTCTGAGTGGTGACTGGCTCTTTAATAAATAAATAAATACATAAATATACAGTGTGTATTACAGAAGACATTCTTTCTGGAACGTCACACAATACTGAGCAGTTCACAATGCAAAATGTACCGGATCCGGATCAGTTTATGGCCATTTAAGGACCTTTGTGGATTATATTGAGTCAGTGGAAATTGAGGTTCTTAAACCACCTGATGGCCAAATATTGAGGAGGGATGAGCTGTTAAGCGGCTTCACTTCAACACTACAGCTAAGTCAATGCCTAGTCTGGGATGCTGAGGGAAACCCTTAATGATATATTTTTAGGTCCAGTTCATGTACTCTGGATGACAACCCTTATATAACACTCCTCTCTTAGAATCCCCCTGACCCCACTGAGCCAAGAAGTAGGTCTGTTTTGCAAATTTAAAAGGTTTATTTGAGAAATATAACAATATATATCTATCACACTTTGATAATAAATTAATATTGGATATCACACTTAAAATATGACAGTGATCAACAATGGATAACGTTCTACTGGTAAACCGATTTGGTTACTTAGAAGTAGTATAGAGGATGAGGTAGCTGAAATGCTATAGGGTTTCAAGGAAATGCCAGGTGGAATAAATGCAGTACAGAAAATAAACTGATATGGTTTCACAAGAGATAATATGTTCACTTTTCCCCTGGTGGCAATTCACCCCCCCCCCCCTATATGCAATGCAAGGAGATGGAAGTAACACACACAGTCTTCAGGAATACAATCAAATACAATACGGAATTCAGTTCCCCCCCAGCAAGTTTAGAGGAAACAGGTAGAAGTTTGAAACACATGCCCAAAATGCTTTTAAATGTGATGGAAATGGATGGGAAAATGTGCTAACTGATTTTAACTCCCTCTAGAGATTCAGGGTGAGTGAGAGATGCTTGTTGGTATTAGTTCAGGCTCACTTTAGCAATGCTCTATGAGTTATTACCAGGTTGCAAACGGATTTTAACAAAGGAAAGAATGGAGCTGTTATTTTGACAAGTGGAGAAATTGAGCCAAATCGCAAATCGCAGTAAATTTTAAGAGTGCGTGAATCGCGATTGCGGATTGCTTAGATTCTAAGCTTTCAGAGGAAAGTTAAATCTCGTTCCTAGCCCAAACGGTTCAAGAGATACGGACGATTTAATAAAGGTAGATTTTCGGATTTAAAGTAAAACTCAAAATGACAGGTGACAGTTTGCAGCTTTAGAATGACAGATGACAGCTCGCAGCTTCAGAATGACAGATGACAGGATTACTAGGAGGCAGTTCTACTTAGGTTAAAATAGTTTGGATTAGATTATCTTAACTAAGAGATTGGGTTCTGCACAGTTCTGGCGGATACTCACTCCTAATTTTGAAATGAATGGGCATCGTCATGGATCTGGTCAACACGTCTAGCGGCAGTTCTCTCTGCTCGGCGGGTCAATCAGGCACCGGTTCTGCTCACAGCGATCCGGATCTCTGGTTCTGCTCACAGCGGTCTGGGTCTGGTCTGCAGTTCCGGCACAAGTTCTTGGCAAAGAATTCAAACAGCTCGCCCGGCTGTTGAATAGTTTGGTTAGGTTTGCTGGATTCTGAAGGCCTGCTGAGAATACTTTTGCTTGCAGTGGGCCTTCTTGGTTCAAAGTTCTGTAGTCTCTGTTTAGCTTGGAAGTCTAAATGTTGGATCTCTGGATGTGAAGTCGTCGGTCAGCACGCTCCGCAGCAAATGGAATTGAATGTCTCTACCTGTCCCAGCAGTCTCTTTTTATGTGTTTTAAAAAGTAGGTGGAGAGGCTAGCATCACTAAGACTCCCCCTCTCTTGATTTGATAGGTCAATAGATTCTTTGGTCCCTGATTTGGGAAGGGATAGTGTGTCAGAGTGATGCCATTTTTATGACCTGCAGAAATGACACTCCCCTGGTCAATGTGCACACAAATCTATTCCTGATCCAAATACATATTTCCCAGGTACACAGTTGTTTGACATCACAAACACACATCATATATTACTAAAGATAGTCCATGTCCTGACTCTGGCGTTTCTAGGAGCTTGCATTCAAAAATGGCAACTTATTTTCAATTTTAGTGGGTTTTGCAACATTGGTTTTTCATCAAAAATTATACCAAGGTACATTTCCCTTCCACATATATCCCAGTAACTTTCCATGTCTCTAGCTTAAATACAGTGTCTACAATATTCATAATTAGCAGGGCTTTGCCCCAGAACATGGTACAAATCGGAGTTTGGACTCAAATCGTGAAGGCATTTTCCATACTAAGACTCTCAAAGTTGTACATTCCTGTCATTTGGTTACAAAAAGTTATCACAGTTTCTATAAAATATATATTTGTTGCAATTCAATCCCCAAAGTGTTTGGGTCCGCCTCCAGAAGTCTGGGTCGGTCAGTGATCACATGTCTCTCCTTGCTGGCAGAGGGCTGTTGACAGGAAACACTCAAAATTAACATACCCCATTCAACTGAAAGGGGCTATTGTCTCTCTCCTCCAGGCTGAAGGGGAAACCCCCTCCCTCTCACTCAGAAGGACCATGTGATATCCTGCCTCCTGTTGTGAGTCTCTGGGGTGTTAAGAGTTCTCAGCCTCTTGCCCTCTGGGAACAGCAGGTGGCTAAGATGTTCAATTAACCAACAAGCTTTGAAGTCCCTGCCCCTCTTGCAACTCCTAAATACAGTTTCCCTGTCAGAGTTTAGACCGCTAGCGCCGCCTTGGGGAATTTGTCGGTACTGCATCCATTTTTGAGTTGTCTTGAATTACTGCAAACAAAGGGGGGTCTGGGAATCTCTCTACCAGCACGAACACAGCCTAATGACCTGTTCTTGGGTGAATAACCCCTGGGAGAGACTCTACCAAGTCTTTAGCTCACTGTCCCTTTCACAGAGAAGAAATTTCCCCACACATCAGCCTTTGTCCTGCCCAAGAGCAGTCCAGCGCCGAAATGCTAGGCAATTCTCCTCTGAACAAGAGTACCATCAGTAACCCCATACACGTGTTTCAGCCTTGTTGGGCATCATCAGTGAGGTGAAACTGGTGCCTCTCTAAGAACAGTGAGCAAGGGGTCCACGTCTGGATCGCCCTGTTAACTTAGGGTGAAACCCAAAGTTAATTTATGCAAACAAAGGGGGGTCTGGGAATCTCTCTACCAGCACGAACACAGCCTAATGACCTGTTCTTGGGTGAATAACCCCTGGGAGAGACTCTACCAAGTCTTTAGCTCACTGTCCCTTTCACAGAGAAGAAATTTCCCCACACATCAGCCTTTGTCCTGCCCAAGAGCAGTCCAGCGCCGAAATGCTAGGCAATTCTCCTCTGAACAAGAGTACCATCAGTAACCCCATACACGTGTTTCAGCCTTGTTGGGCATCATCAGTGAGGTGAAACTGGTGCCTCTCTAAGAACAGTGAGCAAGGGGTCCACGTCTGGATCGCCCTGTTAACTTAGGGTGAAACCCAAAGTTAATTTATGCAAACAAAGGGGGGTCTGGGAATCTCTCTACCAGCACGAACACAGCCTAATGACCTGTTCTTGGGTGAATAACCCCTGGGAGAGACTCTACCAAGTCTTTAGCTCACTGTCCCTTTCACAGAGAAGAAATTTCCCCACACATCAGCCTTTGTCCTGCCCAAGAGCAGTCCAGCGCCAAAATGCTAGGCAATTCTCCTCTGAACAAGAGTACCATCAGTAACCCCATACACGTGTTTCAGCCTTGTTGGGCATCATCAGTGAGGTGAAACTGGTGCCTCTCTAAGAACAGTGAGCAAGGGGTCCACGTCTGGATCGCCCTGTTAACTTAGGGTGAAACCCAAAGTTAATTTATGCAAACAAGGGGGGGTCTGGGAATCTCTCTACCAGCACGAACACAGCCTAATGACCTGTTCTTGGGTGAATAACCCCTGGGAGAGACTCTACCAAGTCTTTAGCTCACTGTCCCTTTCACAGAGAAGAAATTTCCCCAAACATCAGCCTTTGTCCTGCCCAAGAGCAGTCCAGCGCCGAAATGCTAGGCAATTCTCCTCTGAACAAGAGTACCATCAGTAACCCCATACACGTGTTTCAGCCTTGTTGGGCATCATCAGTGAGGTGAAACTGGTGCCTCTCTAAGAACAGTGAGCAAGGGGTCCACGTCTGGATCGCCCTGTTAACTTAGGGTGAAACCCAAAGTTAATTTATGCAAACAAAGGGGGGTCTGGGAATCTCTCTACCAGCACGAACACAGCCTAATGACCTGTTCTTGGGTGAAAAACCCCTGGGAGAGACTCTACCAAGTCTTTAGCTCACTGTCCCTTTCACAGAGAAGAAATTTCCCCACACATCAGCCTTTGTCCTGCCCAAGAGCAGTCCAGCGCCGAAATGCTAGGCAATTCTCCTCTGAACAAGAGTACCATCAGTAACCCCATACACGTGTTTCAGCCTTGTTGGGCATCATCAGTGAGGTGAAACTGGTGCCTCTCTAAGAACAGTGAGCAAGGGGTCCACGTCTGGATCGCCCTGTTAACTTAGGGTGAAACCCAAAGTTAATTTATGCAAACAAAGGGGGGTCTGGGAATCTCTCTACCAGCACGAACACAGCCTAATGACCTGTTCTTGGGTGAATAACCCCTGGGAGAGACTCTACCAAGTCTTTAGCTCACTGTCCCTTTCACAGAGAAGAAATTTCCCCACACAGGTCATTGGGCTGTGTTCGTGCTGGTAGAGAGATTCCCAGACCCCCCTTTGTTTGCATACATTAACTTTGGGTTTCACCCTAAGTTAACAGGGCAATCCAGACGTGGACCCCTTGCTCACTGTTCTTAGAGAGGCAACAGTTTCACCTCACTGATGATGCCCAACAAGGCTGAAACACGTGTATGGGGTTACTGATGGTACTCTTGTTCAGAGGAGAATTGCCTAGCATTTCGGCGCTGGACTGCCCCAGGGCAGGACAAAGGCTGATATGCGGGGAAATTTCTTCTCTGTGAAAAGGACAGTGAGCTAAAGACTTGGTAGAGTCTCTCCCAGGGGTTATTCACCCAAGAACAGGTCATTGGGCTGTGTTCGTGCTGGTAGAGAGATTCCCAGACCCCCCTTTGTTTGCATACATTAACTTTGGGTTTCACCCTAAGTTAACAGGGCAATCCAGACGTGGACCCCTTGCTCACTGTTCTTAGAGAGGCAACAGTTTCACCTCACTGATGATGCCCAACAAGGCTGAAACACGTGTATGGGGTTACTGATGGTACTCTTGTTCAGAGGAGAATTGCCTAGCATTTCGGCGCTGGACTGCCCCAGGGCAGGACAAAGGCTGATATGCGGGGAAATTTCTTCTCTGTGAAAAGGACAGTGAGCTAAAGACTTGGTAGAGTCTCTCCCAGGGGTTATTCACCCAAGAACAGGTCATTGGGCTGTGTTCGTGCTGGTAGAGAGATTCCCAGACCCCCCTTTGTTTGCATACATTAACTTTGGGTTTCACCCTAAGTTAACAGGGCAATCCAGACGTGGACCCCTTGCTCACTGTTCTTAGAGAGGCAACAGTTTCACCTCACTGATGATGCCCAACAAGGCTGAAACACGTGTATGGGGTTACTGATGGTACTCTTGTTCAGAGGAGAATTGCCTAGCATTTCTGCGCTGGACTGCCCCAGGGCAGGACAAAGGCTGATATGCGGGGAAATTTCTTCTCTGTGAAAAGGACAGTGAGCTAAAGACTTGGTAGAGTCTCTCCCAGGGGTTATTCACCCAAGAACAGGTCATTGGGCTGTGTTCGTGCTGGTAGAGAGATTCCCAGACCCCCCTTTGTTTGCATACATTAACTTTGGGTTTCACCCTAAGTTAACAGGGCAATCCAGACGTGGACCCCTTGCTCACTGTTCTTAGAGAGGCAACAGTTTCACCTCACTGATGATGCCCAACAAGGCTGAAACACGTGTATGGGGTTACTGATGGTACTCTTGTTCAGAGGAGAATTGCCTAGCATTTCGGCGCTGGACTGCCCCAGGGCAGGACAAAGGCTGATATGCGGGGAAATTTCTTCTCTGTGAAAAGGACAGTGAGCTAAAGACTTGGTAGAGTCTCTCCCAGGGGTTATTCACCCAAGAACAGGTCATTGGGCTGTGTTCGTGCTGGTAGAGAGATTCCCAGACCCCCCTTTGTTTGCATACATTAACTTTGGGTTTCACCCTAAGTTAACAGGGCAATCCAGACGTGGACCCCTTGCTCACTGTTCTTAGAGAGGCAACAGTTTCACCTCACTGATGATGCCCAACAAGGCTGAAACACGTGTATGGGGTTACTGATGGTACTCTTGTTCAGAGGAGAATTGCCTAGCATTTCGGCGCTGGACTGCCCCAGGGCAGGACAAAGGCTGATATGCGGGGAAATTTCTTCTCTGTGAAAAGGACAGTGAGCTAAAGACTTGGTAGAGTCTCTCCCAGGGGTTATTCACCCAAGAACAGGTCATTGGGCTGTGTTCGTGCTGGTAGAGAGATTCCCAGACCCCCCTTTGTTTGCATACATTAACTTTGGGTTTCACCCTAAGTTAACAGGGCAATCCAGACGTGGACCCCTTGCTCACTGTTCTTAGAGAGGCAACAGTTTCACCTCACTGATGATGCCCAACAAGGCTGAAACACGTGTATGGGGTTACTGATGGTACTCTTGTTCAGAGGAGAATTGCCTAGCATTTCGGCGCTGGACTGCCCCAGGGCAGGACAAAGGCTGATATGCGGGGAAATTTCTTCTCTGTGAAAAGGACAGTGAGCTAAAGACTTGGTAGAGTCTCTCCCAGGGGTTATTCACCCAAGAACAGGTCATTGGGCTGTGTTCGTGCTGGTAGAGAGATTCCCAGACCCCCCTTTGTTTGCATACATTAACTTTGGGTTTCACCCTAAGTTAACAGGGCAATCCAGACGTGGACCCCTTGCTCACTGTTCTTAGAGAGGCAACAGTTTCACCTCACTGATGATGCCCAACAAGGCTGAAACACGTGTATGGGGTTACTGATGGTACTCTTGTTCAGAGGAGAATTGCCTAGCATTTCGGCGCTGGACTGCCCCAGGGCAGGACAAAGGCTGATATGCGGGGAAATTTCTTCTCTGTGAAAAGGACAGTGAGCTAAAGACTTGGTAGAGTCTCTCCCAGGGGTTATTCACCCAAGAACAGGTCATTGGGCTGTGTTCGTGCTGGTAGAGAGATTCCCAGACCCCCCTTTGTTTGCATACATTAACTTTGGGTTTCACCCTAAGTTAACAGGGCAATCCAGACGTGGACCCCTTGCTCACTGTTCTTAGAGAGGCAACAGTTTCACCTCACTGATGATGCCCAACAAGGCTGAAACACGTGTATGGGGTTACTGATGGTACTCTTGTTCAGAGGAGAATTGCCTAGCATTTCGGCGCTGGACTGCCCCAGGGCAGGACAAAGGCTGATATGCGGGGAAATTTCTTCTCTGTGAAAAGCACAGTGAGCTAAAGACTTGGTAGAGTCTCTCCCAGGGGTTATTCACCCAAGAACAGGTCATTGGGCTGTGTTCGTGCTGGTAGAGAGATTCCCAGACCCCCCTTTGTCTTGAATTACTGCATTTCAATAGAGTGGTCTTTTGCTTGATAGTATAGGACCCTTGCTTAACATTGTTTTAATGGCATCCTTACAGTAGAGTGGTGATGTGGAACCCCCCACAAGAAGGTTGTATCTTTGGAGTGGACCCGTGCCAACTGCGCAGTTCTCCTATTCTGGCGTGAATGTGGGCAGCAATAGCTCATCCCCACATCCACCCAGTCTATTGATTTAGTTTGTTCTGGGATAGAATAATGGGTGGCGACAGCTCATCCCCACATCTACCCAGTCTATTGATTCAACATGGGTCAAAACCCTTGACAAACCCCCCCGCCCGACTACGCTTTGATTCAAGTCGAGGGGAAGTCGGGTGTAAAGGAGGTTTTGAGCCCTTGCGCTGTTATGTCCCCATTATCTTCTTCCAATTCTGTAGATGGCACAGTTCAGCATCTTTTCCTCCACCCAGTTGGATCGATCGGTTCTCCTCGCCGGTCCTGATGGGAATATTGGGCGGTACCCCGGGCCCCTTGGGTCTCTGCTCCCGGTCCCTGGTCGTCCTCCTTGGTCAGTTTCCATGGTTTCCTCTCTCCTAGGATGATAAAGCAAAAGCGGCAATACACATTCCTAGACATTTTTCCACCACTATTAATGGTGTGGCGAACATGTACATTTTTTACATCCGAATGCATTTTGCAGTCTGATTTTAAAAACAATATATAACAGGGAACATTTGCATTACGTTACTATATTTTTGATATGTGGAATATTTTACAGTTTGATACTGACTTACTCTGGAGCGGCCCCCTCTGGTATTGCAGAGGACTCCTCCAGTTGCTGCAGGGTGTGCCTGGGATGGCAACACTTTAGCTGATTTATATGTACACACTTGTCTTCCCCCTCTGCCGAACTGCCTTTGGGGATGCGGATCTTGTACGCTACAGGGGAGATCTTGTCTATAATTTCAAACGGTCCCTTTCATGTAAGCAAACATTTGTAAGATTTGGAAATTGTATAGATAGACCCGGTCCCCACAGTATATTCCTTCCTGGTGGTCTTCAGGTCGTAGTGGGTTGTCATGCTATCAGCTGATCTTTCTTGATTCCGCTGAGCATAGGCAAAACCATGCTGAAGGTGTTTCCTTAAATTCTCCACATACTCATGAGTTGTGGAGGCATTTATCAGTGTCTGCTCTTGGGTCCTGTAGAGCAGATGCTGGGGAAGCACCATCTTGCATCCGGTCATCAACTCAAATGGTGACATTTTAGTTGCATATGAAGGGGTAGATCTGATGGCCGTTAGGACCAGAGGTAATCGGATATCCCAACTTGGCCCAGAATCTGCCACAAACTTTTTTAATATGCTCACAATGGTTCGGTTGTATCTCTCCACTGCTCCAGAAGAAGCTGGCCTGTAAGCAATGTGTAGCTTCCTTTTAACCCCCAGTATCTCCCACATCTTTGTCATTACTTCGCTGGTGAAGTGGCTACCTCTGTCTGACTCAATCCTTTGAGATAGACCAAAACGGGAAAAGATGTGGTTAATCATCAGGGCAGCTGCTGTTTCTGCCTTGCAGTTTGGGGCTGGGAGACATTCCACCCACTTGGTAAGCAAGCATGTAACGGTCAACATGTACTTGTTTCCTCTAGATGAGCGAATTACAGGGCCTACAAAGTCGATTTGCAAATCTGACCATGGCAGTGCCATCCCCCTCTTTTGGAGAGGCGCACAGTGTGTGAGGGATGATGGCTGAAACTGTGCACACACAAGGCACCCCTTCAAGTATTGGTCGAGGTCCTGCCTCATATGTGGCCAGTATGCAACCTCTCTTAAGATTTCCAGTGTTGTGTGAAACCCCCTATGACCGGCGGTGGCCGCATCATGGGCGTGACTTAACACCAGGCTTCGGAATGAGGTAGGAACCACCCACTGATCGTGGCCAGCTTTGGATTTCCTTACAAGCAAACCGTCTTGGATTCGGAACAATTTTGGACATTTCATCAACACTCTTAGGTCTTCTTTCCCAATGTAATCGGTATCCGTCAGGGGACAGTTCTCAGGGTCCTCAAGGTGTTGATAAAACTTACCAATAATTGGATCCCCCTTATGAGCTGTAATTAAATCAGCATCAGGGGTCTCCTTACTCCATTGTGCAGTTGAAAGATCATTGTGAACATTTGTCTGGGACCTAGTGATAGCAGTAATCTGGATTTCCCCCAATAGGGACTCTATTTCGATTAGATCCCCTTGGATGGCCCCGGTTTTGGCCAGCTGATCAGCTAAGTCATTTCCAGTTTTGTCTGGTCCCTCTACTTTGGAATGACCCTTGATCTTTTTCCAGTAGATGGTCATCCCATTCGATGTGACAGATCATCAATATTTTGGATTAGCTTCCCATGTTTCAGGGGTTTCTTATTAGCACATAACATGCCTCGGGTTTTCCAATTAACCAGGTGCTCCACGAACCCGTTCCGTACATAATCCGAATCTGTGATTATGACCAGTTCGTGGAGTTGATGTTGGACAGCAGTGAGGATGGCCTGATGCACAGCCATCAATTCTGCCACCCCACTACTTCGGGGACCAATTTTGTATCCAGCTTAGTGTTCTGGGGACTCATTAACCCATGCATTCCCTACGCCGGCCACCAGTTCTTTCTCCGTCAACATGGTACGAGCATCCATCCACATAGACAGTGGGAATTCCCTCACACTTATCTTCTTCAAAGACTTTGTGTTGGGAATTAAGGTATGCCTCTATGTTTTCCTTGATTTTTAGACTTCCGTCCTCGAGACAGTTTTCTCTGGCACAATCATGCAAGTCAGCCAGACCTTGCGCAAGGGGACTCTTCTTGTTTTGGCCATATCTGACCTCCACAGGAAAGTCTTGCATTGACAGAATCCAGGAAGTCATTCGGGAATTACTCACATTTCCGGCCCGGATTCTGTCACTCTGGAGATATTGCAGAGGCTGGTGTGGAGTCTCCACTATGATGTGTTCCCCCTGGATAAACGGGCGGTAATTCTTCAATGCCCACACCGTTGCCATGAGTGCCTTCTCACAATCGTTGAATTTTTCCTCCACAGAGGATAAAGTTTTGCTTGCATAGGAGATTACTTTATTGACCTCGTCATGCTTTTGGTATAATACTGCCATCAAGCACGTATTAGAGAACCCTGTCTCCATGAAGAACTCCTTGTTTCTGACAGGGTAAGCTAGGCAAGGCGCTTGTGAGAGGCTTCTTTTGAGTTGTCTTACTGCCTCGGATTGTTCTGGACCCCATTCCCACTTGACCCCCCCTTCAGGAGATGAATCAGGGGTCTAGTGATCTCTGCGTAGCCTTCAATGAACTTTCTGCTGTAATTAGACAGTCCGAGGAGGCTCCTTAGTTCCCGCAGAGTTGTGGGATCCTTCAGTTTCTGAAGTGCTTCCACTTTCTTTTCTTGGGGACAGAGACCCTGAGTAGTAATCTCATGCCCCAAGAAATTAACACGGGTTCTACACCACTGTACTTTCTGAAAGGAAAGTTTTGCTCCGGCGGCCCTCAACTGTGTCAGAACATAATGGATCTCCGCTATGTGTTCCTCCACAGATAAGCTTTTGATGAGGACATCATCTACATAAGCCAGGTTACCCCTCGCACCCAGGTCGGGCATGGCCTTATGTAGGAAAATGTTGAATTCATTGCCGGAGTTGAGGTCTCCGAAGGGAGTCCGGGTCCATGTGTACTGCTGGCCCCCAAAGGTAAAAGCCAGTTTGTATTGGTCCTCCCTACTGACAGGCACGGTCCAGTATCCATTGGTCAGGTCTAGTGCAGTGAATACCTGTGACACCTGGATCTGGGCCAGCCCTTGGTCAATGTAGGGCAGAGGCCATCGGGAAGTATGGACCCGTTTGTTGAGCTCCCTAAGGTCGGCACAGAGTCTCCACTGGCCGTTTGGCTTCAAAATTCCCAGCACCGGATTATTGAAGGTGCTGTGTACTGGACGTATTATTCCCCGGGACTCAAGGTTCTTAATTATTTCAGTAAGGGACTCCATGGATGCGAGAGGCAAACGATATTGCTTCACAAACAATGGAGTCATTCCAGGGTCCGTGGGAAATGTTGTTGTGTGGATGTCGGGGCTACCACAGTCATATGAGTCTACCGCAAAGAGATCTTGGAAATCCAAGAAAACTTGTTTCAACTTTTGCTTCTGTTCCAGAGTCACACAGGCATCAGCTAGGTTGACTCTTTCTTCCACCATCTGCCTGAAGCCTGGAAAGACTTCTGGTTTGGCTATCTCAGCGGCCTCCTCCAGCTGGGTGGAGAAGTCCCTGGTCAGAGTGCTAGTTTGGACTGGAGGCCTCAGGTGGGAAAGGCAGCCTTCATGGACCTGGAAAATCACCTCATCCCTCATGAAGTCACAAGTCACATCTTCCTTACCATAAGGGCAAGAAGTGTACACCAGGAAGTTCCCCCCATGCCAGGTGAAAATCCTGTCTGGTGTTGTGTTGTCATCACTGTCACTTTCAAAACAGTCCTTGGGGATTGGTCCTAACAGTTCATTTCCTAGATCAATGGAAAAATGTCGGTCATCAACCGCCATTCCAATAATGGTGCCTGCGGCTAGAGTAATGCTCTTTAAGTCGCTGTTATCCACCTAGATTGGAATGGTGTCATGTTCTATGTTGACTAATGGAGCTGGGTTTACTCCCAACCCTTGCTGTTGGAGAGAAGCATTTAGATGTATGTAAGCATCAGGGTTTTGCAAATATTGTCCTCTTTTAACTTTCACTTCCAGGGAGAATTGTCGGGTCCTTTCTCGGATGGTGACTTCCTCTTTAATCTGAATTTCAACTGCATAAGGTAGCAATTGAGCTGACCTAAATGCTTTTTCTTGATCTTCAAAGCCCATGGGATTATCCGCTAATCGGGACCAAGCTTTGAAGTTTATTAGGTCCAAACTTATGGCGAAGCGATTGAGAATGTCACTTCCTAAGTAAAAGGCGGCAGTGACGTCTCGCACGACCCAACAATTATGGACTATGCTCTTGTTGCCAATGGAGATTTTGAGCATACACCTGGCAGGAGATGTTTGGAATTGGGTGTTTCCAGATCCATTTCCCATTTGTCTATCAGTTTGAATGTGGGAATGGCTGTATCTTTTGGGAGTTGGCGGAACATGACTTTGCTGATGAAGCTCTTACCGTTGTTCACACACACTCGAGCGAGAACAGAGTCCTTCCCATCATTTAACTGAACAGAGATGAACAACTGCTCTCCAATTTGCTGAATATCAGCCAGGCTCTGAGCTGATTTCACATCTTTCTGGACTACACGAGTGGGAGTGTCTGATTGTGGATTGGTAAAGAATTTCAGAGTGTTTACTTCCAGTGTGGAATATCACCTTAAACTGGAAGGAAGGTTGATTTTCAGAAATAGAGAGGACCCCCCATCACCAGTCTGTTGTCCTACTGCGATTACTGTCACGTCTGGAATTTGGTTGTTCAGGAAGTGAAATTCTACTTGGTCAGATTTTTGTTCAACCATGTGGCAGGTGCCATTTAAACTAACATGGATGACACTCTGTTTTAAGTTTATTGGTCGGCTAGTCTGGGTCCAGAGGACCTTGTTTACACAATCTATTTGGGGTGACAACCTTCTCAGGAGGTCATTCGCTAGTAAACAAGGGGTGCCCTCTGGAGTCACTACTATGACCGGGTGTTTCACCTTGTGTCGCCCAATTTTAATGTCCAAATCTGCCGTCCCCTCGACGGGAATTTCCTCCCCGTCAAAGTTCTGGAGTTGTCCAGGAAGAGAGGTGAGAGGAATACGGTAATTCTCCCCCCTTCCTGCATTCAGTTCATCAAAGGCCCTTCTGGACAGAAGGGTAGCTTGACATCCAGTGCCCACCAGCGCCAAAATTGTACCCTGCCCCTGTACTTGTACCAGGGCATAATATCTTCCCTCCTTCTCCTCAAGGGGGCACAGATAATGCACATTTTTGGACAACTGGTGGGCTATTTGTCTGGTTTTGGACATGGCAAGAGAAGAGATTTGGGCAGAATTCTGTGTAGAGTCTTGGGAATCTGAAAGAAAAAGTTGGCAACTGGAGATCAGAGCCATTGTGGGTTCCTTGGTTCCGGTTCTGGGACGCCCCCCCCTTTTTGGAGGCAGTCACCAGGATGGGTTTGAACCAGGGGATTTCGGTATTGTGGGTTCTGGGATGAGATGATGGGCGGCGGTAGCTCAGTCTCCATATCTCCCCAGTCTGGATTGGAATCCCTTGGGAGCCATTTTTCTTTGGGAGGAGTTCCCCCATCTCTAAAGGAGAAGATCCTTTTCCCAGGATCCTCTGAGGATCCCTCTCCCTCAAATTGGAAGATCTGTACCTCCTCCACAAACTGGGCCTGTTTGGGTACTTTGTTTCTCCTACCCCCCCTCTGCTCCTTGGGAGGCAGGCTTTCAGGGGCAGGAAATTTTGTTTCCGGTTCCTGGTTTTCCAGGGGCTGTTTACAAGTTGGGAAGGAAGCTTCCTCCAAGGCTTTACACCCCCCTTCCCCTTGTGCCTCCTCCCTGGGAACCGGTGGGTTATCGGGGTGCTGCCCCCGTCATTGTTCTGGAGCACCAGGTCCAGAGTTTGGGGCATTCTGCGGTGGCATGCTCATCTGAGGGTTCTGTTGAGCCCTCAGTATGTGACCCAGATCCTGTGCCATATTTTGGACCTGGCGCTCTAACTGGGAAACCCGCTCAGGCTGATACGGGACTCTATTTTCTCCCCTGGGCTGATCCCGGGAAGGGTAGCTATCCCTTTTCTGGTAATACCCTGGGTTGGGAAGATTCGGGTACCCCTCCACTCTTGGCCTCCCCTCTCCCGGATTAGGTTGTCTGGCTCAGGGAATTGGGGAAAGAAGGATGGATGATTTGGGGGCTGGAAATTGGGTGGATACCTGTGGAAAAAGTTCTGCCCAGGATTTGGTGAATTTCTGCCCTCCTGGGGGCAGTTAGGAGGGAAGTTCCCTGGGTCAGGTGCTTGGCTGGATCCACCCCCTTGGACTGGAGGAGTCCACACATAACCCAGGATGGGTCGGTTTCCCATGTAGCAGGGACTTACATAATCAGGGGAGCGGGGGACCCCATTTGTGGGACTACCTCCTCGACTCCCTGTATGTGACTGGCCCGAGGGCCTTCTGGGCCTTCTGGGCTTGGTATTATTAGGTGCAGGTAGGTTTTTAGGCCCCCCCATCTCCAAATCCAAAACGGGGGTGACCTTTACCTCTGCCACCTTGGCAGCAGCAGGGGTGCTGTTGGTTTTGGGGGTTTTCTGCACATTACTTTGATTTTCTATGGGCTTCTGCACCTCATAGATCCGGGTAGCCTGTTCAATGACCCAGTCTAAAGATCTTTTCTCATGAAAATCTCTCACGAGCTGGGTCATTATGTATTTGGGTAAAAACGTATTGATAAATTCTCTGCTATCCGTGCGCACCCTTCTGGTGGTCTGCACAAAAGCACTCTTTAATTCTTGCACAAACTCTTGTGGGGCCTGTTCCTCCCCACATTGCAAATTGTAGGCTGCCTTGAAAGCCTCTTGAGGATTTCTGTGCACAGAAAAATGTTTCAAGATGGCCGCCCTGTATGTGGACCACCTTGAATGGTTTTGATCCTCCAGCCCTGCAAAGAAACTGGAGTATTCTGGTGAGAAGGTCCATTTGACGTACTGGATGCAGCTACTGCTGTCCTTCAAATGGAAAGTCTCCATCATTTGCTCATAGAGCTCCAAGTGTTCCCAAACAGAATACTTGGCGTTCTTATGATAAGGTGTGATGACACTCCTTATTGCCTTTATTTGTTTCAATGGGTCCTTAAGCAAGGCCCTTTTTGCCTTATTGGCCTTTTTGGTTTGGGTAACCCTGGTCCATTCATCCTCTGACTCAGAAGCACTGCTCCCAGAGGTGCCCGTCTGATCTTCCAGGTTTTCCTGGATTCTGCGAGCCTGGGACTGGCTGGCAGAATGTGGGGACCTGATCTCCTGTGTCCTGTAATGCTCAGAGGAGTCGTCAGATCCCTCCTTGCTGCCAGGATTTGATGGGTACCCCCCCCCACTGACCTAACTGGGCAGAGGATTTCAGGATGCCCTTAATGGGCCTATCTGTAACGCTCACCTGGTTCCCACGGGGGCGCTGGTCTAGTCTGGATTGCTGTGGCCTCTTCTAGCGTGATGCGCAGGACCCGGAACACCGATTGGACAGGACCTCCAAATCGTGCTTGCCTGGCCCGTAGGAATATCCTTCTGCAGATGAGAAAGGGGATTAACAGTCTGCAGAATAGTGTGCTAGCTCCCCCCTTTCCCCCTTCCCCCTTCGTTCCTCTCTAACTTCCTCCAAACCCTGGTTTAAGCTCACCTTATGGTTTGGAAGGATGAACTCTCCATCCTTCTTCTGGTGCAGGTGCGCGTGTTCGTCCAGTTACTTCACTGGTTTTCAGAATGGTGCTGGCAAAATCCACTTGACTTTCCTGAGCGATGCGCCGTAAGTATGAAAGTTCAAAGTTCAAGTGAGGCCCCCTTTATGTTGTCTTTCTAACCTGTGATCTGTCCTTTATTTCAGGTGCAGAATGAAGGCGATGCATCGAGGGGTTAAACTGCCGAGGTGAGTAGTGATGAGGGCGATCCCTCTAAATGTCCTTATCATTCCCCAGAAATGTCTCTTGTCCTTTCCCCATAGGGGCCGGGGTACGGTACCTGCCAACGGGGCGGCGACGACCCGAAATGTGGAAGAAAAGCCGGTAAGTATTATGGCTGTTAATCAGGCTTTCCTTCTGTGTTCCTTCTGCTCACCTTTTGTTTCTTCCTCTCTCCCCTAGGTGCAGAGATGTGGCGTCCGATGCTGACAGCCGCAATGGAGCCCGGAGATGTCTCGAGGACAGGTGAGTGAAGTGTGGCGCTGCAGCGAGCAACGCAGTGCTTTTAAATGGAAGTCTTTCTTCAAGGATGCTGACGAGAAGATTCCGGATGCAGGTAAGAAGTTTGAAATAGTCCTTGGTTTTCACCTTTCTCTTCTCTTCCTTCCTTGCAGGTCTTCCAGGTTCGAGGCGGGCGTGGCTGGAGTCCAGGAGCAGGAGCAGACACGGTGAGCGTTAAGCTGCAGGAAGCAGATTACAACGCAAAGCATGAGCTGCTGTCTGGGCGTGGCTTAAATAGCCTCCAAAGAAGTCCCAGGTATGTATACTTCCCCAACTAGGTATGTATCCTTCCCTGGCCACGCCCGAGTGAAAATATAGTCCCTATGAAAAAATAGTCCCTTTATGAGCCTGGCACCAAAGGCGCCAGGACTGAGTCCAAAGAGCCCCTATAAGGGGCTGCTGGGCTTTTACCCGAGGGCATGATGCCTGCTTCCGGGGGTGCTGGGCCTGGCATCATGACAGCCTACTCTCCTGGGGTTCCCCACTAAATTGCACTGTGCTTGGGTGCCCATAACCGGATGCCCGCCCATCCATTCCTGGGAGGTACTGGCCTATGAGCCCCATACTTACATCTGTATAGTAATCTGCCATCCCCGTGGCCCTGGGCTCAGGTGCACGAGGGGACATGGGGGTGGCAGAGTCCAGGGACTGGGAGAGATGAAGGCCTCTGGTACTAGGGCTCCTGAGGTTATGCTCAGGAGTTTCTCTTTCCCAGCGAACCTCAACTCTATCCGCCCCTGTTCCCTGTTGCAATGCAAGAGCCTGCGCTTTCAGTTCCTCAGTTAAGGCCTTACTAGACTCTATCAGTCTCTCCTGCATCGCTACCTGTTGCTGGAGCCTATCATTGTGCTGGCAGAGAGCCTCATTCTCTCTCTGTGCCTCCTGATTGGTCCTGGAGTACTGGACCAGTCTCGGCTGCAGGAGGGTTACCTCCTGAGTCCCATCCCTACTGGCCTGCTCCTTTCTTGCCAGAGCCTCCTCCACCCTCCTGGTGTGCTCCAACAAGTTCTGGTGTTCTTTTTGGAGGTCACCCAGTCCCTGGAGGGCCAGGTGATTTTCTTCCTTTTTCGTTTTTTAGTGGCAGACTTCCTGGCCTAAGGTATCCCTTTCCTGACTAAGGGGGTCATTACGACCCAGCCGGTAATTACGCCAACTTTACCATCATGGTGTAAACTATGTTTACACCATGGCGGATGGTGGATTTACCGCCCCATTCCAAGGTGAGTGGGGCGGTAAATCCCCATTTCCCATTTTCCCTTCCCCATTCCCATTTTTGCCCCATAGGGCATAATGGGAGTGGGGAAGGCGCTAATTACGCCACCGTAAATTACGGTGGCGTAATTAGCATCATGGCAGGTTAGCGCCATGGATTTTAATGGCTGCTAAAAGCAGCCGTCAAAATCGGAATCAGGCGTTAAGGGTTAACGACGGCATTAACCCTTAACACCTGAGTTGTAATGAGGCCCTAAGAGCCTGCATCTGTGCCGCCAGGTCATCCCTTTGCCTTTGGAAGGCACCAGCTTTCTGGCGCTCCTGGTCAAACTCTGCCTGGGTATCCAGGTCTTTCAAAATCAGTTTATTGCTCCCTGCCTTCTCCCTATCTAGGTGGCTTTGCAGGGTGACCACCTGCTCAGCACACGCCCTATTGAAATCTAACTGTTGCTCCAGCTTTTTCTGGCTCTGCAGTAGGGAGTCCAAACCTTCTTGGTACTCCTTCTGCAAGGCCAGAAATCTGGTATCCTGGTCAGCCTTTTCCTGTTGCAGCACATCCATATCCTCCTTTATTTTAGTGATGTACTGTCTGCTGTCATTTTCTGATTCCTGGCTCCTGAGCAGCCTCTGCTCAGAAGAGTCCAGATCACATTGGGCCTTCTCTAATGCCATCTGTTGCCTATTTGCCAGATCTTGGCCTTCAGCACATTTATTCTGTAATGCTCCCATATATAGGTACAAATATGCCGCTATCCTGGCAATCTTATTATGTTCATCTTTGGCTTTAGGGGCCATATATAGTTCACTCAGGGCCACATGTAGGGGACCCTGATCTCTCCATATATCTGACCCTGTTTCAGTGACTTGTTGCGCGATTGCCTGCAACCAGACCGTTTGGTCCTGATGAGTCCACTCACCTCTCACAAATAGCTTATGTAAGAAGTGCTCTCTGGCTATTTTGATGTCTACCAGTGTCGTCATTCTGGAATTTGAGTTCCTTCCTGACTTACAGAAGTTTGTATTTTATTTTGCAAAACAGACCTTCTCCTTAGAGCGTTCCTTTGAGGAGTGCTTTACAGCGTACCACAGCGTGGTGATCCGACCGCATGTATGTATCCCGTCAGTTAGCACACTGTATTAAGCTGCACAAATGCTAAATCTAACCCAGAAGATCCCGGCTCCGAGCCCCCACTTTGTTAAGCGGCTTCACTTCAACACTACAGCTAAGTGAATGCCTAGTCTGGGATGCTGAGGGAAACCCTTATTGATATATTTTTAGGTCCAGTTCACGTTCTCTGGATGACAACCCTTATATAACACCCCTCTCTTAGAATCCCCCCGACCCCACTGAGCCAAGAAGTAGGTCTGTTTTGCAAATTTAAAAGGTTTATTTGAGAAATATAACAATATATATCTATCACACTTTAATAATAAATTAATATTGGATATCACACTTAAAATATGACAGTGATCAACAATGGATAACGTTCTACTGGTAAACTGATTTGGTTACTTAGAAGTAGGATAGAGGATGAGGTAGCTGAAATGCTTTAGGGTTTCAAAGAAATGCAAGGTGGAATAAAGTCAGTACAGAAAATAAACTGATATGGTTTCACAAGAGATAATATGTTCACTTTTCCCCTGGTGGCAATTCACCCCCCCTATATGCAATGCAAGGAGATGGAAGTAACACACCCAGTCTTCAGGAATACAATCAAATACAATACGGAATTCAGTTCCCCCCCAGCAAGCTTAGAGGAAACAGGTAGAAGTTTGAAACACAGGCCCAAAATGCTTTTGAATGTGATGGCAATGGATGGGAAAAGGTGCTAACTGATTTTAACTCCCTCTAGAGATTCAGGGTGAGTGAGTGATGCTTGTTGGTATTATTTCAGGCTCACTTTAGCAATGCTCTATGAGATATTACCAGGTTGCAAACGGATTTTAACAAAGGAAAGAATGGAGCTGTTATTTTGACAAGTGGAGAAATTGAGCCAAATCGCAAATCGCGGTAAATTTCGCAAGTGCGTGAATTGCGATTGCGGATTGGTTAGATTCTAAGCTTTCAGAGGAAAGTTAAATCTCGTTCCTAGCCCAAACGGTTCAAGAGATACGGACGATTTAATAAAGGTAGATTTTCAGATTTAAAGTAAAACTCAAAATGACAGGTGACAGTTTGCAGCTTTAGAATGACAGATGACAGCTCGCAGCTTCAGAATGACAGATGACATGATTATTTGGAGGCAGTTCTACTTAGGTTAAAATAGTTTGGATTAGATTATTTTAACTAAGAGATTGGGTTCTGCACAGTTCTGGCGGATACTCACTCCTAATTTTGAAATGAATGGGCCTCGTCACGGATCTGGTCAACACGTCCAGCAGCGGTTCTCTCTGCTCGGCGGGTCAATCAGGCACCGGTTCTGCTCACAGCGATCTGGATCTCTGGTTCTGCTCACAGCGGTCTGGGTCTGGTCTGCGGTTCCGGCACAAGTTCTTGGCAAATAATTCAAACAGCTTGCCCGGCTGTTGAATAGTTTGTTTAGGTTTGCTGGATTCTGAAGGCCTGCTGAGAATACTTTTGCTTGCAGTGGGCCTTCGTGGTTCAAAGTTCTGTAGTCTCTGTTTAGCTTGGAAGTCTAAGTGTTGGATCTCTGGATGTGAAGTCGACGGTCAGCACGCTCCGCAGCAAATGGAATTGAATGTCTCTACCTGTCCCAGCAGTCTCTTTTTATGTGTTTTAAAAAGTGGGTGGAGAGGCTAGCATCACTAAGCCTGCCCCTCTCTTGATTTGATAGGTCAATAGATTCTTTGGTCCCTGATTTGCGAAGGGATAGTGTGTCAGAGTGATGTCATTTTTATGACCTGCAGAAATGACACTCCCCAGGTCAATGTGCACACAAATCTATTCCTGATCCAAATACATATTTCCCAGGTACACAGTTGTTTGACATCACAAACACACATCATATATTACTAAAGATTGTCCCTGTCCCGACTCTGGCATTTTTAGGAGCTTGCATTCAAAAATGTTTGGGTCCACCTCCAGAAGTCTGGGTGGGTCAGTGATCACATGTCTCTCCTTGCTGGCAGAGGGCTGTTGACAGGAAACACTCAAAATTAACATACCCCATTCAACTGAAAGGGGCTATTGTCTCTCTCCTCCAGGCTGAAGGGGAAACCCCATCCCTCTCACTCAGAAGGGCCATGTGATATCCTGCCTCCTGTTGTGAGTCTCTGGGGTGTTAAGAGTTCTCAGCCTCTTGGCCTCTGGGAACAGCAGGTGGCTAAGATTTATAATTAACCAACAAGCTTTGAAGTCCCTGCCCCTCTTGCAACTCCTAAATACATTTTCCCTGTCAGAGTTTAGACCGCTAGCGCCGCCTTGGGGAATTTGTCGGTACTGCATCCATTTTTGAGTTGCCTTGAATTACTGCATTTCAATAGAGTGGTCTTTTGCTTGATAGTATAGGACCCTTGCTTAACATTGTTTTGATGGCATCCTTACAGTAGAGTGGTGATGTGGAACCCCCCACAAGAAGGTTGTATCTTTGGAGTGGTCTCGTGCCAACTGCGCAGTTCTCATATTCTGGCGTGAATGTGGGCGGCGATAGCTCATCCCCTCATCCACCCAGTCTATTGATTTAGTTTGTTCTGGGATAGAATAATGGGCGGCGACAGCTCATCCCCACATCTACCCAGTCTATTGATTAAACATGGGTCAAAACCCTTGACATAGCCTAAACAGGTAACTATAACTTTTGATGAACTACCCAGGGTACGACAGTCAAAGGATATGCAACACTTTTCCTGAATTGGAAGAGGAAGCAACCCGTGAGAGAAGGAGTAAATGCATTACAGGAAACATTGAAGAAACAGGCACTTTTGCTCCAAGACTAGAACTATTGTATAGTGGCATCATTTTGTCATGAGGAAGCAGGAAACAAATGAAACGGTGGAAGACTAACATCACCGACCTAGGGCAACTTACTGGCATGTGCAGTTTTGGAGAAAAGTTTGACAAACAAATCAGAGATTAGTACATGGTTAAATGCTATGAAGATAAAATAGCGAAGTGTTATTGTTGACGGATGCATTAAATGGCATGTCTACCTCGACTCACCAAAGGGATGTTGAAGGAAAAATAACTTGTTAAGGAGATTATGAAGGTGTACACTGGAGATAAAGTCAAGAACAGGGATAAGCAGAGAAAGAACAGACAAGGAAACTGGAAAGAAATGGAAGGTAAAGTAAATGATGGAGATGAATGGGCACACTTATAGTGTTGGAGAAAAATGCATCTTACGAGAGCTACATTTTGCGAACTATTGCAAAAATGTTGGTGGAGCATGAAAAAGTGTGGTGGTAGTGTGTGAGAATGTGTATGGGGAGGTACATTCAGATAATGAGGAGGATGTGGTAAATGCCGATCTATTTTCCATAAATGTTGTGGGGGAAGGTGAGCACAGCCATGACAAGAGTCTAATGGCAGATGTGTGTATAAATGCAAAGCTTGTCCAACTGATGGTTGAATCTGGAGCCAAAGTATTGGTTATATAATTTAATTTAATAATAATAATGCATTTCTTATACAGCACTACACACGCATAGGTCTCAGAGCACTGAAATAACAGAATACTTTATCGGGTAAGATTTGGGAGTGTTAGGTAACAAAAAAATTGAGGATATTTTACCACCAGATATAAGTCCTCGGGCGGGGTACAACATGGATACTTTTAAAATACTGCTGTATTTTCATGCAGTGTTGAGAATCAAGGGTCGGAAGGTGACAGGAATAATGTAGGTAACAACAAAGAAAGTAATTTAAAACTAGGCCGCAGAAATACGATTGAACATGTGCTTATGGTAAATGGAAAAGATTGAAATTGTAAGAGAAATTACTGAATATCCTAATGTATTCCCTGGTGAAGTAGGGAAGTTAGGAGGGATGCTACACACAATTAGTTCTCAGGGAAGACGTGAACCCTGTAGATCTGAATTTGATAACTATACCAATGGTGCTGGGAGAGGATGTTAAGTCTGGATTTGAAAGCCTATGCAGCATGTGCAGTTGAACGGGTGTCTCCTTTGGTAGTGGCACAGTAACATAGTGGGCAGGTGTGGTTGTGTGTGGATTTATGACAGTTGGTCATTGCAGTTTATTTAGCAAACTCGATTTAGCATCAGCCTACCATCATGTACATGTGCATCCAAAGTCTAGGCCATTAACTCCATTTATATAGGACAAAGGGGAATTTTACAGTATTGACTCATGGTTTAGTCACTGTAGCAACTGTCTTATAGACATTGATGCACACACTGTTTCAGATATTCAAAAATGTGCATTGCTTTTTAAGATGACAAACGTGTGAGTGGGGAAGCATGAGCAAACATGATGCAGCTTTAAAAGGTTACTAGCGTTTCTGAGTTAGTGTGTGCTTATGTTAATGAAGGAAAAGTGTGCATTCTGGGAGGAAAAGGTGCAATATCTAGGGCACAGTCTCTCCAAGGAAGGGGTCAGTCCAAAGGCAGATTTGGTGGACACGATTAAGTCGATTAAAATTACCAGAGTGACATTTTAAACTTAGGTCCTTCCTTGGCCTTATTGTATTTTACCAAAGGTTTGTGAAAACTTCTTAGAGAAGTGGGAAAGTCGTCATCAGTTTTGAGAGACAAAAAGGGATTTGTGTGGGAAAGAAAGTGCACATTTGAATTTGAGTAAATGCATGTGGTAAAAGCATTGGGTCGGTTTGACACAAGGAGAAAGGCAGTTCTAATTACTGATGCCAGTGAAGTAGCATTATGGGCAGTATTGTCCCAACTAAGGTAGGGTGAGCAGTAGGTAGTAATTGTACATGCTTGAAGGGTGTTATAGTATGATATTAGGAAGTTGTAGCACATTAGGATGCAAAGGTAAAAACTCATGGCATTCATTGAAAAAACTTTTTTTTTTTTTTTTTTTTTATTATTGAATATAGTTGTATTACAACAACTTTTTCAATTTTATACATGTTACAAAAATCCATTCTTGCTTAAGTAAAAACATTAAATCAATAAAACAAACGTTTACAATTACAACCATCTTCCACATCAAGTTTTCACAATTTAAAAGTGTTGGTTAACATGGTGTATATCAATCATTCCAGGTTTAGAGATTTTAAAAAATTGATAGTAGCAATCCTTATACCCATACATTCAGTTGCAGCCAGAGCGACCCATCTATTACTTGGGTCTATTTGTGAAAAATACACAAAATATTTAGCAAAGTGCATATTTCTTAAACTCAGAAGTTTAGGGGCTGTGCACTCCAATAGTAAATGTTGCAAGGTTTCAACAATTGTTGTGTTTCGACAAAACCTGCACCAATTAAAGTCTGATGTGATTTGTCTCCTTCTTACTTTGACTTCCCTAGTGGGCCAGATGTTAAACCGCAGCCTCAGGATCTCAGATCTAATAGCAGAAGAAGGCGACAGGCACAGGTACGAGGCAATGTCTTTATAAGATTTAGGACCAAATATTGCAGGATCAAAGTCTCTATAGGTTAAACACTTTACTCGGGTTTCAATCCAGTCCATCATGTGGACTTTCTTCTTTGCTCTCTCTGGATGATCTAATAAAAGGCTCAAAGAAATATCGGCCTTTACCATAATAGAGAGAACATTTGAAGACCACTGTTTCGGGAATTTTTCTGCTGAGTTTAGTATGTAACTGGAGATGGCCGACAAGGCAGAATTGTCCTGTGTTGAAAGCAAACATTTACGCAATAAAGCGCATAGGCGCCAATTATGATGGGCACTTAATGAGGTTAAGCCCAATTCATAACGCATCATTGCCCCAGGAATACATTGCGGTAGATGCAAGATGGCTCGCCAAAATTTGGATTCTAAGCGGTTAAGAAATGCAGTTGGTAAAATTTGCGTTTCCATGCCATAAAGAATAGTTGGGACAACATTTTGATTCCAAAACAGAAGAGCTGCTTTGAGTGTATATTTGCCATACTTAGATACAATTATTTGGGTCTGACAAATTGCCATGGTTAGCTTTTGTTTAATTTTATTCAACTGTGAGTCTGCAATGGGACAACCATCAAAAATAACACCCAAATAGACATAATTTGGAACTATCTTTATGGGGGTTGTCTCAATTTGCCACTCTAATAGATGCTTGCGTAAACCTTTAGGGATAAACGTAACAATCTGAGTTTTAGCAGTATTTACAAATAATTCATTTTCTTTGAAATAGCTGCAAAGTGCTCGTTAAACTTTGTTAAAGGGATGTTATGGTTACAAGTATAACCAACAACAAAAAAAAACAGAAATTCAGCAGTTACGGTAAGCTAAGCAACCGTAACTCATGACAACAACTTCCATTATTCATTAAGTAGTTCATAGTAAGTGTCCCAATTAGCCCCGAAATCTTGTTAGCAACATTATAAACACAACTCCTTGTAGGGACTTTTCATCAAAAGTAATGTAATATGTGATGTCATCCATGATGTCATCAATTACATTTGTGATTTTATTTATTTATTTGTTGCATTTGGTTACACGCCCCAAACCCTTAGGTATATCACGGCGTGGGTTACATACATAATAGGCATCTTAGTTGGTTACACGTGTCTTAGACATCTTGAGCAGGTACATCAAGCAGTAATTAGTCTGTTACATAGGTGTAGATAGGGCAAATGGGTTCCCCCAAATAAATACAAAGTGCATGCAGAGTTGGCTACAGTCAGCTTGAGGATTGTGCTTACACTGTTAGTATTTGTTAAACAACTGGGTTTTAAGTTGTTTCTTGAACTTTGGGATGGATGGTTCATTGCTCAGGTGGGTGGAAAATGTATTCCAGGTGCAGAGAGCTGCTATGGGGAAGCTGGCGTTGCCTGTTCTGGATGATGTGAAGTGAGGTATGTGGAGGTGTGTGTTAGTGTTGGATCTGAGTGTTCAAGTGGTGGTTTTGCGAGAGATGTTTGACAGAGGTAGGTGGCGGCGTTATCGGACATGCATTTATCGGTGATGGTAAGAGTCTTATGAAGAATTATTTCTTGCATAGGAAGCCAATGCGCATCTCTTCTGTGTTGAGGGATACAGTCTTTTCTATTGATGCCCCGAGCTGCTCTGAGGGCTTTATTTTGGAAGAGTTGCAGTTTATTTAAGTTTTTTTTTGAGGTACCTAGCAGTAGTGTTACAATAGTCTAACTATGTTAGGATGAGGGCTCTGGCCAGTGTCAGGCAGTTTTCAGCAGAGAGAAGAGGCCTGCTTAGTGTGATGAGTTTGGCGGTATATGCCGTGGAGGAGGCAAGGGCGCTGATGTAGTTGTTCATGGTGGGACTAGAGTCAAGGTAGACTCTTAGGGCCTCATTACACGGTAGGCGGTAAGGGTTTACCTGTACCGGTAAGGGCACCGGTACCGGTAAACCCTTACCGCCTTACTACGAGTTCCCTTTGCGGGACCCGACCTTAACGGCTGGTTTGCCGCAAAGGGACCTTGGTGCTAATTACGGTACCGCAATTTGCTTTACCGTAATTAGCGCCTTCCCCATTCCCATTATGCCCTATGGGGGCAAAAATGGGAATGGGGAAGTTCCTTCGTGAATGGGGAATTACCGCCCCCGCTCACCTTGGAGTAGGGCGATAATTCCGCCATCTACCAAGGCGGACACGGTACAATACCGGCGGCAACCATGGCGCTAATAGCGCCATGGTTACCGCCTACCGTGTAATGAGGCCCTTAGTGTTTTGACTTTGTGAGATATGGTGATCAGGGTACCGTATATCACTATGGAGGTATAATATGGGTGCAGTTTGCTGAGTTTGGCTTGGGAGCCGACTATGAAGATCTCTGTTTTTTCTCAGTTAACACAGAGACTGTTTTTAGCCATCCAGCTTTGGATGAGGGAGTAGATTTTGTTAACTCAGGCCGTGTCCTGTTCAAGGTTACCTGTAATGGGTGTAAGTATTTGAGTGTTGTCGGCAAAGTTTGTATAAATTACTCCGATAGCATCTAGTGCGGCGAAGAGAATTTTGGACATGTATTGTAGAGCGTGGGGGAGAGGCAGGATCCGTGCAGTACTCCCCAGGTTACTGGGATGGGGCCGGCTGCTTCATCTCCTAGGGTGACTCTTGATGTGCAGTCGGAAAGGAATGATTTTATCCAAGTCGTGGCTTTCTTAGAGAAATTAAAGTTAGTGGTTAGGGTCTGGCACAATTTGTCATGGTCCACTAAATCGAAGGCCGCAGAGAGATCTAGTATTAGTAGGATGCATAGCTTACCAGGGTCTCTGATAGCATCCATCTGTTTTTTTAAGTCTAGAAGGGCGGTTTCAGTACTGTGCCTAGGACAGAATCCTGATTGTCTTTCTCCTAGTAATTGGTTCTGTTCTAGATGGAATTGTACCTGGGTATATGCTATTTTCGATGATTTTAAGGAGAAATGGCACTGTATTGATGGGCCTATAGTTAATCGGGATTGCGGGGTCAAAGGAGGGTTTTTTGAGTAAGGGCGTGAACCAGACTACTTTAATGGATGCTGGTATTTCACTAGAGTTTGAAGGCTCTTTAACAAAGTCAGTAATGTTGGGGGCTAGTGTGGTGGCACAGTCTTTGACAACTTTAGCTGGGAAGGTGTCACCTTTACAGTTAGACGGCTTAATTGAAGCTATTGTTTTGAGGGTCTGGTCATTGGTGACTTGAGCAAAGCTGAATTTGGGTTCATCCAACCTTGTAGTAGTGCCTGAGGGGTAACTAGGGTTGGCTCAGAGCTCTAGAGCCTCTTTTACTGAGGCTATTTTGCTTTGAAGAGTATTCACTTTAGCAGGGAGAGCATCCTGAATCGTGGTACACCAAGCTTTGCTAGTGTTGATAGGTCCGGTGGGTAGGATGGGGGATTCTGTTTGTTTGTTTATATTTGTTTGTTAATTTATTTGGTAATGCGCTCCAAGCTCGTAGGCAGCTGGACGCAACAATACAAGTAGACTCTAAACTTAGTTACAATGCCTGACACAGGCTATTACAAAACAGTGGTCACTTACAACAAATGATACAGGTGATACAGTACATATAGGATCAAGAGGGGTAAGCGATACAGGTGATACAGTACATATGGGAACAAGATGGGTAAGCGCAGAAGAATATCGTTTTAACAAATGTATAGCGTTTTCCGCTAGGTGAGGGTGAATATCGTTACATATCATTGTTCTGCAGCCATTTGAGGGCATTAGATCTAAATCTAGTGTAGGGTAGAGGGCGTCTAAGGTCAGATGGGAGTATGTTCCATGATTGTGCAGCTCTAACTGGGAAGCTAGATCCACCCGCCGTGGTAAGTTTGAATCTAGGGACTTCAAGTAAGAAGGTGTTGGCAGATCTCGTCAGTCGGTTAGAGGGTCTCCAGTTGATTCTTTCCGCTAGGTAGGGGAGTGCTTGATTGTTGAGGCATTTGGATGTGAGGGAAATGGTTTTAAGGAGGATTCTGTCCTTTATCTTTAGCCAGTGGGCCTCGATCCGGTGTTTGGAGATATGCTCTGTGCGTGGGATGTTCAAAAGTTCTAAACTGCTCTAAGAGCGTTATTTTGTAATCTCTGGAGTTTGTCAATAACCAACTTATTTGCACCTGAGTATAAGGCATTGCAATAGTCCAGTCTGGACATGACAAGGGCATTGGCCAAGGTGAGGCAGCTGGTACTGGACAGGAAGGGTCTGGCAGCACGGATGAGTTTACACATGTAGGTGGTAGTTGAGGCGAGGGAGTTCACTTGCTTTGTGAGGGTGAGAGCTGAGTCGAGGTAGAAATCTAGGGTTTTAACCTCTCGCATAACCTTGATAATGTTATTATCGATGTTAAATGAGGCATAGTCAGGTGTGAGTTTAGATAGGTGATGGTCTGATCCGAGGAGCAGGATTTCAGTTTTATCGTCGTTCAGGCAGAGGCCATGGGTGGCCACCCATGCCTGAATGAGGGTGTAGATTTTATTCAACAGAGCCAGGTCCACTCCATAGTTGCCCAAAAGGGGTATGAGGATCTGGGTGTCATCTGCGTAGTTAGTGTGGTGACGCCCAGTCTATCCAACTTGTCGAACAATGGCTTGGTGAAAATGTTGTACATGGTGGGTGAGACAAAGGAGCCCTGTGGGACGCTGCATGTAATTTGGATGGGATCTGCACAGGTGGAGGCAGAGAACACTCTCATGGTCCGGTTGGCTAGAAAGGATTGGACCCATGCTATAGCTTCTCCTGTGAAATTGGCAGCGAGGTTGAGGTGGTTGCATAAGACTGCATGATCCACCAGATCAAAAGCTGCTGACAAGTCCAGTAAAAGTAGCAACGCTATTTTCCCACTATCCTTGAGTTCCTCCATTTTAGTTTTAAGGTCTATCAAGGCTGTTTCAGTGCCATGGAGAGGGCGGAAGCCCAATTGGCGCAAGCCTAGTAGGTGATTAGCTTCTAAGTAATCTTGAATTTGGAGATAAGCTACTCTATCGATAATTTTTAGAAGGAAGGGTACCGTGGTGATAGGCCCATAGTTGGTCGGGATGGATGGGTCGAGGGTTTGTTTTTTAAGAAGGGGGAGGACCCAGGATTCTTTTAGGTTGGCTGGCACTGTGTTGGATTTGAAGGAGGAGTTAATGAGCTTCGAGATGAATGGGGCTAAATCTCTGGCAGCGTCCTTTATTATTTGAGCTGGGCATCTGTCGCCCTTACAGTTGGAAGGGTTCAATGAGAGGATAACCTTTTCAGTGTCGATGATGGAGATAGGTTTAAAGCTAAAAGGGGGGATAGTATTAGGTTCAGTCCCTGGAGGCGCTTGTTGATCAGTAGGAGAGAGGGTGTCCTTTTTATTCGTTATTTTAAGTTGGAGGGTGGACATTTTATTCGATAGGGCATTCTGTATATTAGTGCACCATATCTTGTCCTTGGGGACCGTGTCAGTTGGTTGGATAGGCGATTCCATTTCACGGAGGATGGCAAAAAGTTCTTGGTATTAGATTTGGCATTGGTAATTCTGTCATTGAATAAGTTTTTTTTTGTATTGATGATTTCTGACTTGTAATATTTGGTGAATTGGGTTAAATTAGCTTTGTTGTCGTCAGTAGGCGAATTACGCCAGATAGTTTGGAGTTTTCGTTTCTGCTTTCTAAGGTCCTTAAACTGGGGGGTGAACCAAGCATTAAGGTGGGCTTCTTGCTTAGCTTTGCATAGTTTTGTAGGTGCAATAGTATCTAGTGCATGAGACATAGCTTTATTAAAGGTGTCTACAAGGGTATCTGGGTCGGTATTGTCATTCAGGCCATTGATAGTAGGCAGGAGGAGGGGGATGAGTTTTTCTGTAGTAATGTCTTTTTTACTTCTGGTGGGGAGTGGTGGTATCATTTTGTTAATTTTGGGGCTGAGTAAGTCAAGTGTGGCAGTGAAGTTAATTAGGTAGTGGTCGGTCCATGGTAGGGGGGTGATGTCAGTAATGACTATGTTGCAGTTAAGTTCAGATACCCAGTCAAGGATTCTGCCTTTAGCATGCGTGGGAGAGAGAACTTTTTGGGTAAGGCCTTGGTCATTTAGGATAGCTGTGATAGAGTGGGCATTTTTGTTGTCTGGCTCATTAAAGCGATGTTAAAGTCGCCCAGCAACAGCGTTTGCGAGTGATTTTGGGTGTTGTTCGCTATGAGGGTGGTAAGGTCATCTTCAAAGGTTCCCAAGGGACCTGGGGGCCTATAGATCAAGTGAATAGTTAGTGTGCGCTTGTTGGAAAGTTGCAGTTTTGCTGAGAGTACTTCGCAGGAAGCACAGGGAGGTGAGCTGGTGAGTCTGATAGGCAAAGTGGTTTTAGCGATGATGGCCAGGCCACCGCCTTTAGCATTGGGACTGTCCACTCTATGGATCTGGTAATTGTCCGGTACGGCTAACATCAAGGTGGGTCCTGCTGCCTCATGAAGCCAGGTTTCTGTTACGGCAAGGAGGTCAATACTGCTGTTGTTTAGTATGTCAGCAATTTCAGTTGCATGGGCTACCATGGATCTGGCATTGATAAGGGATCCAGTAAATGATAAAGTATTCTTAGGAATAGGGTGGCTTGCAGATTTATCTGTGTGCTTGTTTTGACTCCGGCGATTCTTTTTGTGAAGGTGAGTAGGCGTTAGGGTCGCCTACTCACCATTATCAACGAATTCTAATTCTTTGATAATGGTGAAGAGTTCTTTGGTATTGGAAGCTGCGCAGGAGATGTGTTTGTTAAATGATTCCACTTTGTGGGAGAGTGCACTGAGTTTGTAGGCTTTGGAGAGTTGTTGAAGTTTGATTTGGAGTTCTGGAGAGTGTTTTTTTCTGTCTAAGTGTTCTAAAGCTCTTTTTTCCCTTCTGACTTCTATAAGTTCATCGTTGAACCAGGGTGAGCTTCGTTTAGGCTTAGGCAGTTTGGTTTGAGTGGGGCTATTTCATCTATAGCCATTTTAAGGCAACGGTGGTAGTAATCTGAAATGCTTGCTGTATTAGTACTGTTTAGCGGCTTGGCATATAGAAGGTCGTTTAGTAGCAGATTTAGATTATCAGGGGGGAGTTTATGAGAATTTCTGACCTGAATAGGTGCTGGACTGCTTTTTTTGGCTAATGGGTCTGTATCTAGGTTTATATTAAATTTGATTAAGCAATGATCTGTCCATTGCATATTGAGGATCTCTACTAAGGTTACTGCGATGTTCAGGGTGAGTATACAGTCAAGGATTCTACCTTTGGAGTGGGTAGGGGCAAATCCCAATTTGGGTGAACTGCATCTCTCAGCAATAATTGTGGTAGGCTGTTGCTTTGCTGTCCAGGGGGTCATTGTATCCTAGGTTGAGGTCTACTAGTACAATGTATTTGGTTTCAGGTTTGATCAGGGGCGTGATTAGGAGAGGTAGGTCTAAGTCAGGATTATTTGAGGCACTTGGTGCTCTGTAAAATATTAGGAAGTTAATTGTTACCTTGGGGTTAATGACTAGCTTAAGGGCGAGGCTTTCATAGCCTGAAAGTGATTTCATTTTGCATTCCCTAAATTGCACTGCAGTTTTGTGGATGATGGCCAATCCACCATCTATAGCATCTAAGCGGTCGGCTCTTAGGAGGGTGTACTCTGAGGGGACAGTTAGTGAGATCTGAGGGCCTATGGCTGGGTGGAGCCAAGTTTCGGTGAGCACTAAGAAGTAAAGTTTGAATTCTAGAATGCTGTTGTGTATATCAATGGCATGGGCCCCAAGGGACCTAACATTTAAAAGGTCTCCTAATAGGGGCTGATTGGTTGTGTGTGGGTTAGTGGGCAGGCTCAAATTGGTCTGAAGAAGATAGACTGGGATGTTGGGTATGTGATGTCATCTTTGATGTCCTGGGTGTTAGTCTTAGAAGTGCAAGGTGGTGAGCGCAACGTTGCTTAGCTTGCCATAACTTGTGAATTTCGAGGGTTTTCGGTTTTACTTGTAACCATAAAGTCCCTTTACCAAAGTTTTTTCTGTGAATTCCATAGGTTTTTACCAGTGCACCCTAATGTGGTACAACTTCCTAATATCATACTTACCTCCAATACATCGAGATTTCAAGTAAAAACTGTACAATTCCCAACCAGATAGCAACATTTTTAACACTTTAACCTTCTGCAGCTTTTTAGAATCGTTTCCTGTTCACCGACGTTTTTAAACATCTGACAACACTGCAGACTGTTCGGACAGTGTCACATTACCACACGCTCGCGTGCACTGTGAGGATGGTTTTGCAAATGGATTGGCACTTCGCAAACAGGTCTGCAAAATGCGAACAGTTTGAAACTGCATTTTCAGCCGATTTAGGAAGTTTCAAGTTGAAATGGATCCTTGAACAGCTCCTAGACCTATTCTTATTGATTTTCCATCTGCAATCCGGAAGAAAGCGCATGCTTGGAACAATGTTAGCACAAATATCATTTAACTTAAAAAATGGCATCAGCCATGGCCATCCCTCCTCCCCAGGAGCCATCACCACCAGCACCTGGAGGGCCTCCACAAAAAAAACAATCTTGCACAAAACAATCACCAGGACCAGGTAGACGAGATACAGGAAATGCCTAGCCATAGTTTTAAGAATGAATCATGGGTTTGGCAGTTTTTTACCACGGTTTGGAATGTACTGAATGCTAAGGCTACAAAGGTTAAATGCACTGAGTGCAGCATTGTAATCAGTCATGGACAACCTTTGGCATTACTCCTACTGGAGCATCTCCATGCGACGCCACATCAAATCCCACTGGAGTACTCTTATCAAAATTACAAACATTGCTATATTCAAACAAAGTTACTAATTTGAAGCTTTTACAATTGCAGTGAAGACCAGTTTCCTGAAAAGAAGCAGCCGAATTCGAAGAAGAAAGAAAAACTAAGAAGTTACCTGTTAATTTAAAAAAAAAGTAAGTAAAATATCACCATAATATTTGTATTATTAATGAAATATACTATAACGTTAATACAAGCTATTTCGGTTTCTAAAAATAGAGATTTTGTACCATTTTGTCAAAAATTTCCATGTCTTAAACAGCGATTTACAGCCAGAATGGCCCACAAATTTCTATTTTTGGACACACAAATTACCCAACTGAACCACTACAATTTTCATATTATAGAACAAACAACTGTTTTAATTGTATACATTAGATTTACTATTTGTACTTTTCCACACCACTAGCTTACTTTTTTTTTGTCATCTGAACCCCAGTTTAGTAACACATAAATTCAAGAATACCTATCCCTACTAGTTTTAGTTCCCAATGCACAATCACACACCATTACATACATCTTTATCATCTTACTCAAACACTCACGCACACTCATGCACACAGCACACATACATTCCAGAACACCCCAATCCATATCTTCTTTATTTTTTTCAACAGACCCTAAAGAATGCCTACCAAAAGTCAAGTCCATAGAAAGCAACGCAAAAGTAGAGCAAATGAAAATAAAGGTGTCCAACATAAGCATCCAGAATTTGTAAAAAAAAGTTGAAACAAAACAGCTAATACAATCATTTAGTGAAACACAAGAAGCTTCAAGTACAACAACTTTGCTTCCTCTATCAAAATGTAAAACAAACCAAAAACAATTAACAGAAAATCAGCTATCAGTACAGATAAAACTACTTCTTCAAATTTTAATATAGTGCAAAGTAAGCATACCAAGAAAAGTATTTTAGCCAAAATATACAGTCACAAAGTCCTTCAAAATCTTATAAAAACAGAAGAGAAATCAGGTTCAAAGCTTAAAACCTATCGTAGGAAATTAATCTTAGAAGCATTGATGGACAGTGCAATTCTTCTCAAAAGAAATGTATTTATTTTACTGTTAAACAAAATGAAACCACTAACAAAACTAATAACTAAATTACAAAAAAGACTTCTCAATAAGCGAAATATCAACAGAAAGAACTTCTTAAGTATCAGAGGAGGTGAATGGAATCACACTACGAGCACAGAACCATATTTTAATGAAGAAGCGTACAAACAAAAGCAAACAAATACAATTGCCATACATAGCAGTGGTCAAGGTTATGAAAAAGTGAATAATACCATAATGGAACAAGAAGTACTTCTTACAAAAATATGCCCTGAAAACTTAGAATTACCCCTCCATTCAACTGAATCAGAACGTCTACTGTACAAATGGCCATGCACGTCAATGTGTCACATTCCCAAACAATGTTTCAAATCTTTACGCCAATTCCTCAATAAATATGTAAAAAGCAAAGACAAAATCAAAATTAAATTACTGCAAAATATAGATACCTGTCCAGTGCGCAAGTACACAGGACTACAAGGACATTCATTGGCCTGCATTACAGGACCTACTTGTAAAACCACTTTCCATGATATCAAAAGGATATCAACACATCATTCAACTATAAGAAATCTAGTCTGTAAACTGTACTATGCTAAAAGTCCTGCTTTAGCACTAGCAAAGTTAAATAACATCCTTCTACATGGTACAGCAAAAGACCTACTTGAAGAAATTCACAATATCCAGAAAAATATTTTGGAAGTGAAAGCCATTTACAGAATGAAATAGCTTTAAACCAATTAAGCAACAATTCTACACATGGCAACCTTTTGCTAAACACATACAAAAAAGAAATACTAAAATTTAAAAGTACATCAGCTGAAGTACAAAACCATGTATGTGTATGTTGCCGTAGAATTTTTTATAAAAGTAACACAAAAACTGTGGACCTATCATACAAAATAGAAGACAATGAAGATTCTAAATGGTTTGAATTAGCTCTTTACCTTGTAGCAGAAAACAAATATGAAATAACTGAGCCCTTAATACTTTGCAGTTATTGCACTACAAAACTTGACAACAACCAAACTCCTTCACGTTCTATCACAAATAATTTGGAATTATACCCAGTACCAAAACCTCTACAACAAATTAATTTATATGAGAGCATCATAATTCAAACAGTACACCCATTTCAAGCAATAATACGCCTTCAACCAAAAACAGCAAAATTACCTCCCTCTGAATTGGTAAAAGGCATTCGTGGAAAAGTAGTTTATTTACCATTAAATCTAAAAGAAAATGTGCATACTCTAGGAGTGCAACATCCAATGCAGCAATCTTTAATTATATTAGTAAATGGAGTACCTACAAAAGACAAAAAAATATGGCAACAGCTGGTAGATTTATATAAAGTTAGATAAGCCTTCCAATATCTTAAAGATAATAATGAATATTACAAAGAAATTAATATTGAAGAAAACTTGAAAGATACAACTGAAATAATTCAAGAAACACAAGAAGCTGGTCAATTTGAGCTACTAGATCCTGCTGCAATATCAAATACTTTAGACCATTATACAATTCATCCTTTGCACTGTAATGACACCGTACAAGATGTACTGGAAATTTACCAAATGTGTCAAACAAAAGGATCGCCAATCAGTATATGGGAAAAAAGTATAGAAGCACGTGCTTTTCCTCTACTCTTTCCTACTGGCAAAGGAGGAAGGTATGATGATAGACCTATTCAAATATCAGCTTCAGAATACCGCTCATTACGGATGTATTCTGAAGATCCCAGATGTAGACAAAATGTGGAATACATATTCCACCTACTCTTTGAAAGTGAACTAGCAACTTTATGTTACGGAGTTGCACACATATTAAAATCAGGATCACACTTTCAAAATATGACAGCTACACAATTATTAGAGAAAGTGCAACAAAAGGATGAGGTTTTACAATCAAATATTACAAATCTATTAGCAAATATGCGTGGTACTAAAGAGTACTGGTTTCGACGTCATGGAGATGTACGTTGTATGATCAGAAACCTTGGCCCACCCACTTGGTTTGTTACATTAAGTTGTGCAGAATATGCATGGGAAGATTTACATGATTTCCTACGCATATCAAATAAAAACAAAACAAACATAGATATTCTAACACCTGGAGAACTTTGTTCTTTGGATCCTGTTAATGTTTCAAGATATTTTCACCATCGCTTCATTGCTATGCTACATTTTATTTGTAATAAAACTGTTCCTCCCCTTGGAGAAGTGCAACACTTCTTTTGGAGAAAAGAATACCAAGCCAGAGGAGCACCACATATCCACAAGTTTTCATGGATTAAAGATGCTCCTAAATTTGGTCAAGACAGTGATGCCACTGTTTTACAGTTTATTGAAAAATATGTCACTTGTGAAATTCCATCAGAAGCCACAAATAGTGATCTTCATGCACAAATTTTACAATTTCAAAGACACAAATGTGGAAAATATTGTTGTTGCAAATACAAAAACAAAGGCAAATACTACACCAAATGCCGATTTGGTTTCCCTAGACCAGTTACAAAAACAGGTCAAGTAAACAACCTCATGTCTTCAGTTAGACATAGTGTTAAAGGTAAGTCACCTAAAAATACATATTACATAAAAAGAAAAGAAGAAGAAAAATATATCAATGATTATAATGCAATCATTGCCCACTTATGGAATGCAAACATAGATGTGCAGTACATTGCAGACAATTCTACTGCAGTTGCATGATATGTCACAGCATACTTAACTAAAGCAGAAAAGACAGAGCTCCAAGACCTCTGGAATGACCTGTCATCAGATAAAACAGTATCTCAGAAATTATACAGCTTGGGCATAACAATGCTCACCCATAGAGAATGTGGATCTTATGAAGCAGCTGATCGTTTAACTGGTACTTCATTGTATGGTAAATCTGAAAATATAATATGGCTAAGTCTTGGTCCAGCTAAATCTAGAAAAAGAGTTCTAAAATCATATGAAGATATAGAAACAATAGCCAAACATGATCCCAACAGCCAAGACATTTTAAAAAACAATTTATTGGACAAATACTACCCAAACAGAAGTAATGCTTTGGAAAACATGTGTCTATGCCAAATAGCCCAAAACTACACATACAAAAATAATATGAAACCTGATGAAAAAAAAGGTAAATATAGAGTGACAGACTGTGAAGGCAGCTTAGTTAAACTCACTAAACCAAATTTAATTAATCATATCAAATTGTCATTGAAGACTCCTCAACATAAAGAAGTATATTACATGTCCCTGCTACAACTCTTCAAACCATGGAGAAAAGAAGAACAATTACTAGATAACTATGACTCATATGAGGATGCTTTCAAAGCAAATGAAAGCACTATAACTGATGTAAACTTTACACGGTACAAAACAATGTTGCACAATGAACAGCAACATGAAGAAGAACTCCAAGCCCAACTAGATAAGGATACTCCTGACAGTAGTCAGCCTTCTGTAACAGGAAGCCAAGAACCACTGGGAGAACCACTAATAACAAATGAGGCAGAATTAGCTATGATAGAAGTAGAAAACACCATGTGTCAGTATGAAGATAAGGAAGACTTAACTATACTACAATCAAAACTAATCAATGAGCAAAGTTGCATGTTTCAAGAAGTAACAAAACAAATTGCACATGGTGTAAAACATGAAAATAAAGAATGTCCTGCCATAATTATAAACCTATACTACTGTACGTCAGTGGTGAAGCTGGTTCTGGCAAAACATTCCTAATCAAAATCATTAGTAAGTTCCTTCAACAATTGACAAACAACAAACTGTCAGCTGTTGTCACTGCCCCCACAGGTTTAGCTGCCTACAACGTAAGTGGTGTTACATTACACCGATTACTACTATTACCAGTAGAACACCAGAAAAAATTAGACTATTACAAACTTTCTGCAGAAGCTGCAATGGAATTACGCAGAATATTGAAACAAATGAAAATGCTACTAATAGATGAAGTGAGCATGGTCTCCAACCTGATGTTAGCTTTGATTCACCTCAGATTACAAGAAGTACTCAAAACAGACTATGAAGAGCTCTTTGTAGGAAAACACATTATTGTTTTTGGAGATCTGCTTCAATTATCACCAGTAAAAGGTGAACCTATTTTTAAAACATGAGGGCACAAACTCTGCCGTAAAACTGTTGGCAGCATTGGAAATGTCAACCTTTGGCAACATTTCCAATACAGAGAATTAACAGAAAACATGTGCCAATCTGCAGATCTAACTTATGCCAACATTTTAAAAAGTTTGAGAGTTGGTATACTTTCTAAAGAAGCAGAAGCAACATTGAAAACCCGGCACATTAATGCACTGTATGGCGATAATGCATGTGCTACAGATGTTATGGAACAATTAACCCACAAAAATGTCAATTGTATGGCCTTAATGCCAACTCTTGCAAGCTGTCTCAAATTCAATGAAATAATGTTAAGTAAAGAAATGCAACCAATAATGGAAATTAGCGCCACAGACAAACTAGATGTACATGGTATGACACTACCCATGTGTGACCAAGCCACAACAAGACTAAATAATTTAGAAAAATCAATCTCAAACACAGCAGGCTTAGAAAAGATGTTAAAATTATCCTTAAATTGCAGAGTAATGCTTAAACGTAACCTTGACGTGGACCAAGGACTAGTTAATGGAGCACTGGGTACAGTTGTTGGCTTTCAAACATACCCACGTGACAACAAAATTCAGTTTGTCAATATACTCTTTGACAAACTTTCAGAAGTAAAACGGATAGGACGCTCAACAGCTAGATTCCTTCTCTTCAAAGATATGTATGTACGGAGAGAACAATTTTCTCTAACTCTTGCATACGCAGTCACGATTTATAAATCACAAGGTCTTACCCTAGACAAAGCAATGATAGATATGGGAACACAGTCTTTAAAGAAGGCATGAGCAACGTAGCGCTATCACACTTACGTACACTTGACGGTCTATTTCTAATCAACTTTGATGCAAGTAAAGTAAACGCTGATATTCCTTGCATTTTAGAATATAATAGACTTCGCTCACTATACACTCCCCATCTAAACACATATTCTGTTCCACAAAAACTAAAACGTTGTAAAAGAAAACTAAATCAAACAGAAATGCAATTTCTAAATCAGACGTCACTGCAAATCCTCCAAAGAGAGTAAAAGAAACTAATACTTCATCAAGTACCACACACAATAAAGAATCAATTAGAGAAAGTAAACCAGGTACTTCTTTAAAGAAGGAAGACAAACTCCAAAAAAAGCAGTTAGATACAGAACTACCTGGACCATTTAAATTCTCAAATATAGTTGGTGTAAGTTGCTATGCAAATGTAGCAATGAATATTCTGTTTCAATTACCACCAATTGTTGACAACATTTACTTACACAGTACAGACCCTTTGTGTTTGCAAATGTTAGTACTTCACAGAAATGCAGCAAACAATCCTGACAACACATATAGTGTTTTTGGAATAAGACGCAATTGGACTACTGTGCTGGAATGGTGACATTCACTATAAACTCACAGGAAGATCCACAAGAATTTCTAATGTACTCACTATTAGTACTGGAAAACAAAAACATACCTATAAATGAAATCTTCCAGATTTCATACATGTGGAAACATACATGCACTCTGTGCAACAATGTGACACAAGAAGAAATTCCCAATGAACGCTTCATATATATATCAATACCAAATTGTGAATCCATTCCATTTCAGCAACTTGTACAAAATGCAAACCATGGTAGATTATGCTCTACCTGCAATTCAGATAATCGCTCCACGTTAGTAATATAAACACATTGGAGGTCATTACAACCTTGGTGCTAAAAAGCAGGCGTTAAAGTGGGAATCCGGCGTTAAGGGTTAACGTCGTCGTTAACCCTTAACGCCAGGGTTGTAATGACCTCCATAGTAAATATGTAATACTAATGCTTCTACGTTACAATGCAGATGGTACCAAAAACAACTGCAAGCTGACTGGATTCACACATAATCAAATATCACTTGGTAAGAAAACCTTCACAACAATAGGTATAATCTACCACGCAGGAGCCACAACCAATTCAGAGGACTACACGGCATATATAAAAAAGAAATGTGGATGGTTTGAATGTAATGATAGTACCATTACTCTAAAGCAGAGATTACCAGCAAATCTTACAAACGCTTATTTGATGTTCTTAAAACCAAAATTTGATAAATAAACTGTATTTAAACCTTTAAGTAAATTTGTGTTAAAAAAATATAAACTGTTAGAATACTCCAAAAGCTATCTAACTGCTCAAAGATTCTACAACAACTAATCAGATAAATGAATACCACTAAATTAGACCAAAAAATATACAGTTAGAATACGCCAATTGGTATCTAACTGTCCCAAAATTATAAATTTGTGTTAAAATAATATAAACTGTTAGAATACTCCAAAAGCTATCTAACAGCTCAAAGATTCTACAACAACTAATCAGATAAATGAATACCACTAAATTAGGCCAAAGAAAACACAGTTAGAATACGCCAACTGGTATCTAACTGTCCCAAACTTTAACAATATCCAAATAGATAAATCAAAACCACTAAAATATATTAAAAAAAATAGACAGTTAGAATACGCCAATTGGTATCTAACTGCTCCAAAATTTTATAATATCATAACAAATGAAGAATCTGTTACTGCTCCAAAAAAAATACAACAAAGCAAAGTATAAAGCATTAGCCAGAAACAACAAGTGAACACTGAAAACAAACAAACAAATAAACTGTAGCATAACAGAAAAAGGTTTTTTTTTTTAATCCAACATGGATTTTTTTGTCTCCCACAGACCCAATGATTTTAGCAACAAATACAGAAACTGAGCAAATTGCACAGTACCCTGATTTGCACTCTACTAAATATGAGGGTCGAAAAAAAATAAAAGTATATTGCTTATACAATGTAATAAGTCATTACAAAATACTAATACTAACATGCTATTTTCTTTTATCACAGAAATGAAGAAGAAAAACATGGACTCCCATTACTAGACCAAACAGTAAGTATACAATAATAAGGACAACCATAGCAGCATATCACATCCATAGTATCTAATACCTTTGTTCCTTATACATTTGTTTTTCACCCAAAGTTATGAGCAAATATGAATATATTATGCTGCGGTGGTTGTTGCCAGGGCATAGAGTCTTGGGTGCATGGCCAAATGGCCAAATGGCCATGCACCCAAGACTCTATGCCCTGGCAACAACCACCGCAGCATATCACATCCATAGAGTCAAACATTTTAACTATGATCTATGGGAAACTTTTAATGTCCGCGAACAATGTGTGTGTTCTTAGAACACTTTGAACTTGCCAGCGACACAATAATAAGGACAACCATAGCAGCATATCACATCCATAGTATCTAATACCTTTGTTCCTTATACATTTGTTTTTCACCCAAAGTTATAAGCAAATATGAATGTGATATGCTGTGGTGGTTGTTGCCAGGGCATACAGTCTTGGATGCATGGCCAAATGGCCATGCACCCAAGACTCTATGCCCTGGCAACAACCACCGCAGCATATCACATCCATAGAGTCAAACATTTCAACTATGATCTATGGGAAACTTTTAATGTCCGCAAACAATGTGAGTGTTCTTAGAACACTTTGAACTTGCCAGCGAACAATACGGACACCGTTTTCAGGACACCCCCTACGAACATTTCAGAACAACGCGATAATTCTTAGAACACTTTCAACTTAACAACGAACAATACGGACAGCGTCCTAAGGACACCCCCTACGAACATTCCAGGACACCGGGAGTGTTCTCAAAAACGTCTTCAGAACACTCCCATTTTGTTTATTTGCGAACATTTCAGGACACCGCGGCTGTTCTTAGAACACATTCAACTTGACAGAGAACAATACGGACAGCGTCCTAAGGACAACCCCTACGAACATTCCAGGACACCGGGAGTGTTCTTAGAAGCTCCTTCAGAACACCACCATCTTGTTTATTTGCGAACATTTCAGGACACCGCAAGTGTTCTTAGGACACATTCAACTTGACAGAGAACAATACGGACAGCGTCCTCAGGACACCCCATACAAACACTCCTACACACTCAACACACTCACACACAAAGTTTTACCGCGCTGTCCGCGGACGTCCGCGAATCCAAGATGGCGGGCGCTACCGAAAAATCTGACGCGCTTCACGCTCCACGCCGTCCAATCAGCGAACACGTTGCATGTGCCGCGAACATCATGCAAGATGATTGGCCAATCAGGACACTGTCCGCGGAGCGAACAGGGAGTGTGTCCGCGAACCGAACACAGATATCACTAATTTTTTTTTACCTACTTTTTAGTCATTTTAAAAAAAACTACTGGACGGATTTTCACCAAATTTGCAAAAGCACGCTTTCGAGACCAAGCCGCTGCTCCTGGTCCAAATTTATTGGAAATCCGTCCAGCGGTTTGGGCTGTAGGCGCGAGCAAAATTGTTTTCCCATTCAGTCTATGGGAAAAAAAAGGTTTTGGGACCCCCCCTATAACTTTGCCCCCCCTGGACAAATCCTCACCAAACTTTGCAAAAGAATTCAGAGTGACCCAACTACTTTATTTGCAAAGTTTGCTGAGGATCCGTCCAGGGAGAGCGAAGTTATAAGCCACCCAAAAAGTGCTCTTCCTATGGAAACAGCAACTTAACCATAACTACATGGCCACTACTGTGGCCATGTAATATATATATATATATATATATATATATATATATATATATATATATATATATATATATATATATATATATATATATATATATATATATATATATGGTTCCAGCTACTCTACTGATTTTCAATAAAAATGTTTTCTTTATTTTACCAGTCTATCAATTTCCATACATTGCTGCATTTAGCACTCCCTCATATCAACTAGTAAATACTATGATCCGTCAAATGCTTGTCTCGCAGAGTTTGGCATTGACCCTGATTGGGGTGTACGCACCAAACTCAAGGATAAAACCAAGTTTAATCCACAGTTCCCTGTTGGTGGATGTATTGAAGCATTCTATGATTTGTGCATTAGTGATTTCAGGAACTACGAAGCAGTACCATCAAGAGCAAACACAATCTCACTTCTGCCCAACTCGCGGCCATCGGCGAATTCTAAAGCTTGCCGAACATTATTATTAAACCGGCCGATAAGGGCTCTAATATTGTAATTCAAGATCGAGTACACTATGTAATGGAGGCCAACCGTCAACTCAAAGATCGACTGTGTTATGCCCAACTCTCGAAAAATCCCTTCGATGACATACAGTCTGAACTCAAAAATGTATGTACTAAATGGGTTGACATTGGCCTCATAGATGATGATTTTGTTACATTTTTAGCTCCATCCTGTTTCACTATACCTACAATCTATTTTTTACCCAAAACTCACAAATCTCTTGTACATCCACTGTGCAGGCCTATTGTTAGTCTGTGTGGTTCTCTCCTTGAGCATTTGGCCCAGTTTGTTGACGAAACTTTATTTCCCCTTGTGTCAGTTTTACCTTCTTATTTACGGGATACCAAAGATTTTCTACAACATATCTCAAACATACCTTGGGAGGATGGTTTGCTTTTAGCAACCCTTGATGTTGTCTCTCTCTATACCTCCATTGACCATCAAGTTGGTATGGGTGCCTGCAAATATTTTCTTGATACCCGCTCATTGAATTTCTACAGCCACAGTTCCATGATTCTTGAAATGCTCTCTTTCTGCCTAAACAACAATGGGCCTCATTACGACCCAAGCGGTAAGGGGTTTACGGCAGCGTAAACAGCGCCGACCCTTACCGCCTGAGTACGAGGTCCCTTAGCGCCATGGCGGATTTAACACCTGCTTTTAGCAGGTGTTAAAATCCATGGCGCTAAGGGACCATGGAGTTAATTACGCCACCTTAATTTACGGTGGCGTAATTAACGCCTTCCCCACTCCCATTATGCCCTATGGGGCAAAAATGGGAATGGGGAAGGGTAAATGGGGATTGGGGACTTACCGCCCCGCCAAGGTCGGAATGGGGCGGTAAGTCCGCCAACCACCATGGCGTAAACATAGTTTACGCCATGGTGGTAAAGTCACGGCCCAGGCGGTAACTTACCGCCTGGGTCGTAATGAGGCCCAATGTCTTCTTGTTCGAGGGTTCTTTTTTTCGTCAGGTAAGGGGTACTGCCAAGGGCAGTACTTTTGCTCCTTCATATGCAAACCTGACAATGGGATGGTGGGAGGCCACTTTCCTTAGTGATCTACTTGCATCTAGCTTTGCCACACATATTGTCGCCTGGTGGCGATATATTGACGATGTATTCGTCATATGGAAGGGGACCATGTTGAATGGCAATCATTTGTGAAACAGATCAATACCAACATGTCTAATCTGAGCTTCACAGAATGCAACAGCACGACGGAAATTGTCTATCTTGATATAGTGGTGACTCTTGAAAGATCTGGCCTTCGTACAGCACTATACAAAAAACCATCTAACACTGGTCTGCCCTTACATGCCACAAGCTGTCATCCTACGACATGTAAACACAGTATTCCATATGGGGAATTTATTAGATATCGTAGGAATTGCACAGATCTAGCATCCTTTGATCATCACTGTGCCCTGGCGGCTCCAGATTTTGTTAAGCAAGGCTATGAGCACAGAATCATAGAATTGGCCTACACCAAAGCACGTGGACTATCTAGGGACCTCCTATTGTATGGCATTAAGCCTGCCAGAACTATTGTCAACGATGAACCCCGTCTGATTGTCACATTTGACAATGCTTCCAATCATGTTCGCAAAATTATAGAGCGACATTGGCGGATTCTCATCATTGACAAGGACTTATGTCCTCTGCTTTCCAAACGTCCTACTATCACGTACAAACGTGTACCCTCGCTCAGGGATAAACTAGTCTCTAGCTTCTTGCCACCTATCAATACCAATCCATCTCTCATTAAATCGTTGATGGAATACCCCATAGGCTTTACTAAATGCTGCAAATGTAAGGCCTGTGCTCATGCCATTTCATGTAAATCCTTTTTGCATCCGGTTACCCAATGCAACCAGTTAATCAAACATTCAATGAATTGTGATACCACTTTTGTGGTTTATGTGCTCTCATGTCCATGCATGAGATGGTATGTTGGGAGTACCACATGTAAGCTTAAGCTCAGAATATTACAGCATCTCAGGGCAATCAAAAACTCTGATCCCGCATACCCTATGGCCAAGCACTTTAAAGAAAAACACAACAATGACCTTTCTCTCCCTAAATTCTTCGCAGTGGCGCACATTCTGATCCACCCTAGAGGTGGGGATCGTGTGCTGAAACTAAGACAGCTAGAGACCAGATTTATTTTGGATTTCGACACCAAGTTCCCCAATGGCCACAATCTTGACGAGGAGCTTTATACGTTTTTAGGCACATAAGAGACCTTTGTTTGCTAATTGTTTGCTTTGGATTGGTTTTCCTTAAGTTATCGATTCGTTTCTGATTATATTCAGATGATGGGATTGTGCTTTCTCATTTACGAGTGTTGTTTCTTTCGTTTCTTTTGTTTTCTGGAATGAACATGTTGTTCCTTCTTCACTTTTCAGTCCCTGACCTGTTGTCATGCCTGCGCCATGGGCGCATCCATTTGCGCTCAATATGGACTATTTGTTTATCATTTATTTACAACAGACTCTTGGATCAATCTATATTTACTTTGGGGACTTTATTTCCCATTTGCGAGACTTTGGTGCTTTATTATTTTTTCCTACAAACTACACATACCACAATGCACTTGGCTATAATCATCGATTCCTGGCTGTTCCTATTGGTCATCAAAGGAACTACACCCCCCAGATGCCCTAGGGTTTTGCTCTGCTTCCACCAGCTCAGGAACAGAGAGGGAGGTGGCCGATTGTCTGCAGGTGTGCTGAGCCAGGTGCAACCAATTAGCCTGCCTCTGTGCTGGGCTGGGCAGTATAAAGGCTGCTGCCTGCGAGAGCTCAGTCTCTTGCATTGAGAGTCCTTCCTCCACCTTTCGCGTCTTTCTACGGATCTTTGTATGCTGTTTGCCATCACTCCTGCTTGGACCCTGCCTTGCAGCTTGCTTCACCCTGCTGCCTACAGCCCTAGCCTTCTGGGCTCCCTGCCTCAGTCCAGCTCCTCTGGGCTTCCTGCCTTGCAGCTTGCTACACCCTGCTGCCTACAGCCCTAGCCTTCTGGGCTCCCTGCCTCAGTCCAGCTCCTCTGGGCTTCCTGCCTTGCAGCCTGTTACACTTCGCTGCCTACAGCCATAGCCTTCCAGGCTCCCTGCCTCACAGCCCTGCTCCTCTGGGCTCTCCACATTGCAGCCGATCACGCTCTGCTGCCTTCCAGCCTCTGCCCTTGCCCTGCCAGGCTCTCCCCATTGCAGTCGATCACGCTCTGCTGCCTTCCAGCCTCCGCCCTTGCCCTGCCGGGCTCTCCACATTGCAGCCGATCACGCTCTGCTGCCTTCCAGCCTCCGCCCTTGCCCTGCCAGGCTCTCCACATTGCAGCCGATCACGCTCTGCTGCCTTCCAGCCTCTGCCCTTGCCCTGCCGGGCTCTCCACATTGCAGCCGATCACGCTCTGCTGCCTTCCAGCCTCCGCCCTTGCCCTGCCGGGCTCTCCACATTGCAGCCGATCACGCTCTGCTGCCTTCCAGCCTCCGCCCTTGCCCTGCCGGGCTCTCCACATTGCAGCCGATCACGCTCTGCTGCCTTCCAGCCTCCGCCCTTGCCCTGCCGGGCTCTCCACATTGCAGCCGATCACGCTCTGCTGCCTTCCAGCCTCCGCCCTTGCCCTACCGGGCTTTCTACATTGCAGCTGATCACGCTCTGCTGCTTTCCAGTCTCAGCCCTTGTCCTCTGGGCTCCCTGCTCTGCAGCCTGCCTCACTCCGGCTGCCTACAGCCCTTGTCCTCTGGGATTCCTTCTTTGCAGCTGATCACGCTCCGCTGCTTACTACCTACCTTTTACCGCTGGGTTCTCGGCCTAGCAGCCCTCTACAGTCCTCTGCAACCTTCTACGGTCAGCGGCCCTGCCTCTCAGGGCTCACTCCTTGCTGCCCGGTCCTTCTGGGTTCCTTGCCGTGCAGCCTGCTTTACTCTGCTGCCCTAAGCCCTTTCCCTCTGGGCTCTCTACCTTACAGCCCTGCTCCTGTGGGCTTGCTCATTGCTTTCCTGCTCCTCTGAGCTCTCTACCTTGTTCCTTACTGTCCTCTGTTATCCTATCCTGTTACACAACTTTCCCTTCATTTCCTTCTGCTAGTTTGCTATCAACCTCCTTTCCTGGATTTGTCTGTAAGTATCTTCTCTTGTACTGTTTGTAGACCCTTTTGTACAGAGCTTGTCTGTTGGTTCCCATCAGTCAACCTCTGCCCCTTCCCTTGTCTCGTTTCTCCATTACAGACACCCATAGCTGCTGTTCCAAGCCATGAGCAAACAGCGTGGGCCTCTGTTATAGCAAAGTGTGCAGAAGGCTAGAGTATTTCCTAAGGTTCGTGGAATACTCTTTTCCTATATCTGCATACACCCCAAGAGGGAATTCATTCTGTACCTTTCCCCTTGATACTCTTGCCTACTTTTCGTTCTCTTTCCTTTCTGCTGTGTGTGTACTTATCTGTCCACTTTATTTTGGCACAACCAACCAAACCCTTTCTGGGTGTCCTGTGCCACTCTTTATAGAGTGCCATCCCTGACAGAATGCAAGAGTAAAACATTTCTTGTTCCATAGGCCGGAAAGGCACACACAGACCAAAGATGTTTTCCTTTCGGGTTAAGAAACCTTTGCATAAACCTATGGTTTCCCTAAAGACAGCAAACAAGAACCTTAGTCTAAAGGACAGTCTCGCCTTAGTAAACAAAGATTTACAAGCATGGTACTATACTCACTGGCTAGCTGACCCTTCTTCCATGTACAATTATTATGACATTTGCAACTATGATCCGCAGTCCTTATCTAGTGCAGAGCTACAGCAAGATAATGAATTCTTACAGATCGTGTTAGACCAAACAGTGAAAGACACTCCTGCGTCTTCTGACAAGCCTTCTAACACCGCAACAGCCAAGGATATAGCACTCATTGTGGGAGACTCTATCCAGAATACGCTGTTGCCAGAGTGATATGCGCAAGATCAGCTTGGCAAGCTCCCCACAAGGCTGAAACCCTTATTTGACAGGACAAGGCAGTCATTATCCTGAGGTTTGTGCATCTGGTCCTGGGTACAAAAGACCCATACTAACCATCGGTTGTCTTAATGCTTCCACAGTATCTACTAACCACAATAATCCTAAGTTCAGTCTTCCCATTGCTACAACCGAATTTTCTGTCACACCGGCTTCTGAAGCGTTAGATCAAACTAATGATACTTACCTGCTACAAGAACAACTCCTACGCCTTAAAAGAAAGACCGAAGACCTCTATGATGACTTTGTTTATATGCATTATAAGAACCTTATGAAGGGACACAAGTTACCAGACCAACTGACACTATGTCCAACACCTGACATCTTATCTTTAGAGATCAACATGATAAGGCCTGGAATTGCCACGCAGAAAAGGATACAGACTTATACCAAGCAGATGGAAGACCTACATGTAGCATATGTATCCCTTCTAAAGACTGACACAGCTCTTTCACCTTCCAGCCACAGTATCTCAGGTTGTTGTACTGACAGAAAAGATTAACTCCTCCGGTGGGTCAAATCACTCACACAGCCATAACACCACACGACAAGGGTGGTCTTCTGATTGGAGATCCCTCTGAGTCAAAGGATGGTTCCGCCCTCACCCTTGCCTATTGTCCAGTACTCACACTTATAACCTCTTCTGAAATGACAACGGCAGCTGAGGAGACTGGCGCAGTTCACACCGAGCATGATGAGTTGGCAAGCGGGGATTGCCAAAGTGTGGCTGTGCTATCAGACAACACTCTTGAGCAATCAACATCTTCAGTTTCTTCGATACCTCCTGAATCGCCAGTGGTTGTGGTACCCGATCTACCAATAGTTGCAACACCTGAACTGTCTGTAGCTGCTACAGCACCCGAACTTCCAACTGCAATTCATGATCTTCCTGCTGCTGTGGCTCCTAAACTCCCTGCCACATTTGAGACTCCTGAAGTCCCTGCTGCAAATCTTGAGGTTGCTATAGCTACTGTGATTCCTGAAGCTACTGCTAATTCTGATGCTCCCGATGCCCAGATTTCTACTTCCCTCGCAGCTGTGCTCGTTGCAGCAGAATCCTCTGCTACACAACCTGATCCTGCAGCACCTTCTCTTCCTGATCCTACATCCGCCATGCTAACTGTTGCAAAGTCAGCGAAGGGTTTCCCTGTTAAGACTACTGCTCCAGTTGTTTCTGCTGGTGTATCTATAGCACTAAGACTGCCAGACTCTACTCTACCAGTCTCAGGTGCGTTCCAGCCCGCTGGTTCTCTCATGGCACCCACACACCCAGTTGCTACAGCATCGATACTCTCTACAGCCATTCAAGATCTCACTGCTGCTGTAACCTCTGAACTGTCTACTAATCATGGGGAAACCGCCGCTGTGACTCCTGAACTTTCTGCGGCTAACCCTAACGCTGTCATTGCTGCTCCGGATGTATTCGAAAACCTTCCTAAAGCTACCAATTCTGCTGTACCTATGGCTCCACTTTCCAGCATCATACTGTTGCCCATCAAAGCAAAATCTATCATGGAGCCTGCAGCAGTTTTTCGCAGTTCCTCTCTTCATGCACACACAGTTGGGGTTTGTGTTCCAAAGACTTCGTCTTTTCTGATTTCTACATCAAAAGTTCAGAACATTGGTACTGTCTACGTCATTCAAGACTCTCACCTTGCAACCTTAAACCGTTTCTGGTGCTTCATGATGTGCCTTTTTGGATTAAGACTCTTGTACGGTGTGACAGACATTCTTCTTGTAGGTCGGTCTTCAGGGAGCCTGGAGAGGGGCCTGGAGAGGGGCATACTGTCATGCCTGCGCCATGGGCGCATCCATTTGCGCTCAATATGTACTATTTGTTTATCATTTATTTACAACAGACTCTTGGATCAATCTATATTTACTTTGGGGACTTTATTTCCCATTTGCGAGACTTTGGTGCTTTATTATTTTTTCCAACAAACTACACATACCACAATGCACTTGGCTATAATCATCGATTCCTGGCTGTTCCTATTGGGCATCAAAGGAACTACACCCCCCAGATGCCCTAGGGTTTTGCTCTGCTTCCACCAGTTCAGGAACAGAGAGGGAGGTGGCCGATTGTCTGCAGGTGTGCTGAGCCAGGTGCAACCAATTAGCCTGCCTCTGTGCTGGGCTGGGCAGTATAAAGGCTGCTGCCTGCGAGAGCTCAGTCTCTTGCATTGAGAGTCCTTCCTCCACCTTTCGCGTCTTTCTACGGATCTTTGTATGCTGTTTGCCATCACTCCTGCTTGGACCCTCCCTTGCAGCTTGCTTCACCCTGCTGCCTACAGTCCTAGCCTTCTGGGCTCCCTGCCTCAGTCCAGCTCCTCTGGGCTTCCTTCCTTGCAGCTTGCTACACCCTGCTGCCTACAGCCCTAGCTTTCTGGGCTCCCTGCCTCAGTCCAGCTCCTCTGGGCTTCCTGCCTTGCAGCCGGTTACACTTCGCTGCCTACAGCCATAGCCTTCCAGGCTCCCTACCTCACAGCCCTGCTCCTCTGGGCTCTCCACATTGCAGCCGATCACGCTCTGTTGCCTTCCGGCCTCCGCCCTTGCCCTGCCAGGCTCTCCCCATTGCAGTCAATCACGCTCTGCTGCCTTCCAGCCTCCGCCCTTGCCTTGCCGGGCTCTCCACATTGCAGCCGATCACGCTCTGCTGCCTTCCAGCCTCCGCCCTTGCTCTGCCGGGCTCTCCACATTGCAGCCGATCACGCTCTGCTGCCTTCCAGCCTCCGCCCTTGCCCTGCCGGGCTCTCCACATTGCAGCTGATCACGCTCTGCTGCCTTCCAGCCTCCGCCCTTGCCCTACCGGGCTCTCCACATTGCAGCCGATCACGCTCTGCTGCCTTCCAGCCTCCGCCCTTGCCCTGCTGGGCTCTCCACATTGCAGCCGATCACGCTCTGCTGCCTTCCAGCCTCCGCCCTTGCCCTGCCGGGCTCTCCACATTGCAGCCGATCACGCTCTGCTGCCTTCCAGCCTCCGCCCTTGCCCTACCAGGCTTTCTACATTGCAGCTGATCACGCTCTGCTGCTTTCCAGTCTCAGCCCTTGTCCTCTGGGCTCCCTGCTCTGCAGCCTGCCTCACTCCGGCTGCCTACAGCCCTTGTCCTCTGGGCTTCCTTCTTTGCAGCTGATCACGCTCCGCTGCTTACTACCTACCTTTTACCGCTGGGTTCTCGGCCTAGCAGCCCTCTACAGTCCTCTGCAACCTTCTACGGTCAGCGGCCCTACCCCTAAGGGCTCACTCCTTGCTGCCCGGTCCTTCTGGGTTCCTTGCCGTGCAGCCTGCTTTACTCTGCTGCCCTAAGCCCTTTCCCTCTGGGCTCTCTACCTTACAGCCCTGCTCCTGTGGGCTTGCTCATTGGTTTCCTGCTCCTCTGAGCTCTCAACCTTGTTCCTTACTGTCCTCTGCTATCCTATCCTGTTACACGACGTTCCCTTCATTTCCTTCTGCTAGTTTGCTATCAACCTCCTTTCCTGGATTTGTCTGTAAGTATCTTCTCTTGTACTGTTTGTAGACCCTTTTGTACAGAGCTTGTCTGTTGGTTCCCATCAGTCAACCTCTGCCCCTTCCCTTGTCTTGTTTCTACATTACAGACACCCATAGCTGCTGTTCCAAGCCATGAGCAAACAGCGTGGGCCTCTGAGTATTTCCTAAGGTTCGTGGAATACTCTTTTCCTATATCTGCATACACCCCAAGAGGGAATTCATTCTGTACCTTTCCCCTTGCTACTCTTGCCTACTCTTCGTTCTCTTTCCTTTCTTCTGTGTGTGTACTTATCTTTCCACTTTATTTTGGCACAACCACCCAAACCCTTTCTGGGTGTCCTGTGCCACTCTTTACAGAGTGCCATCCCTGACACCTGTGCTCTAGTTTCATCTTTTCCCCATTACCACTATGATGGCTATATTACCACTAAGGTTTATAAATGGGATTGGTTTTACTTTTAGTCTTATTTTTCAAGCTGTTATCTTCACGACCTAGTTGGACATTTGACACTTTTTGTCTATATTTTTTTGTTGTAGTATTTCATGTTTAACATCTTCGTGCTTTTTAACAGCTTCTCTATTTTGGTTATCTGGTTGTACAAGATCATTTCAAATTTACATGTTTCAGTCGAGGTATTCAGCTAGTCTTACAAAAGTGTTCATCTTTGTTAGTTGTGATACCATCTGCCAATTAATCTGCCAAATTGCTGCTAATTATAGTTGCTTACGTGATTTTGCCTGTTTGCACAACTTTTATGCTGCTTTTTGATTGATTTGCACGTGCACTTTATGTCAATATGGCCCATGTGATCTTGCCTGTTTGCACATTTTTTCATGCTGCTTTTGACTGACTTGCACCTGCACTTTATGTCATTATTGGTCAGAATATGTAATGCTTTTTGATTGATTTGTTACAATTATTGTTGCCGTGTATTTTACTATCAGAATTCTAATTCTGATAATTTTTTACATATCTTCGTATTCTGATCACCTTACAACTATGATGGTTCCTCCATGACTATTTTTTCAGCACTGAGCCTTTTGAACCGTCTATTATGACAACGTGTTACAATGTCTGCTATTTTGCACATGTCTATGCTGCTATTTTGTTCATTTGCACAAAGCCAAATCTTGCATATTTATGCTGATATTTTGTGGATTTGCACAAAGCCTGATTGCACATGGTATCACGTTGATTTTTTTAGCTTTTTTAGCTTGTTTTAAGATTGATTGATTGACTTTTATAAGCTGCAATCTTATTTTTTTAAGCGCACTATGCACTTATTCGATCTTTAAATATGCATTGTAATATCTTGTCTTTTAAAACCAGTTACATACGTTGGAATTCCAGGTACAAGGGATTTGACTTACATGGCTGTCTGTATAGAATTTGTCTTCTATTTCTGTACTTTACTTTAGGTCGGTATAAGTGTTACACTGTTGGCTTATTGTTGAATCTCCATTCCAACATGGCCGCCATGGAATCAGTCCTCTTTTGTACCTCTATTCCAACTAACATAGATGATGGACTACATGTTATTTTTAATTGTGTCTTTGTCCTCTGTTGTTCTACGTGATCAAGCGCTCAGTTGAGCGTGAAACGCGTTGTAGGTGGGCCGTGTACCAGGCGTCCTGCCTCTGTTTGTCTTGCTGTTTCCCCAGCCTTTTTGCTCTGTACAACTGTGCAGTTTTTTACTATTAAAAACTTCCTTCCTTCCTTTGGGTTCTCTTCCCATCTGGGATTGCAGGACCTCCTTGGGTCCACGGAGAGTGCGGTCCGTCCCTTCTCCTCTGGTTTTCTCATATATATATATATATATATATATATATATATATATATGGTTCCAGTTACTGATTTTCAATAAAAATGTTTTCTTTATTTTACCACTCTATCAATTTCCATACATTGCAGCATTTAGCACTCCCTCACATCAACTAGCAAATACTTACAATGCTATGCATTTAGACATATTTCTTTTTAGGAACACTTTCATGAAAGATAAACATGGTATATGTACATTTATAGCAGCACTGTGTGTAACTGTTATCTAAAACAAAACACAAAGCAGCTGAACGATAGTTAGACTACTCTAACAGGTATATGACTACTTAAAAATAACCATTTACAAAACACTTGAAATACACAATCATAATTCTGATCACTACAAAACCTCTTCTAAAGTTTAATGTAGCTAGAATACACCAACAGATATCTAAATACTTGTAACATTACTTTAACAACAACAACAACACTTCAAACAGACATACTATCACTCTTACACTGACATAATTGTAGATTTTTTTAATCCGCTGTGATTTCTTTTTCAAAACGACTCAATGTTTATTCAAGTCAATAAAAGTCAATACAACAACAGTGTAGCATGCACTAATTTGTTCCAAACATAGTACATAGAATGCACTGTTTATGAGAGTCAAAAAAGAAAATGTACATGTAAATCCTGCTTAACAAATAACACATGTTTTCTTTCACAGAAAATGAACCAGATACTCCAGCTTCATTACTGTAATAATAATAATTTAGCATTCATATAGTGCTACAAACCCTTAGGTATCTGAGCGCTGCTTATTATTACCCACTATTATTACCCACGGTGTGTGGTGCTCATTTATCAACCTCAGAAGGATGAAAGGCTGAGTTTGGCCTTGTCGGGATTCAAACCTGCCGCAGCAGGTTCTACACAGATTTCAAAGTGAACACTCTACGCGCTGTGCTACCGGACCGGCTGTATACAACTAAGTAACCATACCAAGTGTAATCAAATACATATTCCATAAGCACTATCCTCAATTGTACTACAATCATAAATAGCAAATACATTCTACTCCCCCTACAGTACCTATAATTACTATACACATATTACAATTTATTCAACTGAAGATCAGCCTAACACATGTTTCGAGCCATGCTCTTCTTCTGAGGGTTGAAGGCTCCTTGACAACGCGGGAGAAGGCTGAAAGGCTGGGAGTTAAACCTTTAACCGCAACTGCGAAGATCATATACAACCGACAAATTATATCTTATAGACAAACCGCCAATTGAAAATCCATGGTATAGACAAGCCTTCAAGCCTCAGAAGTAGAGCATGGATCAAAACACGTGTTAGGCTGATCTTCAGTTTAATAAATTATAGGCAATTACGCATGAAACACATAGACATTTTGTGCAGTGTGATTGTATCCATCTATATGTTTATCATTGCAAAGAAACATGTTAATAGATACGGTTTATTTTTACAGTAGGGGATCTTACATCAATTTGTTGAAATGCTTGGGGTTTTACCATGAATTATATTGAGGACATTAAATAAAAAAAAACAATAGGCTAAAGTTTGTGAATCTTATTTTAGTAGAATAATGTAGTTGTTTGCAAACTAAACTAAAAAAGATATGAAGTTTTTTAGTGACTCAAAGTCACTCTTTTGATAGAAGAGCCTCCTTTTACTGCAGAAATAGACCTGCTGCTAAGAAGTGTCCATTTTAGCAACAAAAAAGGCACATATATTTGTAGCGAAACCTTAACCAACCCTAATGAGGGTTATTCACATGTTCATGGCTGTATGTCACTGTTTCCCAGCATGCACCACAATATTTGACTCATATGAAGCATCCCACACATCTGTACCCCAACATGATTAGTAAAGATGATAGGGCCTCTTTAAAACCACTTCAGAATACCGTCATGGGAATACATTTGGGGAGGTCAACAAACACAGCTGTATGCATTGTCCAGCAAAACATTTCTATAATCAGCATTAAGAGAGGGAGTAAATTGTCCTGGATGTGTATTGTTGTAAAAAGCAATTGGTCGGAATTTAAAATGCAAATATTGACAACGTTTAAATGAAACTAAAGGGCTTATTTTAAAATTATAATTTTATTTACATTTTTCTCCAAAGCTGGTGCCATCCACTGGATCTAGGAGTGCCTTACAAGGTTGTAAGTGCAAAAGGTGGAAGTGAAACAAGAATTACTAAAATATTTTTAGTACAGGATATGAAGAACAGGATAAACATGCGTTTGCAGGAGTGCGTCGTGGCAGGTTCAGGTGTGGGGATAGAGGTATGCATTGTGGTTTTATCCAAAAGCGGTGACAGAGAGTGCAATGTGTAATGGATGGTTGTTCTAGATTCTGGGTGCCCGCTGGGTGAATGTTTGTATTTTTGTGCATGTAAGTTTGAAGAGTGGGATGCATAGGAGATTTTGGCTGATTTGTCTAGTGTTTGTGTGGTTGAAATGTTTCAGTATATTGTGATGGTATGAAGGGGTTTTGAGGTGGACAGCAGAGGTTTTTTAAGGCAATTTGCTGGTGTAAAGGGAGCCACTGGAACTGCGAGAGAGCTGAGGTGATGCATGAGAATTTAGGTAAGCAAAGGATGAGATTTACTGCTGCATTCTGTCCAGTCCAGTGAGGAGATATAGGTATCCAAAGTCCAGCTTGGATATGGCCAGTTCTTGGACTATGTTGTTGAAGTCATCAGGGGGAAAGGGATGTTTACTTTGTGGCTAAGGTGTAGGTTTCATATTTTTGTGATGGCAGCCATGTCGTTTCTGAAGGGAAGGTGGGAGTCAATGCTGATGCTTAGGGATTTGACAGGTCTGGAGCTGGATAAGTGGGGTTTATCCGTGGTGACTTTTTTGATCCAGGCGGTGAGGTTAGTTTTTGCCTGGGGCGCATATGAGGGGGTATTCCGTTTTAAAAGGTTTATATTTGAGGAAGTAGATGTACATCGAGGTAGTGAAGGTGGCAAGAATGCTCTTGAGGGTGTGGAGTTGTGAGCGGGAAGAGAAGTCTAGGTATCTTTGTGTGTCATCTGTGTATTGATGGAGATTGGCATTGTGGTTGCTAAGGGAATCTGGGGCATTCAACATAAAGGTTGAAGCAGAGGGGCGAAAGGGACGATCCTTGTGGAACCCAATACTTGACTCAGGCTCAATTCAACAGAGGGGCATGGAGACAAACTTTATCTTTTTAGAAAGGAGGTGAACCATTCGAGAACAGTCCCCAGAGAGCTATCTCCAGTGGGGCTGAATGTTTAGTAGAATGTTGTGATCATTGTTGTCAAATGCAACTGGGAGAAGAACTGTGAGTCTTCTGTCAGTGATGTTGTGGGGTCATCAAGGATGTGAAGTGTTGCGATCTCTGGGTAGCAGCCATATTTGAAAGTTAGATAAGAAGTGGTTGATTGAGTTTGTTTGTGTTGTTGGAGTTGGCTCTTGACAAAGCATTCTGTGATACTGGCAAAGTATGGTAGTATTGTGATGGGATTGTAGTTTTAAGGAAGCATGGGGTCCGGGGATTTTTTTTGTGGAGATGATAGATGTGTCCTAATTTTATTACTAAGGGCATTGTACCATGTGAGAGACAGGAGTTGATGGTGTTGACCTTGTGCAGAGCCAGAGGGGTGATGCAGTTTGAAGTGTCTTGAGGTGGGCAGGCATCATGTCACACTTGGACCATGATGATGTAAAGCTCTCAGGAACCAGCATTAGGTACACTATTTATCCTAAAAATCCCCATCCATGTGGGATGGATCACTCAGAGGGAAGAGTTCCCCAAAAGCCAGAGAGCTACTGGAAACACCCATGGGAATGTTCGAGAGTCACCAGTTTGGAAGGGGAAGAGAAGACAATGGTTAACACCAAGGATCTTCTAATGAGATCAAGATATTCTCCCTAGAACACTATGATTTACCTTAAAGGATCAACTGTGCCTATTTCAATTCCAGGGTTCAAATGGAGCAGGCAGTATGCTCTCCACAGAATAGGATGGCTACTGAGATAGGAAAAGAACCATAACCCCAAGACATAGGGACTATAACAAGAAACAAAAAGAAAGCAAACAAGACAAATTACCTAAAAAGGTAAGGGCAGGATATCAGGTATCTTATGATGCATGCAGCTCTCCAGTTGTTAGGCCATTGCGAGTGCCTCCTTTGCCCCGTGCCCCAACCTCCACAATAGGCGATGAGCCTGGGTGTAATATTCTGGAAAGCACCATGGAGGGAAAGACTGTGTTGGGAAGGACCACAGTGGTGTCCTACAATATCACTCAGTGTGCTGGTTTTATTTTGGCTGTGGAATTGATGATGGTCTTCGTTGATTGGGTGGAATGTCTTCCATGTATTGAAGGTTTTGGAGGACATGATGTGATTGGGACATGCTGTATTGAGGATTTGAATGATGATGTTTACTGTAGTAATCCATGAATCAGTTGCAAAATGGGATGAATGGGGGTTTGGATGGAGTGCATGATGGTTTGGTGAGGGACTTCACAATGTTGAAAATATTCTTTGGCATTTGGTGGTGGATTGTAGTTCCTGTAGACAGAAGCAGACTTTGGTGTTATGTACTTGTTGCAGCAAATGTTGAGGGGTGCCCTTGTGGAGGGAGAGGGATTATTTTGGAGAAACCTGTTCAAAGCCCTTGGTTTAGGGACAGGAGGAAATTGTAGACCAATGGTTTACGGTGGTGATTGTGGGATTTGTGGTTTTGAGCGGGGCTATATTTTGTCTACTGTCTGTATGATGATTGTGTTGCAGTTGTTGAGGAATATGGAGGGATGTGTCTGGAGAAGAGGTGGTTTACATGCTGCTAAATCTATGTCTGTGATATTTTAGATTTCTCTGGCTGGTGTTCAGGGGGATGTCTGGCTTGTGGGGAATGTTGTGTGGCAGAGTGAGGGTGCAGAAGATTGCAACTTGGTATGACCATGTTAAACAGATTCAAATGTACACAGAGATGTGATTTTTGCTTGGGATCTGAGGGCCAGGTCTGTTGCAAGATGTGTGTTTTTTTGGGTTAGTGATGTGGTGGATGAACACATAGTATGAGTATAGTGATGATACATTTCTGTTTGGGGTTCCTGTCTTGGTGGGGATTACCAGGATTTAAATTGAAAATGTAAATGATTGTGCATCAAGAGCATTGGTTGTTAGTGGTGAGGTCAGATCAGTCACTGTCAAAGTTGGGATTGTGTGAGGTCAGTAAATGAGGTGGATGAATGTGTGGTGTTGGTTTTATGAAGGGACACTTCTTAGAGTGAGGACGTTTTTGCAAATGATAATGATACCAACTGCTGTGTGTGGGTGATCTCTCTGTTGAATGATATAGTGTGGCGAAGCATTTAAGGGATGATAGGTGTGTGGTAGGGTTTTAGACCTGTGTCTGTGAGAAAGACCATTTCTTCAGTGTGTGCTAATGAGGTTGATTTCATGGTTGTGTGCAACTGCAGATAGGAGCTTCAGGTTAATGTATGTGGTGCATGTATTTTGAGGAGTGCAATCTTTGCAATAAGGTGGTGCTCAGGGAGAGAGTAGGGCTAAAATCTATCCCTATCGGCACGGGGAACAAAGAAGAAAATAAGTCATTCACAATCCAGGCCCATGTTTAAAAAGACCTGCTGGCGCATGCATTTTGGGGGGCTTAGAAGCTGCAAAATGGTGTCTCCCAAGCAGAGGGGGTTACAATCTATGCATTCCTGCAAATGAAACAATGAGACATGTATAAGCACAATCCACTACTGGTTCACTTTCTACCTCTCCGGCAGACACCTAGCAGTTGAAGTGGATAACTTCACATGCAATTGTCACATCAGGAGTCCCATTAGGATAAATACTCTCTGCAGTGATCTTCAGTCTTTATGGGGAAACCCATCAGTTGCATTTCAAGAAGCCTACTATCAAACTACACCAATACACTGATGCTCGTTAAACCTCAAACTGAATTTAACCTAAGACATTTCCCACTTCAGGACATGGCTCTCCTCTATCTAAATGTGGAACTCACAACAACATTGCTGGGCCATCCATCTAAACAGCGGGCCATCAAGGGTGGTTGAAGGACATGGACCATAATGGATTCACAGCTTACTTTTACACATGTGCCAAATCACTGTGGTTAATTATTGACAGCAATCTCCCTCTCTGGCAGTATATATAAAAAAAGACTCCAGCCACCAGGTATGCACTAGAATTGCTCTGAATATAAAACCCAGTATCCTCATAAATTAAAGCATCATAACTGTAAAACAATACAACATATAGGAAATATTAATGTTACTCGTCTTTTACATACTTCCTCAACCTCCAGTGTATCTCTGTATAATACATATAATATTGCTATGCATACAATAAAAGAAACACTAATTGGAATTTTGGCCAAATATAATGTGCTTTTTAGTAATTGGCATTCTTGAAATTAAAATGGTTTCTTAAATCTGGAATTTTAATTGAAAGGTTGTATTCTAATTAAAGGTAACGGGACAGCTGTATGGCGACATGTGGAGGCCAAAAAAAGTAAATTAGCTATGTGAAACTAGTAATATTGAACTCCAACATAATTACCCACTTGTAAACAATACAAAATTAACACATACATACATATGCAGTTAAAATATGGATTACATCTATCAATAAATACAAATAAAAAAAATAAAAAATGGAAATCTAAAATAACTGTACTGCTATACACAAAGAATCATTTTCTAATATGTCATGCATTATAACGAAAATGAATAAACACAATACATAAAATATGAACTATAAAATGGAAAACGTAACAATAGACACATTACGCCGTTACATCCAATGCAATACATATTTTAAAATGTCATTCAAAAACACAATTCCTATAACATACCCAAGCAAACAATGTCTCACTTCCACTACTCATTATATCATTTACAAATAAAAACACAAACAAATGAACAGGGATCAGTAAAGGTTACCATGATTTTTAAGTGAAATATATTTAGAATTTTGCATTAACAGTACATTACATTGTAAAGTTAACATTTGTATTTCTGTTGTTGCCTTCAAAGTTTTTTTTTAAATGTGTAACCTTAACTCTTGTTTACATTTGTTTTTCCTCTGAATAAAAAGGCTACTTTGGCAGCCACAGTAATGCCTTTAACTGCTTGGTGGGTTGCATTGTTTTTTTTGTGGAAAGGTTCTGGAGGACAGGGACCAACAAAAAAGTGTCCCGCTTCTTGGAGCGCTAAACCTAACACAGCAAAAATTAGTTCCTTCTGAAATGTGAGAATGGGACTTTTAAATGTATTCACTGCTTTTGAATCAGTTCATATTTCTGTTATTAGGAGTCATGACACAAGGCAAAGTAGTTTGTGAAACAATAGTCCTTGATTTGATAGTGACAATTCATCTACTTCATTGTGGAAACACTATTAAAGTTTTGAAATGTGAAAGAACAAATGAAAGTATTCAAATACTTAGGCAATCCAATGGGAATGTTTATGAATAGGGGGGGATTTTGGTAAATTATCTTAAGTGAGTTACTATATCTAATGTAATTGGATTTAATTTAATTTAAAGAGCACATTTGCCAAAGTCCATCATCAAGTTTCCAAAATAAACTGTACTTAACTTATTGGCTAAGAATAAAAAAAACTCTATAATGGAGAAAGAAGTAAAGCAAAGCATGTTAACACTAGCTTGAAAAATTGTTTAGCGTTATTAATAGAACATGCCAACAGAGAGCATAAACGAGTAACTGAACAAATATAACTAATCAAAAAGGATATATTGGAGACCAAATCACTTAAAGTAACGAAAGAGAAAAACTATTTAAAGATGAATGAAATTCTGAAAGAATACCAGGATGACATAAAATTAAGAAAAGTACGCAAGTTCTATAGAGATGAGCGTGACTACTAAGAAGACAGAGTCTATACCTTTCAGGAAAAATGTAATCAACTAAAGAAACTGTCCTCTAAAGCCAGCACACCAAATACCTCATCTGCCAGTTCAGAGGGAGACTTTGACAATGATAAATAACTACAAGGTGAAGATGAAAGAGAGACAGAGACCGGGCAGGAGGGGGCAGGCTTTCTTAGCCAAATCAGAAGGTATAAAAAAGGTACTAGGAATACGAATTTGAAGTATGTCCCTTTTCAGCTCCCACAAGTAACCGACAAGAATCCACTTATACAAGGAGAGGAAGGGGGGGGTGTCTACGATGGAAACGGAGATGCATTAGAGGATTATCAACATCTAACGAGAGCGAGTGCTGAGAGGCAGCCAAAAAAAACGAAATTAACAATCTAGTGATGAGTCTATCAAACATAGCCCTAACCGAGGACGAACTTACATTATTCAACAAAGGCCTATCCTTTGCACCATTGACTAACTTTGATCCCATCAATATCCAGATTGACCTGTTCAAAGTTGTGTGGAAGCTCAAACTCAAAAAGTTCTTTGCTACACAAGTAGGACATAAGGAGAAACATCATGAGATTAAACAAAACAGTCACTTGACCATTGAAGACATTGAAACATTAATTTGCTAAGAAGCTTGGAAGATTTAGAGACGGTGGAGATACACACCATTTTGAATCAATTACAGATTAGACCAATATGTCCTATAGAATAAGAGCATAGACCCAAGTCTAGATTTATACCGGAATTTTCGCCAGACAATTTGATTGAGGTATTTTACTGAGTCACATCAAGAGACATGCATGAACTGTGTGACAGAAACAAAATAACAAACAACCAAAATGTGAGACGAAACTTAAATCAGAAAGAACCCAAGGCACTTAAAAACTTGAGAGAAGACAAAAACATTGTTATAAAGGAAGCCGACAAAGGCGGAAACATTGTCATTATGAATAGACAGGATTATCTCAGGATGGCTGATAATCACTTGGCAACACCACAATGCTATGAGCAACTACGGAGTAATTCAATTAAAGATGCATTGCAAGAAAGTAATGAAAAGATCACTAGTTGGATCCGTAAGGGTTTAATTACACATGAGGAGAAATCTGCATTACTAATCAAACACCCAACTAACCAGCAATGTACTTCTTTACGAAGGTCCATAAAACCTTTGTTGACATCCAGCAAGGGTGCCCTATTTTGAGTGGCATAGGGTGGGCCACGGAGAAGATGGCAGAATATGTTGATACCTTTTTACGACCTCGAGTAACAAGCTTAAAAGCAATTATTAAAGATACCATGGATACCATAAGGAGTAGTGGCTGGCTACCTGGGATGTTCAGGCAATATACACCATCATCAAGCATAACACAGCTCTACGAACCATAGATTATTCGTTCAAGGAGGACTCTTATCCCCATTACCATTACATAGAAATGCTAACTGTGACACTGGAACAAAATCTATTTCTATTTGACAATAACTTTTTCTGCCAAAAATGATGCCTCGCGTTGGGCACGAAATATGCACCCACTTTGGCTAACTTGTTTATGGGCATGTAGGAGGAGGAACAGGTGTACAAAGATGAGGCGTACACAAGACACATTATACTTTGGCCAAGATACATAGATGATGTTCTTATTATTTGGAATGACACACCTGAAGAATTGGAAGAATTCAGAATAAGGAAGAACAACAACGAACACGGTATTGAATTAATTGGACAAACCAGCAAGTCATCAATCAATTTCCTTGGTTTAACCATATACAAATCAAATGGGAAACTAATGACAAAACGTAAAGGAAGGACACTGAAGTGAATTCCACATTACACTCATCTAGTTGTCACCATAAACCTGTTAAGTGCAATGTTCCAAAAGTAGAATTTATTATGGCCAGACGAAACTGTCAGGAAAATATGATCTGAACTGAATGCGATTTTCTAGAAGAAAGAGTTAAGCAAAGAGGATATTCAAAATCATGCATAAATGCAGCAAAAAGAAAAACAAAAAAAATTACCAGGGAACAAACCCTTAAACCAAAGGATCAAAAAGAAAAACAAACAGATGCTAAAGCAAACTTCATCCCCACGTATTGTATGGACAATTCAAACCTGAGAAAGATTTTTAGAACAAATTGGCATCTCCTTGCACTGGATCCACACCTTACTAAATACATTAACGAGCAACCCAGGGTCATTTATGGAAATGCGAAAACATTTAAAATGCATCCAAGTCCTTAGGTAAGATTTCCACAGAGCTGGTAAATCTTCCTTTCATGGTTCAACCCCAGAACATTTTGCTTTTCTAGTGGGATATTTTCCATTAATACCTCAGTGAGTGGGAACCTTTTTCCTCACTCACCTAATCTTTAACTCTTTTTATGAGTGTCATTTTTAAGACTCTCCATAGTGTCAATCTGGAAAAATAAATACCCTTCATTTGGATGATAGACATATCTTGATGGCCGAAGGCCAACCATCTTACGCACAGAAGTATAGAAATACAGACTGCTATGCTTGACCAACAAGCGGCCATTTTAAACATAGCAAGAATCACAATTTTGCTTGTTAACCATTGCTCATTGCTTTCTGTCTAAACTGCTTTGCAGCTTGCAATTCTTGCGAATTCTGCTTACTCTGCTCAACTGTTAACATTGTTGTCTGAATATGAAAGGACAAGGCCGCGGGTCTGAGGAGTTTGTTGAAACTCCTCATGAGCAGCCCAGAAAGGAATGCCCACGCTCCCTCTCTGTAGCCTTGAGGGAGAGCTGCAGGGCATTTAATAATTTCACAGCTGCCAGCCAGTCTCGTACTGTGGTAGAATATGTTAGAATAAAGCAGCTAAAAGCTTGAATTATGCTCTTCTTACGGCCCCCCTTCACAAAACCCTTTAGAGCGTGTCGGCTCCCAGGACACGAATAGCACCTCATAGATAGCAACGTTTGGAATGTGACTCTTCCCCCGTGTGCAGCTTGCTTCCAAGAACAGAAGCACTGTGTTCTTCTCAACAACTATAAGATGCCTCCGCATTTTCTAAATTGCACATTGTTACTAGAATAGACATATGTCATAATTGTCATACTCATCGGAAATGTCCATCATCATCCCGAGTTCAAAGAAGCTCAATAAAAGGGGGGTGTTAAACATGTCATAGCTGATTGTATGATATGCATTTTGTATATATGTAACTGATGTACGTAATTCGCTCTCCTGCGTTATCATGTTTAACAATGTATTGCCAATAAGTGCCTGTTGTTGATGGGTTGCCCTAGGGGCGGCTCCCCATTTAACTTTTCCTGTGCTAACCTTGAGTGAACTACAGTTCCCAAGGGTAGAAAGGATCTTTGGATCCCTTTTACATGTTATTCTGTGAAACCAGCACACCCCACCTTAAGTGGAGTGCTGGGGAGATACAATGTATCTCCTTTTCACATTAAAACTGTAACACTTCTGTTACAGTGACAAGCTTACCATTAATGGCTGGTGGCAGTGATCCCTTTAATTAATTTGGTGCACCTTTACCACGAGCTGTGAGCACAGCTGCAGTAAAGGCACCTATGGGTGCTCATTTTACCAAAATGTCCCCCCTCTTCTTTGTCTGCCATTTTAGTATTTCTTTTCATTTTTTGTTCCTTCCTCTGACATCCAGGATGGGAAATTCCTTTGTGTGAGTTTTGTCTTCAGCGGGTGTGCCCTCGACACCGCGCCCAGGCTCCAGTCAGTCTGTAAGCACAGGAAGTGGGGGAGGAGTCCAAAACGTCCCCCTCCTTTGTCTTATACCTTGCTTCAACTGGGAACAAACCCAGTGGGGGGCTGGCTGTCCTGATTGGACAACCAGACACCTCTTTCTTGTAAAATGTGGGGAGAGAATGCAGAGGTTGTGCTGTAGTTCCTAATAAATACTGGAAACCTGGAAGCTGAAGTCATGTCGACCACTAGAACTTAACCTGAAGAGGATGATGAAGGAATAGTGGCAGAGACGATTTCCAACGACCGGAGAGCCTGCTGTGTAACCTGAGCCTGCTGCAGCCCTTCCTTCCAATCAACCTGGGTACACCAAAAATGGCAAACCCAGAGCCTGGTGAGACCCACTACACTCAATAGGACCAGCATTTTGAACCATCCCACGGGTTGCTGTGACCATGCGTTCTTAGAATACCCCAATACCCTGGGACCTCAAGCCACTGTGTGTGCATGGTCTTCCGAATTCTGAATCTTGCTGAAACTTCGAGGGCATCTTGGTGTATCTCAAGAGACACGAGCCGAGTCTGACAAGTCCCCTCACAACAGTGCTGACCTTTAAAACAATGAGAATTCAACCACAGTTTTCTGTCTTCTTCTATGCTCCTTGAAAAGGCACCAAATCTGCAGAACCACATTCAGCCATGAGAGAAATCTTGCCTACAACCTTTTTCATCGATCCCTACTGCAGAGTCCCTTCTGAGGTCTTGTTTTCAGTCTCCACAACAAGGAATCCACTGACTGGGTATTTGGCTGCAGTCCCTGAAGTTCTCCTGCTGCAATCTCTTCTTCATTCTTCAGGTACTGTGTTGGCTTGGGTATATACTTATCTTAAGCCTGTTGGGATTTCTGTGTAGTCCTGGGGTGTTTTATGTGATTGTGAGGTCCCTCGTCCAGTGCACCCAGTCCCACTGCTAGAATCCTGCTGGGGTGTCTTCTGTGAAGCCCCTGGGCCCTCTTCTAACTCTAAAGTAAAGTACTCACCTGTTTGCCAGTTTTCCTAAGGAAACTCTGACTTTTGCTACTAAAGAACTTATTCTAACACTGCCTGTTGGTCACTAGTCCTAGTGACCCCCCTTCTGCCAGTGAGAACACTCATGCTTCAAGAATAAGGGAAAGACTTTGAAGGGATTGGGACTTCTGCCTAGAAAAGAAATCAAGTGTTTTACTTACTTGTAAAGAGTTGGTTGGTAACTGTAATTCTAAGAGTGAACAGTTACAAACTTTCTTACTGATTGTGAATGTGTGATGCACTATTCTTACAAGTATGGTTAACATCTTTCCTTCCTTGGCCACTGTTTTGCCAGTCTACTAGAAAGTAGATGTGAAGGTATTCTACTCTCCTGTGATTAGGTTGTGCCTCTTTACAAAAGTAATGTGTTGGTTTCACCAGATTATTTCTGTAGGGTAATTGTATGAGTGTCCTCCAATTGTTGGTATCACCAGGTTAGTCCTGTTAGGATATCTGTATGAGTGTCCCCCAACTGGGTCTTGTTTCCCCTGATTTGCTGTTAGCCTGTCCTTAATATGTCTACCTTAGGTTGTTGCCTACCTAGTAGGCTCCACTCTTTGCCTTCCCCCACCCTGCTCCACCGAGCTCTGTGATTGGCCCGTACTGCCCAGAAGGCAGCCAATCGTCTGCCGGGAGGCGCAAGCCGGCCACTTCGCAAAGGCCATGAGCAAAGGCTAAACCTGTCCCAGCCTGTCCATGCCTGACCCTGCCTCCTGCCAAAAATTCTCCACCCCCAAGACCTGATATCGCCACCATAAGGTACTGTGACCCAAACCATGCTCCTCATGTCCTGCACAAACCCTCAACTATACGCCAGACTCTAAATTGTTGTGTTAGCCCCGTACCTCTTGTAATTAAATCCCTTCCTGCTACTGTTGAGCCTACGTTAGTTGTAACTTTGACTATATTGCCAAGCCATCTCCTGACCGAGTGGCCTGTAAGAACCTACTAGCTTACCATTTACATATTTGTACTACTATGACTGGCGTGATTGCCAGTACAATATCATTGAGTCCTACAGGTTGCTGAAACCTTACTTATGATGGTGAACTTAGCACAAACCTCACTTTGACTTACTGCCTTATGTGCTTAGCTTCACCTACCTTGCCATCTGAATGCCGCTTTAGCCTATATAATCACTACTCTGCGCTGCATAGACTACCTAACCCTATTAGAGGGTGTCGCTGCTAATAGTGATTAGTTTCACACTGTTTCTGCCTACTAGCACAATTTTTCTAGTCCCAGAACTAACCCACATGGCATCCTGTTGATATATACCTACTCTGCCTAGGCCTTAAGCCTCCTAGCATAACTCGATTCTGATCTATGTATTAGGCCCTCCAAGCATGACTCGATTGTGATCTATGTATTAGGCCTTCCAAGCATGACTCGATTGTGATCTATGTATTAGGCCTGCCTTGCAAAATTCAATTCTGCCTATGGTGATTTATGTATTCCCAGCTCCTGACCTTTTGCACACTGTGTATCAGGCCTTCCCAGCAAAACCGCTTTTGACCATTGTGCTCTATGTGCCTACATGAATATTATGTCTATGCTCGCCTAGCTTAGCTAAACCCGAATCTGCCACTGCATCCCACTGCGCTTAGGATACCTGCCTACTGTGTCTCAGAGTACTTGCTTACACCTTATAACTCAAGGCCCACACAACTAAAAATCAAATCTATCTGTTACGATTCATTGATTCCTTCGACACCGTGCCTGTCCGACATACCGTGTCTAAGCTGACTAAACAAACTTCATTACTTCCAGACCTAATGCTAAATATGTCAAGTCATAGCATCTTCCATCCCATCCTGCTTCTAGTTTCTCTACAATCCTTTGCCTTTAGCCTTGCAGGCCTTCCTAACGGAACTACACCAGAAGAAAATAGACTACATCACTTCATCCTGCCACCCATGGCGCCCAATTTCAGTAGCGCTGTCCACTACACCCCGTGCAAGTCCCTTGGAGACTACGCCACGGCCCCATGTACTATGACCAACAGAATTTTCAAATTACGAGCCAGACTCCCTAAATTATACAAGCCTTTGACTAGATCTCTACCTCCTACCAACAGGAAAACTGGCACCGCACTACGACCCCCAACAATGCCAAAGGATCCACCCCTCCTCCCGATCCGTGTGCCACTGTTACTCATATTACCACATCCCGCTCTAAAACCTTGACTCCCACCTATCCTTTTCCTAGTCCAACTGCAGCTAAAATAAACAACCAGCCCCTCAAAGGTGCCCTTCTTAATGCAAGGTCTTTGGTGGCCCATGCTATTGACATAGCCAACCTAATTTCAGCAGACAACTTAGACTTCCTAGCCATAACGGAATCTTGGTTACACGATGCTGCGGCCCCGCACTTATGCTAGCCATCCTGGAGGGCTACACCATCTCTAGACAAGATAGAGATGGATCCAGAGGCAGTGGATTAGCAATCATCTCTAGAGAGAGCTATGTATGAGAATAATCTCCCCCCAAACATGGCAATCTTGCGAATGCATCTCTATCAAACTCCCGATAAATAACTCCTAATCTCTCACCGTGCATGCAATATACAGACCTCCTGGACCCATCGGAACATTTTAGGAGGACCTGCACAATATACCTGCCAGTAATCTCAAACCTACCTCCCAAGTTTTGATCCTTGGTGACTTTAACTTAGGTTTTAACGACCTTTCTGATAAACAGGCACTACAAATTGCCAACTCCCTTAATGCTTTAGGAATTACTCAAAAAGTAAACAAGCCTACCCATATCAAGGGAAGAACGCTGGATTGGATAGCAGATTATAATTGTACAGCCACCATTACCTCCATCTCCCCTCTGTCTTGGACTGACCACTCCCTCGTGTCCTTGATCCTATCCACCACTAGACCTACAACCCTAGCTCATCAAATAGCGCAACCCTGTCCAACCAGATCACAAAAAGAACATCACAGCTGACAGTGTGATTCCTAACATCCTACCTACCCTAAATGCTCTACCAGACAACCTTGACCCAATCACCTTGGTGCAGGAATACAATAAGATCATGCTCTCCACACTGGACAAAGTTGCCCCTCTCAAACTGAGACCAGGTAAAGCCAAAGCACACCTCAACAAGTGGTTCTCCCTCAATTAAATGATTTGAGACTTCTAAAAAGAAATGTGAAACTACCTGGCGACTTTGCCCCTCCAGTTAGAATAAAATGAAGCTAACCTCCCTGGCATTACAATACAAAAAGGACATTTCTCTGGCAAAACACAACTCATACAACAAATGCATTGCCAACTCCAACTCTAGTATGAAAGAATTATTTACAATACTAAGAGAATTAGAGTCTCCCATATCCACGCCTGATATCTGTATCAAAAATAAGTCCTGGTGCTGAGAGATCCAACAAGCTTTAACCAACAAAATAACCTACCACCGCCAACAAATCCTCTCCCACAGCATAAAAAAACCGATTGACCAAAATAATAGATTCCGCTTCACAAAAACCTCTATCATAGAAGTTGAAAAAACGATCCCATCACTTAAACCGTCAAACCGTAAAGGAGAAGTCTGCCCAGCACACATCATAAAAGATGCTGCGAGAGACCTCTCTCCTTTCATCTCCAAGTTAATCAACACTTCATTTGCTTCTTGCACAGACCAACCAACCTCAAGCAATCCTGGGTTCTCCCACTTCTCAAGAAACAATCCCTAGACCCACTCATCGCCACCAACTACCGCCCCATTACGACAGTACCATTTTAGACAAAGTTGCCTACTTGCAGATACAAAAATATCTTGAGACAAATAAAGTCCTAGGGGTCAGATAATCAGGATTCCACACGCTACATGGGACGGAAACTGCACTGATAGACTTGAAAACACAAATCGATGAGCAGAGAGATAAAGGGAAGATGGCACTACTGCTATTACTGGATCTCTCAGCTGCATTAGATTTGGTGGACCGCAAGGTCCTCTGTAGACACCTTGAGTCAGCTGCCCAGTTCTCCACAGATGCTGTTAAATGGATTGAATCATTCCTGAGTGACAGAACCATCAGAGTCTTCTCTCCATCAGCGGCAGATGATCCCACTCCAATCGGGTGTGGGGTCCCTCAGGGCTCATGCGTGTCCCCTACTCTGTACAACATATTCACCAAGCCTCTGTTCAATGATCTGGACCTTCCGGGGATCACCTACACTAACTATGCAGATGATACACAGATTCTCCTCCCACTTTCGGGGGATCATGGTAAGGACCTGGCGTTGGTGAATAGGATCTACCTCATCATTCAGGCGTGGATGGCCACACACGGCTTATGCCTGAATGATGACAAGACAGAACTGATAATCCTGGGCACCCCGTCCAACATCTCCAAACTAGATCATGAATATGCCTCATTTATCATCGACGGAAACACGACTTTAGTCTCTAAGGAGGTCAAAACTCTAGGCTTCTATCTAGATGCTACCATGTCCTTCATTAAACAACTGAACTCCCTAGCTTCTACTACTGCCTACACATGCAAGTTTATCAGAGCCGGCAAGCCGTTCCTCTCTAATGATAGCTGCATCATACTGGCCAGAGCTCTAATTTTATCCAGATTAGACTACTTTACAGTAGCGCCAATAAAGTCAGTATCCAAAAATTACAAATCTTACAAAATAACGCCATTAGAGCCGCACTACGTACCAATAAAAGAACTCACATGACCGCAATCAGACGCCAACATAAATGGCTATCTATCCATAACAAAATACCATTAAAAATAGCTTCCCTGACTCATAAAGTATTACATAATACTGCCCCTAGCTACCTAATCAATAAACTGTCCAGAAAAACCTCTAGCAGGCCCACCAGAACCATCAATACAAACCGCCTGGTGGTACCAAGATTCAAAACCTCCAAGATTGGCGGTAAAAGTTTCCCTGTGATGGCCCCCAAACTGTGGAACTCCCTGCCACACGAACTGAGAGTGTATCAACCCTTCCCACTCTTCAGAAAGAACCTCATCACCCACCTCAATCTGACCGAAGACTAACCTTACTCTAAATCACTACACAACAACACACCCTACCTTTAAGATTGTATAGTATTTTTGTGTATTATGATGTAATATGTATGTATGTATTATTATAATGTAAATAACTGTCTTTATCCGCTATATATGTAAACCAGGTTACATTTCTGTACTCCATAATGTAATTACTTCTTGAATTTGTAACCTGCACATTTGAGTCTTACCTATTCTGTTCCTCACTTGTTAATTTAATTGTTTGCCATTATGTAACCTTGTAAGCCTTGCATATCCTTATTGCTGCGCCCGGTTACCTCTGGGTCTGGTGCGCATTAGAAATTCAATAAACAAACAAACAAACAATAACTATTCAGTAAAGTGTGACATTGGGTTTTACTTTCCCCTTCATTGTTAAGTTATTATATGTGGGGTTTACTTACATTGTGTTAGCTGTGTGCCATCCAAAACAAGTTACCAGAGTTATTGCTTACCTCAATCTGGAGGTTCCCTGATTTCAAAAGCCTCTGCAATTGTATATTACATCCTTAGGTTTTACTCACCTGGTATAACTGTGTGTTATGACAAAGGTAGTTATAGGTTTTTAATGCACCTAGGATAAGTGTTTCACTATTCACCAATTTCACTATTCACCAAAAGTACATTGTCCAGTTGACTGTTTATGTGATTTGTTCCTAGAGTCACTGTGCAACTGGTAGGGCCTACTGCCCTTGTATTACTGAATGTAATCTGAAAGTAACCATTGGTGTTTTACTCCCAAAGAATAGGCTTGGCCTATACTAAATGTGCATAACAAGGTTTTGACTTCCCTAGAACTACTGTTAGGTGTTCCAAATAAGGTTTATTCTTGGGTCTGTGGATTTCAAGTATAGTGTTGTGTTTTTATATTGTGATTTTATATAATGTGTTAGTACTTACTTAACTCCTAGATTTATCTTGGCCTACCTGTATTTAAATAAATCCTTTATTTTTACAATACGGTAGTGGCCGTGTAGTTATGGTTAAATTGCTAATCCCATAGGGAGAACACTTTTTGGGTGGCTTATAACTTCGCTCTCCCTGGATGAATCCTCACCAAACTTTGCAAAAAAAGTATATGGCCCTGGTATTTGGTTCTTTCCAAAGTTTAGTGAGGTTTGGTGCAGGGGGGGCAAAGTTATAAGGGGGGTCCAAATTTATTTTTTTCCAAAGATTGAATGGGGAAAAAAACTTTGCATGTCTACAGCTGAAACCGCTGGACCGCTGGATGGATTTGTACCAAATTTGTGGCTGGAGCAGCGGCTTGGTCCCAAAATCATGCTTTTGTAAATTTGGTGGAAATCCATCCAGTAGTTTTTTTTTTAAGGTCTAAATAAATTAGTGATATCAATGTCCGCTCCACAGACACATTTCCCTTTTCTCTCCGAAGACAGGACACTGGCTAATCGGCTTGCGTCATGTCCGCGGACATGCAACGTGTTCGCTGATTGGCTGGGGGAAGCGTGAGATGCGTCACATTGTTTTGATGCGCCTGCCATCTTGGATCCGTGGATATCCGCGGACAGTGCGGCGTTGAACGGGGGAAAAATACTATTTTGGGAGTGTTGGTGTGTAAGAGAGCTTGGGGAGGGTGGGGAGTAAGAGATGGGTAAAATGCTGTATTGGTTTAGGTGGCCGGTGCCCCTGATGTGTTTGTCATGTCTGCGGTCTTCACGGCTGTCTGCAGACATAAGAAATGCGCTACTGGCTATTTCACTTTAGTTTGACATTGGTTTTGGGTTTTTAGTAGACCATTCATTGTAATTAATATCCCTTATAAGTAGCCCATATACCATATACCATACCATAGTTAAAATTTTGATTCTATGGGTGTATTATGCTGTGGTGGTGTGGCCAGGGCCTAGAGTCTTGGGTTCATGGCAGAAGACTCTAGGCCCTGGCCACAACCACTGCAGCATAACATACCCATAGAATCAAACATCCATCAAATATCCACAAATCAAAAGTTTGTGTACTGTTTGATTTGTAGAGTTTGTATGAGTTTGTATGTGAAGTTTTGGCTAAGTCATGCAATTAAGATTGTAGAGTTTGGTAACAAGCACTGCAGTATAACATATCCATGGAAGTAAACATTTTGGATTGTGGTGTATGGTTAGATGTTTGCTTGAATGGTTGCCTTATGCAACAGTATTTGTGAGTTGAATTATTATATACTTACTGTTTGACTTTTTTGTGATTGGATATATTTTTTTCATGACTTAGTTAACTGGAGCAGATATTCTTTTTCAATTTCTGTGATAAAAGAAAAGATCATATGTTAGTGTAGGTAGTTCATAATGAGTTATTGCATTGCATAATAGACATTTCTGCATTATTTTGACACTCATACTTAATACTTTAGAAGTACTATATTTCAAACCAGTGTACTGTGCAATTTGCTCAGTGTCTGTGTTTGTTTATCAAATCATTGGATCTGTGGGGGAAAAAAAACCCTTTTTCTGTTATGGTACAATATATTTCTTTCTTTGTTTTCAGCACTTATGTGTTGTTTCTGGCTAATCTTCTATCTGTTGGCTTGTTGCAGATTTTTTGGGGCAGTTAGATACCTGTTGGCGTATTCTAACTGTTTATTTCTTGTTATATTTTAGTGGTATTGATGTATCTGTTTGGTTGTTGCAGAATCTTGGGGCACTTAGATATTTTTTGGCAGATTTTAACTGTTTATAGTTTTCTGATTGAAGTTTTGTTACTGTTTATGCACAGATTAGTTATTAAATTTCGGTCATAAGAATATTAATAATTGTTTATATGATTTGCTGGTAATCTCTGCTTTAGAGTAATGGTAGTATCATTACATTGGAACCATTCACAATTCTTATTTTATATATGCAGTGTAGTGACCTGCACTGGTTGTGGCTCCTGCGTGGTAGATTATACCTATGGTTGTGAAGGTTTTCATACCAAGTAATACTTGACCATGTGTGAATCGAGTCAGCTTGCAGTTGTTTTTGGTGAAATCTGCATTGTAACGTTAAAGCATTACTATTACGTATTTACTATGTGTCTGTATTTGTAAGGTGGAGTGATTATCTGAATTGCAGGTAGTACATAATCTGCCATGGTTTGCATTTTGTACAAGTTGCTGGAATGGAATAATAGTTAGGTATGGATACATACACTAAGCGTTCATTAGGGATTTGTTTCTGTGCCACATGGTTGCAGAGAGTGCATGTATGTTTCCACATGTATGAAATCTGAAATATTTCATTTATAGGTATGTTTTTGTTTTCCAGTACTTGTATTAAGTACATCTCATATTCTTGTGGATCTTCTTCAGAGTTTATAGTGAATTTGACCATTCCAGCTCAGTAGTCCAATTTATGTCTTATTCCACTGTGGGTGTTGTCAGGATTGTTGGTTGCACTTCTATGAAGGACTAACATTTGCAAACACAAATGGTCTGTATTGTGTTAGTAAATGTTGTCAATAATTGGTGGCAATTGGAATAGAATATTTATTGCTACATTTGCGTAGAGATTTACACCAGATATATTTGCGAATTTGAATGGACCTTATGGTGTTGTGTCCAAGTCACTTGTTCGGAGTGTGTATTGCTTCTTTGAAGAAGTACTTGAGTTACTGTGAGCAGTAGATTCTTCTTTGGTTGTAGTAATTGATGAAGTATTAGCTTCTTTTACTTTCTTTGGAGGAATTGCAGTGAGATCCTGTATCATTTCTGTTTGAAGTAGTTTTCTTTTACAATGTTTTGCTTATCAGCATTTACTTTACTTGCATCAAAGTTGATTAGAAATAGTCTGTCAAGTGTATGTAAGCGTGATAGTGCTACCTAGCTCATGCCTTCTTTAAAGACTGTGCTACCAATATCTATCAATGCTTTATCGATTGTAAGATCTTGTGATTTGTGAATGGTGACTGTGTATGCTAGAGTTAGAGAAAATTGTTCTCTGCGTAAATACATGTCTTTGAAAAGAAGGAATCGTGCTGTTGAGCGCCCTATCCTTTTAACTTCTGATAGTTTGTCAAAGAGAATATTGACAAACTGAATGTCGTTGTCACATGGGTATGTTTGAAAGCCAACAACTGTACCGAGTGCTCCATCAACTAGTCCTTGCTCCATCAACTAGTCCTTGCTCCACCTCAAGATTACAGTTTAAAGATAACCAGCTGTGTTGGAGAAAGAGTTTTCTAAGGTATTTAGGCCCTCATTACAAGTCAGGCGTTAAGGGGTTAACGGCGCCGTCGGCGCTGTTAACCCTTAATGCCTGATTGAGAGGTCCCGGGTTTTAACGCCTGCTTTTTGCAGGTGTTAAAACCCATGCCGCAAAGTGACCTTGGTGCTAAGTACGGTGCCGCAATTTGCGGCACCGTGCTTAGCGCCTTTCCCCATTCCCATTATGCCCTATGGGGCAAAAATGGGAATGGGGAAGGGCAAATGGTGAATGGGGAATTACTGCCCCACTCACCTTGGAATGGGGCGGTAATTCCGCCATCCACCATGGCGGAGTCCGGTATGGACCATGGTGCTAATAGCACCATGGTCCTGCACTGGACTTGTAATGAGGGCCTTAGTCTTGCTGTGGTTTGTTGACACATGGGTAGCGTCATACCATGTACATTCAGTTTGTTTGTGGAGCAAATTTCAATTATTGGTTGGATTTCTTTTTTCAAAATTGTTTAATTGAATTTTGAACAGCTTGCAAAAGTTGGCATCAAGGACATACAATTGGCATTTTAGTGCACTCATTTTTCCTTGGCATCAGAAGCACATGAGTTATGGCCATAGATTGCATGGATGTGCTGGGTTTTTAATATTGATTGTGCTTCTTGAGATACACCAACTCTAATATTATTTAAAATGTTGGCGTAAGTGAGGTCTGCAGACTGGTGCATGTTTTCTGTTAATTCTATGTATTGGAAATGTTGCCAAAGGTTAACACTTCCTATGCTGCCAACAGTTTTATGGCAGAGTTTGTGCCCTAAGGTTTTAACAATAACACCTTTCACTGGTGTTAATTGAAGAAGATCTCCGAAAACAATTTTGTGTTTTTCTCCAAAGAGCTCTTTGTAGTCTGTTTTGAGTACCTCTTGTAATCTGAGGTGAATCAAAGCCAACATTAGGTTGGAGACCATGCTCACTACATCTATTAGTAGCATTTTCATTTGTCTCAAAACTCTGTGTAGTTCCATTGCAGCTTCTGTAGAAAATGTGTAATCTAATTTGTTTTGGTGTTCTACTGGAAGGAGTAGTAACCGGTGTAAAATGACACCGCCTATGTTGCAGGCAGCTAAACCTGTGGGGGGCAGTTAAAACAGCTTGCAGTTTGTTGTTTCTCAATTGTTGAAGGAACTTGCTGATGATTTTGATTAAGAATGTTTTTTTCCTGAACCAGCAGGACCACTGACGTATAGCAGTATAGGTTTGGATTTTTAGCAGTTACAGTTTTTATTTTCATGTTGTACACCATGTTCAATTTGTTTTGTTACTTCTTGGAAAATGCTACGCTGCTCATTGTTCAGTTTTGATTTCAGTACAGTGACGTCTTCTGTATCTTGTTCATAGTGACACATGGTGTTTTGTACTTCTGTCATAGCTAATTCTGCCTCATTTGCTATTAGTAGCTGTCCCACTGGTTCTTGGCTTCCTGTTACAGAAGGTTGACTACTGTCGGGAGTGTCCTCATCTAGTTGGGCCTGGAGTTCTTTGTGTTGCTGTTCATAGTGCAACATTGTTTTGTACTTTGTAAAGTTTACATCTGTTATAGAACTTTCATTTGCTTTGAAAGCGTCTTCATAGAAGTCATAGATATCTAGTAACTTTTCTTCTTTTCTCCATGGTGTAAAAAGATGTAGCAGGGATATGTAATATAGTTCTTTATGTTGAGTAGTTTTTAATGACAATTTGATATGATTAATTAAGCTTTGCTTGGTAAATTTCACTAAGCTGCCTTCACAATTTGTCACTCTGTATCTACCTTTGTTTTCATCTGGATTTATATTATTTTTGTATGTGAAGTTTTGGGCTATATGGTATAGACACATGGTGGTACTCCTGTTTGGGTAGTATGTCTCTGGTAAATTGTTTTTCAAAATGTCTTGGCAGTTGGGATCATTTTTGGCTATTGTTTCTATGTCCTCATATGATTTGGGAACTCTTTTTCTACATTTAACAGGACCAATACTTATCTGTACTATATTTTGAGATTTTCCATACAAAGCAGTAAATTAAATGGTCTGCAGCTTCATAGCAGCCACATTCTCTATGAGAGAGCATTTTTATGCCTAAACTGTACAATGTCTGTGACAGTGTTTTGTGATAAGTCATCGCAGAGGTCTTGAAGCTCTGTTTTTTCTGCTTTGGTTAAGTAGGCTGTGACATATCGAGCAACAGCAGTGGAATTGTCTGCAATGTACTGCACATCTATGTCTGCATTCCATAAGAGGGCAATGATTGCATTGTAATCATTGATATATTGTGCTTCTTCTGTCCTTTTTATGTAATATGTGTTCTTAGGTGATTTACCTTTGACACTATGGGCCTCATTACGAGGTTGGAGGTAGCCATGAAGCTACTAGCTCCATGGCTGCCTCCAAAACCCTACCGACTCAGCCTTGGTGAATGGAGCAATTGCCGGTCCATTCCAAGGTTGGTGGGACTGGTAATTCCCCATTCACCAGGGCCCTTCCCCATTCCCATTCGAGCCCCCATAGGGCTCAATGGGAATGGGGAAGGCGCTAATAATGGTACCGCAAATTGCGGTACCGTTATTAGCTCCAGAATCCATTTGCGGGTCCCGTCCTCAATGCCTGGAAAAAACAGGTGTTAAGGGAGGACCCGCAAAGGGAACTCATAGTAGGGCGGTAAGGGATTACCGCACCGGTGCCCTTACCAGTGCCGGTAATCCCTTACCGGCCACCTCGTAATGAGCTCCTATGTCTAACTGAAGACATAACGTTGTTTACTTGACCTGTTTTTGTAACTGGTTTTGGGAAACCAAAGCAACATTTGGTATAATATTTCCCTTTGTTTTTTATTTGTGATGACAATATTTACAACATTTGTTAATTTGAAATTGTAAAGGTTGTGCATGAAGGTCACTATTTGTCACTATTTGTTGTTTGTGAAGGAATTTCACACGGTACATATTTTTCGATAAACTGTAAAACAGTGGCATCACTGTCTTGAGCAAATTTAGGAGCATCTTTAATCCATAAAAACACGTGGATATGTGGTGCTCATCTGGCTTGGTATTATTTTCTCCAAAAGAAGTGTTGCACTTCTCTGAGGCTAGGAACAGTTTTATAACAAATATAGTGGAGCATAGCAATGAAGCGATGATGGAAATATCTGGAAACATTAACAGGATCTAGAGAGCAGAGTTCTCCAGGTGTTAGTATATATGTGTTTGTTTTGTTTTTGTTTGCTATGCCTAATAAATCATGAAAATCTTCCCATGCATATTCTGCACAACTTAATGTAAGAAACCAAGTGGGTGGGCCAAGGTTTCTTATCATACAACGTACATCTCTGTGACTTCAGAACCAGTATTCTTTGGTACCACGCATGTTTGCTAACAGATTTGTAATGCTTGATTGTAGAACCTCATCTTTTTCTTGCACTTTTTGTAGTAATTGCATAGCTGACATATTTTGAAAATGGGTACCTGATTTGAATGTGTTTGCAACTCTGTAGCATAGAGTTGCTAGTTCACTTTTAAAGAGTAGGTGGAATATTTATTTATTTATTTATATTTATATAGCGCGCAGACAGCCCAGGGTCATTGTGGCACTGTTACTTGCAGGAACTTAGTTACAGGTGGTACAAGATTTGTAGCAGTCGTTGGCACATTATGATTGCTACAAACAGTTTAGTCATTACAGCTCATGCCGTTTGGTTATTACATTATAATCAGTTTGTTGGCAAGCATGGTGCTGTGAGAGACCTTATGTGAAGAGGATGGTTTTTGTAGCTTTCCGGAAGGCAATGAGGAGGGCTCACCTCGGATTGTGGGACGTAGGGCACTCCAGTGTGATGGTGCGAGATAAGGGAAGCTGGATCCTCCAGCTCTGGCTCTTTTTACTAGTGGTACACAGAGCATGTTGGTATATGGTGACCTGGTTGGCTTGTGGGGGAGACTGGGTCGATTCTTTGTGAGAGGTAGACCGGGGCGGTGAGGTGGATGCACTTGTGGGCCAGTGTTAGAGCTTTGAATATGATTCTTTCCCTTATTGGTAGCCAGTGGGCTAGTTTTCTGGCCTCTCTTTTCATAATACCTTGGGCGGCGCGGAGGGCATTGTTCTGTATGATTTGTTACCTTTCTAGGTTTTTGTTGGAGGTTCCAGGGAAGAGTACATTGCAGTAATCTAGCCTGGAGCCGGTGATTGCTCTGGCTATGTTTGTTCAGTTCTCTTTGGAGAGGAAAGGTCTGACTGCGTTGATTAGTTTGGCGTGGTATGCAGCTGAGGAGGCTATTGCATTGACTTGTCTTTCCATGGAGAGGTTGGAATCCAAGTAGACACCAAAGGTTTTGACCGAGTCTGAGACAGGTATTTTAATGGAGTCAATGGTGAAATGACTGAATTGGGAGTCTAGATTTTTTAGCGTGTCAGGGGAGCCTACCAGGAGGAGTTCGGTCTTGTCGGATTTGAGGCATAATCCATTGTCAGCCATCCAGGCTTGGATGGTGTTGTAGAGGTTGTTGAGGTTCAGTGAGTCGGTGTCATAGTTGCCAGTGAGGGTGAGGAGGATCTGGGTATCGTCAGCATAGTTGCTGTAGGAGATACCCATGGCGTCAAGGATGCGGAAGAGGGGTCATGTGAAGATGTTGTAGAGAGTGGGGGAGAGGCAGGAGCCTTGGGGCACACCGCAGAGGATGATGGTGGGTGAGACGGAGGCTACGTCAGAGAATACTTGCATAGTTCTGTCTTGAAGGAAGGACGTGATCCATGCTGTGGCATCAGGGGAGAATTTCGCGGTGGTGGAGAGGTGGTGGCAAAGGACGTCATGGTCTACGAGGTCCAAGGCCGCTGATAGATCGAGAAGTAGGAGAAGTGCTGGTTTGCCCATGTCTCTGGCATCGTCCATCTGGTTTTTCAGATCAAGTAACGTGGTTTCAGTCCCGTGTTTGGGGCGGAACCCAGATTGTCGGAGACCTAAGAGTTTGTTCTCTTCAATGAAATGCTGAACCTGCAGATAGGCTGCTTTATCCAGTATTTTGAGGCGGAATGGGACAGTGGTGATGGGTCTATAGTTGTTAGGGGATGTGGGATCAAGAGTAGGTTTTATTTAGTAGAGGGCGGGCCCAGGCTTCCTTGAGGGAGGCAGGGACTTTCCCCGTGGCAAAGTAGGCATTGACAAAGGCTGTCAAGAAAGGAGCTAGTGCTTCAGTACAGTCCTTGATGAGGGTAGCTGGGCATGCATCACCTTTACAGTTAGAGGGTTTGATATTCCTCATTATGTTGATGATGTGTTTTTGCTGTATGGGTTTGAAAGAGAAGGGTTTGGGGGGGTCGGAGGCTGGCGGGGGGGACAGGGATGTGTGTGTTAGGCATGGCTTGTTTAGTGGCTAATATTTTCTTTTGGAGGAGGTTCAGTTTGGCTTGCATGGCGGTTTGTATTTGGTCGCACGAGGCTTTGTCTTTGGTGAAGTTCTGAGGGGCGGGAGTGGGCGTCTCTAGCTCCCTGAAGATGGCGAAGATATCTTTAGTGCTAGATTGGGCCTCCGAGATTCTGGATTCGAAGGATTTAGCCTTTGCTTGGGTGATTGCGTTTTTGTATTTGGAAGAGAGGGCTTTGTAGATCATCTTATCTTTGTCCGAGTGGGATGTTTGCCATTGTGTGAGTGCCACCTTTTTCTCGTTGCAGAGTGTGAGAAGGTCTGGGGTGAACCAGGAATTGGAGTGGGTGGTGGGTTTGGATTTGCAAGGTTTCACTGGGGCAATGGAGTTGATGGCTCCTTTGATAGCACTGTTGTATGCTGTTGCAAGTATTTCTGGGTCTGTGGAGAAGGGAGGTCTGAAGGCTGGGCCTTGGAGGATGGGCAGTAGCCTTTCCTTAGTGAGCTAACGGGAGCTTCTTGCGAGGCAGGGTGGCAAGGGTTGAGGTGCGGGGGTGGAGGGGCTGGTGGTGGGGATGCTGAAGGTGATGATATGGTGGTCAGACCACGGGGTGGGCATGTTACCAGTGATGGTGAGTGGGCAGTTGTGCTGTGCAATCCAGTCGAGAGTTCATCTTGTATTACACATTTTGTCTAAATCTGTGATCTTTAGAATACATTTGTAAATAGCGGTATTCTGATGCTGTTATCTGAGTGGGTCTATCATCGTACCTTCCCCCTTTCTCAGTAGGAAAGAGTAGAGGAAAGGCATGTGCTTCTATACTTTTTCCTGGTGCCTAGTCAAATGGTCGAGAGAAAAATGGTTGACACAATTTGGTCGACAGGACAAATGGTCGATTTTTTTTTTAGTTATATATATTTTTTTAGGTTTTTGTTTAGGGAAAAAAGGGGTTTTTTAGCAAAAAAAAAGGGTGTTGGGGGAACCCCCCAAAAAAAATAAAAAAAAGTGAAAAAAAATAAAAAATAAAATTAGACCATTTGACCTGTCGACCTTTTGGTGTCGACCATTTGTCCTGTCGACCATTTAAATTCGACCAGTTGACCTACAACCGGGCCATATGCTGATTGGTGATCCTTTGGTTTGTCGCATTTGGTACATTACCAGTGCATCATCCATGGTGTCTTCAGAGTGTAATGGATGAATTGTATAATGGTCTAAAATATTGGCTACGGTAGCAGGATCTAGAAGTTGAAATTGACCCGTTTCTGGTGACTCTTGAATTATTTCAGTGGTTTCCCTCAGGTTTTCTTCAATATTAATTTCTTTGTAGTATTCATTATTGTCTTTTAGATATTGCAAGGCTTGTCTAACTTCCACGAGTTGTTGCCAAAATTATTTGTCTTTTGTAGGTACACCATTTACTAAGAAAATTAAAGATTGTTCTATTGGACGTTGCACTCCCAGAGTGTGTACCTTTTCTTTCAGATCTAATGGTAGATTAACTACTTTTCCACAAATGCCTTTAAACTAATTCAGAGGGAGGCAATTTTGCTATTTTTGGTTGAAGGCGTATTATTGCTTGAAATGGATGCACTGTTTGAATTATGATTCTCTTGGTAGTGGGAATAATTCCAAGTTATGAAGGATTTTGGTTGTTGTCAGGTTTTGCAGTGCAGTAACTGCAAAATTTTAAGGGGTCAGTTATTTCATATTTGTTTTCTGCTACAAGGTAGAGAGCTAATTCAAACCATTTGTAATCTTCAATGTCTTTTATTTTGTATATAATGTCTACAGTTTTTGTACTATTTTTATAAAAAGTTCTGAGGCAACACACACACAAGCGGTTCAGTACTTCAGTACTTCAGCGGATGTACTTTTAAATTTTAGTATTTCTTTTTTGTATGTGTGTTGTAGAAGGTTGCCATCTGTACATTTGTTGCTAGTCTGTTGTAAAGCTATTGCATTTTCTAAGTGGCTTTCAGTTCCAAAATATTTTCTCTCGATATGCTCTATTTCTTCGAGTAGTTCTTTGGCTGTACCATGTCGAAATTGTTATTTAAATTCGCTAGTGCTAAAGCAGGACTTTCAGCATAGTAGAGTTTATGGACCAGATTTCTTATAGTTGAATGATGTGTTGATATCATTTTGACATGATGGAAGGTGCTTTTGCAAATAGGTCCTGAAATGCAGGCTAATGAATGTGCTTGCAGTCCTGTGTATTTGCGCACTGGACAGGTATCCATATTTTGTAGTAGTTTCATTTTGAATTTGTCTTTGCCTTTCATATATTGATTGAGGAAATGGCGTAAAGATTTGAAAGATATTTTGGCATTGTTACTCATTGACGTGCACAGCCATTTGTACACTGGATGTTTTGGTTCAGTGGAATGGAGAGGTGATTCTGTGTTTTCTGGGGATATTTTTGTAAGCAGCATTTCCTGTTCCATTATGGTATTATTACGTTTTTCATACCCTTGTCCGCTGCTATGTATGCCAATTGTGTTTGTTTGCTTTTGTTTGTATGCTTCTTCATTAAAATATGGTTCTGTGCTTGTGGTGTGACTCCATTTACATCCACAGATATTTAAGAAGTTATTTTTTGTTGACATTCCGTTTATTGAGAAGTCTTTTTTTGTAGTTTAGTAGTTAGTTTTGTTAGTGGTTTCATTCTGTTTTAAACTAAAATAAATAACTTCCTTTTGAGAAGGATTGCACTGTCTATGAGAGCTTCTAAGATTAATTTTCTACGGTAGGTTTTAAGGGTTGTGCATGATTTCTCTCCTGTTTTTATAAGATTCTGAAGGACTATGTGGCGGAACATTTTTTGGAAAATACTTTTTTTGGTATGGTTACTTGCCACTACATCAAGATTTATAGGGGCAGTGTTAGCAGTAGTGGTAGCTGAATTCTTGTTATCACTTTCTATTTTGTTTTACATTTTGAAAGAGGAGGCAAAGTTTCTGTACTGAAAGCTTGTTTTGTTTTGCTTAATGACTGTATTAGCTGTTTTGTTTGAACTTTTTGTACAAATTCTGCTAGAGATGGATGCTTATTTTGGACAATTTTATTTTGATTTGCTCTACTTCTGCGTTGCTTTCTACTGAGCTGCTTTTTGGTAGGCATTCTTTGGGGTCTGTTGCGAAAAAAGAAAGTATGGGTTGGGCTGTTATGCAATGTATGTGTGCTATGTGCATGAGTGTCTGAGTATGATGGTAAGGATGTATGTGGAGATGTGTAATAGTGCAATGGCCAGTTTCAACAAGTTGGGAAGGCTATTTGTGTATTTGTTTGTTAGTATACTGGGGTTCAGAAGACAATACAAAGTAAGCTAGTGGTGAGGGGAAGCAGTAATACTAAATCTAATGGTATATAATTAAAACACTTCTTTCTTCTGCAATACTAACATTCTAGTGTGTTTGAGTAACAGCTAGACATTATGGTAGTATTGTACTTACTTTTTTGTATGGAAGGAATAGGTTTCTTCTGAGTTGTTCATACTTCAGATGCTGCTGCTTTTCAGTAGAGTGGTCTTCACTGCAATTGTAAAAGAAAGAAGTTAGTAAATTTGTGTGTTTATAGCACAGTTGTTAATTTAGACATTGATTTTTATGTTTTTGTAGTAGTAGTGTTTTTTTATAACTGAACATACTGTGTAAATGCACTTTCCTTTGCCTATGTGCAGCCTTTATATTTTTCTTAGAAACTGTTAGTTGAACATGCTTTACAAATGAATATAATACTAAGCGTATGAAACCCACTTGGCTTCTTAAGGCTGTGTTATTGGATTTAGGAGATAGAAGAAATGATCATATACTTATTTTGCTATTTTTATAGGTTAAATGGCAGAAACTGTATAGAAGAACATGGAATGTATGTGTTTGTGAAGGTGTGGGTAATAAAGCAGAAGGATGTAATGTAGAGGCAGTGGTGTTGTTTCAGGTGGGAGCCTTGCTAATGATAGTATATATCTGTGTGAGTGTATAAAGATGCATAAACTCATCCTGGCTGCGTGTAATTTTATAACACACTAGAAAGTGTTTTGTTATTTCTCCCATCTTTTAATATGAAATTACACTTTTTTAGATAGCTGTGTGTATAAAGAAAAATTGTGGAGAGCAGACAGGTTTGGAAGTGACTGTTGATTATAGCAGATGGGAAAAATTACAGTAAATTCATTTTGTAAGTTATACAGGTTAATTGGTAGTTACCCTGTTTATATGCATTTATACAAGAGCTGTACATGTACTGTACAGGAGATATGCATACCTGTAGTTTGTATTCATGCATGTGGATATGCATGAAGCTGCAAGTAGAAATCTTGGAGACGTGTACAGTAGTTTTTGTAGTAGGTGCTTTCCAATGACATGAGACTTGTACTCAGGGTGATCAACAGTACATCTGAAGTGCTGAACTATGATGATGCAGTTAGATGTAGAGTTCTTGGATGTTATTGGTGGATGGCTGTGTGACTGCTTAGCTGTAACCAATGAGGGAATGGTACAGAGAGTGAAGTAGAAAGGGTAGAAGGGATGCCCAAGAGTTACGTGCTCAGCAGACACCGTGGCTGTCCAAGGACAGGGCGTGCCACATCCGGGGTTTTTCAGCAAATCCAGCATGGAAAGGACACTTCATGGATTAGCCAATCAGGTGTTGAGGATGTGGATGTCTGTTGAAAGAGACTGTGTGTAGTGAAGATGGAAAAGGTGGAGAAAGTCAGGGTGTTGGTGGTTGGAGATATTTCTGTGCATGGTTTGGAGCAGTATGCTAAATGCAGGAATGTGGCAAACAATTGTGATGTTAAAGGAGTGGAGGTGGTGTGGAACACTGTGCTTATTTCAATGTGCAGGGAATTGTACACGTTTGTGAAGATATGGGCAGGATGAACATGCGGCAGTTTTGTACTGTGGTGCTTTGCATTTGGGCTATGGCTGTGCCCCACTTTTGTTGGCAGATTTGGAACACTTGGTTCAAGCAGTAATGAAAGTCCTTCCAAATGCCAAAGTAATTTTTTCTGGTTTAGTACCTAAGGCAATATGAGATAATAGTTCTGTTTTTTGTTCTCAGCAAAACATTGCTAGGTGTGCAATCAACCGAGGCATATTTGCTTCCATGCTTAGAGCTGGTATGTTCTTTTATAATAATGAGAACATTGATTGTGGTAATGCTGTTTATTTTAAAGAAGATGGCATTTCTTTATCTTTTATGGGAAATGCCATGCTGTTTTGGAACATAAGGGTTGCTTTGGAAAAGTTAATATGAAGATTTTAGGAGTAAAATAAGAAAGAAAATATACAAAATAAAACGTGTCTCTCAAGCATCTGCAAATAAAACAAAAAAGGCACTTTTTAGACCCAACCTCAAAGGGGAAATGGGGCACACTATTTAAATTTACATTCACCACACTCAGATTTTTCGATTTGTCCGCAGATACCTAGGTTGTCCGCGGGCAAAAAGTATTACATACAGTGATTTGGGGTTGAGAGGCATGCAAATGAGACTGAGCAGAGCAAGGAATTAGTCAATAAGGTTTACTGGGTGTGTTGTGTAGGGAGAGAGATTGTCAGAAAGTCTTTTTCCTGAGATAAGAACAGATAGCTATGGCTCTGTGTTTCAGAAAACAGATTATCTGGATTTTGGGAGACTCATGGATAAATTGGTTGGAGGTGCATGCAGAACGTTGTGGAGTGGCTGCACATCTTGTATTCCCTCATGTGAAAGTGCACTGGCATGGAGTACGTGGAATGAAGTGGCTGGATTCTTACCTCTTTGTGCTACTTTGGTGACACAGCGTCATCCAGACATTGTTATTATTCATTGTGGCGGGAACAGTTTAGGACATGTGTCTGGATTTTCTTTGCAATTTGCAATGAAAGAAGGACTTGGGAAGGTCATGGACATGTTTCCAAATTTCCAAGTAATTTTTCCCATATTGCGCTGAGACAAATGTGGCTGCATTCTTCTTCATTTGGTCCATAAATGGAGAAAGCGAGGCACAATGTCAATAAAGCTGTTTGTGCCTTTTTAAGAGATGTTGGCATGTCCTCTTTTCACAATGAAAATATTATGTTTCATAGCACATACCTTTTTCGCAAAGATGGAGTACTTCTTAGTTATGCTGGCAATCAAATTTTTCTGCGAAATATACAAAATGCATTGCAAACTTTTTTGTAATTACATTAATACATTTTGCAGTAGGTGTTAATCATTTGAAGTTTTTGAAACACAACTAAATACCACCAAAAGGCTCATTTCAGAGCGACCACTTTTTCCCATAGAAAAGTGTAATGGTTCCGATAGGTCAGCAGCCCCCGAAAAATAAAAGTCTGCGGACTGTCCACAGACTTCTAAAAAATGCACAGGGCCCTGCATCATTTATTTGGCACTTTTATTTTTAGACTGTGAAAGAGCATTTTTTTATTTTTATATTTGTTCTGGTATTTTAATAATGACACACAAGGAAAGGAGGGGAAAGGAGGGTAAGCAAAGGACACCAACCACGGGGATAAGAAAGGGCAGGTGAAGAGAGGAAGATGTAGGGCGGGCATTATTTAGGTAGGTAGCAGACCTTCTCATGTTCCTTGACTGCAGTCTCAAAAGGACTCCGAAGGTTCTCCCCCCTGCAGAGTACTGTATCGCAGTACATGCACAATATTATGACCCTCGAAGGGTAAGGGTCAACAGCATCATGAATGGCTTGCGAAGCAGCTGCAGTGATGCGCTGTCCCACAGGAGTGTCTGTTGTGGTGGCAGGAGCGGAAATGGAGGATGCTGCAAGGGAACTCACCCTACTAGGTTTATCGTAAGGTACAACCTTACAAATAGCCCCACCGTGGAACAAACTCAGGTGTCACTTCATTGATGTCATACCATAGCTCTATGAACCAGGCTTTCCATGACTCAGCACCATGTGGCACTGAGTGCAGATCACCTTATTCACACAAGCTTTTGCACTCTATCAAGAGTGGTAAATAACCGCCACACCTAAGATTCATGGTGAGTGCTGGTAGTAGGGACTTCCACTACCTCATCCTCTTCATCCGTCTCCTCTGCATCCTCACACCTGTTCCCCTCTGCAGGCCCTTAGGGAGGTGGTGGTTGAGGGCATGGGGGTGGTGATGAAGCTGAAGCAGCCATGGTTTCCATCTGGATAACAGCAGGCAGAAGTCACCAGCAATGCAGTCAATGCAGGTCTGGAGCAATGCTCTATCAGGTAGCCAGAAGCACAATGAGGAGCAATTCTAGGGTGTGGCCTTTTATAGGGGTGCAGGTGTGCACTTCGTTCACAGCCACACTGTCGGGGACAGATCAAACACCAAAAAAAGGGTGAAATAGTTCCAAAAGGTATGTAATCACCAGGGGCATTGTCTGGGACATGTGCAATGATGAACCTTTACTGTAAAATACCTTGGAATGTCTAAAAAAGTGTTTTTAAAATGTTCGGGGACCCGGACAGTGTCCGCAAATAAGAACACACACTCAGCGTGGGTGCAGTCACATGATGACGTCGCGGACACGTTCGCAAATGGGGAGGCTGTCTGTAGGACACCAAATGTGCATGTTCAGTTGTGTGCATGTGTACAGGTGTTCTACGGACAGTGTTCTAGTCCCCAAACTAATTTAAAGTGCAACACATGTGCGACGGACAGTTACGGACAGGCGCAATGTTCGTAGGACCCATGGGTGTGGTGCGCATGTGCCAAGATGTTCTACGGACAGTGTGGAAGACCCTGAATAAAATGTTCATCATAACATTGCGGACAGGCGGACGGGTTTAAGGTTCTAGGGACATATTCATTCTGGTTGCGGACGTGCGAACAGGGGGATGTTCTTAGTACACTTTAATTAAAAAGATTATGGACATGCAAATGGATATCGTGTCCTGCGGACACTCTCATTTTAATTACGAACAGTACGAACAGGTATTGTGTCCTTAGGACACCTACATGTTGGTTAATTATGGACAACCCGGACATCAAGTATGTTCTAGGAACAGTTCCATTTTGGTTGCGGACAATATGGACAGGTATAGTGCCCTTAGGACACCTCCATTTTGATTAATTGTGGACATCCCGGACATCGAGTGTATTCTAAGAACAGTTCCATTTTGATTGCGGACAGTACGGACAGTTATAGTGTTCTTAGGAAACCGCCATTTTGGTTCATTGCGGACATTCCGGACACCCGCGCTGTCTGCGGACACCTTAACTGCCTTTTAAAAAACATAAGACACAGAGGAATAAAGTAGCAACACACATAATATTTTATTGTTATATACACATATAAAATTTATGAAAGAGAGGGGGAAGCAGAAACTGACACAAATACAGGGGAATTAGGGGTTTGGAGGTGATGGATGGGAGGGGATGAAGGGATGGAAGTCTAATCATAACGTTGTTCTTGGTGGTGAGGGTTTGGGGACAGTTGCCTGGGACATGGAGAGGGGGAACAGGTACATGTGGCACAGGGATATTTAATGTTTTCTTTTATGTGGTCCTCTACAAAATGTTTTAAAAGATTGCAATTTTTCATTAGCAAATCCATTTTTTGTTCCATTCACTGCAGAGCATTTTCTAATCTCTCTCTTGGTATATTATTTTCACTGTTTCTATGGTCTGTTAAGAAAATGTGTTAACTACACATAAAGTAATGGTTATTAATTGGCTTATATAGAGAAGTGTTGTGTCTACCATTAGTATCACTATCTTCACTCATTTCATCACGTGGGGCATTTTCTTCAAGCCATTCCAAAGCACTGGACATTTCGGTGTAAAAAAAATATATTACTTTTAGTGTACCTAATACAGAAAGTTTAGAAATATATAAGAAAAATGAAGTTTACTTACTAGTTTTAGGTATGTTTTGTTACTGTTGTGTAGGTCTGATGTTGCTTTATTGCTGTGCAGTTTCTGTGAGGTAATTATGTTGGAGGCATATATTTTTTGTTTTGGTATATTCCATTCTGGTGCATATGCTATTTAAATGGACGGATGATGTCTTACATAGGTTCCACTTCTTATTTATTATTACATATAATGTTTTCATGTGCTGCTTTTTGAACTTGTTCAGTGTATATATTGCATGACACAACAATGTAAGATACCTCCTGAGTTTTTGGGTAGGGTTGATGTTGACCGCGTCTGTCCGCGCACAAACACACAGTCCACGGACATCAACATCACTAGCTGGGGGTTCAGTATGTTCTATGATACATGTATATAAACTAAGAGAATCCTAGTAAACACCTATCAAATTCACCCTATGTATATCTATATTCAGTAAAAAAAACTTTGGTAAAGGGAGGTTATGGTTAAGTTGCGCTTTTAAAAACCTATGAAATTGAGTGAAAAAACTTTGTTAAAGGGACGTTATGGTTCCAAGTAAAACCGAAAACCCCCTGAAATTCGCCAATTATGGTAAGCTAAGAAACCATAACTCTCGCCACCACCGTGCACTGCCAAGAGTAACACCCATGACATCAAAGATGACAGTACAAATATGATTGATGACATCACTGATGACATCACATGTCAAGCCCCTTCTTATTTTGTTCACTGACATATCTAGGCCAGGAGAGTTTATTTACTGATAAGTCCCATATAACTTTGCCAGGACAGTAGAAGAACAGAGAGTGTGAAGGGAGATATAATTAGTACCTATATGTATCAATTTGTGCAACCGATTATTACGGAACAAATATTTTGCAGGAGGGATTCTACCCCCAAGATTTTGAAGTCCCCGAACGCAAGCACATTGGAGTAACTGGATCATAACAGAGAATATTGCATTCTGCAACCTGGTAAGAATGTTTAATCATCATATTACAAGGGGCAAAATAATATAAGGGTAATCAAATGATGTAAGTGGGCTACACATAATACATGCTCAAACCGAATGGAGCCATTCCCAGTAAGCGCACATGGGACATCTTAAGCATTTGAATTTCTATTCGCACTTAGACTGATCAAACAAGCGCAAAGAGTAAAGTTTCAGACATTATGACATAATGTGGGCTTTTGCAAATGAAACAAGAAAAGGTTTTTCATGTTTCTTTTATTTATATATTGTTTTCTCTTTTCTTCTTTTTGTGTTGCCTATTTTGTTTGTTCCTTCTCTAACTTCTCTAACCCATCCAATCCGATCCCTCTCCCGGTCCTATTTTTCTGTCAACCACAAATACTTTTATTTTGGAACATATGCCATTGAATATGTCGAAAATGATGTAATGGCTAACTTAAAAAGAAATGAAGTATATATGCCCTTTTGTTTTGAAAAAGGCTTAGTGCAAATCCGAAACACGTGTCAACATTCTCTAAGGGCGATTATGTGAATTTACACAATTTGCAATTACAAGATTGTGTAAACCTAACCAAGTTGTGGCGACATTTTCGTGTGTGAGAAATCATATTTTTTTTAAGAGGCGATTGTGCAGTAGACAGAATGGTTGCAGGGGGGTTTGGTGGAGGAGGAGGCCGTGCAAGCAACAGAGACGGGGTCTGGAGGTGGGGATTCCACTAGTGGTGCAGTGCAGGACCAGGGACAGGAGGCAGCACAGGTCGCCACGGAGGTGCCTGTGTGCAATCCTGTCTCTGATCCTGTCACTGCATCATCTTGCACCAGCAGGGATGCCTACGTCCAGACCCATTTTCAGGCAGTCACGACAACTGGCCTTCCCCTGCCTGCGGACATGGCTAACCGGGTCCGGGTTGAGCCTGTCCTGACTGGTGTGGCGTTGCGTCAACGGGCCATGCGAGGTGACCTGCAGTCTTTGCATGAGGAGACTGCACGTCATCTCGAATGGCTCGTTGACCGCGTCGGCCTACTGGGACAGGTCACCCAGGGAAGATTCCTCCGTTTGATGGGGCTTGCTACAACCCCCTCCTCAACTGAACCCCCTATGCACCAGTCGTCCTCCGTGCCATCTTCCCACCCATCAGTCACCTGGGTGCCCTGTGGAGCTGCCTCTGACGGTGCGGACAGGCTGGTGGAGGAGGCATCCCTGCCACAGTCGGGAGTCGGACGTCCAGCAGGGGTGGCCACATCAACGACTGCACCCCAGCCAGTGGAGGATGTGCAGGCAGCAGGAGGCAGTGCACGGGCAGAGCCGCAGCAGCAGCAACGTGGTGGGAGCCATGATGGCTCGGGGCCTTCCACATCGGAGGGGCAGGCATCGGCCGGAGGGCAGGACGACCCAGGACGGGAAGTGTCTTCCGTGTGGCAGCGGATGGGCCATGCCATAGATGCAGAGCGGCTGCGGGCGGAAGAGGCACGGCTCACAATGGTCATGGTGAAGAACTCCATGCGGAGGGCCCTGAGGCATGCCGAGTGCCTCGAGGCAATCCACAGGGAGTTTGGGGGGACCATGTGGACGGCCCTGCGGACCCTCAGGGCCATGGAGGAGGAGCGCCCCTGGGACATTGAGCAGGAGTACGATGATGCCCTGGCCCGGAACATCCCAAAGTGAGCCGTCAGACTAGCCCGCTGCACTCGTAAATAGTTATAAAGTTAGTGTTAGGTTTCCTTTGGTTTAGCATTTTTTTTGGACCTTTTGGACAATGGGCCACATTTTTGTATATAGTTATTTTTTTTAGGTAGTGTTATTAGAGAGGTTTAATTTCTTCGGTTGGGATCATGGACCCTGGATTGTTTATCTGTACATAGTTGATTTTTGGATTTTCAATTTTTATTATGATTTCCCCATGGAGCAATGGTTTTCAATTTTATTTTTCCATTGGATTTACTTTTGTGGACTGTGACTTTGGACACCTTTCCTTTGCATTATGATTTGTGGTTTTGCATTATTTCACGGACCTGCTGTTTTTTTTTTTACATTTCTATTATTGTTTGTTTATTTTTGATTCAATTTATGTTGCTTTTAATACATATTTTTTTCTTCAAAGTTCAATGTGTAGTATCATCTCATTGGTTTCATGAATACCATGATATGGGTTTTGACATTCACTGACACCCATTGGGTGTATGTGAGGGACATGTGTTCATTTCCAAACTTGCAATTGGGCTTCTATCATGTTTTTGCCATTTTTAAGTGGGTGGATGCAATACTCGGGTGGGTGTTTGGCATTTGGAGGCTGACCATAAGGGCCAGGGATCTACATTGTGGTGACATGTTGGCTGGGGGACATGAGTGGGGGCCTGGTGGAGGCTGCCCCTGCACTGCTGGGGGGTGGGGGTGGTGGGAGACATGAGTGGGGGCCTGTTTGAGGATGCCCCTGCACTGCTGGGGTTGGGGGTGGTGGTATACATGGGTGGGGGCCTGGTGGAGGCTGCCCCTCATGGCTGGGGGGTGTGGGTGCAGGGAGACATGAGTGGGGGCCTGGTGGAGGCTGCCCCTAGTGGCTGGGGGGTGGGGGTGGTGGGAGACATGGGTGAGGGCCTGGTGGAGGCTGCCCCTGCACTGCTGGGGGTGGGGGTGCAGGGAGACATGAGTGGGGGCCTGGTGGAGGCTGCCCCTGCACTGCTGGGGTGTGGGGGTGGTGGTGGACATGGGTGGGGGCCTGGTTGAGGATGCCCCTGCACTGCTGGGGGTGGGGGTGGTGGTAGACATGGGTGGGGGCCTGGTGGAGGCTGCCCCTGGTGGCTGGGGGGGTGTGGTGCAGGGAGACATGAGTGGGGGCCTGGTGGAGGCTGCCCCTAGTGGCTGGGGGGTGGGGGTGGTGGGAGACATGGGTGAGGGCCTGGTGGAGGCTGCCCCTGCACTGCTGGGGGGTGGCGGTGCAGGGAGACATGAGTGGGGGCCTGGTGGAGGCTGCCCCTGCACTGCTGGGGTGTGGGGGTGGTGGTGGACATGGGTGGGGGCCTGGTGGAGGCTGCCCCTGCACTGCTGGGGGGTGGGGGTGCAGGGAGACATGAGTGGGGGCCTGGTGGAGGCTGCCTCTGGTGGCTGGGGGGTGGGGGTGGGGGTTGACATGGGTGGGGGCCTGGTGGAGGCTGTCCCTGCACTGCTGGGGGGTGGGGGTGCAGGGAGATGAGTTGGACATGAGTGGGGGCCTTTTGGAGGCTGCCCCTGGTGGCTGGGGGGTGGGGGTGATAGGGGACATGAGTGGGGGCCTGGTGGAGGCTGCCCCTGGTGGCTGGGGGGTCGGGGTGGTGGGAGACATGAGTGGGGGCCTGGTGGAGGCTGCCCCTAGTCGCTGGGGGGTGGGGGTGGTGGTAGACATGAGTGGGGGTGTTAGGGAGAATTCTCTGTTTAGGCTGAATTTCCTAACCTAGTGAATCCCCCAGCAGCTTTTCTGGATTTCGGGAGTTTGTTTTTTTCCATCCTGCTAAGAGTGAGACTCTTTTTCTCCCACTCTTGGACATGTATGTGTGTAATTCCTTTGAAATGTCAATGTGTTCGATGGGCTATGGGGTCTTTTACTCCATAGGGTCTCATATGTTTTTCTATGTGTGTTACACCGTACCCTAAGTGCCGTAACACTGGGGCATCCTAGCGGACCCCCACCATAGACTCCATATCCGGGGACTGACTACTGTCCTCCCGGGCATGTAAAGTCACCATTGGCTTTACTAGACCTAAATTTACTAACAGAACTAGTACAAACCATCTTATTGTGGACGTACTAGTAGGGGTAATTCGATTACTCCTAGATCTGTTACTCAAGGGGGCACTGTCCCGTCCCCCCTCGTCGAGTTTTGGCTGGTGGCAGTGGAAACTACTTGTTATGTTCGACCCCGAACATAACCCTATGGGATTCGTCCCATTGTTGGAGATTGACCCTTTTTCTCATTAATCTCTAACGTACCACCGGTCTCCTTATCTTAAATACGTTTATCGGATGGTATTTTCTGCCAGAACTCGGTTTTTAAAATGGCGTCTGTGTTCGTCTCTGTGACTCCTAAACCAAAGGTTGAGCCCTTTGTTTCACTTTTGGCGGGCTCTGTACAGAGACCCTCAAAAGTGGTGCCATTCTGTCTGGGTTACCACAGGGGTGTGGGAGGGGGTTTTGGCACCCTGGACCGAGTTGCCTTGCCAACTCCGGTCGCACTCTGGAGTGATTGGCCCAAGTGGTGAGCCTTCCCGCTCACCACTTAGCATGTGTTGATTGACAGCTAGGCTGAATGAATGGGGGTTTTCTGCATAAAAGCAGGGCTTTTGGGACTGGATCTTCAGAAGTCGCCACAGGACCTAAGAATCCGACAAGGGTAACGCTGAGCCGACCTGCAACGATGACACCTCCGGTGGAGCCCTGCTAAGCCGACTCACCACTTCCCGACGACAGAGGAGATCTCCCTGCTGGAGAATCTCTTCCCCTGGCTGGTGGGAACAACCAGCCCCCTTTGCTTTTTATTTGCCTCAGGACGCAGTGGTTGAATTGCCCGTGCAGAGCACCTCGGCAACCGGATAGCCACTACCCTTGTACCGTGCCCAAAAGGTGGTGCCTTGTGACAGAGCACTCCGCGGCTGGTCTCTTCCCTGGTGGTGCACCGGACTTCACTTTTCTTCGACGACGAGAACCTCTCTGCTCTTGGCCAAGACCCGACGTGCATCCACCACCTGGAACAACTGCCCCCGCTGGAGCTGCCCTCCACAACAAGATACCGTGTCCGCCTGGCTTCCCTTTCGATCGGATTGAGTGAGGTGTCTTAAGCCTCTCCTTTCCGTTGGGTCGCCTCCAAGCTTTTCTCATTTATAGTTCTGAACTGGTTCAATCTGCCGATAACAATTTGCTACAAAAACTTGAATGCATCTCCGCTAGAGACTTTTGGGACATTGCGCCTTGCCTCTCTCCGAGTGGCCCTGGCCTCTGAACTTTATGATCTATTGTGATTCTTGCCTTCTTGCCTTGCATTTTACCCGCGAAGTATTGAACTTGGTTGATTTCGTAACCTGCCTATCTTTTTCTCTCCCGTCCTAACTAATATTCGAGTGTCATCTAGGTTGAGGTATACGTCTCTGCCTGAAAATAAGTGGTACCCGTAGAACCTAGAGTTGTCGAAGTATTGCTAGGGGGATTGATTGTTTTCTGCTTCGTAGAGTAATTGTGTTTGATTTGTTTGCCCTGAATTTGCTATAGTGTTTTTCATAGATGTTTTGTTATAAATAAATACCTTAATATCTTTACACTAAGCCTCGTTGTGTGTTTGCTTGTCTTGCTGTGAAGAATTGCCCTATTTTGTATACTGCACATACTGCTCAACTTTTCTTGAGAGAAGTCTGAATGCTCAGCCACAGCTATCAAGTGAATCTGTGTGGTGCAGACTGCTACCAAGTGGGTTCACCGCCAAACACCTGTAGTCCTAAATCTTTTGCAGTGGTCCCAGAGGGAACTGCACAGGTTTCCGCCTAACACTGGTGGACAGCGGTGGGATTTGTATCGAGTATACAGTTTAGAGTGCTTTTCGACACTGTAGGATATCTAACCACAAAACTTTGCACAAAAAGCAACTTTCAAAAAACATGTCTATGATGGAAACTTACAGTCAAGAGTCCTTGTCAGGTGAAAATACTGAGAGTTTGTGAGCTCTCTGTAGGCAAGCAAATCTTTCTGTAAGAGGCAAGAAGTTAGAACTAATCGAGAGATTGCTGGCTAACCAAAGTCTGGGTACTGGTTCAGAGGAACCAATCTCCCCAGCGACTGTAGATAACAGTGATGGTGTTGATCTGAATTGTAATTCTGATGATAGCGATGAAGAGGCTGACGAGGACGGCGAGGCTAACGAAACTATCTCCCCTGCTCCTCTACCTGCCTTACCAGCTGTGCCTACGGGGCCTATACCAGGTCCCACAAGTAACCCTGCTTAATTTGAACTTGAAAAAATGAAGCTCGAACTAGAATACAAACGGTTCTTGGCTCAATCTGAACGAAACCAAGAGCTCGAGTTCAGACGGATGAATGCCCAGGCTGAGGAGAAGCAAGCTGAGTTAAGACTCAGGGAAATATAACTTAATCACGAATTAGAGATGAAAAAGTTGTCTATGGAAAATGCTTCTCTCTCCTCTGGTTCCTCTAGGAGCTCCAGTCCCAAAAGACCCTGGATGCCGAAGGAATTAGTGGGTATGTATGAACCGAGATTGGATGTGTTGGATTGGTTGAAACTGTTTGAATACAATCATGGGCTCCAGGAATTCACTGGGAATGCTTTGCTTCCCTGGTTGTTCTCTAGGCTCCCTCCTGTTGCGACTGATGTGGTAATGGAGTTGGGGGAGGCGGATAAGACGGATTACGAAAGTGTGAAACTAGCTTTAATAGCTAGATTCAGGAAGACCCCTTCCCAGTATCTTAAGGGGTTTAGAACCCTCAAAAAGCATGATGGTACCCTTGGGCTACCTGGGTGAGTGAACGGTTGAAAAACTTAGAGGTATGGATTAAGGGTTACAAAGTGAACACTTATGAGGGTATGAGGAATCTTTTTATGTTGGAGTCTATTTATGATGCCTGTTCTCCTGAGCTCAGACAGCACCTGGCTGATTCGAAGGAATTGGATTCCCGGAAGCTAGCTAAGGCTGCTGACTTGTGGGTTGCCAACAGGGCTACTCATAAGGATTCTGGGGCAATTCAGAAGAAGGATGAGGGAAAACAGCCTAACAAAGACTCAAAAGAGAATTCTAGTACCTCCCAAACCAAAGAGGGCCCCAAACAACAAAATAACCAGGGTAGACCCCAGGGAAAACCACAACAGAATAGTGTCCCTTCTGACCACAAACCAGAAGGAGGTCAGAACAAGCCACCATTTCAGAGAGCATTTGGAACATGCTATCTCTGTGGGGCAACTGACCATATAAAAGGAGAGCCAAAATGTAAGGGTAAACCTACTGGGATCAGCACAGTCTCCTTAGCCTTCACTCCTGAGGAGGAAGTCCAAATGACTAGTGCTCACTTTGAAGTATTTGCTGAAGAACCTGGGGCTCTTCAAGCAAGTGTATCAGTAGAGTCGATGGACCTGGTTAGTATTCAGAATAGGAGTGTGTACGACTCTATACCAGAAAACTCTAAATGTTATTATGTGGACAGTGTTCTTGTCAATAGCCAGGATACTCCTGCCAGGCGAGACTCTGGGGCCAGCAGAACAGTAGTGGACGAAAGCTTTTTTCAGGCCTGAGGATGTGGCTAAGGCACCCAAAGGTCCCGCTAAGATGTCTGGTGGCCCTGTCCAAATGGTTCCAATTCTACCAGCCCTCATTCAGTGTAATGACATGACAGTGTTGATTCCTGTCAGTGTTCAGACTGAGGTGCCTGGGAGAGTCCTGTTGGGGAATGATCTAAAAACTCTAGGAGTAGTATCCAGTACCCCCAGGCCTCCCAGTATGGAGACCCAGAACCAAGCCAAATTGCTAGAGAGGCCACCTTAAGGAACCACTCTAAGCCTGTGGGAACCTCTACTGAGAACCCCACGACAAGCCCTGGTGTTGGTAAGTTGACCTCTGACCCAGGCAAATTTCAGGCTAACATGTTAGGGAAATGGGAGCCCCAACCAAGCTCCATAATTGTCCCCCCAGCTATAGAGTCTGTGACTCCCCCTGATTCTGAGGAAGAGGTGGATAGACCAACTGGAACCCTAACTAGGCCTAAGAGAACTGGTAATTCTCTGTGCTGGTGGAAAACCAGAAAAGAAAAGTCTAAGGCCAAAAACCTTCAGACTGTTGGACCTTCCACCGAAGACTCCAACCCAATTCCTAGACTTAAGGGCGAAACTCCTAAAGTAGGGAAGGTAAGACCTCAGAGGAAGGAGAAGCATGTACCTTGCTTATCTCCATCCCCTCCAACCAAGAGGCCTAAAACTCAACCTTCTCTCAACAGAGAGGTAGGGAAGACCTCTGGAGGCCCCTCTAGATCTAAGGGAATCCTTTATAAGGACCCCTTGAAAAAGCCTAACACAGGTTCAGAAGTTGTAACAACTTCTGAGGGACTGGTCAACCAGATCCCCTATAAACTTAAAAAAACTGATGTCTCTCAAAGGGTTTGTAGGTCATATAGCTTACAAAGGAAAACCTTTGATTTAACCATAGAACATAGGTCGGTCAAGGTGTCACCACCAAAATGCTGATGGTCTCTCTAGGATGTATGTCATCGACTAGAGGTATGAGATTCATCCAGGAGTGGATCAAATCCTCCTGTCCCTTAGTCTGGGGGGGGGCGAGTGTTAGGGAGAATTCTCTGTTTAGGCTGAATTTCCTAACCTAGTGAGTCCCCCAGCAGCTTTGCTGGATTTCGGGAGTTTGTTTTTTTCCATCCTGCCAAGAGTGAGACTCTTTTTCTCCCACTCTTGGACATGCATGTGTGTAATTCCTTTGAAATGTCAATGTGTTCGATGGGCTATGGGGTCTTTTACTCCATAGGGTCTCATATGTTTTTCTATGTGTGTTACACTGCACCCTACGTGCCGTAACACTGGGGCGTCCTAGCGGACCCCCACCATAGACTCCATACCCGGGGACTGACTACTGTCTCCCCGGGCATGTAAAGTCACCATTGGCTTTACTAGAATTAAATTTACTAACAGAACTAGTACAAACCATCTTATTGTGGACGTACTAGTAGGGGTAATTCGATTACTCCTAGATCTGCTACTCGAGGGGGCACTGTCCCGTCCCCCCTCGTCGAGTTTTGGCTGGTGGCAGTGGAAACTACCACTTATGTTCGACCCCGAACATAACCCTATGGGATTCGTCCCATTGTTGGAGATTGACCCTTTTTCTCGTTAATCTCTAACGTACCACTGGTCTCCTTATCTTAAATAAGTTTATCGGATGGTATTTTCTGCCAGAACTCGGTTTTTACAATGGCGTCTGTGTTCGTCTCTGTGACTCCTAAACCAAAGGTTGAGCCCTTTGTTCCACTTTTGGCGGGCTCTGTACAGAGACCCTCCAAAGTGGTGCCATTCTGTCTGGGTTACCACAGGGGTGTGGGAGGGGGTTTAGGCACCCTGGACCGAGTTGCCTTGCCAACTCCGGTCGCACTCTGGAGTGATTGGCCCAAGTGGTGAGCCTTCCCGCTCACCACTTAGCATGTGTTGATTGACAGCTAGGCTGAATGAATGGGGGTTTTCTGCATAAAAGCAGGGCTTTTGGGACTGGCTCTTCAGAAGTCGCCACACGACCTAAGAATCCGATGAGGGTAATGCTGAGCTGACCTGCAACGATGACACCTCCGGTGGAGCCCTGCTAAGCCGACTCACCACTTCCCGACGACAGAGGAGATCTCCCTGCCGGAGAGTCTCTTCCCCTGGCTGGTGGAAACAACCAACCCCCTTTGCTTTTTATTCGCCTCAGGACGCGGTGGTCGAATTGCCCTGCAGAGCACCTCGGCAACCGGATAGCCACTACCCCTGTACCGCGACCAAAAGGTGGTGCCTTGTGACGGAGCACTCCGCGCCTGGTCTCTTCCCTGGTGGTGCACCGGACTTCACTTTTCTTCGACGACGAGATCATCTCTACTCTCGGCAAAGACCCGACGTGCATCCACCACCAGGAACAACTGCCCCCGCCCAAGCTGTCTCTCCACAATCAAGGTACCGTGTCCACATGGCTTCCCTTTCTGCCGGATCGAGTTGGGTGTCTTAATCCTCGCCTTTCCTTTGGGTCGCCTCCAAGCTTTCTTTAGCATTTTGTTCTGAACTGGTCCAATCTTCCAATAATAATTTGCTACAAAGACTCAAACGCATTTCCACAAAGAGACTTTTTGGGACATATCGCCTTGCCTCTCTCCGAGTGGGCCTGGCCTCTGAACTTCATGATCTATTGTGGTTCTTGTTTTCTTGCCTTGCATTTTCCCGTGAAGTATTGAACTGTGTTGATTTCATAACCTACTTATTTTTCTCTCCCATCCTAATGAATACTAGAGTGCCATCTAGGTTGAAGCATACACCTCTGTCTGCAAATAAGTGATGCTGGTAGAACCTAGACTTGTCGAACTATTGTTAAGGGGATTGATCTGTTTTCTTCGTAGAGTAATTGTAATTGAATTGTTTGCCGTTATAGTGCCAGAGTGTTTTCTATAGATGTTTCGTTATAAATAAATACCTTTATATCTTTACACCGAAGCCTTGTTGCAGGTTTCTTTGTCTTACTGTGTAGAATTGCCCTATATTGTATACTCCACATACTGCCTAACTCTTCTTGAGGGAAGTCTGACTGCTCAGCCACAGCTACCAAGTGAATCTGTGTGGTACAGACTGCTACCAAGTGGGTTTACTGCCAAACACCTGTAGTCCTAAATCTTTTGCAGTGGTCCCAGAGGGAACTGCACAGGTTTCCGCCTAACACACGTACCCTGCTGGAATCGCGTGTGATACTTCCCGCGCACCCCTGAAATACACATACCCTGCTGATTTTGCGTGTGATACTTCCCGCGCACCCCTGATGCACACGTACACAGGACAATCGCGTGTGGAACTTCCCGCGAACCACTGAAATACACGTTCCCCGCTTGGCGTTTGCTGTTCGCCAGCCCTGTGAACTGGTCCAGGGTTAGCGCAGCCCTTTGCGATTATTTGGGGATTTTGAAGGCTTTTCCTTGCGCGAGGGCATTCTTGGCGGCGTAACTGGCGCTGCTGCAGGGTCGCTGCGCCACGCTGCGCCACGGCTGGTTTTGGATGCGAAAATCCATGAATACGCTGTGCGCGGAAATCGATTTTAGCGCACGCGGCTGGCGCAGACATTCGCACGGGCACGCTGTGCGCCAGTCGCGTGCGCCACTTTTGTGCGAATTTCTATGAATTACCCTGATAATGTATTTGCACTTTACGTGTCTTACTTCATTTGTATTCTGTCATTGCAGATGTATCCTGTTGTTTCATTGAGAAGTTTGTTGGACCACCTACTGTCTTTGTTGTGCTTTGAGGAAGGGTTCCCCTTCCAACCTGGGCCACAAATCAGCATGTGTGCTTTCATTCAAGCATACACATTTGTGAAGCCAGGGACACAGTGTTTTGCTGCAATAGTATAACATAAAACATTGACGTTAAGCACAAAACGCAGCCCATTTAGATTTCTCATTTTAATGCACCTCCTTAAACACTGGAAATTGAAATAAAACATTACATTCGATTTGACTGCATCCCCAAGTAGCTGTAAAAAGCAGCGCACATTTTCAATTGTTTGGTCTTCCATTTACCCATGAAAAGGCAGCGATTCATTTTTCTTTCATGCACATCCAAATGAATTGTTCACAGTAACAGCCAATGGTTCATAATCCGGTCGGCGACAAGACTGCTTTTGCAAAATCACACTCTTACACGGCAACGGAAACAAACCATTTTCTATTACAAATCGTATTTTGCATAATAGTAGTGCTGAATTATGCTGTAGGCTAAATCTTAAACACACAAATGTTTGAACACCAGAGCAGCAGCATGTGTCCTATTTAGTTTTTCCTCATTTGGAAATGGGTAATCTGTACAATAGTAATACTGCCTGAATGGTCTTCTACCATGGTCATGGGTCAAAAGGCTGAAAACAGAAATGTTCATATCCACATTCTAAACTTCTATACATGCTGTTTAACAGGTTATGCTCTTTTTGAAATTGACAATGTTCTTTGGAATGTTCACAATTTTAAGCGATTTCAATTAGGGCCCCATTACAATTTTTCCGGTGCAGAAATTAATGGTGGTAACAGAATCACCACCTCGTTACTTCCACATTACCACACTGCTGCGTTCCAAGACTGGAAGTGGAGCAAAGTATTTACCTGCAACATATAGCAGGAGGCAAATCCTGCATTTAACCTTGAAAAATCATCAGATTTCCCACATCAGAATGACTGCTCGTAAATCTGATGAAATTGCCTAGGAGTCCAAACATGGGGAATCGTGATGCCTGAGCAAAACCCAGGATCCCGGAATAAACCTGTGAGACTGTCGGTAACGGTAACACGTTTTGCAGAATTACCACCAAACAGCAAAGGGGGCCCATGAAGAGTTACCTTTGAGTGGTCTTCCATTTATTTCTCTATGTGTGGAATTAATATTGTGGACATCATAGTTCTAATGGCTTTTTCATCTTGGTTTTGAAGTTCTGTTTTAAGTATAAACATCACCTGATCTATCATCCCTCATAACAACTATCTCACCCCAAAATTGTGGGAAAGAAACAGAATGTTCTGAACTTGAATATTATGTTTTATTTATAATACTACATCTAAGTGATTAAAGAAGGTAGCTTAACTTTGAATGCTGGAAAAGTCATTGATAATCATATAGGTACCTTGTCTACAAAAGAGAAACAGAAAATGCATGCTAGTATCTTACTAGTATTTACATTCCCAATGCACACAAACATCAATGTCTATATAGGCGAGTCTGAATACATGTTCTCTATACAATATGTCATCTTTTCCAAAATGACCAGAGAAGTGGCTAATCTATACCATGATTTGTGATATGTTGTTCAATGTTTTTCGGCGTATTAGCAGCAATTGATCGACTACCTTTACAGGTTAAGGAGTCTTATCAATTGCTGCACAATTCCAGTTCAGCACCAAACTGAAACAACTAATTACAACCGCCTGCATTCTGCTCAATTTGCTAGTTAATTAGCTCACACTCCGTAGACACATTTTCTAAAAGTAGCTTGGCTCAAAATCCACCACACATCTATTATCCCTGACATGCTACACCCACACCATCTCATCCACCACAGAGACTGCCCATGTAAACATGCCATCCATTACTAAGATTAATTCACACTAAGCAACCCACACCCCAATTGAAGCGCTCCCTCTCACTGGTTCTGTTCAAGAAGGACTACAGTAATGTTCTCCTCACTGGACTCCCCAAAAGCGCCCTTGCCCCCTGCAAGCCATACAAAATGCTACAACTAGTCTCATCCTCCACCTCCCAATACACATTCACAAATTATCGCAGCTCTCGCCCAGCTCTACTGACTCCCTGGAGCCCAGAAAATCACCTTCAAAGGACTCTGCATTGTATTCAAAGCCATCCACCTCAAAACCTCACAATCCCTTCACTACAAACTGAAACACATCACCCACACAAACACTGGCTGCACAAGCAAGCATGCTCTATACATTCCATTCTGCAAATTAACATGCACACAAAAACAAAAGCAAAAATGTACCCATTGGGCACCCAGAGCATGGAACACTCTACCGATTAAAATCTGCACGGCACCTTCCAAAACAGCATTTTCTTAACGAGCCTCAAAACATACCTGTGTCCCCACAGGTAATCCAGCCCCTCCACCCTCCCTGATACTGTTTTTTTCTATCCTAAACGTCTTATCCTAGCATGAAAACATTGTGTAACTTCTGTTTCACCTCTCACCCTTTGAACCTTTGAAGAGTGGCAGGTGCTCCAGGGTCATATGGGTAGGATCAGCATTGAACAAATATTCTAAAAATAAATACATGTACCATGTAAAGGTTCTCCCTAAAAGACTTTCAATTGCTAATAGTGATTTAACTAGTTCTTGTGACATATATCTAAATTCACAAAGGTTATTGTACTCACTTTTGTGCTTTAAAGACCCAGGACAGGTAGGAACATCAACAGCTCCAGCAAGAAACATCCCCTCCCGGTCTGCCTTCTGCTTTCAAAATCTCTCTTAGGCAGTCCAGCTGAGTGTTAGGAGAAAACCCTGCATTTTTCTCTCTCTGGAAAGGTCTTCTGAAGGAGGATTTCCATCAGGTACATCCACCCATGTGGAATCCAAATCAGTACTTCGCTTGTCGGGCAAGCTTCCTGCCTCTGCAGATTTACCAAGAACTCTCTCGAAAAACTCCTATGACAAAGAAATGTTTCAATAAATGCATGGAAAATTAGCCTGCAACAACAAAACACAAAAAGCACTTTTCCACAATGAGACAAAGAATGTGACAATAACGGCATTCCTTTTAATTTTTTTATGCCAAGACACTGGAGAGCTAATTTTTGATAAAGGTCTACTTACGCAGAGGAGACTTCCAAAATGTACAAGTATTTTTGCACTGCAGTCCACTCCGTCCATTGTGTCTGTGCATAAATGGCACTTCGAAGTGCAAAGAAGTGTAAAGGCCTCCCGAAATGTAAACATGGCGGGATGCATTTAACATGGATTCCTGAGCGATCTACCAGTGTTAAGCAACTGTTGAAACCTAATCACCATACCAGCATCAGAATGAATGGTAGCATAAATGCAGTCCTAATTGTGAGGTGGAGTGGATGAGAAGAAACATAAAAGGCAGTCCATGCCCACACTCCACGTGCCAAAAATTAGTGTTGAACAAGGCATTAAACCACGCACAATCATTTAACCTATTTTACTATTTAGGTTTATGGTCATCACCTTTGGGGCTCATGTTCGAGTTTGCTGCACTTTCACAGGAAGGGACTTTTACTTTTGCACCTTGATATACACAGGTCCCCCCCATGTAATCTTCCATGTGTGCATGTTGGAGTGCAAAACGGGGTTGCAAAATATTGGTGTACTCACCAGCACAAACCAAAACAAAAGGAGGTGTGAGGAAATTATAAAAAGGAGGTGTGAGGAAATTATAGTCCTGCTTCTAGCGAATCCTCAATTTTAGGCAGAGTCTTAAAAAAAAATAATAGAGCGCTAGGGGGTAAGTTTCTCTATTTACTCAAATGAACTGAGATTGCTGGTAGAGTGATTAAAGCTCTAGTCTCTAAATACACTCACGAGACTAATCTGTACAAAAATATATCAAATAATTTTATTTGTATCAAAGCACGGTTAAAAAGGTTAAACCAAGTACGATAAAACAAACACCAATCTCTCGTAGGTACAAATGAAAAAGAGAGCAGACAACAGTAGGCATTACAGGGTCAATTTTACTGAACATATTCATAAATATCTACTGGTTTAAAGCGCTGTGTGCTGTGCATTTTGTTAGAGCATCCATCACATCCAAGCACTTATTCTCATTCAAACTTGTCCCAACATGTTTCTTTCTGTTAATGTGTGGTAAAAACTAAGCAGAAATTCATCAGGGGTATGTCTGCAATATCCCAGTTGTTTACTACTAGAGACTGGTACTCAAGAACCAAATTACAATAATGCGATTTTCCAAAGAGGCAGAACAAAAACCAATGTGTTCTATCCGGTGTGTATCCACACATTTTGAATGGCCTCCAATAGGTGAAGTCCTAGAGATGGTCCATCCTATTCAACACTCGACCAGCAATATAGTTCATCATCTGTAAAGGAAACGTTTAGGGTATCATTATAGGAACCCAAAATCTTAGGACTTGTTTAATAAGTCAAAACACAATTACACAACCAATTCTAATGTATGTGGGGCTCCCCAATTACTTTAGGGAACATCACGCCAATCATGGCAACAACCACTGTAAACAGGACTTCTCCTCATGGAGATAGGAGGAGGGGACTAGAGGTTAAAGTAAAATTTGGAGGTGACTCAAATTCAATGTGGCATAGTCGTTTCCAACATCTTCTTGTGCTGCTAGATGCTTAATTGTAAATCAGTGATTGTTTAAACACTGCTTAAGTGAAAGCCGTACTTTTCACCACTGAGAATATGTGTGAGCCCAGGGGTGAGAGTAGATGGTGTGTGGCAATCCACAAAACTTTGGTAGACTTCCTGTTGCATCTCAAATGCCCATCAGGGTTTTCTCCAGAGGGAGTAATGCGTAATCTTAATGGGTTCTAGAAATAGAAAAAAAATATTCTGATCAAAGGGTGTTAGCCTCAGGGGTATAAAGGTAGCAAGCTAATCATTCTATAGTCCATAACTCTTACCACCCTCTGTGATTGTGTAATATTAAAATCCGACACTGTATTCCGTATAGTGAAGTCACAAAATCATGCACCGAAAGTGGGTCGCACTGAAGGCGAAATTGCTGGTGAAAGTTGGAAGAGTCGGAGCCCGTGGGGACCACCTTAAAGGTGTGTGCAGCTGGAGTGAATCAGCCCTAAGGGAAATAGAAAAAGAAAGCAGCACCAAGATTAGTGTGGCTGAAAAGGTACCTATGTCACTCTACCTAAGTACAACGGTTTCTGTCAACGTTCCTTACCCGTCTATAAATAGCCCTTCGAGTTAGTTTCAGTCCTGACAATTGCGCATTGCAGAAGTTCTAAACATCAAGAATCTGGTCGGGTAACCTTATTTTTCCATACGGCGCATGAATACATGGAGAGAGCTGTGTGGCTTCTAAAAAAGTTAACAGAGAAATGCGTCAAGCAGCAGCAGCAGTTACTATTCTGAAAGAAATTTCGAGAAAGAGCCGAGCGCAGGCTTCTTACCAATATGTAGTGCATCCTCTTTGGAATAGGATGGTCTGTTGGTCCTCTGCGGACTCCATGAGTAGGATCATGTGACTAGCAATTAGCATCTAAATACGCAACACGGATGACTCGTAACTCCCTGATTGGGTAAATTGCGTGAAGCACTTCGTTGTCATGGAGATTCATATGTAAGTTCTATTAGCGAAAGGAGTTGCTCCAGGTGGTGTGGATTAACAAGACACACAGTTCTGTAATTTAGTTGCATGAAGCGTTCTGTTGTCGTGTTGATCCGTACGCATGTTCTATTATCTAATGAGGTTGCTCCAGATTGCTAGCTTAGAGCATTGTTGGGTATACAGTTGACATCACTCTATGTGTTTTCATGAGGAGTGAACAATAAGCCTATAGGGTTTCTTAATTGTGCTGTCACAATTGGGATAGCTTGGTGAAAACTCCTGTTATTACTGGTACTGTAGCTAGAGGAACTGATCGTTCATATTTTATAGTCATATGGATGGTGATCAGATGGGAGATGTGTCTTGCGCATCAAATTTAAAAATTCCAGTCCATTTTTTCATTAAGGCTGGTACTCACCAGCACACCTCCTTTCTGCACTCTGCCATGCAAATTGAGTAAACACTGCCTGACATTTAGGGCCTCATTACACGGATGGCGGTAAAATACCGGTACCGGTAAATCCTTACCGCCTTACAACGAGGTCCCTTTGCAGGTTGGGGGATTTAACGCCTGCTTTTTGCAGGCGTTAAAAACCAACCCGCAAAGGGACCCAGGGAGCTAATTACGGTACCGCAATTTGCAGTACCGTAATTAGCGCCTTCCCCATTCCCATTGAGCCCTATGGGGCAAAAATGGGAATGGGGAAGGGCAATGGTGGAAGGGGGAATTACCGCCCCGCCAACCTTGGAATGGGGCGGTAATTCCCCTTTCCGCAAGGGCGGTGCCGGTATGTTACCGGCATGAACCATGGCGCTAATAGCGCCATGGTTCTCCGCCATCCGTGTAATGAGGCCCTTACACTTGGCAGTCAGAGTTTACAATGAATTCCTGTTGAATCCGTCTGCTTTTTGTTGGTGTAAAAAGCAGGGGGATGCCATAGAAATCTACAGCATTTATGCAATCATGAAAATGTCATTTCTAAGGCAAAGAAGAAAGTAGAGGTGAAATTGTAACTTGCAAACCATTTCTGATCTCCTCTTTACAGATGAATGAACATGAGGTGCATCGCGAATGGGCCACAAGAGCAATACAATGCATGAAGCCATGCATAAGGCTCTGAGGCATTTTTGTTTTCAACATGTTGTATTAACTGTTTGCGTGTTACATCAGGTGCAATCTTCAAAGGACAATTCTGGACTTTCGCATTTACAACTATTCAAACTCTGTACAATCCTTGTTCCAGAGAGCCAGTGCACCCCATAATTTCACTCCTACCCCCCACGCAGCCCTAAGCACACAGATTGAAGGGCCAGCATGAGGAGAACAACAAAACAATAGGAAAGGAGCGTGGAAGGCCTCAGATGGGCAAAGAGGTTGGGGGCCGAAGAGGCCAGCGCGTCCACGATCTACATCACTATACTATTAGTGGGCCTTGTTGTGAAGAAGACCGGTAGGGGGTGTCTCTACTTCTACTCTCTATATGGTAGAAGAGAGGCACAGAAGACCCCAGCCAAGATTCTATATTAAGGTAGCAATGGACGAGCAATCAAGGCCTAGCTTCTCAGGAGGTGATGCAGGCTGGTTCTTAAGTACAGTGTAGTCCCCAAGCCCCCACAAAGGAATGTCCACACACTGTATTGGTTAGAACACAGTCTTTATATAATCAATATTCAAGGTTATGTACACTTATCATAATAACTCACTTTGTACTTAGGAAAATCAATAATGGCAAATATATACAATTCTAAAGTGGTACCACCCTTTGTATTAGATCTCATTACAGTGCATCAACAATACTGTAACAATGTCACACAGATCAATAGAGTGAAACCAACAATAGAGAGAGGAGAGAAAATAAGATGGTTGAGCAATAGGCAGAATACTGGCCCCTACCACTAGACACAGTTCTGTGTGGAGATCCCCCCACCTGGGCAACCTGTAAAATAAGATATAGCACAAGCCCAGTCCATATATTGTTCTGCAAGTCTTATCCCCTCCTATAATGTTTTTACCCCCCCAATGTACCTAGTGGAGTTGAGTTCTTTGAAGAGGCTTCGACAGATCCTTCTTGAGCGACCCCCTTTCAAGCGGGAGTCACGGATCGTTGAGAGGCGTCGAGAAGCGTCGAGGAACTCGGTGTTCGGCGACGGGGAATCGACGGCCCTTCTTGAATGCCTTCCCTTTCAAGCGGGAGACACGGGGCGTCGAACGTCCGTCGACAAACAGGGTAGAACGGCGTCGAAGAGGCGGCAGCTTCGTCCGAGCGGTGCTCATCGGCGTCAGAGCGTCGGCGTCCTGTAAGGCAGAGGCGTGCGGGGCACCTCAGTGACAATAGTTCTGGACCGCAAAGATTGTGGAGACGGAGGCCCAGCAAGGGCGTCGAGTCGTTCGAGTCTTTGTGGTCTTCGGGTGGCGGGAAACCCACCGGCAGGTTTCTCCTCAGCGCGTTGGTCGTTCTCGACTTTCTCCGGCAGGATAAAGCGGTCGACGGTGCGGACGAGGGAGTCCTTCGATTCGAATGTTCTTAGGCAAAGGAGCGGACGGCTCCGGTCGTCGGCGGCACGGCGTCAAGTGGTTCCCACGGCTGGGCAACACAACTTCGACGGGCCTCCAGCGGTTACACAAACCTGCGAACCCTGGTCGACGGCAATGGACTTCGACGGCGGCGATGTCCGGGTGCTTCACTTCGATCTCCTTGGCGGTCCCGTCTCGGGTCGGCAGCCTTTCGAGGGTCTGTCTTCCAGGGCACTTCGGCGAAGATGGAGCGGTGCTCGATGGTCCCTCAGAGCACGGGAAGAGGGCGCCTTACCAGGTCCTCTCTCGGGCCAGTCTTCGACGATTTCGGCAGCCTTCGGATCGGTCGAAGCAAATGCAACAGCAAGTCTTCTTCTTCCAGCTGGACGTCGAGGATCAGCAGTTCCAGTTACTCTTAGAGTGGAGACTCAACTCCAGAACGCTTCTGAACGCTTCTGAACGTTCCCTGAACCAATTACCAGTGGTGAGAGGTCCCCAGATATACTATTCTGTCTCTCATCCACACTTCTGGCACACACTCAGCAGCCAATCATACAGAAGGGCATTCATGCAGTCAGTCAGCCAATCAGGCACACAGTGCATTCAGGCCACACTCCTCCCTTTCAGACACTCACAACAAGGAATGTGGATTGGGACAAGTACCCAGCCATTCAACACTACACACTGCATTCAGGCCAGTTTCGGGCAAGGCTGTCTCAGTCTTTGTCTCTCATGCCAGAAACCAGACAACCACAACAAGGAGTGTATATTGGTCACACACTCCATTCACCCAGGTCCCACCCACAGGAGGTACCCACAACATACAGTCACTGGGAAGGCTCCAGTCAGTCTAGCTGGGCCTTCACAACAACACCATATATGGAACTTCCACCCAACAGCCAGTCAGGGGAAGGGACAGAATCAGGGCTTCCCAGGACTTTGGGAAAACAAGGTAACAGGCAATAGAAATCAAGAGGCCACAGGGGCCATCTTGTTTCCTATCAGGAATCAACTGATCCCAATGGCAGGGCCTGGGTATCCCAAAATGGAGGACACCCAGAGCACCTGTCAAATTCAGCATGCAGCTGCCACCAGCCCATACCCTGCTCTGTGGGCCACCCACAGGTGCCCAAAAACATACACTAGGGGCACAGGGCTGTACCCCTACCCATGGGTGCCATAAGGGTATCCCATGGGTCTGTTCACCAAACCAAAAGAGGGAGCTGCACTGCCAGGAGTCCCACATGGACTCCTGTGCAGAAAACATGACAGAACACACGATAAAAAGCAGTAAAGGACAAGGATTCAGAGGCCCTGTCCCTCTGATGCATTTCCAGCATCACACTTGTCAGGAAGCATTTCATCAGGGCTGAGCCAGAATTCTGCTTAATGCAAGAGTTGTGGGTAACACAGTTTATCTCCGGGTCATGATGTAGTCAGTCTATGAGATCACACTTTTCATGCGCCCTGTAGAATTCAAGGAAGGTTAACAACTCCATTTAAATATTAGAGTGTGTTTCAAGTAAGATGGATGTTGAGCTTTCCATGTCATAAAGTTTGGTGGCTTTGCGGCCCATTCCATTTTTGATGGCAAGTGGTTCCGCTTCCAGTGAATCATGAGGCATACTCTTGCCCCCAGCAGTAGGTCCCTAGGCATGTGAGACATTTGGGCATGACAGTCACCCTGGTCCTCAAGACCAAATAGCACCAGCATTGGAGAAGGTACCCACGCAATCCCATCAATGGCCTTGATCCATGCTAACACCTCTTTCCCACCATATGTGCCAGTAAGTAGAGATCTTGCCACAGGTCTTCCAGCACACGGGGCTCACACCTGGATCCATTTTCACAAGCTTATGCAATGCCAAGTCCCATTTAAGAAACAGCCTACAATTATGCATGTTACATTCAACAGCCATGGAGGAGGACCATACTGCCCTGTAAATTAGTCGCCATAAGTCTGAGTAAGCATCAATACCTAGGACACTGGATCATGTTCTTTGAGTGTTTGGTGTCTGTAGGTGGCCCCGGGTTATGAATGCGTTGTATAGCTTTGAGATGAGGCCCCGGGTGGAGGTGTGCAAGCTCAGGACCTGCTGAAATTGCATCAGGGGGCATTTAAAATTGTCTGCCCAATGCCGGTCTAGTAGAGGTCCTCTCAGTTTGCCGGTCTAATAGAGGTCCTTCTCGGTTGCCCCAAAAAATCAGATATGCCATGTGGGAGATGGGTTCATGGCCTATGGTTTTCTCTAGTTCACGTTTTTGTAAAAAATGGCCCTGTCTTCACAGATGACTAACTCTTGTTAGTCCCGACCCATAGTACTTCTGGAACTGTAAGGGCTCTGCAATCGTGTCCTTGATAAGTGGTGCCCCCAAGCAGCTAAGAGGACTGGTCTTAGTTGTAATCCCCTGCATGTCCTGAACCTTCTTCCAGAGATGCCAAAGAGTTCTTAGGACCAGGTGTGTCCAAGTAATTGAGTTCTTAGGAACACACAGCCATTTGCCTAGAACTACGTGGGTGACTATGTTATTTTCCACCAACTGTTTTTCTTTTTTTCCCTTCAAGTGGTCTTCTAGCACCTGGAATTGGACCACTCGATAGTATAGATATAAGTCACTGAATCACACCCCCTTTATCTTTTGTCAATATAAGTGTTGGGTATACTATGCATGTTTTTTATCGGCCAATTTGAATGCCAGAAACACTTTCTTTGCCTCTACAAAGAAAGAGCATGGTAACACAATTGGAAGGGCCTGAAACAGAAACAGGAGCCTTGGTAGGGCGTTCATTTCAGTAGAAGTTAACCAGGCTGCCCAGGAAAGCAGAAGCAGGACAAGAACAACAAGAACCGGTATTGATTGTGTTGGGATTCCGACATACGCTAGGATGTCATCAGCATATAAGGCCAAGTTTGTACTTTCTGCCCTTTATCACTAGGCCAAGAATCTGGTTATTCAAGTGGATTGTGTTCGCCAAGGGTTCAAGTGGCAGGGCAAAGATCAATGGGGATAGAGTACACCCTTGTTGCATGCTGCGACTCAGATGAAATTCCTTGGAATCTATTACATTAACAATCACGTTGGCTCTGACATTTTGGTATAGAGCCATAGCCCCCTCATACCATCTTGCCCCTAACTCAGCCTTTTTCAATACACCCTCCATGAATGCCCATTCTACCTGATCAAATGATTTTTCATCTTAAAATGACAATAGTAGGGGTCCTGCACCATTCCATCCACGCCCACCATCAGGTCAAGAGTTTTGCACATGTTATTTTCCCCTTGGAGACTCCTAAAAAAGCCCACTTGCTCTCTGTACAGTAATTCTGGGAGGACAACATGGAGTATAGCTGCAAGGACACTGGCATAGACTTTGGAGTCCATATTAATCAAGGATAAGGGGCGGTATGAGCCGCAATCCAGGGCCTCCCTGCCCTTGTTTGGCAGAATTCTGAATCTGGCCTGAATAAAGGTACCAAGTGCGTTCCTTCCCTTTAGCATGTCATTAAAAAGCGTGGTCAAGAATGGTATGAGGAGCGATCCATGTCTATTGTAAAATGTGGGACTAAACCCGTCTTGTCCTGGGGATGATCCAGGCCTTAATCTTGAAATGGCCAGAAGAAACTCCTCACCCTGTATTGGAGCATTTAGGGATGCCTTCTCTTCCTCTGATAACTTAATGAAAGAAGGCCATTTAGCTATTTAGATATTTCACCTTCAGTCCCAACGTATTCCGATTTGTATAACGGGGAATACTATTGTGAGAACATATTAGAGATATCCGTGGGCTGAGTCATTCTATGGCCCTCATCATCTCGTATTTTATAAACCACCCTTTTAGCTCTCTAAATTCTGAGGCATGCTGCTAGCAGCATGTGGGCCTCATCGCCCTTCTCATAGTATCTTTGCTTCAAATAGCGCATCTGTGCCAGTGCATTCCAATTACACACTTCCCCTCAGTACTGTGGCATCCTCAAGCAGTGCTTCTGCCTGTACCGGGTCATCCTGTGGTGATTTTTTTCTTTATCTGCTATCTGCACTTTCCCGTAGTGTCTTCTCTCTTTTCTTAGCCATCCCTTCCACATAGTGTGGCATTGAAGCTCCCCATTATCACTGAATAAAAAATAAAAAATAAACAATCTCTTTGCACATAGGATTCTCTGAACACCTGATTTCTGAAGAGTCAAACATTACAAACCTGTCTACGGTCAGTCTGTATCTGTGGGTCTAGGTTGAGTGTTGCTGTACACATATCGTGGTCTGCCCAGCCTATCACTTGAATACCTGCAGTTGTAATGTGGTGTTCTTGTGCTGCTTACAGGAGTATACAATACATTCTGGACCATGTGTTGTACAATACATTCTGGACCATGTGTTGTACAATACATTCTGGACCATGTGTTGTGTGGAGGAGAATAACATGTGAATACTGGTGCTTGTGGATGTGTGGCTTTCCATGTATCAATGAGGACATTTTTGTGTAATGCGTAATTCAGTTTGTTAGTCTCATGTGTCACTGGCGGTCCAGCCCCCACCCTCAAAGATGACCAATCTAGCATTCGGTCAGTGATTGAGTTAAGGTTGCCCCCAAAAATTAGGGTACCTGTATTCAACCTGTTCACTGTCACCACGGCCTCGCTATAAAACTGGAATTGGTGTTGGTTGGGGGCATGTGATCCACAGAAAGTCACTGCCAGGTCGCCAATCCTGCCATTAGGTGTCAATGGTCAACCTTCCACCCCCTTTCTAACCTGTTGGCCTTCCAACCCAAGGGATTTCCAGACCAGAATTCCTACCCCTGCTTTTTTCGCCATGCTGGACGACCATTGAACGGATTCCAGCTACCTCCATTTAAGTGCATATGGTTCACCCATCCAAAACATTGTTTCATTCAAGAATAGGATCTCAATCTCTGGCTGTTGGAATACTCGGATCACCGTAGATCGGTTCTACTGAGACTTCCGGCCCTTCACATTTAGGGACTTCAGCTGCACTCCATTACCGTACATTTCAATAGAAAGATTTAGTGTCCCTCTCAAACTCATGCCCCTCCACAGGGTCGCAATCAAAAACTTCAGACCTAGTGTCACCCAGCTTTTCAGATCCTGTTCACCTTTCCTAGAATTAAAAAACATTCCCATCCAAGTTGTCCTTGGTGCACTTCCCTCCATTTTCCCCAATTCCCTATCCCAAGCCAGTTGGGTAGGTGACCGCCACCCTTGTAGAGTGGAGACTCCCTGTTGAAAAAAAGAGCCATTACGAAGGGACTATCAACTATCAATTTGGCAACGAGCAACAAGCTCCTGAGATTTATGTGGCAAACTCAACTGTAGTAACCAGAGTAAAAGGAAACAATAGTCTGGGGCAGCTGGTTATGGGCCTTATCGAAGCTGTGTCATCAAGGGGGACCCCAAAGGGCGGCAACAAATGTGAAAATAAACACAGGGGGCTCGATCCGTTCTCAAGGAGTGTTAAATCTGTGGTACTTTCTTGAGTTATAGGAGTGGCCTGTGTGTGGGCAAGAATTCTGTAGCCATTCAGCTGTGTCTGAGGCCTGATCACTACCCCAGAACTTTGTACTACAATCCTCACCGACAGCTGGTTCAGGACTCCATTGACTTCATCTTTAGAAACAATCCTGTGGTTCTCTCCTCTGTGCAAGAATGTGAGTGAGAAGGGGAACCCCCAGTGAATGTGAATACCCCTCTCTTGGAGCCACTGTGTTAGGGGACGGAAATCCTTTCACTTCTGATGGGTTATTACCAAGAGGTCTTGATACATTTTGATCAAAATCCATCAAATAAAATGTCTCCCTTCTCACTGGCTTTTTGCACGATATCCATTTTATGCTTGTAATTGTGGCAATTGGCAAGCATGGATCGTGGGCCAGTTGGGTGGGGCACCCCAAGGTGAACTCCATCAAAAGAGATCTTAGGCGCTCGAGAGTCTGTGAGGAGGATACCGATAAGGGTCTTTACCTGGCGTCCTGGGGCAAAAGCTGTTTCTTCTTCTGGTTCCTTCAGGCCCATTATGCAAATGTTTGACCTGCGCTCCCAGTTCTCCATTTCATCTACTTTCAGCGCCAGGTCCAACTCTCTATGATCTAGGTCCATCAAATGGGCATCTACTCGATTTCCATTAGGTTGGCGGACAGTTGGCTGTTCTCCAGCAACTCGATTTTGTCCTCAACCGTGTCCATCCTCCCTTTAAGTTCTGTAATCGCCCCTGCTATGCCTGTCTTCACCGATCTGATCTCTTACAAAATCATTTGAGTGTTCACCTTAGTAGATGTTTTGTCTTCGGCTCCCAAGGGAGGCAGCATTGTATCTGGGACCTTGGGCACAGCCATGTCAGGAACTCGCTGAAAGCTATGCAGTTTTGAGGCCTTGTTAGGGTGAAGCTTCTGCTGTGGGGCCACTCTGAGCTGTTGGGTCGCCACTTGTGCTGCCCTATTTGCTACCAGATGATGTGCCCTAAGGAAGTAAACTCATGTGAGAACAAGAGCTCTATCTCCCGGCGTTGTGCTTCCAGGTCTGCTAATGGGTCTCCAGTCTGGTAGATAAGTTTCCTGGTTGGTTTGATTCCCCTTCCCTTTGTCACTCGTGCTTGTCCTGAATAGATTTGTTTTTAGGGGACTGGCTCCACTATGCTGACTTGTCCCATGTGCCACATACCTCACGACTGCCTCACAACGTGCCTCACAAACCATTGCGGGACAAGACCAGAAAAGGAAAAGCGCTGTGCAAAATACACAGCGTTAATTTGCGCCTACCCAGGGAGATTGTTGATTCAAGGTGGTTCAAGATTAAGACCCTGGGATGGCATGGTGTCAAGGCATGCAGCGTCTGCCCTGGCGCGGGACCACTGTCTGTCGCACCACCATCTATATAGCTGCAGATTTCATGGTACACAATGCACCCTCCAGCTGGTTCCCTGTTATAAGCCGTTATTGTCCCGCAGGTGGATGGCTTTCAGGGGCACATGAAATACCAACCGGTCACTGAGATCAGAAAAGTTCTGATGCGTTAATCCACCGGATAACATCCTACAGGAACAGAGAACGTATGCTGGGTGTCATCCTTATTAGTCTTAACTTTATAAGCAGGGCCCTACTAGAGCCACCTGTCAGCCACCAGCGTCCCAACACCTTCATTCACTTTGTGCCTCGCTTCTGGGGTGCAAATTGTCAGCATGTCGCCCGTTGTCCATCAGTTCTCCCCATCGGCCAACGGAGGCAACAGATCAGGCTGACATGTTGCCTGCGCACCCTGGTGGATTGGCTTTGAGGCATTTTTCACAATTTGTATGACGAACAGGAGAGGTTGCTCATAAGTTACGATTCTGCACTGACCTTCCTCTCTGACATGCAAATACCACAGCATGTATGGCAGTATACATGTTCATGCTGGCAGAAATGCTGTGAATTCCAATGAAATCTGCCTGCTTTTACACCAGCCAAAAGCGGGTGGTTCCATAGGAATCCATTGTAAACTCGTTTACTCGTTTAGATTGGCAAAAGTGTGCCTCACAAGCATAGACACAGCCTTTTTGCAATTCACTTTTGCATGTAAATGTTGAACATTATTTGGAAGGGACCTGTGTAAATCAAGGTGCACATGTAACCAGGTCCCCTTCATGTAATTTACAGTGGACTCGAGAATGAGCCCCAATGTGTAAAAGGTTTATGAACTGTGTCTTAGCACTGCCAACAAACACCCTGATTGACTGAGCAGTGCAAAGTATATGTTTCCAGTGCAAAGTGAAACATAAAAGGTTCACCTCTCAGGAACGTAATCAATAGTTATTAGCCATGTTGCAGTGCCCCTATCTCCCAATAGACAGAGATTCAGCAACTCACTGGTACAGAGTCACTCGGAATCCAGGAATTCCTAAGAAAATGGAAGGTAAATGACAAGCCAGCGGTGTTAATTGATGTGAGCATATGGGAGGGAGGCCAGTGTGTATGAGCACGGTGCGCTGCCTCTCAACAGTCATTGAAGAGGTTAGGGCAGGAAATTGCCACTTGCAGTCTGCAAATGTCAGAAGACATCCTGGCCATAGCAGGATGGCAAAGCAGGCAGCAACCTACTAAGTAAGAAAGGGCAGATCATCTCCCTTTCACCTTTGTAATACTGTCATGAGCACATGACATGGCCGTTATGCAGATACTATTGACAAAAAATGATTTTCCAAGCTTAAGGTATATATCACATATATTGGTACTAAGAATTAAAGGTGCGATTTCAGCAACTAATTTATATTTAATATTTATTTCCTCCAAACATTCCCTCCAATCCTAAACGGGAACATGCCATTTGATTTAGAAGGATAACGAAAACGCCATTTATCTTTGCATATGATATGATATGATATGATATTTTATTTATATAGCGCCTATATATAAAGGGCCTCATCACGAGTCTGGCGGTAACCCTTAAATGTGGCGGTAGCGCTATTACTGCTGCATTTAAGGGTCCGCCAGATCATGGCTTTGGCGGATTTCCCCCAGCTCTGAGCTGGTGGGAAATCCGTGTCAAAATTGCTGATTTTCGGCGCGACTACCGCCAGCGGGAAATCCACCGGTGGTAATAGCGTGAATTTTCCCCATTGGGACCAATGGGGAATGAGGAATTCCCGAATGGGCCCAATGGGGAATGGGCAATAACCCTTCCGCCAAACCCGTGATCCGGCGCTGATAGCGCCGGGGGGTTTGGCAGTAGGGCTATTAGCGCCGGCGCTAATAGAGCCGGTGTTACCGCCCAACTCGTGATGAAGCCCAATGCGTTTCAAGTGCTTCAAGGCAAGGGAGGGAACAAGGGAAATACAATGGCATTCTTACTGGCCATTAACAGTAAGGATGTGAAATTAACTATCGTTCTCGGCCTGACAACATTTCAAATAGATAAGGAAGGGAGGGGGAGAGTGGGGAGGAAATAGAAACAGACAGACGACTACCGTACTAGGCCTGCCGACATTTCTGATAGAGCTGGAGAAAAACAAAAGGTGAGGGAGATGGGCGCAGGAAGGGAGGGGAGGAACACAACAAGCGACTATCGTACTAGGCCTGACGACATTTCAGATAGATAAGAAAGGGAGGAGGAGAGTGGGAAGAAAATGGAAATAGACATGTGACTACTATACTATACTATACTAGGCCTGCTGACATTTCTGATAGAGCTGGAGAAAAACAAAAGGTGAGGGAGAGGGGTGCAGAAAGGGAAGGTAGGAACAAAGCAAGCGACTATCATACTCAGCCTGATGACATTTCAGATAGTACTGGAGGGGGAGGGGGGGCAAGAAAGGGGAAGGGGGAGGTGACAGACGAGGTTGCTATCATAATAGGTCCAGGGACAATTCTGATAGAGTAAGGGCATAGAAGAAAATAAGGGGAGGAGAAAGGAAAAGGGAGAAGGGGAGAGGAGGAGAGAGCAGCGAGTAAGCAATCAAAAAGAGTGGAGAAGCAAGAGGGGAGAGCGAACGCAATTGCATAAATCAGTAGTTACACATAGGGCCTCATTACGACTTTGGAGGTAGCCATGGCGCTATTAGAGCCATGGCTACCTCCAAAATCGTGTCCGGGTCCAGTCTGGTGGAGAGGGGACTTACCGGGACATTCTGCCCTAGGCGGACCTGTAAGTCCCCATTCCAAATGCCATTCCCCATTCCCATTGAGCCCCGAACTGGCTCAATGGGAAGGAGGAAAGCGCTAATAACGGGCCCGCTAATTGCGGGCCTGTTATTAGCTCTAAGGTCAATTAACAGGACCAGCAGAGAGACAGCTGGTCAGACCAGCCGTTCCTGCTGGGACCCGCTAAGGGACCTCGGAATTGGGCAGTAAGGGATTACCGGCTCCGGTCTCCTTACCAGTGCCCGGTATCCCTTACCGCCCAACTCATAATAACCCCCATAATGTTGCAAGCCAGGATACAAGATGAAGATGGGAACAGCATGAATCAGGACCACCATGAGCACAAGATGCAAAGGAAGTCCAGCATTAGAGTTGAGAAAGGGTGATGCACTGTGAAACAATGAAGTCCATAAAAGTAAAGTCCAGCTTTGGCCTAATGATGGTGATGGTCAAACGATAATGTATCAGGACAGACTCCTGCAGAAATGGCTGGAGGAGTGTGGGTGGCAGCAGGCTAAAAGAATAAAGCAAAACAGGCAACACCTGTGTGTGAGAAGGGTGGGGAGCACAAAGGAACATCACAGGGGGAACAGAGTGGGTGGGGATGTCCTGTGGGGACAGCGGGAGCAAACACATGTTGGTGCATGCTTACCTGCTCTAGGAGCAGGGGTTCTGGCCCTGGGTCCTTCTTGCCCGAACAGGTCCAAACTGGAATTGCCCTTTTCTTCTTCTGCCCTTCGCTTCCGACGCCCTTGATCTAAGAGTTAAGAGCAGGAAAGAAGAAGCAGGGCTAAAAAGGTGAGTGGTTCTTAGGCCAGGCGACCTAGATCCACTTGCACCTGTTCACCATCTGCAAAGGAAAAGAGGCTGGAGGGCTCCTTAAGTACGGAAAAACTGTGAACACCAGGAAGGCACCAGGTGGGCGGGGCTTGCTCAGTGGAGAAAAAGAGTGGTTTAAACAGGTTAAACATAGTTTAAACAGGTTGCAGTCTACCTTGTGAGCACACACATGGTATGGTAGGCTTTCAAACTTGGAGAACATCCAGTCAGGCTTTGAAGGATAGTCAATTTAGTCTGATGTAACTGAGAGTTTGTGAAATAAAGGAGAGCTCTTTTAATCAGAATCTGATTCATCAACAACAATCGCTTGATCAGACATTGGAATTTCATTCTATCATTTAATTGGCCCTGCCATTCACATGCTCAGAAGATGCAAACTGTCAGGACACTAAGATGACAAACTAAACCATTAATTCTCGATGACTTTAAGGGGGTAATTCATAGAATTCAGCGCACAAGTGGCGCATGCGGCTGGCACACAGTGTGCGCGTGCGAATCCCTGCGCCAGCCGCGTGCGCTAAAATCCATTTCCACGCACAGCATATTCATGGATTCCAGCCACCAAAACCAGCCGTGGCGCACAGTGGCGCAGCGACCCTGCAGCAGTGCCAGTTACGCCCCCAAGAACGCCTCTCGCGCAAGGAAAAGCCATCAATATACCCAATCCAGCGCAAAGGGCTGCGCTAACCCTGTACCAGCACAGCAAGCGGGCTACGTGTATCACTGGGGTGTGCGGGAAGTACCTCACCCGATTGGCCCCGTGCGAGCAGGGTACGCGTATTTCAGGGGTGCGCGGAAAGTTCCACACGCAATTTTATCATGGTACGTGTATTTCAGGGGTGCGCGGGAATTTCCACACGCGATTGGGCCCGTGCGAGCAGGGTACGCGTATTTCAGGGGTGCGCGGGAAGTTCCACACGCGATTTCATCATGGTACGTGTATTTCAGGGGTGCGCGGGAAGTTCCACACGCGATTCCATCAGGGTACGTGTATTACAGGGGTGCGCGGGAAGTTCCACACGCGATTGGGCCCTTGCAAGCAGGGTACGCGTATTTCAGGGGTGCGCGGGAAGTTCCACACGCAATTTCATCATGGTACGTGTATTTCAGGGGTGCGTGGGAATTTCCACACGCGATTGGGCCCGTGCGAGCAGGGTACGCGTATTTCAGGGGTGCGCGGAAAGTTCCACACGCGATTTTATCATGGTACGTGTATTTCAGGGGTGCGCGGGAATTTCCACACGCGATTGGGCCCGTGCGAGCAGGGTACGCGTATTTCAGGGGTGCGCGGGAAGTTCCACACGCGATTTCATCATGTACGTGTATTTCAGGGGTGCGCGGGAAGTTCCACACGCGATTCCATCAGGGTACGTGTATTACAGGGGTGCGCGGGAATTTCCACACGCGATTGGGCCCGTGCGAGCAGGGTACGCGTATTTCAGGGGTGCGCGGAAAGTTCCACACGCGATTTTATCATGGTACGTGTATTTCAGGGGTGCGCAGGAATTTCCACACGCGATTGGGCCCGTGCGAGCAGGGTACGCGTATTTCAGGGGTGCGCGGGAAGTTCCACACGCGATTTCATCATGGTACGTGTATTTCAGGGGTGCGCGGGAAGTTCCACACGCGATTCCATCAGGGTACGTGTATTACAGGGGTGCGCGGGAAGTTCCACACGCGATTGGGCCCTTGCAAGCAGGGTACGCGTATTTCAGGGGTGCGCGGGAAGTTCCACACGCGATTTCATCATGGTACGTGTATTTCAGGGGTGCGCGGGAAGTTCCACACGCGATTCCATCAGGGTACGTGTATTTCAGGGGTGCGCTGGAATTTCCACACGCGATTTCATCATGGTACGTGTATTTCAGGGGTGCGCAGGAATTTCCACACGCGATTGGGCCCTTGCGAGCAGGGTACCCGTATTTCAGGGGTGCGCGGGAAGTTCCACACGCGATTCCATCAGGGTACGTGTATTACAGGGGTGCGCGGGGAGCACCACACGTGAATTGCACGTGTGGGTCCTCCCAGGTGTTCCCTCTACACCCTCCACGGCCCCTGCAGGTGGCTCACACCACAGGGGCCTACCCTCCACATGTCCTGCAGGCACCCCATCCACCATGGCCATGCCCCCCAGCCAACCCACATGTCAACTTGCACTACTGCCCACCAACACATGTCCCCCTGCACCCCCAGCCACCAGGGGCAGCCTCCACCAGGCCCCCACCCATGTCTCCCAGCACCCCCACCCCCCAGCAGTGCAGGGGCACCCACCACCAGGCCCCCACCCATGTCTCCCACCACCCCCACCCCCCAGCAGTGCAGGGGCACCCACCACCAGGCCCCCACCCATGTCTCCCACCACCCCCACCCCCCAGCCACCAGGGGCAGCCTCCACCAGGCCCCCACCCAGGTCTCCCAGCACCCCCACCCCCCAGCAGTGCAGGGGCCCCCACCACCAGGCCCCCACCCATGTCTCCCACCACCCCCACCCCCCAGCCACCAGGGGCAGCCTCCGCCAGGCCCCCACCCATGTCTCCCAGCACCCCCACCCCCCAGCAGTGCAGGGGCACCCACCACCAGGCCCCCACCCATGTGTCCCAACACCCACACCCCCCAGCAGTGCAGGGGCACCCACCACCAGGCCCCCACCCATGTCTCCCACCAACCCCACCCCCCAGCCACCAGGGGCAGCCTCCACCAGGACCCCATTCATGTCTCCCAGCACCCCCACCCCCCAGCAGTGCAGGGGCACCCACCACCAGGCCCCCACCCATGTTCCCCACCACCCCCACCCCCCAGCACTGTGGGGCACCTGCCAGCAGGCCCCCACCCATGTCCAACTCATGTTCCCCACCCCCCCAACCCCCAGCACTGTGGGGCACCTGCCAGCAGGCCCCCACCCATGTCCAACGCATGTGCCCCACCCCCCCATCCCCCAGCACTGTGGGGCACCTGCCAGCAGGCCCCCACCCATGTCCAACTCATGTCTCCCACCACCCCCACCCCCCAGCACTGTGGGGCACCTGCCAGCAGGCCCCCACCCATGTCCAACTCATGTTCCCCACCCCCCCACCCCCAGCACTGTGGGGCACCTGCCAGAAGGCCCCCACCCATGTCCCATCCATGCCCCCCTGCACCTGGGTCCCACCAATCCCCTGCCAAAAGGCCCAACCAACTATCACATCCACCCACATATCAAAGGCAATGACATGTTACACACCCAATGTAAATAATGCAAATGTACACATGTCTGTCACACACAATGGCTGCAAGAGCATGTTAAGACACCCAACATGACATGCATGAAAGCAATGAGATGATACGACACATTGAAGGATGAAAATAAAAATGTATTTAAAATCAACTTGAATGGAAATGAAATCAGAAAAACCACAAAGCAAAACAACCAAAAGAAGAAGAATGTCCATGAAAAAAATCAAAAACACACAGCACAATCCAAAAAAATCGTGTCCAAAGTCACAGTCAGAAAAGTAATCCAAGTGTAAATGATAAACAAAAACCATTGCTCCATGGCGATGAAAAAAATCCAAAAAATAGACAAATCCATTGAAGAACTATTTACAAGATAATCCCGGGTCCATGAGCCCAACCAAATGAAACCTAACTATGACAACTAACTAAAAACTGAACTACATACAAAAATGTGGCGCATTGTCCAATCGCAACCAAATAAAAAAAATAAATAAAGGAAACCTAACACTAACTATATAACTATATACAAAGGCGGCGGGCAAGTCCAGCGGCTCACTCCGTGGTGTTCCGGGCCAGGGCATCATCGAACTCCTGTTCGATGTCCCGGAGGCGGTCCTGTTCCATGGCCCCGAGGGTCCGCAGGGACGACGCCGTCTCCTCCTCCAACCCCCTGCGGATTGCCTCGAGGCACTCAGCCTGCCTCAGGGCCCTCCGCATGGAGTTCTCCACCCTGACCATTGTGAACCGCGCCTCTTCCGCCCGCCGCCGCTCCGCACCTATCTGCTGACCCAACCGCTGCCACACGGAAGACACTTCCCGTCCTGGGTCCTCCTGCCCTCCGGCCGATGCCTGCCCCTCCGATGTTGATGACCCTGAGCCATGATGCCTCCCACGTTGACTCCGCTGCTGCCTCCGACGCCACTGCCTCTGCCAGCACGACGGCATCCAGGCTGATGGAATCCACCGATGCCGTCGTGCATGTGCCCTGCCTGATGATGCCGGCACATCCTCCATCTGCTGGGGTACAGTTGCTGTGGTGTCCACCCCTGCTGGACCTCTGACTCCCGACTGTGGCAGGGATGGGATCCCCACCGAGCTGGCTGCATTGGTCAGGGCAGGTCCACAGGGGGCCCTGGTGGCATCTGGGCGGAAGACGGCAAGGAGAACGACTAGCGTATAGTCTCCACAGAGGAGAGGGCCGCCAGATTGGCCGACACATGCAGGAAACCCCCGAACATGGACGATCCCAATTGGGCCATGTCGGCACGGTGCTCTTCGTGATGACGTGCGTGCTCCTCCTGGGAAGCACGCACAGCATCACGAATCACAGCCGTGCGCATCGCGACCCCAATCAGGACCTTCTCCATACGGCCAGGGGTCCCCTCGTCCGCAGGTGGAGGGGAGTCAGATGACATGGACATCCCTTCTACCTGCGGACGGGCCTGCGACGGGGCATCCCTGCTGGTGCATGGTGGTGCACCCACAGGGTCAGGGACAGCGACATGCACAGGCCCCTCCATGGTGACCTGTGCTGCCTCCTGCCCCTGCCCCTGGACTGCACCATTTGCACCAGCAGGGATGCCCCCACCAGGCCCCATGTGCGCCTCAGTGGCGGCCTCCTCCTCCTCTGTGGAAACCACCAACCTGGATGGCTCCTCACCGTCTTCCGCCGTAGCAGGCCCCTGGGGGGGCTCACCCACCCCTTCCGCTGCAGCTGTGGGGGCATCCCCGCCGCCTTGCTCCACAGCGCCGTCTCCGCCCTCTTCTTCACTAGCCGCTGCGTAGAGGGAGACATAGAACACAAGCATCAGGGTACTGTACAATGGTCCCCTAGACAGGAAGCAATAGCAGATGAGTGCCACTGTCAAAGTACACTTCCATCATGTCCCTCCACAACACATGGGTCAGTCCAGGCAAAACACACACAGTGACAGTCATGGTGCATGCCATGGACATTTCCATACATGTACAATGGACTCTCGAAACATACAATGTAATGGAACTCACATGCATCATGGGTCATCCCTATCACATGCACACACTTCACCTCAGTCACATCCATCTGGCCCCGTACACCCCAATCACAGTGGATACAAGGATGACTAGGCTGCATCAGTGAATCTGTACATTGTCACAGACATGTGTCATGCATCCATGGCATTCACAAGTCACAGACACGCAGGTCAGGCACACAGACATGGATACCATATATGTACCTGGTATCAGCACCCATCCCTCACCCCCACCCATGTCCAGGAACAGTGACTGCCATGCTCTCATGTGTACAATCTGCATAGGGCTCCCCATGTCGCATTTAAACACATGCAACAACTGTGCGGTTCACACATTACTGGTCGCACATGCATTACCATGATGTCCCTGCACACATACATGCGTACATGGCCTATGTCACACATACAGGCAAGTATCAGACAACCAGCACACTGCAACATGCCCTGTCTCACACAGCAATGCTTGGCCACTTACCGCTCAACTCCAGATGGGTCTCCCTCTCAAGGACCTGGGCGTGGAGCGATGGGTGTACGCGTTCCAGGACCCTCATCTGGATGGAACTCATGCGGCCCCGGCCCCCCTCCATGAGGCGCCGGGCCTTTATGAGGGTCCTGGACCTCAAGTCCTCCCAGCGCTTCTTGACCTTCTGGATGGTGCGGGTTGCCACCCCCTCCGCATTGATGGCAACCACACAGTCGGCCCAGATCCTCTCCCGTCCTTCCTTGTTGGCGCGGGATGATCCGAAGAGGGCATCATACTGCCCCAGGACTTGCTCCACCAGGACACCAACTTCGGTGGCATTGAAGCTGGTGCCCCTCTGCCCCTCTGGCCGGGGGTTGCCACTGGTGCCAGATGTGGATGTGCCCGACATGGCAACCCCAGGGGCAGGAGTGGGTGGGCAACTGGGTCCTGGGGCTGGGCTGTGGAGCGATGTTATCCGAGTCGGGAGTCTTCTGTTCCAGCAGGGGTGGACACAGCAACTGGACCCCTGCAGATGGCTGATGTGCAGGCACCAAATGGCAGGGCACGGTGGCAGCAGGCAGGCAGGCAGGCAGCAGCAGATGGCATGTGGGAGGCTGCTCGGGGCACTGGGGGGCAGTAATTCGGCCTTCTGGGCAGAAGCGTGGTCTTCCGTGTGTTTTCGCGTGGCCAGCTTGATACGGAGTGATTTGGCACGTGAAAATCCTGGACGTCAGCGTGAAAATCGAGGAAAGGCCTTTAGCGCGTAAGCGCGTCAGCACGCGTACGTGATTTCATTGGACCAAAGGCCCTTACAGCGTAAGCGCGTCTGTGACGTTTTGCGCATGGGCGTTGCCCTGGCAGGGCTTGGAGATCCCGCGTGCCTTCACACTGTTCTGTACGTGCTTTTCGTGCGGTGCGTGTGTTTTCCATCCATTGGGGTTCACACGCTATTACTTCACAGCGGGTGTTGGCTACGCGTTCTTCTACACGCAAGGCAGACGGTGAGTGGTACCCCCCAGGCCCGATCGCGTGAAAAAGTTCACGCGAACCCCTGAAATACACGTAGCCCTCTCCCCCAGGCCCGATCGCGTGAAAAACTTCACGCCAACCCCTGAAATACACGTAGCCCGCTCCCCCAGGCCCGATCGCGTGAAAAACTTCACGCGAACCCCTGAAATACACGTAGCCCGCTCCCCCAGGCCCGATCGCGTCCCGATCGCGTCCCGATCGCGTGCAAGAGTTCACGCGCACCCCCGAAATACACGTGCCCCGCTCGCACAGGCCCAATTGCTGTATGTTGCCACTTTTGTAATGCGCAGGGACGCTACCGCCTGTCTTCGTGTGGCGGACGTGTTTCGGCTTGTGCGTGTCTTTGGCTGTGCGTGGCTTTGCCCTATTCGATTCCATGAATACGTGTGGTTCGAGTGCGTGTGGGCGTTCCATCTGCTTCCCTGCAGTACATCCCCAGTTACGCCCTTATTTTCGCGCGTTGTTCCCCATTCCGCGCGTTACGCCCTGTGTCCCGCCCACTTTCTGGTGTATGCGCCGAGGTTGTGCGCTTTCACTGTGCGCGTTGCGCATGCCTTTCGGGATGTTGCAGTGACTTGTGCGCCATGCACGGGTTTGGCGCACATCCCGGGGTGTACACGCGCAGGAGTACACGCGCAGGCACTTCCATGAATCGCGCCTGTTTTTTTCCACTTGTGCCTGCTTGCGCGAAGATTTTCGGCGCACGTTTGTTCCATGAATCGGCCCCTTAATGATGTAACAAAGCAATCCGATGCTGTGAATAAAGAAAGGTGCATAGGGATTCATTTCCAACACGATACATGCAGAGATATGCAGGGAACAGTTGAGACAAGTACACATCCAAATTTTAAGGAATGGTAACTAGACATCTTGTGATGTATGATATGATATGATAAGATATGATGAGTCATTTATAAGGCGCCTGCGCACAAGTGTTTTAGGTGCGACAAGACCATTGAGGGAAGACAGATGGAGGACAAAACAAACAATCTTACTACACCTTGTGTCATTGCGATCTTGCATTAACACAAAGTGCATGGGGGAGGGAGGAAAGGAAGTGCCTGGGAGAGGGAGAGGGAAGTGCAATCAGGGCGGCATTGCTCTGAGTACATTTAGCTAGGGCAGCAAGTCTCTGGGTAAGTGCAAGAAAGCTGGGGACTGTAAGGTTACCGTTACAGCTCATAAGCGCATGATAGGCCCGCAGGCAGTGCAGGGGCGACTGGTCACAGAGGAGCCTGGCACCCAGTGACACTCTGAGGGTAGCCAGGCAACCATTCAGCACAGCAGACAGGTAGGTCAGCAGGGGAGAGAGAGAGAGAGAGCGAGAGAGAGAGAGAGAGAGAGAGAGAGAGAGAGAGAGAGAGAGAGAGAGAGAGAGAGATAGAGAGAAAGCAGAGGCGAAATGCAAGGTCTAGAGCTGCGTCGAGAACTTCAGATCTACCCCCACCCTCTGCCTGGAGAAGCGTCTGACCATCAGAGAGTTTGAGGTGGCTGAGCGAAGGGCTCCAGAAGGAAGGTGTTTTGGAAGAGAGAGTTGGATGTAGTGTGGGCCCCGGCCCCAGAATGCCTTGTGGACAGGACAGAGGGTTTTGAACTTGATCCTTACAGCCACCGGGAGCCAGTGGAGAGATACGGTCCTTGGGCTTGAGGCCAAGGACATGTCTTGCAGTCCTTTTCTGGATTAGTTGCAGAGGGTGGAGAGTTGACAAAGGTAGATTGAGAAAGAGGCTGTTGCAGTAGTCCAGTCTAGATAGAACCAGGGCTCTTGAGTCATTGAGATTCTGGGGGTAAGTGAGAGAAGTAAGAATACCTCTGAGGAGGTGCACTGGTAGTGGGCCTACTTAGACACGTCTGTGATGTTCGGAGAAATGGAGAGAGTTGAGAAGAGGGCATAAGACGGGTGGTTAGAGTGAGAGAGGGAAAGCAGGAGCACAGTTCCCAATGAGAAAGATTTCAGTCTTAGTGGCATTAAGGCAGAGATCGTTGGAAGCACACAAATCCTGAATCACGGATAGGCAGTCAAGAATGAGCGAGAGAGGATAGGAGGATGCGGGGAGCCTGAAAGAGGGCTGATTGTCATCCGCACAACACTGAAAGTTAGAAGAGACGGTAGAGATCAGGTGGGCCAAAGGAGCCAAACAGACATTGAAGAGTCAGGGGGAGAGGTTACAGCCCTGCGGAACATCACAGCTGGAGAGAGAGGTGGTGGAGAGAAAGGACCCAAGTTGGACCTGGAAGGGTCAGCCCTGGAGGAAGAAGGTCAACCACTCCAGGGCCTGATCCATGATGCCAAGGTTCTCACAGAGTCGATTGATCAGGATGGTGTGATTGACCATGCCAAAAGCAGAGGAAAGGTAATGGAGGATGAGGCTGAAGGAAGGCTTGTATCGAGATTAGTGAGCAGACCTTCAAGGGTGTTCAGAAGAGCAGTTTCCATGCATCTGTCTGCTCTGAGGCCAGACTGATGGACATGGAGACAAATAACAGATTCAGTGTGCAGAGTAAGCTGGGATATGGACAGGTTTCCAGGTGTTTTCTCATTAAAGGAGTGATGGCGATTGAGCGATAGTTTGCTGTATTGGTAGGATCAGCAGAAGGCTTTCTAAGGAGGGGGTGCACAAGGGAGTGCTTTACGAGATAGTGGAAAGGACCAGTGGCAAAGGAGTGATTGCAGAAATTGGTCAAGGCTGGAGCGAAGGTGTTGATGTGGTACGTGTTTGTTCTAGAGGAGCAAGAGACCACATGTTTGGACAAGACTTTCATAGATCAGAATTTTCTAGAAACATCGTCAGGTGTAGTCGGAGAGAAAGAGGTGAAAGGAGAAAGAGAGGGAGGGGTGGCCAAATGGGGCAGAGGGAGGTGTAGGGAGTGTAAGAGGAGAGAAAGGACAGGATGTCCTGAGGTTTAGTTGAGAAGTAAGAAGCCTAGAGCTGTACAGAAGGCCTGGGAGGGAACAGGAGAGGTGGAGACCGCAGAAGGATTGGCTAGCTTCTTGCAGATTTGAAAGAGTGTTGTTAGAGGCCGCAGAGACACAGGCTTGGATGTGGGCTCACTTCTTTGACAGGACAGAGAGTCTGTATGCCTTTGGTGCAGGAGGCAGGCCAGTTTGTCAAATGATGCGCCCGATGTCCTCCACTTCCACTCAGGGCGCGAACGTCAGAGTCATACCAAGAGTTGTACTTGGAGGTCATCTTCATATGGATTCTCATGAGAGGGGCATGGACGTCCAGAGTGTTGGAGATAGAAAGGTGCAGGTTGGAGAGGGCTGTGTCAGAGTGTGAGTCTGCCACAGGCATAAGAGCAGCAGAGAAAGTAGTGGCAAAGACATCTACTGACACACGATTCATGGGGTGAATGACAGAGAAGGTAAGTGGCATTAGGAATGACAGAAGCAGGGACCCATTACAGAAAGAGCAGAGCTACTCCACATCTGGGATGGTTGGTTCTGGGTTTGGAGAGGATCCTGTAGCTACCTGAAAGGAGAGTGTCAAAACTAGCAGAGGGGGTAGAAAGATGTGACATAGTAGCCAGAGAGGAGGAGGAGGGTGCCAGAGAGGTGGCGGAAGAAGGAGGTGGTGGAGGAGCCAGAGCGGTGCTTGTAGGAATAGGAGGAGAAGGAAGGTGGGAGACGCCTACCAAAAAGGAGGCGATTGGGGTGAGGGTCCTGAACAAAGACCGTGCCATTCAGATAGACATTAACGATGGTCTATATTTACATATATGTGAACATATTTTATACCTTTTATACATTTAGACACACAGCGAAGCAGAAGGGTGCTATACAAACCCACTTATAAAACATGTATGTACTATCCAGATCTATAGTATTCTCAGTTGTCTGGGTTTTCATCAAGAACGAAACTCGTCAATTACAGAGAGAGCTGAACCAAAGTATTGGTCTATTGTGTGTGGGCAGGATTTCACAGTCTCAAAAGGAAACAGTACTGCAACCTATAAAGCAGGGTCGAAAAAGATCAAACATCTGGATATGAAGGTGGACTTGTCTTAGGACCTAGCTTGACTTGGAGGTCAGATAATACGAATATTGTGCCTCTCTAGGTGTAGAGAGCTCAGATTTCCATCAGATCCCTATACAAACAAAATAAAACAAATAAAAGAAGCTAAGTGAAGCTGCTGTGAGCCCGAAGTTCACACAGATGTCTGGATATTTGATGAAGCCTATACACATGTCTATTTAGGGGAGTTCTTGGGGACAACTTGTATGAGAAATAAGAATTTCACTTGATCGTTGTCTGGTTCCCATCACGCGTCATGGTCTGTCATTATTTTAATTATAAACAAGAAATACATTTTATCATTACTCTTCACATTTTTAAAAAAAAACTAAATTGGCACAGCGTATTTGTTAATTCCAGATGTGATTTGACATTGTTAAATAGTAGAGACAAGGATTTACTTTCATAACAGTTAAAGGCCAACAAACCTTGAACACCTAAAGACACAGAGACCCACATAACCCAAGGCTAGAAAAACACAAGCAGGTCAGGTTTCATGAGTTTTAAAAGCAGAACATCTTACAGCAAGAATGCTTGCATGCCATCTCCCTGACCCACGATACACACCATACTGAAAATGTAATCAAGCCCTGGTGGTTTCCCTAGTTCTAGGCCACTGAATGTTAGACAGCATACTGTTCCACAGTGAGACACACTGTTTGATGGGGGTCCCCGGTCTCTCTTTGCAAGGAAACCTGATGCCCACTATATCTTACTCGTCTGAAACAATCCGTTATTAATATCCACATCTACGAGAAAGGCAATTGCACACAATCTCAATAAGTGTATTAAAGGTCCTCAGGCTGTCTACAGTCTAAGTGACTGGTCTGCTCTTGCACACGTGGCTTAGTGCACAAAGTCTAATGCTTAGGATCTCTTGGAGGAGGTCTATGACGAGGAGCAGATGGGGAACGAGGCCCATCTACCACTTTTTTCCATTGGAGCCCCTAGGCCAGGCTTTGCTCTTGGGTTCCTTTAATGTCAGCAGTTTGGCACCTAGTTTCTAGGGTCAGGGAGCATTCCCAATAATTCCAGGTTGGTGAGAACCACCTTTCACAAATGAATGCAGGAGTTAGGCAACAAGCATGGTATCCCAGCTTTCAGTGGAAGATAAAATTGAGATTTGTTCTCCAGCTTTTCAGCTCTACGTATATTTACAAATGGGCATTGCCTTTGATGTTGATCTCTCCAGATCTCACGGGAAGAAGAATGGTATCTTCCTCTTTTCCATCCAAAGTATTAATTCATGTTCCTAAAAAAACAAGCATGCCATGATCACTTGCTTGGAAGCACACAGGTGTTTATTGAAGGCACTTACCTGTGAAAATATCAGGATCACACCCTGTGTAAAATTAAATGACAGTGGCAAACACTGGGACACTCTTTTATACATTGTGAAAGAGAAGTTTCAAATGTGTTTATATGGACGAGTTTTCTCAGAAGGAATCTCAAAACTAGTGCACAGGCTCCTGGACACAATTAATTTTGAATGTACTCTGACATTTTGACTGAATAGGGTCCAGTTTGGGTAAGGTAACAACTGCACTAAAGCCTATTTTATTACCATAGTTTTTTTTTTTTTCTATCAGGAAAGGCAATTTCTTCAGACCTTACCTTAATAGATGTGTGCCTTCTCCCGTGCATCATCAAGTGTGTGTGTGTGTGTGTGTATGTGTGTGTGTGTTATGTGAATTCTACATTGCAATTGTTCTAAATGGTCATCAACTCATTCACCCCTTCCAGTTCCAGAGGGTCATAAGCCAGAACATTTTACCTATTTCAGTTTCCCTTCTGAAGTGCTAGTAAACATCATTAGCTCTGTATTAGACCTCTCTTTTGCAGGAAACTACTGAGATTTAGCTCTCTACCTTTTGAGTGTCTCATAACTAAGAGTTTCATGGATCAGGAAACAGTAGCAGCTTTCTCTAAGCAATATCTCCCTTTCATTATATGGTTTAGTTAGACACAGGACTAAAAGGCTCTACCCAATCAAACCTTCTCAACACCTAATAGCCTCTCTTCAAGAAATGCATTTGCCTAACAAACCATTGATCCGACATGATCCCACTAGCATCACTGCCCCCTAAAGTAGCTACTCTGGTTCCATTCAACTATACTTCTACATATGCCTATGGCAGACAGCCTACACCCATCCCTACATCCACCAAGGTAAAACCTTGTAAGCTCTCCTCACTTTGTTGTTTCTGGTCCACAGATTTCTTATCCCCACGATAAATAAGTACATTTTAATGTCTGTTTTTGCATGGTATTCTTCAACCCTTTGGCTGAATCCGAGGCAATCACTGTATCCCTACTAGGAAAACAATTCCAAATATTCCCACTTGGAATTCCTTGCGTTTTCCTATTAGGAAATTCCTTTAGATGTCATGTTTGGTAGCAAAAGCCCTGGACATCCGGATTCTGGGTTTCATCCCATTTACAACTTTGAGAGTATACTTTTGCTTATGGTTGTCTCCTAAGGACTTTTTTCTTAGCTGTTGTGTTATTGTACCTCTCAGCTTCTATTTAAACGTACTAGAATAGAGTTTGTGGATATTTCTCTCCTCTGAACGGTGCAGTGAGATAAAACGTGAGTCAGCACCTACCCACAGAACAGGTTATTTGACTGGGTTTGTTCTCAGTAAAGAGGCGCTTTGTTTGATTTTGTAATACTTGGGGATTACCCCTAAATTCAACTGCGGAATCCACAGGTGGACCCCGTACCCACTGAGCTTAGAGAGGCAGATCTTCGCCTCACTGATGAGGTCCAACTAAGTCAAAACACATGTCTGGGGTAGCTGTTGATACTCTTGTTTAGTGGAGAATGTCCTAGCATTTTGGTGCTCGACTGCCCAGGAGGGTGGGACCAGACTGATATGCAAATAGATATTTCTCATCTATGAAATGCATAGGTAGCTATCATGTGTTTGTAGATCCTCTTGAGGGGGCACCTACCTGTAGAATGGGTTATTTGACCATGTGTGGTATCAGTAGAGGTCTCCCACATCTTTATGTGGTTTGTTATTGGTGAATCAACTTGATTCTGGTGAAAGATGTAACATTAATTGCTCAGTGTAAGCTCTGTATCCCCTATATTAAAAATACTTGTGCTTTGTGACTAGTGTGGTTGCGCATATATTTTTGCACTGCCTGGCATTGTGCAGAATCATGGTGTTGCATGCAGGGTACGTGTGTTATCATAGCAATCTTAGGTGCTGGGACCAACTTTGTACTCAGGATCGTCCGGATCTCCTTGGTACAAGGTATCATTATGCTCAGCATGGCAGCACTGTGCGCTGAAGCCTTTCACTGAATAGCCTGATTGATTGGATATAATCCCAAATGAATTTAATTTGGGAAACGGTGGCCACATCTAGCACTGTCTGGCATATTATGGACATGTCCTCATCCCTACTGACCTAGAAGAGGCCTACCGTTCAAAAATCTGCCCCTTTCCTTCCAATTTTCCCCATACAGACAGAGTTCTCCCACATATATTTCTATACTCTCAGCGGGAGAGCGTCATATAGAGTGCCCCTCTGCTCCCCACCACCCTGTACAGCTGTACTCCTTCTCTGTGCTTATCTATATGCGCTGTATATCTTTTCTGTTGCTACATCTGAAAATCGCACAGAAATGCATCTTTACTGTTGTATGCATCTGTAAATTGTTCCGTTGTGTATTTGTATTGTATACCTCTGTAAAGTGCTCCATTGCTTCTCAAAACCAGGTCAGTACACAATAAATATAATAATAATAATAATAACAGACTGGTGTGATCTCCCTTCATGAAGATTCTTCTGAAATGTGAGTAATTCTACTGATATATAACTGACCACTTCATCCCTACTGGTCTCTTCTATCTGCTGTGATGTCTTAAAGTGTGTTCATTTGCCAAAGGAGCAAACTCCCTCTCACTTATCTTCACCGCTCCTCTCCTATTCACAAACATATACATTTATTTATTTATTTTTTATTTATTTATTTATTTGTGTGTAATTGCCTTAGCAATTTTTACAAAAGTGATGCTGGTCATTTTACAAGAGCTACACGATGAAATGAAAAATACAACAGTCAGACAGTTGAAGCTCTGACGGGGGACAATTTCGCCCTAGCCATTCAATCTCCCCTGTTAAAGTCCATGCTCCACATCAGGGACCTCATGGTCGGTCATCATCGAAGTTTTTGAGGAAATTAATTCAAATGCACTTTCCAAGATTTTTACAGTCGCTATGGTCCATTTTGTTTTCTCTCTGACATCAGCCTGTTCCACCACGTTATGTCTGCATCTTCTAATGTTCCCGAAAGATCTGTACACAGGCTAGTCAGGTATGTGGCTCTTGCTTTTCTTAACTCTGGATAGTATAACAGCAGATGTTTTATCTATTCTAGCTCGTCTGGTTGATTGCAGAGTCGACAGGCCTTTTCATTAGTTTGCCTCCTGATAGCTTGGATTTCACGTGTCATGCATTTATTTTTAATACTTAGGATTGTTGTACAACAATGTTCATTCCCATTCTCCTGTGCAATCTGTATTCAATGTTTTTCTCTCAGAGTGGTTACATTTCATTCAGCTGAGAAGGAACATTATTTGGTAGAATTTGCTTAGCAAGAAACCATTCAGCCGCAGCCACATAGCTTTTTTACAGACATAATTTGGCCGAATACTTACCCAAAGCTGAAGTTCAGCCCACCCGTATTTGAAATGTTTCAAAAGTTCGAGTTGCTATACATCTAGCAGAAAAAATACATGTTTTGATTTTGTATTCACCAAGTTTACCTGTCCCTTTGACAAATATCACCATTCTCATAAAATAGTTCTACATTATGTCGGACTGCTCATTCATCTAATGCTGATTGCGCCCATGTCAGCTTTGATTATAAAAAAAAGTGCATGCGTTATGTTCAGCTGCTTGGAATGGTTTGCAAAAAATGTTTAACTTTAATGATTCTCTCTCTCTCTCTCGGCTATACTTTCAGGGTCTCTTAGTAATACAGGTGTAAGTAATATTACATGTCCTACATTTTTTTAAAATTTTTGTTAATAGCTATTGTATTTTATGCTTTTTCAAACAACAAAAAATGCCTTGATAAAGTATTGTATGTAACGTCGTGGGAACCTGTTTGTTCACAGAACTGAAACATGTTGCCCTAAATGTGTTGTTGAATATGACTATTTCTGTTACAAATAGTTCGTTTTAGTTGACTTTAGGGATCATACTCACCCTTCCTTTAAACATCAAATTGGTGAATTACCCACAATCACCATGAATTGGCCGCCCTTTATTCTTGCTCTTTGTGTTTCCATTCGTCTCCTCTCGTCTTCCTATTCCTGCCTCTGTCCTGTCCTCTTACACAACTAAGGCTAGTGATGTTATTGCGCATTTTTCGACTACTTTTTCTCATCAATAGATGTGATGAGAGCTTTATCAACCGTATTTTTTTCTCTTCAATGTTGTATTGGTTATATGCGTGCTTTCTTATTGATTGCAATTATTCTTCAAATGCACTGTATCTTGCATACGTTTCAATAAAATAATTTAACACAAATACAGACAACCTATTATTTTAGAGGTATACTTTACATCTGTATTGGTGAGGTAAATACATGTTTGCTCCTATTGTCTTCCAACTGAATATTTGGCAAATTCAAGTCAACACCTTTTTACGTTCTTAGTTATTTTCTATGATTTAATTGCTAACATGTTTGTATTGTCCTTCTTTCTTATATTGCCTTTCAGTGTGAAGTCTTGAATTCAGACAAAATACCTACTGATAAAAGATAAAGGCCCATTAGGGAACCATCTGCTGTTTCATTATATCCTCCTTGCGATTTCCTGATGGTTAAATCATTGCTTAAGACTCTGCCAGTGAAAGTTCACTTTTATCAAACACTGAGACATAGCCCCCAAATATACACTTAATGACATCCCACATTAAAAGCCCATTCTATATATATATATAGATGGCGACTCAGGGGTGTAATGTGTTTTAACATGCTATCTTTCCTGCCCCCACCCATAATAATCCTGTTATCTTGTTTTTTTTTTTTTTTTAACACTTCCATTGTGTTTCTAATACCCATGGGAGTGGAATGCTGTGTTGTGTACCGCTCCTCACCCACAGATCACTAGCAGTTGCTCTTCCCCATTGAGACTACTAAGTCTGCCTTTAAACTGCACCTGCCACATATTGAAGTCCTTTACTGGCGTGCCGCTTGCAATCTACTTCCTGTGCATTCGTCATGGCTATAGTAGTTTTAACTTTCACACAATATTTTCAAAATATGTTATATGTCACGTTGGTATCTTGTATATTTATAAATGTATTGATGTCCCTCTTGTTTGCGAATACTGTGTTTTCCAGCCTTTATGCAGCTATAGGATGGGTGCTCCCTGTGGCTTTCCAGAGTTGCTTCATCTTCTTGAGTAATTTTCACCAGACTTTCTGACTTCTCCAATGTTCTGACCTGCCTTTCAATGAAGCCCTTCAGTGTTTGCCACATTTTGTGATGCCTTTCTGTAGGGGCCTGACCAGAGGCTGGATGTGTAGGTCTGCAATTCAGTAGGAGTTTGGATCAGAGAGAGGTTGCAGGTGCAGCCTTAATTTAGAGCAAGATGCCAAGACCAGTGGTTTTGGGGTTATTGGTACTTTCTGGTTTGATTCTGAACTGAAACTGGGATCTAGGTGAGAGTGTAGTATTAGCCCTATATGGCTCTCAGGCCAGTGTTGGAGAACTGACACGGTTTCTCCTTGGATGGCAGTGACCTTTCCCATGGCCTTCATGAAGCTGGATTGCTGGCTCTCAGTCCCTGGTACGGCCCTCTCAGATGACATCTACCAGCTGTAGGCTGTTGAATCTTTCGGGCTGCAGGAATGCATGTTCTTGAGTTCAGGTGCTGCCCTGATCTGAGATCTACAGTGCAGGCAATTCTGTGAGTCTTATGATCGTGCATGGCTAAATTTCACACTCCCCCACCCCCTCCCCCTCTCACAATAAACATTTAACACAGCTTGGTCTCCATACTGCTATAGTAACTTTTACGTTTCCCCATTTTTCTCTACCTCACTCCCTTTTCCCTCTCCTACATGCTTCTCCTTAAAGGTAAACCATGCTCCTCACCCGAGTGGGGTGTGAGGGTGGCTTTCTCCTCAGAGGCCTTCCTACGTCAATTTTTTTTTTGCTCAACATGGATCGGTGTGGCTGTTTCCTGTTAGCAACAGTTTTTTTTAGATGTTCTTATTTTTAGATGTATATCATCCATATTGATTATCAGGCCGATTCATGGAATTAAAGTGCGCCGAAAATTCCGGCGCAGAGGTGCCAAAACGTGCGATTCGCAGTAAAAGTGCAAAAATCGCAGTGCAACTGCGAAAATCGCAGGGAAACCAGCACACACCGATTCATGGAAGTCCGTGCGTGAGAAATATATTGGATGTGCGCTGAAAAAGTGTGTGGTGCACGCCGGCGCACAGGCCATCCAATGGCGTGTGCCACGGCCGCTGCAAAATCGCACATAGCGCGGCGCACATTACAAAAGTAGGCGGAACACGGGGCGTAACACTCGGAATGGGGAACAACGTGTGAAAATATGGGCGTCACGGGGGAAGTACAGGAGGCAAGTGCGCGGAACGCCCACACGCTCGCCTACAACTCGTATTCATGGAATCGAATAGGACAAACCAGCGCACGGTCAAAGACGTGCACAGGGCCAAACAAGTATGCCACAAGAAAGCAGGCGGTAGCGTCCCTGCGCCTGAAATAAATGTGCGCCAAAATGTGCGCTAACAAAAAGCACCCATATACAGCTATGATGAATGATCCATACTGTGGCCCTCTAGGACAAATGAGGTGCAAAGGGGTACCGACAAACACGGACACCCGCTGTGTGAAAAATATCGTGTGCGTGTATTACGGGGTTCACGGGAAGTTCCACACTTGATTGGCCTGGGCACGTGTATTCTGGGGTGCGCGGGAAGTTCCACACGCAAATTTGCAGGGTACGTGTATTTCGGTGTGCGCGGGAAATTCCGCACCCAAATCCAGCAGCCTATGTCTATTTCGGGGGTGTCGGGGAGTCCCACACGTGAATTGGCCGTGTGGGTCCTCCCAGCTGTTCCCTCTACAGCCTCTACACCCTCCACGGCCCCTGCAGGCGGCCCACACCACAGGGGACTACCCTGCACCCCTGTACATGTCCCGCAGGCAGCCCATCCACCATGGCCATGCCCCCGAGCCAACCCACATGTCACCTTGCACTACTGCCCACCAACGCATGTCTCCCAGCACCCCCACCCCCCAGCAGTGCAGGGCACCCTCCTCCAGGCCCCCACTCCTGTCCCGCTGCATCCCCACCCACCAGCAGTCAGGGGCACCCTCCACCACGCCCCCACTCATGTCCAACTCATGTCCCCCTGCACCCCCACCACCCAGCACTGTAGGGCACCCTCCACCAGGCCCCCACTCCTGTCCCCCTGCACCCCCACCCCCCATCACTGTAGGGCATCCTCCACCAGGCCCCCACTCCTGTCTCCCTGCACCCCCACCCCCAGCAGTGCTGGCACCCTCCACCAGGCCCCCACTCCTGTCCACCTGCACCCCCACCCCCCAGCACTGTAGGGCACCCTCCACAAGGCCCCCACTCCTGTCCCCCTGCACCCCCACCCCCAACACTGTAGGGCACCCTTAACCAGGCCCCCACTCCTGTCTCCCTGCACCCCCACCCCCCAGCAGTGCAGGGCACCCTCCACCATGCCCCCACTCCTGTCCACCTGCACCCCCACCCCCCAGCACTGTAGGGCACCCTCCACAAGGCTCCCACTCCTGTCCCCCTGCACCCCCACCCCCAACACTGTAGGGCACCCTCCACCAGGCCCCCACTCCTGTCTCCCTGCACCCCCACCCCCCAGCAGTGCAGGGCACCCTCCACCAGGCCCCCACTCCTGTCCACCTGCACCCCCACCCCCCAGCACTGTAGGGCACCCTCCACAAGGCCCCCACTCCTGTCCCCCTGCACCCCCACCCCCAACACTGTAGGCCACCCTTAACCAGGCCCCCACTCCTGTCTCCCTGCACCCCCACCCCCCAGCAGTGCAGGGCACCCTCCACCAGGCCCCCACTCCTGTCCCCCTGCACCCCCACCCCCCAGCACTGTAGGGCACCCTCCAGCAGGCCCCCACTCCTGTCTCCCAGCACCCACACCCCCCAGCAGTGCAGTGCACCCTCCACCAGGCCCCCACTCCTGTCCCCCTGCACCCCCATGTCATGATGCCTACCTCCAAGGAGCCAGGTCCGACCCAGCACCCCAGAGGCAGGCATCATTTCCCCCAGGGGAGTGCCAGCGGGCCCAAGCTGGGGCCCTTTGGACTCAGTCCTGGTGCCTTAGGCGCCATGCTCATGTTGGACCTCTGTCCTGGCGCCTTAGGCGCCAGGCTCATAAAGCTAGACATGTGTTCAAGTGTTTTCATGTGCACTTACCTGATGCAGACCATGCTGCCACATCCAGGCCCTCTTGAGGCCTGAATAGGAACTACTTTACCTGTGGGACTACTTTCCACCCGGGTGTGGTCGGGGAAGGATACACACTTGGAACTTCTTCCAAAGCTATTTAAACCACACCCGATCAGCAACTCATGCTTCGTGTTGTTCTGCTCCTCGCAGCTGGACGCTCACCGTGTCAGCTCCTGCATCTGGACTTCAGCCACGCCTGTCAGCATCCTGGGTCACCTGCAAAGGAAGACAAGAGACCTACCAGCTAATCTGCACCACGGAGACATCACCGACGATCCTGAAAGGGAAGACATCATTTTTAAAAGCATTTTGTTACGATCGCTGCAGCGCTGCATTTCACTCACCTTTCCTGGGTTCCTCCATCTTCAGCAGCGATCATCCGGATACACAGCCACTTCCCAGAGCCTAGAGAAAAAGACAAGAATAAGAGGTGAGAGAAGGAAGGGAATAGGAAAAGCTCAGTTTCCTTCTAAGACTTACCTGTTGGGTCATTCCCATTTCATTTCGGGTCTTGCTGCTTCCAAGCAGGACCCCGGCCCCTATGGGGAAAAAAGACAAAGACATTAGATGAGCGAATGCAAAAACATTACCTGAGCGCTCATCTAGGATTTACCAGATCTTTACTGGAACTGCAGGTTTCACTTCGGGTCGGCGCCATATCTCCGGCATTCCGAACCCCGGCCCCTATGGGGAAAAGACATCAACATCAGCACTTTGTTGCAAGAAGTCTCCAAAGGAATCTTCATTCATCACCTGAAAAAAGACAATGAACATTATTATTTAAAGCTTGAACTTTTGAACTTGCAACAGAACTTTTACAGCGCCTTACCAGTATAATCAAGCTTACCTGAACTCCCATCCAACCTCAATCCAGTGAAGTAACTGGGTTCAACACGCCCCTGCGTCAGAAGCAGGATGGAGAGCTCGTCCTTTCAGACCCTAAGGTGAGACTTCACGGGGAATCGTGGAAGGGTATCGTGGAGGGTTGGAAGAGAGTGGGAGGCTTGAGCATAACTCAGTCAGTAGGTAATACTCCCTTTTCATGCACAGGGGAATATTCCTGCGAGCCGGAGAAGCCAGAGTAGATTGCCCTTCCTGTCCATCTTCAGAGTCCTGCGCTTCACCATTGAAGAAACATCAGCACTCGAAGCCAGACCTGCGCCTCCGTGGGAACCAGGTGAGCGTTATAGAACGCGAAGCCTACCCACAATTTCCCACCCGGGCGCTATGGAGACTTCCGAGACTGACCAGCTGGCCCAGCTTTTGGCGGAATTACGGGCAGAGGTGCACTCAGCCCGCCAGGAGACTAACGCTCTCAAAAGAGAACTGATCTTATCTAAGGAAAGAGCTGATGACCTAGCCAAAAGGTTATGACAGGCCCAGGCAGGGCACACTGCTTTACCTAATTCCGGAGACATTTCCACATCAATGGGTTTGAGTAACCTGGTACAAATTAATCTACCAGGACACATGCCTTTGGCCCCGCCTGAACGTTTTGCGGGGGATCCCAAGAAATATGCCGTCTTTATGAACCAATGTCGTTTACACTTTCTATGCAGACCCGGAGCCTTCCCTAACGACCAGACCAAGGTAGCCTTTATACTATCTTACCTCAGTGGCAGTGCTGCCGATTGGTCTATTTTATTGGTAAATCAGGATGATCCCATTCTCCAGAATTTTCAGGGCTTCCAGGCCAGCATGGAAAGATTGTTCGCTCGACACTCTCAAGGACAGGCCCTTGATAACGAACTGCTATCCTTACGACAAGGTAATCAGGATCTTCTGTCCTACATAGCCACCTTTAACAGACTGGTTGTGGATACTGGATGGCCAGAAAGCAAAAGGATCACATTCTTTCATCGAGGCCTGCGCGGAGAGCTTAAGGATGTTCTAGCTCAGATAGTAAACCCACCCCAGGTCTGCGCAGACTACATTGACTTGGTGGTTCAACTTGATCACAGACTTCAAAATAGAAAAGCAGATCGGTTCAAGTATGAAAACCGAGCACCGATCAAAACCCACGCTACCTCCAAGAGTACCGACGTATCTGAACCTATGCAAATCGGTGGTGTTAAAGGACCTTTAACGCAGAAAGAACGAGAGAGAAGGCGGCAAATGCAACTTTGTCTGTATTGCAGGACTTCCGGTCACTTTCTTCGAAATTGTCCAGTTAAACCACTTAAGAAGGTGGTTGGAGCTACTGATAATGAATTAGAGACACCTGATTCGGGAAATGACCTAGCCCGGCAAGCGTAGGGGTCTGCTTGCCGAGCTTGAAAACTAACTCTTTGACCTCGCATTTCTTCATGCCAATGGTGCACGTGGACCCAAAACAGCCTCAGCAGTTGCATGCTATAAAAGCATACATCGACAGTGGAGCTATTGGAAATTACATAGACCAAGAATTGGCTTCCAGGATTAAGCTTCCGCTCCGCCCGAAAGTAACCCAAGATGTCATTACTACAGTAGATGGAACCGAAATAGCCTCAGGGCCTGTAACGCATTCCACTGTTGAAGTGACACTGGTGGGTCAGGATGGACATCAGGAAGCAATCGTGTTTGATGTGATCAAGGCCCCACAATTTCAAGTAATTCTTGGAATTCCGTGGTTAGAAACACATAATCCCAGAATTGACTGGCGAGCAAAGAAGATAAGTTTTCCTGATTGTGAACCAACTTGTTATCCAAGAAATCCAGCTATGGGTCTAGCCACAGCAACTTCCACCCTGTACAGCTACCGTCAGAATACCAAGAATTCCAAGACGTTTTTCAGAAAGAACAGGCTAACACGTTACCTCCCCATCGGTCTTATGATTGCCAGATCGATCTGGTACCCAATGCTCGACTACCTTGTAGTAGGATTTATGCTCTTACGGAACCTGAGAAACTGCATTTGCGTCAGTATTTAGATCAGTACCTAGCCAATGGTTTTATTCGCCCGTCCAAGTCTCCTGTCTCTTCAGCTCTGTTCTTCATGCCAAAAAAAGAAGGTGACCTTAGAATGTGTATAGACTATCGCGCCCTAAATCAAATAACGATTAAGAATCGTTATCCTCTGCCCTTGATCCCTGAGCTCATCGACCAGGTGAAAGACGCTTGTGTGTACACCAAGTTAGATCTCAGAGTAGCTTATCACCTGGTGCGCATAAAAGAAGGCGACGAATGGAAGACTGCATTCCGCACCAAATTTGGGCTCTTCGAATATCAGGTGATGCCCTTCGGTTTGTGCAATGCACCTGCCGCCTTTCAGTACTTTATGAATGATGTTCTTCGGGAACTTATCGATGTCTGCGTCATTGTTTACATTGACGACATCCTGGTGTACTCTTCTTCAGAATCTGATCACAGAAAACATGTTCTTGAGAAACTGCGCCAGCACAGACTATTTTCAAAACTCGACAAATGCGTTTTTATACCACAGAAGTTGAGTTTCTCGGATTCATCCTGACACCTCAAGGAGTCCGAATGGACTTGCGAAAGGTGGACGCCATCCTCAAATGCCCATCTCCAAGCTCGGTGAAGGGAGTTCAGAGCATGCTCGGCTTTGCCAATTTCTATCGAAGATTCATCCCGGAATTTTCCCGAACGGTCCAACCCATCACCGCTCTCCTAAAGAAAAACAAATGCTTCGAATGGACTCTTGAGGCCGAACAAGACTTCCAGGACCTGAAAACCAAATTCACCTCTGCACCTGTATTGAAGCACCCGCACCCAGATCTCCCGTACATAGTGGAAACCGATGCTTCCAGTTCGGCCATGGGAGCTGTCCTGTCGCAAAGAGACCCAAAAACTAACCAACTACACCCAGTGGCCTTTTGGTCCAGAAAATGTTCTCCTCCTGAAATCAACTACGCAATTACCGATAAAGAGTTACTGGCCATCAAATCTGCTTTCAAGGCTTGGCGTCACTACCTTCTCGGGGCAAGACACACCATCACCGTAATTACGGACCACAGAAACTTACAGTATTTAAAGACGGCCAAAGCTCAATCTTCACGACAACTCTGATGGGCTCTATTCTTTGCAGAATTTGATTTTGTAATTACCTATCGCCCTGGCTGCAAGAATGGAAAAGCAGACGCCTTATCCCGGATTGGCATGGAAGAACCTAATTCGAGCTTAGAACCTGTGCCCATCATACCTGAGCAAAGAATCTTAGGCTTAACTTCATTGCAATCTATTGTGGATATCCAAACGCAAGTAAAACAACTTCTAGACTCTTCAACCTTACTGGAATGGAGTCAAAAGGGTCCTCATTACACCGTTAAGGATGACTTACCCTACTTCCAGGAGCTTTTGTTTCTGCCAAGTAAAGAATTGCAAGAACTTGTTATTGCCCATCATCATGAAAATTTAATGGAAGGACACCCTGGTATCGCTAAAACAGAGGAAAAAATCAAACGCCACTTCTGGTGGCCTTCTTGGAGAAAAGACATAAAGTCTTTTGTACTGTCTTGTGGAATGTGCACCCAAAACAAGGCTCAAAAGAAAAGGCCAGCCGGCCTACTTCAACCCTTGGATATTCCACCGGCACCATGGCACACCCTGTCAATGGACTTTATAACAGATCTGCCTCCTTGTGCTGGTTACAACACAATCCTTGTAATTGTGGACCTATTCTCCAAAATGGCCCACTTTATCCCTTTAAAGGGTTTGCCTTCAGCTTCCACCTTGGCCAAGGAATTCCTGGAGAATATAGTTTGCATACATGGTTTCCCTTCTATTTTAGTCTCGGATCGTGGAAGTCAATTTATCTCACATTTTTGGAAGAAGTGTTGCCAACTAGCACAAATAGATGTGCAGTTATCCACCAGCCACCACCCCCAGACCGACGGACAAACCGAGAGAACCAATCAGACTCTCGAGCAATATCTTCGGTGCATGTTACACCAATCCGAGTTAAATTGGAAAGACATCCTTTGGATCGCAGAATATGCATACAACAATTCAGTGCATTCTGGAACCGGACAAACCCCCTTTTATACTTTGTATGGTCACCATCCTCGGACCTCTGATCTAGATCCACCTCTGACCCTGGAAATGCCCGCAGTAAATCATCTGCATTCCACAATAACCCGAGCCTTCAAAGAAGCTGCAACTCATTTACAGCAAGCCAAGAAAAAGTATAAAGAAAACGCTGATTTGCACCGAAGTAAAACTCCTCCTTACCAAGTAGGAGACCAGGTATGGCTAGCAACTAAACATTTACCCCTCAAGGGCCCGCGAACCTTCAATCCCAGATTCATAGCACCTTATCCCATCAAAGCTATAATCAACCCAGTGGCCTTTAAACATGCGTATTCATCCAGTTTTTCATACATCACTTTTGAAGCCAGTACAACCAGGAACCCGATTGTCCAAGCCTCCAGATCCAGTTCAAATTGAAGGGGAATTAGAATTCAAAGTTAAAGACATTTTAGACTCCAAGTTGGTAAAGTCGAAACTCTTCTATCTTGTTGACTGGAAGGGATATGGACCTCAGGAGAGATCGTGGGAGCCTAGTAACCATGTCCACGCACCTCAATTAGTACAAAGGTTTCACCGGAGATTTCCAAACAAGCCCAAATCCCCGGAGGGAAGAACCTTGGGAGGGGCCTTGAGGGGGGGTACTGTCATGATGCCTACCTCCAAGGACCCAGGTCCGACCCAGCAACCCCAGAGGCAGGCATCATTTCCCCCAGGGGAGTGCCAGCGGGCCCAAGCTGGGGCCCTTTGGACTCAGTCCTGGCGCCTTAGGTGCCAGGCTCATGTTGGACCTCTGTCCTGGCGCCTTAGGCGCCAGGCTCATAAAGATAGACATGTGTTCAAGTGTTTTAATGTGCACTTACCTGATGCAGACCATGCTGCCACATCCAGGCCCTCTTGAGGCCTGAATAGGAACTACTTTACCTGTGGGACTACTTTCCACCCGGGTGTGGTCGGGGAAGGATACATACCTGATCGGAGGAAGGATACAAACTTGGAACTTCTTCCAAAGCTATTTAAACCACACCCGATCAGCAACTCACGCTTCGCGTTGTTCTGCTCCTCGCAGCTGGACGCTCACCGTGTCAGCTCCTGCATCTGGACTTCAGCCACGCCTGTCAGCATCCTGGGTCACCTGCAAAGGGAGACAAGAGACCTACCAGCTAATCTGCACCACGGAGACATCACCGACGATCCTGAAAGGGAAGACATCATTTTTAAAAGCATTTCGTTACGATTGCAGCAGCGCTGCATTTCACTCACCTTTCCTGGGTTCCTCCATCTTCAGCAGCGATCATCCGGATACACAGCCACTTCCCAGAGCCTAGAGAAAAAGACAAGAATAAGAGGTGAGAGAAGGAAGGGAATAGGAAAAGCTCAGTTTCCTTCTAAGACTTACCTGTTGGGTCATTCCCATTTCATTTCGGGTCTTGCTGCTTCCAAGCAGGACCCCGGCCCCTATGGGGAAAAAAGACAAAGACATTAGATGAGCGAATGCAAAAACATTACCTGAGCCCTCATCTAGGATTTACCAGATCTTTACTGGAACTGCATGTTTCACTTCGGGTCGGCGCCATATCTCCGGCATTCCGAACCCCGGCCCCTATGGGGAAAAGACATCAACATCAGCGCTTTGTTGCAAGAAGTCTTCAAAGGAATCTTCATTCATCACCTGAAAAAAGACAATGAACATTATTATTTAAAGCTTGAACTTTTGAACTTGCAACAGAACTTTTACAGCGCCTTACCAGTATAATCAAGCTTACCTGAACTCCCATCCAACCTCAATCCAGTGAAGTAACTGGGTTCAACACGCCCCTGCGTCAGAAGCAGGATGGAGAGCTCGTCCTTTCAGACCCTAAGGTGAGACTTCACGGGGAATCGTGGAAGGGTATCGTGGAGGGTTGGAAGAGAGTGGGAGGCTTGAGCATAACTCAATCAGTAGGTAACACTCCCTTTTCACGCACAGGGGAATATTCCTGCGAGCCGGAGAAGCCAGAGTAGAGGGCCCTTCCTGTCCATCTTCAGAGTCCTGCGCTTCACCATTGAAGAAGCATCAGCACTCGAAGCCAGACCTGCGCCTCCGTGGGAACCAGGTGAGCGTTACACCCCACCCACCAGCAGTGCAGCGCACCCTCCACCAGGCCCCCACTCATGTCCAACTCATGTCCCCCTGCACCCACACCCCCCAGCACTGTAGGGCACCCTCCACCAGGCCCCCACTCCTGTCTCCCAGCACCCACACCCACCAGCAGTCAGGGGCACCCTCCACCAAGCCCCCGCTCATGTCCAACTCATGTCCCCCTGCACCCCCACTGCCAGCACTATGGGGCACCCTCCACCAGGCCCCCACTCATGTCTCCCACCCCCCCCGCACCCCAGCAGTGCGATTTGCCTGGGTACGTCTATTCCAGGGGTGCGCGGGTAGTCTTACACGCAATTTCATCAGGGTACGTGTATTATGGGTCCGCGTGAACTTCCACACGCAATATCAGCAGGGTACGTGTATTACGGGGTTCGCGGGAAGTTCCACACGCGATTGCCCTGGGCATGTGTATTTCGGGGTGCGTGGGAAGTTCCACACGTGAATTTGCAGGGTACTTGTATTTCAGGGGTGGGCGTGAATATGTACTCGTGACTGGGCCTGGGAGAGCGTGTTACGTGTATTCCTGGGATGGGCGGGAAGATTTACACAGTCGCCTACAACGCGCAAAAAAAAAAAGGTCCAATCCGGAACCACGTACGCCAGCATGAAGCAGGCGCACGTCCCGCACAGCATAAAAGAGTGCACAAACAACAAACAAGCTCAGACGCCAGGATGAATATACAGTTCCTAGCAGCAGTGGCCGTGGGATACCGCAGGAGGAGGAGAAGGATAGTCAGGGCCAGAATCTTCATACCCAGAACCAGCCTATTTGGTATGCCTGATGACCAGGTGTATGGGAGGGACAGGTATCCACCACACATCATACTCGACCTGGTCAGTGAGTGGGAGGATGACCTCACATCACCCAACCTGTGCTCCCAAGCACTCAGCCCCCTGGAGAAGGTCCTCAATGTACTGCACTTCTTGGCTACCGGATCATTTCAGCGGACACGTGCCATAGTGGGGGGGGTGTCACAGGCCACGCATTCACAGTGCCTACACCAGGTGTTGGCCATCATCACTGCATGCCCATCAGTCCGCAGGCACATATACCTGCCCAGAACGCCTGCAGAAAGGCAGGCTGTCAGCCAGGATTTCTACAGGGTGGCACAATCCCCCAAAGTGCTAGGTGCCATTGATTGCACCCATGTGGCTCTACGTCCCCCCAGGGCATCTGAGCACATCTACAGAAACCGCAAGCACTGGCATTCCATCAACGTCCAGGTAGTATGTGATTCCAAGGGAATCATCACCTCAGTATATGCCAACTATCCAGGGTCCACCCACGACAGCTTCATTTACAGGATGTCAACCCTAAACCGGGACATGGAAGCAGGGCGGCATGGTGATGCATGGCTGCTTAGTGAGTATAGATGTCACAGCACACGCATGCATGACAGATACAGAGTAATGTCAATACCCCACTAATGATCCCCATCACCACCTCCCCAGGGGACAGTGCCTACCCTCTGAGCACCCACATGATGACGCCAATTCGGAACCCCATCACGCCTCCAGAGGTGAGATACAACACAGCCCATATTACAAAACGGGGCATAGTGGAGCGCACATTCGGAGTGCTCAAGTCACGCTTTCGCTCCCTTGACCGTTCTGGCGGGCAGCTGTTATACGCTCCCCCAGTAGTGTGCAGGATCATAGTGGCAGCATTTGTCCTGCATAATGTTGCAACACGCCGGAGCCTGGCTGTGGACATGGTAGTGCCCCCACATCCCCAACCACATGCACGCCCACTGCCCATGGGAGGGGAAAGGGCATGGGGTGAAGCAGCCCGTACGCAGCTGGTGGCTAATTACTTCACATAGAAATCACACCCCTGTGGAGTGCACACAGCCCTGGCACATACCATCTGACAATCAATGATGACTCAATCTGACAATTATGATGAATTAAGGGACAGTCAACTGTCAGAACCATAGCAGCCTGAGATTGTTCATCTGGAAGTGTCACAATGTGTGCATCACTACCTACACAAACACCACCAGAAATGAATAGCCACTTGCAAAATACAACATGAGAACAGTGCCATGTCACCCAACCCCTCCCCGGCACGGCCACACAACACACCATGGCATGTCATGCTATGTGAGAGCAAACAAATTAATCCCCACAACATAACCCAAGGGTCACAAACTACAGTGTCCCTAACGGAGACTGGACACACATGAAATGCTCACAGTAATGCAGGACCAACAACACACATTACCAAATACTTACCAATAATACTAATCACCTACACAACCTCCAACCTACCATAAACATGACAGTACGGACTTAAAAAATTGGTAGCCTCACTACCTGATAATGCCAGCACTTTGAACACTTCCAACTGTACAGTGTTAGCACCACGCAAAAGTGTAGGTGCACTGCTTACAACATGGACTCCATTTCCAAAGTAGACCGCCTTGTGAAGACATGACAAATGGACCTGCAAATTAGGAGGATGAGATGGATGCAGAGGCACATATCAATACACCATGCAGTGTACAATACAACAACAATATGCACTAGGAATGTATACACAGTATTGACTACAGACTGCCCACACATCAAATGGGAGTCCAACGTCACCGTGTAAGTCAATGTCACTTGGGCACACCCTTTGCAAGCCCATGGAAACGGGAAGCAGGAGGGGTGTGTGTCACACAAACCCAAGCATCTGACCCAAATTCAGGAAAAGCCTGCATGTGCCCAGCCACAATACAGCGTATGCCCACGGGAGCCACACAAGGCAACACACTGTCCAAAAAATCAAAAATCAAAAATCAAAATTCAAAAAACAAAAATCAAAAATCAAAAATGGCCATGAATGGGCCCGGGGGGGGTGGGGGAGACCCCCCAGGAGGTCCGAGGACAGGGTGCACACCAAAACCCACCTGTGTGGATCTTGTAGAAAAAAAAACCTCCATGGGCTCATGGCCTGCACGGCTACCCTATTGTGGGAGAATCGCTGCTGTCGCTCTCCTCACCCTCTGCAGCTGCATCAGGAGGTGGTGGCACTATGGGAGGCAGCCACGCAAAGCCCTAGTCTGGTCCTCCATGGCTGCAAGCATGCGGGTGTGGAAGGTCTGGTTCTGGAGGATAATTGTGCGGAGGTCCCCATGCAACAACTCACGGGATGCCCGGACCTCCTCCCTAGTTGCCTGCATTTCAGCTGAGAGCGTACGTGTGAGCCGCTCCAACTGCTGTTCTGTCCTCGTGTTAGGTGAAGCCTCAAGCTCAACCAGAGTTGCCCTGAGCTGACGGAGTTCCACACTCAGGGCCTCCCTGTGGCCCTGGGACTCAATAGAAATGGCTTCCCGCAGAGTCTCCAGTGCCGCCCGCCTGTCCCTGTTGGACGCCAACATGTCCCCGCTGTGTGACTGGCTAATGGAGTCTGTTGCCTGCTGTAGTTGTTCAATCAGCCTTTCTTGGGGGACAATGGAAGTGGCCACCCTATCCATGGCCTGAGCCATCATCTCAGTTGATGCTGCCTGTTGGTTTGCCATACAGTATATGGATTGCTCCCATGCGGTATTGCCAGGTGGCATACGACCACCGCGTCAGCGGGCACCACACCTGTCTGGGGCAAGGCGAACTGCGCCTTGCTGTGCCGGCACTGCCTGAGGTTGCAGGACTGCATTCCCCCTCTGATCTTCTGGCCCAGGAACAGGATCAGATGTAGCGGAGTGTGACCCTGCATCCGTAACCACCAAAGGCGGACCTACCAACACTGACATCCCCATTGAGGGTTCTACCCCTGGTGCAGGTGGGTTGGACAGTACAGAATCCCTCCCAGAAACACTTACCTGCTACTGCACGTAGGTTTCATCATCCGAATCGACACCTGAATAGAGCTCGGGGGAGGTGCACCCAGAGACACCCCTAGAGATGATGGTCTGCAGAAAGTGTGGGTTCTCACCCACCACCACACCACGTCCCTCACTGGTGCCCGGTCGGGCCTGAGACCCCTCCTGGGTCTGCACCATCTCCACAACCCCAGCAGTATCAAGTGCGTCATCCCCTGCAAAGACATGAAAGAAAAGAAATGGGAACAGGCATTAGCACCATGGCACACAATTAGGGCTGAGAAGCAACAGAAACAGTACTTCATTGACACATGTCCCACATGACTATAACCCTCCCATGCATGCACTGTCACTGCGTGTGAAGGGGAGGCAAATGGCACACATTGATGACACCAAGATGGAACACCAACACATTTGCTGCATGCTGGCTAGCAGTGCCGTCACACATTGGCATGTGGTTGGCATGTCCAATACACATACATGACACATGCCATCACACAGATGGCATGTACCCTAGCCATGTCACACATGTGACAATAGGACTGAGAAATGCCTAGTGAAAGTAGTGGAATGCAGACAATCAGCCTGAATGAACACAGAATAACATGCAACTATGTTGTGGCAAGATGACACTTCAAGGGCAACTGGCGTGAGGTTGGGCTGAATGTCTACTGTTGTCAGAAGGGATACTGCAACACCCAAATCCTGGTGCGCAGAATGTATTGGATGAAGCACATGGGTGACCCAAACCACTCAGGCACACACCCCCTCACCTGGCACTCAATCAGAAGCACTCACACACACACCATGCACATGGATGACACACACATGCATGTGCAGTCACCGGACAATGCCTCGTAATCTGGCAGTTCTCACACGCCTTGGATCTGTTCCTCCATGACGTAGGTCCCAGCAACATACTCATGTGGAGTGAGTTCTATGTCCTCTGCTGGAGACCCACCTCCAGTAACTAGAGTTGCGGCATGACTTGAGGCCAGCTTTTTCTTTGCCCTGCGCTTCAGGTCATTCCAGCGTTTGTAGCAATCATTAGCTGTGCGCCTCACGAATCCAAGGGCACTTATGAGTTCCGCGATGGTCTGCCAGTGTGCCTGACATTGTGCAGGTGTGGTCTTGCATCCTGCAGTAATCACCATTTCGCTGTCATGTGCTGACACATACTCCACAAGTGCATCAAGTTCGGCCTGATTGAAGCTGGGCTTCCTTGGTGGGCCGGACTGTGTAGCCGTGTCTGGGGCATCAGCCTGTACTGGACGAGCACTCTTCCTCTTCCGCTTGGAAGGTGGTGGTGATACTGAGTGTCCTATGCCGCTCTGGACACTAGGGCCAGGAGCCCCGGTGGACTGTGGACCAGGAGTGTGGGAATGAACACTCACCATGGGACTTGGTGCAGGCATTAGCTGAAGTGTGATGTAGTCAGGGAGAACGTCAGCAGGATGGACTAGGACCAACACTGTCCTGGCTGGGAGACTCTGAGCTGGGGTGGATGGAGCTGCAGCTGCCCCTGCAGCCTCCCCACCCTGCCTACTCGGGGCAGCAGATGACATAGCTTCCCCTGATCCACGTGGGCTGGTGACACCAACGTGCACCGCCACATGTGGCCTAGACCTGCTGACCTGGAAGTCAGTCATGGGGTCACCCTGTGCCAGGTCTGGTGCCACAATGGGCTGGTCCAGCAATGGCTGAGCAGGGATGGTGTCAGCCACGTTACCCTCAACCAGGGGGGGGCATGGGTGTCCCTGACTGGTCACCCACACATGGGGGGCTAGGGGAACCCTGCAAGTCCCGGCCACGTCCCCTACCGTATCCACCATGGCCACCTCTTGTGGCTCGTCCACCTTTGCCACCCTTACCGCGTGCTCGCCTCCCAACCATGGCACTGATGTAGTTGTGCGTATGGGAGTTGCAGTAAACTATTGTCCTGGGCAATTGGGGGTCAAAGGGGTAGGGTACTAGATGGAATTCGTACCCTAGTGCTCTAGCAAGGCTGTATGTGACCCCTGGGGGAAGATGATGGGTCACGCAATGCACAGGCACCCCGAAAAAGGGAGATAATGTGCACGCAACACCTCCTAGACCATGTGCATGGAAAAATAAACCTGCACTACGCTGTGGCACCCAGAAAAACAAAAATGAACGTATGCGTGTCACACGCAGCCTAGACTGACCTCTGAAGGGGTAGGCAACACACGGGGCAAGCACAGATGTCAAATACGTGCGCGACTCACCGTCTGCCAGGAAATAACGTGTGAAAAATACGCGCGCGTTGGCAACACCCCCACCAAAAGAAGAATTGTACGCTGTCTGAGGAGACAGGACAACAGGAGAAGTGAACGCTGTTTGGGGAAACAGGCCCAGGAAAAAGACACAAAGAGAAAAAGCTGTCAGAGGTAACAGGGAGTACGAACTTGGAACGCCGTGAAGTAAATCGCGTGTGAACCGACAAGAAGTACAGATTTCACCCACTCGCTCTCCACGAAAAGCACGTACAAGGAAATGGCATTCTAAACGTACCAGCGTCACTTTGGTGTGTACGCGCTAAGGCCCCATCCTCCAATTACACGAGCTGACACTCTGAGGCTGACACTCTGAGGTGCAGCCATTGGATGTGTAACATGCACCCGTGTACAGGAAAACGCCCGCGTAGGCACGTCACAGACGCGCATACGCGCTGGTGGCCTTTGGGCCAATGAATTTGCGTACGTGTGCTGACGCGCTTACGCGCTAAGGCCCTTTCCTCGAATTACACACAGACGTGCTGGATTTTCACATGCCAAATCTCTCCGTATCAAGCTGGCCATGCGTAAGCACACGGAAGACCACGCTCCTGCCCAGAACGCCAAATTACTGCCCCCCAGAGCCCCGAGCATGCTCTCACCTGGCATCTGCTGCTGCCTGATTGCCTGCTGCCCACGTGCCCTGCCATTTGCTGCCTGCACATCAGCCAGGGGTGCTGTTGCTGTGACCACCCCTGCTGGAACCGAAGACTCCCGACTGGGATTCCATCGCTCCACAGACCAGCCCCAGGACCCAGTTGCCCACCCACTCCTGCCTCTGGGGGTGTCATGTTGGGCACTGCAACATCTGGCACCACTGACAACCCCCAGCCAGAGAGACAGAGGGGCACCAGCTTCACTGCCACCGAAGTTGGTGTCCTGGTGGAGCAAGTCCTGGGGCAGTATGATGCCCTCTTCGGAAATTTGCGCACCGACAAGGAAGGACGGACTCGGATCTGGACGGACATCGTGACTGCCATCAACGCGGAGGGGGTGGCAGTCCGACTAGTCCATCATGTCAAGAAGTGCTGGGAGGACTTCAGGTCCAGGACCCTCAACAAGGCCCGGCGCCTCTTGAAGGCAGCGGATGCTAAGGAGCGCCGGGGCCACTTGTCGGACGATCAGATGAGGGTCCTGGAACGCATATCCCCAGCGCTCCACGTCCAGGTCCTTGAGAGGCAGACCCGTCTGGCATCGAGCGGTAAGTGTACATGCATCATGATTGTGAGCTGTGCGTGTGGTGATTTGCCAGTAGTGTGCAGGTTGCACATGTGTTTTTATGGGGCCAAGTATGGGGGGGTGTACAGGGCCGTGAGGCTAACACATGCGAGGGCTGCCATGTGTGAGACATGGATGGTGCTTGTGTGTGTAGGCTTGCATGCCAAATGCAGTTGTGTGGGCACACATGTTTGGATGAATGTGTATGTAAGTAGGCATGTTTGTGATGTCACACATGGATGTTGTTTTCAGCTGCATGTATCAGCACTGTGTACATGTGAATGTGTGTGTATTTGACATGGGTGCAACAGTGATGCAACATGGATGCATATGACAGCGGGATGTGGAAGCCTGATTGGCAGATGTGACATGGATGCCAATCTGCACACTGCAACAGTTGGCAGAGGTGTACACATGCATGCAAGTGTGGTGTGTGTGTGCATGTGAAGTGCACTCCCTGTGTTGCATGTGATGTCTGGCTCACCTTTGCCTGCTCATGCTGTTGTATGTGTATGGATGGTGCTGGCTGTTGCGATATGGCTGTGGTATGGCTCATGTGTGCGAGTTGGAATGACATGTGTGTTGGCGATTTTGATGCCATGTCTGAGGTTTGCCAATGACACTCATGCACAACTGTCATGTGTGTATGTGTCCATTGTACAGTGCCCTGATGCCTGTGTTTTATTTCTTCCTGTCTGCAGCGTCAACTGATGAAGAGGGCGGAGAAGTTGCTGTGGAGCACAGCGGCGGGGATCGCACCGCCAGCCAGAGACGCAAGGCCCGGCTCCCCTCCCAGGTTGTGATCTCGTCGTGAAGTGAGGAGTCCGGTGCCGCGTCCCAGGCCGCAGCTGCCGGGGGGAGGTCCAAGAGGCGGAGGTCGGAGTTGGACTCCTCGGCAGCAGAAGGGGCAGCTGGGACCCCACAGGGCCCAACGGGGGAAATGGCACGGAGTCATCCAGGTTGGTGGGGTGTTTGGTGAAGGAGGAGGCCGTGCAAGCGACAGAGACGGGGTCTGGAGGTGGGGATTCCACTGGTGCTAGTGTTGCAGTGCAGGACCAGGGACAGGAGGCAGCACAGGCCTCCGCGGAGGTGCCTGTGTGCAATCCTGTCCCTGATCCTGTCACTGCATAATCTTGCACCAGCAGGGATGCCTACGTCCAGACCCGTTTTCAGGCAGGGGATGAGCTCACAACAACTGGCCTTCCTCTGACGTGGCTATCCAGGTACGGCTTGAGCCTGTCCTAACTGGTGTGGCGTTGCGTCAACGGGCCATGCGAGGTGACCTGCAGTCTTTTCATGAGGAGACTGCACGTCATCTCGAATGTCTCGTTGACTGCGTCGGCCTACTGGGACAGGTCACCCAGGCCGGATTCCTCTGTTTGCTGCAGCTTGCTCCGACCCCCTCCTCAACTGAACACCCTATGCGCCAGTCGTCCTCCGTGCCTTCTTCCCACCCATTTGTCACCTGGGTGCCCTGTGGAGCTGCCTCTGACGATGCGGCCAGGCTGGTGGAGGAGGCATCCCTGCCACAGTCGGGAGTCAGACGTCCAGCAGGGGTGGCCACATCAACGACTGCACCCCAGCCGGTGGAGGATGTGCAGGCAGCAGGAGCCAGGGCACAGGCACAGCAGCAGCAGCAACGAGGTGGGAGCCATGATGGCTCGGGGCCTTCGACATTGGAGGGGCAGGCATCGGCCGGAGGGCAGGAGGACCCAAGATGGGAAGTGTCTTCCGTGTGGCAGCGGTTTGGCCATGCCATAGATGTGGAGCGGCAGCGGGCGGAAGATGCACAGCTCACGATGGTCAGGGCGGAGAACTCCATGCAGAGGGCCCCCAGGCGGGCCGAGTGCCTCGAGGCAATCCGCAGGGAGTTGGAGGTGAACATGTCTTCGGCCCTGCGGACCCTCAGGGCCATGGAGGAGGACCGCCTCTGGGACATTGAGCAGGAGTTTGATGATGCCCTGGCCCGGAACATCCCAAAGTGAGCCGTCGGACTGGCCCGCTGCCCTTGTAAATAGTTCTGTAGTTAGTGTTAGGTTTCCTTTGGACCTTTTGGACAATGGAGCACATTTTTGTATATAGTTTTTTTTATTAGGTGGTGTTATTAGATAGGTTTAATTTCTTCTGTTGGGATCATGGACCGTGGATTGTTTATCTGTATATAGTTGACTGTTGGGAATTTTTTTAAAAATTTTGATTTTACCCATGGAGCAATGGTTTTTGGTTTTAATTTTCCATTGGATTTACTTTTGTGAACTGTGACTTTGGACACCTTTCCTTTGGATTATGATTTGTGGTTTTACATTATTTTACGGACATGCTGTTTTTGTTTTAAATTCCCCTTTTCGTTTGTTTATTTTTGATTCCATTTTTGTTGCATAATACATTTTTTTTCATCATACTTCAATGTGTAGCATCATCTCATTGGTTTCATGCATGTCATGATATAGGTTTTGACATTCACTTACACCCATTGTGTGTATGTGAGGGACATGTGTTCATTTACATACTTGCCATTGGGGTTGTATCATGTAATTGGCATTTCTAAGTGGGTGGATGCAATACTTGGGTGGGTGTTTGGCATGTGGAGGCTGCCCATAAGGGGCAGGGATCTAAATTGTGATGACGTGTTGGCTGGGGGACATGTGTGGGGGCCTGCTGGCAGGTGCCCCTGACTGCTGGGGGGTGGCAGTGCTGGGAGACAGGAGTGGGGGCCTGGTGGAGGGTGCCCTACAGTGCTGGGGGGTGGGGGTGCAGGGGGACAGGAGTGGGGGCCTGGTGGAGGGTGCCCTACAGTGCTGGGGGTTGGGGGTGCAGGGGGACAGGAGTGGGGGCCTGGTGGAGGGTGCCCTACAGTGCTGGGGGGGTGAGGGTGCAGGGGGACATGAGTTGGACATGAGTGGGGGCCTGGTGGAGGGTGCCCCACAGTGCTGGGGGGTGGGGGTGCAGGGGGACATGAGTTGGACATGAGTGGGGCCTGGTGGAGGGTGCCCCTGAATGCAGGGGGGTGGGGGTGCAGGGGGACATGATTTGGACATGAGTGGGGGCCTGGTGGAGGGTGCCCCACAGTGCTGGGGGGTGGGAGTGCAGGGGGACGTGAGTTGGACATGGGTGGGGCCTGGTGGAGGGTGCCCCTGGATGCAGGGGGGTGGGGGTGCAGGGGGACATGAGTTGGACATGAGTGGGGGCCTGGTGGAGGGTGCCCCACAGTGCTGGGGGGTGCGGGTGCAGGGGGACATGAGTTGGACATGAGTTGGGCCTGGTGGAGGGTGCCCCTGGATGCAGGGGGACAAGACTTGGACATGAGTGGGGGCCTGGTGGAGGGTGCCCCACAGTGCTGGGGGGTGGGAGTGCCCGGGGACATGAGTTGGACATGACTGGGGCCTGGTGGAGGGTGCCCCTGGATGCAGGGGGGTGAGGGTGCAGGGGGACATGAGTTGGACATGAGTGGGGCCTGGTGGAGGGTGCCCTGCACTGCGGGGGGGTGGGGGTGCTGGGAGACATGAGTGGGGGCCTGGTGGAGGGTGCACCACAGTGCTGGGGGGTGGGGGTGCAGGGGGACATGAGTTGGACATGTGTGTGGGCCTGCTGGCAGGTGCCCCACAGTGCTGGGGGGTGGGGGTGCAGGGGACATGAGTGGGGGCCTGGTGGAGGGTGCCCCACAGTGCTGGGGGGTGGGGGGGGCAGGGGGACATGAGTGGGGGCCTGGTGGAGGGTGCACCACAGTGCTGGGGGTTGGGGGTGCAGGGGGACATGAGTTGGACATGGGTGGGGGCCTGGTGGAGGATGCCCCACAGTGCTGGGGGATGGGGTGCAGGGGGACATGAGTTGGACATGAGTGGGGGCCTGGTGGAGGGTGCCCCACAGTGCTGGGGGGTGAGGGTGCTGGGAGACATGCGTTGGTGGGCAGTGGTGCAAGGTGACATGTGGGTTGGCTGGGGGGCATGGCCATGGTGGATGGGCTGCCTGCGGGACATGTGCAGGGTAGTCCCCTGTGGTGTGGGCCGCCTGCAGGGGCCGTGGAGGGTATAGAGTGAACAGCTGGGAGGACCCACACGGCCGATTCACGTGTAGGACTCCACGGCACCCCCGGAATACACGTAGGCTGCTGGATTTGCATGTGGAATTTCCTGCGCACCTTGGAATACACGTACCCTGCTGAAATCGTGTGTGAAACTTCACGCAACCAGAAATACACGCACCACGGACAATCGCGTGTGGAACTGCCCGTGCACCTTGGAATACACGTACCCTGCTGAAATTGCGTGTGGGACTTCCCGCGCACCCCGAAATACACGTACACAGGGCAATCGCATGTGGAACTTCCCGCGCACCCCGAAATACATGTACCCAGGGCAATCGCATGTGGAACTTCCCAAGCAACCCGAAATACAGGTACCCAGGGCAATCGCGTGTGGAACTTCCCAAGCAACCCCGGAATACACGTACCCAGGGCAATCGCGTGTGGAACTTCCCAAGCAACCCCGGAATACACGTGCCCTGCTGATATCGCGTGTGGAAGTTCACGCGGACCCATAATACACGTACCCTGATGAATTTGCATGTCAGACTACACGCGCACCCCTGAAATACACGTAACCAGGTGAATCGCACTGCTGGGGGGTGGTGGGGGTGGTAGACAGGAGTGGGGGCCTGGTGGAGGGTGCCCCTGGATGCTGGGGGGTGGGGGTGCAGGGAGACAGGAGTGGGGGCCTGGTGGAGGGTGCCCCTGGATGCTGGGGGGTGTGGGGGTGCAGGGGGACATGAGTTGGACATGTGTGGGGGCCTGGTGGAGGGTGGCCCTGGATGCAGGGGGGTGGGGGTGCAGGGGGACATGAGTTGGACATGAGTGGGGCCTGGTGGAGGGTGCCCTGCACTGCGGGGGGGGTGCTGGGAGACATGAGTGGGGGCCTGGTGGAGGGTGCACCACAGTGCTGGGGGGTGGGGGTGCAGGGGGACATGATTGGACATATGTGGGGGCCTGCTGGCAGGTGCCCCACAGTGCTGGGGGGTGAGGGTGCTGGGAGACATGCGTTGTTGATCAGTGGTGCAAGGTGACATGTGGGTTGGCTGGGGGGCATGCCCATGGTGGATGGGCTGCCTGCAGAACATGAGCAGGGGTGCAGGGTAGTCCCCTGTGGTGTGGGCTGCCTGCAGGGGCCGTGGAGGGTGTAGAGGGAACACCTGGGAGGACCCACACGGCCAATTCACGTGTAGTACTCCCCGCGCACCCCTGAAATACACGTGCCCTGATGGAATCGCGTGTGATGCTTCCCGCGCACCCCGGAAATACACGTACCCTGCTGAATTTGCGTGTGATACTTCCCGCGCACCCCTGGAATACACGTGCTCTGATGGATTTGCGTGTATTACTTCACGCGCACCCCTGATGTACACGTACCCAGGACATTCACGTGTGAAACTTCCCGCAAACCACTGAAATACACGTTCCCCGCTTGGTGTTTGCTGTTTGGCAGCCCTGTGAACTGGTCCAGGGTTAGCGCATACATTTGCGATGAATTGGGAATTTTGATGGCTTTTCCTTGCGCGAGGGCGTTCTTGGGGGCGTAACTGGCGCTGATGCAGGGTCGCTGCGCCACTCTGCGCCACGGCTGGTTTTGGAGGCTAAAATCCATGAATACGCTGTGCGATGAAATTGATTTTTTCGCACGCGGCTGGCGCAGTGTATCGCACAGGGACACTGTGCGCCAGCCGCGTGTGCCACTTTTGTGCGAGATTCTATGAATTACCCTGGTTGTTTGTTCTCCCACCTCCCTTATGTATAACCAAACTGATCAACGCATCCTTCTCCTCCAACACCATACCAAGCAATCTCAAAGAATCCTGGGTTCTGCCTCTCCTCAAAATGCAAACCCTAGACCCCGCTATTCCCACTAATTACAGGCCCATCTCCACAGTGCCGTTCCTGTTAAAGATAATAGATAGAGTAGCAAACCTACAAATCCAGCAATATCTAGAAACTAACAAACTCCTAGGTGCCCGCCAATCTGGATTCAGACCGCAGCACGGTACTGAGACAGCCTTAATTGATCTAAAAATCCAGATCAATAAGATTAACGACAAAGGAGTCATGTTACTCCTCCTGATCTGTCGGCGGCCTTCGACCTGGTAGATCACAGTCCTGTGCAAACACCTGGCCTCGGCTGCCCATCTTTCGAAAGAGGTCATAGCCTGGATCCAATCATTTTTGGACAACCGAACTATGAGAGTCTTCTCCTCACTAGCCTCAGCAGACCCCATCAAAATAACCTGTGGTGTACCCCAGGGCTCCTGCGTCTCCCCAACCCTCTATAACATCTTTACCAAACCCCTATTTGACAAGTTGGACAGACTGGGTGTCACATACACTGATTACGCAGATGACACCCATATCCTCATACCACTTTCAGGCAACTTCGACTCAGATACAGCCTTGGTAAACAAAATATACCTCATCATTCAGGCATGGATGGCCACACACGGCCTATGCCTGAATGATGATAAAACCGAAATCCTGCTCCTCGGCTCCAACGTCAACCTAAAAAAACTTAGCTCCAACTACAAGGCATTCAACATTGATGGCAACACCATCACAGTTGCCAAAACAGTGAAAACTCTAGGCTTTCACCTTGACTCATTCTTGTCACTAAAAAAACAAGTAAACTCACTATCATCCTCTACCGCCTACACGCGCAAGCTTATTAGGGCAAGTAGAGCATTCCTCTCCCAAGCTAGCTGCATCATCATCGCCAATGCCCTAATACTTTCCAGACTTGACTATTGTAATGCCATGTGCCTAGGAGCCAATAAGTACATAACTGACAAACTTCAAACATTGCAAAACAACGCCCTCAGAACAGCCCTTAACCTACCCTCCAAGGAACATATCTCTAACAAAAGAAGAGAACACAAATGGCTCAAAATCTTTGACCACATCTCACTCAAAACAGCATCACTCACCTACAAATGCTTAAATAACGCAGCCCCCTATTTCGCAACCAGAATAGTCAAAAGAGCCTCCACCCACCCCATCAGAATGATTAACTCCTATTGCCTACAGATACCCAAATTCAAACAAAAGACTACGGGCGGTAGCAGCTTCCCTGTCATGGCAGACCAACATTGGAATGCTCTCCCACTCAACATCAGAACAGACCAATCCTACTACAGCTTCAGGCGAAACACTCTCACCTGGTTACGATCCAATGATCCCCATGATTGAACTGTACTCTCGTCTCTAACAGACCTTAGCCAACCTGACTGTATATATGTACATTCCTCAAATGACCTGCCGAAATGTAATTTACTTTATGTATATATGTATATATGCCCTCTCACCAGTTTCCACGAAATGTAATGCTCTGTTTTATACTCAGTTGTGCCTTACATTGTAACTAAGCTTTTATGTAACCTTATCTTCTTGCTCTCTGTTGCGCCCTGTTACCTATGGGTTTTGCGCGCCATATTAAATAAATAAACAAACAAACAAACTACCTTCTGTGTCCTTGTTAGTTGTGCTAATTATGTCAAACACTTATTCAAGAAGGGTACCCAAATCCAGGAATGACATTCCTCCTATGGCCTCTCTTGTAATAACCATCACTCACTTATATGTAAACAATGTAATCTGCATAATATTTTACAGTAATCTATTACATTCAGTGTAACATCGTGGAACGTTAAAGGGTAACATAATCCTATTAAAAGACAGAAAATATTGTCACACCTTAATAGAACCAAACCATCCACAGCCTGCATCCAGGAATCCCATCTTAATAATGCTGAGGCATTTAAACTCAAACATCATTGGGTAGGCCAAGTCTTCTCGAGTGCAGCTAATGGGGAGAGGAATGATGTTATTACTTTAATTAACAAGAACTTCAAATGTTAAGTGTTGGCAAAGGAATCTGATGATATAGGCAAATGGTTAAACTATTAATTAATGCGGTTGAAAATACTGTTCTTAACATTTATAGTCCTACGTCGCCTGACCCCTCCTTTTGGGTACAACTGAAACCACATTTCCTCAATAATCCTAACAATCTAATAGTCTGTGGTGATTGCAATGGGATTATGGATCCATTATTAGATAGCAAATCCAGTGTATGTTTTAAATATTCCAAGTCCCATGAGCAATTCACCCATTGTATTTCAGAATTGGGCCTTTTAGACACCTGGCGTATCACTCATCCCTCTGACATTATTTTCCAGCCCTCACAAAACTCTGTCTAGATTACAATATATTTTTATATCTAAACCCTTAATGAGTTGCCTCCTAGATTCCACAATTGATTGTATAGCACTATCTAATCATGCTCCTATTCATATTCAACTCTCTTCCCTGCAAAATATTAGAAAATCCAACAATTGGAGATTTAATGCAACCCTCAAAGATGAATCATGTATTCCCTTCATGACCCAACTTCATGATAATTACTTTTCAGAAAACACAAGCCAAGATACTTTTATTACTAAGAACTGGGATTGCCACAATGCAGTACTTAGGGGTCACATTATCTCCTTTACTGTGAGAACAAAAAAGTTACTAAGCAGGTGTCTGAGAGCATTCTGAAACAACTTAAAATGCTAGAATCTCAATACTCACACACTAATTCTCAAATAATCTTAAATAGCATTAACAGACTCAGATTACAATATAATCCAATTGTAACAAAATATTCCTTGGATAACCTATTAAAATACAAAGCAAAAATATACCGACTTTCTAATAGATTGTGTAAATCCCTGGCTTCATATATACAACTTGAAAAAGGAAAAGCCAAAAGTGCTGTTATAAAAGATTGCTGCAAGCTCAATGAAACCTTCTCGGATAAAGAAATTATTAAAGTCCTCTCTGATTTTTATCAGAAATGATATACAGCTGAAACTTCTCCCAATAATTAACATATTCAGCAATGTATCATGGACACACCTCACTCTTCATATCCATTGGTTAACCTACAGTCACTCAATGCCCCCATTTCTACTAGTGAAATCACAAAGTCATCATGGACCTTAATAAAGGTAAAGCCCCTGGACCTGATGGCTTCTCCAGTACCTTTTATACCCACTTTAATGACCTTTTAATACCTAAACTTAGTGAACTATTCTCTCAATTCATCCTAGATGGTGAGCCTCGAGGATCATTTCTGTAACCTATAGTTTTTCCCAAACCGTGCAAATATACCAAACTACCTTAGAGTTATAGACCCCTTTTCCTTATCAACACAGATTGTAAAATATTTGCAAACATCTTAGCCAATAGACTTCTCCCGGTGCTGCCAAATCTAGTGAAACAAGATCATGTAGGTTATTCTAAGGTAGATTATCTTCCTCTAACATTTTAGATTCCATAAATGGCTCTAAAGATCCATACGCAGCAGTAGCCCTGGAGCTGAAAAGGCGTTTGATCGGGTTGAATGGAACTATATGTTTGAAGAAATATCCCCTTAGTTCCCCTTATTTAGGGGCACAGGTCACGGGTGCCCTCTTTCCCCCCTTCTGTTTATCATAGTCATAGAACCCTTCTTCAAAAGAATAAGTCATAATAGTAATATAAAGGGCATACAGTGTGGTGATCTACAAAGTAAATTAGCAGTGTATGCCGATGATGTCAAATTACTACTTAAAAATGAACCCTGATAATTCCTTGCCTCATATATTCGACATTATTTTTCAAATCTCTGTGCCCTCGGGATATAAATTGAACACAGACAAGTCAGAGATCCTGCCTCTTGATGTGCACTGCACTAAACTCCTGGTACTAACTTCAGGCATGAAATGGTGTCCCAATGGCATTAAATATATTGGTATACGCATCTCCTCCACCAGAGATATCATCAATCTCAACACTACCACTCTACTCTCTAGAATAAAGGAACTCACAAATTCCTGCACCCTCCTTTGCCTGTCATCATGGGGTAGATTAGAATCTATCAAAATGATGATTTCTCCAATTATTCTGTATCTATATGTTACCAATCCCTCTTCCCTCCTCTCTCTTTAAATTCATTGACAATTGTCTGGCCAAATTTGGGGTCGGAGGAAACACAGACTATCTCTTTGCAAACTTTAAAAAAAACATGTGCTGCTGGAAGGGTAGGGATTCCTGACTTTAAAAAAATATCATATGGCTTTTACTTTAAAACAAGTACAGTTATGGTGTACCCATGAACATTCTAATGATGTACCCCAGTGGTTATGTCTAGAGAGAACACTGGTGCCCCCCTAATGCCTGCTGATTGTTATATCATCAAAACAAAAAACAGATGTATTAAATATACAAGTAGTATATTATTCACCCACTCCCTTAGAACTTATTTGTTCCCTCTAAATTCAAAGCCCTCCAATTACATCTCACAGTATATTTGGTTAAGATCAAAAAGAAGTCTATTTTCTGGGGACCATGGCTCTCTCTCGGTATCAAATATCTAGATCAGCTGTTTGTTCAAGGTGCTTCTCTTAATATTAATGAGATTGTTGATAAATGCAATGTTCCTTTATCTTTTCTGCAACAATTTCTGTATATCATTGATGCTATTATGGACAATTATGACTTACTCATCTGCAAAACAACTGCTTCTGATGTTGACAGACTTCTATCTATCTACAATCAGAACGTGTCTGCTTCCCCTATATTACCAAACTCTTTTGCAAAACTCCTCTATGCAAACTATGCCTGATTGTTATTTAGCCTGTCAGCAAGACTGCACACTAATGGATAGTCAACTGGAATGGCCTATCTTATGGAACCATATATCTAAAGTCACCACATTGGCAAGTCTAATACAAACCACATTTTTTTTTCATCACAGAATTTGTATTACTCCTTCTCTTCTTTTCAAATGTGGATTTATGCAAAACGACAATTGTTGGAGCTGCCTTCAACCCAGAGGTTCCTTCAAGCATATGGTCCTTGAATGCAGATTTGTCACATCCTTTTGGGTCAACATATGGAACACCCTTAAAAAAAAATGACCATACTAATAGACTTGTGTCCTCATGTTTTGTTTGCTGGCAGCGTTATTTTAAAAGATGTAGTCGATAAAAATGAGAAGCTTCTTGTTTGACTATGCTTGATATTAAGGGGCCGATTCATGGAACAAACGTGCGCCGAAAATCTACGCGCAAGCAGGCGCAAGCAGGCGCAAGCAGGCGCAAGCGGAAAAAAAGAGGCGCACGCGCACGCGTGCGATTCATGGAAGTCCCTGCGCGTGTCTTCCTCGGGATGTGCGCCAAACCCGTGAATGGCGCACACGTCACTGCAACATCGTGAAAGGCGTGCGCGACGCGCACAGTGAAAGCGCACAACCGCAGCGCACACACCAGAAAGTGGGCGGGACATGGGGCGTAACGCGCGGAATGGGGAACAACACGCGAAAATAAGGGCGTAACTGGGGATGTACTGCAGGGAAGCAGACGGAACGCCCACACGAACTCGAACCACACGTATTCATGGAATCGAATAGGGCAAAGCCACGCACAGCCAAAGACACGCACAAGCTGAAACACGGCCGCCACACGAAGGCAGGCGGTAGAGTCCCAGCGCATCAAAAAAGTGGCGCGCGGGAAGTTAAATACGCGATTGAGCGGGTACGTGGATTTCAGGGGTGCGCGAGAAATTCTACACGCGATTGGCCTGGGTACGTGTATTTCAGGGGTGCGCGAGAAAATCTACACACGATTGGCCTGGGTACGTGTATTACAGGGGTGCGCGAGAAAATCTACACGCGATTGGCCTGGGTACGTGGATTTCAGGGGTGCGCGAGAAAATCTACACACGATTGGCCTGGGTACGTGTATTACAGGGGTGCGCGAGAAAATCTACACGCGATTGGCCTGGGTACGTGGATTTCAGGGGTGCGCGAGAAAATCTACACACGATTGGCCTGGGTACGTGTATTACAGGGGTGCGCGAGAAAATCTACACGCGATTGGCCTGGGTACGTGGATTTCAGGGGTGCGCGAGAAAATCTACACGCGATTGGCCTGGGTACGTGGATTTCAGGGGTGCGCGAGAAAATCTACACGCGATTGGCCTGGGTACGTGGATTTCAGGGGTGCGCGAGAAAATCTACACGCGATTGGCCTGGGTACGTGGATTTCAGGGGTGCGCGAGAAAATCTACACGCGATTGGCCTGGGTACGTGTATTACAGGGGTGCGCGAGAAAATCTACACGCGATTGGCCTGGGTACGTGGATTTCAGGGGTGCGCGAGAAAATCTACACACGATTGGCCTGGGTACGTGTATTACAGGGGTGCGCGAGAAAATCTACACGCGATTGGCCTGGGTACGTGTATTTCAGGGGTGCGCGAGAAAATCTACACGCGATTGGCCTGGGTACGTGTATTACAGGGGTGCGCGAGAAAATCTACACACGATTGGCCTGGGTACGTGGATTTCAGGGGTGCGCGAGAAATGCTACACGCGATTGGCCTGGGTACGTGGATTTCAGGGGTGCGCGAGAAAATCTACACGCGATTGGCCTGGGTACGTGTATTACAGGGGTGCGCGAGAAATCCTACACGCGATTGGGCCTGTGCGAGTGGGGCAGTGTATTACGTGGGTGTGCGGGAAGTTGAAGAGGTGAATTGTCAGTGTGGGTCCTCCCAGGTCTCCCCTCTACCCCCTCCACGACCTCTGCAGGCAAGCCACACCACAGGGGAATACCCTGCACCCCTGGTCATGTCCCGCAGGCAGCCCATCCACCATGGGCATGCCCCCCAGCCAAGCCACATGTCCCCTTGCACCCCCACCCCCCAGCACTGTGGGGCACCTGCCAGCAGGCCCCCAACCATGTCTCCCACCACCCCCACCCCTCCAGTCACCAGGGGCAGCCTCCACCAGGCCCCCACTCATGTCCCCCTGTGCCCCCACCCCCCAGCACTGTGGGGCACCTGCCAGCAGGCCCCCAACCATGTCCCCTTGCACCCCCACCCCCCAGCAGGCCCCCACTCATGTCCCCCTGCCCCCAGGTCCTGACGAAACACAATCATGGCAGTAATGGGCAGCATACCCAGCACAAACACCCAGGCAAGGATTGCATCCACCCACATAGTAGATGCAATTACATGATACAACCCCAATGGCAAGTATGTAAATGAACACATGTCCCTCACACACACATACACAATGGGTGCAAGTGAATGTCAAAACCCATATCATGACATGCATGAAACCAATGAGAAAATACCACAAATGTAAGTAATAAATATATGTATTAAAGATGAAAATGAAGTAAAGAAATAAAACACACAACAATGGGGATGACAAAACAAATGGTCCATGTCCGAGAACAAATAGAAAAAATCAAAAAACAAAGGAATCCAAAAAATAATGTAGTCCAAAGCAAAATAATGGGGGGAAAAATAAGGAAAAACCATTGCCTCATGGTGAACACAAATATAAATCCAACAAATGTTTTCCAAACATCAAACTATGTACAAGACTATCCCAGGGTCCATGAGCCCAACACCATAAATTAAACCTACTACTACTAACTAATAATAAAAATATATACAGAAAAGTGGCCATTGTCCGAGCGGTCCAAAAAAAACTTAAAAAATAAAGGAAACCTAACACTAACTAACTAAAGAACTATATACAATGGCAGCGGGCAAGTCCTGCGGCTCACTCTGTGATGTTGCCGGCCAGGGCATCCTCGAACTCCATGTCGATGTCCCGGAGGCGGGACTCTGTCCTGGCCCTGAGGTCTCGCAGGGACAACCCCGTGTCCACCTCAAACTCCCTGCGAGCTTCCTCGAGGCACTCAGCCCGCCTCAACGCCCGACGCATGGAGAACTCCGCCCTGACCATGGTGAGCCGCTCCTCTTCCGCCCGCTGCCGCTCCGCACCTATCCGCTGGACCAACTGTTCCCACACGGAAGACACTGCCATCCCAGGGTTCCCCTGCCCTCCGGCCGATGCCTGCCCCTCTGATCTTGATGGCCCCGAGCCATGATGCCTCCCACGTCGAGCCTGCTGCTGCCTCCGACGCCACTGCCTCTGCCAGCACGACGGCATCCAGGCTGATGGAATCCACCGATGCCGTCGTGCACGTGCCCTGCCAGATGATGCCGGCACATCCTCCATCTGCAGGGGGACAGTTGCTGGTGTGTCCACCCCTGCTGGACCTTCGACTCCCGACTGTGGCAGGGATGGGGTCCCCACCGAGCTGGCTGCGTTGGTCGGGGCAGGTCCACAGGGGGCCCTGGTGGCATCTGGGCCGGAAGACGGCATGGAGCACGACTGGCGCATAGCCTCCACAGAGGAGGAGAGGGTCGCCAGAAGGCCACACACATGTAGGAAACCCCCGACCATGGCGGCTCCCAAATGGTTCTCGTACGCACGGTGCTCTTCGTGATGATGTGCATGCTCCTCCCGGGACGCATGCACCTCATCACGAATGCCAGCCGTGCGCAACGCGACACCAACCAGGACCCTCTCCACACGGCCAGGGGTCCCCTCGTCCGCAGGTAGAGGAGTGTCAGATGACATGGACATCTCCCCTACCTGCGGACGGGCCTGGGATGGGGCATCCCTGCTGGTGCATGGTGGTGCAGTCATAGTGTCAGGGACAGTGACATGCACAGGCACCTCCACGGCGACCTGTGCTGCCTCCTGCCCCTGGCCCTGGACTGCACCACTTGCACCAGCGGGGATGCCCCCCCCAGGCCCCATGTGTGGCTCAGTAGCGGCCTCCTCCCCCTCTGTGGAAACCACCAACCTGGATGTCTCCACACCGTCTTCCGCCGGTGCAAGCCCCTGTGGAGGCTCACCCACCCCTTCCACTGCAGCCGTGGTGGCATCCCCGCCGCTCTGCTCCACAGCGCCTTCTCCGCCCTCTTCTTCACTTGCCACTGTGTAGAGGGAGACATAGAACACAAGCATCAGGGTACTGTACAATGGTCCCCTAGACAGGAAGCAACAGCAGATGAGTGGCACTGTCATACATCACTTCCATCATGTCCCGCCACAACACATGGGTCAGTGCAGGCAAAACACATACAGTAACAGGCATGGCGCATGCCATGGACATTGGCATACATGACCAAGGGACTCATGATTCATACAATGTTGGTTTTAGACTCACATGCAGCATGGGTCTTGCCATCACATGCACACACCTCACCGTAGTTCCATCCATCTGGCCTCGTACACCACAGACGCAGTGGATACAAGGATGACTAGGCTGCATCAGTGAATCTGAACATTGTCACAGACATGTGTCATGCATCCATGGCAGTTACAAGTCACAGACACGCAGTTCAGACACACACACATGGGCACCATACGTGCACATGGGACCAGCACCCATCCCTCACCCCCACCCATGTCCAGGAACAGAGACTGCCATGCTTCCATGTGTCCATTCCGCACAGAGCCCCCCATGTTGCAATAGAACACATGCACCAACCATGTGGTTCACACATCACTGTACTCACATGCCTGACCATGATGTCCCTGCACACACACATACGTACATGGCCTATGTCACACATACAGGCAGGTATCAGACAACCAGCACACTGCAACATGCCCTGTCTCACACAGTAATGCTTGGCCACTTACCGGCCAACTCCAGATGGGTCTGCCTCCGAAGGATCTGGGCGTGGAGCGCTGGGTCTACGCGTTCCAGGACCCTCATCTGGATGTCACTCAGGCGTGCCCGGCCCCCCTCCGCGAGGCGCCGGGCCTTGTTGAGGGTCCTGGACCTCAAGTCCTCCCAGCGCTTCTTGATGTGCTTGATGTCGCGGGTTGCCACCCCCTCCGCGTTGATGGCAACCACTACATCGTCCCAGATCCTCTCCCGTCCTTCCTTGTTGGCGCGTGGTCTTCCGAAGAGGGCATCATAATGCCCCAGGACATGCTCCACCAGGACACCAACTTCCTTCTCACTGAAGCTGGTGGCCCTCTGCCTCTCTGGCTGGGGGTCGCCACTGGTCTCAGATGGTGCATGCCCCGACATGGCGACCCCCGAGGCAGGCGTGGGTGGGCAACTGGGTCCTGGGGCTGGGCTGTGGAGCGATGGTATCCCATTCGGGAGTCTACTGTTCCAGCAGGGGTCGACACAGCAACTGGACCCCTGCAGATGGCTGATGTGCAGGCACCAAATGGCAGGGCACGGTGGCAGCAGGCAGCCAGGCAGGCAGGCAGCAGCAGATGGCACGTGGGAGGCTGCTCGGGGCACTGGGGGGCAGTGATTCAGCCTACTGGGCAGGAGCGTGGTCTTCCGTGTGTATTCGTGGCCAGCTTGATACGGAGTGATTTGGCACGTGAAAAATCTGCACGTCAGCGTGTAATTCGAGGAGAGGCCCGTAGCGCGTAAGCGCGTCTGCACGCATACGCATTTTCATTGGACCAAAGGCCCTCAGCGCGTGAGCGCGTCTGTGACGTGTCGTGCGAGGGTGTATCCCTCATTGCACGTGATGACAGAACACACGTGGATTACAATCAATCGCGTGTGAAAGTTCACGCCACCCCGGAACACACGTACCCAGGCTAATCGCGTGTGGAAAACTGCACGTCCGCGTGCAATGCGCGTAATCGCGCATGAAAAACTGCACGTCCGCGTGTAATGCGCGTAATCGCGCATGAAAAACTGCACGTCCGCATGTGACGTGACGCGCGCGTGCGTTTCCCTCAGCACGGGTTAAAGGTGAGCGGGCCCAGCAGTTCGCTGTACGTGCCTTCCGTGGAGACCGACGTGTGTTGCTGCTTCCAGTTGTTTCGCGCGCCATCTACTTCACAGCTCTCAAGGACGTATCTCTTCTTTTGGCGGGGGTATTGGCTACGCGTGTTTTTCTGCATCGCGCTAGTCAGACGGTGAGTCGCAAACGCTCCTTTTCCCACTGCGGGTGCCCCTGTGTATTGCACCCATTTTCGATGTCATCGTAGCCTGCGTGTCCCACGCGTACGCGTTATTCGTGTTACTGGGTGCCACCGCGTACTGCGGGAGGTCAAATCCACGCACGTAGGCTGCAGGGTTGCGTGCACGGTTTTACTGCAGTTTTGGGGTGCCTGAGCGTTGCGTGACCCGTCACCACATCACCGGGGTCACATACAGCCTTGCAGGTGCAGGGGGGCTGTTAACATCTTGCTTCCCACCCCCTTCACCCCAATTGCCCAGGACAATTGTGGTGTACACCTCCCATTGGCACCACTCCATCTGTGCCAGCACTATTACATCTGTGCCATGGTTGGGAGGCCACCAAAGGTGAGGGGCGCCTCAGCTGGGCGTACTCCTCGTGGCGGGCGTGGTCGGGGACGTGGCCGTGGTGACCAGGGAGTAGGGGGACTCCAGGGTGTCCAGGGCAGCCACAGAGGGGGAAGAGGCAGGGGTGCGCCACTTGAGCAGAATGTTGTGCCATGTGTCGGTGCAGCCATGCCACCACCCCCTGTGGTTCCGGGGGATGCAGCTCCTGCATCTGGCACTGGCACCCGTATGACCCAGCAGTCCGTTCCATCGACTGCCACGGGCCCAAGGGTAGCGGTAGCTGCAGGTGCAGCTGTGGACACCGCCACCCAGGCTCAGGGTCTGCCAGCGCAGGCTGCGTTGGCACTTGAAGAGCCCTTGGTAGATCTCCAACAGGCCAGGGGGGAAACCATAGGGGCACGCCGGGCTGCTCAGACCAAGACACGTGTCCCTGGGGAAGTCATGTCATCTGCTGCCCCGAACAGCCGGGTGTTGGCAAGTGCAGGGGCAGATGCACCCAACAGCACCCCGGTTGTGAGTCTGCCAACCAGGACCGTTGCGGTCAATGACCCTGCCACAGCTGATGTTGCTGCGCAGGGTCCATTAGTGGGCACCCAGCTGCCACTGACACAAGTCAGGCCTTTGGTCATCCCTCCACCTGCCACTCCCTCGGCTCAATCCACCGAACCCACTGGCCATACTGGTCAGGGCGGCATTAGCCAGCCAGGGTCTGCGCCACAGTCCAAGAGGAGGAAGGTTGCACCTGCAGCACAGGCTGGGACCCCACACACAGCCACGACCTCCTGCACGTCGAGGAAGAAGCCTTTCTGTAAGCAGGAACTGGACTTCCTCGTGGACTACGTGCGGGGACACAGCCGTGACATGCTAGTGGGTGCCAATAGTCAGACTACGGCTGCCCAACGTGACACCCACTGGAAGCATGTTGCGGAACATGTCAGTTCATTCGGCCATGAGGTGCGCTCAGCGCAGGAGTGCAAAAAGCGCTGGAATGACATCAAGCGCAGCACTAAGGCTAAGCGTGCCTCAAATTACAACTTGACTCTGGTGACTGGCGGTGGGCCTGCACCAGAGGAGGAAGAACTCACTCCGCATGAGGCTCTCGTTGCGGAGTTCATACCACCAGAATTGGTCGAAGGTGTGGGAGAGATGCTGGACTTTGATGCCCAGTCCAGTGTGTGTTAAAGCGTAGTTGTTGAGGACGTGTGTGTTTCACTTGTGGGATGTGTTGTGCATGATTGCTGCTACATGTGACGTGTACATGGTTCTGAGGTGTAAGTAATGCAATGCTACCGTCATGCATGTCTCCTCTGCCTGCATGCGGGACTCCATGTGGGCATGCTCCCTTGCCCCTCCTCCGCCACTCTGCACCCCAGTTCCACCTTTGCACTGGTCTGCTACATTCTTGCCAATGTGTAGTTTCTTGTTCATGTGTCCTGTGTAGATGCTAACTTCCAGCTTAGAAACTGCCAGACATATGCCGTGTGGTACAGCCTTAGTACTCGATGCAGGGTATCCCACTTGTACTGTGCATGGGTCAGATGTCCCGCAGGGACATGAGTGCCCATTCATGCTCCATGTGCATTGCACGCATGCCCCTATCTGTCCTTGACTGGATGAGCACTGTAATATGAGTCCTTGGTTACATACATTGCCTGCCATATCATCGGCCTCCCCATGTCAACTGTGGCTCAGTCCTGCGTTGCACACATGTTTAGGCAATGACAATCTGTGTGGCTCACAGGCCTCAGCCTGTTCAATGGCCAATGACTCTGTCCAACTCTTGTCGTGTCTTCTTCACACGTGGCTGGCCTCCGGATCTTCCATCATGTGTCCTGCCCACTGTCCCAGCATCATTAGCAGTGTTGTAATTTGATTCACATTAAGCTGTTGATGCCAGTCAACACTGCTTGTCAATACACAGGTGTATGGGCAGCCTTTTGAAACCATGCTAGGCATCCCTGCTTTGGTACTGGGGTGGAGGGGTGCTTGGCTGCTAGACATGGTACACATTGAATACACAATGCACGTGATGTCTGAATTTGACATTGCACTGCCTTCACATTTCCTGGCACACACCATGGAGTGCTTGTACATGTAGGTAGTGAGTGGCGTACACATTTTCAGCACTGCATAGACCCACTTCCATGCAAACTGCCACCTTTCAACAGGTCTGATCACAGTGGCTATTCTAAGTAGACCCAGCATGCATGCCAGGTCATATGTTGTGTGTCACATGTCTGCCGGATGCCTTTGCTGTCGGTGTGTGTGTGTGTTGTGTGCTTCTGACATGTGTAGTTACCTTTTCCTCTCTATTTTTCAGGTGATGACGCAATGGATGCAGAGGATGGTGTTGTCACGCCAGACACAGGGTTGGTAAGACCACATCAACCCGGCACTAGTGGGGGTCGTGGGGTGGTAGGCCACGAAAACCCCCAAGTGCTGCAGTCCATCCTGTCTCTGGCTGCCTATGAGTCCAGCCTTGATGACGACTCTGACGTCCATGTTGAGTTGGATGACCATCAAGTCCATGTGTCAGGGGTGAGTGATTCTGATGTGGACACTCCTCTGTCTGCGACACCTGCACTGAGGGATCAGACAGTCTTGGTTCCTCCGCCCGTGGTGGATCGGGACGCAGGGTCACCCTCCACACCAGTCACTGATGTGCCTGGGACATCACGTCGACGGGGCATGTAGTCGTGCAGCCGCAGGCGGTGCCAACACAGCGAGGACCTCCGGTCCTTGGGTCCCGCAGGGGTCAAGCCCGGCAACGCGGTCGCCGCGCGCAACCGCTGTATACTGAGTGGGAGCAAGACATGACTGCCAATTCCGAACGGCAGGGGGCAGCAATGGAGAACATCGCTGACAGCATGGAGCGTGTGGCCCGATCTGTGCTCCCCCCTGCTAGGCAGGTGCTTCTCCAGCAGCAGGCGGCACGGTCCACGGCCCGCTCGCTCAGGCTGGGCATGGCGGCCTCAGACAGGGCACGCCAGGCTGAAATGTCGTCTCTGCGTCAAGCAATTGCTGCTCATGCAGAGGCGCACATGGATGCCCTGAGGGAGGAGTATGCCTCCCTCAGATCCACTCTGGGTGTCCTTATGATGTCCCAGAGGCAGCAGGCAGAGGAGAGGTTTGCACAGCTTGAGCGCACCATCTCGGCTGAGCTACAGGCTTGCCGGGAGGTGCAGCGGTTGTCCAGCCAGGCCTTGCAGGAGGAACTCCGTGTTACACGTGCTACCTTGCAAGAGGAAGCACGTGTATCACGTGAGGTTCTGCATGCAGACCTATGTAACATCGCCACACAGAACCAGGCTCACCTGTCCGGCAGACTTGCTGCCGACGAGGGGCAAGCTGCGGCTAGGCGTGGCCAGGCTACTGTGCCACGTCCTCCTTACCAGGATGAGCCAGACTCGGACGACCATCTATCTCCCACATAGGTCGTGCTGTGCAGGCGTTGAGCCCATGGAGGTATTTTTTTTTTGGCTCGGCATCATCGCATGTGGATGTTGAGCAGCACCCTGTACCTCCCCCCTCCTGGGTGCCTCCCCTCCCCCCCGGGTCGTATGTGGCCATTTTTGATTTTTCGTTTAGTTTAGTTAGTTAAGTTTCTGTTTGATAGTTAGTTTAAATAGGTAATGTAGGTTTTCCATAGTTAGTGTAATTAGTTAATAGTTGAGTTAGTTTAAAATTTGTAGTCTATTGTGCTTTCATGTGACAGTGCGGTGCCTTGTGGTTTTTGAAGGCATCCACTGTCTGTTCCAGCTGGGCCCTTCATGGTTGTCTTGTGTATGTGTTTGCTGTTTGGGTTCCTTGACTCACATATGCCACTCCTGCCTCCCTTATCCATGGGCTCGCAAGGATGGTTCGGTGTTACAGAATTTTACACAAGGGCTTTGGACTGTCATATCTGTGGCATGTCTGGTGCTTTGTGACTTGTGTTGACACCCCTAGTGGGGATGATTTAGGTGTAAATGTCCACTGTTCAGCTTTTGCTAGATGGGGTGTGTCATGATTAATGTGGACATTGATTGCTATGCATTGTGTATTATGTCTCATTTCTTTCCTGTACACGTGCCTGTTGCAATTCGTGCTGTAGATAGTGTTCCACACTTTGGAAGTCAAAGACGGACTGATGGTGTGATTTGTGATGTGACTCTCTGACATGGTCAAGTAATGAGATGCCTGATGAGACACACACAGATCACTTCGATGCATTAATCATTTGTTCCATGCACTTTCTGCAGGGGGATGAGGCACCAGAGCACCTTTGGCAGCAGACATGGCCCATTGGACGACGGAATGCCTGACCCGTTTGTTGGTGCCCACATGCACATGTGTGCACGAGCAGAGCCACAGTGATTGCAGACCCACATCCTAGAACTGCTGACATGTTCCAAGGAACTCCAGGCAAGGTGAGCATCACAGGGGGGCCACGACACAGCAAAGCTTGCACCAGGCGAGTTGCACATGCAGGCTTAGTCACAGCACTGAGGGTGAGCTTAGACGAATATTGGTGTTGAAGCACACAATGCAGCTCAGATGTGTTTGTGGACTGATGGCTGTTGATAGTAGGGTTGTCTGTGACACATGCAGGGGCAGTGGCACATACCCTGCGGTACACCAAGGTTCATTGAGGCACTTGTATCAACCATGTAGCCTTCAGAGACATGGAAAGGGGCAGCTCACAGGGACATACAGCAAGGGACATACTTGGGTGCAGTGCATGTCTATTCCACGTACTTCATGATAAATGCACTGCCAACTTTGTTTTGGTCATGGTGGTACGCAACTTGCTCTGGAGTCATGGCTTGCCATATGGGTCTGTCTGCTTACCCAGGGAACATTGCATGTTGTGTGAATTGTGACACATTGGGGTTCCATTTGCCACGCACCCACCAGCGCCTGACTCACTGCATTGACTGTGTATGACCCGTCACAGGGGTGATGTTATATATGGGTACGAAGCATCGAGCACTGATTGTTTGTTTGTAGAGTAGTTTGTTGCTATGGGGCATGTTTTGTGTTGTGTTTTTGTGTAATTGGCACATACAGGTTGTTGACTGTGTCTCTCTTTGCAGCATTGGAGTGCTCCTGTAACCGGCCCTGAGAGTGCGCAGGCAGGAGGCCAGCACTCAAAACCAGAGCTAAGTGTCTTGTTGTTTTCCTTACAAACTGCCCTGCATAGGCTTGCTGGGGAGTGTACTGATGCATGGATGTATGTGTGGTCCTATTTGGTATGTTTTTTTCCCTAATCACCCGTGATCCTATGCAATTATGAAACCTGTACACTCTACCCGGTGTTCCTGCTTCCCGTGCCTATCCAAGCAACGTTCCCTGACCCTCTTTCCCCACTGGGGTTGCGGATGCCTGTGTAAGCCCCGAACTTGCAGGCGCCAAAACCCTAGAGGGGGTGGTTGGTTCGTACCACTCCTGAGCCTGGACTACAGAATGTCGTGACAATGATGTCCAAGTTTGTTTGGATTGTGTATGTGTTCATGCAGGTTGTACATTTTTGTGCATTCCCTAGTTTCATGTGTCATTCCTCCTCCCCTCACCTGCCACTCATTCCAGTCATCCAGTGTGTCTACACCTGTCCCGACTGCATATCCCTGAACCTCATTCCCCACCATGATCTCAGGGGCCTGTGTGAGTTTGACCTTGCAGGCACCCGGGACATGGTGTGGGTGGTTGTTTCATGAGACTCCCGCGCCTGTACAGGGGACCTGTGACAGTACACATCCATTCATTGTGCATCATCCTATGTCATGTACCACACATGTCTCACATCCTGTCGTGACATTGTTCTGCTGTGCTACCTTGGTTGTTGCATCATTGTGGTAGTACTTGGCGTTTGTGAGGTACTGCTACGTCAAGTCATCTACTGGAGGGTGTTTGGGTTCGTTTTCATGCCTTGGATTTTGTGATTTTGTAAATGAGTGTGGATTCTGAGGGTTCAGGCATATTTTTACACACAAGGTGGGAGATGGACACGAAGGGTAAAGGTGATCCTGTGGCCAGGTGGAAATGAGGGTTGGAGGCTCCATGACCCAGGTGCAGTTGTTCAGCGGGTCATGGTCATTTGCGCGGGAGGGGGGGGTTGTTGTTGATAGTTGCATTGCCCTGCAGTGTGATGGGAACTCTGACATTGTAATGTTGTTGTCCTATGTACATGTTGTGTTCTGCTGATCAATGCCTGTTCATGTGTTGTGTTTTCCTTTCAGGTGCGAGGGGATAGTTGTGGTTTGACATGCTGGGGTGTACACATGGTGGATGTTCACATGTGATGTGTAGGGAACACTGATGGTCACTTGAGTGCAAATGCATATGTGGAGTGCATGTCCCTGCAGAACCACACACTTGCACTCGGATGTACTCCATGTACTCCCACCCTTGCATATCCACGTCTACACTGTTTGCCTTCTGGTGCCCACTGTGTCCCGGCAGCACATGTTCCGTGACCGATTATGGTTCCAGTACATGCCGAAAATTTGATGTTTGATGTAGTCTGTCACTTAGATGTGATGCTCAGGGTGTGCATCACACGCAATGGCTGTTCACTGTGCTGTGCGCTGAGCAGTGTGATGCAGGAGTGGGACACTGCACACATGAGCTGCAGTGTTGATTTTGCAATGCATAATGTGCATATAGACAGGCATTCATTGTGATGTTACGTCTACGACTGTTGCAATGCATTTGGAAACGACTTATTTTGGGTGGGACATTTTGTTGGTCTGTCATTTCATCTGATTCCGGGTCAGGCATCATTGTCCGATGCCACTGTACATTTAGGACATGGCAATGTGTACCTTATTGTTACTGCGTCAGTGTATGGGTATTGCTTGCCATGTCATGTTGATGTTTGGGAGGGTTTGAGTGACATGACAGTGATGGCCATGGCCTGTTTTGCAGGTGTGTGTGATGCACACCTTGCATGTCCAGGTCATCCGCTTCTCAGAGCAACTAGCTGGGGGTATGTTTCTCTCCGCAGCAGGGCCCTCCCCCTGGAACAGACTTCCTGGCTGACTTGAACTTGAGGGGAACCATCTCCAGTTCTGGAAGCACCTCAAGACCTTCCTCTTTGCTTCTGCTTACTCTCTGCCTCTCCCTTGCAGAATTCTTCACTGGAACTGCACAGGAGCTGCTACTGGGACACTCTCACCAACCTCGGTCCCTGGCCCAGCCACTGTCCACTTGCACTGCCACCCTGGCAACCCCTGCACTGCAGTACTGTCTCTCTATCCCTACAGCCCTCCCTTCCCAGCACTTGTCTGCACTTATCTTTGCAGTTGCCACCAGGCGACCTATGTATTATTCTTTTGGCATACTTCCCCTGTACTGGACTCCCCCCCCACCCTTCCCCTTGCACTTTTCCCTTCCCCCTACCCCTGCACTTGCACAATCTCAATGACACCTGGCCTAGTAGTACCGTTCTCTGTGTTCCCTTGTTCCCCCCCCTGCCTCATTGGGCCTTGGAATACTTGTGTATGGCCCATGTCATTTCACATGTCATTTGTGTGCATTTTGGTTGCACAGGATAGCTTGTGTTTAAGTAGCTAGGGATGCAGACGATGTGGCACTTCCATGGCAACTATCTCAGGGTGGTAGGGTTGTGACAGTTGACTGTCACTTTGTCATCATCGATTGTCACCTGGTATGTGCCAGGCCTGTGTGCACTCCGCAGGGGTGGGAGTTTAGGTGAAAAATGTGGCCACAAGCTGGGTCCGGGCTTCCTCGCCACGTGCCCTGTCCCCTCCCATGGGCAGCGCCTGTGCCTGTGGTTGGGGATGTGGGGGCACCACCATGTCCACCGGGACGCCCTGCCGTGTTGCAACATTGTGCAGGACACATGCTGCCACAATGATCCTGCACACTACTGGTGCTGCATAGAGTAGTTGCCCACCAGAGCGGTCAAGGGAGCGGAAACGTGACTTGAGCACTCCGAATGTGCGCACCACTATGCCCCTGGTTGCAATATGGGCGGCGTTGTATCTTACCTGGGGTGGTGTGGTGGGGTTCCGGATTGGCGTCATCATGTGGTTGCTCAGAGGGTAGGCACTGTCCCCTGGGGAGGTGATAATAATTGAGATTATTAGGGTTGGGATATTTGTCTGTGTGTGACTTGCATGCATGTGCAAGGGCATTTGTACTGACCTAGGAGCCATGTGTCGCCATGCTGCCCAGCTTCCAGGGCCCGGCTCAGGGCGGACATTCTGTATATGAAACTGTCATGGGTGGAGCCAGGGTAGTTTGCATAGACAGAGGTGATGATTCCCTTTGCATCGCATACCACCTGTACATTGATGGAATGCCAGTGCTTGCGGTTTCGGTAGATGTGCTCAGTGGCCCTAGGTGGACGTAGGGCCACATGGGTGCAATCTATGGCACCAAGCACTTTGGGGAAGTGTGCCACCCTGAAAAAATCCAGGACAACGGCCTGCCTTTCTGCGGGTGTTCTGGGCATGTATATGTGCCTGCGGACTGAGGGGCGCGCTGTCATGATTGCCAGTACCTGGTGTAGGCAGCGTGACTGCGTGGCCTGTGAGACCCCCCCCCACTATGGCAGTGGTCCGCTGAAACGACCCAGTGGCCAAAAAATGCAAGACATTGAGCAGCTTCTCCAAGGGGCTCAATGCTTGGGAGCAAAGGGTGGGGGATGTGAGGTCATCTTCCCACTCCCTGACCAGGTCTAGGATGATATGGGGTGGAAACCTATACCTGCCGTAGACCTGGTCGTCAGGCATCCCAAAAAGGCTTGTCCGTGGTGCAAAAATGCGTGCCCTGGCTATTCTCCTCCTCCTGCGGTGTCCCACAATCAGTGCAGCAACAAATGGGGCATTCATCGTCGCTGTATATACGCGTTTGTTGTTTGCGCGCACTTTTATGCTGTGCGCGGGCGCGGGACGCCTCCGTGTGGGCGGACTCGTTGGTTTCCCGTATTCGGGTGTCATCGCGTGTGATCGGAGGGGAGCGAGCGTACACGCGATTGGCCTGGGTACGTGTGTTTTGGGGTGCGCGGGTAGTTCCACACGCCATTGGCCTGGGTACGTGTGTTTCGGGGTGGCGGGTAGTTCCACACGCCATTGGCCTGGGTACGTGTGTTTCGGGGTGCGCGGGTAGTTCCACACGCCATTGGCCTGGGTACGTGTGTTTCGGGGTGCGCGGGTAGTTCCACACGCCATTGGCCTGGGTACGTGACGCCATTGGCCTGGGTACGTGTGTTCCGGGGTGCCGTGAACTTTCACACGCGATTGGCTGAAATCCACGTGTGTTCTGTCATCACGTGCAATGAGGGATACTCCCTCGCACGTCACGTCACAGACGCGCTCACGCGCTGAGGGCCTTTGGTCCAATGAAAATGCGTATGCGTGCAGACGCGCTTACGCGCTAAGGGCCTTTCCTCGAATTACACGCTGACGTGCAGAATTTTCACGTGCCAAATCACTCCGTATCAAGCTGGCCACGCGTAAGCACACGGAAGACCACGCTCCTGCCCAGAAGGCCGAACTACTGCCCCCCAGAGCCCCGAGCACGCTCCCACCTGCCATCTGCTGCTGCCTGACTGCCTGCTGCCCACGTGCCCTGCCATTTGCTGCCTGCACATCAGCCAGGGGTGCTGTTGGTGTGACCACCCCTGCTGGAACCAAAGACTCCCGACTGGGATTCCATCGCTCCACAGCCCAGCCCCAGGACCCAGTTGCCCACCCACTCCTGCCTCTGGTGTTGTCATGTCGGGGCAAACTCCATCTGTGACCACTGACAACCCCCGGCCAGAGAGGCAGAGGGGCACCAGCTTCAGTGCCACCGAAGTTGGTGTCCTGGTGGAGCAAGTCCTGGGGCAGTATGATGCCCTCTTCGGAAGTTCCCGCACCGACAAGGAAGGACGGACTCGGATCTGGACTGACATCGTGACTGCCATCAACGCGGAGGGGGTGGCAGTCCGCGACTTCCAACATGTCAAGAAGCTCTGGGAGGACTTCAGGTCCAGGACCCTGAACAAGGCCCGGCGCCTCTTGAAGGCAGCGGATGCCAAGGGGCGCCGGGGCCACTTGTCGGAAGAACAGATGGGGGTCCTGGAACACATATCCCCAGCGCTCCACGTCCAGGTCCTTGAGAGGCAGACCCGTCTGGAGTCGAGCGGTGAGTGTACATGCATCCTGATTGTGAGCAGTGCGTGTGGTGATTGTTCAGTAGTGTGCAGGTTGCACATCTGTTTGTATGGGGTCGAGTATGGGTGCGGGTGTACAGGTCCGTGGGGCTGACACATGCGAGGGCTGTAATGTGTGAGACATGGATGGTGCCTGTGTGTGTGGGCTTGCATGCCAAATGCAGTTGTGTGGGCACACAAGTTTGTATGAATGTGTATGTGAGTAGACATATCCGTGATGTCACGCATGTATGTTGTTTTCAGCTGCATGTATCAGCGCTGTGTACATGTGCATGTGTGTGTATTTGACAAGGGTGCAACAGTGATGCAACATGGATGCATGTGACAGCGGTATGTGGAAGCCTGATGGGCAGATGTGACATGGATGCCCGTCTGAACACTGCGACACTTGGCAGAGGTGTACACATGCATGCAAGTGTGGTGGTGTGTGTACATGTGTGGTGCACTTCCTGTGTTGCATGTGATGTCTGGCTCACCTTTGGCTGCTCATGCTGTTGTATGTGTATGGATGGTGTTGGCAGTTGCGATATGGCTGTGGTATGGCTTGTGTGTGCGAGTTGTAATGACATGTGTGTTGGGGATCATGATGACATGTCTGAGGTTTGCCAATGCCACTCATGTACAACTGTCATGTGTGTATGTGTCCATTGTACATTGCCCTGATGCGTGTGTTTTGTTTCTCCCTGTCTGCAGCGTCAACTGATGAAGAGGGCGGAGTAGGTGCTGTGGAGCACAGCAGCGGGGATCCCACCGCCAGCCGGAGACGCAAGGCCCGTCTCCCCTCCCATGTTGTCATCTCGTCGGGGAGTGAGGAGTCCGGTGCCGAGTCCCAGGCCGCAGCTGCCGGGGGGAGGTCCAAGAGGCGGAGGTTGCAGTTGGACTCCTCGGCAGCAGAAGGGGCAGCTGGGACCCCACAGGGCCCAACGGGGGAAGATGGCACAGAGTCATCCAGGTTGGTGGGGGGTTTGGTGGAGGAGGAGGCCGTGCAAGCACCAGAGACGGGGTCTGGGGGTGGGGATCCCACTGGTGCTAGTGGTGCAGTGCAGGACCAGGGACAGGAGGCAGCACAGGCCGCCGCGGAGGTGCCTGTGTGCAATCCTGTCCCTGATCCTGTCCCTGCATCATCTTGCACCAGCAGGGATGCCTATGTCCAGACCAGTTTTCAGGCAGGGGATGAGCTGACGTCAACTGGCCTTCCTCTGCCTGCGGACGTGGCTATCCAGGCCCGGGTTGAGCCTGTCCTGGCTGGTGTGGCGTTGCGTCAACGGGCCATGCGAGGTGACCTGCAGTCTTTTCATGAAGAGACTGCAGGTCATCTCGAATGGCTCGTTGACCACGTCAGCCTGCTGGGACAGGTCACCCAGGCCGGATTCCTCCGTCTGATGGGGCTTGCCACGACCCCCTCCTCAGCTGGACCCCCTACGCGCCAGTCGTCCTCTGTGCCATCTTCCCACCTATCAGTCACCTGGGTGCCCTGTGGAGCTGCCTCTGACGGTGCGGCCAGGCTGGTGGAGGAGGCATCCCTGCCACAGTCGGGAGTCGGACGTCCAGCAGGGGTGGCCACGTCAACGACTGCACCCCAGCCGGCGGAGGATGTGCAGGCAGCAGGAGGCAGTGCAGGGGCAGAGGCACAGCAGCAGCAGCACCATGGTGGGAGCCATGAAGGCTCGGGGCCTTCGACATCGGAGGGGCAGGCATCGGCCGGAGGGCAGGAGGACCCAGGACAAAAAGTGTCTTCCGTGTGGCAGCGGTTGGGCCACGCCATAGATGCGGAGCGGCAGCGGGCGGAAGAGGCACGGCTCTCAATGGTCAGGGCGGAGAACTCCATGCAGAGGGCCCTGAGGCGGGCCGAGTGCCTCGAGGCAATCCGCAGGGGTTTGGAGGTGGACACGTCGACGGCCCTGCGGACCCTCGGGGCCATGGAGGAGGACCGCCTCCGGGACATTGAGGAGGAGTTCGATGATGCCCTGGCCCGGCACATCCAGAAGTGAGCCGTGGAACTAGCCCGCTGCCCTTGTACATAGTTATGTAGGTAGTGTTAGGTTTCATTTTTGTTTTTGTTTCATTTGGACCTTTTGGACATTGGCCACATTTTTGTATATATTTTTTTTATTAGTTAGTGTAGTTAGATAGGTTTCCTTTATTTTGTTGGGATAATGGACCCTGGCTTCTTGCATTGTACATAGTTTTAGACTTGTACATACTTTCTTTTTTAACATTCTCCATGGATCAATGGCTTTTATTTTTATTTCCCATTGGATTTTGTTTTGTGGACATTGACTTTGTACAACATTATTTTGGATTTCAATATATTTTTATTTTTTTTATTTTGAACGGACATGCTTCTTTTCATTTTTTTACATTCACATTTCTGTTTCTTCATTTTTGATTCTATTCATGTTTCCTTTAATACATTATTTTTTTGTTGAACTTCAATGTGTGGTATCTCATTGTTTTCATGCATTTCATGTTATGTGTTTTGAGATTCACTGACACCCATTGGGTGTATGTGAGGGACATGTGTTTGTTTCGGAACTTCCAATTGGTGTTCTGTGATGTGATTACAAATTATGAGTGGGTGGATGCAATACTCGGATGGGTGTTTTGCATTTGGGGGCTGACCATAGAGACCAGGGTTCTGGATTGTGATGACATGTTGGGTGGGGAACATGAGTTGGACATGGGTGGGGGCCTGGTGGCAGGTGCCCCACAGTGCTGGGGGGTGGGGGTGCAAGGGGACATGAGTGGGGGCCTGCTGGGGGGTGGGGGTGCAAGGGGACATGGTTGGGGGCCTGGTGGCAGGTGCCCCACAGTGCTGGGGGGTGGGGGTGCAAGGGGACATGAGTGGGACATGGTTGGGGGCCTGGTGGCAGGTGCCCCACAGTGCTGGGGGGTGGGGGTGCAAGGGGACATGAGTGGGGGCCTGCTGGGGGCTGGGGGTGCAAGGGGACATGGTTGGGGGCCTGGTGGCAGGTGCCCCACAGTGCTGGGGGGTGGGGGTGCAAGGAGACATGAGTGGGGGCCTGCTGGGGGGTGGGGGTGCAAGGGGACATGAGTGGGACATGGTTGGGGGCCTGGTGGAGGCTGCCCCTGGTGACTGGAGGGGTGGGGGTGGTGGGAGACATGGGTGGGGGCCTTGTGGAGGCTGCCCATGGTGACTGGAGGGGTGGGGGTGGTGGGAGACATGGGTGGGGGCCTGGTGGAGGCTGCCCCTGGTGACTGGAGGGGTGGGGGTGGTGGGAGACATGGGTGGGGGCCTGGTGGAGGCTGCCCCTGGTGACTGGGGGGGTGGGGGTGGTGGGAGACATGGGTGGGGGCCTGGTGGAGGCTGCCCCTGGTGACTGGAGGGGTGGTGGTGGTGGGAGACATGGATGGAGGCCTTGTGAAGGCTGCCCCTGGTGACTGGAGGGGTGGGGGTGCTGGGAGACATGGGTGGGGGCCTGCTGGGGGGTGGGGGTGCAAGGGGACATGAGTGGGACATGGTTGGGGGCCTGGTGGCAGGTGCCCCACAGTGCTGGGTGGTGGGGGTGCAAGGGGACATGAGTGGGGGCCTGCTGGGGGGTGGGGGTGCAAGGGGACATGGTTGGGGGCCTGGTGGCAGGTGCCCCACAGTGCTGGGGGGTGGGGGTGCAAGGGGACATGAGTGGGGGCCTGCTGGGGGGTGGGGGTGCAAGGGGACATGGTTGGGGGCCTGGTGGCAGGTGCCCCACAGTGCTGGGGGGTGGGGGTGCAAGGGGACATGAGTGGGACATGGTTGGGGGCCTGGTGGCAGGTGCCCCACAGTGCTGGGGGGTGGGGGTGCAAGGGGACATGAGTGGGACATGGTTGGGGGCCTGGTGGCAGGTGCCCCACAGTGCTGGGGGGTGGGGGTGCAAGGGGACATGAGTGGGGGCCTGCTGGGGGGTGGGGGTGCAAGGGGACATGGTTGGGGGCCTGGTGGCAGGTGCCCCACAGTGCTGGGGGGTGGGGGTGCAAGGGGACATGAGTGGGACATGGTTGGGGGCCTGGTGGCAGGTGCCCCACAGTGCTGGGGGGTGGGGGTGCAAGGGGACAAAGTGGGGGCCTGCTGGGGGGTGGGGGTGCAAGGGGACATGGTTGGGGGCCTGGTGGCAGGTGCCCCACAGTGCTGGGGGGTGGGGGTGCAAGGGGACATGAGTGGGACATGGTTGGGGGCCTGGTGGCAGGTGCCCCACAGTGCTGGGGGGTGGGGGTGCAAGGGGACATGAGTGGGGGCCTGCTGGGGGGTGGGGGTGCAAGGGGACATGGTTGGGGGCCTGGTGGCAGGTGCCCCACAGTGCTGGGGGGTGGGGGTGCAAGGGGACATGAGTGGGACATGGTTGGGGGCCTGGTGGCAGGTGCCCCACAGTGCTGGGGGGTGGGGGTGCAAGGGGACATGAGTGGGGGCCTGCTGGGGGGTGGGGGTGCAAGGGTACATGGTTGGGGGCCTGGTGGCAGGTGCCCCACAGTGCTGGGGGGTGGGGGTGCAAGGGGACATGAGTGGGACATGGTTGGGGGCCTGGTGGCAGGTGCCCCACAGTGCTGGGGGGTGGGGGTGCAAGGGGACATGAGTGGGGGCCTGCTGGGGGGTGGGGGTGCAAGGGGACATGGTTGGGGGCCTGGTGGCAGGTGCCCCACAGTGCTGGGGGGTGGGGGTGCAAGGGGACATGAGTGGGACATGGTTGGGGGCCTGGTGGCAGGTGCCCCACAGTGCTGGAGGGTGGGGGTGCAAGGGGACATGAGTGGGGGCCTGCTGGGGGGTGGGGGTGCAAGGGGACATGGTTGGGGGCCTGGTGGCAGGTGCCCCACAGTGCTGGGGGGTGGGGGTGCAAGGGGACATGAGTGGGGGCCTGCTGGGGGGTGGGGGTGCAAGGGGACATGAGTGGGACATGGTTGGGGGCCTGGTGGAGGCTGCCCCTGGTGACTGGAGGGGTGGGGGTGGTGGGAGACATGGGTGGGGGCCTGGTGGAGGCTGCCCCTGGTGACTGGAGGGGTGGGGGTGGTGGGAGACATGGTTGGGGGCCTGCTGGCAGGTGCCCCACAGTGCTGGGGGGTGGGGGTGCAAGGGGACATGAGTGGGGGCCTGCTGGGGGGTGGGGGTGCAAGGGGACATGGTTGGGGGCCTGCTGGCAGGTGCCCCACAGTGCTGGGGGGTGGGGGCACAGGGAGACATGGTTGGGGGCCTGGTGGAGGCGGCCCCTGGTGACTGGAGGGGTGGGGGTGGTGGGAGACATGGGTGGGGGCCTGGTGGAGGCTGCCCCTGGTGACTGGAGGGGTGGGGGTGGTGGGAGACATGGTTGGGGGCCTGCTGGCAGGTGCCCCACAGTGCTGGGGGGTGGGGGTGCAGGGGGACATGAGTGGGGGCCTGCTGGGGGGTGGGGGTGGTGGGAGACATGGTTGGGGGCCTGGTGGAGGCTGCCCCTGGTGACTGGAGGGGTGGGGGTGGTGGGAGACATGGGTGGGGGCCTGGTGGAGGCTGCCCCTGGTGACTGGAGGGGTGGGGGTGGTGGGAGACATGGGTGGGGGCCTGGTGGAGGCTGCCCCTGGTGACTGGGGGGGTGGGGGTGGTGGGAGACATGGGTGGGGGCCTGGTGGAGGCTGCCCCTGGTGACTGGAGGGGTGGGGGTGGTGGGAGACATGGGTGGGGGCCTTGTGGAGGCTGCCCCTGGTGACTGGAGGGGTGGGGGTGCTGGGAGACATGGGTGGGGGCCTGCTGGGGGTGGGGGTGCAAGGGGACATGTGGCTTGGCTGGGGGGCATGCCCATGGTGGATGGGCTGCCTGCGGGACATGACCAGGGGTGCAGGGTAGTCCCCTGTGGTGTGGGCTGCCTGCAGAGGTCGTGGAGGGGGTAGAGGGGAGACCTGGGAGGACCCACACTGGCAATTCACCTCTTCAACTTCCCGCACACCTCCGTAATACACTGCCCCACTCGCACAGGCCCAATCGCGTGTAGTATTTCTCGCGCACCCCTGAAATCCACGTACCCAGGCCAATCGCGTGTAGAATTTCTCGCGCACCCCTGAAATCCACGTACACAGGCCAATCGCGTGTAGTATTTCTCGCGCACCCCTGAAATCCACGTACCCAGGCCAATCGCGTGTAGAATTTCTCGCGCACCCCTGAAATCCACGTACCCAGCCCAATCGCGTGTAGAATTTCTCGCGCACCCCTGAAATCCACGTACCCAGCCCAATCGCGTGTAGATTTTCTCGCGCACCCCTGAAATCCACGTACCCAGGCCAATCGCGTGTAGAATTTCTCGCGCACCCCTGAAATCCACGTACCCAGCCCAATCGTGTGTAGAATTTCTCGCGCACCCCTGAAATCCACGTACCCAGCCCAATCGCGTGTAGAATTTCTCGCGCACCCCTGTAATACACGTACCCAGGCCAATCGCGTGTAGAATTTCTCGCGCACCCCTGAAATCCACGTACCCAGCCCAATCGCGTGTAGATTTTCTCGCGCACCCCTGAAATCCACGTACCCAGGCCAATAGCGTGTAGAATTTCTCGCGCACCCCTGAAATCCACGTACACAGGCCAATCGCGTGTAGTATTTCTCGCGCACCCCTGAAATCCACGTACCCAGGCCAATCGCGTGTAGAATTTCTCGCGCACCCCTGTAATCCACGTACCCAGGCCAATCGCGTGTAGAATTTCTCGCGCACCCCTGAAATCCACGTACCCAGGCCAATCGCGTGTAGAATTTCTCGCGCACCCCTGAAATCCACGTACCCAGCCCAATCGCGTGTAGAATTTCTCGCGCACCCCTGAAATCCACGTACACAGGCCAATCGCGTGTAGTATTTCTCGCGCACCCCTGAAATCCACGTACCCAGGCCAATCGCGTGTAGATTTTCTCGCGCACCCCTGTAATACACGTACCCAGGCCAATCGCGTGTAGAATTTCTCGCACACCCCTGAAATACACGCTCCCCGCTCTGCGTTTGCTGCTGCCCTTTGCGCTGGATTGGGGATTTTGATGGCTTTTCCCTGCGCAAGGGGCGTTCTTGGGGGCGTAACTGACGCTGCTGCAGGGTCGCTGCGCCACTCTGCGCCACGGCTGGTTGTGGATGTTGGAATCCATGAATACGCTGTGCGCCTGAATGTGTTTCGGCGCACGCGGCTGGCGCAGACTACCGCACGCGCACACTGTGCGCCAGCCGCGTGCGCCACTTGTGCGCCGAATTCTATGAATTGGCCCCTAAGACTATTTCATCAAACTGGAAAAATCTAGATAAACTTCATCACAAGATGTGCTGGAATTCAATCTGTAACACTCATACGCTAGAGAGGTGTAATGCTTCTACTCTGTCTTTACTACTAAAACATGAGCTGAAACAGAAACCATTAGTTGAATTGCTAGCACGTGTATCTTTGGTTTGTTATTTATCAAGTACAAATTGTGTACTCCCTCCCACTGTCCCCATCCTTAAACTCATCCTCCCTCATGTGTATGTGCTGTTCTTGTCTTGTTACTCTTCTTAAATATATTCACCCCCCCCCCCTTTCTACCCAACACTGAGATTTACATGAATAATGAGTATGTATCCATGCTAGGCCTTCTTGTGCCTCAACGGCTAAGTTCCATGTTTAATCCTTTATGTTATAATTTTATAAAACATGGTATGATCCTTGTATGCCTTGTATGAGTTAATATAAATAAAAACGTTTAAACAAAAAACAAAACAACAATAAGTAAACCATGCACTATCTAAGGCCTTTGAGTGTTCTTGTAACAAGGTGGTTACATTCTCCATTTCATAGATGTCCTGTGCCTTTACTCCTCTATGTAGGTTGATAGATGGGCTGGCTTCCAATTAATGGTTAGGCAAGCTATTGCTGCCAAGAACACATTCTCACCACATATGATACCCCTAATAGTCTTAGTAGTGGTGTCAGGGATCTCTTCAACCCGTCTATCTCCCTTATCCAGCCCAGCACCTCCTTCCAGTACGTTTGAGCTCACGGGCAGCTCCACCATACATGCCAAAATATGTCCATGTCCCCAGAGCCCCTCCAACACTTTGAGTTCACTCCTCCATACATCTGCACCAATTTATGTGGGGCATATTGCCACCTACAAAGCAGCTTGCAATTATGCATTTTGTATTGCATGGACAGTGATGCTTTCAACGAGTTTCGACAGATTTGTCCTGAGTCTTCGTCCGTGAAATCCATAGCAATATCTATTTCCCACCGATCTTGGACCTTGATCCTTGCCGTATTGCACATCCGTAGAAGTAATTTATACATGTTGGACACCAACCAATATGTATCCACCTGCATCGAAATCCTGTTAAAGGCCTCTCCAAATTCCACTCCAATGTTTGGTCCATCAGCACCCCTTTTAGTTGTAGGAACATAAATGTGGATAGCACGTCTATTGCCAATGCTGCCTGGAGCTGTTCAATGCCAATGTATTTCACACCTTCCCACAACTGGCCTGCTCTTGCCAGGCCCTTCTCCCACCAATGTTGGAATTTAAGTAGCTCAAGAATAGAATCCCTTTGAGTTGGTGCCCCAGTGAAGCTCAAGGGAGAGGGCTGCATACCTTTAATTTCATTATGTTCGTTCCAGATCACCCAGAACATCACCAAGACTGGATATGATATTATATGATAGTTTATTTATATCGTGCTCATACGCAAGGTTTTCAGAGCATGAATTACAATGTAGACACTCCGAGAGATTTCCGACTTAGGGACCCAGATCCGTTCCCCCATCACCAGTTTGAGTACTTTGTGTTCTAGTGACACCCGTTGCTTTTTCTTGTTGTTCATGGTATGATCTACTAATATCCTCAAGTGTGCCACTTTGTAGTAATATTCCATGTCCAGGAGACCTGTGTTATCCTTCTGACCTATTCAAAGAATGCTGTGTGGGATCCACACCGGTAGAATTTGGAATAGGAAAAAACAGTCTGGGAATTACATTCATTCTAATTGTACTCAATCCCCCCACCAGGAGAAAGTAAGTTTCCCCCATTAGCCCAGTCTTCCACCAATTGGGAACAATGAGCGGGGTAATTAGACTTCTTCAGGTCTGATAGGTTCTTCATTATATTTACTCAAAGGTATCAAGTCCCTGTCATGTTTATTTGTATCCATGATTCTAGCAACACATCAATATCCGTCCTGGAACCTACAACTAAAAGTAACACACTAAATGTATTCAAATTTATTTGAATCCAGAGATTTTCCCAAATGACTCCAGAAATTTAATAAGTTTCAGCACTGATGCCACTGCCTGGTGTAGGTAGGCCAGGACATCATACACAAAGAGGAATAATTTATATTCCACAATCCCTACATTATTTATTTATATATTTATGTATCTATTTTTCCATTTTTATAGGCATCAAGGCGCTCTTACATGACTAGTTACTTGCAGGGAACAGACTTAAGTGGTGTAAAACATATTACTTAAATTAACTTAAATCCTTGTTTGTCCTAGTTGCCTCTAATGACTGTTGCTAATGAGTCTATTGACAAAGAAAACAACAATGGAGAGAGCAGGTAAACCTGCTGCGTTCTCCTCTCCATTGGGAACTTATCAAATGGCAGTCAATTTACTGAGACATCTGTTATTGGCCTTTTGAACAGAGCTTCAATTCCCATCATAAACTATTGGACAAAATCCATTCACCTCAGTAGAGTGAACAATCATTTCAAACCCACCGTATCAAAAGCCTTTTCGGCATATAGGGAACGAAGAAGTCTGTCTTTCCCTTCACTTTGGGTCACCATTAGATTTAGAGTTACCCTGATATTGTCTGCTCCTTGTCTTTTTTGAATAAATAATACTTTGTCCATGTGAATCAATTAGGGTGGAAGCAGCCCAATCTGTTTACAAGCACTGTTGTGAAAATGTTTACATTGCAGTTCAGTAGGGATTAGGCTTGGACGAACCATACTTCTCTCTGTCTCACCCTTCTTTATGTAGTTTATCCCTCAGGCCTCCATGCAAATCCCCCCCCCCCGTCTATTAAAGTTTTAAACAGTTTCAACAGGAAGTGTGCCATTACCTCCCCATATCTCTTATTGAAGTCAGATGTAAAATTGGCCCAGGTGCCTTCTCCGGTTTCATCAAGGCTATATCCTTCTTAGTCTCTTTGATAGTAATCGGGTTGTCCAATGTGTCCGTGTCTCCTTCCTCTAGGGACAGCAACACATTTTGTCATCGTCATTCACCCCTTCATCTGCTGGATAGAGATTTCGGTAAAATCTGCCAAATCTGTGTACCACATCCGCTGGCAACATCAGCCTCCCCTCTCCCTCATACCATACCTTACTGACCCTCTTTCCATTTGCTGTCCTTTCAGTCTCATTGCTAGCATTGAGTCAGCTATGGCTTTCAGAAGCAAAGATCTGCAGAATGTTATCCAGCAAGAGATTGTTCAAAGCATTCCTTTTGGCTAGGACTTGTATATCCACGTCTCGTTCATCTCTTTGCTGTCATACTCAGTCCTCCAGGTCCCTAATTTGTGCATTCACTTTCTCCCTTTTTTGGCTGCCCCTTCAGCTATGACCAACCCTCTAAAGGTGGCGTTCCCCGCTTTCCATACTACCTTCAGACCTACTTCCCCGGTCTCATTTATATGGAAGTATGAATAATATTCTGTCTCATCTCTGCATCAAAAATCCTATATTTGAATAATGTATTGTTACAAATCCAGTTCCTCTCTCTTCTAGGGCCCTTTGCAATTGCTGTCACTGCTATCTCCAAATTGTGATCCGTCCACACCACCATTTGTATACTAGCTTCTTTTAATAAGTATTCCTGGCCCTGTTCCATCAGGATGTGGTACATTTGCGTGTAGGATATATGAGGGATTGAGATGAAGGTATACTCCTTCCTACCAGGATCCGCCTCGCTCCATGTGTTAAATACAAAATGTTCCCCCATTATCTTCTTCAAATACTTTTAATTTTTCCAATCTCGTTTGCTTTCCACTTTACCCACTGAGCATCTATCTATTGCCGGGTCCATGACCAGATTAAATCTGCCCCACAAAAGATTACCCCCAGAGGATCCTTTTTGAACCCATTTTGAGCCCTATGTGGAGCATACAGAGCACAATGTCTCAAGACTAGGTCTCCCACTACCCAATGCCTTTCTGGATCCCCCTTCATCTCTCCCACCAACAGCTGTGGCTCTTCTTATGAAGTATACCAACACCCCCCTTTTTGCAGGGTCCCAAAGCCTAGATTGGTTAATTTATGCCCCCTCTCCTTGATATCAAACACCCCCATCTTCATCAATCTTGTTTCTTGGAAACATAACACATCCAGCCATTCTTGATGGAATAAGCATGACACCATTAGCTGGTTCCCTGGGGAATTAAGTCCTTAACATTTAGTGTGCCAAAGCAAATCCCATCGCTCATATTTCCACTGGTTAGCATCGCTTGTCAGAGGTAGAATGACATGGGTCAGAAATACCATTAACAATGTCACATTCAGAGCAGAAAACCTAGCAGTAAACGTAACAAACCTGAGGTCCATCTTCCCCCTTCCCTCCCAATTCCTCTTCTCCCTTCCCTCTCATCTTACCCCACCCATATTGAGATGTCCAGTCCAACAAACAGGACCACTCAGGTATCTCTCACATTCACTGAGTCTCTCCCCACAATAACGTATTAGTTCCATGAGCCTTCATGTATATACTTTTAGCATACTTTTCATCTACCTAACTTCCAATGACCCCCTGACATCAGAATGCTCTTAACTACTTCCTTCCCCTTTCCTCACTAACACGCAGCATCTGCATTGATTCTGTTACAGTGCTGAATGGTGAGTGCACCTGATAGACTCTAGAATGATCATTTGTGAATACATCTTAGTACCGTGCTTAAAAATCCCTCTATACATTCAAATGCTTAATCAAACTTGCATCATGCTGCCCTTCCAATTTGTGGACTTTAATGTTGTGAAGCACTGAACTTAACTCCTCTTTTTAGTGCTAATTATAATTATTATAATTGTTCTTTTAAAATGTGCTTAATACCAACAAGTGGTTTTGAAGCGCAGGATGGGGATTCGAAACTGTGTTGCACTGCATTGTCTTACTTCCAAGACAAATGTGCTGCCCCTCAGCTATCCTTCCTCCCCGCATTTTGCCACTCTTCCATCAAGAAATTTAGTACAAACAAAAATCTAGCAGAAATACCGCAAATTGAGGATTCTTCTTCTCATTTGTTGAACAGACATTGAACTGATTAAGAATTGAGAAACTGCTTTATTCATCTGCCACAAGAGAATTTATCTTGTGGATTTAACCAACTTCACAGTGAGTGAGGTACATTAGAACAGAATACCATGAGAGAATGCTAGCAATGTACTGTTACTCCTTGAAATGTGTAAGCTAGCGGACACTGATTATCTTTTTATTTACTCTTTAGATAATGTTATCACTCTGAAGATTCTTTACATTGATAATTTGCTCCTGATGAAGGGAAATACTGTAAACATTTTAAACTGTTTGTGTTTTGATTCTGTATTTATGAATTAAAATATAAATGTAGACTTACATTTAGCAAATTATCTCTTTATAAGTGATTATTCAGTTTCTGAAGTCACATTATTCTTGACTGATTATTATGAGTATTAATGGTGTGCAGGAAATGGGAGTGTCCCCGACTTAAGGAGAATTTGTTGATATATATGATTAAATACCAGACAAGTATACATTTTTTGGTAGAGCAGCAATGTTCTTTGCATCCTTCTTTACTACTGGGTGGCAGGTATCTAGGAATGCAAAGTGGTTACAAATAATCAGATGGAAGACAATGAGGATGATGACAGATTATCGTACCTGTGCTAATGGATGCCCACCTGGTTGGCTAACACATTCAAAATATTAGTGGCCATGTTGGTACTAGTACTGTTTGCTTTCTGTTTCCTGAGACTAGCAATAAGGCAATAAGGCAATGCAAACAGATTGCCAAGAAGGCAGGTGAAAAGACCATACTAATAAACGTGTATACTCAAGTACATGATAATACTCAAACAGATGAACTACCCAACATGTACCCCATAGATAGTCTGATTGGAACTCCTTGGACAGTGCCTGAAGGTTCTGTGTACCGTCATAATTACACCAAAAATGGGGTGGATTGTGAAGCAGATGGGGATTGCTGCTTCATGACTTGTGGTCCTGAAGAATATGCAGCAGACTGAGGTAGCTTGAGGCGGGTGAGCAAAATATGGATAACAAAGATGTCTATCCTGGAATAGGAAACAATGTAGAGATTATACATAACTGGACCAGAGGGAGGAGTGGATCGGGCAGATGAATACACAGGTGATACTTAGATGAATATGCAAGTACCAATTTCAATCCCTGCCCCCAGCCAGTATCATCCAGGTGAGACACGGTACCAACTGAGACAGCCTTACCGCCCCAAGAGCCTAGGGGTAGAAGATGAGACCAACTAAAACCCCAAAGTTACTATTACAAATACGATAGATGAGTTGATTAGTAGAGTGACAGGTAGTTGTTACTCTATATATGTATAGAGATAGAAAGTAACTAGATGACTATACATACACACACGAAGTACACATAGCAGAAGTGCATGTGGCATTAGACATAAAGAAAACATGCTCTCCACATGAAGAATACATACAATAGGTAATATATGCATTTAGATATGGCAAATAATAATATAACATCAATAAGACATGAAGAACGTTAACATGGCCAATGTATAAAGTGAATGCAACCGGCACAATATGCAAATATAGCTCACTAGCATTGAAGCATGAGTGTAATTGGGCAGCCATCTTCTCAAAGATGTATGCTGCAGCATGTCTTTAAAGCAAGCACATGTCTCAAGGCCTCAAAAAACTCAAAAGTCTGAATCCACAGAAACACATATTTGTGCAGAGCCCAAGCAGTAGCTCGCAGCAAGAGCCAATGTCAGGAACTAGGAAGGGAGTCGTGGATGACAGATAAGCCATGCATGAGACATAGTTCTTTTAGATTAAAGAAGAAGAAAACATCTGCAAGAGCCAATGGTTGGAAAATGAAATATGTATACAGTTTATACATGGTAGAGTGAACTAGTCTCTAGAGGCCTAGAGGAGCAATGGCACCAACATAGTTAAATCAAATAGCAGTAAATCGAAAGCTGAAATGGACTAATTTGTGGTCTCTTCAAATGCGGCTCAGAAGTTGAAAACAAGGGTCATTCATTAGGTATCGGATGAAGATAGTGATGTGATTTCATTCCCTTGAATGTCCTACAACTGGCTACAAGGTTAAGTACAGACAGGAGACTTTGGCTCATGGCCGATCTGATGAGAGATGATACACTAATTGGGAAAATAGCGAGAAAACTGATGAGATCCAAGCACCTGGGTTCGGTATCCTTATGTGCTGCTAGCTGAGCTAAAAGTCCAAGGTTGGGTAAGAATGCCAACCAATCAGTGTGTCTATGGGGCAACCTGCTATGCAATGTCGTAAAGACCAATCTGCTGCCATTTTTGTTCACTGTAATCATTATTATTATTATTATTATTCCTTTTTTTGTTTTTTACTTGATTCAATTTTTAAAAAGAAAAAACAATTTTTACAAGATTCCTCATTGAGGATCCGTTGCTCAGTCTGGAGTCATGACAGTAAGTCCTGATCGTGCCATAATCATTTTTATACGTATTTAGAGGCAGTTTGAGGGTTGTCTTACAGATAACAGACAGCGAATAGAGTATTTAACCCATATATATTCTATAAGTAGAGATGTTCCCCTAACCAATCCCTCCCGCTAATACTTTTTATGGCTTGCCACGTAGGATGACAAATCAAGTTTGTGTGCGAGTGTGCAAGTATCCGTCTGATTGTTGCCAATTTACCCTGATTTATTCAACTGAGAATAGACTAGTACTTGCCCATATTCCTTAAGTCTGTCCAGTTATTTGGTCTGAGATCTTTATTGGTAATTTCATCGAGCACAAGAGAATCTTCAAGGTGCAATGGCACAATTTTTACTGGCTGATTGTGTGATCCTCGCCTCCTCCTTAACAGGACACATGTTATGTGAGAAGGTCACTGCCATCTAACGTGTTAGTGTGCCTGATACTTGATCATAGAGATGTATGATCACACGTGCATTTAAATTTAATATAAAGACATATGTTAAACCACGCTATGTGATTAATGTATGTCTTTAAAGTAATGCAGTTCACTGAGGACGTTTGAGCCAATCCGCTGACTGAGGGAATGGTTACATCGTTGAAGCAATGCAGGTGGACCCAGGGTGTTGGGTTACAACTTTGGTATTTTTGTTGCATAGCTTTGGTGCATATTCACATACGTTCTTGGATGCATCTGATCATTTTGACTTATTCACTGTTGCACATGCTTGCATGTTTTCATATCTAGCACTCTATCAATAGTAAATGCAGATTTACTTAATATTTACAAAGGTTTGGGCTATTAACACATATGACACAAGTGTATAACATGGTGTGGTACCCACAGGTGCCCTCTAAATTTAGCATATATATACTTGGCTTTTGCATGCCAATTTATTCAGCTACATTTATGCCACAAACACGTTTGCATCTGGGTAATTTCTTGGTAAGCAGGATATTGATCGTCTTAAGAATTAAAGTGACTTCCTTCCATTCTGAATTGAATGCATTCTCTAGCACAGTCTCTGGAAAGAGGGTGGGCTCTATTGAGGTTTAGTTTCTAGTCTCGCGATCACCTGAGTTTATCACTTAGACACTGTACTAGGGTCCTGCTGTCGGGGCTCTTATACTTGGCATCCCAGTCACCATAGCCTGAGTGGCGGTATATCTTTGGGGTGCAGACATACAATATAGTCTCATTGGGGGATGTGGTTCCTATACATGTCTGATTTGTGGAATTGAAGGAGTCAGACATGGCCGGGAGTAAGGTGTGGAAAATGGTGACAGAAATGTTGACAAGGGGGTTCAGATAGATGAAGCTGCATATGTATTCCACTCCCTGCATGAAACAATGGGTTGGACCATTAACTGATTCCAAGGCCACATCTCATCTTCACAACACGGCAGATACCCCAGTACATGTTGGGTTCTCTTTATTATGTGTGGTATAACTTTTTGCAATATGTGCATTTGTTCTTGAATGCATCCTCTCATATTGATGGATAGTGTTTATTTTCACGATGACATTGTTGCTTCATTGGCTATGATTTGTTATTTAAGATCAGTAGTTTATGTAATACTTAATCTTATACCTACTCACTTTTGCAGATATTTTGTATCTACTATTACAAATACTTGTACTTGTATTTCTTAATGTAAATTGTTCTTGGAGAGAGGGCCGTGAAATTGCATAATGCATGCCTTTGGAGATCAATCTGTTTTCCATGCCAGATCTTGGCTTTGCCTAATGCTGATGTGGTAGTTTCTTAACAATGCATAACATGTGTACTTAAAGTTCCATTGTGCGTCTGTCTCCTTTGACTACTTTAAGTATATAAATGCATATATATATATACATATATTTAATAGCTGACAATAATTATCCTCCATATTACTTGTGTAATGCATGTAGAAGGTAAACCAGCAACGAGTGCTTCCTGGTTTTGGCATTGTGACAATGACTAATTTGTCGGTTTGTGTGTATACCTGTGGTGAGCCATATGGAGCTATGTAGCATTAGATGGCTGTGGACACACTGGTATCATACATTGCTTTTCTCTAAGGATGTCCCTCTATAGGTGATCTGTATGCACGTGCTTACCTTAAACACCACAGGGCACAGATCTAAGTGATCCACGAATGTGGTATTGTCCTATTTGTGTTTCCTGATGGAACATCACCTTCGATGCTAGCCTGACTGTCATATGTGCACACCCTTCCATCTCAGGTAATTCTCTTACAGTGAAAATGAAATCTCCATCCATGGTATGGGCACATACACCCTCCTTAAGAATCCAACTGTGTGGGTCTCGGCAGGGGGTTCGTTTGAAATTTCAAGGAACAGTGAGTGTTTTCAGCCACTTGATCTAACCCTTTCCTCTGCACAAAATGACACATTCCCATCCCAATCACTGACCTCAGTAAGTGACGAGGCTGGATTGGCCTATTAAAGTACAATGCATATGCCCTTGTCCTCTTCTACATAGTTGATCTTCACATTCACTGTCCACACAGTTCACTCTGGGCCCTGCCTCTTCCAACAGCTGGCTGGGAAACCACAGCACTTTCTATCTGGAGTCTAGCAGGTAACTCTAACACCTAAAAGACAAACAAGCCGCTAGAGCTCCAAGGTTAGCTGGAGTTTAACCCTAGCCAATAGCACTGCCACCTATTGCCTGATTTAATTATGTGTTGAACCTTTTAAAATCAGTGCTATGCTTTGATCACTCTTCCTTTAAACTATGTCCATGACAACTATCACAAGCTCCATCCCTATCTTTCATCCCTCTGTTACCTAAGAAACCATTATTGTTTGTTAACTATACGCCCCCTTCCCCATTCCACTCTGCTTTCGTTCTTTTCCATTCCTCTGCAGACTAAGGTCTGGATGACCTCGTGGTGTTTATGTCCACCACATTGTGACAGAGTCTCAGCACTAAGAGTGGGAGGAGTTGACTGGAAAAGCATAACAATGTATTCATATGTCATTGATACATGGAATCAAATGCTTCTAATTATAACAGTATGCCTTGTTCAGGCAAGCGTTTAATGCATGGTAAGACATTGGACAGTTGTCAAACTAGACTCACATTGATATCCTAAATGCCTTCAATACACATTATTCACCATTCCTGAGTGGACATTCCCAATTCAATAATTAAAACATGCATAGAACGACTACCGAAGAAAATCATGTTCTTGCAATATAATGAATAATCTCTTTTTAGGCTGAATTTAAAAAGGTCAAATCACCTATTTACTGATGACACTCAAACACTGTTCTCCTTTCACTCCTTCTCTCCAGCCAACTTGGAACGGATTATGTACTGTCTCACTGCAATTCATCACTGGATGGCTCTCTAGTGCCTCATCCTGAACTCTTCAAAAATGGAAGTCATCTTATCTTCCAATTCCATCCTTACCCTCCCCTTTCCAATCTCCCTCTCACCTGACCTTCTTGCTCTGCCACCCAAGGCTCACAATCTGGAAGTCCTCTTTGATAGCTACCTGCAACTGCAACTGCAACTGCATCAATTCATCACTGTCACTGCTTCTGCTGCTCGTTTTAACCTCCTCAACATTCAGAAAAGGTGTCCTTTTCTTACTAGCCACCAAACACATTTCTAATCTCCACTCGTGGGCTTAGTAAACTTAACTACTGCTCAAGCTTTCTACTTGATTGCCCTTTCTTCTCCTTACTCCATCTACAAAAAGTCTCCAACTTCCTGCACTCTCTACAAACTACCCATATCCTCCCCCACTTCTACTTACCAAGAATATGCTGCTTGGTTCTCCATGCACAACCACTCTCTTTTCAAGTACCTTCTCCTTGTCTACAAAGCTATCACTGGTCTTGCTCTTCAGTGCCTGTTTGATTGTATGTCTGTTGACTCACCATCTCTTTCCGTATGATCCTGCACAGCAATCCACAGCACCGCCCGATACTCTGCATGTGCCTCCTCTTGCTTCTGCTTTTTCAACCTACTTGCCCCACTCCACTAGAATCTACTGCCCAAAACAATCAAAGCCAACCCAACAGTGGATCTCTTCAAATCTCTGCTTTAATTTCACTTACTTTCTAAAGAAGTAGCCCCCCTGCCCTGCCTTACATCCTCGCTGCCTGGCCCCACCACTAAATCCAGTCATTCTTAATAATGTAATTGTGTATAAAGAGTGCATGACTATAGTTTGAAGCACTTACCCCTTATGTTAAAGTTACATTTGCAAGTCACCCACTTCATAATATGTATATTTTATCTTTTGTTTTGTTTTCTACATAGTATATGTCATACTTTTTTACACCATCATATACTGTCTCAACACTTGTTCTTATACGTATGCTATAGTACAGGCACCCTTCCTGGGAATTACTCTGCCATCTATGAATGTATTATTGTAAGTCATTTCTGATCGAAATTGCCATCTCTGTTCTTTAAATAAATGCAAATAGAAATACAAATAGAAATACCAAAGGGGAAGGGAAGATAAAAACTGTCACGGCCAAATGTCAGTATGATATGGCTAAATCCCGAAAAGAAATTGTTAAATGCATATTGGCAAGAAAAGAAAACAGTTGGGAAAGTTGCAGTGAGCATTATTTGGGTGGAAAGTTGGCTAAGGGAGAAAGGGAGAGAATGAGTACAGAGGCAGAATGTTGGGAGGGATACTTCAAGCTGTTTTAAAGTGGTTAAGGCCCTGTGCAGACCCAATGTTTACCAAAGCCACACCAACATTCCAATGTCATAATAAGTCAACAGTGCACTGGGGTGGGTGTTAGGCAGAATCATATGCAGTACCCTTTGGGGACACCACACACAATTAAGACTACAAGTGACAGTACAAATTCACCTTTGGTACAAGCCCCTTCTACACAGTAAAGTGGTAGCGATGGCTGAGCAGCCAGACTTATCTCAAGAGTAAAGTGAGCAGTATCAATAGTTACACAAAGGACAGCAATTACTCTGGTTCAAACAAACACTGAAGGTTTTTGAGTAAAAGAATATACATTTATTTACACATCAGTTGTAAAACAATTCAATAAAGTAAAGAAGTAAAACAATCAAGCTCTTATCATACTAAACACCATCCAATAGATTCTGGACAGTTTCAGCTCAAAATAAAGCGTGAGCAAAATTGCACTCCAGTAATTTAAAAGGAAGGGAAAGACAATGTTAGACAAAAATTAAGCAGCACCAACAAGAAAGTAGAAAAGGCTACTACGGTGAGGAAATAAAAGCAAGAGGCCTGAGCCAAAGTCAGTCGACCAGAGTCTTTGCAGAGGATCAACCAGTTCAGAGTAGTTTGCGGTTAAGTCGTTGCCAAGAGTTTGAAACAAAGTTGGTCGGAAGAAAAGTTACTTTAAAGAATGGAGAAGGACAAGCCCTCGGATTGGCAAAAGAACAACTGGGTTAGAAAAGTACCTTAAATGAAGAAGGCTGTAGCAGAGGCAGAAGTTCCTGGCAGGTCCTGCAGGCTGACGGTTCCTGAAGCAACTGTCGGACTGACACGAAGTAGGAAGACTGGAGGGTCTTGCACTGCCCAGGGAAGAAACCAGCAGCAGAGTAAAGCAACAAATAAAAGGTGCGCTCCTTAAAACCCAAGAAAGGTCCAGTCCTCCTGGCTATCTGGTTCACTGTAGCTGTGCACAGCAAATTCGACCAGAGGCGGGAGGCCTGGCTTACAGTTTGGCAAACTGGTTGGTTCCACCAGCTCAAGGAGAGAATATTCCTTGCAGATCTTCCCTGTCACCGAATTTTGGATATTCGAACCCACAGCAGGGCTTCACCGGGAGGTTCAGTCGTGGTAGGGGTCCTCTTCTGTCAGCTCCTCTTCGGTTCTCTCGATCAAGTGGCGACTCTGCCTTCTTAGTACCAGAGACCTGCTTTTTATGCAGTTTTCCCCCATTCACACAGCCTGGCTGTCAATCACACAGCAGGGCGGCTGTCCCGGTGAGACAGTCACCACAGCCAATCATACAAAGTGCAACATGGGTCTCCAAGGAAACCCTGTGCAGGGAGTCTCAAACCCCTTCCTCACATCCTGTCCCCCTCAGACATGCAGGCGCCTAAGGAGGGCTTCTGTGCGGAAGCCCCCCAAAGGACGGCGAACAAAGGAACACAACCTGGTTTGGCGCACAGAGTAAAACACAAGAAAGACCTTTACAAAAAGAAATGGCGAATAAACCCAGTCGGAACCAAATAAAAGTAAATGGGGTCTAGCGGATTTAAGTTTAAGGCTACTAACTTAGCCTAAAACAGCACCAATGCTGTTAAAATAGACCGCGATAGGAAAAATGGGGTAGATACCACTGCCACCAGCCAAATCTTAAAGAAAGGGGAACGAAATAATGTTCCATGAGAAACAGACAAAAAGGGATAACTATTAACCTTTTCCAGAACTCTATGTAAGATAGGTTGTACTGGATCTGTGAATTTAAAAAGACTAATACAGTCAATGGTAACTTTACATGTTCTGGGAGACAGTAGTCAGTCCCAGAAAATGGAGTTGCAGTGGGAAGTCTGAAAAAGACAACCCTGTGTCACTGCACTGAAGGTGCTGTATTACACACAGTAAAATGATGATGCCTATGGAGTAGGTGAGGCTCCACAATCTATGAACACAAAAATGTTAAACACACACAGCAAAACACATGTAAGAGTGGGAAAAAAGGCTCAAACTCTTACCAGATGAAAGAAATAAATCCTAGAAATCCAGCAAAGCTGCTGAGGGACTCAGTAGGTAAGCAAAATTAGCCATTCTGGAGAATTCTGCCTAACAGTGGGAAGAATTCCTGGGCATTGGAGTCCAGGGAGAAGTGGTCTGTCTAGGAGGGTTATGGACATGAAATGACTGGGAATTCCCTGCCCCCCAGGTTTCCTCAGGTTTATGAATCTATGGCAACCTGACCACATTGAGGGTTGTACAGTAACAAGACTACAAATGACAGAATGCGCCGGGCCATTGCACGCACAAACATGCAGAGTGGGGGAGAAGGCTGGCCTGCAGGCGAGGAGAAGCTGGTCAGGGAAGAGGAGGAGTGAGGTGCTGCGTCAGGAGATTATCAGCTTGCCAGGAGCTTTCCTTTTGACTAGACTCAGTTGGAAAGAAGAGTCTGAGCAAAAACAGTGCAATAATTCCTGGACCTCTGTCAGAATCGTTGTACATGATTGGCTGAGCTAATAAGAACATTTGAAAAATCAATGCTAATTCTGGTTAGTGACATGATAAAACAGACACCCACCGCCTAGTTCGAACTGTTGTGTTGGCATGATTTGCATCGCTCGCACATACCACATTGGTAGATCGTTAGGTGGGAATTTCTATTAGCAGGACATCGGTACATGCTTTTGATTTACAAAGTAATGATACACACAGAATTACTTTCTAAAAAAACTCGTCATGCAAACTTGGTTAGAAAAAGTATAATAATGTGTATATATCAAAATCACTTTGCCAAGGAAACAGTGTTATGCACCTAAATTGGTGTACACAAAACTAAGGTATATTATTGCGGTTGTGTTGTCCCTTTGCAAATGTACAGGTAAAGTGTGCACCTGAAATGAGCAATGATGGTTAAAAGGCAGCGCAGACTTGAGATTTTGTCGGAACTCCTTTCATTCTACAGCGGATGTGGTTGTCTCTAAGCTTCAGAAGATAGTTGATTAACATTTTTGCCACCATAGTACATATTTTTAACACTCGCTCACGGTCGTATACAGATTCAATAAGGTGCAGTGGTGTCTCAAAATGTTATGGACAGATGGATGGACGCCTTTTGTTGATTACAAGGTAAAGCAGCACTTATTCTGTGCCCTATGGACCCCGCACCAATCTGCCCTTCACTCTCATCGACCCTTTTCGTAAATACCTGCTGGCTGTCTTTGTAAACCTCGAGCTAAATTTTTACCATTAACAAATAAAGAGCCGGCAGCATCTGCCTTGAAGTTCTCCTTTGAAACTGCCTTCAAAGAGAATGTTCTGGATCGACCCCTGTTGCGCCTCGCTCAGGTTCGTTCGTCGGTGCACATCATTAAGAACTGGCCTCAATGTTTTAAAACAGCGTTCATGTTTTCTGCATTCAATATATTATTTGCCTTGTGTGTACTACCAATGCCCTTCGCAATTCTCCAACAGTGTACGTTATTATTATTTTTGTTTAAGTGGCCTTGCTTCATTTACCGTTTTTTAATTGGTTGATGTAATTACATCGACCAGTGATATTTATTGTTTAATTAAGCACCAATGACACTGCTCATGGCTTTAGCAGATGCCTCCTGCTCGAGACCAGCTTTTTCAAAAGACACATTAGATAGAAAATATACAATAACCAAACTTTAAAAATGTGCTTGGAAGATGTATGAATAATTATGCTAACGTTCAAAGCAGCTTATGATGTAGGCCACATAACCAGTGATGTCTGGCCTTCTGTGAGAAAATAAAAAAAAAGAAAATGTGCCAACGTTAGAAAAGATTATTTCAGGTTATAAAGTTTGACTTTAATGTATAAAAGTTTGAATGTCGTCTTGTTTCCATTTTTGTCTGCTTTATTTAAATGTGCATTCACTTCTCCAGCACAACTGTCACATCTATATCTCCCCTCAAATGATGCTCATGTATCAGGGATCTGTGGCTCTCCAGATGTTTTGGACTACAACTCTAAGGATCCTTCAACATTGACTATGCTAGATACGGCCGATGGGAATTGTAGTCCAAAACATCTCCAGAGCCAAAGGTTTCAGAACGTTGTCATATATGTTATTTGTTCTGTCTTTTTCACATGCATATTTTAACGGGGGCACACTGAGTCAACTCCACAAACACACACATACACACACTCACACACACCCTTACAGCACAGCTACACCACTGTCCTTCCTTTCCTGCTGGGTCTGAAGCCGAAAACCAATTTCTCCTTTCTTATTTTCTTCATACATTTTAAAAGAGACAACCCAATAGCTCCCTTTCTTCATACCTGCCCTTCATCTTTTGCTGCTTTTTACTTTCGAATTTGTATTGTATTTTTAAAGCTTATATTTTAAAATGTAAACTCAATTACTTTATTTCCAAACTTCCAATTTCTAAACTTTAAATTCTGAACTTTGGACCATATAATTATTCATTTCAGCTGCCACGTAATCTCTATTTAATGTATGGCATGTGATGCTATAGAACTATAAGTACTCTAGACTAGCGGGTCTTACCCTTTAAAATAGTCGATAACAATACATTTTTAGAGGCATCATTGACTGAAGATCTGCTAGATTCAGAACCCTTAACTGACTTAAATAATATAGAATACTAGTTTTTTTTTTTTCAGCAAAGTCAGCGATGTTGCAATTTTTGGTGGAGTCATATATCTGTACAGTGTTAGGGAGATGTATAAGTTGTATGCATAGTCTACTCTCCTTGTGCACTTTTTGCTGGACTTCTGGACCTTGTTCTTGTTCTCCTGAATGGGTGGAGTCGTTTTCCCCTCATTCATTATTTTTTCTCTGACCAGGGGACCCCTGCTCATTGTTTTTTTTTAATTTATTTTATGGAGACATGCTTATCTCCATACCTTTTTTTAAAGGCATCTGTGTTTCACTTTTGCAGCACACAGCACCCGATGTGTAGTTTTGCTGGGAACGCTCTGGGTTCTCTTTTTTATATTCTTTTATTTCTCCTTGAGGACTACTGCTCCCAAGGTTAGAAGGATAATGTTTATCCTTGTTAGCTTTTCCTTTGGAGAGATCAGAACACACCACCCTATATGGAGTGCTGGGGGTTACCCAGTATCCTGTTTCAGCTCCTGTAACATTTCTGTTACATCAAGAATCCTATAGTTATGGCTGATGGCAGTGGACATTTTCTACCTGGGTTTCTTCTATTTGTGCTCGCAGGCTGTATTTCGCATTTCTTCTCCATGTCTTGAGTGGTTGATCTTTCTTATTCTTTCTTCTACCATCCTGGGAGGGGGTGATCCTGATTTCAGTTTTGTCTTTGGTAGAAACAGTTTGTGTAGCCCGACCGAGGCTCCAGTGTCTCTGCGAGGGCTGGAAGCATGGGAGGATCCCGAAACTCTCCTATCCTTTGACTTATTGTGTGCCTGAAAGGAACCGATTCCCACTGGGCTAGGCTGGCAGTTCTGATTCAACAGCCAGCCGCCTCTTTATGTCATCTGCAGCGAGAATTTGCAGGTGAGTGTGAAATCATAATCATAATAAAAGGTGAAGTACCTGAGGCAGATGGCAAGTTGACCACTGGAAAAGAAGATCTAAAGAAGAAGACAACCAGAGATGCCTGCAGCCCTTTGAAGCAACCGCAGAGAGACAACCACTATCCTGACCCCATTTACGAATTCACAGAGAAGCTCCGAAGAGGACAACTCCTTTGCTTTGGTTGGTGGAACCGACTACCCATAAGTTAACCTGAAGAAAGAGCCATTCCCTGATGTTCTTTGACCTTCCCGGGCTGCAAACCACCAATACCAGGGGTCCTCTGACCCAATTGCAGTGCTCCATCTTATTATGAACGAATCCTACCAGAACTTTGATGAACTTAAGTTGGACCTCCATAGGCAGGACTGAAGAATTGAGGCAGATTAACTGACCAGTAAATGTTCATCCTTGGAGCCTGTGAAAAGGTGCCAAAACTGCAGACTGACATGGGAGCATGCTGAAAGCCCTTTCTCTTGACTGCTCCTGCGACATCCAGAGTCCCTCCTTCCATCACCTTAACCAAGGAACAAGAGACCAGGTCCATCGCTGCTGCACTTTGGCATACTCTTAGTTTGTCAGTCCAGGCACCCTCATTTCTGGTCCGCCAAACTCATAATAAAGCCCAATGTCTTTTTTGTTCCCTTAGGAGGTTGTGTAACAACTCTCCAGCACAAGAAACTGTTAGCAGGAAGACTCCTCAGAACCAAACTTCAAAGAGGCACACACACAGCAAAAGGGCCAGCCTCAAACCAAGGTGCTGTTGTGATGAAATGACCCCTGCTTTGCACAGGTATACAGACGACTAGGGGATAATCCACCTACAAAGCTCCCACACTTCTAAAAGCCATTGGTGAACCCAATCATAAAGGTAAAACAGTCACAGCTAAGAGATGTACCGCCTTTGTTTTTTGAGGTAACATAGGCTGAGGAAAGGCTATACTATCAGAAGGGGTATGAATATTAGGCAGAAGCAATCCAAACAGCAAAGTAACACAGTTCATGAATCAAAGTTCTATACAAATATAAATATTTTACGAAACAAATCAATTGTACAAGTAACTATTAAAAACACTATTAAAGCACACCTACGAAAAGGAAAGGCAGAGGCATGCATAATGTAGTGACTTCACACTCTGGGTTCTTGGCAGTGAAGAAAATCAAGCAAACATTGAAACAAGGAATTAAAAAAAGATATGTTCCTGGTGCAAAAAGGAGAACATTGGATATATCCAGTCTTCTGGGGCCCTAAAGGAGGACCAGCAGGAGAGGATCAGTTGAAAATACCTTATTGCAATGTTCAGCAGTTCAACAAGCTCGGCTTTGAGCTGTTGAGTCTTATAGGTCAGAGGTGGCAAGTTGCAGTGATCCCGGGTGGTGAATCTGTGTCGAGTCAGATTCAAGTAGGTACTCCCTGAGGTTGGAGGTAGTGTCGAGATATGCAAGTCAAATGGGTCACCAGGAGGGGTTCAAGAGTCGAACGTGGCTCAAAACGATGAGTACTGCCCATTTGGGTCAATGACTGACATGAGGTTCAGTGGGTCAAATCAAGCTGCCATGTGTAGTTCTGGCAGGCATATCATTTTTTCAATATGACTGTTTTAAGTTTTCTGCCGAGCGTGGGGTTGCTTGAGCTGGACAAGTGACAAGGCGCTGCTGGTGCAATGCAGTATTGAGCCAGTTGGTTGAAAGTAGCCCCATCAGATCGCTCTGCTTCGAATGAAGCAAATACAGCTCAAATGCAGCTTGATCTGTTTGATGTGGTGAGGACAGGAATCCTGGCTGTTCTGGGACTCAGAATGTTGTGCCGCCCACTGCAAGTCCTCAAGCAGAGTGGCAGGTCCATGTCTTCAGATGGGGTCACTGCCAATGTGCCCGGAGAGAGCGTATAGAGCATCAATGGTCTCTGCTTGGACACTGCTTCTTAAAACTCAATGGCTGAGGGCTTTGGAACGATTAACAATCCCACAAGTGGTCTAAATTAATTCTTTTGTGAGTCCTGGATGGTCATAAACTGAATACATTTAGGGGTTGGAGTCAACCTCCTTTAAAACAGGAGTTTGGCAAAAGCAAACATGCTTTAAGTGGTCCAATGCCTGTCCGTGTGACAAGTGATCCTTGCTTTCTTGCATTATATCCACATTGACTTGTGCTAGAGGGTGTGGAGGAGACAGGAATAGCTGACGCCTTCCCCAGCTGTGCTGAGCTTTTTCTGACTACATTACGCCCACCTCCTCCCCAAACTCAAAGCATCAAAGGCACATTTTATGCAACACCCTTGTGTGAGGCTAGTCCTATTATTTAGGGTATGCCCTTTGATTCCGCTTTCCACAGTCATCTCCTGATGAGGAGCTCTCCTGATGAGGAGCTCTCCTGCTGGAGAGAGGTATTAACTGATCTCCTAAGGATCATTAGAGGAGCAGCCCCCAATGGCTTGCGTTCTGCTGAGTGCACCAGAGAAACCCAGTTGCTGGTGAATACACACAGTCTGTCTATGGCTAGCATGTGCTCAGAGTTTTAACATATGCATGATACAGATCAGATTTGGCTTTAATAATTATGTGAAATACCAGCATCCATACTATAAACGCAGGTATAGCTCATGTTTTTAGATTATACTTTAACTCGGATGGAACTTCATCCTAATTATGGAGTTTTGAAACACAGGACGTTAAATGCCACCATCCACTGCGGCGTCCCACAAGGCTCCTGCACCGCCCCCACTCTCTACAATATATTCACCCTTCCTCTCTTCAAGGACCTCGACTGTCGTAACATAGCGTACACCAACTACGCAGACGATACGCAGGTACTACTCCCTCTAACTGGGACCTACGAAGAAGATGCTACTGCATTAACCAAAATCTACACAGCCATCCAAACCTGGATGGCGGCCAACGGCCTCTGCCTAAACGGGGACAAAACCGAAATCCTCATAGTAGGGACCAATGAAATTCTCAACAAACTCCCCCCCCAATACAAATCCTTCAACATTGACAACTCCACCATCTCAGTCTCCAAGTCTGTTAAAACCTTAGGCGTTCACCTAGATGCCTCACTATCTATGTCTCGCCAAGTCAACGCCATTGCCTCTTCCTCAGCACTTACCACCAAGATGATAAATGCTGTCAAGCCGTTTCTCTCCGCCAAAAACTGCCTGTCCATCGCCAGAGCCACTATAGGTACAAAACTAGACTACTGCAATGCACTGTTCCTAGGCACCTCCGCCCACAACCTAAAAAAACTCCAAATCACGCAAAACAATGCGCTCCGGGCAGCACTGTCCATTCCAAAAAGAGAACACATCTCGCAAGCAAGGAGAGATGCCCACTGGCTACCTGTGAAGGAACGCATACTGTTCAAAGCCATGACCATCACACACAGATGCCTATCCCTGGATGCCCCACCCTATCTCGCAGAAAGAATCACACCGAAAGCCTCCATCAGACCCACCAGAGCTCACCGCACCAACATGATTGATGTCCCCACGTTTCAAAGATCCAGGGCGGGAGGAACCAGCTTCCAACACCTCGCACCAAAAAACTGGAACTCCCTACCTACCTCACTAAGAAACGAAAAATCATACCATACCTTCCGTAAAAACCTCAAAACCCTCCTATTCCGCTAAAGTCTGCCACATTCACTCTCATGCTTGCATTGTATCCACAGCATAGCATAACCTTTAAGCTCAATGTTTATTACCAATGTGAAATGTACTATGTAACTCGGTTACATCTGTAAACACATTCCTATGCTTGTGTTCATGACTAAGTCTGCTGTAACAGCGCCACGATGCCCCAGGGCAGTTCTGTGCGCTTTATAAATGCAAATAAAAAAAAAAAAAAAAAAAAAATGCAGTTACTGCGAGGGCATGGCTTGGTTGTGGTTATCAGACACACTTTCTGAATTAAAATTAACCTGAACCATATTATCATTATACAAATACACAATAAATGAAAAACAGGGCTTTTACACTCTTGCCAGGTGGCAATTCTTCACAGATGCATACCAAATAGCAATTGAAGTTGAAGTTTTAGGAAGGGGGCAGAGTTAACACAGTGAGATAGCACAAAGGGGACTAGAGGAAGGTTTCTCCCACCTTGGTGTTATGTGTTCTTCTCTTTCCTTCCTGTCTCCTAAACATCTAGCAGATTAAAACACTTTGGGTGTGACACAAGAAGGGCAACGCCATATCTTACTTTGACATGGATCCCCAGTAGCCTTGTGGCTTTACAAGGAAGGGGTTTCCCAATCCTTATCTGATTCCATTGGACATTTCATGAGGAACAGTAGGATAGGTTCAGTCCCTACTGAGAGAGTAGTTATTTCCAAAGTTCTCCAGATGTGAGTTGAAAGCAATTCTACCAAGGCAGAATTACGTTCTGTCCCGGCTAAATTGCCAAGAGTGCTTGCTAAATCAACATTCTGCAGTGGGATTTTGCTAATGTGTTTATACTCAGTTATTATTATCTAAGTTTCTTTGCATGAGCCTAGCTATCAATGTGAATATGTTGTCCACATTTGAAGGCAGCAGCCTACAACAGAAGGGTCCCTGCCCATGCCATTTGCCTCAGTAACTTGATAGACTGCCACTGCTCAAATGAAATACTTCATCTGCCATTTGTTTGCCTATATGTCTTTCTGCCCCTAAGAGTGTGGAAATTGATTAGAAGCAACAAGACTGGCCGATGCTTACGAATTTCACAAAACTTCAGCAATACATGCCACCATTTACCAATGATTTGCAAATGATTTATTTCAGCTAGCACAAACTCTTAATCAACTCATCTGAAAGTGTGTTCACTGCATTTGGAATTTGGCCAAGTAAGATGTTTTCACAAATGTCAAAAAAGCCTCTGGTCAGCACCCGCCTTGATCCAGCCTGTTGCTCACAAACCATTTGTGCTAAAAGCAGACACCACCGCAGTGAAGGATGAGTGGTGCTGTCCTTAACAGAAAGGGTAGGCTCTTAAGTTCGATGACCTACCTCTCACAAAAACACACTCTTGCAGAGTGCAATTACACTATTTATGAATTAGAGATTGTAGCAATTTATGGCAGATTCATTCAATGGTGTGATCTGCGGAAAGGTGATTTTCATCTTGTGGAAGTACTTACTGGGCTATAAAAGTCTGACCTAGAGAAGTCCAATCACTCAGCCCTCAGCATTCCCACTAGAGTTTTTTGCCAGATTCAACAATACATTGTCTCATCAGACTCACCACACACACGTGAAGTCTGATGCCTTGTCCAGTACCAGTTCCAACTGCATGAATACAGTGGACCCTCTACCCATTCTCTAACGTGTTTGGCCAACCCCGATTGGAGCCCTTCCACGAGTAGAGAAGCTACTCAGAGTATCACTGTTAGCAGCCTGAGTGCATCAGGCTTGTGAACAAACTAACAACAGAAGGCATAGTATACCTACATCGTAAGCTATACATACCCCTGTCAAATCCTGCATTGGTGTCATGATTGCAAGCTCTGTGGATCTCCCTAACAGACAAAAGAGCTATTTCAGAATGGGTTTCGGAGGCCTCACATGGAAAAAGTGTCAAAATGTATGGGAATGCAGAGGCAGTGCTCAGCAAAATGAAATTCAACTATCACCCACTGGCCTCTTAAAGTCGTTAGAGGCAACTGCAAAACACTGAGGTTGTGACTGTGGATGAGCTGCCTAAATCAGTTAATAATCTACCCTGGTAAGTAGTCAACATATATTACAAGCTGCTACCCATTAAACCTGTTTGCTGCAGCCATCATCCCCTGTGTGACCCCTAATACACACTGGCTACTCCTCTTTCCTGCCCTGCCACCTCAAGAAGTCTACAGCATCTAAAATTCCCTGAAAAAAAAAGAAGTGATGCATGGAAGGTTTGGAATTAACCCTAGCCTCTGGGATTGCTCTGGGCAACCCTCCAGACCATCGTTCTTCGGCCTTCAAGCCATTACAGAAGGGAAAAGGCCATATGCAAATCAGACTTGGTTGCACCCCAAAAGAGGTAGTCCAGCCTAAACTATCACATCCTCAAATTCCCATCCTCATAAGTCACATGCTCAAATTCCCTGCTCCACATCCTCAAATTCCCTGCTCCTGCTGTTAGGCAGGGGAAAATTGTCAGCTATGAAAGTGAAATCTGTCCGATTTCAATCCGTTTCGCCCCAATCTGCCATTCTGCCATGCCCGCGCATCGAAAAGAGCAGCACAAAGTTTCTTGTGCTGTTGCCTGAACCCAGTGTGAATCAAAACAAACCACATACAGTTTCTTTTGCCAGTGCCTGAAAGTAGCTCTTATTGAAAAGAGTGGCAATCTGCCGTTCTGCCATGCCTGTGCATAGAAAAGAGCAGCAAAATGTTTTTCTTGCCACTACGTGAACCTAGTGCAAATCTAAACGAGCTGCGCCAGGTTTCTCATGTTGCTGCGTGAACCTAGCATGGATTGAAAAGTGCAGTACACATGTTCTCATGCCGCTGTATGATTGTTGATGATAGCTGGTTGCAAAAAAATGCAACTAGTGCCTAGTCTCAAGAGGTTGTTCCTACTGCAACCTCTCGGGCTGAAGTTGTGGATGGATAAAGACCTCATTGTTATTCACATGGTCAGAATCACAGGAGTTTGAGACATGTAGACTGAAGATGAATGGCAGTACAGAACAAGAATGCATGAAAAGTAATAGATGTTGTGTGTTGTCCTGTTAATCGGCTTGCTAGTGAAGGCAAGGAGAAAATAGGTAATTATGCTGGTTGTGGAGTGGTCCTAGGCATGGGACACAAGATGGTGAGCTGAGTTGACCCTCTGGGAAGGCACCCAAACCTGGCCGGAAGGGGTGGCCTATATCATAGACAGCAAGAGGTGTGACATCTGTCTGGGAGGGAGGCGGGGAGGAGAGACTGGCTTCAACTCTCTGGGTGTGGGTTGGCTGTATTCCACATGCAGTTCTATCCCTAACAGCCTAAAAAAGTGTGGGTGGGGCAACCAACAATATCATGACCAAAACAGTTTGATTAACATTTGTGGGCTAGAGGCATCGGGAATTTCTGGGTTTATTCACCCTGATGGCTCAGTGCTCTTTCTATGTGGGTGGTTGCCTAAACAGTAAAAAATAGGACAACATGGTTGGAAATTGTCAAATGATTCTTAAAAGGCACACAGTCCCCAGGGTGTGGGGTATGCTGAGAAAACCATGCTCTTTGGGTTCCTGGTTGGTTTTATGATAGCCACAGAAGAACGCCGGTGGCGTCTGTGACCCACTGCAGCAGTATATGTGTTCCGCATGTGAGTCACGGGAGGGGACGTGGCTGGGACCTCCCTGGATGGGCGGCCAATCAGGGGGCGCCAGGCGGTGGGTGAGGCTGGTGTTGCTCCAATCAGGCACAAGCATGCAAGGGTGTGTGTGTGCCAGGTTGGAGGGGGAGTGGCCAACCTGCAGGGCGGCAGGCTTGTCGAAGGCTCACGGAAGGTGAGTGAAATGCTGGCGCGGCTTGGGGGAGCCCAACAGCTTGTTGTTAGCTGAAAAATACAGGGAGTCTGGGGACAAACGCCAGTGGTGTATGTGAGCCGCTGCAGCATTGTGTGTGTTCCGGGTATGGCGCACCGAAGGGGGCGTGGCTGCACCCTTCCTTGGGTGGGTGGCCAGGCTGGGGGCTCCAAGTGGTGGATGGAGCTGGTGCTGCTCCAATCCAGGCACTCATAAACATGGGTGTGTGTGTGTGCCGGTTTGGAGAGGGCGTGACCTGCCTGCGAGGTGGCAGGGAGCCCGGGGCTCGAGTGAGCTAGTGAGTGGAAGGCTGGTGAAGCCGATCATCGGTCTGTTGGCTGAAATCCAACAGAAGCGGGGAACACACTGGGTGGACAGTGTGAAGCCCGGGTAGTAGTGGAAAGAAAGAAAGAAAGAAAGAAAGAAAGAAAGAAAGAAAGAAAGAAAGAAAGAAAGAAAGAAAGAAAGAAAGAAAGAAAGAAAGAAAGAAAGAAAGAAAGAAAGAAAGAAAGGAAGAAAGAACAAGCGGTATGCACTCGCCAAGCGTATTAAAGAGTTCCAAGGGTGGTGAAATGGTCAGGTGAAAGGAACACAATTAGAGAAAAAAGTAGAACAAACCCCACATCCAATATCATAAGCCTTGTGAGAGAGGAAAGGGAGTACTCAAAAAGGTGAGGAGTGAAGCAGATAAAAGAATTAAACTGATTAAACTTGATTGCAAAAGGTTGTAGAACTGGATTGCAAGAAAGGGGAGTGGACAGGAAAGGGGATAGGGAAAAGTAAGAGGACAGAGAGGTGTGCTGCAACTATGTGTAGAATTGCAACAAAAAGCCAGATGGTTAATCTGGAACTGGCAACTCGGAGGTGGCAGAGCTTCAGTGTTGAAGGACTGCAAGCTCCTGCCACTGCATGGCCTCGTTGAGGCCTTTTTTGCATGTGTCCAGACGGTAAATCCACTTTTGTTCTTGAGTGAAGAGCAAAGCATGGTAATTCCCTCCTTGTTTCTGGCGCTTGATCTTCTGCAAGATGGTCGATTGGAAGGTCTCGGCTGCATGTCCTTCTGCCAGGAAGTGTGGGACCATGGGTGCTGATAGTTTTTTAGTCCGAATGCATGATCTGTGTTCAATTATCTGTTTCTTGACTTCGCGGGCTGTCATCCCGATATAACGCAGATTGCATGGACAGGTGATCATGTATACCACTTCTTTGGTGTTACAGTTTGTGAAATGTTTTTGGACCCATGGGGTCATCCAGCCTATGTCCACAGAGCTGCTGCATGAAGTTTGTTTACAAATGGAGCAAAGCCCACAGGGTCTGTGTCCCACTGGATGATTCAGGTTCCAAAGGGTGCCTTGCGCATCTCGTGTGCTGACTGCTTCAAGACGTACTGTGTTGACCAGTGCATCTCTCGAATTGCATCTTCTCTTGAGTGCAAAACGTGGTGGCTGTATGGTCGATGTGCCGGTGTTGAGGATGGGCCATAGTGACTTGATCTCCTTTTTGATTTTGTTGAGCAGTGGGGAGTAACTGAGTACTGCCGTGATTGTTTTGTCTTCTTTCTTTTTTCGTGTTGTTCCAGAGTGCTCAGGCGTGGGATGTATCTAGCCCTTTTTCATGTGTTATGAACAATCCTCTGTGGGTAGCCACGCTGTATAAGTTGGTTTTTGAAAATTTTGGCCTGGGCAGTGTAGTCTTCTGTCCTGCTGCATAGGCGGCGATAACGCAAAAATTGTCTGAAGGGTAGGTTGTCCTTGAGGGATTGTGGATGATGGCTGGAGTATGTGAGCAGAGAGTGCTTGTCAGTGTCTTTCCGATAGACTTTGGAGATGAGCCCTCCTTCAGGCGCCATGATTGCAAGGTCGAGGAAGTGTGACTGTTTTTTATCTTTGTCCATGGTGAATTTCAAGTGGATATTCTGTGCATTGATCCATTCGTGGAAAGACTTGAGTTCTTCATTAGAACCTCTAAAGATGACAAAAATGTCATCAATATAGCGACACCAAATGAGCAGATTGTCTCAGAAAGGATTGGTTGGTGGGTATATGCACTTAAGCTCAAAAGAGTTGACATACAAATTGGCCAAGCTGGGAGCAAAAGTGGCCCCCATGGTGGTACCAGAATCCTGTTGGTAAAATTGGTCGTTGAACACAAAAAAGTGTCTTGTGCGAGCTATCTCAGCCAGGGAGGATATAAAGGTGGATAGAACTTCATACAGCTCTATGCCTGAATCGAGGAGTTCATGGAGCATGGTGAGGGTTTCCTCTTGCGGAATCTTCGTGTACGGGGATTCAATATCAATGGTGACCAACCAGTCCAGTTCCGGGTTGAATGCCAAGGAGGACTAACATGGCTGTCAAGTCTTTTACGTAGGACTTAATTTTAGGAATTTTGTTTTTGATAAAGAAGTCTACATATTGGGATAAGGGTTCCAGGACTGACTGTATCCGAGGGAAAATCGGGCGGCCGGGCGTTGGCACGGTGCCCTTGTGTATTTTTGGCAAGGCATATAAGGCTGGAATCCTCGGATGCTGTGGTGTCAGGAAGGATGCTTCCCTTGTGCTCACATATCCTTCAGCTTCAGCTTCTTCTATGATTGGCGCTATCAATGCCTGTAGGGAGGCTGTCGGGTCACTGGGAAGGGAGTGGTAACTGTTGTTGTCATTGACACGAGCTTCTACCATCTTGGTGTAATCAGTGGTGTTCTGGATGACAATAGAGCCTCCTTTGTCCGCCGGTTTTATAGTTATGGATGAGTTTTTCGCCAAAGCGGATAAGGCTTCTAGTTGGATTTTGGAGCAGTTGTGAACAAAGGGAATATCAGCTTCGATTTCCGAGAGTTTTTTCATGAGGGCTTGCTCGAACGTAATGGCTTCAGTGATATAGGCACTAGAGGGTACACAGAATTGTGATGAAGGTCGCAGACTAGACGTATCTTGTTGAGTGTTGGTTTTATCTTCAAAGAATTGCTGCAAGTGTATTTTCTGCAGAAGTTGAGTCCATTCTATCCGGGTTTGAAATGGGTCATATCTGGCTGTGGGTATAAAGGAGAGCCCCTTTTGTAGGATCTCTTCCTCTGGTGCTGTCAAATTGTGCGATGATTGATTCACAATCAGGGAGGTAAAGGTGTTGTTGCTTGTCCTCTGCCGTGTGTGACCACCATGGATTGTTGTGGTGTTTGCCATCTGGGTCTGCATTGTCCTCTGCTGCGCTGGCCTAAAAAAGGTACAGCGGGGGTGTTGTATTGCACGGGAGCCGTGAAATGGACTTGTTGGCCTTGGCGCCCGTAGCTGCCAGAGCTGTTGCTGGAGTTGGTGCTGGAGTTTAACCATGTTCGGTTTGGGCCTCTCTGAGAGTTCTGGAAATGGAGCTGAGCTGCGTCTCTCCTTGCTTGTCTCGCCTCGTCAGTGAAATATTCGTCAGCAACATATGGGTAGATCTTTAGATGAGTAAAACTCTGTAGGTCCTGCTTAAGTTTGAGAATTTTCTTGTTTAAGTTGTTATCTTTGAATTCCTTGAGGGATGTTTCTAGAAGGGCCAGTTTGGTTGTGAAAATTTCTATTGTGATTTTAGTTTTTAAGGAGTCGCTTTTTTTTATTTAGTTCAGCTATCAGCTTGTCAGTGATGGATTTGGCCGTGTTGATAATTAGGATTAGCCAGACACGTTTGCATTTGTTCGCTATAAACGACCAGTCCTTTCTGAATTGGAGATTGTCCAGAAAAATCTGTGGTTCTATTTGAATTATTAGTCCATTGGGGGTGGCAGGGGCCCTCAAGTATTCTGTAATGAGAGCGCCGTGGAGCTCTGAACGGATGATCTTCTTTCTCAAAATGTCTATATCATTCCATTCTTCTGTGTTGCCATTGATGTTGGGTGCTAAATCAATCCCTAATAGGGAGGGGTTGGCCAGGATGCCGTCTACCAGTTCTTCGGCAAAGGCAAGGTAATGCCCTTCCAACATTGATGATTGTGGATGGAGCAGGGGGGAGCAAAAAAGGGGGGGTTTGGGGAGGGGATAGGGGTGGTTTCCTACCATCCCCCCAAACCATTGCTTTGTGGCCACACACCCAGCCCTCTTGCTTTGCCCAACACTGGCCTTCTGTTTCTCCCCCCTCCTTTTCCCTAGGGACGTTGCTGTCTATTAAGGTTTTTAGCCACACAATAAGTGGCCAGGCTCACCCCATAGCCATTTGTTTCTATCTAACATGTAACTAGCATCACAACTTGACAATTAGCTTTTTTTGGATGTACCACTCTGCAACATTGCACCCTGAGGTTTACTTATGGCCCCCTTGCAATGTTTCCTTGTGTTCCCCATACAGGATCCCATGCAGTCTGCTTTTGCTGCCCCATTCGAAGGACAGCTGGAAGATATTATTCTGTAACTTTTGAAGTTGTTTCTTGTCCTGAAGAAGATGGTCTACAACCGCTAGCAGAATCATCTAAACCGGTCGACCAGACCTGTTGTGGCTCCTCCACAACACCACACAATATCCCCAATACCAACAGTGGGCTATCATAAAACCAACCGGGAACCCAAAGAGCACGGGTTTCTCATCACACCCCACACCCTGGGGACTGTGTGACTTTTAAGAATCATTTAACAATTTCCACCCATGTTGTCCTATTTTTTATTATTTGGGCAACCACCCACATGGAAAGAGCACTGAGCCATCAGGGTAAAAAAACCCAGAAATTCCTGATGCATCTAGCCCACACATGTTAATCAAACTGTTTTGGTTCATGATTACAAGATCTAATCTCCATCTCGCACTCACCCACAATATGGTTGGTTGCCCCACCCACACTTTTTTAGGCTGTTAGGGATAGAACTGCATGTGGAATACAGCCAACCCACACGGAGAGAGCTAGAAGCCAGTCTCTCCCTCCCCCCTCCTTCCCAGACAGGCGTCACACCTCTTGCTGTCTATTGGATAGGCCACTCCTTCCGGCCAGGTTTGGGTGCCTTCCCAGAGGGCCAACTCAGCTTACCATCTTGTGTCCCATTCCTAGGACCACTCCATAACCAGCATAATTACCTATTTTCTCCTTGCCTTCACCTGCAAGCCGATCAATATTTCCCCTAAGAACCGTCCTTTGTGTACCGATATGCCCTTACGGTTTGGGAAGGCAGTTGCATTCCCGGCTTTCTAAGCCCAATTGATCCTGAAGTTATTTTCTGTGTGTTGTCTTGTGGCATGATATGATATGATATGATAAGTCATTTATAGCATGCCTGTTCACAAATGTTTCTAGGCGCGACAAGACAAGGAAGGGTAGACATAGGGAGGACAAAACAAATGATCTTACTAGGCCTTGTGTCATTCAGATTGTGCAAGTGCGAGGTGGAGGGGGGAGAAGAAGTGCCAGGGGGAGGCAGAAAGGGGAAGAATGCAGTGGCAAGACGCAGTAAGTGCTGCCAGGGAGGTGGCTCAAGTAAGTGCAGAGTGGCAGGGAACTGCAGGGTTGCAGATGCAGTCCCTAAGTGGGTGGGAGGCCCAGAGGAAGTGAAAGGGTCTACTAGTCATGCAGGAGCCTGGTGCCGTGAGATTTTGTTGGTGGTCAGGTAACCAGTTAGCACAGCAGACAGAGAGCATCAGCAGGAACCTTAATTGGTCAAGTTAGGGAGGCTGTTCCACGTGGAGGCCCCTTCCAAGGACAGAGATCAACCCCCCCATTCTCTGCCTAAAGAAGCGTCTGACCCTCAGAGAGTTGGAAGTGGATGAGCAGGGGGATCAAGAAGGAAGAGGCTTAGGAAGAGAGATTTGGAGGTAGTGTGGTCCCTGGTCCCAGAACACCTTGTGGACGATGCAGAGGGTCTTGAACTTGATCCTTGCAGCCAGTGGAGAGATTTCAGGGCTGAATAGATATGATCCCTGTGCATGAAGCCAAGGACATGTTTTGCAGTCCTGTTCTGGATAAGTTGCAAGCAGCATTACCACTGCCATTCTTGCCATGGGCACCCTAGCCCTGACATCTGAATATAATCAACACATCAGAAGAGCAGTCTCTTCTCCAAGCAGATACCTGTGTATCACTGATAAGGCACTGGCCTGGCTGACCTTCTTTCTCACTGATCGACCCTCTCAGGTCCAGCTGGCATCCTTCCTCTCTTCCATCTCTCTCTCTACCTATGGTGTACCCCACGGGTCTAACCTTTCACCCTGGCTGTACAACCAATACCTGGTACCTCTATCCCACCAGATCGCTTCTCTCTGCTCCAACTTTCAGTGTTATGCAGATGGCACCCAGCTCTCTTTCAGGCTCCTCCGGCCACCTCTACTCCTCTCTCATTCCAGACTGTCTGTCTGCAATCCAGGAGTGGTGTGCCACCAATGATCTCTGCCTTAAGGCTAGTATGACTGATATCCTCCACACCAGAACACCAGGTCCCTCCTTTCTTCTCTCTCTCTCTCTATGACTGCCCTCTCTGGGCCCTCTTCCTACTCCTACCAGTGAGGCTAGGAACCTTGGGATTATCTGCGACTCCACCCTCTCCTTCTCTCCTCACATCTCTGATGTCTCTAAGAAGTCACACTATCAGCTGCACCTCCTCAGAGGTATTCTGCCTGTCATCACTTTCCCCCAGAAACTCACTGTCTCCAGAGCCCTGGTCCTCTCTAGGCTGGACTACTGCAACAGCCTCTTTCTAAATCTTCCTGCCTCTACTCTCCGTCCTCTACATCTTATCCAGAACAGGACTGCAAATCTTGTCCTTGGCCTCAAGCCCAGAGATTGTATTTCTCCAGCACTGAAATCTCTTCACTGGCTCCCACTGGCAGCAATGATCAAGTTCAAGACCCTCTGCATCGTCCACAAGGCTTTCTGGGGCCTGGGACTGCACCACTTCCAACACTCTCTTCCTAAACATCTCCCTTCTCAATCACTCCGAACATCCACCTCCGACTCTCTAAGGGTCGGTCTCTTTTCCAAGCAGAGTGTTGGGGTAGATCTCTTTCTTTGGGCGGGGCCTCCCTCTGAAACAGCCTCCCTGTGTCTCTCAAACTTGAGCAGAACCACATCTGGTTCTGGAAGCAAATGAAGACCTTCCTCTTCGCTTCTACTTTCTCTCTCCCTGTGCCAGGCTGATGACCCGGCTGGTCCGCGCACTGGTAATCTGATCACCCTCTGAACTAGGGCCCAGGTCCCTGCATGTCCAGTTCCACCTCACACTGCCTTTTGGCCCCCACAGAACTTGTGGTCTGTATCTGTAACCCTACAGTCCCCTGGTTGCAATTTCCTTCACATGCACTGAGCCACACTAGCTGGCTGCACTTTGATTACCTGCACTTCTCCACCCCAACCCCCTTTTTGGCTCTTCTCCCCATCCACTTCCCTGCACTTGCACGCTCTGAATGACACATGACCTAGTAAGATTGTTGTCCTCCCTATATCGCCCCCTTGTCTTGTCCCACCTAGAAACACTTGTGTACCAGTGCATTATAAATTCCATATCTTATCATACTGCTACAGTACTAGGGACCTGTCTGTCAGAAAGTGCATGCTGCATTAGTCCCTATCCCACTAGCCCTCTATGAGATCTCATGGTAGATACAATTTTTCCCACCGGAAATCACAGACTGCCTTCAATGGAAGCTGAGCAGGCACAGGTTCAGTAGAAAAGGAGGACTCTAGCTGCTTCTTTTGGTGCATTTGGGGCTGGTTATGGTACAGATGCACAGCTCCTGGGGCTCATAGAGCAGACAGTGTGAACCACTAACATGGTGAAGGAGGACATTATGTAGGAGGCATGGCGGGTCACAGGTAGACCATACCAGGAGGCCACTGCTGCTCCGGCACAGACTTCAGACGGCAAATCCCAGGTCATGATGGATGCACTGGAGTACCAGCCATGGAGCCTGTGAGCATTCACAGGTAGAGTCGAGTGGCACTCTGAAAACAAGAGTTTAAAAATAATCGTGACCTGGAACATTTGCCCTCATTACTGCAGTTTCCTCGTGCTATATTGACCACCACATACCACTTTTGCTGATGTCCTGTCCCCAGTCCCTGTACTGTAAGTAGATGTGATGGGATACCCTTTATTCCTTCGCTCTCCTTCATTGCCAGTACCTTCTCTTCAGCACAACAACCCCCGTCCTACTCAGTCTCTGTTTGAGAAGTGTATTTGTATAGGCTTTTCCCAGGCAGGAATGTAATGTTCCTTCTCTGTGTTTTGAATGTTGCCAATCCCGATGTGCATTGATTCTGCTCCCCTGGATGATGTATTTTTCTGGATTTTACATTGGATGTTGGCCCCCTTTAATTTCATTCGTATTCTACCTACTACATTTTATTTTTTGTTGGTGTGGCCCAAATCATTTTTTATTTTTTTTGGAGAATCCCACCAATGATTTTGGAATGGTTATTTTCCATGGGTTGCATTATTTGATTTTTGATGACATTTCTAACTTAATTTTTGATATGCTGTTACTTGTCTTCCAATATATTTTTCCCATCACAAATGTCCTTTCAGTTAGGAATCATATCCCTTTGAAGCACTCTTTGTTTTCTCTAATTGTGTTTGGCTATCTTAGGTGCTTGTTGAGGTTCTTTGTAGATGGACACTGTGGGCCTCATTACACGGTAGGTGGTAAGGGTTTACTGGTACCGGTAAGGTCACCGGTACCGGTTAACCCTTACCGCCTTACTACGAGGTCCCTTTGCGGGACTCGACCTTAACGGCTGGTGTAGACCAGCCCTTAAAGTTGGGACCCGCAAAGGGACCTTGGTGCTAATTACGGTACCGCAATTTGCGGTACTGTAATTAGCTCCTTCCACATTCCCATTGAGCCCTATGGGGCAAAAATGGGAATGGGGAAGGGCCATGGAGAAGGGGGGAATTACCGCCCCGCCAACCATGGAATAGGGTGGTAATTCCCCTTTTCTCTATGGTGGTACCGGTATGGTACCGGCAGCAACCATGGTGCTAATAGCACCTGGTTTACCGCATACCGTGTAATGAGGCCCTGTGTTTTTATTTTTCACTAATAGTTTGAAACTGAACACTATCGAAACTGTTGTGAACTAGGTTCTCTCGTGTAGAAGCCGATCACAATTTTCATCTGATCTCTCGTCAGGGTCTTCTTCCTCCACATCCTCTGCAGATATGGGAACATTGTACCTGATGACAATGTTGTAGCGTGTACAACACATTGTGTTTTGTCTGGTTTGTAGATCAACCCCAATCCATGAAGACATTGGTATATATTCTTGAGCACACCAAATGTCTGATCAAAGGTGTTCACTGCACTGATATGTACCCCATTAAAGCAATAATGTCCTGAGGTCATAGGCTGATCTACCACTGCCAACATACCATGATCTTATCAGGTATCGGAATCCTCTGCAATAAGGAGTTAAGGGTGTAATGCACATGTGCTGTACATAATAGACAGGCAATACCAGTGCTCCAAAATGTGTATGCTTTTGCCTCTCCTAATTTTAAACCCAGCGTGAGCATGTTCTTTGATGATGCACATGCAAATTTGAAGTGTTTGGACAACCGGTGAAACTTCTCTGTTAGACACGAACAAGGCCTGGCCATGATAATGCTAAGAATGCTTATCATCAAAAACGGTATTTGATGGCGGGACCTGTTACATTTTTACTCAGGGGTAGCAAGCTCTCTGCCCCCATATTTTCATCATTTACACTATGGGGTGCAGATGTAAAGTGCAAGAGGTGGTGTATGTCACTTTTTGCCCTTCACATTTTCACTTTGGCATGCCATGCAGCATTTACTTTTCAATGTAAGTGCTGCTTGCCATGTGAGCATGGCAAGCAGTGATCACAATTCCAATGAAACGCTCCCCAACTTAAAGAGTACACTGCCTGGCATGCCAGCATGTCAGGGTGGGTTTAATTGTAACTGTACAAGCTCCCGGCCATGCTCACAGGGCTCCCTATGGGGTTTGCCTACTTCATGTTGGTGCATAAGGACCCCGTAGGGATCTCCAGCATTTGCACCAGCATGAAAATGCATGCCATCACAAATTAGCTCCTAAGTGTCTTACATGGGAACACTACAAATCATCATAATGGCGATATTGTTGTTTATGTCCCAATGATGTACAACGATTCTATGATTTGGTATTGATGGATTTTTGGTTTTATGGGCATGCAGGCTAGTGTCCATTTTCTTTGCCATGCAGGACATGCCTTATAACCTCTGTGTTCTCCCTGAGCTATGTGCAAGGAGTGATACAAGGTAATATTACAACATATAGAGGTATGAAATGACATGCATGTCAGTGGAAGTGTGATTTCATGTACATACCTAGCAGCGCAGCCTATTGTTTTTTTTGTTTAAGTTACCAGATTATGTGTTTTAGATTGCTTTGGAATAAGACCATGCAGTTGTGCACGACCTGGGAATCGTGGAACACATGGATGAAGAGCAGGTCTGCATCCGATTTTATTTGCATGTATTTACATGTTTTTCACAGGGATTCCATATGTTTTCCGTATTACAAATTCTCAGAGCAGACACACATTCAGTGTGTTGTGAAAGCATAAGAAGGGCCAACAGTCTGACTGGTGATCATATTTCTGGAGAAGATTTTAAGTACAGCGATCTGTCAAGTAGTTGCAATTTATTCTTGTGCAGGCACATCTGGGTGGAATTAACGCCACCCCAATGCATTGGGAACTGGAGGTAGGTATGTTGGAAGAAGTCAACCAGAAGCCTGAGGATTCACTAAGGAGTAGATGGAATCCCTCACAAATGTCCCAACCACCCAATCAACCGTTATGGGATGGAGTAAGCAATCTTCAATAGGTCCTTGTAATCCTGTGGAGAATAAAGAGAGACATAATATCATTGGAATGGTGCCCTCCTGTCTTGTGTTCTACAGCAAAGAAAGCATTCAAACATCTCAAAAGATGTGTAGTTTCCCTGTTCATCTGACAAGGAGGCTTAACAGAAGCTGTAAGGGGAAGACACTCACTACCTTCTGTGATACCAGAATGTGACAAAATAAAGGCAGGGACGAAGGAGATTGCACTTTCCTCCCATTTCCTTTTCAGGGGCCTTTCTAGTCCATGCATCATGCCTAAAGCAGTCATGTGTAAATACGATGGGGAATTATGGACATGACCCCACATGTATCCCACATGATTTGATATGATATTTATAACACTCTTAATACCAAGAGGTTTCTAAGCATTGAACTTGTTTTGCTCCGTGTTGCCTTGCTTCCAAGGTGAGCATGTTGCAGCTGAGCTATCCTCCCATGGTCTTCATCCATACTGATATCACAAAGGTCCACCTTTTCGTAGACTACCTGTATTTAGAACAACACACCTGTAAATATTGCATTCAGAGCCCTAGGCACTATAGTGGCTATCATCCTCTGCACTGGCACTGCCGAGGGGATCCTTACGAAATCTCTGTATTCAGCGATCTGACAATATTTATTCTCACCCTCTATACAGCAGCCCTTACCACTCACAGTGGCACAGGGCACCCTACTTATTACCCAGACTGCCATTGTCTTGGAAATTAAGATGTATGAGCGGAGTGTGGTGCAGAGTTCAGTCTGCCCCAGTCCCTGCTTGGTGTGTGTCTTGAGAGGAGCTGCAGCCATGATCCAGAATTGGTGCCTGTTTCTTTAATTCTAAAGACTGCCTTTAAAACCCGACTTCCCGCATGAAGTGCAGCGCGGAGTTCGTTGCAGAGTTCAGTCTGCCCCAGTCCGCCCCAGATATCCGAGCGGTGATGAAGCATGCGGCGGTGGGCTCCCAAACGCGCAACAAATCTTTGCAAAATCGGCGTCTGCGTGATAAGGATTCTCAACAAAAGGTAAGCGCACAGCTGGTGACACCTTGCAAACTTGTGGCTGGCCCCATGAGTGCTGTTGGTCCAGTCGGTCCTGTCTGTGATGCCCACAGAGTGCCATTTTTGGTGGCGTTGGTCTCGGTCGCTCTGGGTCTACGAGTGGAGGGGCACCTGGAGGTTGAGGGTGGCGATGTATGCCCTCAGTTAACTTCTCCTAACCATGAACGTGCTGAAACATCAGTCATCTCAGCGGATGCACTGAATGAGCGCAGACTTCCCCTTTCTTCAGTCTATATGGACGCCCCTGACATTCCGTTTGATTTTGACATTACTGACTTGGACCTGTTGGAAATGCGGCTTCCTCTCGAAGTAGAGTTACCTGAAAAAGTATCATTGGAGCATAGCGTCCTAGACGAAACAAATGCTTCACGAGTGTCATGTGATTAATTCATATTCATCCTCAGAGGCGGTGCTGACAAAGAGTACACCGCGCATAGATCTTGAGGATAATACAGACAGGATTTCAAACCAAGAAATGGCCGTTGTTAATGAATCAACAATCACGGCTCAAGTTGTGACTATTAATGTAAACGAGGAAGCGGAAACAAACAACAAAAAACAAGTGACAAACTGCTTGTGAATTTACGCTTACCAAACGCACTACCTAGTCTTTCTGCGGTTTTTGATGTTGCAGCTCGTGACACACGCTTGACTGAAAGGCTTAAAGCGGACTTCCTGCTAATGCGCGAGTGACTTAATGCCAGCTTTACACAAAAATACGCAAACGCCTGAAAAAAGATCAAAAGACAGTATCACAAAACAAGAGACTCACTATTTAAATAGAAGTACGCCACACTCCAATGCTCAGCTTCCACCTACAGTGTGTGTAAACTTGGATCTGACAGACGGTAGTCAAAATGAAGAAAGAGAGCGTCGAGACAAACCGTTTTATGTCTGATAAAGTACATGGTGATGATGTCAATAAAATCCAAACACCTTGCTTGCAACCGGCTGCAACCAAAGGTCAAACAAATCCACAACAACGTATTAGCAGAAAAGTCAATCGCACTCCCACCCTTTATGAAGCTCTATGAGTCATTGAATGATGCTGTGCGAGATCAAGGCTCCTTATTGGTCACAGCAAACAACAAGTTGTTAGCCCTTGAAAAATGTACAGAACATGTCACCCATAGGGCCTCATTACCAGAATGGAGGTAGCCATGGAGCTATTAACTCCATGGGTGCCTCGGTTCCGGGCTCCATTACCGGGTTCCTGCAATGGGGATTTACCGGGTTACTCCGACATAGGAGGACCCAGTAATTCCTCTTTGCAGGAACCCATCCCCATTCCCATTTGTGCCCCCATACATCTGGCCCGTAATTGCCTCCCACTTCCCATCGTGGGACCCAGAAAGCATGCCTGGTTTTACCAGGCATGCAATCCGGGTCACGCGATGGGAAGCTCGTAATCGGCACTCCCAGAATGAAGGGGGCCGGTCCCGTACCGGCCCCCTTCATTACGGGAGCGCCAGCCTTATAATGAGGCCCATAGACTTGACTACGAAACCGAATCTTCACGAAAATGGCAATCACGTCTTAACGAGATAACAAGACGTGAAACACACGAAAAATCAGATCTCACTGAAGCAGTGATAGAATGTACAAAATGGATAAGACATAATGTTTCCACAAGAACAAATTGCTGTTCGTATGCACAAAGGTGTGCTTGTGGGGACAAAAGTAAAACGATGTCTGTAGATGAAGTACAAATAACATCGCAAAAGGGAAATGAAAATCAGACTCATCTTTTGTCTAAGGAAAATTCTGATGAAAAAGTCACAAATGCCCCAGAAATTCAAGAATCTAAAATCAAGGCAAAGATCCAAAAAATGCAAAATCAAAGTGCACCAATGCGTTTGGTGGGACATCCAATGGGGGCCCTGGTAAACAAAGCTGTCTTGAATACAATGAAAAGGCGGCAAGTTCGAAACAGAGGGGCCAGAAGGTGCAGCGTCCCCAAGTGGCAATCAAAGACAAACAAAATTTAATCACCTCTGAAAGTCCAATTGTAGCAAACAAAGTTTCATTTGGAATCTTCACAGGCCCTGCCAAATCGATCCACATGACAGTTGAAAATACCATCAAATCTTGTTGAAAAAATATTAGTCTTTTAAAAAACTCCAATAGAGGACCAGCTGCAAAACGTGTGCATTCAAATGAAGCAAAGAAATTCATTTGTAATCTGACTACTCCTCCGCGGATGGATTTATTTGTCCGTAGTGGCAAAGCCGCAGAAAAATGAGCAGTGCAAAGAACATCTCTAAATGAAACATCAGCGACGTTATTGACTTTAAAGTCCAACAAAAGAGCGAAAGCTGATCCAGACATTTCTGCTGAAGCGATTTCTGATTTTTCGATTGACTTGTGCAATCTCTCAACATATTCAATAGATGAGGAGGAGGACACAGCTGATGCAGAAACCGATACTGCCGGCAGTAATCAAGAATTTCATGCAAAACCGTGCAAAACAGGAAAATGGAAGTTAGCAGGACGAGTAGAGCAACCACAAGGTATGTCAAATAATGACATTAACCTAGAAGCTTGAGTTAGTTCTGTTATGAGTGGACGTGAAAGCCAAATAAAAAGAAATGAAATCCAAAAAGCAGTAAATATTGTTTCAAAACTAAATCCAAAACAAACAATAGCTCACCAACAAAAACATAAACATCGATCACCAGAGGTCGGTATGTCGCGACAGGCAGTACCTAAAAACGGCCCTGTGGAAACTTGAGCTAGAAAATATTCTACAGGAAAAGAATGAGGTCAATTTAAACAGGTCAAATTTAATGAAGTTATTGCACAGCATCCCTGCATTACACACAATTAGATCTGATGATATTCCAATCGTCAAATACAAATCTCAAAGTCGCACAGACTGGGTGATACTACTTATGAAATCAACGTTTTTTGCAAAGCCCTCAATGGAAGAAAAGAAGATTTGATATTCTTCGGTTTTGACCTAACTCTAAATGACAAGTCGATGAAACCTCAGGACTCAACACATACGCTCCAACAAGAACAAACTGCAAATTAACAAAAAAGAGCAGATTTATGGAAGCGATTTAAAGAAAATTCAGAATCAGTGTCTGCAAACCAGCAAATAGGTACATTTCAAAACAGCGCTTGTCTAAAACTGAATCAGCAAAATAATAACAATTAGCAAAAAAATTGTTTCATCGGACCGACCCATTTGTTGACTTCCTGGAATACAAGAGGTTTTGTTCACCTGTTCCAAGATGACTGTCTACTGAATGACACAAATTTCTTAATCTGCCTTTAGGAAACTTGGCTGCGGGAAACACCAATCTGTGATGGTTATTCAATCTACCTAAATGCAGCTGGAAAGAACTTATTTGGTCGTCCTTTTTCTGGTCTAATCACAATGATCAAACATAATTTTAGCTGGAAAGTGATTATTTCTTCAAACCCGAATTTATTTGTGCAAGTGACTATTCTGCAAAGTAACCAGAGCTTTCCTCATAAACAAAAACATCTAATGATCATAAATACATACTGGAATCCAGCCATAATTCCTCACGCAAAATACATTTCAACAATAACAGCACAAATTGACACCTGCCTTCTATCCTTTGATGAGCCTTTCATTTTAGTGTGCAGAAATTTAAACTTTTCATGTTTCAACAACTTGAAAGAGCATATAGCATTAAAAGATCACATCATCCCCGCCCAATGGTCTGACCTGTGTTGTTGTAAATGGGAATATGAACTGGCTCTAAGACAATGCGAAATGATGAATGGCTGCACAAGAGGAGACATTCCAGCTGCCAATACCTGGCATCGGCGGTCAAGCAAAAGATGCTGGATTACATCTGGGCCTCAAGAAACATATTATGTCAAATCGCTGAGTTAACAACTTTGAAGACAACAAAAAGAGATCATGACCCCCTATTGTTATCTTGGGTATGGGCGCAAGACACACTTCCCGCAAGATATAATATAACCCTATCCATCAACAGTGGATTGAATAGACTCTGCATAAACGTAACTCAGATCAATGAGCTGACAAACAAATGTATCCATTTGGAAGATGACAAAAAACAGACAAATTATGCACCACTGTTGAAGCAATTTAAAACGAGACAACACAGAGACAAAATTGAAACAATCGAAAACAAACATCCAATGTTGTATAGCAGTAGGAGATGCAAAGAAACTACTACTAAAGGAATTGGGACTCCTAAAAAAAAACAAGTCGTTAATAAAGCACAATTGATTAAAAATGACGTCAACAATATTGAACTTGGGTAACATCTTTAAATTAATTTGCAAACAAGATCAAGCTGAAATCATGTTACGTTTGATTACACAAAAAGATAGTAGACACATTTGTGAAATAATAAACACTGGACAGCTAAAACAAGCCTTTGTAATGTCAAACGGAGTGAACGCAGTGAGTTGGGTGAAGCAATATTCAGCTGTCTTTGATGCCCACGGAGATGCAGAAAGAAAAGAAAACCTGCCTGCAAATACCAGTTGGAGAGTCAGTGAGTCCAGTGAAGACATCAAAAGGGCAATTCAAAGTTTAAACAATTCAAGAGCTGCCGGCCCGGACGGTATATCAAATATGATGTTGAAACAGAACAAGTCTCATTGGGCCATTTTCATCAAAGCTCTATTTGACTGAATTGCTATGACGCAGGCTCTCCCTGAATCTTGGAGAGGTGCGGTGGTCGTTCCGGTGTTCAAGAAGGGAAACCACGATGACTCGGTGAATTATCACCCCATTGCCCTCCTTGACACCATGGACAACTTATTTGCCACTTTTCTGCAAGAAAAGCTCACAATCTGGGCACAAGGTGCTGATTTGGTCGACAACCGGCAAACTGGTTTCACGAAGGGAGTGGGTGTAGAATTGAATTTGATATTTCTTAACATGGTAAAACTGGAAGCCCTAAAACGCAAGAAGCGAATATTTCTTGCCTTTATAGACCAAAAACAGGCTTTTGACAGTATTGATCGTCAGATCTATTGGGAAAAGCTGAAAGCCTGCAGCTGTCCTGATAATTTGTCGCATCCACTTATGGCACTGTATTCAAACACTTCGATTAGCGTGAGTCTGAATATACAAGGAGATGTAACAGATGTAATAAAAATAAAAAAAGGGGTGAAACAGGGTTGCCCATTGGCAGCGTTGCTGTTCAAACATTTCATCTCAGAGCTCCCAGTGGCCCTAAAACATCCCAGGACCTTTCCACCAAAGGCAAATGGTGAACCTCTAAGTTGGGTATTTTACGCCGATTATATTGTGCTTTTGGACTCTACACAAATAGGGCTTCAAAGACTACTGACAGCCCTACATGGATATCTTCTGACCAACAATTTGGAAATAAATGTTAGAACATCAAAAATAATATCTATTGGTCCAAACACTCACCAAAGGAGAAAGATCTTCAAGTGGTGGGTGAACAAAGAAGCCATAGAATTAACAGACAGAATTCGCTACTTGGGCGTGATATTTAACATCTCAATACGAGAATTGAGCTGGATGCAAGATGTATCTTCTCAAATGTGGATGTTTGCCCTGCAAGGGGCCAAATTACACACAATGGGCCTCATTACACGGATGGCGATGAACCATGGCGCTATTAGCACCATGGTTCATGCCGATAAAATACCGGCACTGCCTTGGTGGAAAGGGGAATTACCGCCCTATTCCAAGGTCGGCGGGGCGGTAATTCCCCCTTCCACCATTGCCCTTCCCCATTCCCATTTTTGCCCCATAGGGCTCTATGGGAATGGGGAAGGCGCTAATTACGGTACTGCAAATTGCGGTACCGTAATTAGCTCCCTGGTCCCTTTGCGGGTTGGTTTTTAACGCCTGCAAAAAGCAGGCGTTAAATTCCCCAACCCGCAAAGGGACCTCGTAGTAAGGCGGTAAGGATTTACCGGTACCGGTAAACCCTTACCGCCATCCGTGTAATGAGGCCCAATGTATGGTAAATTTACATTGATACCGGTGCTCACATTTTATCTTCAAAAAGTGGTACCTCAGTAACCTTTGGTAGCAAAGCTTGCTGGAACATTAATGCAAGATTTTGGTGTCAACTCGAAGGGAAGTTTTGGCGGAAGGTACTAAAACTCCCCCTGAAGGTTTCTATCACTGCTATTCGTTACAAACTTTGCACAGAACCCTTGTATGGCACAGTTCTCTGGAAATCAATCTCAGATTTGCGCAAAATGCGCCTTAATCCTACAGTGAATCCTTATATGATCCTAAGCGAGAAGAGTAAGGATATATCTGCCGGTTTACTTAATACTTGGGAAGAGAAACTAGTAAAGATATTAAACGAGGCAGATATTACAATGAATCAAGTATTGCAAATGCCACAAATTGCAAAAAAAGGATCCGTCAATGGAACTGGATAGTAAACAAAGGAAGTTGGCAACAGCATTAGATTTTGGTACCTCCATGCAAGAAATTGGCGTGCCTCCAAAATATTTGTCTAAATTTCGATTGCAATACCATTGCGACCAATTCATAAGACTTCGATTGAATCTCTATAACACTAAAGAGATACTGAAGATGAGGCACGATTTTAATACGCCAAATAATCACTATTGTTTTTGCACAAAGGTAGTGAAATCGATAAAACATTTAGTGATTTATTGCACAGAAATTATGGCGCAGCACTCTTTACACTTGGGACAATTTGCACCGAGAAATGGTAACATGGAAGAGTGATGGAGTTACCTAATTTCCAGAACTAATTCACAATTGACATGCAGTGTCATCAATTTTATGGACATGGTTGTGATGGATTCGCAATAATCGTATTAGGAATTTTCAGTTGACTTGGCAGAAACTTTAGAAATGATGATATGACAAAAAAGTTTGTTTTCTTTTTCTAAAGTAGTGTCAATAAAAAAAGAAAAAAAACATGCATGAATGTATTCCTCCAATTTCTTAAACATGTGGGGTTTCAAACAACACTGAATTCAAAATTAAATGTTCCAACATTCACACAGGTAGTCAAATCGTTTTTTTTTTTTTTTTTAATTTGGAATGCCTGTGCCAATAGCGATACAATGGCAAGTGCTTTTTGTGGTGGAGCAAGGCTAAAATGGCTCTGTTCCCATGAGAAAATGAACGGGTGATTCGAAGTGACCGATGGACTGAAGGACTGCTGAAAATGTGGTGACACTCTGCAAGTGGGGAGAAACGGAAAAGGCAGCTAGCTGGGGAGTAGGAAGGTCAAGAAAACTACATGTGCACTTGTACACTGAAGCAAGTAACATTGCGGCGTGAATAATGAGCAGGAAATAACGATGCTGGAGACTCCTGTTGCAGCACACACCATTGATTCCTATATCCACCCATCTGGTCCACTCGCTTGTGCTCTTGTTGTGTGATGCATGGCCATTTAGCCCTTGCAGAACAGTGAGGGTTCTTTTAAAAAGAAAGGAGGTCTAAAATAGTGGGACTCTCTTTTACTGCTTATTGAAACGCATCACGTGTAGTTGTACAGTGAGCGCGGCGACTACTAGAAAACAAGTGGCAAACTCAATTAATGTTGCCTGCCATTGCTCTTTTAGCAAGGATTTATGCTGGCTACCTGGCCACCTGAATCAATATTCCACTATGTTGCCCGGGGTAACTGTGTCATATCTCAACAAGATGTGCCTACCCATAATATGATGATGTATGTCCATAGCTATAAAACCCACATTCCATCCCCCTACTGGGCAGTGGCTTCAGGATGTATTCTAAACATTTTCAATGTAAATTACGGGGAAGCAAGCTACCCGTAATCCAAATACACTGCCAAAATGGTGGACTCCGCAAAATGGGGAAACACATTGGGAATGAAAATAGATAGGAAATTCCCAACCCTCTGACAATGTGCAGATCTCAGCAAAGGTCGAATCTTTACGAGGTTACCTGTAACTAAACAGGACTTCCATGGCCACTCTTCATGGTGCAGACTTTATCAAGAGCTTCATGTCTCCATGGAAGTCACTGAGATGATGATGGGCAGAATCAAGTTTCCAGGACTAATCTAGGAATTGGATATGCCTCAACATTAATGGTGAAAGGGACATCTTGTACTTCCTGCCCTTTGATACCATAGTCTCACCAGTCAAATCCCTCTTTGATACCTACTGCGTTAAGGTATCGAAAGAGCCATTTCAATCTCATTCTCATTCCCCTTCCCCATGTAAGAATCATTTAACTCAAACAGATGTATACATTTTATATTATAATCTCAGATTGCTTCATCCATTTCAGGCATAAAACAGATCTACCGACAGAGCTTTTTATACCGGTCATTAATTGTAACAAGTGTATCCTGACCATGATGCTCGGTGCATGGAACAGATACCACGGCTTCACGGGAACATGTAACTGAAATGATGCAGTGCATGGATCTAAATTTTACATGACTCCTTGGATTAGAAACACGGTCATTATTTTGCAGGTTTTATGTACTAGGGTTTACCCCATGGGAATTGTGCACTAAAGCAATGGATCACTGAACAACAGGAGGATACAGTAAACGGTTGCAATAGCATAGTTGCAATCAGAAGGATAGACTAATAAGGGTACACGTGACAGGATCTGAGCAAAGGGTTTACAGGGGAGTATTTATATTGATATTTTATTTCTTTCGTGCTCGTACACAAGTGTTTCAGAGCACGACAAGGCAAGGGAGGGGAGCAGGGGAGTACAAAACAGCGATCTTACTAGGCCCAGTGACCTTGAGAACGCGCAAGTGCATGGGAGAGGGGGAGGGGAAAAGTGCATGGAAGGGGGGAGAAGTGGAAAGTGCGAAGCAGAGGAGAACAGATAAATAATAATATATACATGAATAATAAAGGCAACAAACAGTGGTAGTGCAGCCAGCAATTTGCAAGTGCTAGGTTTAAGGCAGCAGACAGGGTAGGTCTGATAAGTGCTGGAAGAAAAAGGGGGGCTGTATGGATACAGATAAAGACCCCAGTGCAAGGGGTGGCCCGGGTTCAGTGCGGGTGGGTGGCAGGGTGAGCAGATACCTGGGCCCGGAGGACAGAGGGTGGCCAGATGCACGGTGCCAAGAGAGAACAGATCAGCTGGGGAGAAGGGGAGCAAAGGCAGAAGAAAAGAGGAAGGTCTTGAGGTGCTTCCGGAACCGGCGATGGTTCGCCTCAAGTTTTAGAGTGGCAGGGAGGCTGTTCCAGAGGGAGGCCCCAGCCGAAGACAAAGATTTACCCCCAGCTTGTTTCTTTGAAAAATGACTGACCCTGAGGGAGTTAGAGGTAGAGGAGTGAAGATCTTGAGAGGGGAGGTATTTGTTTGCGAAGGGATAGCTGAAGGTATTTTGGGCCCAGCCCCAGACAGCCTTGTGGACAATGCAGAGGGTTTTTAATGCAATCCTTGCATCCACTGGGAGCCAATGGAGAGATTTCAGAGCTGGAGAGAAACAATTCCAGGGCTTGAGGCCAAGGACAAGTCTCGCAGTCCTGATCTGGATTAGTTGCAGAGGGCAGAGAGTAGAGGCAGGTAGATTTAGAAAGAGGCTATTACAATAGTCCAACCTAGAGAGAACCAGAGCTTGGGATACCACATGCTTCTGGGGGAAGGAGAGGAAAGGCAGAGTACCTCTGAGGAGGTGCAGTGAGAAGTTTGACTTTTTAGAGACCTCAGAGATGTGGATGGAGAAGGAAAGGGTGGAGTCGACGATGACCCCGAGGTTCTTAGCCTCGCAGGTGGGGGTAGGAGGCCAAGGGAAGCCGGCCAGAGAGTGAGGGGAAAGGATGGCTAATGTGTGCCGATGAGGAGTATTTCTGTCTTGCTGGCATTCAGACAATGATCACTGGCGGCACACCAATCTTGAATGGCAGTTCACTTCACCATCACCGTCTTGTGGACAATGCTGGATTTGACTTTTATGGACTTCATTCATTCATGGTGCGTCACCCTTTCTCAACTCTCATGCTGAACCTATTTTGCATCATGTACTCATGGTGGCCCTGAATCATGATGTTCCCATCTTCATCTTGTATCCTGGTTTGCAACATTATGTGTTACTACTGACTTCTGCAATTGTTATCACTCTCCCCTCTTGCTTCTCCACTCTTTTGACTACTAACTCTCTGTTCTCTCCTCCTTTCCCTTCTCCCTTTTCCTATCTCCTCCCCTGCCTTTCTTCTATGCACTTACTCTATCAGAATTGTTCTAGACCTAGTATGATGGCAACCTCGTCTGTCTCCTCCTCCCTCCCCTTACCCCCCTCCAGCACTATCTGAAATGTCGTCAGGCCTAATATGATAGTCGCTTGTTTTGTTCCTCCCCTACCTTTCTGCACCCCTCTCCCTCACCTCTTGTATTTTTTCCGGCTCTACCAGAAATATCGTCAGGCCTAGTACAGTAGTCGCCTGTCTGTTTCCATTTCCTTCCCACTCTCCCCCTCCCTTCCTTATCTATGTTTTAGCTCTTGCACTATCTGAAATGTCGTCAGGCCGAGTACGATAGTTAATTTCACATCCTTACTGTTCATGGCCTGTAAGAATGTCATTGTTTTTTCCCTTGTTCCCTCCCTTGCCTTGAAGCGCTTTGAAACACATTGTGTATAGGCGCTATATAAATAAACTATCATATCATAAATAAACTATCATATCAGTTAGGCAATCAGAGATGAGAGAGGGAGAGGAGGTGGCCAAGGGCAGCCTGAAAATGAGTTGAGTGTCGTCAGCGTAGCACTGGAAATTTGAGCAGAAAATGCAATGAGTGGGCGAGAGTTGCCAGGTATTGATTGAAAAGCCAGAGTGAGTGGTTAGATCCCTGGGGAACACCACAGGTAGAGAGGAAGATAGATGATGGGAAGGACCCAAGTTGGACCTGGGAGGGTTGATCTGAGAGGAAAGAGGTCAGCCAGGCCAGAGACTGATCAGTGATACCCAGGTTTTCACGGAGATGGTTGAGCAGGATGGTATAGTTGACCATGTCGAAGGCAGACGAAAGATTGAGGAGTATGAGGACAGAGGGAATGTTAGAGTCAAGGTTGGAGAGCAGATCTTCACAGATGTTCAGGAGAGCAGTTCCCATGCTTCTGGCAGCTCTGAAGCCAGACTGGTGGTCATGGAGACAGCCAATAGAATTGGAGTGAAGGTTAAACTGAGAGATGGCCAACTTTTCCAGGATTCTGCCCAGAAAGGGAGTAATGGAAATTGGGAGTTAGCTGGACAGGAAGAATCAGCTGTGGGTTTCTTGAGAAGAGGATGCACGTGGGAGTGCTTCAGAGGGCAGGGGAAGGATCCTGAGGCAAAGGAGTGGTTGCAAAAATCAGCAAGGGCCGGAGCCAGGGTGTCAATGTGGTCCTTGATGGTTTTAGAGGAACAGGGATGGACCTGTTTTGACAAGGCATTGATAGATTGGACTTGTCTAGCAACCTCGTCATGGGGGAAAAGAGGGACGGACGAGAAGGATGGTGGGGGTGGCTAAAGGAGGGTCAGCAAGCAGAGATGGAGAGGGTAGAGGAGGGGTGGGGGTGGGGGTGGAGTGGGTGGACATGATGTCTTGGGTTTTTTAAAGGAAGTGAGAGGCAAGGGCATTGCAAAGAGCCTGCGAGGCAACAGGAAGGGTAGTGACTGCATAGTACAGCATGGCACACAGGTTGTGGTGGAAAAGAGCAAATTCATCTTGATTACTTGGTAGGTGGATCTGCAGCTATGCTTCTGTTTGACCTATATTCCTGTCAAAGACATTCGTACTTGCAATTTTAACTCCCAGAGTCTGCACTGGTGAGTGTTATGCGTACCTATTTCTGCTATGCTAGAGGATGCAAATGTGTTGCTTTTTATTTGCTGCTGAAGACTCCAAAAGAGGCAAGTTGCCAAACAATCCCCCCACATTTTAACAGTCTTTTTATATACCCCTTTGCGTGGTCCCTGCCATGTCCCCAACCCCAACCCATCTCTGACACTTGCCACCTTCTCTACATCAGCAAAGAACACTTGGATTTGTTGTTTTCATAATGGCCTAACTCTTGCACCACGGATACGGGAATAGGAACAAGAAACACATATCTGCATCCGAAAATGCATTTTTTACCATTTTAAACATTATGGAAACTATCTAAATAACATCTTCTAAGCCTTCCTAAAAGTCTCCCTACAAAACTCATTGAATTATAATTGTTCTTTTATACCGCGCTTAATACCGGTGAGTGGTTTCTAAGCATGGGATCAGGTTTCAAAGCTGTGCTGTGCTGCATTGTCCCTGAGCTATACTTCCTCCCCATTCAAAAATCTCAAACCATATGGAAGAGATGAATAGGATTGTCCTAGGCCTTGAAACTTGGGACCCAATCAGACCGACTGTCATCTGCTTCCAATGGCTTTTTGTCAGTTCAATAATTAACTTCACATTTCTTGGCATAATTCAAAGGCCTAACAAGTGGCATCTTTACCTTGGAAACATACTTTTCTTTTGGGCTGCTGGGATCTGTTTGCTCAAGGTTACTAGTGGCCACACACTTCAGAGAAAAACAAGCCGGCTGGTAGAACACTTTAATGCAGCTGGAGCCTCTCTCTGGAACACATTTCCTGGTCCTGTCAGAGCTGTGGATAATCACCAGCACTCCTGCAGAGGCTAAAAGCATTTCTCTATAGGAACATCTAAGGATTGGACTATGAATCTGCGAATTACCGGTTTGGGGGAAGGTCAGTCAGTTAACCCCCTCTACTCTCGTGTTCTTTTTTCTGTTTTTTAGTGTGGGTTATTAGGTGGCAGCACCGCCTGTAACCCCAAACTATTGCATTAGAGTACAGATAGGGAGAAATGGGATATGAGGAGGGACACAAAGCTTCTCGGTGTTGTTTGGTTATTTGCTGAACTATTGACTGCTCATGGCCATGCAAATCCCTGTGGCCATTCCCACCGAGTTCCTACCCCTGCCCGCCGAAAACACCTCCTCATGGAAACACTTTGAGCTCGCTTCATTCATGATTGACCATCAAACTTTGCACTCAAAGTTCCTGTCAGTGTTTTTTTCAAAGTAGTCTCCTGAGAGTTAATGACTTAATGGCGTAATTAGATTTGTAAACACGCTACTGCTGTAATAAACATGTCTTAATCAGCCTGGCTTCAGCCACTCTATTTATAAGCACAATGCATGTTCTACATTGAAGTCATGTTAAAATAAAAAAGCATTGGCAAAGCCAAACGTTTTGGTTTTTGTACAAGTATTAGGTATTTGCAGGCACTTCTATAAAATGCCCATCTACTTGCACCATTTTGTACCTGTTACTATCAATAGCCAGTAAATACCACTAGGGCAGTGCCTGGCAAGTGCCTTTCCCATGGCTAGACAAACGCCCAAACTGTTGTCATTGTCAATGCTTATATTATTTAGGCACTTGTATCTGCCTATTCAATGCTCTTAGTCATACAGTATTTAATTGCCCTCGAACAAGCTCTTCACCCTGTTCCCCTCCCCTTGTACTGAATGTTTCCGAACCCTGTAAAGATCATACTCCTCTTCCCTATCTGCCTTGCTTTGTGGGCACGTTGAAGTGACTGTGCCCGAGGTTGCCAGCTTTTCGAAAGCAGTGAATAAGACAATGTAACCAAATATTAATTGGCAGTATGCCAGAGACTACCATATGCGTTTAACTTGTCAATCTGTCTCTCCCTCTCCTTCATAACTGTATGTTATTAATTCATTTAAAATTGATGCATATGCTTGTGTTGGAGGAAAGTCAATTCCCTACCATGTTTCAGATACAGTTATTCTGTTATTCTGTTATTCCAGTATCAGTAGCACAACCCGTATCCATTATTTCTCACAATGCCAATAAAGAGTCGATATGATCACAAAGTACCAAAAACGGTAATGTTCAAGCAATGATCTATTCAACAATATCTGCAAATACATATAGAATTTAGTGCAGTATATTTTGGATTTGTTTTGATTAGAATCAATGACATTATCTATTGTTTTGAGGCGAAAAAAAGATAAATGCCTTGGCAGTATGTAACCAATTATTCAAAACATCTAGGTAAGAGACAAAACAAATGCCTCAAAGAAACAGCTGGGAGCACTGTAAAATAAACTGGGCGCCGTGTTGAAAAATAATGATGTAAATCACTCGAGGATTCACTTTCAGGTAATTGTCCCAGTCCCCCCTTGTTGTTGGTTCTTTGTAGGTCTACGTATAAGTCGAGCTGTCTATCACAACAATACTGTTTCTAGTTTTTTTTGTTTGTTATGCAAGTGAAGCACTTAAGTGTAACTATGGTTTAAGATGAAAACACCAATAATAGAAAAAAAGTATAACCTTAATGTAAACACTCTCACTCCTGGAGGAAAAACAAAATAGCAGAACATTAGGGACGCCTAGTTATGTTACTGTTCTACTATAACAATTGGGTTTGCGGTCCTCGGTGCTTTTAAGGTTACATTTAATTCTGGAAGCCCATACAATTGCTTGTTTTCTACCAATGAATACAGATCTTCACTGTCAGATTATTTTACTGTCTTAGTGCATTATTGTCTTGGTAGGATAGCTCAGGGGCAACGTGTTCACCTTGGAAGCAAGAACGACACAGAGCAACACAGGTTCGATCCCCATGTCCGAGCTTAGAAACCTCTGGGTATTAAGCACTTTATACATAACCTATCATTTCATACTACCCGTTATTTGAAAGTAACATTCAGGAGAACTAGGACAAAGACATTGCTGGTAGCATGCCATTTTCTGACAGAGGTGCCCTAAGGTGGGCTATTTTACTCTATGTTACAGATATGAGATGATTGCCAGGGGTACAGGGACATCAGTGGCATGCTCATTGTTCAGTAGAGTAAAAAGCAGGTGTCAAATGCATGCGTAAAAGTCATATGCCTGCTTTTTACTTAACTACACATTTTTGTGATCATTGTGCCATGCAAATCCACAAGCATTTACAACAGCATGTTATTTTCAAGCTGGAGCAAATCCTTTGGATTCCATTGAGACCTGCCTGCTTCTCAGGCCAGCTTAAAGGAGACACATTAGGTAGGAACCCATTCTATAGGCTGCCTGCCATGCGGAAATGGCAGGCAGCATTTACTCAATTTGCACTATGAGGTGCAAAATGTAAAGTGTACAGGTGATCCGGACTACGTTTACACTTCTATTATGCAATAGATGGTGAAAATGACTAAAAGCACATTAAACAGCCCTATGTGCATGTAAGTGTGAGCATAACTTTTGAAATGTACGTGATCTCGCAAAATGAGCCCCATGTGATTCCAGTCGATTTGAGGTAATGCACATGCCAAGTTGTTTACAATTAAACTAGTCAAACAGATTGCCCATACCGTCAAGACTGACGGTGAGCGAGAGTGAGCATGCGTAAAAGTCCATGTTTCCGTGGATATTCAGGAAAGATTAGTAAACAGAATAATTGATGTTCAGTGAGTGGAAAGGTGAATTTACGTGTTATCAATATCCATGTGAGATCCCTGGATTCGCGCTTAGAAACCTCTGGGTATTAAGTGCGTTATAAATAACATATCATATCATATTCATACGCTAAGGGAACAAATAGTCACACCAAACGACATAGAGGCAACAGTCAGGCAGCAGGGCACAGAGAGTTATTATTATTATTTTTTATTTTTTTAAGGAGGGAGTACAGATTGTTTGCTATTTCATCATTTTTGTACTTCATTTCTTTATATTGTAGGGTTGTTTTGGTGGTTTTGTTTTGTTTTTTGGACTTTATATTAGTTTTGTTTGTTTTTAATTAAGAAATACAAATAGACATTGGTGATCATCATTAATCTCAACCCAATTCATATTATGTCTTCACACCTTGTTGGAAGGAGCGACATCCTGGAAAGCACCTAACATACTGTGGATGGGCAGCTCATGGTTCTGTTCAAGAAATTCAATTGGTGGTTTTGGCAGCAGTGCAGAGGACACAGAAGTTTCTGATGAGTTTAGGGCAGGGCATTCTTGTCACCAGGCAGTTGCCAGAGGAAGGCAGCCATGACACATTACCAGAGCCATTGCTAGATGGTAACGGCCTTTGGTCCAAGTTAAACCTGAATGAAACGAGGACCTTTAAAAAGGTCCAATTTCCATCATCACCTGCTAATGGCCAGATTAATGAGCCATTATTATTATTACCACTTTGTCATATTGGTATGAAATATTTTGGAAAGCATGAGTTGCACAGAATGTTCAGCTCAGTAAAACAATGAAAACATGAAGGCCTCCATGCAAAAGGTACTTGGAGCTCCACCTGAAGTACCTCTTCCATTTCCATGGCCGGATGTGGGCGAGTCAGCATGTGTCAGAATTAATCCACAGTGAGGAGCCCGATGAGGATAATGAAGACTACAGGAGAACACTGGCTCCTGAAGATGACGTGTGTTGGAAATGTTCCCTAGAAGATATACAGGGTAATTCATAGAATTTTGCACAAAAGTGGCGCACGCGGCTGGCGCACAGTGTCCCCGTGCGATACACTGCGCCATCCGCGTGCGAAAAAATCCATTTCATCGCACAGCGTATTCATGGTTTTTTAGCCTCCAAAACCAGCCGTGGCGCAGAGTGGCGCAGCGACCCTGCAGCAGAGCCAGTTACTCCCCCAAGAACGCCCTCGCGCAAGGAAAAGCCATCAAAATTCCCAATTCATCGCAAATGTCTGCGCTAACCCTGGACCAGTTTACAGGGCTGCCAAACAGCAAACGCCAAGCGGGGAACGTGTATTTCAGTGGTTCGCGGGAAGTTTCACACGCGAATGTCCTGGGTACGTGTACATCAGGGGTGCGCGTGAAGTTATACACGCAAATCCATCAGGGCACGTGTATTCCAGGAGTGCGCGGGAAGTATCACACGCAAATTCAGCAGGGTACGTGTATTTCCGGGGTGCGCGGGAAGTATCACATGCGATTCCATCAGGACACGTGTATTTCAGGGGTGCGCGGGGAGTACTACACGTTAATTGGCCGTGTGGGTCCTCCCAGAGATTCCCTCTACACCCTCCATGGCCCCTGCAGGCAGCCCACACCACAGGGGACTACCCTCTACCCCTGCTCATGTCCCGCAGGCAGCCCATCCACCATGGGCATGCCCCCCAGCCAACCCACATCTCACCTTGCACCACTGATCAACAACGCATGTCTCCCAGCACCCTCACCCCCCAGCACTGTGGGGCACCTGCCAGCAGGCCCCTACTCATGTACAACTCATGTCCCCCTGCACCCGCACCCCCCTGCATCCAGGGCCACCCTCCACCAGGCCCCCACTCCTGTCTCCCTGCACTCCCACCCCCCAGCAGTGCAGGGCACCCTCCACCAGGCCCCCACTCCTGTCTCCCTGCACCCCCACCCCTCATCACTGTAGGGCACCCTCGACCAGGCCCCCACTCCTGTCTCCCAGCACCCACACCCCCCAGCACTGTAGGGCACCCTCCACCAGGCCCCCACTCCTGTCCCCCTGCACCCCCACCCCCAGCACGGTAGGGCACCCTCCACCAGGCCCCCACTCCTGTCTCCCTGCACCCCCACCCCCAGCAGTGCAGGGCACCCTCCACCAGGCCCCCACTCCTGTCCCCCTGGACCCCCACCCCCCAGCAGTGCAGGGCACCCTCCACCAGGCCCCCACTTCTGTCCCCCTGCACCCCCACCCCCCAGCACTGTAGGGCACCCTCCACCAGGCCCCCACTCCTGTCTCCCTGCACCCCCACCCCCCAGCAGTGCAGGGCACCGTCCACCAGGCCCCCACTCCTGTCCCCCTGCACCCCCACCCCGTAGCACTGTAGGGCACCCTCCACCAGGCCCCCACTCATGTCTCCCAGCACCCCCACCCCCCAGCATTCAGGGGCACCCTCCACCAGGCCCCTACTCATGTCCAACTCATGTCCCCCTGCACCCCCACCCCCAGCACTGTAGGGCACCCTCCTTCAGGCCCCCACTCCTGTCCCCCTGCACCCCCACCCCCCAGCACTGTAGGGCACCCTCCACCAGGCCCCCACTCCTGTCTCCCTGCACCCCCACCCCCCTGCATCCAGGGGCACCCTCCACCAGGCCCCCACACATGTCTCCCAGCACCACCACCCCCCAGCAGTCAGGGGCACCTGCCAGCAGGCCCCCACACATGTCCCCCAGCCAACACGTCATCACAATCTAGATCCCTGGCCCTTATGGGCAGCCTCCACATGCCAAACACCCACCCAAGTATTGCATCCACCCACTTAGAAATGCCAATTACATGATACAACCCCAATGGCAAGTATGTAAATGAAGACATGTCCCTCACATACACACAATGGGTGTCAGTGAATTTCAAAACCCATATCATGACATGCATGAAACTAATGAGATGATACTACACATTGAAGTATGATGAAAACATATGTATTAAAAGCAACATAAATGGAATCCAAAATAAACAAACGAAAATGGGAATTAAAAACAAAAAGCAGCATGTCCGTAAAATAATGTAAAACCACAAATCATAATCCAAAGGAAAGGTGTCCAAAGTCACAGTTCACAAAAGTAAATCCAATGGAAAATTAAAACCAAAAACCATTGCTCCATGGGTAAAATCAAAATAAAAATAAAAATTCCCAACAGTCAACTATATACAGATAAACAATCCAGGGTCCATGATCCCAACAGAAGAAATGAAACCTATCTAATAACACCACCTAATAAAAAAAACTATATACAAAAATGTGGTCTATCGTCCAAAAGGTCCAAAAAATATAAAAAAGCAAAGGAAACCTAACACTAACTACAGAACTATTTAGAGTTCGGGCCAGTCCGACGGCTCACTTCGGGATGTTCCGGGCCAGGGCATCATCGAACTCCTGCTCAATGTCCCGGAGGTGGTCCTCCTCCATGGCCTCGAGGGTCCGCAGGGCCGACGACATGTTCACCTCCAACTCCCTGCGGATTGCCTCGAGGCACTCGGCCCGCCTCAGGGCCCTCTGCATGGAGTTCTCCGCCCTGACCATCCTGAGCCGTGCCTCTTCCACCCGCTGCCGCTCCGCATCTATGGCGTGGCCCAACCGCTGCCACACGGAAGACACTTCCAGTCCTGGGTCCTCCTGCCCTCTAGCCGATGCCTGCCCCTCCGATGTCGAAGGTCCCGAGCCATCATGGCTCCCACCTCGTTGCTGCTGCTGCTGTGCCTGTGCCCGTGCCGTGGCTCCTGCTGCCTGCACATCCTCCACCAGCTGGGGTGCAGTCGTTGATGTGGCCACCCCTGCTGTACGTCCGACTCCCGACTGTGGCAGGGATGCCTCCTCCACCAGCCTGGCCGCACCGTCAGAGGCAGCTCCACAGGGCACCCAGTTGACAAATGGGTGGGAAGATGGCACGGAGGACGACTGGCGCATAGGGTGTTCAGTTGAGGAGGGGGTCGGAGCAAGCTGCAGCAAACGGAGGAATCCGGCCTGGGTGACCTGTCCCAGAAGGCCGACGCAGTCAAAGAGCCATTCGAGATGACGTGCAGTCTCCTCATGAAAAGACTGCAGGTCACCTCGCATGGCCCATTGACGCAACGCCACACCAGTCAGGACAGGCTGAACCCGTACCTGGATAGCCACGTCTGCAGGCAGAGGAAGGCCAGTTGTTGTGAGCTCATCCCCTTCCTGAAAACGGGTCTTGACGTAGGCATCCCTGCTGGTGCAAGATGATGCAGTGACAGGATCAGGGACAGGATTGCACACAGGCACCTCCGCGGCGGCCTGTGCTGCCTCCTGTCTCTGGTCCTGCACTGCACCACTAGCACCAGTGGAATCCCCACCTCCAGACCCTGTCTCTGTCGCTTGCACGGCCTCCTCCTCCACCAGACCCCCCACCAACCTGGATGACTCTGTGCCATCTTCCCCCGTTGGGCCTTGTCGGGTCCCAGCTGCCCCTTCTGCTGCCGAGGAGTCCAACTCCGACCTCCGTCTCTTGGACCTCCCCTGGCAGCTGCGGCCTGGGAAGCGGCACCGGACTCCTCACTCCCCGACGAGATCACATATCTGTGGTGTAATTGCGTCTAGAAAGTGTGTCTAGTACCATATTGGTAGTCTAGTTTGCATTTAGAAAGTCAACCAAATAGCATATCTGTGGTGTAATTGCATTTAGAAAGTGTGGTGAATAGCATAGCTGTGGTATACTTGCTTTTAAAAAGTCCGCCTAATAGCATATATGTAATGTAGTTTACATTTAGAAAGTCCGCCTAATAGCATATCTGTGGTATAATTGTATTTAGAAAGTCCACCTAATAGCATATCTGTGGTCTTGTTTGCATTTAGAAAGTGTGCTGAATAGCATATCTGTGGTGTAATTGCATCCGGAAAGTCCACCTAATACCATATCTGTGGTGTAGTTTACATTTCGAAAGTTCACCTTATAGCATATCTGTGGTGCAGTTTACATTTAGAAAGTCCACCTTATAACATATCTGTGGTGTAATTACGTCTTGAAACTGTGCCTAATAGCATATCTGTAGTCTAGTTTGCATTTAGAAAGTCCACCAAATAGCATATCTGTGGTGTAGTTGCGCTTAGAAAGTGTGCCGAATAGCATATTCTGTGGTATAATTGCATTTAGAAAGTCTTCCTAATAGCATATCTGTGGTCTAGTTTACACTTAGAAAGTCCACCTAATAGCATATATGTGGTCTAGTTTGCATTTAGAAAGTGTGCCGAATAGCATATCTGTGGAGTAATTACATCTAGAACATCCAACTAATACCATATCTGTGGTCTAGTTGCATTTAGAAAGTGCACCAAATAACATAGCTGTAGTGTAATTGCATTTAGAAAGTGTGTCGAATAACATATCTGTAGTGTAATTGGATTTAGAAAGTGTGTTGAATAACATATCTGTAGTGTAATAGCATCTAGAAAGTGTGCCTAATAGCATATCTGTGGTACAATTCCATTTAGAATATGTGAAGAAATTCACCCTGTGGTTTAGTTAAACTTAGAAACTGTGAATAATCCAACCCAATGGTATAATTGATCTTAGAAATTGTGAATAATCTCACCCGATGGTATAGTTGAAGTTAGAAAGTGTGAATAGGCACTGTGGTACAGCCGTAGTACAGTTAATCATAGAGAGTGTGTACAATTAACATCCGGTGGTATAGTTGAAGAGGGAAGGTGTGACGAAATCTTCCAACACCAACTATAACACAGTTCAAACTAAACCAAACCATGAGTCCACCCAACCCACCAAGTTCCACTGCAAATGACCCCCTCGCGCCCACCTCCAATCCCGCCCGCTCTACCTCCCATCCCCTCCTTCCCCAAACCATCCTGCCCTCCTCCGCATCCCCTACCCATCCCCTACCCATCCCCTATCCAAACACCAAGCCAGAGGGGCACGATGGTGAGCCAACCATCCTAAGACCACTGCTCATTGCATCCCCTCCACCCACTTCCCTTCCCCCCTCCAAACCCCCTGCCCTCTCTCACACACCAACCACAACAAAAACACTGAAGAGAAAACGTACCTGGTCTCCCTCAATCTCTCAGTACTCATCGCCACTCCTGTCTCGACCCACTTCCTCATCCTCCCAATCTCGATCATTACCACCTTCTCCCTGCCTCACCCTATCTGAAACCCCTTTCCCTCAAATTCTCACAGACCACAACTGAAACTCCTAACCCCCCACACCCCACCTTCAAATCCTCCAACCCAAATCCAATAAATCCATCACACAAGTACAACCCCTCCCTCCCCAAACCCACCAACTCAACTGCCCGCCTACTCTTCCCATCGACCATCAACTACCCCCACCTCTCGCTCCCCATTTTCCACCCTCTCCCCTCCCACCCCCCACCTCTGCAACTCCCTGTTCATCCTCCAATAACAAAGAAAATTGCATCCTTTTTAATGCCCCATCTGTAGCAAAAAACAGACACAGCATCTTTGACCTCCTCGCCTCTGACAAACCAGACTGGGTCTTTATCATGGAAACCTGGTTCTCGGATGACTTTGTCCCTATCGCCTATGAAGCCTTCCCCTCAGACTACTCCCTCATCCCACTGAACCGTCCCTCTAGAGGAGGAGGAATAGCAATCGCCTTCAAGTCCCACTTCTACGCCTCAATCATCGACAACCAGCCATCTATTCCTTCCTGCGAATCACTCCTCATAAAACTATCCCTCCCCCCTTCATTCTCCCACAGCTTCCTAATCATCTACAGACCCCCTGGCTACGACAGACAATTCTACAACAACCTCTGCGACTCTATTGACACCCTCCAACTAAACCATCCCACCCTCACCCTTCTAGGAGATTTCAACATATGGCTTGACATCCCCACCAACCCTATGACTCACTCTCTGGTTGACGGCCTAGACGCGATTACCCTCTATACCCACATAAACGGGCCGACTCACTATAAAGGACACACACTTGATGTAATCTTCAGCTCCCACAACCTGATACATCTAAACCCCCCACCCCTACCATCTGGTCCAATCACTTCATTGTTTCTTTCGCCATTCGCTCACCCAACCCGCTCCCCTTACCCGAACCAGAACCTCTGAATCTATGCAAATGCTGGAAGAAACTAAAAATCCTTCCCGACCTAGCCGATGCACTCCTTCAGTCTCCTCCCCCTACTCGCCTACCCAATGAACACCTAACTACTGACGTCTTTGACTCATGGCTCAACACCTCACTAATCCCACTCCCCCCTCTTGCACACCATCAGCTCACCATGGCCTTTTTCCTAGATGGTTCACACCAGAACTGAAAAGCACTAAAGAACTATATAAATCCCTAGAAAAGAAATGGCGGGAAGACAAAACAGCCCTGAGCAGATCCACCTTGGCCCGGCGCCATCTCCACTACAAGGCCGAAACCTGGAAAGCTAAAAAAGCCCATTAGAACTCCCAAATCCTAAACTCTAAAAACCCCAGCAAATAACTTCACAAAATCTTTGCCGAATTCACCAAACCATCATGTACCACCACCCTTCACACCCTTTCACAATCACTGTGCGACTCACTCTCTCTATACTTTTACACCAGAGCTCTCGAAAGAACAAACTCTCTAACCAACAAACTAGCTCTCTTACACCCACCACGCAATCCACCCACCCTACCTGCATTCCCACCACCTGCGACCGCTACCCAACCGACTTTCGACTCCTTCCTTCCAATATCAACTGACCAATTTCTCAAACTTCTCTCTGCCTGCAAACCATCCAGCTCCCCCCTTGACCCCTGCCCAGCCACAACCCTCAAAGAAATGTTTGCATCTACCTGTCCAGGAGAACACGCAAGAACCATCATAAATGACTCTCTCCTCTGGAATGTTTCCCGACGCATTCAAACTGTTCATGTCAAGCCTCTTCTAAAAAAACAACCTTCCCTCGACCTTCTCGAGCCCAAAAACTACTGCCCCATCTCAAACACCAGGTTCCTTGCCAAACTCATTGACACAACCACCTTCTCCCAACTAAATGCCTTTGTCCAAGCCAACAAACTCCTAGACCCCGCTCAATAAGGTTTCAGAGCCCGACACAGAACCAAAACCACCCTAACCTCAATCTGGGATGACCTTAAAAACACTGCTGATTCTGCGGGATGTGCCGCACTAATCCTCTTGACCTGTCCACCGCCTTTGACACAATCAACCACTCAATCCTCCTTGACCGCCTCCACTCCCTGGGAATCCGTGGAAACGCTCTCAAATGGATAGCATCCTTCCTCAACAATAGGACCAAATAACCCTACTCTCCATCTATGCTTCCCACGCCCGACCTGTTAACACTGTTGTTCCACAAGGAGCATGCCTATCAGCCCTCCTGTTTAACCTCTATATGTCCACCCTCCCACTAATAATCCGCTCGTACAACATCCTGTGCTACAACTATGCCGATGACGCACAACTAATCCTAAAACTCCTGAATTCAAATCCCAACTGCCAACCCGACCTCGCTTCCTGCCTCCTCCACATAGATCACTGGATGACCACAAACCACCTCTTACTAAACCCACCCAAAACTGAAATCATGTTATGCGGCAACACCGAACTTCTTCCACACCCGCTACCCTGGTCATCTGCCATGGGCAATTCCCAGACACCCTCAAATTCAGCAAAAAACCTTGGATGCACTCTAGATCAGACCTAACCCTCTCGCTCCAAGTCAACAACATCTCCAAGTCCTGCCACTACAACCTTAAAACTCTTAGGCACATTTTTCCATACCTCTCCTTTCCCAACAGACTCTCCGCGGTTCAATCAATTCTTATGTCAAGACTGGACTATTCTAGCCCCCTCTACCTCTGAGTCCACGCGTACCAGCTGACTAAACCACAAAGAGCACAAAACTCCACAGCCAAACTGCTTCTAGCACTTGGTCCAAGAGATCACATCTCCCCAGCCCTCAAAACTCTGCTCTGGCTCCCGGTTGCCCGAAGAGTGACCTTCAAAACCTTATGCATCTCTCACCGAGCAATGCATAAAACTGGACCTCAATATCTTCAAGACAAACTAAAACCATACCATCCTCCTCGCACTCTAAGATCAAGCTCTGCCGGCCTCCTAGTTATACCAAAAACAAACTCAGTCAGGTTAGGTTGATCATCCTTCTCAGCCCTGCCACTCTGTGAAACGCACTTCCACCCCACATTCGACTCACCGAGGACCTCATGTCTTTCTGCAAATTACTGAAAACATGGCTCATCCCCTAAAATCGACACTTAACTCAAACTGGATAACAGCAATCAATGACCTTAGTCCGAA